>NC_067137.1:91011248-92382498 GCF_903995435.1 Acomys russatus
AGTGAAACATACAATGTATTCCTCTCACTGTTTAGATGCTGGCCAGAGCAAGTGTCGCCTGGAGAGGGCTCAGGCCTTGGAGCAGGCCAAGAAGCCTCAGGAGGCTGTGTTTGTCCCAGAGTGTGGTGAAGACGGCTCCTTCACACAGGTGAGGCCTCACAGGGCTTTCTCAGGGGTTGGTTTGCTGGGCCGAGGCAGAAGGGAGGTGTTCAGAGAGCACTAGGGTCACTTGGCACCTTCACCTCCTGGGAAATGGCTGGGTGAGTGGCTCTCCAATGTCCCTCTGCATTGCCTTTCCCCTTCTGGGCCCTCCAGGTCGCTCCTTGCCAACTGGCAGTGGGCCCTGACAAGATGCATGGGTGTCTGAGCCAGGAAACTGGCATGGCTGGGTCTCGGTCCTCCCTGCTGGCTGTCTCTTTTGAGGGTCAGACCTGCGTTTTTCTCTTCTGTCAAATGTGGGCTGATTATTTTCTCTTAGTCCTGCCAGTTTCCACGGGCAACCTCAGTATTCCCTTCAGTGCGTATTTGCTACCCCTCTGCCACCCCTTGCTGTGTACCTCTTTGAATGAAGCTGTGCCCTCCTCGAGCACAAAGCGTACCGGACTGTGTGTGCGCATGCGCATGCACATGTGCGCGCGCAAACTAAGATTTTTAAATACCCTCTCAGCAGTCCCACCGCTCCTGGCTGTTGCTTTATGTAAAAGCAGGGTAGGATACATTGGCACTGGCCCACTTCCTGAAACATTGCATCAGTGGGGCAGCAAGGTGCCTCTTCAGGAAGCTTCTAGGCTGCTCCCTAGGGCTGGGGAGATGAGAGGCTTCCGTGAGTCAGGACACACAGCACATGTGTGAAGGTGCTGTTGTGATGGGTGTAGGGAGAGTGGTGTAGTGTAGTGTAGGACACAGTAATCTTAGCTTGTTTGGGGATTGTCCCTGTGCCTGGCCCCCATCTGGAGGACGGTCCTATCTAGTAGAACAGCATTTAGGAGTAATCTACACTTTCAGAGATGGAAGCGACAGCTTCAGGATTTTAAGAGCTTCTCTAATTCTGGATCAGGGGACGCAGGGTGGCTGTCAGTCAGAGGTTTCTTCTCCGTGGGTCTGGGTGGTTATTGATCTCAGACCAATACCGTCGTGGGTAGTAACATAGAGGGGTGATTTTAATTTGATTTTGTTTGTTTTCTTTTTTGTTTGTTTGTTTTTTTGAGTCAGGGTTTCTTTATGTTGTCCTGGCTGTCCTGGAACTCTCTCTGTAGACGAGGTTGGCCTCAAACTCACAGAGATCCTCCTGCCTCTACCTCCTGAGTGCTGGGATTAAAGAGGTGTGCCTCTACCACCCAGCAACTTCCATATTTTAAGTGCGTCTCAGTTGACTCAAGCATATAACCAGCCGGAGAACACAGGGATAAAGCAACCTTGGCCGTCAGCCCTGGCTGAGGTTCTTGTTTGGACTTCCCATCTAAAGCTCTGCACGGCCATGGATGGTGGTGCCGTTATCCCTATTTGTGGAGGATGTGTGTACCATCATGACTCGGAGTGGGGAGCTGGGCTGAAGCCCTGAGCACTCCGAAGGTCCCTGTGTTCTGCTGCTTTCTGAACTGGCAGATTTAAAGGGAGCTCTGAGGTGTTCACTAGGAAGATGCATCCTAGAGCTGTGGCTGGTACACTATGTCTGGTTGGGGCTGACAGCCTGGGCTTGGGGCCAACTCACACAGACAAGTCACCAGCTTCTCAGGGCGCTTATCTGAAAAAGAAATAGAGACAATTATCTTCGTGGTTGTTATGTTGTACATATGTGATAAATTATTATGACGTCACAGGCATTATATATTGTTCTTATGTTATGCATGACATATTACTATTATTAGTGGTTATTATTTCACTTCCTTCGGAAGGCTGTGATGAGGACTAAATGAGCTAACACGTGTGAAACCCTTGGGACATATGGACGCCATGTAAGCATTTATTAGCATCATCATTGTAATTCCCGTCTTCACTGTGGGTCTCCAATTTAGATCTTCTCAAGACCTTATGGATGGCATTTCTTAAGAGTGGGGGGAGGATGCCCCAATGCCTTTGCTTGAAACTTCCCAAGCATGAAGATTCAGGAGCCCTCCCTCCAACAGCTTTAAGGGATGTGGTGACCCTTCTCTGTATTTGAAGGTGTGTGTGAGCATCCGTACCCTTAGAGGGGAAATCAGACCTTCCTGGGGGTTTGTTTGGGGCTGAGAGCTGCAGGAGAAAGGCCATGGGGAGGAGGGCAGAGCTGAAGGCAGCCTCTTCTCCTTTCTGCCCGCTCGTGGAGCCCTGTATGTGTTGCTTCTGAGAGTGGTTGACCTCTGCCCTCCTGATTCTGAAGTGTTTGCCTTCTCGTGACAGACAGCCCCTGGCCAGCTTTTGTTCTCGCCCGACCAGGTGGTGTTTGCTAAAGGAGAGGAACTTCCAGATTAGTCCAGGCTGACATGCTGAGGGCGCCCTGAGTGCAGCCTGTCAGACAATCCTTGCTTGTGTGACAGGCTAAGCAGTGCCATGTGTCCACGGTTCAGGCTTGGCTCAGCCTGGTGGGCAGCTCAGCAGCCAGTCAGCAGATCATCTCAGCTCAAGGGATTGCATGGAAGCGCATTCCCTGCCCCCCTAAAGATGCTGTAGTAACTTCACCAAAAAAACGAGATTGCCACTCTGAGTGTGTGATTCAGTCACTTGGACGAGGGGCCAGAGAGCTGTGAGACGACGCCTGCCTCCTTCCCCATGGCCCATCATTACTCAGACAGCTCTTTTTTTTACCCCCCTAAGACCAAAGCCCAGAGACAAGCAAGCTACATTGCTCTAATATTCCTTAGAATATCGGCATGTGTGCATCTTGGAGTTAGTAGCATGTCTTGGTCCTGGGAATTACTACAGATGTCATTCTCCTGAAGAACAAGGGGGAATGACATGGCTCTGTGGGGACTGGCTTTATCTGGCGTGAGGCACAGCTGGAGGCCACATGACTGAATTAGCTTTAATGAGACTCACGTGGGGACTCCGTGGCTTCTTCCTTCTTCCTTTGTTTTTTTCCCCCTGTGTCTTTCCTCACTCTACCCAACCTCAATTCACACAGGGATGGCTCTTCTTTATTTACGGTAGAGATGTTGCCTGGGCATCACTGTTTGAACACTCAGTACTTAGGACAGTCCCAGACCATTTAATCAAATTATGAGGCTTGCATCCAGACATGGGTATTTTTTGGGTGTATGTGTTTGTTGGGCAGGTACACACACGTGTGTGTGGTTATACATGTGTTGGTGTGCATGTGTGTATGCAAATACATGTGTGCACAGTTGTGCATATGCGTGTGTGTGTGTGTGTGTGTGTGTGTGTGTGTGTGTGTGTGTGTGTGTGCTGGCCAGAAGAAGCTTTGGGTGCTGTTCATTTGGAAGTGACACCTTGTTTCTTTGAGGCAGAGTCTCTCACTGGCCTAGAACTCACCAATTAGGTTAGCCTGGCTGGCCAGTGAGCCTGGCATCTGGCTGTCTCTCTGCCCCTATTACCCTGGGATCACACAGGTATGCCACTATGCCCAGCCTTTTACCTGGGCTCTGGGGTCTGACTTGGGACTTCATGCTTGTAAAGTTGAAGCGCTTTATTGAACCATCTCACACATGATGATTTTTAAGTCTTCTCATCCCCCAGGGGTGATATCAGTATTTGTTTAAAAAGTTCAAACCTATTTTGGAAGGGTTTTGTCTCTCTGGTTTTAAAAATACATTGTTGAGATGTGGGGTTCAGCTCTCTGGGGACCTGGAGTGAAGTCAGGTGCTCCAGGCTTTGCCCTTGGCTATGGGGTTGTCTATTTATTCTCTGGGTGCTGGGGACATAATTCCCAATATCTGGCCTACCAAGGTCCCTGCCAAGTGCTTGTCATCTGCCCAAGCTGTTTAGCTGAAATCTCAGCTGTGGTGACTCGGAGTTGAGTCGCCACTGCCACCGTCAGGAGGTGCTGGCAGGGGCTTGTCAAGCCTCTGCATCGCGGAGTGACAGTGCTGTCACTGTTGAGCATGCTGGGGCCAGCCAGAGCTTTATACTCAGTCCTCACTGTAACCATTTCTAGGTAGTTATTAGTCCCTTTGTATAAAGAAAGGTGGGGTTTCAGAGGAGGTAAAGAGCAATTGGAGGTCGCTGAGCTGGAAGGGGTTTTTTTTTTTTAACGCAAGCTGATTACCTTCGGGGCTCATGATGTTTTTGTGCAGAACTGGCCTGATGCATATGTGTTTCATTTTCACCGCCATTGTTATCCCAGAATTCCCTCTCTTGTTGCCCAATCAATCAAACTCACATTAAAAAAAACAAAACAAAACAAAACACCCTTTGATTATGGAAAAATTTAAAAAGTACAGAAGAGTAGGCATAACAGTATAATGAACTCCATGTACTTGCCACCACTTCCAACAATGATCGACACGTGGCCAATTCTGTTTCATCTTCGCCTGGTTTTCGTCTCCCATCCCAAACTGAGTTCCTTCAAAGCAAATCCCCAGACACCATATCTTTTCATCCCGGGCAGGCCAACATTCTGAGCTCCACTGTGTTCTGGGCTATGAGCTGGTGGTTGCTGTGAGGGATTAAAAATGTGACCCCTGCCTTACGCAGACAAGATAGGGAGACACATGACATAGCAACTGTATAGAGATTGTGTGTGTGTGTGTGTGTGTGTGCACACGCGCACGCACATGCCCGTGCAGCTGGAAATTCATATTTCAAAAGCCCACTGACGAGTCAATTGACTAGAGCTCAGGATGCATCTTGTCAACAAGAAAACAAACACAAATTTAAATTTTTGATAATAAATACCGTAAGCGGAAAGCATTCTATACACATTAGCTTTAGTGACAAAGAGCTGACCTTGTATACAGGAATCTCTAACAATTTGGAAGGGGGAAAAACCTAGTAAAATGTGGTCAAGAGATACTAACAAGGAGGGCCTAAGTAATATGGTGTTAGCTGTGAGCGAGGCTGGGGAATGTGACATGGTGACAGGCCATCTGCACCACACACCAGGTCCTGGGTTTGGTCCCTGCTACCACCAAAGGAAAAATGGTGGAACTAGCCAATAAGTGAATATGAATGATGTAATCTTCTGTATTCATTAAACTGCATAAATAAAAGTGCTGATGGAGCGGTGGGGGAGATGGCTTCAGGGAGTTGAGCACTTGCCTTGAGAGTGTGAGGACCTGAGTTTGCTCCCAAGAATCCATATAAAAAGATGGATGTGGAATGTGCTTGTAGTCTCCAGCCCTGGGGAGGTGGAGCAGGAAGGATCCTTAAGACTCCCTGGCTGGTCAGCCCAACCAACTCAGCAAGATTCTGGCCAACAAAGGACCCGGCCTCAAAAAACAAGGCAGAAAGCATCTGTCTTAGATAGGGCCACTATCACTGTGATAAAACACCATGACCAAAGCAACTTGAGGACAAAGGGCTTATTGGCTTACATGTCCACATCACTGTTTATCAGTGAAAGAAGTCAGGGCAGGATGTCAAGCAGGGAAGGAACCCGGAGGCAGAAGCTGATGCAGAAATTATGAAGGGGTGCTGCTTACTGGTTTGTTCCTCATGACTCGTTCAGCTGGTTTCTTACAGAACCTGGGACCACCATCCCAGGGAGGCACCACTCACAATGGGCTGGGACTTCCACCATCAACAACTAATTAAGAAAATGCCACACAGGCTTCTTGTCTATAGCCCAATCCTATGGAGGGAGTTTTTCAACTGAGGCTCTCTCCTCTCAAACGACTCTAGCTTGTGTTAAGTTGATGTAAAACTATCCGGTACAGCATCTGAGGAACACACACACACACACACACAAAATGGTGGATCATTTTGCTTGTCAAACTTGTAACAATAGGAGAAGATGCCAGTATTCAGGCTTGAACGGGGGAGTGAAATGCTCTACCCCTGTGCTGCTATTGGGAAAGTCAGCTGGCACCTGTTTTGTAATAGGTTACTTTTGCAATAGGGGTCAAAAGTCTTGAATGGGTTCACATTTGGAGCTTGCAATTTCACTTCTAGGATTTTTTTTTTCCCAAGCAAATTCCTTTTTTTGTTTGTTTTTTTGAGACAGGGTTTCTCTGTGTAGCCTTGGCTGTCCTAGACTCACTTTGTAGACAAGGCTGGCCTTGAACTCACAGTGATCTACCTGCCTCTGCCTCCCAGTGCTGGGATTAAAGGCGTACACCACCATGCCTGGTTCCAAGGAAATATTTTTATTCCTTTTAATTTTCTCCCAAGGAAATAATTTTAAATGTGTGAAAATGTTTAGTGACAAAGGAATTCCAATTCTGTAATAGTTTAAAAAAAAAAAAAAAAAAAAAAAAAAAAAAAAGAACTGACCTAAATATTTAATAATAGAGAATTGCCTAAACAAATCATGGCAGGGTACATTGTGCAGCCACTAAAATATGTGTGGTATAGACTTACTTTACATATGTGTATGTGCATGGCTGATAGGACTTAACATAAAGAAACATTTACATTCGCTTCTAAAAATAGCTTTTTAAGAAAACTTAACACACTCTGAAAACCCTATGACATAGAATATATATATATAGGAAGATGAAATGATAAAATGAGAGATCTCATCCTAAAATAGGAACTGTTATGTCTGTGACCCTCTAGATCTTTAGGGCAAAGTAGTTCGATGTTGTTTTATAACATTTCTTTAATTAAACTGTGGCCTTACTTTTATTTAAGTTTCATATGGCTTGCTTCTCTTAAACAATTGCTACATTTTATTTCTTTGTATAAAGGAATGAATCTTGCAAACTGGGAATAAGATTTTTGGAAGGCATATCCTAGGCCAAAAGAAGGTATAATCTATGTTCTCCCAAGCCATGAAATTTGACCTGTTTTACAATATTAGGCATGAATTCCCTTCTATAGAAGTAGGCCTCAAATCTAATCAGAAAGCAAGTGGTTACCCTCTGAACCTTTACGCCACTGTTGCACCAGTGGGCAGGTCTTGCCTGGCAGGCTGACACTGTAGCATGCAGGGCTTTTCTCCTCAGCAGACTGCCTATTACCAGCTTGCAGTACTATGAAAGCTAGCCACCAGGGAAGAAGTTTCCAGGTCAGTTCCAGCTTGATTTCTCTGAGTTCTGCAACCAAAAATTTCAGCAAGAGTAGTTATTTATTATTATTTAGGAAAAAGTACAACAATACATGTTCTTTTTATAACATTTTCTTTATATTGTGGGCTTATTTTTTAGCTGTCACATATAGATTTACCTGCTTCAAAAAATTACTACATTTTATTCTATCGTAGAAAGGAATGTATCACAAAGCCTGGAAAGCTGGGAACCAAATTTTTAGAAGGCATGTACAGGGTCAAAAGAAGGTCTATTCATCTAGTTCTGAGGAAGAAACGAGGGACTCTGAGGTCTCCATGACCAGTAAATCACAGAGAAGTATCCCCTGAATGGCACTGAGAGTTCACTTAAAAACTCACGTTTTCAGAGAGAAAACACTGTCTGCCTGTGCAGAGTATCTTAGTTCAACCTCCTAATATACATAAAATCAGCTTACAAAGCAGTGGGTTTCCAGAAAGCTCTTTTATACATCTTAGTTTTGGTTAACCCACCCTACTACTCCCTCACCTCCCCTACTCTTACCCCTACACCTGTCCCTGCCTAAGCTGTTAACTCCCAGTGTTTCCCCTCCAACTGCTTTAAAAATATTTGTGTTCTATGTCTGTTAATGTTTTGCCTGCGTGTAAGTGTACCTTGTGTGTGCCTGGTGCACCCAGAATCCAAAAGAGGGCACTGCACTTGTGGGCCATTGTAAATGCCCCCAAGTGGTGCTGGGAACCAAACCAGGTCCTCTACAAGAGCAGCCCGTGCTCTTAGCTGCTGAGCAACCTTCCAGTCCCAACTGCTTTCATATCACAAATTTTCCGTGAGTCCCTTTCCTGTCTTAAGGTAACTTCCCTTCTCCCCTTGTCAGGGTCCTTTCTAGTTTTGTGACCTCTACAGACACTCCAAGTGAAACGCATGAGTCTAAGTATTCAAAGCTAGGACCAACACCTGAGCGAGAGCCTGCAGCGCTCCACTGACTTCTGTCGTGGTGGTACTAATGTACGTCCCTATCATCACTGGATAGTGGTTCCCTTCTCACCACATCCTTGTCAGCGTTTGTTGTCAGTTGTTTTCTTGATGATAGTCATTCTGGCTGGGTAAGATGGAATCTTAAAGCAGCTTTAGTGTACATTTCCTGATGGCTAACGATATCAAACACTTTCTGAAAGTGTTTGTTGTCAGTTGCACTGCTTCTTTGGGGACTCTTTGGCCAGCCCCGCAGCCCGTTCTCTGATTGGGCAGTTTAGTTTCTGGATGTTTAATTTCTTAAGTTCTTTGTATACGCCCTGTTGGGTGAGAGGCTGGTAGAGACATTCTCTCTGCAGGCAGCCTCTTCATACCATTGATCATTTCCTTTGCTAGGAGAAGCGTTTTTAACTTCACAAGATCCCATTTGCTGATTACTAACCTTATTGTGAGTTATTGGGGATCCTATGTAGAAAGTCTCTACCTAGGCCTATCTCTTGAAGTGTATTCTTTTCGTCTAGAAGTTTCAGTGTTTTAGGTCTTCTATTGAAGCCCTTGATCATTTGGAGGTGGTTTTTGTGCACGGTGAGAGGTAAGACTCTGGTTTGATTCTTGTACAGGTATGTATCAAGTTTTCTTAGAATCATTTGTTGGCAGATGCCGTCTTCACTCTTATGTGTGTTTTTGACATCTATGCTAAAAAGTCAAATGGCTATAGTTGCTTGGCACTGTACCTGGGTCCTCTCTTAATTTTGCTGATCCATGTGTCTGGTTTTTGCGCCAGTACCATTTTGTTTTTATTACCATGGCTCTGTAGTGCAACTTGAAATCATGTGTCTTGAGTCCCCCAGCAGTATTATTTTTAGACAGTATTGCTTTTACTGTCTGGGGTCTTTTGTTGCGTTCCAGTGAACTTTCAGATAATGAAGAAGTGCACTAGAGTTTTGATTGGACTGCACTGGATATTTAGCTTGCTTTTGGTAGGATGGCCATGTTCACAATATTGATTCTTCTAAATATGTAAACATGGCAGGTCATCTTACCTTCTAGTTTCTTCCTCAATCTCTTTATTCATTGTTTCAAAGATCTAATTGTAGAGATCTTTTGCATCTTTAGTTCTGTTTTATTCCTAGTTTTTTTTATACTATTACCAATATAATTTCCTTATTTCTTTCTTAGTATGTTTGTCATTAGTATATAAGAAAACTATTCATTTTTGCATGTTAATTTTGCATCCTGACATTTTGTTGAACTGTTCATCGATTCTATGAGTTTTCTGGCCAATCTTTAGGATGTCTTAAGTATAGGATCATATCATTATGATCTCTTTTGTCCTCTTCCTTTCTTATTTATATCTTCATATTTGTTAATCTTGGCTTATTGCTCTAGCTAAGACTCCAGTACTGAATTTAATAATAAATTAGTGGGAAAGCTTTATGTTTTTTCCATTTAATATAAAGTTGAATATAGGTTTATTTAGTACTATTTCCACCTTTCAAGTGTTATAGAATAGTATGACATGCATTGGCATTAGTTCTATGAATGTCTGAGACTATTCATCAATAAGTCCATCTGGGCCTGGGTGTCTTTAGTTGTGAGATTTTTATTTACTGCTTCAATCTCATTTTTCTCTCTCAGATCTGTTGAAACTGCTCATCTCATCTTGGTTTCATTTTGTTATTTAATAGGCATCTAGAAATTACTCTACTTCCTTTGGATTTCTGGTTTGGTGGAATATATGTTTCTAAGGTAGGATCTAATGATTTCTGAATTTAAATGGTATCTGTTATAATGGCTCCTTTCTCATCTCTAATTTTATTAATTTGAGCTTTCTCTCCCTTCTATTTTGTTTGGCTAAGAGTTTGTCAGTATTGTCTATGTTTTCAGAGAATGAATTTTATTTCACTGATTGGGCTTTTCCTTGCTTTGTTTGTTTCTATTTTATTGGTTTCTGCCCCACTCTTAATGATTTCTTTCTACTTTCTAGTTTTGGGGCTTGGGACTCCTCTGGCGAACAACTGGAGGGAAGTTATTCCACATCTGGTACTGAGTTTTCTATTTATCAACCTATGGCTTTTGGGATGAACACAATCCTTTGTGGGGGTAACTCCAGTTAAAATATATTGATTAATATACTAAATATATATAATTATGTGTATGCATATGTATGAAGTTTATGTAATAGTAGATTTTTGTATGGCTTTCTCAAACATCCTTAGAGTTCGTATTTAAATCCTCTCTCCCTTTACTCCCCTTCCCCCTTAGTGTCACCTGTGTTATACTATCTACATGCCCTTAAGATCTTTCTTTCCCTTATCCAGTGGTTCTCAACCTTCCTAATGCTATGACCTTCTCTTGTTGTGGTGACCACCAACCATAACATTCTTTGTTGCTACTTCATAACTGTGTTTTTATTACTGTTATTTGATATGCGACCCCATTGGGGTGTCGAGCCCTACAAGTTGAGAGCCACTGCTCTAGGTTTAAAGAGGGTTTTCGTGTATGACTACTGGCTGGGAGGCCTTATCCAACACCTGATTTCTTCATGTAGGCTCTTAGAGCTATGAACTTTCCTCATGGTCTATTTTATTGTGTCCCATAGATTTTTGGTATTCTGTGGTTTTATTTTCATTTGATTCTAGGACCTTAAACAGTGTCCTTTTGATTTCTTCAAGGACCCATTCCTTATTCAGTAGTGTGTTTGGTTTCTGTGAGCTTTTGTGTGCTCTAGGTTTTTGCTTGCTATCAAGACTTCCCTTGTGTCTATTTTAGAGAAAATTCCTTGGGCTGCTAAGAAAAGTGTTCAGATGGAATGTTCAATAGATGTTTGTTAAGTTCCTGTGATTTATGATGTAACTTAATTCATATATTTCTTTTTTGCTGTTGTTGACAAGATCTGTCAAGTGGACAGACTTGGGATACTGAAATGTCTGCCACTACTGTGCTGGGATTAGTTTGTGACTACATGTAATAGTATTTGTTTCATGAAATTGGGTGCACTTGTATTCTGAACATATGTGTTCAGAATTGTAATGTCCTCTTGGTGGATGTTCCCTTTTTCAGTGTGACGTGATCTTTTCTTTTTAGTTTTAAAAAGTCTATTTTTTTTTTTTCAAGAAGAACATTTGCTTGAAATATCTTTTTCTATCCCTTTACCTTAACGAACTGTCTGTCTTTTGTGGTAGGATCAATTTCTTGGAGACAGCAAGTGCATGGTTATTGTTTTTTAAATCTCATCTACTAGTATGTGTCTTTTGATTGGGATTTAGACTACTAATATTTATTATTATTATTATTTAACAGTGTGCATTGATTTCTGTTGTTTTGTTGATTTTTGTAGTATTTGGTTTTCACCTCTTTATCCCTTGCTTAGCTATTATTCTAGTGTGGCTTATTCTTTTTCATGGCCATAGATGGGTCTGTTTATCTCCTCACTCTGAGAGTCAGTCAAGATTATGCAGAGGTACATGAATGTCATTAATTCCTTTAATCTATTTTTTTTCTAATCATGGAACGTTCCTAATTTTGCTTCAGTTATGACAGATAGCTTTGCTGGGTATAAAAGGCTGGGTCAGCTGTTGTCTTCACTCCAAGCCTCTCTGTCTTTTAAAGTTTCAGCTAAGTAGTCTGGAGCTATTCCCATGGGCCTCCTTCTATGTTGCTTGGTGTTTCTCTGTCCCTGCTTTCTTTGTTCTGTATTTTTAGTAGTTTAATTATAATATAATGAGGAGAGGGTCTTTTCTGGCCTTGCTTTCTGTATCTAGATAGGAATCTCTTTTCTTTACTCTGGGAAATTTTGCTGTGATTCTTTTTAAAATTTTTTTTTCTTTCTTCTTTTAGAATGAGATTCTTCTTTTTCTATGCTTATCCTTCATATACCTGGTCTTTTTAGAGTGTTTCCCACTAGTGTCTTCTCATTATTTTAACTTTTTTTTTAATTCCAGTTTTCCACCTTGCCTTTCAGATCAGGTGCTCTGTCCTCTCCTTGATCCATTCTGTTGCTGAAGCTTCTCATGAAGCTTTGACTTTTACGTTTTTTGCTTTCAGTATTTTAGATAGTTTTTCTTCAGTGTTTCTCTGGCTGAATTCCTCTTCAGGTCTCACATTGCCTTTATTGTTTTATTTAGCTATTTGGCTTTATTCTTGATGCAGAGCTTATTTTCTCCCTTTGATTTCTTTACTGACTCTGTATGGGGTGTCATTTATCTGGCTCTTTATTTTGTGCAATCACTATAGGATTAGTAATTTTTTGAAGAGTTTTGCTGCATTTTTTGTGCCTCTCTGGTATTGTGTTGGGATTCACATATTTGGTATTATTTTTAATCAGCTATATTCTTTCAGTTGAAAAAATTTCAATGTTCAGTTGGGACTTGGATTTGGTAGAACTGAAATACAGAAAATAAGAATTTTCAGAATAAATTCAGAAAATAAAATTTGGTAGAATTGTAGTTCAGAAAATAAGTTCCTGAGTCTAGGAAGTCAAGAAGCCTGCTGTGAATGCTATATAACTCCCTGAGTAGAACAGTAACTGAGAATAACCACAGTAGCTGGATATTGCCTCTCTACAAATGTTGTAGTAGCCAACATTTGTTTATCCTATTGGAGGACAAATAACCAAGTATAACATGGAATATTCTCATATTTTAGTTATTATGATCAGCATTGGGATGGAAGTAAGATGTGTGAAATTAGGGATTAAGTGGTAGGTCAGCCTTGAACAAAAAATAAGATGGGTAAAGTAGCTAGGAAGGGAAAATTGGGATCCTATTAGAGTCTCCAGATTTTAGACCCTGTTAAAGCTATGGGAGATTATAATGAAGAAGCAAAATGAAGGTGCGTGTGGTGGCGCACACCTTTACTCGCAGCACTTGGAAGGCAGAGGCGGCCGGATCTCTGTGAGTTCAAGGCCAGCCTTGTCTACAAAGTGAGTCCAGGATAGCTAGGGTTCTGTTACACAAAGAAATGCTGTCTCATGGGTGAAAACAATTAAAATAAAGGGGACATAAGGATTCAAGAAAGAGGATGAGGTATAGAGATGAGAGAGGAAGCATATGAGAGTCAGATGAATATGTAAGTAAAAACTGCCTTGAGGTAGCCCGGGTGGAGAAACGGGCTCAGCCAGGAGTCCTAAAGCTTGACTGAGCAACAGACAAAACCAAAGCCATCATGAGGTACATATACAAGAGTGGAAATTAAATTATAGGAAATAAAAAGTAAAAGAAAGGTTTACTGAGTGGGTTGTTGGCTCAGGGTGAGGAGTTGAAAGGGTGAGGGGTCAGGGTGGATGGGAGCAGCTGGTCTTTGTAGCCTGTGTGCTCTGTGCAGTTTTGCTGTTCGGAGGATGGCATTGTATGGATGGCCTTAAACTTCTGAACCTCTTGCATCCACATCAGGACTGGAGTGGTGGGATTACAGGCATTTGCCACCTTGTCTACCTTGTGGGGTACTGGAGATCAAACCCCAGGATGTATGCATGCTAGGCAAGAAACCCACCAGCTGAGCTACACAGCCCCAGTCCACAACATGTGCTCTCTAAGTCATTCAACACAAGCACCCCAAATTTTCATAAGTATTCAGCAGGGAAGTGGCTGTTAGTAGCAATTATCAGGTACAGTTGCAAATGATTAAAATTTTTATGTTGATTATATTTCTAGTATCATTAACATGAAAACCTTTCAGTATGCTGCTTCTAGGTGAAACGATGTGTTATATTTCCTATTTTTGAGCTCCCTGTTCTAGGAGCAATTTTCTGATAAGCTTTGGAGACTACTTTCTCCATTTCCCACTTATTCTAACTCCTCCTCCTCCCACCAATGCATGCATAAGCTAATTTAAATGCATACATTGCCCTTTTCTGTTTTTGTTTTTGTTTTGGTTTTTTGTTTGTTTGCTTTTTTATTTTTCGAGAGAGGGTTCCTCTGTGTAGCCTTTGCTGTCCTGGATTCGTTTTGTAGACCAGGTTGGCCTCGAACTCACAGCGATCCACCTGCCTCTGTCTCCCAAGTGTTGGGATTAAAGGCGTACATCACCATGCCCGGTACCATTGCCTTTTTCTGAGAACAGAGGCTTTAGGAGTTAGAATTTCTTCTTGTTGATGACTTTATTCTGTAGATGGAATCCCAAAGGGGAAAAAAATCATGTGGCTTTCTGAGAAAGACATTAGGTTCCCTTGTGATTTCTTAAAACATTATAGACACAACTCTTGAGGTGTTTTCTTCCTTGGTAGCACTCTTGGCCATTCCCTCTGTCAGAGCATTCTTCCTAGAGACCTCTTGTAGGGCTGGCTCATTCCAAGTGAGCTTTGCTTTACCACGTGGTCTCCTGCCTCTCACACTCTTAGCAGCTTTGGAGGTATCCATCCATCATATGCATTGTGGGCCTTTATTTACCTGGGTTGATTAAATATCGACAGTCTGGAGTGAGTAGCCTCTTTGTGGAAAAAAGTTGTTGAATCTTAATTTAAAAAAGACATGTATGTGAATTTTGCCCCCAGGTTTGTTTATGCCTCATGTGCATGTTTGGTGCCCTTGAAGTTTGGCACAGGGTGTCAGATGCTTTGGAACCAAGGTTATGGCTAGATGAGAGCAGCCATTTGGGTGCTGGGAACTAAATCTGGCCTCTCTGAAAGAACAAATGCTCTTAAAGGCTGAGCCATCTCTCCAGCCCTGATCTACCCAAACTTTGATGAGTGTAGAGGTCCTAGGAGTCTGGAGGCAATGGTCTTTAGTGCCAATGTGGAGAGATCCTGCGAAGAGTAACCCTGAGGCTCTCTCCTCTGATCATGCATAGCAATGCTGTAGCTAGAGCGATGCGAGCGGCTGGAAAATGAAGTGTGCCTGTACGCTGGCTTGTCAAAGCCTCTCCAACCACATACGGATCCTTGGATACCCCAGACAAAACCGGTTCTTAAAAGTGGGTGGTGCTGTTAATTACATCTGAGCCTTCTGGCCATGTACAATGCCAGCTTCCTCTGTCTGTCTGTCTGTCTGTCTGTCTGTCTTGCCCTCCTTTCCTTCTTCCCTCCCTCCTTCCCTCTTTTCCTTCATCACATTGCTAAAAATTCAAATTTGTCTTTCATTTCTAGATGGTATAAATGATAAGTAGACCCAGTGTTAGGCAAGTTGTTGCTTTTATTTATTTATTTTTTTGTTAAATGTTCAATAAGCAGGTTGTAATAGTTATAATTTGAATATTTATGGTTAAGGCCTCTTATGATTTATTTTAAATGTGCCTTTTTTTATTATATTGCTTTTATTCCAAGAAACCCAATGTTACACATGGATAATGTATACATATGTATATTTCAGTTATTGCTTAACAAATGTTGTTTCCCAGTTTTAGTGCTCAAATTGATGGGTTGTGATTTAAGAGAGTTGAGCCAGTGTGGAGATTGGCAAACGGGTCTGTGGTCTCATTTCCTATTATTGTTGTTGTTGTTTTTTTTTTTTTAAAGCTCTATTGAGACATTGTTTGCACACCATAAAATGTATCTTTTTAAAGCACACAATTGAGCGACTTTTAGTGCACTTAGTGGTTGCACAACCATCACCACTGTCTAATACAAGAACATTTTCGTCACCCAAGAAGAAATCCTGTGCCCATTCACAGCCACTCCCTGCAAGAGCCCTCCCCTCAGCCCTTGACAGCACTAGTCTACCTCAGATTGCTGTGATTTGCATAGTCTGGACAATTCCTATAATGTGTGGTCCTTTGTGCCTGGTTTCTTTTAATCAGCACATTGCTCTTAAGGTCTATGTTGTAGCATGAGTTGGTTCTTCATTCCCTCTTTACCACCTTGTAGTCCATCATGTGGCTGCATCCCATTTCCTCTGTTCATTCACCGTGTGTGAATCTTTGAGTAGTTTTGTCTTTTGGGAGGTTATAAATAACACTATTGTGTACAGTGGCATGCCTGTTTATGTGACATGCGCTTTTAGTAACCCTAGTACATACCTAAAAATAGAATTGTTGGGTCATTCACTTCCTCATGTTTACGCTGTTGAGGACTCACCAGGCCATTTTCTGTGGTGGCCACACCATTCCACATCCCCACCATCGACACGTGGGGACTTCCATGTCTCCACGTCTTTGCCTACATTTGGTGCCCTCACTCTTCCTTATGACTTGGTGTCTTCTTATGCTCTTGATCCCCCTAGTAACTAGTGATGAGCCTCTTCACTTGTACACAGTGTATGTTCAGTTCCTTTCCCCATTTCTCAGTCCAGTTGTCCTTGTAGTATTAAGTTGAAGGAGTTATTTATACAGTTTGTGTATAAGATGTAAATTTAATTAATCTCCTCCCATCCTCCCTTCTTCCCTCTTCTTCTTCTTCTTCATCTTCTTCTTTTTTTTTTTTTTTTTTGGTCATACCTTTGAAACCATTTCCTAATCCAAGGTAACAAAGATTTATTATCCCATTTCCCCTATGAGTTTTACCCTTCAGCTCTTACATTTAGGTCTCTGATCTCTTTTAAGTCAGTGTGTGTGTGTGTGTGTGTGTGTGTGTGTGTGTGTGTGTGGTGGGACCCAGCATCATTCTTCTGCACATATGTGTTCAGTAGCCTCAGGATTCCTTAATGAAAAGATTGTTGTCCTCCCTTCCATCATCATGGTATCCTTGTCAAAAGTCAGTTGACCATAAATGTGAGGCCTTATTTCCAGCTTCTGACTTCTATTTCCTTGAGCTTCCATGTTTCAGACGTGGTGAACTTTGAAACATTCTCCTTCCTTTGCCCGTGAGAGTGAGATGAGTGTTCTGCACCATGTGTAGGCTTGATGCCGGCTTCTCACCTCGGAGCTATGCATCCGGGATGAGGAGTGCTCTGAAACTTGTAGTCTATGCTGTGGTCCAAGGTCCTGTGGTAATGCCAGTGCTCTTAGGTTAGTGTTTCCAGGGGGAAGGGGCCCATCTGGAGAGAGAGTGGGGAAGGGGAGAGGGGGAGAAAGAGAGAGAGAAAACTAGAGGAGAGGCAGGCAAATTAGGGCAGGAGATACCTTGATACAACTTGCGTATCTTTAAGAGATCTCAGTTTTGTTAGGCTAACTATTTCTTCTTTGAATTTACCAGCAGAGAAGCAACTTCTAGTTAAGTTAGTAAGTGGTGGTTACAGCAAGTCTTGGTGCCTTGGAGGAGCCTTGTGCTGGCTAGTTTAATGTCAACCTGACACAAACTACTGTCACTTGGAAGAGGGAATGTCAATGAAAAAAATGTCACATTTTCCCCCATTAGCCTGAGACAAAGACAAGTCTGTGGTTCATTTTCTTGATTGGTTATTGATGTGCATGGGCTGAGCTCCCTATGAGGCGGTGTTACCCCTGAGCTGGTAGTTCTGAGTGCTATAAGAAAGGAGGCTGAGCAAGCCACAAGTGCAGTCCAGTAAGCAGCATCCTCTATGGCTGCTGCTTCCAGTTCCGGACACTAGTTTCCTGCCTCGAGTTTCTACCCGGATTTTCCCCAGTGATGGAGTGGGACTTGAGAGTTATAAGATGATTTTGGCCATGGCATTTCATCCCAGCGATAGAAACCAACGAAGACAGGCACGTTGCAGCCTGCTCAAGAGGATCATGGGTCTTGCGGCTCTTCTCCCTACAGTGCCATATAGTCTTCTCATTAAGTTCTCAGCACATGGAGATCTGGGATGATGCCAAAGCATGAATTCCCAGTGTGCTTTTTTAGAAAATATCTTTACATGGGTGCAGGAAAGATGTGCTCAAACTGTTTGGAAAATGCACCCAAAAAGGACCAGGGTGAACAAACAGTCTCAACAGTTTCAATCAAGTGTCCGTCATAAATCTGCACCTTTCCTAAGTGGCAGGAGTCCAGTGGGCAGCAGTCTGTAGAATTCTGGGGGTTTTCAGAGAGAAAAAGACCACAGAGGTGTCTGTGTTGTTTCCTTTCTCTCCCGTTGGCCTTCATCCATGCCTGCATTGCACTCATAGTCACCAAGCAGCCATCCATCTTCAACTTGATTGTCACCTGCCACAGGACTTTTTATTCCCTTAATGACAACATTCATGATGCACGTTGAGCTGCTCTCAGGTGGTGTTGCCTTCATAGGAGAGCTCTTTGTATTGCTCTGGGGGCTCTCTGTGTATGACTTTCAACATGCAACTCCATTTCTGTCCACGGCATTTACAGAATCCAAAGGAACCCCACTTTCCACAGAAGTATTTGAAGAAGGGCATCCTTACGTCTGTGACATCACAGACAAGTATTCCTGTTTGCCCTGGAATGCGTCCTTATTTTCTCCCTCCGTTTCCATGTTGTAGGAATTCAAGTCTCTCTCCTCGTGTCCTCTTTTTTCGGAATCCCATCCCACGCCACTACAGGGCTGTCTATTGTCCTACTATGTCATGTGGGCAGCCTTGACGCACCATCAACCCCCTAAAAATATGGTCAACCATGACTCCCATATTTGGAAGGACCTGACATTAAGACTTACCCTCACTGCTCTTAAATCCTGGTAAATGAGGTAAATACTCCAAAAGGGAAATTCCTCATTTCCCAACAGATAACCCTCCCTGGGCTTGACATAGAGTCAGAAAAAAGGCTACAGCCCAGGAACAGCAGAGCGTTGAGGCTGTCATCTACATGTGTCCTGTCATAGGGAATGGAAAAGGACAAAATCCACAAGGGCCAAGCACACTCCCAACACCGACTAGGTGCTTTATGTGCCCTGCTTCATTTTGTCTTCCTGGGAACTTAACGGATGGTGCCTTGTTTGCTAGATGGACTCAGAGAGTAAAGTGCTACATGACTCAGATCAGGCAGATTAAAAGCAGTCATATTTCCACTGTCAAAAGTGAGTTGGGAAATTTCCACGCATTTCCTGCATTCAGTTCACCTCTTTCCTAGTAGAATACCCTTGTGTCCACCAGAGCAATCACACCATCGCAAGTCTGAGGCTGATGAATCCAGCTCATCTCTTTATATATGGTCTTTGGTTTCCATTTTACAAAGAGCAACAGGAAATAGTTGGGGTTGGGGATTGAGAGTGAGAGGGTCTTGTGTATTTGAAAATACCCCAGTAACCTGTCCTTAAGAATGTGAGACAATTCAAGGTGGATTTTTAAGAGAAACAGCTTGAGAAAGCCTTATCAAAGGTTTGGGGGCTTGTTGGAGGCAAAGTACTCCAGTTAGAGAACCTGATATCCAGAGTATAAAAAGTAGGATCTGGGCAAAACAAAGACATAATAAAGCCAGGGCCGTGGGTCTGCCACCAGTACCCCAGAGCAGGGTGCTGAGAACACTGCTGCTGTCAAAGGCTTCTGACACAAAGATCACAAGGGAAGTCCCTGGTTTAAGAAGCGTAGGAATTGCTAGAAACATGATCCTCCTCCTCCTCCTCCTCCTCCTTTTCCTCCTCCTTCGGTTTTTGTGAGACAGGGTTTCTTTGTGTAGCCTTGGCTGTCCTTTGTAGACCAGGCTGGCCTCCAGCTCAGAGAAGTCCACATGTCTCTGCCTCCCCGAGTGCTGGGATTAAAGGCATGTGCCACCACTCCTGGCAAGATCTTCCTCTTATAGATGAATTGTCCAATTAGGATAAGAGTTGACTTGAAGGAATTGTACAGCAGCAAAGTTACCTGACTCAGTTTATCTCAATATGTCCAAAGCCACTTGGCCAGAAAACACCTTTGTCTCTGGCAATTCCTATTCATATCCCATAGGAACCATGCTCATCGTTGGATCTGCAAGGTGGGAGGGAAGTTCCTGTCAGCAGTCTTCCTTTCCTGGTGGAGGCAGAAGAAAGTGGGAATGCTCCAGATAGAGTAGGCGCAGGATCCCCAGGGCTGTGGGTGTGCGTTAGGAATCAGGGCAAAATGACCAATGGCAAAGGCTCCTCTGGGAGGTGAGGTTCCACCCTTCTGGGACGCTTCCATCCAAGGAAAGAGCTGATGGCCAGTGGGTATGTGTGTTGCCTATTTTTATGTCAACTTGACACAAACTATAGTCATCTGAAAAGAAGAAACCTCAACTGAGAAATTATCTTCGTAAGATAAGATCAGGGTGTAGGCAAGCCTATGGGACATTTTCTCAGTTAGTGATTGATATGGGAGGGGCCCGCCCCCGCCCGCCCCCGCCCACCCCGCCCATTGTGGGTGGTGTCATCCCTGGGCTGGTGGTCCTGGGTTCTATAAGAACCTACCTGCCTCCCAGTAATCCTTGGGGAGCAAGCCAGTAAGCAGCACCCCTCCATAGCCTCTGCATGAGGTCCTGCCTCCAGGTTCCTACCCAGTTTGAGTCCCCACCTTGGCTTCCCTCAATGGACTGTGGCTGCCTGGGGTACATTTACCTAAATAAATAAGCTAGATTAACTCCTCTCCTCCCCAAGTTGCTTTTGGCCATAGTGTTTCATCACAGCAATAGTAACCCTAACTAAGACATCATGGAAGCCCCAAGGTATTACCCAACCCTTCCACAAAAGCCCTCTCATCCATACGGGAGGGAAAGGCCTTTATCCAGGTAAAATAATTGCTCCCACCTGCCTCCCCACCAAAAGAACAAGGGGGGAGGCAGCGGAAAGACTCAGGTCCTTAGTCATCACTTTCTATAAAGCTTTCCTTTCCCTTTCTCCCCCTAGATTAGAGTAGGGATGGGAGCCACACACTTCCTTCATCTTTTGGCCTCATCTCACTTGTAAACTGTTTGTGTTAGACTGGTGAATGCTAAGGTTCTTCCCGTTAACAGTTTAGGAACTGTTTTAAAGGCTTGGCTATCAGAATTCTAATTTCCTGGGCTGTTACTAACCAGTCGCAAATTTTGCGTCAACAATTCTCCTATGAAGGACTTTCCAAGAGAGTAACTTTGAGGCCCAAATGAGGTAATATAGGGACCACTGGGGATTGGAAGGCTGTTGTCAAGTAGAAGGTGGTATTTTCCATTTGGAGCTTGGCACCCATGGGTGATGGTTGCCATCTGCTTCTCTATTTTTCCCCACACGTCTCCTCCCTACTTGTCCCCTGTGAGGTGGTGTTTCTCCCCCCATTGGTCACTAATTTGCCTTTGTTGGAAGTGCTGGCCTCCCACATGCTCACTGGGTGGTCAGGAGTTGGACTAATGTCGATGATTAGTAGGCTTAAAATAATTTCAGATTTGTCTTAATTTGGATGGAGGTTGAACTGCAATATACCCCTGGCCTGTTTATGTAAAAAGACTTTCTGCCAATGATATTAAACCATATGAGTCAGAGATGGAACTTATTTATCTAGGAACACAGTGTTTTAAAGTAGCTGGAGGGACACCACTTGTACCCAACAGGACTGTGACAGTAGAAGCGGAAAACAGCCTTGTGTTGGAGGCTGTGCTCTTTGTCTCCTAAGGAGGGCCTTCCAGTTGACACTCCAGCCTCTGGAGGATGCTCTACAGTGGGCTGGGAGTCATTTGTCTGACTTCTGTCTATTTGTGAGGCTGGACCAACCCTGAGTTTTGATAACAGTATGACAAGATTTTAGATATTGCCACTTACCTTGTCAATTCCTCTGGGCGTGGGCTTTTTTTTTTTTTTTTTTTTTTTTTTTTGCTAAAGCCCAGGATGTGATCAATGAAAGATTCTAGAGAAACAAAGGATATTAGTTATGAAGCTAAACTGCAAAGGGAGTGTGCAAAGGCACACTCGGTGCTTTGGTTGTGCATAGCTAAGCCATGGGTTCCATAGAATTTCTATCTGACTGCTTTCCTGCCAGGAGCTATGTTCCTTTGGTCCAGGATTCTAACTTCCTGGGATGTTACTAAGTAGTTGAAAAACTTGCATGAATAATTCTTCTATAAAGGACTTGCCAAGAGAGTAACTCAATGCATTACAACTCTTTCTATACAAACCTCCTTCTTCCACCCAAACTTTCTCAAACTTTGCTGATTTCACACCATTCATTTTTCATAGGCTGCTCAGAGAGTGAGTTCACCTGCTTGTCATCAGTTTGGTTCTGGCCTTTTAAAATGAATGGATAGTTTGCGAGTACGCGTGTACACAGACACACACACACACACACACACACACACACGTATACACATCTATGTGTGTGTATGAGTGTGTGCATGCATGTCATGTGTGTGTTGTGTATTTGATGTTGGGTCTCCTCTTTGGTCACGCCCCACCTTGTTCATTGAGGCAGAGGCTCTCAGATGGACCCAGAGCACACAGTTTTCTTGCTAGCCAGTTTGCCCTGGAATTCCCTGTCTCTGCTTTCAGAGTGCCCGAGGAGTTACAGGTGGGCTACCCTCACTTCCCACCTCTGTACATGAGTTCTGGGGCTCCGAACCCTGGTCTTCACGTCGACTACTTACATGCAAACACTTTACCCACTGAGCCTTCTCAGGCTACAACAGCTGAGGTCAAAGGGCCTTCACCTGCTGAAACCAATGCTTTGTTTATATTACCTCATTAGCTCGCCCAACAACCAAGATGGCTGCTACTGTAATCTTCCCCCCTTTACATGCAGATACTTGAGGTTAGACTGAAGGAATAGCTGCAGACTGCCTCCTTGTAGCTTCTTTTCTGCAAACATTATTAAAAAAACACTCCAAGGCAACTGACAATCTGTCAGTTTGGATCACAGGGTATCTCCTTAGGGTTCTTTCAGCAAAGACGTCTTCTTGGCTACCCCATCAATCCCCCCAATCTGAGACCCACCGGGGTTCCTGTGCCCTCTTTTCCTCCCGCCTTTACGCACCTCTGGCTCAGTTATGCCCAAGGCCTCGGAAGAATGGGCCATCAAACCCTCATTCTGTCTCAGTTTTAATGGAATTTGGAAGGAGTTCCCAGCCTGGAGATTTTGCTATTTGGTGTCTTTTTCCTTGTGGTATGGTTGGAAAAATAAGCTGAGGACCTTGGGGAGAAAGAAGCTGTGTCTGGTTCTGTGGGCCTGGCTGGGTGCTTGTTGCCTGTGCCATGTGCCCACAGGGAGACAATGGGCATACTGAGTGAGAATGTGGCCCATGGACCCCTGAGCCCTGAGGTCAGATTGTGTTCCCTGAAACAAAGCTCTGGACTTTGCCTTTTAGTCATGTGTCCCATTCTGTCTGCCCTGGTAACCTTGGGTGGAACTCTCAGCGTACCCTAGGAAAGGGGCTTTCAAACAGCTGAGTTCTCTGCAGCCTGTTTGGCCATAATGTCCCTGCTGTAACACGCAGCATCTGGCCCAAGGCCTTGGATATTGCCTGGTACACAGTCCTTATGTGAGAGGCACAGCAGTGGGCTTACGGAACTTAGGAGTGAGTCATCTTGGCATCTCAGCCCTTGGGACAGTTCCCCAGAGGTGACTATTGGCCAAAGAGGAGAAAGCAGCCAGCCAGGGCTCAATTAGTCCTGTTAAAATGCTGTCCCTGGATAGGAATGGCTCTAGGAAGCAGCCCCTGTAGGGCTTATATGATCTGCAGGCAAAGCCAAGTCCCCAGGGGCACTTTCCACCCACAGCTGTGGCATTTACTAGAGGAGGTTAGGCCTATGGGGAGACACCTGGCAGGTGCTGTTGATATGACCGAGAATCGTCACTGCTTTGACCACTCCATACTACTTCATCACAACCCAGAAGTGAGACTGCCTTACTGGGGCCTTCCACTTAGACACTTATCATCCATCTTATACAGAGGAGGCTCAAAGAGCTACGTAATGTGCCTTATCTGTAACTGGCTAGACCAGGGTTCAAACTCTGGCCTGTCCTGATTTCTTCCCATTCCACCTCTAAACTCATTGGGAAAGAGTGCTACCAAATCTGGGGTGCTGACGGTGGCTGAGCATCTGGGGTGTCACCATTGCTGTAAGGTGAAGAAGGAGCAGAGGGTGGCTCTGGAGTCTGCGCACTAGCGAGTGTCCCTGCAGAGGTGACAGCAGTGTGCTCTGTTGGACAGCAACCGGACAAGAGACTATTTTATTCTATCCTATCCATGGACAGGCTCGGGTGAAGCAACTTGCCTTGGGGAAAGTTATAGTGTTTGATACCCACACAAGGGCACAATACTTTGCATAGCGCTTGCCTTAGCAATAGCTTCTGGCTCCCACCCAGGCTGTCAGAACGCTCTTTTTCACTGTCTTTTTCTATACCTCTCTGCTCAATTTGTATGCAATTACTGTCTGGCCTCGATTCCAATATGTCCTTGATCCCAAGAGGCACACTTTCCCCACACTTTAATATCTTTGCAAATGGCACCACACATTTGTTGTTGCGATACACACTTCATGTGGCGTGGCTTTTTAAATTGCTGTTGCATTTTAGAGTTGATAGGAGACCAAGAATGGAGGAAAGAGGGGAATTCATGCCTTTATTCAGCCCGTCAGTCACCCGCAACAGATGTCAGCATTATACTAGATTCTGGGGACTCTGAAACAATTAGTCTGCAGTCCTTGAAGTTATAGTCTCGAGTGCCAAGGGGGACCCTGCCAACTCGACAGCTCGAGCTTGCTGGCTTGGCACGGGAAGAGATTGAAGAAACCAGAGACTGGCTCTGAGGGGAAGGTGTGACATGAAGGGGAGCAGAAGGATTAGGAGAAGGTTGGAGACAGGTGGTCAGATACAGTGTCGTGGATAAACTGAGTGACCTGAGCCAACAAAGTCTCGGAATCATGAGAGACGAGGCTGTGTTTGGGAACATCCAAGGGTGCGTTGTGGCCAAAGTGGAGGGTGCATGTGGAGCCTTGGGTATAAAAGTGACACTAGAAGGATGGGCAGGGACATATTGTTGGGGACCTCAAGTACCTGGGTGATTAGTTCAATTTTTATCTTGAGTCCAAAAGTGAAGCATTGCGGGGTTTTGCAGGAGGGAGTCTGTGCTGATAGGGTTTAGAGATTCTGCAGAAGAAACAGATGGGAAGAGAGCAATGGGTGGATGGGAGAAGATAGGGGGTGGGTGGGTGGGTAATAGCTATTGGAGGCGAGAGAAGAGCTACTCTGAAGATGAAAAGAAAGCCTCACTTTAGTTAGCCACTCCAGACAGCTAGAACTGATCCTGCAGGCTTGAAGATCACCCAGTGGGTACAACTGGGCCTCTAAAAGAAGATCCTGCAGGCGCGAGGGGGCTCTGTCCTTGTCTCAGGAGAGCTGTGTTCCCACTAGACAGGCTTGTGTTGCTTATGAGAAAATCTTAGCATTCATCTCTACTTGTTCAAGAAGGGCCCTGGCATTCCCACAGATACCTGCCCAATTCATTCTCCACTCAGCCTGTTTTACAGTTGGATGGGAGCATATGCCAACTCTGGGGGAGAAGTACAGGTATTGGAGTAATGCATCACAGGCTAACCTCAGTGGGCGCGTTTCCATAGGATGCAGATGTTGAGAGCTTGGAGTCATAAGAAAGGAGCAGGAGCAAAGAAAGGGATCATAAAGCCAACAGGACATTGATGGCTGGGTCCACCTAACTGTTCTACCTTTGAGAGACATCCTGGGACATATGTGGGAGTGGGAGGGGGTTTTCTGATGTACGGATGCTTGCAAGGGACGAGGGATGATTGAACATGACCTGAGACTTATGATTCTCTTCCTTTTCTCTGAACAGGTGCAGTGCCATACTTACACGGGGTACTGCTGGTGTGTCACCCCAGATGGGAAGCCCATCAGTGGCTCTTCCGTGCAGAATAAAACTCCTGTGTGTTCAGGTACCATAGGAAGGGGCAGGAGGAATGGAAAGGGTTGGAGAGATTCAGCGAACTTGTTGGCTGAGCTCTGAATCTCACAGGCGGAACTTTAAAGGGTTGGTGTGGTAAATGAACCCTTTCCCAAGTCAGAAGGGTCCCACTCTGTGCTTGCTTGTAGTCAGCTAGATGAAGAGTGTCCAACTGTGGGGTGTGTGTGTGTTTATGTTTCTGGTCCAGTGCTCTTTTCCTAAGCATTGGCTACAGCCCCTTACAGCTGAGATGGCATATATCTAGGAGTTTGCTATTGTTTACTGCCTGTAGTGGACCTTGAAAAATGCATTCTTTGTTGATTTCAAAGCCATATGAAGGTTCAACACCAAAGGCTCCAGTGGTTGATTGATTGGTGATGTCTGTCATGGACGCAGGAAAGGAGGGGTAGCTTCTCTGCTGCATCTTTACCATCTTGAATATTGTAATGAACAACAATGGAAAACTTGCCTAACAGTGAGCCTTATGTCTGGCTGGTCCTCTGTAATGCCTGGAAGATGAAAAAGACTCCAAGTGTCAAAGCTTCTCCCTGAGTAGGTGCTAGATCTGGAATGGACCCCAAATCCCTTATTCTTAGGAAACTTTTCTGATACTTTAGAAAAGTATGATAGTGATCTATTGAGTTGATCCGTAGCAAAAATTACATTTTCTACTCCCGACTTTGTAAGCATACAGTGTTTGCTGTTAGGTCAGTTTAGTGGGGTTGTTGGGGATGCATTCACACAAGCCCCACACTTCCCCTTCATTAGTTACCCCCTCAAGGCTGCCCTCAAAACAGCCAATCTCATCCATCCACTTGTGTATAGGGATTGGATTTTTACTTATTCCCAATTTTAAGTGCAAGCAATGTATAAAATGTTATTCTAACCTAGTTCCAAAGGACTTTAGTCTGTGTTAACTTTTTCATGGTTTTCAAATTTTAAAAATAAAATTTGTTCTCTTAAAAAAAAAAAAAACCGCCCTTCTGTTTAAAAAAAGAAAGTATGTGGAAAGGTTAACAAGAACATATGTAAGAATGTATGTTAGGGATCAAAATTTACTGGCCAAAAGGGAAGTTTACTTATTTGTGGTTTACACAGAAACTAGAAACCTTAATTGGGTTAGGACGAGGAAGGGCAGGACTTGGCCCTCCTTGTGAATGACCTGGAACGCTTCATTTAAAGCAAACAAATGCACTAGACACAAGCCCCCTGCAGGGTAAGATAACAGAATCCTCCCAGAACGACTGTACAGAGAAAAGTGTGGTGTGGGTTAGGAAAATTAGGGCTCTCAGTTTTCTCTTGTGGGCAGGCGGGATCTCCACAGAGTGGGTTTACCCTGCACATGTGGAGTTGGCCTTCAAGGAGAAAGCAGGTGCCACAGAGTTAGGCCTGGATGACAGGGTACATGTGGCATCCCAGAAGAAATGGGGCAAATGTTTGGCCAACATACAGGCTGCCCCCTCCCTGAAGAACAGGCTGTGTCTAGAAAATTGTTTCCATGCCTCAGACTATTTGGCCCACTCAGTACAATTGGGCCAACAATTTTCTACTTAATGCAGATGGAAAATCACCGATTTCCTGCCCTGACCAGCAAGGGATGTCAATCATTGCGCTTTCAGTAGGAGGGGGTTTCTTTTCAGTTGGCCCTAGTGACTGGATGTGGGTTAGAACATGGAGCTGGTGAGAAGAGGGGGCGTGCAGGGGTGTGTAAGTGAGGGGACAAATATTGGAATGTTTGCATGGATGTGGAATTTTGTAAAAAAAAAAAAAACAAAAAACCTGGGTCAAGATTGGTTCCAGGGAACCTGGAAACCATAGTTCATCTCAAAACAGTCTGGGTTATCAGTGACATTGATGTTAAACAAACCCCACTCGACATGCATGTGCACACTAGCTTTGTATATAATATCCTCAATGTGTATACAATGCATATATACCATGTGCTCATAACATCAGGCTCTGCCAAGTGTTTGACAAGAACCAACCACAGTGCCCGCTGACTCTAGTGCTTCTGTTTCCTCTCTTGCCCAAGGTCCAGCCACCGACAAGCCCTTGAGCCAGGGTAATTCAGGAAGAAAAGGTGAGTGGAGTTTTATGCTTCGTTCAAATGTTTGCTTCGAAAGCCAGTTGTAAGCAGCGCTCTTAGCTGAGAGAGAGGGAGACTGGGGTGAAAGCTAAACATGCACCAGACTTCCGGTTTCCTCCCCGAAGCACTAGAGAGTGCACCCAGAGAGTGATGGCAATGGAGCTGTCATTGTTTCTGAGGAAGGAGAGAGTGTGGGACACAGAGTTGGGTAGGGACCACCCTTATGTGAGTCCTGCTCTCTGGGAAGATCAGTTGGTCAACTACCAACATGTCTAGTGTTCAGCCGAAGAGGATGGTGAAAGCAGGGCATGCAAGTCTACCCTTGCCACTCTTGTTTGTAAACTCATCTGAGTGTCCTCCGTCCCCTGCCATTTTCCTTAAGAGCGTGTTCTGATGTATCCAAAGTCTCTCCTTGAAGTCCAGGCTGACTTCATGGGTATGCAGCCAGTGCAGTTGTCCTGAAATTCTCAGCCATGTTGCCTTGACATCAAGAGGATGGTGACATGTGTACAGAGGCAGAGGAGACACGTGTCTTATGTGTGTCTGCTGCCAGGCCTTGTGACCCTCAAAGTATCACATGGTTTGTATCCATAGCATGCTTAAGGTTTTGATTTTGTTTCTTTAAACCTAGAACAACACTAAACAGCAAATTAGACACTACCATTACAAGTCAAGAGATAGATAGATAGATAGATAGATAGATAGATAGATAGATAGATAGATACTGTGGGAGAGAGGGTAATGTTTTCTATTTTAAACTGCTAATGATAGTTTTTCCTGCCTCCTCCTTTTAACAAAGGGCCCATATTTTTGCTTCCGTCTGGTTCTCCCACTTTAAATAGCTGCTCCCTGTAGTATGCTGCCAACCCAAGTGGCTTGGAAGACAGTCTGAGTCCCAGGGCTCACAACGGCTAGCTCCTGGGGCAGCACACACAGCAACCTGGAAAGCAGCTGGCTATCCATTTAATCACACATGCAGTTGATGCCAAGCTTCTCTCCACCTCACGCTGACCTTGAGGCTTCCTACCTCACCTAGGCTTTGGTAACTGCATGCTCCTAAGAGTCCGGTAGTGTGAGTCAGCACAAAGTTTACCGTGTGCTACACACCCAGCCACATGGAGACCAGGGCAGCCACTGCACTGAAGGTAGGAGTTAAGGCTTTAGAGAAGCTGTTTCTCTCAGATGTGGTCCTCCAAGAAGTAGAAGGGTGGTATCCCCATGGACTGCAACAGTGGGTCCACAGCTAAGTGGCTCCTCTTCTCCTGAAGAAAGAAGGTGGGAAGAAGAGAACAGATGTCTTTTCATGTCCTTCCCAGAGCTGGGGATGCAGGCCAGGGATGCTATGGCAGGAGAGTGGAGTGGGGGGCAGTGATGTCTCTCTAGAGGTCTGAAGTCACCAGGGATGTCAGTGGCATGTGACCAGAGGGTTTAGAAATAGGAGTGGTTTTGTTCCTGGGTGTGAGGACCTCATGGCAGAGAAAAACAGTCAACAGTCATGTAAAACTAACCACCCATCCAAACTGATCCTTCCCATCAAAGGGACTGGGGAACACACAGTGCTGACAAACTTGATTTCCAGAAAGGCTGGCTGAGAGATTTGCACTCTGTACTGGATAGCAAAGGGCTCTCTGATGGATGCGTGTGGTCATTCTGGTTCCTCCTAAGCCAGCTGGAAAAGGGCAGGTGGACTGCAAATGGCTTCTACAGTAGGTAGCAGTGAACATCCTTTGCCTCCTCTTAGACCAGGGTCAGCCAGCAGATCTGGAGGAGGCCACAGGAGCCTGGCTCTTCCACACTGATGGAGCCTCAACCTTTAACACAGTTCCTCAAGTGGTGATGACCCACAACCATAAAATTATTTTGTTACTACTTCATAACTGTAACTTTGCTACACATGATGAGTTGTAACATAAACATCTAATATGCGACCAAAGGGGCCATGACCTACAGGTTGAGAACCATTCCTCCTGCGGGGCTCCATGGGGGCATGGCAGCACGTGCTAAGTCTTCCTCCTCCCCCCCCCCCCCCCCCGCGGAGATCTGAACTATGTCTGGGGTCTCATTTCCCCTCCACTTGGAGAATCATTGTAGGTACAGGATCCTTTCTTTGCATGCCATAGGCATACAGAGAAGGCAGGTTTGGGCCACCTGTAGGGAGGGCCACTTGAAGGCACACCTGCTGAGGAAGCCAGAGTTTGAATGGGGACAGGGTGTGAGAGGGCATTTGTAATATCCTGTGTGGCCCTGCAGAGGTTCCTCTTTCAGCCTCTCTTAAGAATGGAATGTGCTCTGCGGGGCAGCAGGTGGGACGGGCACAAAGGCCCCTTGTCTGAGCTCATTGCCTACACGTGGCTTCTCCTGGAAGGCATCTCTCCAGAGTTGGGGTTTGCCAGATGGATGATGTTGGTCTGGGCCCTGGAGCCTAAGGGGCTTGGTTGGAAAGAAGGTACTGCCTTAGGTCTGTGGGTGTGAGGGATGGGGGTGCTAGGCAGGGATGGGGCCCAGCTTCTCTCTTCCCAGTACCTCTCTTGCCTTCTTGAATATGCCCCCACTGACTGACGCGGCTGGGAAGGATCAGTTCCCTCGGCCTGGAAGGAATGAAAAGACGTATTGTGCGACCTGTTCAGAGTCTGGTCGCCAGCCAGGAGCTAGGCCTCGGAAGGAGAGGAGGAGAAAGACAGAGTGCAGGGACCTGGGGGTGGAAGAGCAGAGAGATAGCAGGAGGGAGGGAGAGAGGCCAGGCGGCAGCAGTCTCCTAGCTTGGCTAGGCTGTGGTTCCTGGGTTCACAGGTGTGGGGCCCCCGAGGGAAGAAGTGGGGGAGGGGGGTGGGCGCTGTTATCTTCCCCAGATGCACGTGCTCCAGGAGGGGAGGAGGGTCACAACTTCAGACTATTTACTTAATCCCCTGGAATGTCCCCTCTTCGCTCTGTTCTTTGCGCCCCTTGTGTTTAACGGACTCCTTTATGGGCACATGTGTGGTAATTAACACGGGCAGTGTAGGTCCCGGGCCATGTGTTTGAGTTTCAAATATCCATTGATCTGGGGCGGTCCCATCCTGCTGCCCCCCTCCTCTTCTCCTCTGGTCCTGGCGGTTGAAGACAGATGGGGGTGGGGGTTGTGAGTATTGGGGTGGGGGTGGTGCACACGTGCATTCACATGTGTTTTATTGATGCCACGGAGGCACATTTGAAGAAAAGACGAGGACCCCACAGTCCCTCTAGCGCTAAGGCTCTTCTGCTAAAACAGCTGAAGGCTGCAAGAGTTGAGAAATGGGCTGATTTGGGGTTTTCATTGATGTAGTCCGAGGGCAAATGGCTGGGAAGCAGGCTATGTTTTCTGGCTATTGAATTGACTGATCTGGAGCAGCCTGCACCGAGGCCCCTGTGGGCTTTTCTGACCCATTTCTTTTGGGATTGAGATGTGAAGATTTCTAGGTGAGCATGCAGGATAACTCACGGGGTGGGGGGTGGGGGGAGTGGAGCTGCCTGACCCAACCACCTGTGAAGTATCAGGAAGACAAATCCCCACCTCCCAGGAGGAGACTGGGAGTGGTTAAGAGCAATCTGGAGGGGAAGATACCAGAGAGCATGCGCAAGGGAGTGTCTCTCCCCGCCCCCCACTCCCTCAAGACTGGAATCACCTAGTCCTTGGGGCTGATGCTGTGACACAGCAAGCGACAGCTGAGGATCATCAGAGAAAGTTTTCTGAAGTGTTCTCATTTCCCTGGAAGAGGTCTGGGAGTTTTGATGTTTAAAGAAAGTGAGAAAGAAACAGAACCGTGAACACACTCTGCCTAAAGTTTCCATTAGGAACGTCTGTATTTGTCAAGCCAGTCTCAGAATAGGCTGCAGCTTCCAAAGTCCAACTTACCTGTAGTTGGCAGAGTTCTTTTTACTCTCTTAGTGGCTGCTCCACAGTGTGCGCCTAGAGCAAGGAGTGAGTCACATTTATTTCCCCAAGGTCCCTGTCTATGTCTCTATTTTTAGAGGGTCTCATGGACTCTGGTCTGCCGAATGGTGCCAACCTGGGACCTGTGCCCCAGGATCAGAAATAGAGATGGGTGGCTTAGGGCGTGGCGATTGGTGGCAGGTACTCCAGGTGAGAGAGACTCTGTAGTCTCCGACCTTGGCCTCATGGGGGGGGGGGGGGCGTTGCAGGCAATGAGCACACCTGAAGTAAGTATGCTTCAGTTCCCTGAGCCTGGGTGAGGGGTACCAGGCTGGCTGTCCAGGGATACCCTACACAGGAAGCATCATCCTTGTACATATGACTTTAACTTCTACTGAATTTGAGTGGCAACAAGCAACTGATGGATGACTTGTGTTTGCTTACTCTAATACTGTCCCGCTGAACAGAGCTATGCCTACACATTTCCGTTGCAGGGGAAGCAGCCCTTGGCTCCCTGTATGCATATTGCTGCTGTGTTCTGTGCTCTGTGCCACCTCGGCCGAACAGGGCATGTCAAGTGCCAGCTTCTTAGAGCTCAGTCTCAAATGGTGTTCATGAGTGAACATGAATGCCCCCTCCCCTACAGTGTCTGACTTGTTCTTCCTGCTTGGCCCTGGTCTCAGTTCCCTGCCCTACATCTCAGCCCTTGCTCCACATGGCTCAAGGAAAGCCTATGTGTGAGAAGTACTAGACTGAGTCTGAATCCTTGGAGAGGACACGGAATTTAAGGTTCCAGAAGTGCTTCTTAATCAAGTGAATATTCACGTCGCTGTGATATTAGAGAGTTTTGGTGTTTTATGCTGTTCTTTTATTAGGTACGTGTTTATTCAGAGCTTGCAAGGCTTGTGTTTGTTATAGCCACTGACGCTACAGCCATGAATGAACATGGTACGAACCCTAGCCTCATTTTGAGAGGCTCACCTCCTGCCCCCCAACTGGAACCATTGGGTCCTCGGCCACTTGTGATGGTGGCCCTCAAGGGACAAAGTTTCTAGATTCCTAGATTGTGTCACTTCTGTGCAAAAGAGAACATAGGTGGCCTCTCCAAACAGTTCTGGCTGGCAGCCTCTGAGGAAAGAAAGACCCTGAGAGGGGAAGCCTTGGGGTAAGTATGGACTATTGACAAGTCCTCCTACCCTTTGGTTAACACTCCCCAGAGCCTCTGAAGTCCAGGTGAGAGAACTCGGGGGTCACAGGCCAATGGGAATAAGTTTGCTTGCTCATTTCTCCTGAGTCAGAGACAGCCAGGAGTGAGGCTATGTGCTTGGATGTGTCTTGGGGCCATTTCTTATTCCTTAGCCCCAGCTCTGAAGGCCACATGGCTCCTGCTGTGAAGGTGGATGATCTATCATAGGTAGGTCTCAATGCAATGATTCTGTACCTGCTGGGAGAGAGATATGAAATCTAGGGCTGTTTAGGGCTGTTTATCATCAGATTTCTACGCAAGGGCAACAGGTCAGAGTAGTTAAAACACTTCTTTAAAAAAAGAAAGAAAAGGTGGGAGGAATGATTTTTATCTGCTTTAAGACAGTGAAATGTTGGAGGAAGGACAGATGCCCCTAAGTCAATGGAGAATAGAGAACTCAGAAACACCCACAACAGAATAGACACCTTATGGAGTGACAAAGGCAAGAACTCAGAAACACCCACAACAGAATAGACACCTTATGGAGTGACAAAGGCAAGTCGGTGTGGGAAGGACAGGCTACCCTGCCAAGGGTTATGTAGCAACCAGCATCCACAGACTGATACACGGTAGAAGAACAGGGGCTGCAGAGATGGTCCAGCAGTTAAGAGGGCTTTCTCCTCTCCCAGAGGACCTCAGTTTGGTTCCTAGCGCTCATATCAGGCACCTTATGACACCTGTAACTCCAGCAGATCAGACACTGGCTTCTGGCCTCTGTGAACACCTGTCTGACACAGACACACTCACACATGCCTGATTAAAAATAATAAAACTTAACAAACATAAAATAACTAGAAAATTCTTAAAACCCCAACCCAAATGTTATGCTTTATGAAAAATAACTCATAATGGATCATAGTCTGTACTGTGGAATATAAAGCTGTTACAACTTTAAAAAGAGTCCTTGTGAAAAATTTTACTACTCAAGATGTGAGGGTGTATTTACGAAGCATCTGCCTGACATAGGATTTGTGCCCAGAGCATAGAAACAACTTTATAAACTCAAAAGTTAGAAAAACTTTCAATTAACAAGTAGACAGGCTATATACACAGACACATCACCAAAGCTGGTCTACAGAGGGCAAAGAGCCCATGGAAGATGCTCAGCATTGTAGAAATGCAAGTGAAGACCTTGTTGAGCTTTCATGATTAGGAGGGATAAAAGCTGTCTCCATACAAAGTGTTGGTGAGGTGGCCAGAGGCTGCATCCACCTACCCTGCTGGTGAGGACTTAGAGGGAAGGGCCACGAAGACAAATGCTTTGGAAATCTCCCTCCTCAGCTTCCTCTCCCTCTCCTGCCCTCTGCCCCCACCCCCCCACCCCCGCCTGCTCTTCCCTTTCTTTCTTTCATTCCTTTGACAGAGTCTAGCTGTGCTGTTCAGGTTGGATCTTGGATTCATGATTCTATGGCTGTAGCCTTCCAAATGCTAGAGTTAGAGATGTGAACCACCATCCTGGAAGCATCTGTAAACAAACAAACAAACAAACAAACAAACAAACAAACAACCCTCCCTAGGAGTATACTTAACCCCAGTGTATCAGTTATATTCCTGAACATTTATTTAAAGGGTGGGAAGACAGCCACAGATGCAAGATGCAGCTGGTTTATCTATGTCAAAATGGCAACAACCCAAATGTCCTGCAACAAGCAGAATGAGCCGTGTGTCACATGAGTACCACAGACGACACTCAGAAGTGTATATAGCAACAGCTTGGAAAGGTCTCAAGGGTATTGCTCAAAATGTGAGCACGCACGCATTCACACACACACACACACACACACACACACACACACACACACACACACGAAGCCTATTGCAAAAGATCAGATAGTATACAATTCCATTTATACAACACTCTAGAAATGACAAGATTATAGAGGCAGAGAATGAGTGAGGAGTTGCCAGGTGTGAAAATAGATGAGAGGAAGAACAGTGTGAACAAAGGGAGGAAACCCACGGCGGCCTCTGCGGTGGTGGGCTAGTCCTCTGACATGTACGTGTACATGGATAAAATAATTCAGAGCTGCACACACAGAAATGGGTGCATGTCAAACTGCTGGGGTCAGGGTCAGGATGGGTGGTGCCCATATCAGCTCTTTCATTTTGATGTGTACTAACATTTTGCACCCATATAATTCCAGTCATCCCTCAGGATCCATGAGGAGGGCGCAGATCTAGACCTCTCCTATGTATCCCAGGCTGGCTTTGACCATCTGATCTTTCTGCCTCTCCCTCCCAAGTGCTAGGATTACACAAGCAGAGTTGGTTTATGCAGTGCTTCAGGAGGCGGGGCACACTCAGGCCTATGATACAAGGCAAGCCCTCTTCCAGTGCTCTGTCCCTAGCCTGAATTATAATAAGTCCCTTATATAAAGTGGAATGTGACATTGCATTTGTATAAACCTAAGCACACCTTTCCACAATAATAATAAGTCTGTGTGCAGCTGGTTTTTGTGCGACAGGAGCCTTCTGCTCAACTTCTTCCATTTCCTCCTCCTCCCCACTTCTCTTTTCTCTTCAACTTCCTTTGTCCCCTTTTAGTCTATCCCTCATCTGCATTCTTAGCCAGTCTTGGAGTTTTGCTCTTAATCAGAGGAGTGCAGGACTTTAGGATGTGGGGAGAGTCCTTGCAAAAGCCAGCTTTAAGCTTGCTCTTACGTCGAGGAGGAAACATGTGGGTGGATTGAAACAGCTGTAAAGCATGGAGCTCTTGCTTCAGAGTGGGCTTGGAGAGCATTCCCTGCTCAGCACAGGGCCAACTTCCAGCCCGACTAAAAGCTTCCTTAACTGGGAGCCATGCATCTCAGGAGATGCTGGGGTTAGCCAGCGTCCCATCCTCCTGGAGTAGCCTAGGCCAGCTTCTTTTTATTTTTTTTTTTAGGCCAGCTTCTTAAGAGACATTTGCAAATGGGATGCCCAGAGAAGCCACCTGGACCCCAAGAATCACATAAATCTGGTCCCTTCGAAAACAAGAACTTTAGTTTATTCCCATAAAAGATGGACAGTGGTGTCATCGAAGGCTGTGAGGGAGGATCACAGCAGTTGATGAGGGTTGAGTTTAGGAATCTGAGGGAGATTTGCCTTGTTGAGGAACCTTCCAGATCTCAGGTTGGGGGTTGAGGTTGCTGGGTTTTGTTTTTGTTTTTTTCTCTCATAGCTCACACTCCACCTCGGAAAACCCCAAGAGATGCCATTAATACAGATTCCTCCCCTGGCCCCTTTGACACACTTGCTTTTGAAGGACCTGGAAGAGAAAGCTCTTTGTATGTGGTCAGAATAAACTCATTGTACACCCAGACAATTAACTCCTCAATGGACTTGCCAGTCCCTTCAAAGGGCCAGCCCTGCTTCCCTGGGTCTCTTGGGCTCTATTCAGCCCCTTAAGCACACCAATGTTTTGGGGTTTTTGTTTTGTTTTGTTTGTTATTCTGAAAAGTCTTGCCTTGAGAATAGTCAGAGCGGATCAACATTGTCTTCAGCCCTGCATTTATCTCCTCTCGCCAGCAAATGTCAATCAGAAATCAAAAAGCCAAACAGAGGAGGCTTTGAACGGTGTCATCAGGGGTCGAAGTGACTTCCAGCTGTCTGTCCGTGGGCCAGGCCTTCTCGTAGGGGAGGAATTGTGCTGTCACACACACACCCACTGTCTTTATAGGCTCCCAGAGCCCATGCAGGGGCTGCACCTGCAAGGACAAGGCATGAGTGGGGGCTGGGCAACCTTGGAAAGCCAAACACAGTGGCCCTGGGGCAGTTTCCAAAGTGCTCCCTGCCTCTGAGACAACCTTCTTTCATCTGCATGAAGGTTTCCTCCTTCTTGGTTGATGGTCAGATAGACAAGGGCAAACCACGGTAACGGGACTATGACTGCTGCTCTTAACATCACCCTTGAGACATTCTCTGATTTGCCTTCTTTATTTGTTTTTTTTTTTCTTTTAATTTCCAAGTTTGTACTTTTTTCTCCCTATAAGAAATAATATAGCACACACCTTTAATCCCAGCACTTGGGAGGCAGAGGCAGGAGGATTACTGTGAGTTTGAGGACAGCCTGGTCTACAAAGCGAGTCTGGGATACCTAAGGCTACACAGAGAAACCCTGTCTCAAAAAGAAAAAAAAAAAATAGAAATAATATAATCTTTGAAACCCCCCTCCCCGCACTATTCTTCTTTGTCGCCTTAGTCTGAAAGAATATTTTGGCCTTAGGGAGAAATAAAGTCTTTCCATTTGAGATTAAAAAAAAAAAAAAAAAAAAAAAAAAAAAAAATCACCCAGAATAAGCCCCAGGCATGAAATTGTCACACATACAAGTAAAATGAGACTCAGTTATATTTTTCTTTAAAATATATGGTTGAATTCTCTGTGTGTGTGTCTCTCTCTATCTCTGTCTCAGTCTCTGTCTCTCTCTCTCCTCCCACCCCTGAGTTAACCACTGCTCCCATAACCTAGCAGCTGCCACTGGGTGATTTTCTGCTAGTTGCTCTGGCACTCCCTCATCTTGGTTCAAAGAGCTTTTATGGAATTGTAACTTACACACCAGGAAAACAAACAAGCACAAACAACCCCTCTCACTGTAAATATAAGATCTAATACATTTAGCAAATTCCTAGAACCACACAACTATTACCAGAGACAGAATCCATCACCCACCCCCATAGCACTTTTAGGCTGTTTATAGTTTTTCCCTCTCTCAACCCCTACCTCAGCGTCCGTAGAGCAGCTTCACCTTCTTGATGCATTTACTTTTGTAAATCTGTGCTGTATAAATATGGCCCTATTCTCTCATAGGCAATGGTTACATCTGTCTTCCATTTATTATGTTTGTGAAAGGCGTCAGGTGCATATTTTTGTGTTTTAGTTATTTACTCCTCTCTATTGCTACATGTCCTCTATATGGACATATAATTTATCTGCTTATCAGTTGATAGACATTTGAATTGCTTAAAACTGTGAGGCTTCTTGGGTCAGTGAGGTGGCTCAGTGGGTAAAGGGGCTTGCCGCCAAATCTACATCCCTAGAACTCGCGTGGTAGAGGAGAGAACAGGCTCTTGCAAGTTGTTCTGTGACTTCTCCTCAGGCACCATGCCATATATGTGCTGTCCTCTTACAATAAATAAATAAATACATAAACATAAAATCCAAGTTAGAAGCTGCTATATTTGAGTAATGCTGGTACATTTGTGTACATATCTTTCTGAGACCATGTTTTTATTTCTCTTTTATAGATTTCTAGAAGTGGAATTTGGGGGTTGAAAACTTAATTTGTATTTATTTTTTAAAAAAGAAATTGCCAAATTATTCTTCAGAGTGGCTGCCAGTTGTCTGTTTCCACTAACAGTGAACAAAGAGTTTCCCTTTCTCTACATCCTTGTGAACAATTGGTATTATCTGTCTTCTATTTTCCTCATTCTTGTAAGTATTTAGTGCTAGCTTGTGGGTGTTTTTTTTGTTTTGTTTTGTTTTGTTTTGTTTTGTTTTTGGTTTGCTTGTTTGAGACAGGAACTTGTGTAGTCCTGCCTGGTCTGAAACTCACTAAGTAGGACAGGCTAGCCTTGAACTTGTAGAACCCCTCCTGTTGCTGCCTTACAAATGCTGGGATTACAGGCAAGTGCCACCATGTTGGCCCTTCATTGTGTAAATTTGTACTTCCTAATGATGAATGACATTGAGTATGGTTAGTGTGTTTACTACCCATCTCTATGTCTTTTAGTGTGTGTGTGTGTGTGTGTGTGTGTGTGTGTGTGTGTGTGTGTGTGTTGCTTATTAAAATCTCTATGTCTTTTAGTGTGTGTGTGTGTGTGTTGCTTATTAAAATATTTTTGCCTAGTTTTAAAATAAGATCATCATCCTATTGAATTGTAAGGTTTATCTAAAACATTGATAGTATTTTAATTTCATAAATCCAGTCTTAAAAGTCAGTAATTCAAATAAGAATGTTAGTGCTCATGGAGAAAATAGCTCCTTTAGAGTTATCTACATCCACGGAGTGCCAGTGTCCTCAATCATGTTTAGCAGAGGCTTTTGCTACCCAGGAAATAAAGTGAGGAGTTTAGATTAGGCAGTGCGTGGCTATAAACAAGGGCCAGTGTGAGGTCCCACTAGGAATTAGGAAGCCAATGGTACATGTAGAAACCCAGGGCCCAGTTGTGGCCTGGTGCTTCTCCAAGGCGTGCCAGGAAGCAGCACTGCTGTGGACCTTGGACCCAAGCCTTGGATCTATGTTTATTAAAAAAAAATAGTTCTTTGGTGGGTCAGGAGCCAGGTGCCCAGGTGCCCGGAGATGATGGTTAGAGGGCTCGTTGCATTTGGCATGGCTTACTGGCTTTGGGATGTGCCGGACTTCACAGGTGGCTGCTGGCAGAAGGGCACCCTCACTTTTCTCACTTCATAAAGCTTTCCATCTAGGGCCTCCCGGTACAGAGCAGTGGGATCTCTTCACCCTCAGTGACCCTACACAGCAGGAAGACTCAACCCCCTGACTCAGCTTCATGCTCTGTGCGCTTCTATAGCAAGGTTTGAGCAAGCATGGAGCTCCCCCACCAACACAAGTGCAGACCTGCCCCGGGAAGCCGTCCTTGCTCTCCACAGACTTTCTCTGCTGATGGGTAGACCAGATGGCCAGACCCTGGCTTTCATCAGATGCCAGGAGAGAGAGGCAGGCTATTTTTAGTATTCTTGCTCCAGAGAGAGGAGTAAGCTCTCATATAGACATTTTAATGTCTACATCAAACATGAAATATTACATAAGCTGTTGGATTTGGGCTCTCACTGTTGACCTCTGGCATCTCCTCTGTTAGCTCTCAAGGCTCCTAAAGCGAAGTCACCCTGTGAGGAGGGGTCCTGAGTACACTGCACTGAGCTGTTCACACTGAACTCTGTGTCTGGCAGAAGTGACCAGACCAAATGTGCACTGCAGCTGCCGGGAGACTCCATTCGTGGGCTTGTTGAATTCAATGGAGAAAGGCGTTAGTAGAGTTGGGGAAGTGGCATTATTTTTTAAAAAGAAATGACATTGTGTGGCTCTGTTTGGTGTTTATTCTCCCTCAATGACTTCCAGATCAAGCTCATACAGTTTGGCACAAAAGATGCCCATAAAGGGATCCAGTTTGAGGCCAATAGGATATTCAGCACACTGTATTTAAGCCTCTCCTTCTGCTGTGTCTCATTCCTTGGAATGGTTGTCAGAGAGTCTGGGATTGCTTCAGCCCCAAGGAGAGTTAGGTCTTAGTGTCAGCACATGACAGTGATACCAGGGTCAGGTGTCACAATGTTGTCAGATTGCTGGCCTCAGTCTCCAGGGAGGGTGTGGGTCTCTGAGGGTTGACTCCAGCAAGAGATCAAAACGGCTCTTTATTCCTCTGATAAGATTCAGGGAATTGCCCAAGGTACCAATCAGAGCCCCAGATGGTGGGGACCTGCTGCTACCATTGGTGGTCTGATTGGTGTCTCAGAGATTATCTGAGAGCCGGGCTTCTCTATCAATAGTTAATGCCCAGGAAATATAGTGTTCCACTCCAAATGATCTCTGGGGGGGTCTTGGGAGGAGAGCAATGGTGTAATCATCAAACTGGTTGAAACAATAGCTCTCAACCTTTCTCCTCTCACTGAGGGAGAAAACAAAGGAAAATCTCTAAGCTACTCTCAAGATGGACAAAGGTAACTTCCTTTTCCTTTACTCAGGGCCATGGAATGGCTTCTTGGGGCTTGAGAAAAACATACTCTTTATTATCAGTTACCTACTCAAATCTTCTTAGGGGGTGATTGGAGAAAATAGCCTAAAAATACTCCTTAAATGGACAATAATGAAAACGGTCGCAAAACCGCCTCTCTAAGCTCAAGAGTTTTTAGTCTTGACGAAAGCAGAATCCTGGCAGGTAAATAAACAAACTCTGCACCAATTCCGGACACATGAAGGTTCTTGCTCTGCAGAAAGAGCTGCCGAGGGAACCGAGTGATGATAAGCACTGGGACTTTGCTGCTTGGAGCACCCTGCTCCCATCAACGGTGATAGAAACGTCAAAGCGAGGCCTGGGTGATCTCAGCGACTTCCCGTGTTGTTTCCCGTCATGCTCAGCAACCCGCTGCCGGGAAATCCAGCGTGTGCCGTTTGTTCGCAGTGCAGCTCATTCTCTCCAGTGTGCTAGGGAGAGCAGTGCTTCCCATAGTCTCTTTTTAAGGCAAGGATGGAGAGACAACTAGGAGTCTGGAAGGAGGCAGCACCCTGGTCTAAGCTTTTTAACCAGGCCCATTAGGGAAAGGTTCTAAACTGCGTCCCATGTCCTGGAGGGTAGGAATGGAAGTGGAGCCACCAGACTTTCATGTCACAAGGCTGCCAGTGTTGACCCAACCTGCTTAGACAAAACTCGAGGCTGCTGGGGGAGAGGCTTCCCGTCCCACTCTGCTGCAGGGAGGGATGGGCTGGGAGGGCCTTGCAGCATTCCCAGATTAATGAGAAAGGAGCCTCCGCTGCCATGAGACCTAGCTCCTTGTGAGTCCCTGGGATGAGCACACATCTGATTTTTGCTTTATTGTTCTTTCTCTCTCTCTTTCCAGCTCTGCTTCCTTCTCCACCTCTCTCTCCCTTCTGCTTTTCTTTCTTCTTTGGCCTTGAACAAAACCCAACCATTCAACAGTTCTGAGAGTAGATAGTATTTACCTCAATAATGGTAGTCTCCTTTCGTTTCTTTTTAACCCTCAACTCAGATGATGGCTCTAAGCCCACGCCCACGATGGAGACCCAGCCTGTGTTCGACGGAGACGGTAAGCGGTCACATTATTTACTATTCTTATTCCCTTCGTTTATGTTCAAAATTTGGCAAGATATTAACTTCACATGTTTGTCTAAGTTTCATTATTATTATTTTTCCCTTTTTTAATTGGGCAAAGTATTAGCTTTACATGTTTGTTTAAATTCCACTATTTTTCTTCCTTTTTTAAATTTCAAAATTTCCCAATGCAAGCAGGGTTGTCCTAACCTTTTTTTTTTTTTTTTAAATGTGAAGCCTCCAAGTAACTGGTACCCACGCTCTTCCTGCCTGTAGCCCAATGTCCAACAAAAACATGGTTTAGACAGATCCTCCAAGCTGCCAAGACCAGGGAGTCGTGGTGGGAAAGGCAGTCAGACTGGGGAAGTCTCCTCAGCACGGTGGCTCAGCACTTACAACCACCAACTTTGTGGCTAGAGTGGGTGCTCGGTTGCTGGGGGGGTGAGAAGGAAGCGCTTGTATGCCGGCCCGTGCTCCCACGGCACCCTCTAGCGAGCTTCATGAGCTGAGTTCTGTGGTCTTGGTCCTCCTCCTGGTAGACATTTATGGAAGAAAGAGTTGGCGTTGTTCTGAGAGGAGCTGTGAAGACATGGAAGCTTGTAAGCAGAAGAAAGGAATCAGGGTATTCCAGATAGCGAGGACTGGCCGGGGGTGAGGAGGGAAAGGTGGTGGGTGTGGGTCACTTAGGGAGGAAGGAGAAAGAGATTGGCAAGTGGAGGATGGCTGGGCTAGGACATAGGGATTCGGGGGAACTGAAATGAGACATTTGGGAGAAGCATTCTAGGACAAGGGAAATAGTAAGCGGTGACCAGATAAAGGCCAGGAGTCCCTGGAGGCAAGGCGGACACATTGGAGGAGCTGGGGTGCAGAAGCCTAGCCTCTGCTCAAGGTAGAGGTCCTCCGGCTTCTGTTCTCTTAGGACTTTATCAAGTGCTCCAGATCCCTGTGAACAGGAACAGCGAGTTTGTCATAGTAAGGTTTCCAGAGAGCTTGACAACGAAGTTCAACTTTCAGCATACAATACATAACAAGCTTTTACCAGCGCTCAGCTGAGTGGGTCTGCTTCATGAGACAGCGGAACAGAGAAATGAAAGTCATGCCATGGCACTACGGCTAGGAGTGCCCCTAGTGCAGGCACAGCTCAGTGAGAACCGAAAGGCAGGCATGGTAAGAATCCAGAAGTCTCTATCTTCGTAAACATCCTCCTTTGTTATTAGAAAGTGTGAGTTCTGGGGGTTTAGGTTGAGAATAGAGATGTGTCATCTGGGGAGACCATCCTGGTGCCATCACTGAAGATCTGGTTGCTGTACCGTATGCTCAGGGTGACCCCACAGGACTTCCACGACCTGGTACGGAGTGTGCAGCTACCCTGGGGGACTGTGAGAAGGGTTTGCACTCCTCTCTTCCCCACATGGTACAGATGCTCAGCAGGCAGCATCTGCCGTGGTTCAGCTGTTTCCTCTAAAATGGGCTCTGTGGTCTGTTTGGCATTCGTTTGTTGACTTATCCCCTTTAAATCTTCTCCCAGGGAAGCAGCTGAGAGGGACTTGGCTTGGCCTGTGTTCCTCACCTCCTGGGATAATGTTTTTATTCCTTGATGGAGTGGCTTGGTGCCTCTGGATTCTGACCACTCTGTGTCCCAGCACAGGATACCCTGGTTGTCTCTTAAAAGCTGGTGGGGAGAAGCACTTCCGTCACAAGGAAGAGAGGGTGTGTTGGCACTGGGATGGGGTCCACATGCCAAAAGGGAGATAGCTGAATCTTTGGTGTCTTGGCTTCTAAAAAGCTTATTACAAATCCGGGTCACACTCCATGTCATACACTTCTCTTTGTCCACATATGCACACGCATTCTCTCTCCTGCTTTGTTTTGCTTTTCTAGAAATCACAGCTCCTACCTTATGGATTAAGCATTTGGTAATCAAGGATTCCAAATTGAATAACACCAATGTTAGAAACTCAGGTAAGTAATCTTCCTTGTATGGTACATGAGTTCAACCCTCTCTCCCTGGGTGCCCCATAGCTGTTCTAAGACTGCTCATCATGTGGAGTTGTGTTTTTTTTTTTTTTTCTGTTTCCTTCCATCCCTTTCTCCCACCTGACCCACCTGACTGCCCACCCCCCCACATCTTCCTCCTCTTCTGTTTGCTTCCTGATTCCTTTTCTGACACAACTATCTTCCTCTTGTTGTAGGGACCCAGTCACCTTTATTTTCCATAGTTATTGACCCTGTAAGGTTAGCATATTGGACAGGATAATTGCAGGAGAGCTAACCTTTTTTTTTTTGAAGAAATAGATCAAGGAAAAATATTAGACTTTGATGTTTCACTAGTTCCTTAATAGATTGGAATATTCTCTGTCATTATCACCCAGCCATACTGACTGATACCTGTCAATCTTATTGACAGAATCAGATATAAAAGACATAATTCCATAAGAATATACAGCAGCTAACAAGTGTCCACCTGTCTGTTTTTGCAAATAAGGTTTTACTGGGGCACAATCAGACTCATTTATCTGTGCGTTTATCTGTGTGTTCCACTCACAAGAATAGACGTGAATAGCTGTCACAGACCCTGCATGGCTTGTAAAACTTAAGGTATTTGCTTTATAATCTTTCACAAAGAAAATTTTCTGGCCCCTGTTGTACACAATTGAATATGGCATTTGAGTGGGAGGTATGTGCACCGGGTTGTCTCACTTGAGTATTTTTGGCCCCTTCATAGTCCAAGGAAAAGTAGCAGCAGGTAAGCCTGGACCATCACAGGGACTCCTGGGGCCTCTCACAAGACCCTTCGTCATCTCACATGGGCCATTCTCAAGTTTTCATCCTGTTCCGGTGCTTTCGCAACCCGTTGCCAAGGAAGAACCTCGAGGTCTGGATTTTTCAGGCAGTGGAGTAGGGGTACTTTTACACCCAAACCATTTACTGGTCAAAGCATGGGTTTTGGAATCAGATGGACACATAGATCTGGTTTCTAAGACTGGATTTCCTCACCTGGGAAAGCCAATGAAGTTCTCTGAGTCTTGGTTTCCTCATATGTAAAACAAAGTTATTGTTCTTTAGGATTTTGTGAGGCTTCAGTTTGAGACATTTCTGGGCACAGAGTTTTGCCATGCATGATTTGAAAACAAAACTGAGGCAAGCTGCTTTGGAGGAACGCCTTGTTGGACTATGCTAGCCCATTCTCACACATTGGCACGTTCAGTTAATGACGAGTCAGGCATCCTTTGATGAGGACTTGTGTCTGGCCCATTGGTTTTTAGTGAGGACTGGAGCATCAGAGTTAAACACCTGAGACCAGACTTCATTAGCCTTTGATGAAAGATTCTGGGTTCAGGTGAGCATCAGCCACATGCACGGGGCGTTTGGAGTCAGACTCTCTGGCATATGTCTGGGTAGGAGCTCATCTTCTCAGCCTTCTCTCAGAAGGAAAAAAAAAAAAAAAAAAAAAAAAAAAAAAGGCAATTCTAGTTTTTTTTTACACCCCAAACATCCTTTTTTCACACTCAGACCCTGTGACGCCAGATTTGTTTTCTGGCCCGGGGACTGTTGATGTTGGAAAGGTTCCACTGGGCGCCTGAAGTTGTGCAACAGCATGACACACATGCCTGCAGATGTACCCACTCTTCTCCCCTCCCGGAGGTTCTAGCCCTTTATGGAAAGCCTTGACATGTGCTCATATGACTACTGTGTCCTTCTGAGTGCTTGGCAAGTTCGGCATATTCAGATTTGCCTTTCTGGTCCTCTCCTCTATGCCCACCTCCCTCGTAACTCTCTCTCACAAGCATCCACGGCTCCAGGAGTTGTTTCTGTATCTGGGAAGATGATGTTCCTGGTCAGCCAACACCCCAGGACTCGGGAGCAGCATGTTCTAGATGAGTGTTGGCCAGAGTCTCTGCTGCTTTTTCACGGAAATATGAACTCCTGCTGACTTTCTTCCTTTCTTTCTTTTTCAAATCCAGAGTTCGGTATCATGGCATTTCTTAAAACACTTAGTATTTAACATAAGCTTAGGCCATCTATCTTTATTTCTAGAAGAAGGTAAGGAGATAAGATAAATAATAGGAATTAGCCTTCATGCACCCCTTCATTTCACCCCCCCCCCCACCCCCGGTTCTAAGCTGTATGATATATGTGCATATATATATATACACATGAAGATATGTTATATGTAAGATATAACTTATATGTAAAGACGTGTCCTTTTTGCTCTTTGTGATTGGTGTCTTTTGTTTCTTTATGGCAGAAATTGCAGTCTCTCAGGAGCTAGGACCATAGGTGTGACCACCATGCACTTTGTGTGCCATAGCAATACACCAGAGAATGCAAGATGTTTCCTTTCACCCTGGGAGCCTAGGCTAGTGTCCATAGCCTCTAGTTTTGTCTCTGCATTCTTAACGTTGTCCTCTACTTTTTCCTTGTCTCTCCTACAAAACTCTTTCATGGTCTGATCAGGGACTACAAGAACCTGGCCCCACGATTTTAATCCTGAAGTCTTTTCTTTCCACCTCGGTGACCAGCATGTATGCATCTGTGGATGAAGTACTTTATGGTCACTCTGTTCCCTGGAGACAAAGTCATCATTAGGGACTCAAAGTGGAAACACATTTCTTTGACATTTTTTCAATGAAACAAGAGTCCCATTTCTGCTTGCATGAGAATGTCCATGCTTGCCCATGGCACATACATGTGTCACAGGTAAGCCTGCTGACAGTATTCTTGCCCTTACTCAAGTGGGCCCAGTGTTCTTCTAGGCTGGCTTCTGGGCCACTGGCTATAGCTGAGATAGCTTTTCCACTGAGGAAGTTTCTCCTGGTACAGTTGCTACGACTGGGGTTTGGGGTCACGAGGCAATGGTACCTTCTGGCTGGATCAACCCCTCCCCCAAGTCTATACTCTTTGCCCAACTGGAAACTGCGGGCTAATGTAATGACCTGAGGGTGGAAAAATAAGCAGTCTGTAAGGAAACCAGTGGTAGCTGCTGTAAGCAAATACCCCACAGCCACCTGGAATCTCACACATGACGTGACCGGGAGGAAGAATGAGTAATCTACCAGCATCAGCAACTAGGATAGGCCCAGGCTTGTGTGCATTTAAAACATCTATGTGAAAACACATGCTGTAAGTGGCCTTTTAGTCTATCTGCCCTCTGAGCTCATGAAGATGCCTTGGTCAATCATGGCCAATAGAACTGAGATGGGGATGGGACCATTTGGCCCTTCCCAGGGGATTTCCCCTAGCAACAAAGGCTTTGTCCTTTCTCAGTTTTTTTTTTCTTCCCTTTGCTGAAAGGAAAGGTGATTGTTATTGGAGGCCCCAAAGAGCCAGACCCACAGTCCTGTTTGACCTTGCTTCAACACTGGTTTTCTTGGCTACTTTACTCCGTCATCCCATTGCCTGCTTGTGGTGATGGGCTGGGAGGTGTGTGGCCATGGGACTCAGCCTCTGGGACTCCATCTAGCAGCAAAAGCTTTGTTTCTAGAAGTGAGTTTCATATGCAATTTGATGTTCCATAGCACAACCACGTCGCTTGTCCTTGGTTGTTAGTAAGCTGTAATCAAGGAGACCGCCTAGGTGTTGTAATTGATTCAGTTTTTAAGTCAGTGGTGGTGTGGTCCTTAGCCTGAGAGCCTACATTGCGTGTTTGTAAAATGGCTTTGCAAGTAGGCAGGGTATGAAGCTCATCAACACACATACACTAGTATTTGGGGGAGGAGGAAGGAGTAAATGTATGCTTTGTACAAGCTAAAAACAGATCTCACTTCCACCCTTCCCCTTCCTTCGTCTGTCGCCTTTATTCCTCTCCTGCTTGAATGTGAATTTTTTTTATATTTTGGACCTCCTAGTACAGAGCCTGCAGGTCAGGGTCAATGAAAATACCAAGAGAAACTGAGAACACAGGCTACTGTCTCTTGGTGCTTGTCACTGCAGAGCCACTGCGAAGTATTTCTTAGTCTTTTGGAGCAAAGGGTATTTCTCTTGGTTTTGTGGCATGAGTCAGCAGAGATGGGTGGGTGTGAGTCAGTGATGCTTTGGGAGGAAGTTGAGAAGAAAGATGTTCATGTGCTAAATCGGGACAATCCATCCTAGAAGAAATATACTCCCCCGCCCCACCCCACCAAAGAGCTCAGCATCTGTCTGTGTGGGAAGTTGGTGTTTATCACTTCAGACCATGGTGAGCCATGCATGGCCATTTTAGGACCTGTGGAGTATCTATTTACACAGGGCGGTTGCACTGTTTCCTTAGTCCTCCTCACCCGTGACGCTTCATCCTAACAGCATGTTTACTCCTGAGGGAGAGCTGTCCTCGGCCAGCACTGGGGATGTTAGATGTTAGTTCTGCCTGAAGATGGAACTTCCGAGGCGCAGAAAGCTAGCTGTGGCTCCCGGGCCGGATTACAATACAGGGGAAGGATGAAAGTTCCAAGTGGGCTTGCCTCAGACTCAGGCCCTTCCTGGTGCAGAGCTTCCAGTGACTTGAGCAGCTAAGTCTGGATTAGTCCCAGAGATGTAGAAAGGTGTACATGTTCCTGTATAACTGTCAGTGTGTGGCTATTCGAGGGAGAAGCAGCTGGGAAACTTCCGGTGCCAGCACTGACTTTGCCGAGGGCTTGTGTGGGCCTCTAGGCCCATTAGCCACTGTGATGCACTAAGGCCTGAGTGAGTGGGAGAAGAAACAACACAGCGAGTGTGTAAGGACTGGACTGGCCATTGGGCAGTAGTGTACCAAGGGCAGGGGCAGTGATAGGCTCCGGTGTGATAGGGATGAATGTTGGTCAGTGATCTTTTTCTGAAGTTCTGGAAGTTACTATCAAAAGCAGACAGACTCTTTGAGATATCTAAATAGACAGAGCTAGATAGATACATACATATACATTTCCTTTGTAGACTGTGTACCCCTTTATTGTATGTACCAGGGCAGACTGCTCCCATAGCCTGGTCCTTGCTCAGCCATTACAGGCCACTCGAGGAGCCAAGTTGAGCATAGGAATAAGAAGGTTGGACATGCTGCACATGTAACTGAGGACACTGCCACCTTAGACTAGTTACAATAGCAGCTACCACTTCCCACCTTACTCTCACACAAGGTAAGAGTTGTGTGTGTGTGTCTGTGTGTATGTCTGTGTGCGTGGTGTTAGGTATTTAAATCAATGCCTTGAACAAGCTAAGTGAGCACCCTACCACTGAGCTACAACCTAAGTCCCACATACTACTCCATATGACCCATGTGCAGGGGCCGCTGTACTCCTAGAGGTTAGGACCCTGGAGCTTAGAAACTGCCCAAGGTCAAGAGCTAAGTGAGAGAGACCAGAAGCCTATGCTCCACTGCCTCTGTTCTGGCTGCTGGCCATGCCTGTAAAATCTTCTGCTGAGTCAGTCCCTTGGGTGAAGTGCACAGGAGTTGGAGTGGCGGACACTTACTGTTGCTTCAGCCACAGGGCCGTGGAAGCCCAGACCTTCTTAACCCTGTTTTCTGCTCCCGGGGCATTCCATCGGATTGCCTCAAGTTCCTTCCGGCTTTGGGGAGCAGCCATCCAGTTGAGGACATACAGCATCCCAGCTTCTCCCTCTGAGGTAGAGCTGAGGGTGACCCTTTCTTAACTAGTTGGCTCATCAGATAGGGCGCACCCTCCAGAGCATTCTCCAAAGTCCCTCCCAAGCTATGAGTGACAGATGATGTAACTTTTTCCCCCAAGTACTTTTGTGGCCGATTAATCAGAGAAAGGTTTTTTGTTTGTTTGTTTTTTAAGATAGGGACAAGGAAACCCATTGCAATGGAAGAGGTATCTTTATGAAATTTGTACAAATTCTGTTTCTGATTCCCTGCTTCTATCTACACTGGTCTGAATAACGAGAGGATGGCTTTATTCTGTCAGTAGGTGACTTCTTGCTTTCTCCGTGCCCTAGCAGGGTCTTTCCTCTTCTTAGCTGATGGCTAGTCCTCTGTTCCGAAAGGAGCTTGGAGTGATGGGTTCGTGGAATCTCCCTCTCTGTGGGGTTCTCAAAGCCACACAGATGACCCCCAAGTCACACGAATATGGAGAGTTGGAAATTAGCCCTGGCCAAGTGGCCCTCACTGACAGAGGTGATGGAAATCCCATGGTGGGAGGGCAGGGCCAGCTCGGCAAATGGTGCTTGGAAAAATTATCCTCTGGGGGGGGGGCAAAGGGCACTTAGCCCCTCCTGTTAAAAAATTGCAAAGTGCAGAGTAAGAAAAATAACCTATTTGCAAAAGTGACTTGAAACCATAGATGCCCAAACCCCATGTGGCTGCATACACAGAAAAGGTGGCTCAGGGATGCTCTGTAAATCAATCCTAAAGGGTACGACTCTAGCGGGCCCTCCCCTCGGCACCACACCTCTGGTTCTTGTACCAGCCCTTCAACAGTCAAGTCAGCTCCTTAAAACCCTGGCCTGCCTTTCCATCCTTCTCTGGCAGCACACTTCTCCACCAAATACCCAGGCACTGGGCAGTCCTGGGATGGTCCCAGCACTAGACAACCATGAATTCTCGGACCTGGAGAAACCTGCGGTGGGAGCCACACTATTCCTTACACCTCTGGAATTTCATGTAACTATTTAGAAAGATTTAAAAAAAATGTACTGTTTGTTATTGTGGGTTATCGTTCAGCATTTTATTCATTTTTGATAAGAGACAAGATGGGCGGGAGGTATTTGAAGAGGCTTCAGTGTTTTCCTTAATGCTCTTGGCCCAGCCAGATGATCCCTTCTGCAGTGAGGTTAAGCAAGCTCCTCTCGCTTTGGCAGGCTGACCCGCCCTTTGTTGCTGTTCACCGTCATAAGAAAATGCAGTCTCGATGGTCTAGGGTAGAGTGCAGCATTTCCCAGCATGAGTTGCGGTCAGGGAATCCTGGTCCAGTCCTTCAGTCTCATACCCACTGGCTGGCATTTATTCTGCCGTGCTCTGGAGCATTGGCTGGGATGAAATTCTTGGACTAAATGCCTTTCATGGATTCGTTGTCTGTGAGAGGCCATGGTTCTCTGAGTGAGAAGCAAGCCAGAGTGGGGATGGTGAAGTCGGGGCACAAAGGGCAAGGGACACAGAAACTCAGCAGGGACCATGGCGCACCTTAGCGTCACTCCAAGGAGGAACCCTCAGAAATGGCTGCCTTCAGGGACAGAGAAAGACCTCCAATGAGGATAGGCCAACACATCCTGGCTAGGTCTTCCTGACTGATCACATAAGTCTCAGAATTTTCCTGGCCTTCTCAGGGCCTAACATGGTATCACACTAATGTACACACATATCCAATTAACAGCCTGAGTTCACATAAGTCCCGAATACTGCTTTTTTTTTTTTTTTTTTTTTTTAAAGCCTCTTCCTGAGCTCTAGAATTTTTGTCACCCACAGTGTCTTAGGACACTGTCCCGGGCCCGGTTAGTACCTTCCTGTCTTCCATAGCTTATCTCAACAAACGCCAGCAACTGTCAGGATTGCCACAGCAGTGATCCTTTAAAGAACCAGTAGGTGTTTATTTGGAGAGCCCACATCCGTGGCGTCCTTCCAGCCTACAGTTTTTGCTTGTGTTTTTGAGATAGGGTCTCATTATGTAGCTTAGTCTAGCCTCAAACTCTGATCTTCCTCCTTGAGTCCCACTGCTCCCTCTACCCCTGCCCTGTGACCACCTCACAACTTCTCAGTTTTTCTATGTATATGTATCATCTTTCCGGAAGTCCTTAGATGCTTCTTTTAGTGTGTCCATTCGGCTGAACAATCTGGCCCCGTGGCTTGGCCCAACGCTACCTAGCTATTGAGAGGTGAACACCCGCAGCTGCTTTTAGGTAGGGCAGCTTACTCTGCACAGTGTGGGCCAGCCTCATGCAATCAGTTCCAAGACTGAAGAAGAAGAATTCTGATTGGAGACTGTCATGGAGAAGCCCTACATTTGTGTCTTACAGATGTGGGTGTGGCCTGCTGATTTGGGACTCAAGACTGCCTCAGGTGCTTATCTGCCTTTCTACCTGACTGACTTGCCTACGTAGTTTAGACTTGTCATTTCCCTAACTCATGAGCCTAGTCCTTAAAATATCCCTTTCGTTGTGTGTGTGTGTGTGTGTGTGTGTGTGTGTGTGTGTGTGTGTGTGTGTGTGTGTGTGTCTGGAGAACATTGAGTGATACAGTCCCTCTTTGACAACCCCCACCCCTTTCCCTTCACTCCATGAAATTAGTTTCATTTTGCCCCAGTTAGGTCAGCCAACTGGTCACTGATGACTTGACTTTCAAAAGTGTTTTGTTACTGGTTACCCAGAAACCTTTGCCTCCTCCTCCCTTTTCTCTCAGCACTTCCTTCTCTGGAAGCCAATAACGTGAAAGTTAGACCAGCTCAGATCCTGCCGTGTTTATGTTTGTTGGCCATTTTTGCTCTTAAAAAGATATAAAAATAAAAAAGACGAAGGAGAAGGGTCCTGGGAGAGAGGATAAACTCTGGGCTCCAGTGAGGATGGGGATTAGCTGGGAACTCATGTTATCCATGCTCTCCTCTGCTCCTAGTTACCATGGGGAATTGTGAGGTACGGGGACTGGGGCCAGGCCTTGCAGACAGATGTCCTCTCTGCTGATCCTGCCTTGGCCGACACATAAGACCTGGGCTGTGGGCCCACAGACAGGGTTTGGGCTCGTCTAGCTTAACCTGGCCTTTCCAGGCCTTTCCAGCCCTGTCTCCGGCCTCGCTCACTGCTGTTGGCCTCTGGTCCCACTCTCTCCCCTCCTATGCCATGCGTCTTCTGATGGCAAGGCTGGGACTTTGCGCATCCCCAACTTGAGATGCTTTTCTGTTGTTTTCTTCTTAGAGTCAGTGGTTTTGTTGTCAGGAGGTGAGGGCTGACCTCTCACTGCTCGGCACCATCGCAGGGGCAGCTTTGGGAGGGCCTATGTGGAAGTGTACAGGTGTGTGGTGCCGTTCATTGCTCTGTTCCCCCTCCTCTGGTGTGGGCTGTGTGTTCCAAGCATATACAGGTAGCCCTGGCCCAGTCTCATGGTTCCTGGACCATACCTTTCCACCTTACCTCTGTTTCACAGCTTTTCCTAAGCAGAGATGAAGTGTTTCAGAACGGTGTGCATCCACGTCAGCAGAGCTCTGCGAGTTAAAAAGACCCTTGAAGTCAACCCGGCTTGCATTCTGTATGTAAGCCAACCTGAGAAAACTAGTTAAAGGTGTATGGAAAGACTCACCTGGGAGGTGACTGAGAAGGGGAGAGGGTAGCTCCAAGGATGGACTGGCTTCTGGGTCCTCAGATATGTACTGAGTCTACACTCCTTGGGACTTACTAACTAGTGTTTGTATCTCTTCCGGGGTGCTGACTGAAGGCTACAAGAATCCCCGTGGCCTAAAGTGACAAAGAGTTAAGCAGGTCTAGCTAGATATTTGGTTCCCATTGTTATATAACAGGCCAGTCCAAACCTACTAGTGTATCAGAAAAACAATTTATTCTTGCCAATGAATCTGTCCGTGACAGGATGGCTGTCTCACTACTTTTACCTGAATTGGCTCCCGGGTTCATCCAAGTGGAGGATTAGTGGGTTTGGGAAGGCCAAGATGACCTCTGCCGTGTTGCTAGCAGGCCAACCCGTTTCCCTTTTCCTCCTCTGTGGCCTCTGCACCCCCATCAGGCTAGAGTGCCCTTATGTGGTGCTTTTAGGCCTCATTGAAAGTGAAAGCAGAAACTGCAAGCCCTCTGAAAGCCTGGGCTGCTTCTCTGGCAGCATCATAATGTTCTTTGTGGGTTAAAACCAGTCAGAGCCCATGTGGACCGGAGAACACAAAGGCATAGATACACAGTCATTGGAGACTATTTTGTGATCATGCACAAAATAGGCTACACACACACACACACACACACACACACACACACACACACAAATATAAAGTATAGAAGACTAAAGCTCAGATCAGCCTGTACCAATGAAAGCTATTACTGTAGAAAGATAAAGAACACAGTTGGGCTGGCCTGGAATTCTACCTCTATCTCCTCCTAGCTCTGATTTTTTATTTTTATTTTTTTAAGATAGGGCTTTGTGTATCCTCAGCGTGTCTTCTGGTTTTCCTGTCTTGTCTCTTGGGTGATAGGATTGCAGATGTGCACAACCATGCCCGGTTTATGCAGTGCTGGGGATAAAACCCACAGCCTCTGGCATGCCAGAAAAGCACTGTAGCAACTGAGCCACAATCTCAGACCCCTAACTCATGATCTTGCTCTAAGTATTTCGCCAGGCTGTGTCCCAGGTGTTAATACCTGTCTCTGAAGATTAGAAATAGTGGAAAGTGAGTTACTACAAATAGAACACCCATCACCAAATGCAACACCTCATAAGTACTTAAATAAGTGTTTGCATTTCTACTCACCATGTAAATCTGTAATAATGAGTGAGCTACAAATTTGGATTTTGATTTTCTAGTTCTGAGACAAAGAGACGGAACTCCCAAGGGCCAAGCTTCATGTGCTTAGGCTGAGGGTATGGCCGTTCAGAAGGAGCTGTGCATGTGAACACATTTGCTCTTGAACGCAGACCTTGCAGGGTGTGTCAGTTATCTGCACTGGAGGAAACAAGTGGAAAAGCAAATGTGTTCTCACTGAGGAGCAGGTAGCTAGAGGCTAGCAAGCTGTGCTGGATTATCCAAAGTCTTCAGGCAGAGCCCATGTCTTCTCTCTGGGTGAACTTGAGGAATATCCATGCTCTCCAGAATTTGCTTTTTCTCACTTACAAAGTAGGCTCATAATACTGTCCAGGGTAGGTGGGCCAAGAGGTTAAACAGGCAAAGCCCTCTATTGCCTGGTGCATTTCACTCTAGGAATATTGTTCCTATCATTGATCCTAAAAAGCTATTTTAAGAGATGTTTTTTATTTCTGAGATACAAACTGCATACTTTTCACAAATAGTGCTATTTGTGTGTGTGTGTGTGTGTGTGTGTGTGTGTGTGTGTGTACATGCATGTTCATGTGTGTGTGCATACATGGTCATGTGGGGTTGGGCGTGTCTGTATGTACATTCACATGAAGGTTGAAGTAAGATGTCTTCCTGGATTACTCTCTGCATGACTAGGATGTTGGTGGCGGTGATGATGATGATAATGATGATGACGATGGCTTGCAGGAGATGTGGTGCTGTCAGGAATGGCTGGTCAATGGGATTCAGGATCCTCCTGTAAACTGTCAGTCCTGCCTGTTGGTGGAGTTATGGAACCGTGGGGCCCGTGCCAGGCTTTTAATCTGTGTGCTGGGGATCTGAACTGATGCGCTTATGCTTCTACGGCAGACACCTCACCTATGGAACCATCTCCCCGGCCCAGCCGTTCTGTCACTCCTGAATTCTCCTTAGTGGGACCAGACTTTCAGGGTGGACCTTAAAGCGATAAATCTTATATTTGGTCTTCTCTTTAATTCCATGCGAATCTGCATTTTTCTAGATTTGGGAGCTTCATTGTCTTTATGACTTAACTCTCCACAGGTGGCCTAGGAGCTGACTGTAAACATTTCTGGGCAGCTTTAAGGATTTCTAGGACTCTATCCACAGGGTCCACGGGGCTGCTCCTCTTTCTGCCTGGCTCCTGCCCCAGCTTCCCCTGGTTTCAGGCCCGCTGCTGTGGTGTGAAGTTAGGTTCACAGTGCCCGCTGCCCTGGAAGGGGGGAGGTGCTCCTCCTCTTCCCCTTTGCATCTTGCAGGAGTCTGATTTATGGCTGGAGAGGCTGGCCTGGAGGGTCTTAATTTAGAGCCCCTGTCAGAGGTCGTTACAGGAGCGTAGCGCCAGTAAAAGCTGTTTTCCTTTGCCTTTGTTTCTCTGTCAGCTCTTTCATGGCATGAAATATGAGGTAGGAAAATGAGGCTACCAAACTGGATCTGAGAGAGCTATCCCAGGCCTCTGGTGTGATTCCCTTGAAGTTGTGCTGCTGTTTGCCTGACAAGATCTAAGGAAGGAGAAGGGGTTAACTATGGGGGCCATATGGATTGTATAGATTCTCTTTTTAAAATGTTGTCTGCGATAAGGAAACAAACTCCACACTATTTTTATTTTTATTTTTTACATAAATTCAAACAAACAAAAATTTAAAATCAAACAATAACACTGCCTACATCTCAAAATAAAGCCCCCAGCAAAACAAAGAAAGGAAAAAAAACCTCAGGAAGAGAAGGCAGGGTGATTTGCCAGGCAGGATCTTCCAGTAAGGGGTCCTGCAGGTGTGAGGCTTCTGTGAGCTGACTCCACCTGGCATAGGGCCCCACTTCCTGTCTCTGTCTGGACTTGGCTCTGGAGAGACTCCATTTGACTGTTTGGACATGTGCACATGTTCTTGAAGTTACCAACTACAGACACCTTTCAGCCTCTCCAGGTTCTGCTCCAGTATAATGGCATATCTGTGAATAATAGATTCAAGCCCCCTAGTATTCTTTCTTTGACTACCTGGTTGGAGGGTGAAAAGAGCCATGGCTGGCTCTTGTTTCACTTTCATTTGGGTGTGGAACATTACCCTGCTTGAGGGTGGTGGTCTGTGGTTCTGTCCTGCTATGCCTGGACTAGGCAGTGTTTCTTTGCATAGGCACTCCAGCACCCCAGCATCCACTTAGAGGGTGGTCTGCCTACTGCCTCTCCAGAAACCTGGCGCGTCCGCAGGAACATCTCTGAAAGTGCAGGACCATTCCAGCTTTGGAGCAAACTCCTGCTCAGAGAAGTATCCTGATGTCCTGACTGACTTGTTGCTACATGAGAGACTCTTTAGTGAAACTTCTGATGAGTTCCTGGCAGTAGAGACGGCTACAGGGAGGCTCTGGCCCTCTGGGGCTTTCTCCTTGGCAGCATACAAGACATGGTTGTCTGGGATGATTCACCAGTTCCTCGGGGGCAGGCCTGGTCCTGGCTGTTAATCATGGATTCTGGACAGAAGGAGGCATAATGGTCACCAGAGGCTGCATCTTCTCTTCCAGAGAAAGTCCACTCTTGTGATCAGGAGAGGCAGAGTGCCCTGGAAGAGGCCCGGCAGAATCCCCGTGAGGGCATTGTGATCCCTGAGTGTGCCCCTGGTGGGCTCTATAAGCCTGTGCAATGCCACCAGTCCACAGGCTACTGCTGGTGTGTCCTCGTGGACACAGGGCGCCCATTGCCTGGGACTTCTACCCGGTAAGTTTGCTCAGAGCATCCTAGGACACAGACACCAGCTTCTGGTTATGCCACCTCTATTGTCTTCGCTGCCTACTCCTCTCAGAATCAAGTCATGGGAGACTGAGGTCTCCATTTCGAAGGGTCTAGTACAAGTGCCTGGGGACCTGGATTCTGATCACTGATTTGTCCCTTTCTAGTCATGGACTTTGGGAAACTATTCATCAGTTCCCTAGTGAAAAGCGTATTATACCACCCTGATCTCAAAGTGACCAAAAAAAAAAAGTCCCATGTGTAGATTGGAGATGGATTGTTATCACTCTTGAGTGGCTAACATGGCATGCCCCAACACGTTTCAATGGGAACATTTATGCAGGACTGTCTTTTAGCTGCTGGGAAGTTCAGAGACTGTTTCATTTTCCTCCCCAAGGGCTCTAGGCTTAGTGACCACACAGATCATTGCTGGGCAGTAGTGGCTGAAGAAGACTCAGGTGCCAACCCCCTCTAACCCCCTCATTTCTCTGTCTCTCCTCCAAGCTATGTGATGCCAAGTTGTGAGAGCGATGCCAGGGCCAAGAATGCAGAGGCAGATGACCCTTTCAAGGACCGGGAGTTACCAGGTAGGAGAGTCTGCCCTGCTGGCACAGGCACCTCAAGTTCTTTGGGCCTCTCATCCCCTCAGCAGGCAGAGGCCGCTCTCTCCTCTACATGTTTTCCCAGTTGGCAGCACAGAGCAAGGCATTCTGGAAAGGCCCATCACAGGAACACAGACCTGGCAGCTGTAGAATCTACACCCCTGAGTCAGTCCTGTGTCCCCCGAGGCTTACTCCCCTCCTTGCTCTTTCCTCCTTGTCTTAAAAAGCCTTAGTCGGCAACTTAAAACTGTTGCTGGAACTTCATGGTCATTCTCCATTTCAGTGAAATGGGGACGGTATTTTGGGGTCTGCGAAGCAAAGACAGCTTACAACGAGTGCCTTCCCTGAGGGGTCTGGGTGGTGTCTGCCACCTGTTTTGTGGAATGCTTATATGAGGATTCCCTGGTGACACAAGAGAGTGCTACTAGGAGTGACATGAGACATACTGGCAAGAGCCCAAGAGTCCCAAATTGCCACTGGGCTGGGTTTTCCCTTATATGTAGTGAACTCCAGGTTGCAGTAAGAGTTCTAAGTAGTGGGTATGTAGGTTGTAGACTCTCCTCTGTAAATCTACACAAGTTCCTTTCTCCTGTGCACCATTCTAGAAGAAGCCCAAGCACAGGGAAGCCCCCTCACAGTTGGCCCTGGCTTGGACCTACACCCACAAAAAGGGCCTCTTGGAGAAAACACTACACATCTCCACGTAGGTGGGAGCTGTCTAAGTTCATGTGCATCGGCTGTCTTTACTCAGTACAAACATCTGCCTGTCCTGGTGGGAACTAGTGCCATCTTCCTATTTTACCCATCTGGACTCCACAGTGAGAACTGAGATCAGGGAGTCCTGAAAGGCCTGGACTTTCGGTGGGAGGTTAGTAGAAATCACAGCGTCCCCAAACCCGGAAGCAGGGAGGCCAGGGTACCGTCTTCTAGCCACCCCTGGACAGATGGAAATAGCCATTCTGCTTCATGCAGGCACGGCTTAATCTAGTGCTCAAAGACCCAAGGTTCCCAGAGTAGAGGAGACAGTCACATACGGGCACAGGAAGGCATGCACATTATAAATTCAGCGAAAACCTAGGTGAGCCCACGCTGCTTTGGAAAGTCCTGTTTCATTCGAGACCTTGGGGTTTGAAGGGAGAAGGGTCTAGCTGCTGCAGGAGTCATGGCGGGGCGAGAGCCCACGTGATTCAGGAGAGTAGGGCTCCCATCTGTGCAGTGATAGGGCAGTGTTTCCCAGCGGCACCTCATTGTGGCGTGAACTGAGACAGGTGCCCCTGTGAGAAGGCCTGCCTGCCTGCGCTTGGGCTTTTGCTGAAATAGTGAAACAAGAATAGAAACGTGCAGGCATCTGCAGAGGAGTTAACCGCTATCATCTCAGCTGGGCGAGGAGGGCAAAAAAAGAGGAGGTTTTTGATAGGTCCAATTCCCCAACATCTACTTTTTGCTCCCAGAGCAGAGCAGTGCCCTTCTGGTTGTGCGCCCAGCATGTATTTTTTTGTGAACGCTACAGCGAGACTAAGGAAGGGCCTTGGTAGGTGTCTTCCTAGCATTTACAAAGTGCCCGAGTTGGTGCTTGGCCGACTCTGGAATGAAAGAAACTCGGATATATTACATATCTGCTCTGGTGCTTGTCTGTGGACTGTGCATCGAGGAATGTGGAGGCATATGGCAGTCGTTTGAACAGTGAACACATCTCCAGTCTTTAGCTGGATAAAGACACTGAGAGGATGGTGGTTGAGGAGGATGGCTTTGGCAAGCTACCTGGGTTCTGCCTTCAGATCTCCTCTTGTCTTTTAGGCTGTCCTGAAGGGAAGAAGACGGAATTTATTACCAGCCTACTGGACGCCCTCACCACAGACATGGTTCAGGCCATTAACTCAGCAGCGCCCACTGGAGGTGGGAGGTGAGAATGTGAGCAGGATTCGGGTGCACTAGCTGTGGCCCCCTGGACTCTTCAGACACTAAGTGAGGCTGGGGGAGAGGAGCTGCTCCTCTGGAGCAGACCTGAATGCCCTTGATCTTGCTGTGATCCTCCTGCCTCTGCCTTCTGAGTGCTGGGATTACAGGCACATGCAAGCACACTTGAGAGGCAGGGACATTTTAGTCACTGGGCATCACATCTCAGTCAGACCAGATGGCGAACGCTGTCATCCTGAGGGTGCATGGTACAGTGTCATGCTCTTACAGTCCTCTGAGGAGTGTAGAGGTTGTTTATTCAGGGTTCTTACATGGATAAAAATATTCAAATAAAGAAAAGGAAAACATAGGGCACTCTAGCTATATTTCTTTAAAGTCCCTGTCTGGGCACCTACTCTGAGCACCCCAGGGTCCCATAGACTGGCTTCTGGCCATGGCTCTGTTTCTTCCTACCTGGGCATGCAGGCCGGACCTCACTCTAGGGCAGCACAACACAAAATCCAAGAAAGACGGAGACAGGATCTGACAAGCCACGGGAGAGAGCGGCTTTGGGGTTTCCCACAGTGCTTAGCAGCTCAGCATCTAGAAATAGTGGTGATACACCCCAGTGGCCAGAAAGAGGGAGAATGTGAGTGTTGCACCTATCACATGCCTATAGGTGTGAAACTGTCAAGAGCATGCTAAACAAATGCTACTCGATAAAAAACCCAGGCATGTCCCTCTTTATCCTCTGACTTTTCACGATTTCAGTTGCTCACCACCAACTACAGTCCAAAAAATAAATTAATTGGAAAATTCTTGAAAGAAAACAATTTGTAAGCTTAGAATAATTTTATCACAGTGTTTTTGTTATAATGATCTTATTATTAGTTATTGCTGCTAATTTCTGCTGCTTAATGTATACATGTTCTTTGTTTATAAATTAAGCTTTACCATAGGTAGGTATATTAGGAAAAACAGTGTATTCAGAGTTCTATATTATCAGCTATTGCAAGCACCCATGGGGATCTCAGCATGTAGAAGGGAGAACTAGTGTGTGTGTGTGTGTGTGTGTGTGTGTGTGTGTGTGTGTGTGTGTTGTTTAGAAACAGGAGAGAAAACAAATAATTGGGGGCATGGGCACAGAAGTCTCTGATCTGGGGTCGGCCCACCCACCAGCTCAGGGGTCCTGGTGCCAATTCTCCCTCAGCCCAGTAGAGACAAGACATCAGCACCCTCCACCCCCAGTTTCCACAGGAGCTACTGACCCCAGGACTGCATGGTCTTGGTTACAAGAAGGGGATCATAGGTTCTGCCACAGGGGAAGTTAGGTTGGTGTCCTCTTGTCACAGGACAAAGAGGTTCTTAAGACAATAAACACTAGAAAATTTATAATGTATTTCATACCAATGTACCCTTAGGGAAGGACTTAAAAAACAAACAAACAAACAAAAAAACCTTTTATCTTTTACATGTAATTTAGGGTTGGGGGAAGTTTTGTTTTTCAACAACACTTTTTCAAAACATGGTTTTAATTTTAAGCTTATATTGTTTTGACTCTGCTTAGTTTTGATAGGAGTGAAAGGTTTGACTGTTTGGGGGTGCTTGTGTTACCCAAGGTCTGGACTTCTATAAACAGGAAAAAATAGACACAGAAATAGTTTAGAAATCAGGCAAGAGATGGGGCTGGAGAGATGGCTCAGAGGTTGAGAGCACTGGCTATTCTTCCAAAGGACCTGAGTTCAATTCCCAGCAACCACATGGTGGCTCACAACCATCTATAATGAGATCTGGTGCTCTCTTCTGGCTGGCTGGCACACATGCAGGTAGTATACTATATAAATAATAAATATATCTTAAAACCGGGAAGACTGTTTTTTTTTTTAAGGAAATAAGGCAAGAGGGTGATTTATGGAGGAGAGAAAGTGGGAAAGCCATGGGGAGGTCCCAGGGTTGCCTCCCCTCCTGGGCTCTCCGGGATCTTCCCACTGCGTCAAGCAGAAGAGGGTCATATCTGAACAACCCTCAGGAAGACCCTGCTGGCCTCTTGCTCTTCTAGTTTTCCCTCTCACCATCACGTTTCCAGCCACTCATCCTTCCACAGGCTACGGTGGCCATCTTGGGACCTCATACCTGCTTCTCCTTCAGTCTAGAATGTCATTCCTCTTTTCTGGTGACCCCTTTCCTGAGGTCCTTCCCTGCTGTAATCCTAGAATATCTATAGTAGATATGCAGTGTGTGTTGATGAGTACATAGCCAGAAGGGGAGTCGCTATCGGAGACAGTGGGGGTAGATCTGAGACTCCAGGGACTATTGCAAGACTAAGTATAAGGCTGGATGCATCTGGGAAGTTCCTTGTGATTCTTTTGTAAGCACTATAGTACTCTGCCAGGGTCTGATGGGCTTGGAATGCTGTATAGATAGGTGCTGGCCAGCCACTCTTCTTCTGTGATGGAGAAGCACGGGTGGGGGTGGGGGTGGGACACAACTGGGTGGAGAAGGATTGTTTATAGAAGCATTCCACATGAAATCAATAGATTCTCAAGACTGGGTAAATGCATGGGAAGGGAGAAGGGGAGAGGAAGGAGGGGGACGGGGAGGGAGGGGAGGGAAGGGAGAGAGAGAGAGAGAGAGAGAGAGAGAGAGAGAGAGAGAGAGAGAGAGAGAGAGAGAGAGAGAGAAGGAGCGCAGTTTCCCTCTCTGGCCTCCTAGCCTGATTCAGTGACCCAAACCAGTGCTGCCCAAATCTAAAATTAGACAACGTAGATTTGGATGTCTATGGTAACATCTGTGGCTGGTACATGGCAGGGGCACCACAAACATCTGTAGATGACAGCCTTTCTCACCCAACCCTTGCTGAATGATTAACTTATGCCCTTGGTTTCCCTCCCATCAGATCTCTGGAAGGCAATATTTTTCTTTGGCTCAGCCATCCACCCATCCAGTAGACTCTCGGTGTAGAAGGAAAGCTATCTACCTAGGAGCCAGGTTGTAGGCCACTCTAGGGTGATCCAGCCTTGTCTGTGTGACTCCTGGTCACTCACGTGCTTCCTAAGGAGAGACTACTGGTGGAGTGGCCTCATCCTCCTGGTTCAGTGCAGTTGGTTGCCTGTTGATGGTTTTGCAAGGAAGAGTCTGGAATGTGGCTGACTTGGCATTTCCCAGCTCCACCCGCACAGCTGGTGGGGCTTGGACCCGGTTCCAGATGGGGCTCAGTCCGTCTGCTTGGTTTGGCTCAGGCCTCCTGGCCAGCCCTTCTTACCTTCTCTAAAATTGCCTAGGACAGCAGAACTGGGCCCCAGATCTTGGCCAAAGCAGGTTGTGGTAAATGGGCTTGGCTCTCTGGCTATGTGTTACAGCCAAAACCTGCCAGGGCCAAGGCCACAGAATCAAAACTGAAAGTACCGCAGGAGGATGGCTTTCACCAGCACCCCTAAAACTGGGGGAAGCGTGAGTGTGCCTGTTCAGAGAGGGAGCTGGCTCTACTGGGTTTCCCTATCCCTGAAGGCAGAAGTTACTAAAATAGCCTAAAGGCAGAGTCGCTGAGCTACAATATCCTGAATCTAGAATGAGGTTATCTTTTGGGTGTAGCATTTCCACACTACATATGAGAAGACTTGGCATTCTACCTACCCAGGTAGCCCTTCTAGAAGAACGTTACCCATGAAGGGGTCCTTAGAAGCTCTAGTAAATGCAGTTGGTCTAAGGGAGCCCTTGATCATTCAGCATAGGGTCCCAGATCCAGTCTGATGAACAACTCTGAACCCAGCAGTTCTTGCCCCCAATAGGGGTGTGTGTGGTGTATGTGTGTGTGTATGTGTGTATGTGTGTGTGTGTGTGTGTGCCCGAGCATGTACACACGTGCACACATGGGAGAGCAAGACTGAGCCAGTGTTAGCCTACCCTGTGGTGTCAGCTGCAGATGTTTTTCAAAGGATGCTTCTAGAGCACCTCCAAATGGCTCTTTGAGTAAAGGTGATTGCCACCAAGACTGACGACCTGAGATAGAGTCTGAGAATTACATGGTGGAGGGAGAGAACTGGCTCCTGTGGGCTGTCTTCAGACTTCCACATGTGTACCGTGGCGTGTGCATGCACACACATATATCCACATACACAAATGTGTGCATGAATGTGAAAAAGAAAAATGTAGAAGGATACTTGGGGAAAGTTGTGAGAGCTGGAGGGGCCAGTGGGATATGACTTTGAGGCCAGGGTAGAGAGGGCAGGAGTCTGTCACGGCAGGATCTCTGGCAAAGACGGACTGAGAAGTTCCTGGAAAATCTGGGTGAGACCTTATTATATTCTGCTTCACCCCTTTCTAGTACTCCCCTGCAAGGGCAATCTCAGAACTGCTCGGTTCCTGGAGGTCTCTGGTGTCTTCTCTTGTGCATGCCTAGTGTTGGTCTGGCTATGCCAGGACGGGGGTAGATCAGAACTATAAAGGTTCTTGGAGTTTGTTCTAGTAAAGGTGTTGGATTCCCAAGCAAGGCCCTGCCATCACTCAGCCTTGAGGTAGAGTGCTGTGGCTTTGTTACTTAAAGGGACTTCTGGAGATCTAAGGGGTTCAAAAGCAGAGCCTTGTGATAGCTGGGATGGAAGGGAGGGGCTGGGACAGAGGCAGAGCCCTTAGTCCCCACAAGGCAGGCTGTGGATTGGGGGCTTGGAAAGGCCTTCAGAGGGCCTCTCCTGAGATAAGGTGTCCTGCACTTAGCCCAGCATTCTGCTGTGGGTTGGCAGTGGGCAGGGTGTGCAGGCTAACCATGCAGGGCTGCTCCACACTGGAAGGTCCTGATGGGAGAGCAGAGAGGGGGGAAGAGGAGAGCTGGGAGGGCAAAGGATCAGCGCGTAGGTGATGGTCACTCCCAGGCCAGCTCAGAGCTTGCAAGGTAGGAAGAATTGCTTCTTGATGCAAAATAGCCTGAAGGCAGGTAGGGAGAGCTCTGACCACAGACGTGCAGAGAACAGACAGGCGGACAGGAGGGCGCTCCAGGAACTCGTGTTGGAGGGAGAAAGCCTTCCCTGGCAGGGCCTCTGGGTGGGATGACCTCATCCCTTCCCGTCTCGGTAACCGGGTAACCGAGACTTTATTATTCCAGCCTCCAGGTAGACATTACGCTATGCCGAGCCTAAAGGTTAGAGGAAGATCTAGCTGCCGTCGCCTTGGCGCTCTCACAATTCCCCGACTCCCTGCTGAGAGAGGGGGGGCGCTTTCTTGGGAGCTCTTGTCTCCTCTGGAGCTTGGTCCTCCCTGATGCTCCTCTTCCTGCAGCCTGAGCAGCTTTTCTGCCTGCCCACTCTGTGTGTACTGCATGGGCAGCCATGAGAGCTGCTGCTGCTGCTGCTGCTGCTAAAAAGGGAAGAGAAACAACACTTAAACACAGTGTGACACAACAGCACAGAATGTCAACCTGCCTCAGACTTCCTGCACCTGGTTTCCATAGCTCTGTCACACCTTCCCTGAGGGTCTCTGGGTGAAAGCTGTCAGGATAAGGTCCCACTGACATCCTTCTCAGAATCTAATATGTCCAGGGGATTTACCCATGACTGAGGTCTGCTTCTTTAAGAATGGACAACTACCAAGGTCCCCGCTATCAATGCTCTGTTGCAGACCCTGCATATCAGTCAGTTGAAAGGTACAGCATCTCAACCTTAGCCTCATTCCCCTCCCTAAGGGCAAGTTACCCAGGCGTTTGAATATGGATCCCAGCTCATAGACAGTGGAAAGCCCCAGGAACAGAACCAGGACACTTGTGTGTGTGTGTCTTTTCTTCTGATCAGAGACTTCAATCAACCCCTCTGGAACAGCCCTATCATTGGCTTTAAAAACTGTAATTAATATCACTCGACTTCTTTGAGTAAAGATGATGCATAAATAATTGGGTAATAAATACATAAAATGATAGGCCATTGCATATACGTATACACATAGACATTGGCCTTGAGGCTTTGTGGTTCAGTGATATGGATTGTGCCCGATGTGGTCATCACTATGTATCTGGGTACCAAGATGTGTCTCTGGCCACTCTAGTTTCTCCAAGAATTAGCTGGGATTCTGTTAACATGTGATCTCCTAGGCCCACCCAAGACCTCCTGAGTGGAAACCTTAAGGGAGATGGCTCAGCAGTCAAAGTATAAGCAGCAAACATGAGAACCGAGCTCAGGTGTCAATCATTAATGTAAATGCCGGGAGTGCACCTGTAATTCCAGTACTTAGCAAGTGGGCTCACAGTGTATCCTGATTAAGCTGGCTAGACCAACTGTGTAGGGGAGCTGTGGCTTCAACAGAGACTCTGCCCTAATGAATACAGTGAAGAGTAATCAAGGATGAGTCTTGACATCAGCCTTGGGCCTCTACACACAAGCACAAAGCCACAGGTCACGGGGACATCACACATCCCATCTCCCAGTCTTCATATTTTGGGCTCTGCTTCTCTAAAACAGTGAGCAGCCTGAGGCTAGCCTGACATCCCCAGTTGTGCCACCAAGTGTAGTGAGTGCTCAGGACTGGTTTCCATACACAAGCTCAGGAAAGCATCCTGTCTGACAGTATGGGTCAAGAGAGGGACAGTTTTGATCCTAGACATAGTTTACTCAGGTGGAATAAATCTGTGTAGTTTGTCTTGCGTGCCTATCTGTACCAGAAATGTCTCAGTCATTTCAGAGGGTGAGGTAGGTCAATGAAATAATGATCATTTGGAAACCCCCAAGGAAAGAACTGTTGCTAACTGATGGCTCGTAGCCCAGCATGAAGACCGTCCTGGTTTGGTCTCTGGTGCTGTAACAAAATATCCTGGGTGGGGTAATTTAAAAAGAAGAGTTGGGGTTTTTGTTTGTTTGTTTGTTTTGGTTTTGGTTTTGGTTCTGGAAGTCCAAGAGCATGCCAGCATCCATTTGGCTTCTGATGAAGGCCTCTTACAGCTTCACCTAATGCATGGTGGAAAGTAGAGGTAGGAAGTACAAGCAAAGATGAAGAGAAAGAGGAGGGGGTTATCGGCTTCATAGCAGCCTATTGAGAGAGCTAATTCATAAGAACCGACCCAGTCTCTCAAGAAGGTAAATTAATCTCTCTCCAAGGGCTCACCTTCACTTCCCAACACAGATCCCTTGTCAACCCACTTCAGTGTGAGTTGGCAGGAGCAAATGCGTAACAGTCAGGGTCGATGGCCCCTGCAAGATCCTGAGTGGGTGTTCTCTGTCCATGGCCCAGGTTCTCAGAGCCAGACCCCAGCCACACCCTGGAGGAGCGAGTGGCACACTGGTACTTCAGCCAGCTGGACAGCAACAGCAGCGATGACATTAACAAGCGGGAGATGAAGCCGTTCAAGCGCTACGTGAAGAAGAAAGCCAAGCCCAAGAAATGTGCCCGGCGTTTCACCGACTACTGTGACCTGAACAAGGACAAGGTCATCTCACTGCCTGAGCTAAAGGGCTGCCTGGGTGTTAGCAAAGAAGGTGAGTCCCACCCCCTGTGTGCCTGCCAGACGCAGGGACAGGGACCAAGGGCTGTCCTGGGGGGATGAGATCCTAGACTCCCTTGTAGTGACCAGCTGCTTACTGGGAGTAGGCTGTGCTCCAGGCCTCGCTGCCTGCTGCAGCCGTGGAATTGACTGATAAGATTCCTATTCTTGCACAGCCTTACTGAGAAGACGTAATAGATAGTGATTCAAGTGCTTGGGGATTATTACTATGACAGGGTATTAGTTAGGGTAGGCCAGAGTGCAGGAAGTAGCAGATAGACTCATACACATCACAGCTCAGCTTAGCAGCATTTGCTTATCTTTTCTCTTGCTCATAAAGTAGGGCAGCGTAGCTCTAGATGTGTGTGCGTGTGTGGTGTGGTGTATATGTGTGTTGTGTGTGTGTGGTGTGTGTGTGTGTTTGTGGTGTTGTGTGTGGTATGTACATGTGTAGTGGATAGAACAAGGATAGGTGCTGACCTATGTAATACCTCAAGAAACCAGGCTGTGAATGACCCTGCTGCCTTCATCAGTGGGATTTTGGGGGCTCTGTGTGGGTCTGATCTCTTCCCCATCCATCATATAGAGTAAACTTGGCCATGCAAGATGACTCTCTGGGAAAGCCTTAGAAGTGACCTGCATGTGATTTGTCATGGTTCACAGACTGGAACTCTGTCCCTGGGCTGTAGCAACTAATAGGGAGGGTGACAAGAGGCAAGGTAAGACTAGAGAATTCTTCTCTCTGTTGGGAGGCTTTATGAAGGCAATGGAGAGCCACTGGCCTGGGAAGGCCACGTTTGAAGGAGGCTGCCCAGTGCTCAGCCCAGGGCTACCCAGGGATACTTGGAACTTAGTGAAGAATTGCTGAGGCCTGAGCCCACCCCACCTCATGCCTCATGGAGAACCCATACAGCATCTAAAGCCAAGGGAAGGGGCAGTGTGTCTGCTTGGTCCGTCGTTCTCGGAACCTCCCTCTGGAACTTTGCCAGGCGCTAGATGTCTGGCACTTCCTGCTGACACACAGGACCGGGAGGAAGTGTCCAGAGAAAACCGTGGTCTGGAAGGCAGGACTTAAGGACCACTGCTCGTCTGGATGGATGCTCCTCCAACCCAACTTCAGCCAGGAGTAACCTGCAGATTCGAGTCATCTGAGCAGCTTTCCCAAGATAACACTGGGGCACTTCCTGTTTCTTGCCCAACCTACCTTCCTGACCCTCCCACTTCAAAGGTGGCATTGAAGGTGTGGCTGGAGCACCTGTGTCTGTGTAGACTGTAATATATCTGCATCTGTGATGGATGGATCTGTGTGGCTTGTCTCTGTGAGCATGCCTGCACAGGTACCTGTCTGACAGCATCTCTCTGTGTGTACACATGTGTACACGTGTGTGTGTGTGTGTGTGTGTGTGTGTCTATGCCTGTCTTTAAAAAATATTTTCTGTGTGTATGTGCATTTCCCTTCATGTATGTAAATGTGCACCGGGTGGTGCCTACAGAGGCCAGAAGATGACCCCTTGGGACTAGAGTTACGGACAATTGTGAGCCACCATATAGATGCTGGGAACTGAGCCTGGGTTCTCTGCAAGAGCAGCAGGTGCTCTTGATTGCTGAGCCATCTCCTCAGCCCTTTATTCCCAGCTTGAAATATATCTATGTATGCATGGCTATATACGTGTGTACATGGTGTGTGTGTGTGTGTGTGTGTGTGTGTGTGTGTGTGTGTGTGGCGTGAAGTAGAGCATTGGGATAGAAGGAAGAGGGGATGTAGGGTTAGCCATTAGGGTTGGAGGGGGGAGCTGTGTAAATAGAAAGTCCACAGAGAGCACAGTGGGATTCCTCTTTCCACTCCACGCCTCCGTACAGCATGGCACACACTGTTTCTCAAGCCTAAGGGCTTCTGTTGGTCTGTGTTGGAGGAGTCTGGTTTGGGCAGAGGGATGATGATTTGCATTCATGAGGCATCAGTGACACCAGTGCTTGGCTCACCCATAGGACTACAGAGATTAGCTTCTGTGCCCCCCATGAAGACCACCCCAGGGTGAAGACAGTGCCTCTTATAAGCAGGCCAGCTTTGTTGCCTGGGGAAGCCAAGAGAGTGGCCAGAGAAGACGCCGGGCACTGGGGAGCTGATGCAGCTTTGGTGCCCCAGTGAGCAGAGATAAGGCTCCTAGGGGCTCTGTGGCCAGTGCCCTGACAAGGATGCCAGCTTCCAGGCACATGGTGCCAGCAGGAGAACGGTGAATTATGCAGAAACCTAGAGGAAGAGCGAGGACCACTGTTTAGACAGAAATAGGGATGGCAGTAGGTACAAGTAAAGACCCTGAAGTCTCTTAATCCCAGCTCTGTCTGTTCTTGCTCTGTAATTTGACAAGGTACCTCACCTCTCCAGACTTCAATTTCCTCTTCTCTCAAATGGAGGTAGTGGTATCTATCTATCTTGGCATCTGGTGTGAGACGTTAACAGGATAGAGTAGGTGAAGGGTGGGGAAGAGTCCCAGTGCACAGTGAATACACGGAAGCCACAGCAGCAGAGGAATCTACCCATGGGCCAGAGGTCTCCTTCTGCCCCGGCTGGCATAAAGCCACTTGGCTGGATGGTATGTGGGAGCCCAGACACAGGCCATCTGGTGTCATGTGGTGCCCTCTGGTGGCCTGAGAGGGGCTTGCATGCCATGTGGGGGCCCTAGGTGCCTGGGGAGAGAATGTGGGACTTGGGGCAGGTGTGGTTTTGGGTTCGAGGGACCAAGATTTCAGAGACGCCGCTGTGAACATCTCTTCTTTTTACCTCCCGGAACTCTCCCCGGAGAGCTGAGTTTCCTGCACGGCATGGCAAGCCTGACATTTGGAGGCCCGGGTTCTCTATGTAACTGGTCTTTTTCCAACTTGTGTCAGGGTTGGTGTAGCTATCCTGTCAGGCAGGCAGCATGAGGGCTAAGGGCTCGGTGTATCTGGTGAAATACCAGTGCCTCCTCCCCCTCTGAAGGTCCAGAGCACAGGTCTGAACACTGAGTTCGCTTCCTATTAGCAAATTAGCAAGTTGCTCTGAGCTTTGGCCTCCAGGTTTGGCAAGTGAAGGGGCTAAGGTTCTTCCCACCTCTGACAATACCGGATTTGGAGAACCGGAGCCAAGAAGGTTATGGAAATAGCCACTAAAGCCCGTCTTAGCTAATAGCTGAGGTGGTTCCAAACAGGCATCGCAGTTGGGCTCCAGTACCACAGGAGAAAAGGAAAGGGAAGAAAAACTGTTTATTCTCTCTTCTATTGGTACCTGCCAATATGAGTTTTAGGTCAGCCTGGACTACATAGAGAAATGCTGTCTCAACAAAAACAATGTCAATGACAGCAGGAGCATCAGCAGCAATAAGCCAGCAAGACACCCCAGCCTGACTGTAGAAGAGATTGTCTCTTAAAGCCTAGCAGAGGGTTTACCAGGCAGAACATGGCAATAGGCATCGTCAGAACAGGAAGCACAGCCATGCCACTTCCGGCTTCCTTTCACAACTGTTGATTCTGAGGACAGAGCAGGCACCAGCTCAGATATAGGAGCTCTGCCAGCTGACTGGGCCAAGGCCTTTTCCATGTCCTTATGTTCCTGTTTGTTGCAGGTGGTAGCCTTGGCAGCTTCCCCCAGGGAAAACGAGCAGGCACAAACCCATTCAGTAAGTTGCCTTCTTTCTGAACTTCCCTCTTTCTTCTATGGAACTGTGTTTGCACAGCAGTAAAGCTGTTGGCCAGATCACTTAAGGGTCCACACTTGCTGTCTGGTGGGGACATAAGAGGAACATGGCAGGCTACCAAGAAGAGACTTGATACCCTATGAGCATATACAGGGGGAGGAGGTCCCCCTCAGTCACAGTCCTAGGGGAGGGGAGTGGGGTGAAAGCGGGAGGGAGGTAGGAATGGGAGGATACAAGGGATGGGCTAACAATTGAGATGTAATATGCATACATTAATAAAAAATAAATATTAAAAATTAAAAAAAGAAGACTCAGAACAAACAACAACAACAAAAAAAGAGGAAGATGGCATCAGTACTAAAAGGATTCTGTCACCCCAACCTGTCACAGACACCTGCCATTTCTTCCAGGCTAAGGTAGTATGATCTGGTCAGAGCACACCCCCGATCCTGGTGCTTCTCTGGCAGTCAAGGCTTTTGTAATTCCAAACTGACTCTAGATGCTGTGAGATGCCTCAGAGTGGCAAAGGATGGGTGGGTGAAACGAGCATGTCTGAACACCTAGGCAGCCTGTGCCCGCCTCAGTCCATATCTGTGGTGCAAAGGCTGCCATCGTGCAGACACTCACGTAGCTCAACATTCCGCACACCTGCAATGGTTCACATCGCTCTTCTTTTTGCTCTCCTTCCCCCTCCCAGTTGGACGCCTTGTCTAAGGAGCAGACAAATTGAAAGGCCAGTGGAGAGTCCGAGGAGACAGAACTGACCATCAGACATCCAACCTTCAGCGCTGCCCGTGGCCCAGCCCCAGCCCATGTAACATAAGTGGTGCCCGCCATGTTTGCACTTTTAATAACTCTTATGTGTGTGTTTTGTTTCTGCTTTCATCTGTAAGCACCAGTTATCTGATACCACAGTGGGAACAGGAAAGGGAAGAAAAGTTGTTTATTCTCTCTTTTATTGTTATGTTTTTGGATCTGCTACTGACAACTTTTAGGTTATCGGGGGGGGGGGGGGGAAGGTGTCGTTGGGATTGAGAGGAAAGAGATTTATATCTGTACATAAATATATATGTAAATTGTATAGTTCTTTTGTACAGGCATTGACATCACTATGTGTCCCTTCCCTTCCCTCTCCTTCCACTGGACGCACAGTCCAGCTTCCTCTGATCGTATCCTTAGCTTACCTGAGTTTCACTGGAGATGGACTCTGTATGAGAGTAGATGGGAGCTCTGTGCTTGTGCTGTGGACACCATCAGTTCCCTTCTGTTGCATGCCGCCAGCTGTCAAAGTCCAGTCACTTGGCCATTGGCTGGGTAGGAGGGGAGCTCAGCTTCTGCGGTGGCCAGCATGGACTCCCATTCTACATGCCCACGTGGACCTGCTATCCAGGTCCCTTGGAAGTCTAGGGTAAATACCTGAGCAAATTACACTTGAGCAGGTTGAATTTGGCTGCTTTAAACATTCCCACCCGTGTTTAGCAGCTCCCCCATGTAGAACACAAGAAGGGGAGACACCAAGCATGCGAGGAAGAGGACATCCAGCAGGGCTTTCCTTCAGCAGGTGTTTGTCATCTGAGGAGATGGCGAAGAGGACAGAAGGCCTGCACCAGCCCTTCTGCAAACCCACAAGAGAGTCTCCACAAGCACGTTTCTCCTGCCACTAGACTCAGCCTGGGCTTTACTTCCATGCTCTCCCTCCATCTCTCACCCTCATCCTCACCAACCCAAGTCAGCTGCCTTGTTAACTGATACTGGAGTTTGCTTTTATTCCTTCACCTTTTCTCATGGACTTCCAGACCTATGGACCAATTCTAGAAGTAGCATTGACATCGCATCCCGCACTTCTGCCTGCCCAAGTGGGATAGGAGTAGTAACCCGGCTGCATGGAAATCTAGGCCTTTGCACAGAGTGTCCCTGGGATTACAGAGTGGCCACCCAGCCATCAGGACAGGTTAGTAGCTTTTTCTGTCTAGGTGATTCAGATGGCCTTTGGTCAGAGCAGTGAGTGACCCTTAGCAGCTCTTCCCATGGTCATCGATGATGGCGGCGAGGGAGGTCAGAACTGGTGCTTTTTGCTGCCTTGCTCTTGGCAATCTGGCCTAGCCTGGTATTCCATCCCACTATCGCCTAAGAGCACCCACCTTGGTAAGCCCTATTCCATCTTGGGTCTGGAAGGTATTGGCTCCCGAGTGGGGAAGCATAGCCTTCTCAAGGCTTGATTTGGTGAAGTCTTGGCTGCAGAAGATTCCTGCTGTTCTGGAGAAAGTCACCCATTGTCCCACGATGACCAGTGATTCTGTCCTGACATGGTAAGGAGGAAAGGAAGCTTTCTCTTGGAGCCTTAACCAAAACCACCATAGTGTGCTGGAGCTGGGCAGCCCTCACAGCGGACTCCAGCCCCATCTCCTGGCCTGAAGAAAATATGTGCCACCTCCATGTAGGAGTTAAAAATCCACCCAGCTACCATCAATTTCACAGATGGGTGTAGGCTGTGTGGTTTTCCCTAGGGAGGGAGGGAACAAGGAAAAGTATTTGTAGCTTGTTTTATAAAAAAATAAAAATGGGCAAACCTTGGCAGCTGGTACCTCTTTCTTTGGGGGCAGGGGCCAGGGGACTCTGCTGAAGGAAAGGCCCCATTTCCTAGAAGATTTCATGATTTTCCTGGACTAAGTGCTCAAGCTCTGATCCCAGAAAGACTACGTTGCTGTTAATGAGACACCAGCAGGGAACGCAGCGGCCTCCCAGTGGTGTGTCCTTCCTACAAAGATGCCATGGGTCCTCTTGGCCCTTGCTTGCTGGTGTGTATACTTTAATTCTCCTTCTTACCTTCACCCTTGCAGAAGCCCCAAAGTCTCCCTGTTTTGGGGTTCTCCCCTTTAACCACGACTGGGATGTAGCTGGTAGAGCTTTGGGGGAAGGGCCCCGGGCAAGCTCATTCGTGTCTTCGGCCTGGTAGGCATGGTTGTATTGATTATGATCTGGACCCTGGGCTAGAATGCAGGCAGGAAGCTGACCCTCAGTGGGGTTCATGCGGTCCACATCTCAGTTCTGTGTCTGTGCTAGTGAGCTCTGCAGAGCAGAGGGCTTTGGGATAAGGGTTGAGCATATGACTAGGGCCAGGTGACAACCATGGTGGTCCAGGGTCTCCTGTGAGTGGGACCATTTCCTTTCCTTCTCTCCCCATGCAAGACTATCCTTGGAAATGACCTTTGTAATAATTTTTTTTTTTTTTTTGGATTCTTTTAGCTACACTTTGGGCCTTAGTTCTCTGTAGGTACACAGTAGATCATTTCCTTTGACTCCTCCTCTCCTACAACTTTTCCTCCTGCAAGACTTCCCTGGAAAAGGATCTGAGAGCCCTTGACTGGTCACACAGTCCCCTCACCCTCTGGTACCCCCATGCAGTTCCTCTCCGCTTTTAGAACTGAAGTTTCTGTTTCAGGGTGATGGGAAACGCAGGTTTGCTGTACACTGATGTACCCGACTGTCTGCTGAGTCACAGACACTGTCATGGGATAACAACAATTCAATGTCTCAGGCAGAACTGTTCCAGGTCCAAAGCGTGGATTCAGGGCCAGCAGGAGAAGCAAAGTGATTGCCAGGCCCGGGAAAGGTAGAGTAGGTGTTATATTTTATGTGGCAGAGCTATATGACGGAATCCAAAAAGTCACACCATGCAATAGGTCGCACGTGGGAGGGGACACAGAGACTATCTCTGGATGAGGGAGGGATGGTGGGAGAAAGAGCAATGGTGGGGAAAGGGAGTAGGTCCTTTTATAATGTGATGCAGCACATGCACAGGGAGAGGACACGCAGCTCAGGTGGCAGCAGACGTGTGTCGAATCCTGGTGGCTGGTGATGACGTGTCCTGTTGTTGCCAAGTCCCTGGAGCTGGTCATAGAGGTGCCTGATTGCTAACAGTAGGGGTCATCTTGTCTTCAGATTGCCTGACTCCAGGCCCTAAGCACTGCTGATCCCCCTGCTGCCTTCCTGAGGGGGGGGGGGGCGCATCAGAAACATCAGCTTCTGCTTCCTCTACTACTTGGGCCTGGGCTGCACCGGTGGGAATTCATTGTCATCCAGAGCAGTAAAGGGTCTTGTTGAAAGCCACTGCTTTGCAGAGGACCGCCACAGGAGCTCCTGGAGGATTCAGGATTGACCTGACCACCAGCAGAGAGCCAGCCAGGTATAGAGATGGGCAGGTCTGAGCTCACATTTGACGGGAGAATGAACTCTCACCCCTGCCCCTTGCTCCTCTGCTCTTTTTTTCCCAACAAAGCTGCATCGAGTCAAGGAGGAGGCACAAGATAGGTCCATTCTATCTCTGCCTTACCTCAGGGCTCAGAGCCATGTTCTACTTCCACAAGGAGGGAACTTTGGGATCATATTCATCAGGGAGATCTAGAGGTTTCTGGGGCTAGCCATCTTTTCAGGACCACTGAGTGCTGACAGAGGATGGGGTTCCAGGTTCCCAGGTCCCAGGTCCCAGGTCCCAGGTCCCAGGTTTAATTATCCCAGTGATAACTTTTGCTTCCCAAGGGGGTGTAACACTAACAGCCCAACACCTTTGTAGAAATATAGGTGGGTGGATGGATGGCTAGACAGATGAACAGATGGAGACACATAAACTCAAAACAACAGGCAATGCAGAGAGATAGCTAAGTTAGCTTCCTTGCTGTTATCACCAACGTTTCGACCTCCAAGCTCATGGATATGCCATTAAGAAGGTTCAAATCTTTCCCCAAGCCTTGATATTTTCTCCTGCACAACTGGGGACAGAGGAAGTTCCATCTTTCATGAAGTACCACCGAGCTCTTCAACCCTTCAGCATGGATTTCTGTCACTCTTGTGTGACTTTCATGGTTTGCTAAAACGGCGCTAACCTTGGTCACATCTTATGTACTGCTAAGTCTCTGTGCCAGCCAGGTGTCTCTTGTCATTGCTTGTCAACAAAGAGTGGGTCAATCTGATTGATCCCTTCTGCTTGCCACCTCCACCTCTGACAGCCACTTTAACAACTCGGTCTCAGCATGCTGTTTTGCTCTGCATCATTTTTCCCCTTAAGAGAATAGATTCCACAAAAGCCCTTTTGCCCAGATCCCCTTAAAAGAACTCTCGATTCCAGTTAACGGCTAATGATCCTGCATGTGGCAAGCGGGCTTGTTTCCAAACTCAAGGCCATCCTTTGGTAATCTACACACTTGATAGATGGGCGTGCTGCACACTGGGGCACTGCTGCCTACAAGGTAGTGAACTTGTATCAAACTGCTGATATGACTCAATCAGGAGAGACCGGGATGAGCTGCAATAACACATCCCCCTCCACACGACTTCTGTGGCTAAAAGACAAAGGGACAACATAGACTTAGTGTCGGCCAGGACACTTCTTTGTATTGTCCTCATTCAGGGATCTGGGCCAAGGAAGAGTCCTTCTCTCTTGATTGTGGGGGCTAAGAGGACCATGGTAAGTTGTGCTCTGACTCCTATCCTGAAGTGAGATATAGCATCGTCTTAGTTTGCTGCATTCTGTTGCTTTGATAAAGACCATACTGAAACCCAATTCAGGGATGAAAGAGTTTATTTGTATTACATGTTCCAAAAACAGTCCGTCACTGAGGACTTGGGAGCAAGAACTCAAGCAGGAAAAGAGACAAAAACCATGGTGAAACACTCTTTACTGACTTGCTTCACCTGGCTTGCTCAGCTAATTTTCTGAGATTTCACCTAAGGACCACCTGCTCAGAGGTATCAGTGCCCACCAGTGGCCTGGGTCCACCAACATCAATCATCAATCAAGAAAATGCTCCCATAGACTTGCCAGTCTTGTGTAGGTAATAAGTCAGTTGACGTTCCCTCTTCTGAGATGTACTCTAGGCTTGAGACAAGTTGACAAAAACTGACCCTCATAGTCACATCGATCATGTTGATTGATCAATCACATCGGTCAATGACTAAAGAGAATCACATGGCCCCGCCCAACTCCACAGCAGTGAAGAAATAGACTCAGAAGTTTTCAGTTAAAAACTCAGCTATTAAAATGCAGATTATTTTAGTGCGATTTGAAATGTGCAGTGTTTACCTTGTCTAAGAATAAAGAGACTTGATTATCCCCTTTTGCACAATGCGATTTGCCCATGACTTCTGACAGGTGTAGTTGGATGTTCATGACAACCACCATTTTCGCTTCCCAGCCAAGTAGGGAGGTGAACGCACACTTCCCTTCTGTGAGAATTCAGCGCCTCACTTAGAGGCTGTCTGTCAGGTCCTGTAGGACCCCTGCCACCCTCATAGTGTGGGCAGGAGAAGAGAAGTTGGAGGGGGAAGGGCAGGCTCAGGTAGCACTGGCGGAGAACAATTGGCTGAGGGATCCCGATGCCCTGTGCTATGTGTGTGAGACTCCCGTGTCCCCTGTGATCATTGGCTTGATCCCTGCCCTATTGAATCATCTTCCACTAATGATAGCCAGGGTTGTTTCCATGACTTCCTGGTCACTCCAATTACTTACAAGTAATTGGTTGTAATCAATCAGTTCTAATCAATCGTACAATTCAGTATCCAACTAGTTTCAGATCTTTCTCCCCTCCCTGCCCTAGTACAGTGTCCTCGCCCATAACTGCTGGGAAAACAGTGGAGCTATGGTCTGGCGCCAGCTCAGTCGCTCCTCTGCTTTATAAATATTCTTTGTGATGGAGGCAGGAGGTGAGACAGGAAGAGAAACCATGAGGTTCTCTGAGCAGTCTAGCCCTCTGCATTCACTGTAGTTGCTTCTCGGTTTAACACTAGCTCTCATTTCCCACTGTGCCAGGTGCTCATATGCTAGAGCTTATATGCGGCACATGACAGGTCCTGGAGTAGGTTTTCCCTGTTGGGTAGGGTAGCATTCATGTATTCACGGTATCCATGTCTGTCCACTTTGATCTAGGACCCTGCCTCTCCTTTTCTTTTGAGGACTGTAGCTATGGCTGGCTCTCTTCTGGGGTGCTCATTCCTCAATGGGAGCCTTACCCATTCGAGCCCTGCCACATCCTGGGAATACAGGCTGATCGTCAGCTGCTTCTCTTAGCTCTTTATTCCCTCATCCCTTTGGAGGCTGACCACCAAGTCTGCTGTATGTGGGGCTGGGGGGGTGAGGGTGGGGTGGCATGGAGTCCACCTGGGACCTGAGGTGCCAGTCTTGCAGCTGTGACTATGCTTGTGACGAGCTGGTGGTCCTCCTGCAAACGCTTTTAAAGAATTTCTTCTGTAGCTCTGGAGAAGACAGGGACATAGATGAAGACCAAGCGGCAGCATTGGCTACAACACTCGGCCCCATTAGGAGTTGTAAAGATATTGGTGGGGAAGGGCTGAAACCAGGTCATTTAAATGACCCATATGGAACTGGGTGCCTTACCTAACAAGCTCTAAGGTTGGATTTCTGCAGCAATATCCCATCAAGTCAAAGAGATACAGAGAGAACAGCCTAATCAGGTCAAGAATGTGGGCTGCATAAACAGTTGACTAAGACACTCATGGTAACTAACTGGACCTGCAGCTGTATTCCCCCTGTCTCAAAAGTCTTTGAGAATTTACAAATGAGAAAAAAAAAAACCATAAGGGTTAATTCAAAATGCCTCTGCGCAGTGTGTCAGCCAGCACCGCAGAGACCTAGACAGTGCCATGTCATCTACCCAGGGATGAACGTCTGTTCTGGATAGTTTTATGCTAATTTGACACAAACTGGAGTAATCTGATAGGTGGGAGTCTCAATTGAGAGAGATACCTCCATAAGATCCAGCTGTAGGGCATTTTCTTAATTAGTGATTGATGGGGGAGGGCCCAGCCCATAGTTGGTGGTGCTATCCCTGTTCTGTTGTACCTAGGTTCTATAAGAAAGCAGACTGAGCAAGCCATGAGGAGCAAGTCAGTAAGCAGCACCTCTCCATGGCCTCTGCATCGGCTCCTGCCTCCAGGTTCCTGTCTTTTCTGTGTTCCTGTCCTGATTTCCTTCTATGATGGACCACATCATAGGAGTATAAGCTAAATAAATTCTTTTGGTCATGATGTTTTATCCCAGCAATAGTAACCCAAACTAAGACATCCTCAAAGACTGTGATGGATGGAAATCCTCTCAGTGGACAGACTTTAGGCATATACATGTTCTCTTTGGTTTGATGAACTCATATTGGTGCCTTGGTACATGGCTAAGCACTATGGTCTAGATGTTCGTCCTTTCACAAACACATATTGAAGCACAATCCTCAGAGTTATTGTATCAGTGCTATCTGGAGTGGAACTTCTGGGAATTGCTTGGGATTTGATGTTAGCAATCAGCGGAAGCATCCATAAGTGTGTTATCAGCCTCATAATAAGAAGAAAGGCAGACAATAATAGGTTTGTACTGTTTTCCATGCGACGCCCTGTGACACCTTAGGACACTGCATAGTGTTCTCATTGGTGAGAAGGTTCCAGTCACTTATGGCTCCTTAAGCTCGGACTTCCCAGCCTCCATTAGTATGAGACATTTTTATAGCATATCCAGTCTATAACATTCAGTAAGAGAAATAGAAAACAGATTAAAGTGTGAAGAAATGTGGAGTGAGGCCCATAGTGTGACTATTAGTGATCCTACATAAATGCCTATCAGACAGCATCCATCATGGTCTATGTTTTCAGTAATCAGATGGACCACACGAGCCACGAACAGTAGTTGGCCTCTTTCTTTAGCTGCCCTGAGGCGTGTCCCATGTATCAAAGAGTGAAATGGCAATAGAATTGGAAGTTGTACCTTTGTCATTGTGAAAGATTAAATAGCTACCATGCAGTATAGGAGCAATTCCACTGCCAAGCAGTTAAAAAAAAAAAAAAAAAAAAAAAAAAAAAGATGACAGAGTGACAGTCAGCTCCCACTGAGGTAGAAATAAGAAAGAATTTGAGACACAGCAGAAAGCTAAGATCAAAATCAAGAATCTAAACTTTCTGAAGCACCAAAAATAGTTGACACTAGGTCAAACCCTTTCCAGAAGTTTTTTTTTTTTTTTTTTTTTTTTTTTAAAGAACAGCACCCTTTTCCTGAGCACCTAACAAATGAAATGGCATCTGTATTCCAAAGAGACACCTTACACCTATATTTATTGCAAGACTAGTCACAATATTTAAAATATAGAAACAGCCTAATAAAGAAACAAATAAATTAGTGGCCCATTGCTGTGGTGGTTAGCTTTAGTTGTCAGCTTGGCACAACTAGAATTCCCTGAGAAAAGAGTAACCAAACTGTCTACATTGGGTTGTCCTGTGGGTGTGTCTGTGGAGATTATCTGAGTTATGTTAATTGATGTGAGAGAGGACCCAGCCCACTGTGGGCAGCACTATTCCTTAGGCAGGAGTTCTAAACTGCATGAAAATGGAGAAATCAGGCTGAGCACAAACAAGCGAGTGTAAGAGCATCATGCTGTTGACTTTGGGTGTAATAAGGACTAGATATTTGAAGTTCCTGCCCTGACCTCCACAAAGATGAACTCTAACCAGAAATTATAAATTGAATTAAGCCCCCTTCTCCCCTAATTTGATGTTTGAAAGAGCATTTTATTACAGCAACAGAAACAAAACTGGAACAATTATGCACCGTAAAAAGTAGAAAATCCTGTTGTGTACAATGTGGAGGAACTTAGAAGAAATTAGGTTAAGTGAAGTAAGCCAGACACAGGAAGACAAACGGTGTGTTATTTCATTTATATATGGAATGTTCCTAAAAGGTCAGATCAATGGAACCAAAAATTAGAGTTCTATCAACGGCTGGTTTTAGCAGGAGGAAGAGATGCTGGTTAGAGGGTCCAAATGTGCAGTTATGAGATGCATAGGCTCTGCAGATCTAAGACATCGCATGATGACCATTCTTAATAGTGTACGGAGCATAAACTTCATATTCCTGAGAGTAGAGGGGAAGTATTCTTATGATACTAAAGGGTATATATGAGGTGATACACACGTATGTGTGATATATGTACACACCTGTATGGTGTGTGCATATAATATTAGTTAGCTGGTTTGAAATAATTTTACAGTGTGTACACACATCAATATATGCAAAACATTGTATGCTATATACATAATTTACATATGTTAAACTTCAATAAATGTGTAATAAAAATAAAAGAAGGAAGCTTTATGTTTATTCAGAAAGGCTAAATTCTCTTTTTATAAGGTCAGTTTGAGTCTCTCTTTAATGGTTTGGACTTTGTATATATGGTTTGTCTCTGCCAAAGTGCTTTTGGTTTGGTGAGGACTGAACCCAGGCGCTCACACACGCTAGGCAAGTGTTCTACACTGAGCTACACCATAGCCCATATCACTCATAAGGAGGCTTAATTCCTAACAGAGCAGTGCTGAGTTAGAGTTGATAGGACCTTCAAGAAGTACTTGAACTGTGGGTGCTCTGTCATGAAGGCTCCCCATGTAGCTTTGGGGAGATGGGCTGTGATAATGTCAATCAGTTCTTTTGATCCCTCTGTCCCCTCACACGTGCTTTTCTCTTTCACATGCTCACTTGCCCTTCTGTTTCTCAGCCATGTTGTGACACATAAGTCCCTTAGTAGAAGCTAAACAGGTGCCAGCACATGATCTCAAGCCAATAGAAACGTGAGCTAGATAGTTCTATATAAAGGATTCCGAACCAAGACTTTTTATTACAGCAACACAAAACAGGCTAAGACACACCCCTCTGGCTGTCATGTGACACACTTGACAGGGTAGTTTTCCAGGAATCCTTTGGAATACCATTGTCCCAAAAGATGTCTTTCTGACTCCTTTCTGCCTGGGGCCAAATGACTCTCCTCTTTAATTATCAATCATTTTATCAAAATATTTCCCTGATCTGTCCCTGAGCCTTGCAGGTACATCACCCTAAGCAGCTCTTCATTCAGAAAGGATGGGGGCGAGGTAGGTGAGAGGACATTGTAGAAGGACCGGAGAGCTAACTGCTGGCTGGTTTCTCTTGTGCTCCCAGTTGGTAAGTGGCTGCCTTTCTATGGGCCTTCTTTTACACTCAGCCTCGTACAATTCCGGGCCCCATCTAGCCTTTGTTCTGGTGTTTCTTACAAGAGGTCATGATATTCCAGATCAAGCGCTCTGAGCAAAACTTGGAATCAGACCTGTGTTTCTGCCTGACCTGTACCGTCTGTGCTCTACTCGTAACCTGCTTGACTGAAAAGAGTAATATCTACCTCTTATGGCTCTTATCGGACACAGATGATGTATATTAAAGGCTTTGAAAGCTTCACAGGCATAGGTCAGATTGCTCTTGGCTGTTAATATTAAAATATCTGTCCTCACTCGCAAAGGCATTGTGGCAAGGCAATCAGCTATTACAAAAGATCCTCCTGCAGTTTAGAGAGGGTACGAGAGAGCGGCTGCCCAGCTGACAACTGTATTCCACAGTCTCCTTTGCATTTGAATCAGTGAAAGTGACTAGCTTTTACTAATTGGATGCGAGCAAGTGTGGTATTACTTGGAAGCCATGGCAGTTAGACGTGTGTGTGCGCCGCCTCCAATGTACTTTCCACCTGAGATGAATGGGGCAGACATGCAGAGACTGGCAGTTATAAAATGAAGGAAGCCAAGTCCCTGAATCGTCATGTAGAAGAAAGCCACCCGCTGGCCAAGAATCCTTAGGTCATTGCATGAATGAGGAATAAACTTCATTTCCTTTTAAGGTACTTGGGGTTGCCTTATTATGATAGCTATTGTGTCCTGAGAATAAATGAGATAAAGGGGTGGGAAGGCTGTGGCTCGGCTTGTGCATACCAGCAGCTGGCAATGCCACCTTCATACTGACTCATGCATAACCTATGGGACCAAGGCACCCTGAAGGGATGCCTGTGGTGCTGTCAGCTTTGGCTGTCGGGCAGTTTGTGCACATCTCCTTGAGCAGCCTTCCCCCTTGCCTGTATGTTCTAGAATCTCAACATTAATGCTGGAAGTAATTGGCTTCGGAAGCTTCCAGCTGCTGTGAGCCAAGAGAGGCGTTCACTCAACCCAGAGACCTAGTTGCTGGTGTCTAGACTCACACTAACATCCATTCTCTCTCTGGACACTGGCCTCAACCCTCCTCCATGCTCACTAGGGTTCATCTACTTCTCTCTCAAAGTCCAATGTCTGGGTGATCTAGAAATGAGCTCAGATGGAGTTCATGTTTCAGTGTCTCCCAGGGAGTCAGCTTAAAGACACTTTCCACGTTCATTCTCAACTAGGAATGAAGTGGAATAAGCCTCTTAGCCCAAACCTTCCTGCTTATCTATCTCCCTTCCCCACCTCCCATCCTCCCTCCCTCCCCCTCTCTCATCGATCCATCTACCTATCATCTTCTAGTTATTTTCTTGTAGGACTTACATTCTCAAATCTGCTTTCTTAGTGCCAGTTTGGCCAGAAATCTAAACCCAGGCAAGGACTGAACTCCACAATGCAAAAAGTTAAGTGGTATTTATTTATTAGTATTATTATTATTTTTTTGGTGGTGGTGGTGGTGGAATTTTCTTTCCATTCCTTTTCTTTCTTTTTTTCCCCCCCTTCAACACAAGACCATGCCTTGACTCAAGCCTTTCTCAGATACACAGACAGGTCACGGCTAACATCCACCTGCATTTCCCCTTCTTGAGCTAAGTGCTGAGGTCCCGTCTGGTCCTGTGCCTTTTGGGCGTGCTGTTCCTTTCTGTCTGTCTTCTAGTGCTGAGTTCTCTCACCATGGTAAATTACCATTTATTTGTACTTCAAGGCCCCACTCTCGGTGAGGTCCTTCCCAGTTCCTCTAGGCCAAGTCGGTGTTTTCCTGCTGTGCTCTATGGCTCCCTGTTCATGCTGCAGTAAGAGCACCTGTGCTACGGGACTGCTCTGTTTGTGCCTGGTTGATCACAAACTTCATAAGCTCCTTCCACTGCTTAGAGTTTGGAGGGGGCACTATCGCGTGCGCGCGCGCGCGCGCGCACACACACACACACACACACACACACACACACACACACACACACACCCTTCTACGAAGGTCTCTGCCATCTAGAAATGTCCCTCTGGGTAAGGGAAATGAATTGTGTTCTCTCAATTGCAAATTTGCTCTCAGATCCCCAATAGAAAGTGTCAGTTAGTTCTGTGGAGTGGAGTTGTGAGGCCATGAAATCACATTAGGGCTGTCAACTGAGCTGGACCGTGGGACGAGCAAAGCAAAGGCAGCCCCCAGGGAGACAAGGGAAGGGGACGGGCTCCAAAGTCACACAGAAGCAAGGACTAGAGAGAGCACAGGGATGGCTCTCCAGGGCTTCCTGATCTGACTTCCACAAACCCCTCCCCCACCAGGCATCCCAAGGCTGCCCTCCCTCTTTCCAGAACCATTTTAACTGGTTTCTGTTGCTTAGGATTAAAAAGCACTGTACTAAAAAGAACCTTTACTTCATCTCCTCTAAGGTGACGTTCTTCTGGTCAAGAACTAAATCTTCACCGTGTCGCCAGAATGTAACAGGACGTGGAAGGGGTTCATAGTAGCATTTTTGAATGAGTGCTGAGCAAATAAGGATTATTGAATGAGTGCCCAGTGCTGACTCTGAGGCTATATGTGGGGAACACTAGCTAAATATGGCCTCCTCGTTAGAGCCCTGCCCTGCTGTGCCTTTCTGGTCCAGAATGTTCCCTCACAGCTATCAACGTAATCTGTATGACCTATGCCTCTTGCTTCTTTAACTCTGGTTTGTGACAGGTAGCATTTGCTTGAACATGTTTGCTTTAAAAGATACTGTTTCTAGCACATTAGTTGGTACTTCTGTGTGATGAGAGATGACCCTTTCGGTTCATAACAGATACCCAAGTTGGCCCTGGGCCATTCACCGAAGAAACACGGGGAGAAGCAGGCTGTGTGTAGAGACATATAAGTAGACCTTTTATTTTTATTTTTATTATTTTTTTGAACCAACCCAACAGTTCCACCGGCAACTGTCAACATAGCTTAGGACACGAGCATTGTTTTATTTGCTTTTTATTTTTTCATAAAAATGTGTTTAAAATTAAACAGGTGTTGTTTTTTACTTTTGTTTTTCTCTCTTAGAAAATGTACTTATGTCAATGCAGAAAGCCTCAAGACCAGTGGGCAGTTTTGTAGTGTGTGTGTATGTGTGTGTGTGTGTGTGTGTGTGTGTGTGTTAAAGCCAGATCTTTTCCAAATACATTTGGAAAAGGTCTGGGAGGTGGGGGTGTCAGTGTGTCAGGCGTCATTTTTTTTAGAAGCCCAGGCTCCTTGGGAATGTGATGACTTGGATTCCTTGGGGGCAGGGTATAAGAAATACCCATAGTCTGGGAAGAGAAGACTTTCTGAGGTCTACAAAACAAGTCCAGGACAGCCAAGGCTACACAGAGAAACCCTGTCTCAAAAACAAACAGACAAACAAACAAAAACAACACCCCCCAAAAAAAACCAAAATAAAAATAAAATAAAATAAATAAAAATGAGAATAAAAATGAACAGGAACATGGGGAAATGAGAGAGTCCAGTTCCTATCTGTGAACATGCTTTCAAAAGCGGCTAAAAGGCCGGAAGAGGAAGAAGGAGGCCCCTGTCCTCTTACTAGCCTCCAAATTCTCACATCACTTCAGGCAGCCTCCTCAGCCTTCTGAGTACAGCGCATTAGTGAGGGAGGGGTGGTGACGCTGACATTGCCCCGGAAACACTGACTCTTTAGTTACGATCCACCCCCTTAGAGACCTCTCCTGTTGAGTGCCTTCTTCTCTCCCACCTCAGACATAAACCCCAAATCATCGGAAAGGTGTTTTTTGCTCGTTTCTCTGGCTGCCCTTGGTAAGCTTGGGACTCTCTGCATTTCTGCTCCAAAGTCTCTCTCTCTCTCTCTCTCTCTTTCTGTGGGAGGGCACACATACAGGTGCTGACACACCACACAGAGAAGTAGACTGGCCTCCACCCAGAAGAGGGTGATTCCTCTGTGGCTTGAGTTTGATGTCAATGCAAGCAGATGAAACTCTTCCTGCACCCTGAGTTGGAGTCAAGGGACAGCAGCAGCCTTGTGAGAGCAGGAGGGTGTGCGTCAGCAAGTCCACGCCTCTGCCTGGCGCTCAGACTTGGAGTTCCTTCAGGGCCCTTGGTCGCTAACTTCAGGAAGAAAAGACAAGACAGTAAGTGGAGCCTGGTAGGAAAATGAAATTGAGCACAATGACGATTCCATGAGAAGAGCACCCCAAACCAGCCATGTGGAGATGGCTTAGTCTCACACCCTGACAGCTGAATGAGGGAGTCTTGCTGCATCTTGTTGGAGACAGGGGAACTCCTGCCCCTCAGGGAAACTTGGGCGGTGGAATAGACCAGGAGGCTCAGGGATGTTAGTGGGAATGTGGGGTAGAGGTGGGTTTGTTGCTGTTGTTTGTTTGCTTTCTAATGAAATACTTTGGACAGTGGGTGTCTCCTCCATTCCATTGGATTGGTTAGGCTTTGCTTTCTGTGCAGTGCCAGGGCCTAGGTCAGGTGAAGTTTCCTGGGGCTTGGGTCCTGCCTGATGCTTCCTCTCCGGGGCTGCCCAACTTGGAAAGGTTGGTGAGGAAGCGCCCTTCTCTGAGAAGAAGTCCTAGGCCTGCTCTGTGGAGGTCTTGTCCTTCCGGTTCAGAACCCCTTGATGTAGCAGTAGGCCTCCAGTGTGGCAAACAGGATGTAGAGGAGCCACAGGCTCACAAAGAGCCAGGTTGTGGCAAGCTTGCAGCTACGAGGACCTCCAAGCTCCCCGCCTAGGTGGGGCCTCCGACGGTACAAGAGCACACTGAGGCAGACAAATGCAAAGATGGTGAAAAGAGTGACGGAGAAGGCTAGAGTGCCAGCAGACACATGGAACTCCTGTCCCTGCATGGCCCAGTAGATGGCGGCCACAGACCAGGCCAAGCCAATACCCAGGAAGACGTTGACAGCATTACTGCCGGTGACGTTGCCAATGGAGGCATCTGCGTACACATCTTGCAGGGCAGCAGCTTTGCTGGCAAATGTATCTGGAAAAGGACAGAGACAAATAGGAGCTGTGGGATGCTGGGATGCGCAGGGCCTATCTTGGAGTATCCTTTATAGGCAGCTTGGCAGCCTGGGCAGAGAGGCCACTTCCAGCCCCGCCACTTATGAGCTGTGGAGCCTTGAGCATAACCAATTATGGGTCAGGGTTTCCTGTTTCTCATCTGTAAGTGTCCGAAGCTTCCTAAGCTATTCTTATCTCAATACTTACCAAGTGGGAGTATAATTTTCTATTGACTATGTTTTTAGAAGAAGAAGAAGAAAAAAAAAAAAAAAGACACAGTCATCTCATCAGGTCTGTCCAGGAGACTTTCACATCCTGTGAATCTGCTTGAGTAGGTGCCAAGTTGTAACTGTCACGCAGGCCACATACTCACTTTACCCTAACAGTGACTGAGCGATGCCCATGTGTTAAAAAAAAAAAAAAAAAAGCACTAAGGCATCTAGACAAGATCACTTAAGTCAGCTAAAGATTTGACTATAAAATCCTTGTGGAAGGACCCTTCCCATAATATCTTCTCATACCCAAAGAACTTCATCAAAAGCCATAAAATCAGAGGCATGGGCCATAGCGCATTCTTCTGAAAGTGCTTTCTGGGCCAAGTTTTCAGGCCTTGGAAATACCCCAAACTACCCAGTATATCCAGACGTCTCATTGTTGCCAACTTTCTTAGATCTCCCAGAGAACACTTCTTGCCGCATCTTGACTATAACCTTCTACTTTGGCTCGTATCCTTGGTTATTTCCTCCACATGTCTTTTCCCCTCACTTCTGCTTGGTTCCCTCTGATGGGTCAAGTGTACCAAGGCATGGAGAACAGTGAGCACAGGGCATCTCATCTGCAAGCCCCAGGCACCATCTGATTTCTTATCAAGAAATCCACTTCCATAACAGCTAGACTTCAGGCATCATTAATACACAGCATTCCCCATCCCCTACCCCCGAGTCTGTGCTGGGCTTTTAGAAGGAGGATTTCCTAGACTCTGGTGTGGATATAATGTGACAATTTATTTTGAGTATCAAGTTGGTTAGATGGAGATTTATCCAGGGGATTGGTAGAGTAGCCCTTTGAGTGTCTGTAAGGAAGTTTCCAGAGACTATCAGATCCTAAGGGCTGTGACAAGGAATGGACGAATTCATTAACAAAGTCATAGTATGATGGCACTGCTAGGAGGCAGAGAAAGGCAGGAGGGCCCTAGTTGTGGGAAGTAGCTCATGGAGGCGGGGAGGGGGGACATTTCTTGGGGCTTATAGCTTGCCTTGGGCCATTTCCTACACTCACATCTCTGTTTCTTGTCAACCACAATGTGAATTACTTTTTTCCATCATCTCTGTCTCTCCTTGACACGCTGTGCTGACAGCCCCAAAACTGTGAGGAAAATGAATCCTTCCCTTTTTAATTGTTTTCTCTTGGGACTTTTGTCATAACCATGCTGAAGAACTAATAAATAGGTAATTGATCTCCAGAGGAAATATTTCTTTGCTACAATGAAGGCTGCCCTTGGTTCACCCCATAGACTCCTGCCTGGTGAGATTCAGTCCAAATTCTTGAAGCTAGCAAAAGGTCAGAGTTCAGATGCCATAGAGTCTCAGGCTGAGTTAAGTAGGGAGCCAGGCCTAATACAGTCACCCTATTCCTGCTACCTACTGCTTGACATTCCGGCCTGGCTTTCACAGGACCTGTCCTGACTCAGATTAACCCAGCATTCCCTGCTCAACACCTTTACTTCATAGAAATTATTAAGATGGTGTTTATTTAGTTGGGTCTAGTCTCCTTCGCTAGATTTTTTAGACATGTCTGCCTTGGCTCACATAATAGATCTGCAACCAGCACAATACCATGTCAGGCATCACATGGGTTCAGTCAACATTACTCTACTAAGTAAATGCATGAGTGCTGACTGCAGCTGGCATTAGAAGAAGTTAACAAGCATGTGATTCCTCACACCAAAGGGCACATCTCACTAAGGTTCTCCTGTCTGTTTTGATTGGAGACCTCATAGGTGACCATAGGATCAGAGGAGGCCAAAAAGGATTGTGGGTATTTCTATAGGGACATCTATAAGCAGGCTAATCTTTAATCTCTTATAGGCTGCCAGAGGCAACTGAAACAATGTTATCATATGCATTTTAATTACACTGCTTGTGTCTTATTACTATACTATAAAGGTTAAGAAATTGGGCCACTTAACCGGTCAGGTACCATATCCTTGGCAGACCTGTTTTCCCTGTCTAGTAAGGTTTTGATGAGCAGGGCAGGGATTTCACATGTGAATTGTTTAGCACCCACAGTGCCTGTTGCTTCGGGTCTGAGATGAGACAAGGTGTAGGGCTCATTTGAGCCAGAGCTAGCCTCTTTGCAAACTTAAGTACCCCTCACTCTCACCTGGCACAGAGGTGCCGAATGCCACGAAAACAACAGCTGTGACGGAATCCTTGAGCCCAATGGTGCAGCCGAAGTGAGAGGCTAGGTCCCCAATGATGGCGGTGAGCATACCAATGATGAGGATGGAGACCAGGAAGCAGGCCCAGCCATGGCAGTACTCCGTAGGGGGCACACAGGCAAAAAGCACCTTCCAGAAGACTGTCAGGAAGTGCATCACATAGTCAAAGCAGGATGGCAACCTCTCCTCTCCAGATTCATCCTCGTCCTCATCCCCTGCTGGAGACAAGACACACAGGCGTGAGAAAGGGAAGAGAGGCGAGATCTTCATTCACGAAAAAAGTCAGCTCCAATCCGCAGCATAGGCATCCTAGGCCAGAATGTGGATCCAGCTCTCTCTGGGCAGCAGGTGAGAAACAGGCTGTGGGCACCAAACAGCTGGCAGTGACCACTGCTTATGTGGTCACTAGTCAGTTTACATGCAGGAGGATGCTAAGTGAGGGTGGGAGAAAGTGAGCAAGCTGTGGAATAAAGTAAAAGAAATAGAGAGTGGGGATTAAGAGGCAAGGTGAGAAAACAGGAAGACAAGAGGGTAGAGAAGAAAGAAAAAAAAAAGGCAGAGGCAGGCTTAATTGATTTTTCTAGGCAAAGAAAACAAAATTGTCTGTGTGCTTCTTCACTCTTGACTGGGTGCCAATGGGACTCTTCTCAGGTTTTCTAACCTGTCTATGGCAATCATAGTCCTGTCATTGTCCATCCCCAGAGGGATGGCTGCCATTCCAGATCGTATTTGTAGACCAGAGAGTCAGTAACATCTCTCAGGTATCCCATGGGGCAGAGCAGGGATAGTCTCTGCCCATCCTTGTTGGAAATATGGGTACATGTGCTACATGTACCCAGGAGAAAATTCGCCTTAGTTTGGTAAGAGCAGAAGTCAGGAGTCTGGGTTCTAATTGCAATTTTAAATGAGAGAAATCTTAGCCTGAGGTACTTTACCTAGGGTTTCTGAGCTTCAATTCCCTCCTTTGTAAAGGGGTAGACTAGGTGGCCTACATTCCTTTTGTTGTCTCTTGAGGGGCACAGTCAGGTCATCAGAAGGGACACAGCAGAATGGATGAGAAAGCAGGATGGCGGCGGCGGCAGCAGCAGCAGCGAGCCTCTCTTCCTGGCTGTGCTTTTGCTCCGGCTCTGGGGCCTTAGGGATGTGACCCTGTGGGTTGCTATGACAACAAAACCTCATGGAAAAAGACAAGGCCAATAGTGCCTGTCAGTTCGAGAGAGCTATAGTGTTGCTGAGAGACAATACAGGGGCGGTTTTGGAGACCCTGTCCATCCTCATTTCAACACATCTGTAGGCACCTGGGACTTCTGGTGGGCTGGAGGTCAGTATGGTTGGGTCCTCCTGTGAATGTCAAAGAAATCATCTAGGGCAGAGATTAGTCAGGGGTCAATGCAAAGCATTTTTGCTAACTCTTAATGTCTAGTTCTCTAGAGCAGAATAATTTTTCCATTTTACAGAAAGGGAAAAGGAAACCAATGCAAAGGTAAAGAATGATGGAAACTTGTGCTTCCTGTGGAGATATTTTGTACTTGTCTTTCTGAGAAAGGCAACAGTAGTTCTCTTTAGGGCCAAGGACATTGATGGCAGAAAGGATCCATGCACCAGTTCACACAGCAGAACCAGGATTCAAAGCCAGATATGGCTACTGTCTTTTAGTTACCCAGGCAAGCATCTAGGACCAGAGCTGGGAAGACCTACTGTGGAGGTCTCCTGGGAAGTGATAAGGCACCAAGCGGGGGGGGGGGTGATCTTTCTTGGGGGTTGAGTGCACTCCTAGCAAGGCTGTCCCGAGGACCCTCTTACCTGCACTAACAGTGATGGCTTCCATGAACTGGTCCCTCCAGGAATGGGTCCCCACAACCAAGGCCAGGTTCGTCTTCTTGATCAGCTTGTCCACTGTACTCTGTCATGAAGAGAAAAACTTGGAATCATGAGGTTAGAGCTCTTAGCAACAAGGAGGCCTCTTGTGTTACAAAGGAATGAAAGATGCCCTGAATTTCAGGGGTTCTGAAAATTTCACATGAAGTGGCCTTGGATGATGTCTTCTTGGACAATCACCCCAGCTCCCTTTTTCTTTGGTTGTGAATTCTGTCACTGGGTGTTCAGAGAAATGTAAGAATAGAGGGCTTCCCTCCTCCCTTTGTGTGTGGTCTTTTTGAGACAGGGTCTCTCTATTATGTAGCTCTGGCTGTTGTAGAATTCCCCATGTAGACCAGGCTGGCCTTGAACTTACGGAGATCCACCCAGTCCAGCCTCACAGGCCTGGGATTAAAGGGTTTTGCCCACACCACACCTGACTTGAAATGTAACTATAGAATAAGAAGTTAATAGGCCTTGCCCTGAAGTAGTGAGTTTTAGTATCTTTAAGACACACATTTTGACAATTGCGGCAACACACCTAAGGACTTCCTTCCCTACTTACTTCCTATCCTATATTGTGTTTTCTTATAGTATTCCTAGCATACAAATAACCAGCACAATTTGTCACATATTATAAATGGGGAGACTGAGGCCTGGGGTGGATATGTGGTTTGTTCTGTTTCTATTTCACATTCTCAGTGGTGAAGTTAGAACAAAGTTTCATATCTTCTGCTCCCCACATTAGTTAGCTATAATTTCATTGGACCTCACTGACGGTCTGACCTTGAACTCATAGGACTCTTCAATGATGACCTCTAGTTTGGGGTGTTCACCCAGTACTGGCTTTCCCATCTCTGCTATTCTCTTGGCCTCCTCTTCCTCCACAGTCAGCTTCCTGTCTGTCACCTCTGCAACAAAAGAAACATCAGACTAGCTTTAGTGCCTTTTCCATCATCCAGAACTTTATAGCTCAGAGAGACATGGGCAGTGAGAGCAAAGCAAGTAGACCTCCAAAGCTGGGAGCAGGTAATTCTAATGTCTCTTTCTATTAAATGTGGAACACTCTATGATCAGACCATGAACAGGCTCCCACTGGCCTGAGATAAACATTTATCCTTTTGTTTTATTCCTGAGTAGGCAATGTGACCTAAAGAATTCCCAGTGAAGGGCACCAAGTAAATAAAGTTCCCAAGCCACTTGGGAAGTGTTTGCAGAGTTGGGAAGAGAGGCAAAATCTCTTGATCATTAACTGTTTTGAATCGCTGAGTGTGGTTGTCGACTGCTTCATGTAACTTCATGTAAGCTTCATGTAAGATCCTAAGGCACTGCCTACTGGTTCCCATTAGCATCTGTTTTCAACATTGTTGGCCTGTTCCATCTATTAAAGAGAAAGGAGGGTGTTTTCAGAGATATCTCCATTTCATATAGTGAATGACACTCTCACAGTGAGAAATGTGGGTAATATTCCATGAAACTTCATGGTGTCCTGATGATAGATTCCCCAGGATTTCTATACATGGCAGGGGTATTTCTTCTGGAAGAATATAATAATCAACTCATTAAAAAAAACTAAAAAACCAAAATTCTTCCTTTATTTTCTTTATAAGCTCTCTCTGAGTTGCTCAGCGTCTTGCATCATTTACCAATGGCCCCTTCTCTTCCTGAACAGCTGAACGGTTTTTCCACTTCAGCTGGCGAGTCCATTCTACAGACACTTCACCATGAAGACATGTTTGCTGGGTTAGAGTGAAATAGAGATAGAATCTTTTTATTCCCCCTTGATTAGAAAATTGCTCTCGGCAGCCTGCTTCTTTCAGAGCTCATTTAAACATCTCCTCATCCAAGTCCACACTCTCACATTCAATTAGTTCTTTTATTCAGCTTCTTAATTGCTTTCATTCCACACAGTAAACCTCCCACAGGAATCCTCTAGTCCTTGGATAATCCCAAGGACAAAATGGGTCAAAGGCCAAGGAAGTCTTTTTTCCATGGCTGAGGAGTCAGTGAAGAAAGGGCCAGAGAAACTTGGGTCCTGGAGGTTGCAATGAACGCAACTCAGGGAAACGACTATACACCGAGGATAGTCATTACTAGTAGAGAGACTTATTTATATGAAGATTTTCTTCCTTAACCTGAAGAAGGACAGTTGACAGTGTGCAGACTCCAGTGCCCAAGCTTGCTGTTGAACACAGTGTTTCTACAACCAATGAGAAGGGAGATCCCTGACACTGTCCAGGAGCTGTCCATGGTGCTGCACCATCCCAGCTCTGGTTTTCTTCAAAATTTGTCTTTTTTAATTGTTACACTTGTGCTTTGACATTTTCTCACACATATGTAATGCATTATAATTGATATGGACTCCTTCTCTCCTTCTCTTATCACTCCTGTCAAATCTCTCTCAACCGTACAAGTCTCTGTTCCATACGCACACATTTTAGTTTTATTTTGAGACCCATTGAGTTTAACGGTCCATCTGCATAACAGGGGGTTTGGGAAGTTCCACTGCAGACTTGTGGGCTCACCAGTGGTTTCCCAGAGTCACTGTGGTCTCTAGGGCTACGAGTTGGAGGGGTTCTTTTGAGTTCCTTTCCCTTTGACGGTTGGCTGTTGTTGACAGATTCATTACTGTGTGGGCTCATGGTAGATGAGTGCAGTTGCACTTAGTTCATTATTAGAATGGCTGTACTGTGTCCAGGAGGCTGCATTCCGTAGCCTTTCTTATCCTATGGCTCTTGCATTCTTCCTGCCCTTCTTCCACAATATTCTCTGAGCCTTAGAGGAGTGGTATGCATGTCTTGTTTATGGCAGATCACTCACCTTTCACTTATTCTCTGTTCCTTTCTTCTTTCTTTCTTTCTTTCTTTCTTTCTTTCTTTCTTTTTTGTATTTCCAACTTGGATGACATCTCCTAGCAGCCTCACCTCACTTACTTCATTTAATATGAGTCTCCAATGAGTTCATTCTGAAGGCAAATCCGGAAGTCTGAATGTGCCTGGGGGTATTTACAAGGACAGCAGTCCTAGAAACAGAACTGCAAGGCATTCTGGGGAAAAGCCCTTAGAGAAGATAGAGAGACTCCTTAAAGAATGGCTAGCCCTTTCCTCTTTCTGGCTTTGGCATCATATCACACTGCTTGTCTCAGCAGTGGCAGTGTTATCCTGCTCCTCCCTCCCCAGTTCCCTCATGTCATATTTTACAGGTGCCATGAAAACGTTATACCAGTATAATGAGCTCTCCAGTGACACATAAATGTACCTGTCTAACCCCTTGTGTAGCTATCAATCTAGCACTATATCTATCTGGCATATTATTGATCTACCTGCTGACCTGTCCACCTTTGTGGTGACAGCCACTTCTTCTATCTAGCCTTCTGCAAAAATCTCTTTGACAAATAACCAGTACTCTATCATCAAGTCACCTACAGTCCCACAGGAACACTCTGTTTATGTTTGTTCACTGACACACACACACACACACACACACACACACACACCTTTCTGTAAACTCTAACTTAGTGGCTTGCCAGTAATCCCCTCCTTTTTCTAATTTTTGCATAGTGGTCATTACTTTAAGTTCAAGTGAAGTTAATTTCTTCAAGTCCCAAACTTAAAAGACAAATGATAATGACTCTGATTGCTCCTCAGAATCTCAAATGAAAAGAACAAAGGAGGGGTGATCCTGATATTTGGGCTGACTAAACAAACTCCCTATTCTAGGAATAGAAAGGGAGAGAGGTGAGGAAGGAGGTGGAATATAAATAAGATGGAAGATTGGACAAATATTGGAAGAACAAAGAGCCTTCCAGGCAAGGCAAGGATGGATTGTGAATTCTCTGCAGATATCCTCACAAGAAGCAGCGGTGTCCCCAGGACGCTCACACAAAGGCCCTTGAACTTGGTGGAGTAGCCCAGGATGAACACATTTACTCTCTTTCACCACCAGACACTGTTAATCATGTTGGTCTGTCCTCTCTGGAAGATCAAACTCAAAGCCTGAGAGTTCTAGTAGTTATAAAGTCTGAAGGGCTCCTGAATCAGAGGGCTACAGATTGGAAGGTGTAGGATGTCCACCCTGAATTTTACATTTTCTCCTGGTATTTGAAAGCATGTTAAAAGTATAATGAAACTTAAAGCAAACCCAGATATGTGTGTTAGGAAGTGAAGGTAAGAACTGGAACAAAGAAACCTGAACATATTCATGTTGGGTAGCATGAGCAGAGAGAAAACAAAAAGAAAAACATAATGGGAGCGGAGTGCAGGGCATAGAGCAGGAGCTAGCTCTTATCCTGCTGGCATAAAAATAAGCAAGAAGACTAAGTGGCTGTAAAAATGTTTTCACAAAAGGAAAACATACTAACTACGTGCACTTTCTGCTTAAGGCTCCAAGGAGGCAAATGATGTTCTTTTAAAACAGATTGAAACTGTCTTGTGGTGCCCACTCCATCTGCATCAGGTATGGCGCTGCCAGACACAGAGGGCTGCTTTCCTTTCTGGCCATGAGCTTGGATGCTGTTTCTGAAGGGCTTCCACTCATGCCAGCATACGCTCAAAGTAGGTCCATATCCTACACAGAATCTAAATTTGGAATGAGAATCTCTTTAAAATAAAGTCGATAAATGTCTTTTTTATCCAGAACCCACACACAGTTTTACTCTTTGGAGCATATGTGACTTTAAGGAAAAATAACAAATGAATCCAAATCTAGCAATTTGGTCTCATTTGTGATATATATATGCTCCTTGTTGTTTCCCCCAATGTCTCTAGGGTCAGTCTTTTCCTTTTGAATTCTATGGCTATCCTATTGGAGATTCTGGTCCTAACTCTTACCTTCTCTTCTCCAACAATAAGATACAGATGAATTGAGATGTAGGGAGGCCTACGGCCTACTGTCCTCATGGCAATTTTTATTTTAATGGCTAACTATGCATTTCCCCACATTCACTGATGAAAATGATGCTCAAGGAGTTATCTCCTTCTCCACAATTACTTTACGTAAGGAGCCTCTCAGTCATTGGGAGAATCTGTCAGGTTATCTTGACCCTGTAGTTCCTATTAAGTAAAGTAGTGGACATTGATCATAAACCAAGTAATGACATTGGCAAGAGTAGAAAAGAGAAGAAAGACAGACACCTCTTACCTGGAGATAACAGGAGCGCTGTTTGCAAATGGATACCAGAGAAGGGGGAGAAAGAAAAGGAAATAACATTAAGGTCCCATCTTGAAAGTGTTCCCAGGATTTGTGATTCCTGGCAGCATGAGGAAGGCGGCGGGTTTAGTAGGCAAGAGCTCAAGAACACATGCAGACAGCACCATGTGAGCATGCGCAACAATAGCAGCAGCAAGAGGTACGAGAAGCTGGAATGACTGTTGGGCAGCTACAAGGAAGTTACCCCCACCCCTCCCCTGAATGCATGAGTGCTAAGGATGGAGGCACGAGGATGGGAAGACCCAATGGGTGAAAAAAAAAACCACTAAGGCGATCACTGTGACTCCGTGTGAAAAGGAGTGAGGGTCCAGTTATCAAGAACACAGTGTGTGGTCTGCAACCTTGCCAAAGTTGAAGTGGAGCAAAGGGCTTGAATGTGAGCTCCAGATATCGGTGTGAAAGACTAGAATAGTGTTCACACCTCTGATTGCTAGGCCCAGCCTTACAATCAAATCGTGCTCTGCCTCTCAGTGCCCATGATGTTTTTACAGGCATCAATGGTATCTTAGCTACCATTGTGGCTAGAGCTTTGGGTTTTCCCTAAAAGAGTGCTATAAGGAAAAGATGCATTTTTAGACTGTTTTTCCTGGAATGATTTATAGCTATATCTTGGAAGTCACAGCCATGGACTCCTTCTACTTTGTCGCACCTGTCTAATCTTGTCCCTTGACATTAGTAATGTTCAATAAAGGTTTGCTCTTCACTATCTTGACAATTGATAGGCTTTTTGCTCAGAAAAGAAAGGTGAATTCTGGATTTCAGATACTCTAGGACAGAGGGATAGACAGAGCAAGGCTTGTATGAGGACAGGAGATGGTAAATGTAAGGTCTCTCCATGGACTGGGAAACAGAGTCAAAAACATACACAACACAGGATGTCTCTAGCTTATTTTTGCTTGTGCTAAACTCTCTTGTCTCTAAGGTAACCTGACAGATTCTTCCAATGACTGAGAGACCCATTACATGAAATAGAAGTGTTGCTTATGCTAAAGCTCTCTTGGTCTTCAAAGCTCACTCATTAAAAAGAAATTCTTGTGAAATTTATGCCACATTTCCATCCTGGTCCTATGTGTAATTGTACACGCCTCACTCCTTGTCACTTGTCAGGTCTGGAAACACCTAACTACATACTCCTGGTAGAGACAGACAAAGAAAGAGATTGTGAGTACATATGTGAGGATATCTGCAAATTGTTTCTCTGGTAACTGCAAGGAATGCAATTCATTCCTGAGAGAGACCTACAGCTCCACATTCATAGCCACTGAAGATACGTGTGGACTCAGAATCCACATGGCGTGTAAATAGGTGAGCAGCAGTTGATTTTCTTAGCTTTTCCATTCAGACCAAGAAGGTATCTAGTTAGCCAGTGGGTGTTCTGATTACACTGACAAAGACAGCAAGGGAGGTAGTCCATTCTGCTCCGTCCACAGATCTGCAGGAAGAGTACTTCAGGCCCTTATGGTCAAGTAGAGACTGAAGATCCCAACACATGAGCGCACCCAGGCAGGCCAGGCGTTCTCTGCTTCTTGTCTTCATGAGTCTGAGGTTTAACTAAGGAGTTATGGATGCATCTGTGAGATCCAGGTAGGTCATCATCGAGTGACTGGCTACTGCCAGGGCGTTTTCCTTGATTTCCTATGTATTGATACTCAGGGCCACGTGAGAATTATTTATTCCTGCACAGATATCCCAGAGACAATCAGGAAAGAAGGTAGCTTAGGATGTTTTTATGAGCAGTTGACAAGATATGACCCTGGACGTGTAAAGAAGAGAAAGAAATAGGCCCACTATTGGACAGTACCTCCTTTCCCATAGGAGACTTCCTATGGCTAGGCGCTGACCTGATAGCCCTGACAAGAAAGTGCTACTCCTGCTAACGGAAGTTCATTTTTACACTCTGGGGCTTCCTCCATGCCAGCATAATTGTACTTCCTCTCATCCTCTACCACAGATCATGCAGAACATTTAATATTACCTCTGAAGGCTGTTGTGTTTGCTCAGAATAGAGTCTCCTATTTCAAGTGCAGTCTCTTTTTAAAAATTCAATTGTCATTTTGACCATGCAGAGATGATGCCAGACTGAATGCCTAAGTCTCTCCTAGATAGCGGTTGATAATGAAAAACAATTTCCACTGTACTGTCACTCACTCTGAAAACAAATGGGAACCCTGCAAATCAGAATGGATTTTCCTTAGACGCTGCATCTAGCCAACTGGGGTTTATAACCTTTTATAACCTTTCACCTCATGGTCTGATGCCAATATCAGGGAAGAACTGAAGAAACGGAAAATTATCACCCTAGAATTTAGGGCCTAGACAGTAGGGCAGGAGGCTGGAAAAACCATACATTTCTTATTCAAAACATCCATCTTGGCACTTGCTCTCTGGGAAGATCTGGGGGGCATACCACACAAATAGTTTTCTGAAATCCTTGTCTTCTTTCCTCCACCTCCCCAAGGACTAGGGTTCACAAGGGCTTCCCTGGAATCTTCTTGGTTAAATAATTCAGTGTCAAAGGGCAACCTCGACTGGAAAGCAGCCACAGGCGTTTGCATTCAGCCAGGTCTTCTGAAGGACACAAGACTTATCTTAGGACACCTCTTGTCCTACTATTTGGTAGGAGATTCTAGGGGAGGTAGAAAATAGCAGTTTTTTAAACAGTAAAATAAAGGCACACATGGGCTTCCAATACTTTTTCCTGCCTGGAGCTTCTGTCTCTCTTCCAGATGTTCTGTACCATCCAGTGAGTTGCTTTCATCTTCCCCTTGGCAAAACTGTTTTACATGGGTGGTGGGTATCTTTTGTTTCCAACCAATCAGAGAGGTGTAGTCCAGTGCATAAAGAGGAGGTGATGGGAGTGAGGTAGGGCAGGCACTGAGACAATTTCTGAGAACATTCTGAAAAAATTAGAGCTGGAAGATAGGTTGGAATACAGTGTAAGAAGCAATAGAATGAGATTCTCTTTCTCCAGTGGTCAGGTTGGTAGGGATACCTTACTCAATGGGCAATAGAAAATTGAGCTCACTTTGCTCCTTGAATGCTGGATGTGTCCAAATCAGTGCTGACACAGACTGTTGAGAACTGTGCAGACAGTTCCAATGGATGATGATAATGGACCATTACGTTTGAAGAGAAGATCAGTAGAGGAGCTTTGAGAGTGTCTATATTGACTTCACTCTCTTAGATCCATCAGTGTAGCTCCCTGTTGTTGAATATGAAACTGCTGAAGAATGGTCACCCCTACTAGATATTTTTGCATTCCCATAGCTATTCCTCCAACCTTTTCAAAGTGGTAGCTTCTGCTAATTTTTACTAAATGAAGAAAGCTTCCCTCCTATTTTCCCTGGTTGCAACAATGCCAGTGTCAGTCACTTAAGAATGAGCCTCTGGCTGGAGTGTTAAGATTCATGTCCCTAGAAAATGAGGACCACTTCTCTACTTCTCTAATTGGTAATGAGAAGTGTCCTGAGGTCTGAGCAATGTCTTCACTTGCAGATGCTAAGCAAAGGCTGGTATCTATGAGCTGTCCACTGGCTGCCTCTAGTCTTTCAGTGATCAGTACCATTATATCATTTAGAGTTCCTTTATTTGATAATCATAAACAAACATTCTGGGCTTGCCCAATGTCTATTCTTTTCTAGGGTCTACTTGATCATGGAAGAGTTGAACCTAAATGACTTAATTTATCTCACAGATGTTTCTGTTCTCATTATCACAAAGCAGCCTACATAAGGGTGCTTACTTTAAACTATGAAGAAAGATAGGTTGGAGTGGATGAGATGTCAAAGAGAGAAAGTGGAGCTTGGGATTTCTTGTTGCAGTGCTACTTCAGAAGTCAGCTCTCTCTGAGAGAGCTCTCAGAGACCATGGCCAACTGGTCTACCTCTCCATACCATGGTCTACCCAACTGAGAAGTAGCCAGATAATGCACTTACCTTCAGGAAGAGCAGAGAGGCATGTGAGCCACTCTGCAAGTGAATAGCTTGCCAAGCATTTAACGGAGGTTTAGGAATGCAGCAGAAAATGTTCAAAGCATTATGGCAACACGGGTCCCAGTCCCACCCTCTCTTCAAGACCCTCACCCCCACTATCAATCCAAGCTAGGGTGAGAGGTGGCAAGAAAGGGCATAAACATGCAACACATTCCATTCCATTCCATTCTTTTTCTTCTCCTCCCCACCCATCAAGGAGTTTTCACATTGACAGGTTATAGTATGGGGACAGAGAATAGGAGGGAAGTGCAGGGGATAGTAACAATCAGATAATTCGATACTTATAATGTAACACAGAAATAACTCAGTAGGGCAACAAGGAGTTGAGGCTGCAGTACTGCCCAGAATGTGAGAAAGGAGGAATATGGATATAAACTATGGCTAAGAAGGCATAGATGACATTGAAACAGGGTGAGAATGAGAATACAGGAGGAAAAAGAATAAACGTTCCTGTCAACAGGAGAAAAAGGAGAGAGGGATGAAAGGTGGGGCAAAATTAGAGTCTCTTCTTTTTTTAAAAAATCAGTTTCTGGTTTGTTTGAATTTCTTTCTTTCTTTCTTTTTTTTTTTTCTTTGCCTTTTTTTGGCTGCTGTTTTGATTTTAAAGAATCTCACACCTGATATTCCACGTTCCGTCCATTTCGGTTCACCAAGGACAATGAAGAAATTCTCTTGCCTTTCGTATTCCTCCTCATCTACTATTTTAACCCTTATGGTTTTCCTGTAGGGACAACAAGAGAGAGAGAGTGTGTCGACTAAGTGGGCAGGTTGGTTGTTTACCTGAGCAACAGCCTTTAATAACCGTTCCCATCACTTCTGGCACATGCAGCCCCATCCTGCCATGGTGGCCTTAGACAAAACTATGGTGGATTGTGTTGTCTTGAAAAAAATGCTCTTAGCTTTTCTTGTCTCCTCAGTCACAGTTGTTTTTATAGGAGAGAGGAAAGGAGAACCAGGAGGACAAGGACAAGCGGGCAAAGGGAGCCAAGAAAAAAGAGGGGCACGGGAAGGAAGACTGGGGTCGTGGTGGGGAGGAGTCGTTTTAGATCCTGCTAATGGTTAGTAGGAAGTAAGTCAGGCAGCACATTCCCTTGGTGTCACGTGGTACCAGTAGCATCTCTTGAGGCATCAAATAAATTATCTGCTGACTGGGAATGACCCAGAACCCTTCCACGATGAGCAATTTATTGGAAGAACCTGAGTCTCCACTCCTTCCTTGCCTCATTAAGAAAAATCTAAAAGGAACGTTTTTACGAATAGAGAGACTAGAGAGAGAGAGAGGGAGAGAAAGGAGGTAGGGATACAGGGAGGAAGGAGTCTACTAACTTTCTCATTCTCTATCCCATAAGGAGGTCAGGAATGGAAACCAAAAAATGTCTTCATTTCAATAGGATACAGGAATCTCGTGCTATTGACATGCCTGTCATAGAGGGATGCTATGCCCCACAGCTGACATTCTAAATGCTGGCTAACCTGGGTTCAGGTTGTGGTGATTGCTGTCTACTTCTGGGCATCAACACAGTGGAGTGTCTGTTACAAATAAAAGTGAGCTTGGTTTTGAAAGATATTCCACTCCAAAGATTTATTTGAGCCCTACTCAGTCACTTGGTAACACGGAGAGGTCACAGTGGGGACCTGGGTCTTCTTCTTTGCCTTCTCTTGGCACTTCATAGAACCACAGTGGCAGTTAGCCGGTTTGGCTATAGAGCTAGATGGAATTTTTATTCTCAGAGCCTTGTTTGCAGCAGAGAAGACACTGGGACCTGAATTCCCTCAAAGGAAAAAGAGAATAAATGACACCTTAACTGTCTTCAGATCCTCAGATCCTCTGATGTTCTGTTGACATTCTGAAGACACACTTCACTTTTCTACCAATAAAGCATAAGTACTGTTGAGCTGGTGTGTGTGTGTGTGTGTGTGTGTGTGTGTGTGTGTGTGTGTGTGTGTGTGTGCATGTGTGTATGTGTATGCATGTGGTGTGTGCATATATGTGTATGTGTGTGTTGTATGTGTGTGTATGTATGTATGTATGTGTGTGCATATGTATATGTAAATACGTTGTGTGTGTGAGTGTGTGTATGTTTGTATGTATGTGTATGAGTGTATATGTGTGTGTGTGTGTGTGTGTGTGTGTGTGTGGGTGAGTGAATGTTCATGTGTGTGTATTTTACTTGGGATTTTTTCTCATACCTTGTTGGGTGGTTAAAAGACAAATATTGATCAAGGAGCAGTTGGAGGTTAGAAATGTCTCTGTCTATAGGACATAAGCCTGTTTTGTGACCAAAGGGGGCTGTTGCATGAGATCTAGATGGGCCTTGCTTAGAGAGATATGATGATGTTTTGTTGCCCTAATCTAGAAGCTCCTCCTTCAGAGCACAGTGTATCCTAGGAAGAGTGGTCTGACTTCTTGTCGGAGGCCAGAGGTAAACAAGGCCATTCTGATGGAGAGCACAGCTCTGTCCGTTCTGAGACAGCTCATGGGATTGCTGGGAGAGCTTCCCCTTAGGTCAGAAAGCCCTTTCTGATGTTCTTTCTGCATCCACATCCAGCTCCTCTTAACAGGGAGAATGGACTAAGGCAAGGAGCGCTCTCTCTCTCTCTCTCTCCATCTCTCCTTTCCTCACCCATATTCATTTTGCCACTCCAGAAAAATTGGCATTGGTTCTTGAAGACCTCTCTGTGGATACCATGTGACAGATTGGCAGGTGTTAGGACAGAGAGAGAAGAAGTGAAAAGAGCAAGAAGATGAAGAGACAGGAAGTTAAAAGGCAAGAGGAAGAGAAGGAAATGGATTGGAGAGAGGAAGAAAGGAAGGAGAGGAGACTGTTACTGTTAGTGTGGAGCACAGGGTACTACACCTTTCTGAACACTCATATCCACCATGCAGGGGCCCATCATCTCAATGAAGTAATTCTTGTTTTTCTCATACTCCTCATCATCAATTACCTTGATGTGAATTGTTTTGCTGTGGATGGAAAAATAAAGCACCATAAGCAATGAGCAGAGTTGGGACAAGGCAGCTGGAGAAAAAAACAGGAAAGGAAGGAAAGAGAAGGACCCAGAAAGGTCCCAGTCCCACAGATGCATGGAGGAAGGTGGCTGCTCTGGCTCTCCTCCAGCCTCAGCGAGTCCTCTTGGGTTTCATGTAGCTGCACATTTTAACCATACTTAAAGAGAAACTCAGGCTTTACAACCAAAGGTTCTGAGTTCGAATCCCAGAGATGCTGTGTGATCTTGGACAAATAATTTAAGCAATATGCAAACAAGACAAATAATGTTTACATAGTCTCAGGGATTATGTTGTACAGCTTTTATCCATTAGGAATATGTTTCAAGACCCCAGTGAACATATGGAAACACAGGCCATACTGGACTTCGTAATACCACCTGTACATACTTTTGATGAGGTTTAGTTTATAAATTAGGCACAATCCAAGGTTAACAACCAATGATGAAACAGGAGAATTATAACATTACCAGTTTGGCATGGTAGTACACACTTGTAACCCAAGTACTCCAGAGGTGTGAGGAAGAGAGTCACTGTGAGCTTGGGGCCATCATGAACCACATAGTGAGTCTGAGGACAACCTGGACTGCAAAGCCAATACCCACTCTCGAAAACCGAAACGAAACCAAAACCACTCACAATACACTATAATACAAGCTATGTAAAATTTATGTATGGTTTGCTTCTGCAGTTTCCCATTTAGTATTTTTCGGACAGCGGTTTTTGTAGCTAATAGAGACTGTCTGGCTCCCACACGTAAGATTTAAAACCACTAATGTCAATGCATTGTGACTATTAGTGAGCTTCACGGTGACATTTTCAGAGATGCATGAACCGTGCTCGCCAGCATCCAGCCCTCATAGCCCATGTCTCACCGGCTCCTCTCTCTCTGCTCCCCATAATTCCCCATGGTTCCCACAGTCTTTCTGAAGACTGATGAGAGGCTGCTGGGTACATAAGAAGATGCCCTGATAGGTCTCCTCATAAGCTTTATTCTTTATCTCTTTACTTTTGGAACAAGAAAGAATGCGTTTCTTTCTTTCTTTCTTTCTTTCTTTCTTTCTTTTTTACATCTAGAACTAGCAGATGATGATTGAAAGTGCCTATTTTATAGAAAGAACAGAAAGAGAGGGACACATAGGCCTGTGGGAATTGTGCCCAGAATAGTAGACTCTCTCCCTTTTGTGTGGCAGTGGAGATCCCAGGGAGTCAGGAGAATTGCTCAGTTTGCACCACACGTTGTCTGATTCACAGTAACGGGGAGATTCTGTCTATTGATGTGATGGAAGGGTGCACAACTCTGGGGTTGTCTGAGTTAGGATCAGTGATCCTTTGGTCAACACCAACCACATTGACTTGTGTATGAAAAAGTGATATTTTGTGGAGTGAACATGTAGGTAACTGTTTTGTGTCACCTACCCACCTACCCTACTGCTTCTCCTTTCTATAGCTGCTTTAAAAAGAGAGGCAAGCCTGTGCCTCCAAGCTGCTGCTTCTGATGGGACATTTCAGAACTAGAACCCCAATCCACATGTTTTAGCTCCCCTGGAGGTGCCACTGTGTCATGGAACTGCCTCTCTGCAGCATAGGGATTCGGTGCTCCCATCGGCAGTCCCCTCCCAGACATGCCTCTAAGCCTGGGCTTTTTCAGAAGAGGCAGATGTTTTCTGTCCCAATCTTGATTCTTTTTAAATGAAGCACAGTGTTTACAGTCTAACTTGGCACCAACTCTTTATTCCCCCAAGTCAACCTTAAGAGTTTGCTTAGGTGTCTATGGTTCCTTACCTTTACTTACTGGGTCCATCCTCCCCCCCCACCAAAGTGAGCATGACAGTTGCTGATCCTAGACCATGCCACTAATTGCTTATGAAACAACACTCTAAACCTTGATGGCCTCTGTACCCACTTCAGTCCAGTCCATGAAACCCCAGATAGCTGCCACGGGAAACAATATCCCTGCAGCCTGTGAAAGCCACGGCACTATGGCTTTCTTTCTTCTAGGGACTTCTAGCCTGGGCCCACCATTACCATCAGGGTGAGGGTTCTCAACTGAGGATTTAAAAACTAGAAACTATTATTAAGTACAGCAACACAGTTTGAGAGTCACGTAAAAGGGGCTCTTTTCATTTCCAGTCATTAAGTCAGAAAATAAAGGGAAATCAATAAATAGTACTTCTGCAAATAGAAGTCAGGTCAAGAAAGGGCTAGATAAACCAGGATAATAGATCCCCAAATGGGTTATTACAGGGGCTTAGAGTGTTAGGAGGGTACAGGGACAGACTCACAGCCTCTCAAAATCTAGCCTCTACCATCATTAGTGGCAAGCTCCGGGCTGGATAGAATATACATTATAGCACGTGGAGTGAGCTTGTGTTGCTTTCTAGTGAACAGATAAAGAGAAAAAGAGATACTGTGGACATCTTAGCAGAAGACAAGAGAAGGAAGACTGGTGTTGAATAGCAGCAGGAGGAAATGAGGCTAGCTGGCTGCAAACACCAGCTGGAGGGTGGGATGAGCAAAAGAGGCAGGGTGTGGGGTTCCCCCACTGAGCTCATTTGTGGGAAAGACATCACATCTGTTCCCACTAAAGGTGTTACCTTGACTGGAGGCTGGAGAAATCCCTTACAGCTCCCCCAAACTGACATAGTTTTCATTTCTGTCCTCCACACAAGTGAGACCATGAGAACATTAACTAGGTGACACCAGCTGGACCTCGAGTTCTTCCCAAACTCGTACTCTCGACTTCAGTCAGTGGTACGCCATTTACCATCAGTGGCACACCATTTACCATCAGTGGTGTACACCACTTACCATCGGTGGTACACCATTTACCATTGGTGGTACGTCACTTACCATCAGTGTATGCCATTCATCATCGGTGGTACACCATTTACCATCAGTGGTACACCATTTACCATTAATGGCATGCCATTTACCATCAGTAGTAGGCCGTTTACCACCATCAGTGGCATGTCATTTACCAGTTGGGTTGGGCTCTGAACATGGAATCTCTCCACTCCCATTCTTATGCTCTGATTCTTTTTTTTTCCTCTCCACCCACCTCTGCTCCAAACACTTTGACCATCCTTCTTTCTTCTGTTACCAAGATCAGGACACCGTGGTCTCTCCCTTGGACTGCCGCAGTCTGCAAAGAGACTCTCCTCTCCTTGGCTCAGCTTAAGTCTTTCTCCCATGTTACAGCCGGAGCAACAGATTTAAAAGACAGTATAGCCAGAGGTGGTGGCACACACTTGTAATTGAAGCAGTCCAGAGACTGAAGGACAATTGTCAGTTTGAGACCAGGCTGGCCTCCGTAATTCCAGGCTAACTGTGACTGCCCAGTGAGACCCTGACTCAAACAAAGTCCAGTCCTTGTCGTGGCACCTGCAGTTACAGTAAGCAAGCCCCTGTGACCTGGAGGAGCTTCTCCATCCAGCAGCACTGAACTTCAGATCTTGCCCATTACAAGATCCCCTTGCTCTGCTCCCAGACACCGTGGTCCATCCGTTTCCCAGATTGGGTTGTTTCCCACTTAGGGTAAGCGCCCTCGTGCTCCTCGTCTGAGATGCTCTTCACTTAGACCTGCATTTATCCTCATTGGCTGGGCTTTCTTGTCCACCTTACCTCCCTGAAGCAGACTTCCATAGCCCCGGGAAGTGCCTTCCCACCACAGACTGTCTTCCATTCTATCGCACTGCCCTATTTGTTCACGGCTTGAAGTTAGCCTGTTGGTTACTCTTTCCAGTCAGTCTGCTTCTACTTACCCTAAACTCTTTGAGAACAGGGACTGTGCCTATCTTACGTGAGGCTTCAGTCCCTCCCCTCACATGCCCAATGCACCAGAAACCCCCAGAAAGACCTTGTAGAGTAATGACCGGTGATTGCTGACACACCCGGTGCCTCACGTCTTTCTGTTATAAAAACATGTAACAAAAGACAAAAAAATTTACTTTGAAAGTTACTGTGACAGCATGCCCAAAGAATCTGAGAGACACGATGTCTGGGAGGCCAGACTGCCCAACCTAGATCCTCAGCTTACTTAACCTACTCCATTCACCCACTCTGGAGAAAACAGTGCCCACACGTCAATATGGGAGCCATTAATTGAGGCGAGGCGTTCCGAATGCTTCCTTCTGCATTACAAGTTTTTCCTTCTAGCTCAGTGGCCACTTCTGAATGGACATGGAGACAGACTATCCTGGTCAGCTGCCTGGAAAGCCAACGATGCCATCAGAGGCCACGGGGCCAGCACCTGCCTTTCCTACAAGCCTTCTGTTGAGAGGTGCCAGAATGGCCATCCCAACTGGGAACCTGGCTGTGCGTCTTGGAGAAGAATGTCCTGGGACATCTCCTACCAAAAGCCCCAGAGGGTTAGGAAACCATTTCCCAGGCCTGGATGGCCTCTCAGAATGTTGCTCTGTGTAGAGGACGTCCACTCTGAATGAGCCTCTGAGCGTCATTCCTTTTTGACTGTTGAGTTCCTTTAGATTAAAGGGGCCGAAGCTGCGTTGGTCAGTTGAGTGAGTGGATGATACGTGTCTCAGATTCTGTATGCTCCCTAGCAACTAGAATACACTTAAACAACGAACACATGACAAGTTGATGAAGAAATTAGGACATTTTGGTACACGTTATTCTATTACGCATTCATAGTAACTTTTACATTTTACTATAATGTTGCTTTTTGAATGTTACAGTTTGTACAAGAATTTATATTCACAAATTCCATTTCATCTCTACACTAAATCTAACAACTGAGAGGGGACTGGTTCTTCTAGAAAGTGATCCCTGCAAGGGTCATGCCTAGTTACTCTCAAAGCAGAATACCTTCCTTAGCCTCTTTAGCAATGAGCATAACCAAGTGCCAGCTCTGTATTTTCAGGCCTGTTGGAGCCCCACATCTGCCCCAAATCAGCCCAAGGGAGTGGATTGGGGGAAGACAGGAAGATTTCACTGCTCCATTTTCCTCCTTTTTCTAAGACAAGAAGGGAAGTGAAAAAGCAGCACTAGTCTAGGAATGGATGGTTGCTGTGCCCTGAAATTGATAAATCCCCCTCTTGGAAAGGCAAGGGGAGTAATCTATAAGATAATTTATTTAACAGAGTGTCTGCTCCTGGCACTGTAGACAGAAAATGGCTGGTTATCTGATTCCTGGCTTTAGAGATGTTGGGTCTTTCTTTCTCTGGAGGGGATCTCATTTTAAAGGGTGATTTTGATCCAAGCAGGGAAGCATTTTTTTTTTTTATTGTATAGACATGAAACTTCAGAACCCAGGAAAAACCTTCTAATAATTAGGAAGCGGGTGCTGCTGGCATCTCCGTGGGACCCCTGTCAAGCCCTGTCAAAGGCTTTCACCTTCCTCTTCACCTCTTTGTCCACTTGAACATCTACAAAGCTCACATTTCTGAAGAGTAATTTCTAGAGCTGCCATTTAAAATGGAATCCAGGGAAGATTATTGTGCCTGGGATGGACAGAGGAACTCCTTCAGTTAGAGACTTAAATACCTGGGGGATTAGCCGATTCTATAGATGTTTCTCAACTGAACCAGATGCAGCCCAAATTAAAGCTGGGTTGCAATACTGCTTAATGCTGGTTCCACACAGCCTGCTGCTCTCGGGGCTCTTGAAGAATAGCATCTCAAAAAACACCCTTTTCACAAAGGCAGAGCACCTGGGATCATGCTACATTTACACTGAGCTAAGGGAGCTTGGATGTGCAGTGTAAGGGAACACCAGCAAGCCCAGAACTCAAGCTAAATGGTCTCTTAGTACAGCATTAAAAAAAAATCAGAATTAATGGGGGAAAATCCATCATGAATGAAATGTCAAATTTCAGATGACGACAGGTCCCCAGGCTGCATCTGCATGACTCTCCCCAGTGTCCTCACTCTCCTCTTAGCCCACTGATGCATTCTCTTGCTGCCTGGTGGCATGGCAGATTAGGCAGGGCACCGAGGTTCTGCTCCTAAGACACACACTCTTACCCTGCTTATCCAAGAACAGGGAGAGGCCGCTGCCCTCTGGGGATGTTTATGGGCAGCAATAGGAATAAAACCCTATAACCTTGTTTTCTGTCATTGTAGATCTCATTCCAACATGAGAGAGAGAGAGAGAGAGAGAGAGAGAGAGAGAGAGAGACTGTGTATGTGTGCATATGTGTGTACATGTGTACATAGGCATCTGTGTGCACATGTGTGTGCCTGTGTGTGGGTGTTTGCATGTGAGCATGAGCCCTGTGTGTGTGTGTGTGTGTGTGTGTGTGTGTGTGTGTGTGTGTGTGTGTGTGTTACACAGGGCTTCTCACTCACCCTCAGGGGCTGCTTTCCCAGTCTTACTTCCTGCATGTCCACAACAACCCAATCTTCACTGGCTTTTCTTCTTTCTCACCTTCCCTCTGCAAGATCCCAGCTGCTGCGCATTGGCCCAGAGCATTCTGTAAGCCCCAGTTTCCAGTATGTTCCCTGTTTCTGCACAGCAGAAAGGGAATGGCTAGAGGGTGGGACGGATAGAGAGGATGGTGAAAAGATGGTCTTTGAACTGTGCTCTCGACAGATGGTAACTAGTTCTCTGCCTCACTGACCTCAGCAGCAGGCTGTGGGAGCCACACACTTCTGGTTCCTCAGCATGCCCCCTTCTGCTGGGACCTCCATGGTAACATCCTCCTCCCTAAGTCACTGTCATCTTAGGCCTGGACTCTCACAGCAGCCATCTAACTCACATTTTGTTCCTATTTCTCATGCCCTGTTACAGCCTGTTCTTTCATCAGCCAGGGGGCTTTCTGTAGCTTTTAAGAGACATATCTTAGTATCTATGTGTTGTTGAACTGCTGACCAAAGATTTAAAGACAGCTCCGAAAATAAGGCCTCTTTTGCAGCCCGGAACTCATTGTTTTGAATGAGTTTTGATACATATGAGGAGGACTGAGGTACTAGAAAGCTCAAAATGATGAAGGTGTTCATGAAAAAAGGACAGTTAATTTAAAAGAGAGGAAAGTCCTGATGTGCCACTTTTTTTTTTTTTTACTTAGTTTCTGTGAACCAGATCCTTCTGGATTTGGGATTCAATTGAAATTGAGTGGGGGTGGAGAGATGGCAGCAGTTAAGAGTGCACACTGCACTTCCAGATGCCCGAGTTCTAGTCTCAGCACCCATATTGGGCACACAGCTGTCTGTATCTCAGCTCAAGCAATCTGGCCTCTGAAGATGGCAACTGCAAATACGGGGCATTCTCCCTCTCTTCCCCCTCCCCTCCCCCTCCCCCTCCCCCTCCCTCTCTTCCCCCTCCCCTCCCCCTCCCTCTCTCTCTCCCTCTCCCTCTCTCTTCCCCTCTCCCCCTCTTTCTCCTTTTCTCTCTCCACCCCCTCACACACACAAATAAAAACAAATCCCCTTTAAAGAAGAAAAACAGGGAAAGGTAAAAATAAACCTTAAAAGTAAAACAAAAACAATTGAACTGCCTGACCTAGCTGAGCTACTCTGAGACAAGAGAGTCATTTGGAAGGCTTGAGAAAGCACAGTGTGCCGGGCTCCATTCCCAGAGCACTCTGCACCAGCCCTGAGGCAGGATGTACACTGCGGACACATGCCCGGGCGCTCCTTAGTGCCTGAGCCTGCACAGCCCACCTGGTTTGTTTCACAAGACACTTCTGCCCACCTCCCTCTGTGTGCTCTGCCCTAGCATACCTGTCTTCTTAAATTCACAGACCCGATTCTTGCCTCTGGAAGTTTGCACTTCTCCTTTCTGAACCATCATTTCCCCAGACACCAGGTTAAAAAAAAAAAAAAAAAAAAAAAAAGGTCTCTGTTTATAGGTTACTTCTCTGTCTTCTCAACTCCGACCTCCAACAACTTTCCACACCATCGCCTGCCATACCTCCATCCTATTTGCTGCTTACCTGGTTCCCTCACCAGAATCCAAGTACCATTAAAAGCAAAACCCCAGTCTGTCTCATTTACCAGCTGGCACACACTCTGGCCCGTGGGCAGTTTGTACTTCTTGAATGGATGGTTTGTGAGTAGTGGTGGAGGCAGCAGCTGAGCCGAGGGCATCAGAGGAGCCCCTGCTTAGCACTTAGCATGTGATTACTCTGAGGAATGCAGACGGGGCCTTCTCTGCCTCTCCCATTCCTTTCTTGCACACACTACTCTATTGAGAAACACCGTTATGAAGCCAGCACTATGAAAAGATGGCTTTAATAGTTCCCCCATCTTTTCCCTAGCAGTCTAGACTTTTTCCTTCAACCTTCAAAACCTGCATGAAAAGAGTCGCCTTGTCTTGAATCCCCACTCTGCTGCCACCTGAATTACTTATTAACGACAGGGTTCTATATCTTAGCCTGTCCCCGCTGTTCCTTCTGGTGACTGATGCCCTGGAGATAAAGACTCTCTCTGTTATTTGGCGGTGAAGGGCCCCAGCCTTAGGATCAGAGCTTTCTGTACACAGTACTTACAAGTTTTAGCCCTATAACTAATTTCTGAAACTTTCTGTGGGCCTCAGTTTCCTCCTTTGAAGGAGGGCATGGTTGTAAGACTTACTGCACAGGGCCATTCAAAAGATTAAAGGAAACAGTGTGAGGAAAGCTTCTAGCAAGGGATGGGCAAAGAATAAGTTGTCAGAAATGTCACTTTAATTTGATGGTGTTCTGTTGTAACTGAATTCAAGATGGACTCATAAGACGGTAACATACCCAACTGTCTAAAGAGCGCTGGTCCGGGGCCAGGGAGGGTGCTTTCCCAGCTCCAAGGATAGGATGATGAAGAATAACAGAAAAAGAGGCATGTCCTGTTGCGGTACCGCTGCCTATCAGCCTTCCCTGTCTTAGTGAATGGGGATCAACCTTCCCTTCGCCTCTCATTGCTCCAGTGTCACAGGGTAACCTTCCCCATTACCCACCTCTGCTCACTTCCTATTCTAAGCTGGAGTGCAGGAGCAGCTCATCTGAGTATTTATTTCCTATTATGGGCTGACAGGCTCAAGGTTCCATAGTGGGGCGGGGAGGGAAGTCAAAGAGATCAATTTGTGTTCCTGGGGCTCCTGGCTTGGATAGACCAAGTTCTCTGAGAGTGATCAGGGCTTCTTGACAGCCACCCCCTCCCAGAGTCTTATTTGGTGGTGTCGTCTCCAAGTATTCAAGTCTCTTTGCTACCCTGGCCCACCTTTAGTGAATCCTTCTGGGCTTTTCCCTGGGTGAGGCGAGGCACTATGAGAATCTGTCCCCTTTTAGAGCACAGTGGCTCCCTCCTCGCATGTCTGTCTCCAGTTCCAGCCTGTCCACTGTGTGCACAAGGTTTGCAATCAGTACTCCCTTTAAGCAGGGCATTTACATATTTGTTTCCTATTGGAAGAAGTAAAATGAGCTTGGGTGGGGAGGAAGGGTAGTGGGGTAGAAGCCTAGATTTACAGCAAGGCCAGAGCCAGATTCAACTGGCTGCGGAAGCCTGCCTGGTCAGGGTGTGTGTGTGTGGGGGGGGGGTGTTTGTGTACACTACACATCTGGGGGGCTGCTGCTTTCCTGGGTGACATTATAAGCATGAAACAGTCAGAGAGACTTATTCACCTGAGACAGAAGGAGACATTCTGGGGTGATAAAAGAAGACACAAGGGTGGTGACAATAATATAATACATTTTAAACTCTACATCTGCCTGGAGGGCTCTTAATCAAGGATTTCAAAGCACTTTCCCTCAATCTTGCCCATTCATCTTTCCCCATCCCTGGGAAATCGCTGGCAGGTAGGTAGGATAGGACTATAAATAGAGCACTGTATCATTATCTTTGATGCGAGCACTGCGTATTTAGACAGCATTTTTTTCTGAAGCACTCAGGAGCTCCACACACATGATATTATCTAATTGGAGCTCATTCATACAGTGTCCCCCACATTTGCTGCCTTCCAGGCAGTTTGGAAAGCTCCCTAGCTGCAGAGATTCACATTTTTCTATGCCAACCCTCTTCCCTCCCATTCCTATAAAAGGTTCCAGGTGCTTCTCAGGGTTACTCTTGCTACCCTGAAGCGGCCAACACTACGGCTCCATCCCTTCTAGGTATTTCAGGGACACAAGCACCCTCATACACCTACTCAGTTTTATAATGATGATACCAAGGGGTGGGGGAGGGGATATATTTCCTTCCTGACAGATCTCATGTGAGTCTATTCTTCTGGTTCTGTGAAGCCTCACGTATGCAGCTGTCAGATAGACTTCATGATCTTGTAAAGATATAGGGTAGGGAGTGAGCTGGAGCCTGACCTTATGAGCTCATGGCTGAGGTCAAGCTCCTAGCAGGGTCTCTCCTAATCTTGAATGTGCACGTCACCTCCATACTGGACACAGTGGGCTTCTTCCACTTGTAAGAGCTTCTGCATTTTCCCTCCCACTGACGCCACCAGGCAAGTGACATTCTTCTGGGATGTACTAACACTACACGGCCCACTTTTATAGAAGTGATCAATTACACAGCTGTCACTTTCTCTGTCATTCCCACTGCCCTGAAGTCTACGAGGACAAGCGCTGTTTGGTTAGTTCATTATCTCCATCTCCTGAGGGGAGAGAATATGTCAGATGCTTTAAAATAAAAAAGCATTTGTTGAGTGAGTGAGTGAGCAAGTGAGTGAGCGAGCGAGTGAGCAAGTGAGTGAGTGAGTGAGTGAGTGAAGGAATGAGTGATGGCAGGAATCAGAGGGAGCATCCTCTGGTCAGGGCTTCCCTTTTACATGGTGCAGAATGCTGTCACCATAGTCCCTGGAAACTACTGCCTCAGCGCCCTTCCCCCCTCCCCCAAGGACAAAGAGCTTAATAGAGCTTAATAGAGGACAAAGAGTTTAATAGAAATCACAGAATTTGTTGGCTTCATCCAATCATTTAGTTGCACTCAGGACTCAAGTTGCTCATGGGATCTGTTTCAAAACCCCACACTTCCAGCAAAACCTCTCACCTGCACCTGTCTGTCTCTGTAGCATAGGGAAAGGGATTAAAGTCTGAATAACGGAAACTTCAGTTAATGTCAGCTCTATTGCTGGGATGTTTGACCCTGGCCATGTTCCTAACCTCTTTGGAGCTTCTGTCTCTTCAGCAGTAATGTGACGGCCATAACTTCCACATTGGGTGGTTGTGGTGGTTCAAGGAGGAAACACAGGCAGTAGGCTCAGCAAACAGTTGCCCCTTCCTTGGTCCCACCTGCTACCGTCTCTTCTTCTGGGGGGTCTGTTGCCATTTGGATGCTTTTAGCTGTTACCTCCCAGGTTTTAGGCGCCATGCTGGAAGGTGTTGAAACTTGACTATATTTAGATGCCTTCGCTCTTTTACTTTTTTTTCCCAACCACTGGGTTACTATGGTGATGGTGGAGCTGGGAGGGGGGAAGGACAGCTTGAAAGAAAGCATGGAGCTCAGCCATGAAGATCAGCGGCCCTGGCTGCGGGCTGCTTTTGTGAGCCAGCAATCTCTAAGGAGCGTTACCTGTGCATTTCTTGAGGAGATGCTGCAAGGAGGCAGTGTTGCCTGGTTAAAAGCTGGAAGGGAAGGGAAAGAGGACACAGCCTTGAACCCTGGAGCCTTCCTTCCTCCCTCAAATGGCTTCCCTGTCAATCAAGTCAGGTGACAGGAAATGAGGTTGGGCAGAAAGAAGAGTAGCATTAGTTATGTTGGAGTTCGGAAGTTGTTCAGAACAAAGTCCCATCCCTACACCATAGCTCAGAATTGTCCTGGGATCGGTCCATGGAAGAAATTAAAGTCACACAAGGGCAGAAGTAAAACTGTGCTCAGAACTCTGATATTCTTGGTGGATTTACAGGTGGGTGGGCAGGCTCCAAGCAGATGATGAAACTGGACACTGCCGAAAGATCCAGTGTTCCTAAAGCGTCATGTCGTTTGGTTTTGGAAATGGCTTGGGTGAGTAGGATTATCTCTTCATGAAAAAACAAAAACAAAAACAAAACAAAACAAAAAAATGACATAAAGGATTGGTGATTTACCCAGGGTCTCACAGCTGGTAAATGGTAGAGCTGGGACTTGAACTCAGGCCACTTGGAATCCAAATCCATTGTCCATCTTAATGCACCGGTAGTTATCAAAAACTATTTATTAAAGCTGAATATAATATATGTGAAGAAAGAGTGCAATGAAATGTAACCAAAAAGCAGCTAAAGGTAGAGTCGTCATTATCAACATGAAGAGTTCTCCTTGGACAATTCTGCTTCTAGGAAGAGAGGTTTTGGAGTAAGACCTTTCAAAATATGGTCACTGATACATCCATTTTAAAAATCCTGGGGAATGGTAAATGTGCTGACTGCTATGTCCCAGCCGAGGCTGATCCAGCAGACCTGCGGTGCTTGTACTGGGACAAGAAGCCAGAAGATTCTGGTAAATTCTAATTTAGCTGGGGGTAGCTTAGCAACTGGGAGATGGAACAAAATTACATCACACATATTTTCTTCCATCTGGTTTCTCATTTGTATGAGATCAAACATCAAGTAATATTCAGGCAGCTTGGTGTGGTGGTGGATGCCTTTAATCCCAGCATTTGGGAGATGGGGGCAGGTGGGTCTCTGAGTTTGAGGTCAGCCTAGCTTACAAATTCCAAGACAGTCATGGCTACACAGAGAAACCCTGTCTCAAAACAGAACAAAAGAAAAAAAAGTCAGACTGGACTGTTGAGTGGCTTTCTCACCATCCTCTGAGCCCCTGTCTGTTGTTAAACCTTGGGCTCTAATCTATGACAGCATCCAGAGAGGATCACAACCATTGCCTGACCTTTGTGGGTCATTGTTGTGCCTGACAAGAGCAGATATCCCTGGGAGGAGGCTCGAGGTGGAGGTCAGGGAGTTGGAGTGCCTTTCTCAAGAGCATCCGAGGGATGTTAGTCAGGAGAAAACTCCTTAAAGTGCTTGGCATGAGGGTTGGATTGAAAACATTTATTGGGCAAACAACAAAGTCTAGAAAAGTGTCCATGGAAATGGATAGTTAGTGTCTCATTCACCAAATGACTGAAAAGCCCACCTGGCAAAGGAAGGAGGGTTTTATGCCTCTGTTGAAGGGAGCAGGCAAGGTTGAAGTAGAATTTTCAGGTTTCCTAACTTCCTCAAGCTTTAAAAAGTTCCTCTCCTTTAATAACCAACATCTTTCGTCCGAACATTATACTGTGCACAAATAACTTGCACACATCCCCCTGGGCCCTTGTGAGGCACCAGCAGCATCTCTGTTTTGCAGATGACGAAACAGGTTATTAGACACTGAAAGGTTTCCCCCAGCATCACCCAACTAGGATGCAATAGAATTGGGATTTGGTCCCAGTGGTTTGATTCCAAGGTCTGGGTGTAGTTTTATGCCAACCTAATTAGTGAACTAAATAAGTATGTACAGTCCAAGTAAGTTCCCATTATGATTTTTTTCTAAAAATATTGAATTATTTTTCTTTTATCTTTTGAAGGGGTGACCATCTGTAGCTAAAGTTTCTGGGAAATGCAATATTGGATACAGGGATATCTTGAAAAAGATTATTTTTACAGTCTTGCAGATTGCAATTTGGAGCATTGTTTTACATTGAACCCAGGACCTAGCACAGGCCTGGCAGTAGGCAACTGCTCCACCATGGAGCTATATCCCCAGGCAGTATTTTATACTTTTAAGTTGCAAATTTTCATACACTAGCCTAAAATCCTCCCTGTTACCCAGGCAGTTCTCAGTCTTGCTGTCTTCCGACCTTAGCCTCCCAACTAGCTGAGAGTACACAGTCATGTGTCACTAGTTCTGGCTTAGCTGATGGCAACTTAAAAAATATTTTTGTTGTTGTTATTGTTTGAGTTTTTTTGGTATCCCTTTTTAAAATCAAATCTTATTAAAACAACAACAAAGGACTGGAGTACATTTATTATGTAAGTTCTGCCTCCAGGCTGAGATCTCATCTCTAGAAATTTCCAGTGGCTTTACCCATAAGTCTGCCTTCTCCAAGCCTGCTTTCTATAGCGTCTGGCTTATCACTGACCATTTTACCCAGTACCCACGTCTTTTTTTTTTTTTCCTCATGCTCATGGTCCTGTGAGCCTGAGGGATTCTGGTTATGCCAAACGTTTTTTGGCAGAATGTGGTTATTCAATGTGGAGTGTTCCACATAAGGACAGGAAGTTGAACCAAGGAGAAATGAAATTAAAGGAAGTTGAGGAATTGTAGGCACAGAGGGCATTGAGAATAGGCAGTCTGAATTCATAAGCTTTCCAGGAATTCCAGGATGGGAGGAAATGCACTTGGTTGTGTTCTTTTATGTCTCATCTGTTCTGAGTCCCTTGAGCTAACATCTACTTTCATATTCTAGTGCTTTGTTGGGAGGCCAGGGTCAGGCAAGTAGGGAGGCAGAACGGAACAGGGCAGGAAGAGGATAGGACCCAGATACCCTCAAAACGGAAGTTCACAGTCAAAGGGGGAGTGGCTTATTCCACTTCTAAAGCCTTCATGAACCCGTATTACTCACGAGTAGTTTCCAATGTTCCATTTTTGGGACCTGATCTTGCCCCATTTCCCAGCATCTCCTCTAATTGTGACCAAACACACAGAGTGATGTTTTCCAAGGATGCATGCCTCCAGCACCGAGCCCTCTGATTCAGATATATGCTTTCTGCATAGTTCTTTGCAGTTTATGAAATGCTTTCTCATAAGAGTTTTCCAATATTCATGTAGGGTAAGCAGAATAGTTATCAAGAAATTTATTTTAGCACTGAAAGTGTAACAATGGGACTTGTTTTTAAGCACCGTGGTCTTTCTCCTAATTAGGAATGGGTCCTGTTGGAGAATCAGCTGCAATTGGCCCAAGTTCTGGAGGAAAAGGAGAATGAGAGCAGTGAAGTTTTCTTTCCACAGAGCCAAACTTGAGCGCATCAACAGTGCACAGGCAGTGGGTCATATTTTATGATTTCAGTTGCCTTCTACCAGCCTCTAATTTTCAGAGGACAGGGAATACAAAAAAATCCTCTGCACAGACAATGAACTCTTTTGTTTAGAGAATCATTTCATTTGACTATCAGAGGGTCACTCTCACTTGGGGGTTGTGGCAATTGAGATGCAGAGGTGTCAAGGCATCTGTCCAAGTCCATGCCGTTGGTGAGTGATACACTGTGCATTAGGCTCATGCCTTTAGCTAATGAGGTTGGAAATCTTTCCAATGCTCTTCTTCCTGCCTGCCTACAAGTCTTACCTAGTCCCAGCTTAGACACTATGAAGGCAACAAAGGAAGCGCTCAGAGACAGTATATTTCAGTGAGCCAGGAATATTATAGTAGAGGGTTAAGCTAAGATCTCTGCTTGAATCAGTTCTCTGCCACTGATAGCTAGGGTAGGTTATTTAAGTCTCTAGTTTCTCTTCTATGATAGGTTGACATGAGAATTAAGAGAGATGTTTTCCCATGAATTACTTAGTATACATTGCTCAATACATACTCATTGCCATGTTTCTGGCCGCAGTGCACATTAATTACTGAATGTGTTTTAATTGGGGAGATCCTGGAAAAGATGGTGTCATCTTGGTATTTTTCAAGATGAAGTTTGCATCTCATAGGTTTCAACGCCATCTCTTTTGATAAACTTTCCTATCCTGTTTCCTGAAAACAACCACTGTCATTGTTCTTCTTCTTCCTCATCTTCCCCTTCTCACCATCCTCATCCTCACCACGATTATTATTTATACCTCCTTTAAGAGGCATCTCAATGCTCGCTGCCATCTTCAGCTTTCTTGGGCATGAGACGAGAAGTCCTGTGAGTGGTTATCTTAACTTTTCACCCCACTGGTTATTATTCAGTGGAGCTTGACACATTTTTGTTTTTTCATTTTGTCCTCACACTCTGTCTGGTCAAGTTTCTAAAGAAACAAACTTGTCACGGAAGCCATCAGACAGAACATTTACTGTTTCTCTCACATCTCAAAGGACCTTTTCATCTCTGTTTGGCATTCCGGTTCTGGAAGGCGAGTGTGGTGTTTCAGAAGCACAGCATTAAGAGAGGGGGAAGAGGCATATTTTCTGGAATTGCCACGTGTTCACGGAGAATCAGCGACGAGGTAGCCAGTGAGGTAAAGAAGACAGAATGACTGAACTTCAAACGCTGGACTGCAGTGTCTAAAGAGTTCCAGGCACTCAGAGTCCTAAACTCCATTTTCTTAATGGAATTCTTTTTGTTCCCTATGTAAGAGAAATGGAGCGATGCGTGTGTGAAGGACAGTGGTGGCGGTGGTGGCGGTGGTGGTGGTGGTGGGGAAGTACCTAGGGACATTTCTAAGAAGGCATCTGTCTATGTTCATGCCACTGGGGAATGAAACAGGAATAGAAAATGGTATGTGAGACATTTGATGCCACTTATATGTGATTACTGAGTTTCTGTGGAATGTAATAAGTATTAGGGGTTGAAGGTGGTGAAAAGATGAGTAAGATGTTGTTCCTCAGTTCAAAATATTTAGTATAATGTGACTTACAGATGTTAAGAGCTATTCCTCGTGGTCAATGTGTAGCCTACAGATACATGCTTGGTAGCTTCCCCTCCATTCTATTTTCACCCTTTTTCATGTATAGCAAACCAATCATGCCAAACATGCACACAAACCCACACAGTAATAACAACACAGATAACACACTTTTCTCTGTGAAGATGAACTATGCCCTCCTCCCTGGACAGCAATGCAGGTAGTTTATGCTGTTTACTATATAGCATGATGCCCCGAGGCTCTTTTATCACCCTTAACCTGGCTCACCTTCTTGACTGCATTGACTAGTGTGACTAAATTCTTATAATATCCTCAGGACAGTGTCTGGAACCTGGGAAATAGGACGCATGCTAATAAGACACTAGGCTGGGCAAAGACGAATAAAACAAATTCCTTGGCCTTTAGGAATCCCCCCAGTCTAGTGGGGAAGGCTGACATGTGAGCAGACATACTTACTATAAATCCAGTCTTATTTATACAACTTGAAAAGGCCCCAAAGACTAGAGTTCCACAGTGCCCTTTGCCACACGTCACTTAATAGTAACAGCAGCTCACACTTACATGCCTTTGAACTTGTCCCAGACACTGTGTGCTTTTCTCATATGAGCTCATCCAGCAATTACAAGTAAATCATGGTAGAAATGATTACCCTCTTCTTTTACATGTGTTAAAGCTAAGGCACAGGAGGATTAAGTAATTTCTCTAAGGTTACACAGTTGATAGACGAGAGAGACGGAATTTGAACTTGGGACATCTAGTTTCGCATTCAAGGAAACAACAGGAATTGGGGGCATCATCTGTAACCCTGTGATTACTTAGGGTTTGAAGCACTGTGATAAGACACTATAACCAAAGCAACTTGAGAAGGAAAGAGTCCATTTCACCTTACAGCTTATATAAGTCCATCACTGAGGGAAGCCAGAACAAGGAACTCGGGGCAGGAACCTGGAGGCAGGAAGTGGTGCAGAGACAAAGCGGGGGAGGGGTGCTGCTTCCTGACTTGCTCAGTCTGTTTTCTAATACCACCCAGGACCAACAGCCCGGGGATAACACCACGCACAATGAGCTGGGCCCTCCTATATCAGTCATCAATCAAGAAAATATCCCACAGGCCAGTCTGCTGGAAGGCACTTTCTCAGCTGAGATGCCTCATTTATATGACTCCAGCTTGTGTCAAGCTGACAGAAAACTAACCAGCAACCTTGTGTTTCCTATTGCTTTTTAATAACCAGCATTTATTGAGCGTTCCTTCCAACTTATCCCATTTAATTCCCATTGCAAGTTGATGAGGCAGATACTGATGGTACATCAGAGAGACAGAGTAAAATGTCTAGAGTAGCACAGAGAAGTTGAAATGAAGCCCAGATTCCAGCCCTGGCTGATGCTAAGCTCAAAGCTTTCCTTTGACCCACATTTCTTCTTGTAGCAGAAGCCTGAGTTTTGATGGACTCTTAATAACTACAGAATTAGTGTTCCTCTTCCCTTTGCCTAAGAGCAGACATGCCTAGCACCCTCCTCCAGGAACATGTGTGTGTGTGTGTGTGTGTGTGTGTGTGTGTGTGTGTGTGTGTGTGTCCATGTTTTTGCGAGGTGGATCAAATGGCATAAATCAGAACCCTTATAGCACCAGATAGTGCTGAGCAAGAAGCCCAGAAGGAAGACGTTGCACATACCAGACATGGACCCCTTGCAACTCCAAAGGCCACACTGACTGTAGCCAGGGGCCATAGGCTTCACTGCCTTTGTGCCTAAAAAATCAGAAGTCCTTTGACCATCTCCAACTATCTAACATTGTAAAAATTGTTACAGTTGCTCAAAGGGAAAATAATTTAGGATCATTGTCCCCGGCCAATATCTGTGTTAAGAATGTCACTAAGACAACCTCAATAGAAACAGGAAAAGAAAAACAGTTCAGTGTGAAGATTGGGAGGAGAATGAGAGGCAGATGGAGTTGAAGAAGTGCAGCCTCCTCCATGAGGAGGCTCTGCGGCCTCTGTACAACTCTCATCCATCTCTGGTTTTTAGAACATTAACTAAATGTCTATGCTGTTATTTACTGATGGACAGGGAGTCACAGAAGCATTGTCTATCAACAACCATTGGGGCTCGGGTCCAACAGGTTCACGCACTTGATATTTGATCTCACTTATCTTCACTTATTTTTATTGCATTGCTATAAAAATATCTCAGAAGCTATTCTTTCCCCCATTTCCTGTCTTAAGCCGTTACTCTTGGTGAAATATTCAGTTCCCCTCTCTGGATGTACAGAAAGAGCACTTATGTTGCCACTCGCAATTTCAGTTCTTAGGCGAATGAAACCAATGGAAAGCAATTTCTACAAGGATCCAATGAAGAAATAAGTCGGCACCTTCTATCTGGTGCTTTTGCTTTTCAGAATTTGAGTTCCGTGTCCTGTTTGCCATTTCCTCTCTGTAGTAGGCATACATGAACCTGAATTTTGCCCCTGCCAAATAGAAGAATCGTAACCAGCATCCTAAATATTCATGCTGCAGCTAACTACACGAGGAAGGGATGGGCTAGAAGCTGACAAGTATAAATAGGATCCTCTGCCTATCAAGAGTTGCTACATAGACGCATAATGGGTGGTCCTTGATGGAGTACAGGCTGATGCTGTGGAAAGTGTGTTGTCAGTAGGAAGAACGACCAACAGGTAGACACTGAAACATTCTTGGAAGAGCTGAGAAAGAGATGACCATTAGGAATCTGGGGGGCGGGGGTGCATTATGGAGTTGAGACAAGAGGCACAAGGAGACTGTGACTAGTGTGGTGCTGAAACAGGCCAACGAGAAAGAAGATGATGGAGTTGGTCCCCATGGTCACAGCAGATAGTTGTGGGGGCGGGGCAAGCTGTGAGATACTGGCTGGTGGTGTTCTTAGCATTAACAAGCCTCTTACAGCAGCATGTCCCAGGAATAGCAGTCCTCTAGGTGGGTTTTCTGGGGAAGCCAGGATGCCTTCCTCCTCTTGCCTATGGATTCCGCTGTTGTTTTCTTCCTAAGGACTGTTTCAAAGCAAATCTCTCAGAGCTGTGTCAGCTGGGATTGGCTCTGTCCTCCCTACCTCCCTCAGGTGATGACTCTTTCCCCATCAGGTTATAAAGCCTCTCCTGCTGTTTCCTGCCACTGTCTTCTGACGTCTGAGTCACTTGCCTTTCCAGTAACGACTTTGGTGCCTGGCTCACAGTCTTCCTGACAGCCCCCTGGGTGATGCTAGTACCCAAGATGACTAATTAAAAATCCTTGGCTCTCAGTCCCTTGGTCTTTGCATTTTCAGTGACCTCCATCCACTCTCACGTCTATCCTGAGCCTTATTATCTATACCTGCATCACCATCAAGATGTCAGCTTCAAACATGCTGTAGCTGAACTTCCTATCTGCTTTGCTAAAGCTGCCTCCCCTTCAGGCCCCTTGTCAGCAGATTATGAAGCTACCTATTCACTCTGGTATCCTGGCTCCCTCTCTGGACCACTGAGCTTCTAATCATAAACTAGCTTCTGTTGCTTTCGCCTAGTTAGGTCTCACAAGTGCACTTTCATCTTCTGCCCAGACTCTCATGTATTCGTCACCAATGCCTCTGGCTGGGATTCTGGAACTCGGTTTCCTGAGCTGATTCATACCCACTCAGCTTCATTCCCTGAATCTGTTCAGGTGAAAATCTCCTTTTATGCCCTCCCTACCCTTCAAATGTAAGGCCCTTTCCTGGAATGCTGTCACTTGCCCTCTTACCTGTTTGGCTGCCACCTGTTATGGTTAGCGTTAATTGTCAACTTGACAGAATTTAGAGTCACCTGGGAAATGGGCCTCTGCACATGTCTGTGGGGAAATTATCTTGATTACAGCTTGGAGTGGGAGGATCAGCCCACTATGGGCGGCACCAATCCCTAGGCAAGGGGTCTTGGGCTGTAAGAGAGCTGAGCAATTGAGCAGAGCATTAGCATCCATGCACGCATTGCTCTCCTTTTCTGCAGGTGCAATATGGCCAGCGGATTTGAGCTTCTGATGCTTTGACTTCCCCTCCATGTTGAACTTTAACCTAGAACTGTGAGATAGAACAACCCCTTTTCCATTAAGCTGATTTTGTCAGAGTGTTTTTTAAAAATAATAGCAAAAGGAAAAGAAAGTGAGATACCATCCACCCTCCAGATTTCAGACATCTTCCAGTCTCCTTAGACTGGAAGCTGCCCTGTGTCCTCTCTCAGCATGCTGTATTGGTTGTGTGAGACAGTTACAACATTCAATTGCAATTGCTTGCTAATACGGCCATCTCTAGAGCCATGACTAATTTCCAGATCAGTGTAGGGCCTTATGAAAGGGTGAATGAAGAGACGAAAGAAAAATAATGGAAGGTAGAAACATTCTAAATGCAGAAATGGTGGATAAGACAAATGTTTTGTACCAAAGGAAATAATAGGGGTTACCATGGGCAGGTGGAGAGTCTTCTGCAAGAGAAAGGGCTAAATTTGAAAATGATCCTTTCAGATTAGGCATACTGATTTGGGAAATGTGTAGACATGAGGAAACAGAACCCTGTAGAGACACCGACTGAGGGCTTAGACACACACACACAAAAGACAGTATGGAATCTATTTACATGTATACTATCATACATATGGAATTCACGCAGAGAGAAGAACTACACATAGGGTGATGTATTGGGTGATTCAGTGAGCCTCCCTCACTAACTTCCTACACAGTGGCCTCCATCTTTGTTGTTGTCGTTCCATACGAAAGAACTGTACACGGGCATGGGGTGCAGGATGATATTTTGACACCGACATACATTGCGCACAATCAAATAAAGGAATTGATATATTCATTACTCCAAATGTTTAACCTTTCTAGGTGTCAGCAGACTCTTCTCTTCTGTCTATCCTGAGGATTTTTTTTTTTTAATCATTGTCAATTACAGTCTACATAACCTTTTTATTTTGAGGATCTGTTCAGGTTATTTTTCTCTTAACTCCTCATTCTCTTTTTTGAGCATGTTTTTTGCAACTCCAGTTGTTAATGATTTCATTGTACAATCATGCCATTTTGACCTTTGTTTGCTGTTTTTGTGCAACGATACGCTTGTTTTTCAATTGGCTTCTATTGTTTCTCCCCAAAAGACAATTTCTTCGATCAGCACAGTGGCTGCCTGTAGGTTCATCTACATTTTACCAGAAGGAGTCTTGCTTGCCGCCTCCCTCATACATCCTCCAACTTGATGTGACATTTAAAAAAGTTCTGTGCTCTGAATTATATTTTTCCTCTATTGCAACCAAGTATCTGTGGGACCTTCAACATTTTGCATAAATATGCACATCCTGCAGCTCACTTGTCAAATTCAAAAGCCTCATGTCTGATAATAGATTAAAGTGGACTATACTGGCATTTCATAAGGGCTACGTTTTACCCCTAGGGTCCCAGATCTGACTATAAAATCCGAATCAAGGCATAAAGGTTTGATTTAGGGAAGCCACCACTAGTTTTCAGGGTTGAGATGTAAACACAAAGCCATCTCGTGGATCTAACAATGTCTTTATCTGCAGAGGCACGCATTCACAGCAATATTTATTGTAAATAAGCTCCATACACAGCGTTTTTGATTCTCACAGAAACACACTAAGACATCCTTAAGGAATTTATTCAGCTAGACGTAGTCCTGGTATTGGAGTATCAAACCGAACCCCAGTTGGGAGGGCTGTGCTGGTTGCATTGATTCTTTCCTTGCTTTACGAGTAATGCTTCATCTTTTATAAAGTCATGAACTTCTCTGAGAATTCAAGTATATCCAAGCACATACAACAGTTTACATGTCATATTAGGTGGTTCACAGACACTATAAAAACCCCAGCCATCAAACCCTGCGATCTATGGACTCCAGATTAAGAAGCACTGACTAAAGATCAATTATTGATCAGTTATTGATGGGTGAGGGAATTTCACAAACCTCAGAATATGCAGAAAACAGGTACGAGAGAAGTGTGCACTGCTGGGCAGAAGTTACAACTCCCAGCAGGAGCTACCTGGGAGTGGTATATAATCAGGGCCAGCGTGGATGAGTGGTCATCCACCTTTTCATCTGCAGGGCATCAAATTTCCTACTCATTTCTATTATGAGATTTTTATTCTACAGCACTATATCTCTGCTTTTTTTAAGTGATGGAAGTCAGCACAAAATAGCTCCTTTAAATTAAAAAAAAAAAAAAGCCTTACACTAATTTTAGTTAAAAACCAATTGGGTTTTGTTTTGTTTTAAGCAGGAAAAAGAGAAGGGGAGATGGAAGCTCCTGTGTTAAAAAGGCTCCCCCTTTGCCTCACTTTCTTTCCCATAATCCCTAGCTCTTTGCTTCCTCTAATACCTCATACTCCCTAGACTGTCTTTTATTAGGTCTTCTCATTTTCTCAAAGCTGGTGTCTAAAAATCTTCTTTCAGCTCCAATCTTTCAAATGTATAGGTCTTATCTCACTCCAGACTGGCAGCTCTGTGCACATATCTGATTTGTGAGCTCAACACTGTCACATACTGCCCCCCCCCCCAAACCAAATCTCAACTGGCAGTCGGGTGTGTTTGACCGACTGCGCCAACATTGCCTCTGTTCTTCTAAAACTCAAGGCAACACAATCTTCCTCTTTTAGTAGTTTTTTTTTTTTCAAAACCTAATTATCTTTGATTTTTTAAAGTCATGTGTAAAGAAAAGCCAGAACAACTTAGTAACCACGAATTACAAACTACACTGTGATCTATTTTGCCCATCTCACCATGGGGCTCTTAGCAGCATTTATTAACATTTTATGCATACAGAGAAGCTTGCTCATTATAAAGCAATTTGAGACTCTTCTTCTCCCCTCTCAAAGAAAAATACTTCAAGACACCATCATGTCGTAAACACACACTTTCAATTAGCACCTGCCACCTCGGTGCTTTCCACCGTCACTATTCATATGCTTTGTTCAGGTTGTTCTTTGGCTGTATTCTAGTGGCCCCGGATCTCCCATAATGCTCTCCTGATACCCCTTCCCGCCCTGTCCTAAGTGTGCACATGTGCACCCTTCCTCCAAACAGCCAGGGCTCTTGTGCTATAGACTAATGGCTTTTTAATACAGTTGTAGGTGGACTTGCTTTTGATCATGCTCCTGAGCTGTAATTTGAATGCAATGGCTCCAACAGACTCACATTTTAAATATTTATTCTTCAGCGGATGACACTATTTGAGGAAACTGTGGGCTGTTAGGAGGTAGAGTCTAGTCAGTGGGAGCAGGCCACTGGAGCCTAAGGCCTTTGAAGGTTCTAATTGGTCTCTGGCCCTGGTCTTGGTCTTTGACTCTTGGTCCATTGCAATGTGAATAGACTCTTATCTCACTTCCCTGCAGCCTTGATCTCAGCTGTTCCTTAATGACTTCTCTGCTTTGATGGATGCAAACCCAAATAGTTTTTCCTTTGTTCCTGTAGGGTGTTTTGGTAGCCACAATTACACTAAAACCTCTCCAAGGAAGGAGCAAGAGTATTGTTGCTTATCACCCTGAGATACTAACTCCGTCCTCCAAGCTTTCTAATGAGGGGCATATTCATTTCTTGAATTCTCAACTGTGTGGTTCACATAGGAGTGGTCACTCTGAGCAATGTCTGACGCAAGGACAATGCAATGTTTAAGCTGGAGTGTGGGACTGATGGCTACATAGTCATAGAGAGAAGGGTGTCTCCATCCTGATAGAGGAGGAAGCAAGTCTGAGAGACAAAGGCTGGCATGGAAGGAGTAGAAAACCTCCTGGAGATGAGTGAGATCCTAGCTGTGGCTATCGCCTGCCCCTTCCTTGTCAGGCTTTAGTACGGGCCACTGAACCTCCCCTCTTTGAAGTGAATCAAAGTTGAGTTTTCATCACTTGCAACCAATGGCTCTTCTCAAATAGCACCCACCATTTTATTCATGTCTTACAGCGAGGAGTGGATTCAGGATTCAGCACTCAATATGGGCTTAATAAATGTATCGTCAGCTTAAAGCCTGAAGTAACACTTGTCAGCATGGGGCTTGAGGTGTGGCTGTTGAACACATGTTACACTGTCGCAGGTGTTCTGAGGGTCCCGTGTTAGCACTGCCTCATGATGTAGTTGCTGCCCATACATTCTGACCGTTTACTTGAGCCCGAGTTTGTTCTGTTGGCATTAGGTCACCTGCAGAAGTGTTGGCTATTTCTAACAACTGTTAATGACTAGCTCTCCTCTAGCATAATCTTGGAAGATCAGATGAAAGAGACTGCAGCTTGCTTATCAACAACGATCTACGTGGTCGCCAGGTTGGTTTCCCATTTGCATGGTGCATAGAGCACTGTGTAGAGGAGATGAAATAACTTATGTGGACACCGATAACCAGCTAGGTTGCCTTGAGGAAACAATATCACCCCTTTGGGCCCTGCTTTTCCCATTTGCTGCTGGTGAAGGCACATATTATTTGCTTTCCAGTCCTACTGAGATGATGGGATGGGGGAACTAAAGCCAGTAGCACTTTGTTGTTAGCTGTGCTTTCTCGAAGACTCGTGCTAGGCTCTTCCCCAAGCAAATGGTCTACTGTGGAGCTGGCAGGTTTGCTTTGATAAATACATGGCCTAAGGCAGGGTCACTCTTGCAAGAGCTTTCCTGATATGCCTTATGAAGGAGCTGAGGTGAGCCTCCCCAAGTCTGATATGCATCTGCTCTCTGTCCTCCTGGTGTGTTTGTGTTTGTCAGCTGTGGCTTCTGGATGCTTGTCCTCGTGGCCGCTGCCCTGAATGCCTCTTGGCTTATTGTTTGGTGATGAAAAATAGGTATTGGTCTTGAGTCTTTTGTCTCCTTGCTCTGTCTGTCCTTATGATACACACACTGGTATGTGTCCTGACTAACGTACTGGGTTGAATATAAGTGAACCCCGACAGAGCGTTCCCTTATAGACCCCTGCCAGCTTGTGCAAGATCCAGGATGCCTCTGGAGAGCACAGCATCCTATATAAAACCCAGTAAACAGAGTGGATGGTACGGGATAACATGGGCTACTTGTTCGAGGGGCTCCATCTAGTTCTGACTCTGCTTCCTTCCTTGTCCTTGACCTAAGTTCTTCTATAAGGTTCTTAGACTGTTAGAGCTCCAAACCATTCCAGGGACTTCCCTCCAGTAGAAGGCCATGGCAGAAAGATGGTGGTTTTGGAGACTTGGGTTCAAGATCTCTGTCCTGCTGTCACCTGTCTGTGGACACTGATGCTCACACACAGTCTGTGCAATGGGAATACAAAGGCTCATGCTGTTGTGCAGACACCACCAACAGTCAGCGAACATCTGTATACAGTGGGTGCTGAGCAAAAGCTTCAGTCCTTTCCCACTTTGCCAGCAGAAGACAGAAAGCATCCTATCAATGGGATATCTTGTATTTTGGGAAGGACACCATATGTACAGTCCCAGTCCAAGAAGGAATGCTTCCAAAGGAAAACCATGGGAAACAATGTATTTCTCTTTATCCACAAAGTGCTGAGCCCTGAAATTTGGGTTCTTCATTCCCTCAGCAAACAAGAGAGGATACATGAGCTAAACATCCTCCCAGCAGGTTGACACATGGAGAGGGTGGGGCTCAGTTGAAGACAGCCTGTGCCCCACTGGAGCTGCTGGAAAGGATGGAGCTCTGAGCTGGGGCCTGCTCAGCAAAGCCCCAGGGGCTGGCAGCCTACGACAGTGACAAAAGTAATTCCCGTCTGCAGAAGACTGCTTACATTTTCAAAGCCCTTTCTCTTCTTTTATCTTCTTCCCCCTTACAATGTCCATGTGAGACGGGCGTTATCACTTCCATCTGACAGAGGGGAAATGAAGCCTGCGCACGGGTATTGCAAATGACAAGACAGGCTCTCAGGAACCAGACACAAAGCAGCAAGCCCCTCTTCGCTCAGCGGGGTGACCTTGAGCTAGCTGCTTATCCTATGGGTCTCAGTTTGTTCATTTGTAATCTTGTCTCAAAGCACCCATCGTTTGTCACAGGGTACAAAGAACATGAGCTTTAAATCCTGTTGTACTCTGTGCTAGCACCATGTGGGATTAGCAAATAGGTCATATCACAACTGCTCCTGGGATCCAGCATCCTTACTCCAGAGCTCAGAACTTCCAGAATCTCACTTTGGGTATTGTTGTCCTCAGGACCTTTACTGGAGACTGATCTATGGTACCTGCACCCCCTGAAGGGTCTCTGGACAAGGTCTGATGGCTAGGCTGAGAAACCGCACTTTCTATAGAGTTCAGAGACCATGTCAAGTGGACTGAGTACCAGCAACAAGACCAGAGATCAGAATCCTTGCCAGCTTCCTTCTCGGCCTCACTTTCTCCATCTGAAAAGAAGATAGCATTTACTTCTGACGTGACCTTTTACCCTTGGGATTGTCACACGGACCCTGACAACAGCTCCCTCCACATCCTGCTTTCGACCTGCAGACTCAGCAGCTGCACCTTCATTCGTTTGTGGAGCTTTATGGATATGCTGGCTGCCTGCAGCAAAGCTGTGTAAGCTTAGGTTGCTGATGCACATTTTTTCATGTGCATGTGAAGCAATGAAAGGTGGTGAGGGAAGTTGGAGAGGGAGAGAGAAGCAAGTAGTAAGAAACCATTTTTGGTTCTGGGCAAAGAGACCAAGGAAGATGCTGTCAACGTCCCAGCTTGTCTTTAGCATCGCATGAGGCTTGCTTGCCCTTCTGAGCTCTGCAAGAAATCTATTTCTACTTATGCACTCAATTTTTGCTTTTTCCTAAGCTCTTCTAGTGGGCTCTGTAACCAAGACAGTGACAAGAACAATATGTATTTGCTCTTCCAATGCTGCCATGGGAGAGATCATGGTCACTGGTGCTCCCAGTGGCATCCAATTGTCATGGCACCCAAGCAAGTTAAATGCAAGTCACTGGCAATTTGAACCACAAGGCTCTTTGTCTCTTTGCCTTGGGATAGCTGCTTTGTCGAGCAATGAGATCATCTCTGTCATATCTCAAACATTTTCTCCGGTGTAGGGACAATAAAACAGCTTGGATCTCGGGGTCAAGCTGTTTAGCTTCCCATCATATTTCCAGCTTCTTTTTAACTGGGAGTCAACTGAGCAAGTTACCCCATCTCTGGGCCATAGTTTACTTATCTGTCAAATGAGGGTGTTTAAGGAGCAGATCATAGGATTCCTGCAGAGACAGAGGTAAGAGCACAGTCAACAGTCCATAGATGACCCATCTCCACTAAGCTCACATCATGAGGAGATCGGAAACTACATGCAGAGGAGAGGCCATGGAAGGAGGGGTGGAGAGCTGGGTTTTGATTATTTCTCCATGTCACTAGTCTCTCTCTCTCTCTGTCTCTCTCTCTCTCTCTCTTTCTCTCTCTCTCTCTGAGTAAAGAAGGCAGAAGACTAAGTCCTCAGTGAGAGTCAGGGCAACAAAGAGATAACCAGAGGCTGTTGGTAAAGGAGGCCAGCAGGCTGACCAGGTACTCTTTGGGGAAGTAGTCGGGAAAAGTGTTGAAAACTAAATGCTGTCCTAAGAAAGGGGAAACAGGGATGTGGCCTCAGACTGGGACCGAAACTCCATCCTACCATCAAAGGAAGGTGGGACACAGTTCTGCAGACACGTTGGGAGGCTCCGAGGCCCAGGAGAGGCTGCAAAAGTCAATAGGACGTGTGAGCAGAAAGGCAGGACCAGAGTCAAAATAGAACTCAAGAGAGTCTCAGTCATAAAGAGTTGATAACTTTAGGTACCGCCCTCAGACAAATCTTTTTAAAAAACCACCTCTTTGAGGATGAATGAAATCCCAGCGGCACATCTGCCTGACTTTCAGCTCATCAATACAAAGCTACTATAAATGGTTCTGCATACTGAAAGCAGTTTAAAGTGTGTGACTGCCGGGCGGACTGTTGATACTTTCCGTCTGCCCACTCTCCTGTCAGGTTGTGTGGGTGCCAAGCCTGGCTACACCACAAGTGAGCTTGGTGACTGTGAATAAATTTCTCAACTGCTCTGTGTCTCAGGTTCCTTGTCAGTTGGGGGGATACAGTTATTGTCTAAGCCCCAAATTCAGGGAAGGAAACATGAATTAATGTGAACAGAAGGCCTAAACCATGGGATGACCAGCAAAGGCTCAGTAAATAGCACTGATTTTCTCTGCCTGTGATTTAAACCTCTTTACATGTTGTGTGCACGCATACACACACACACACACACACACACACACACACTTTCACATGCACACAATTCAACAACTCTAGTCTTATCTTCCAACCAAGGGCAGAGCCCAACTACACAGGATGTGAGAGTAGTCAGAAGCTAAGCAGCCAGGGTACGTACTGGGTATTGGCGTCCAGTGCCAATCCTGTCTTTGCTCACAAGCCTCTAGTATCTTAACACTTCTTCCTCTGTGTAGCTCTGATCTGCTTCTGCCGATCACACTGCAGTCCCGGAGCACCAGCCCTCAGCCCTGACACTGATCTTGCATGTCCTCATCTCCAGAGAGGGAAACCCAAATGGCAGCTCTCACAACCAGTGCCAGTGTCACCCTGGCTGGAGCCAACTGAGGTCATGGAAAGGGAGATCAGAGGCTCCGTGGACATATGACCACAACAGTTGTCGTGGCGGGTGCTCCAGGACGCCTTCCAACAGGACGCATCAATCCAAGGTACAGCAGCCTCAGCTACGCAAGAGAAAGGCCTCACCCTCCTTTTTTCTCGAATTTGCCTTCTTTTTCTACCTTTAAAAACAAACAAACAATATATATATATATATATATATATATATATATATATATATATATATATATATATATATATATATATATATATATTCCCTCTTGGTCCATCAGGTCCCAACTCCCCTCTCCAATTCCCTTCTCATTACACAACTGCACAGACTAAAAATATTTCTGGCAGCTGTGATCAAACTCAAACTGAGCAAGATGTAGATTTAATCAGGCTTCCATGGAAACAAGAATCCTTTTGCCAGGGAAAAGAATGTGTCCGTGCCAGGGAAAGGAAGAGGGCAGGGAACCATGTAGAGAGGAGATGGAGGTGTTGGTTACATGGAGACAGTGGGGAGTCCCAAGAATCCCCTTGACCTGGCAACTTTTTCCGGAAGAGGTTCAAGCTGCTGCTGGAGGCTGTGCTGCCTGGCGACAGTCAGCCGCCCTGGTCAGCAGCATTCTGGGAGCCACCCTATGTGAACGTGGCAAGGGAACCACAGTTTATTTTAGGCTTGAGATAAATATTTACCACCAGTGTCTTTCAAATAGATGCTCAGCAGCTGGGAAAAAAATATTAAAGCATAAAAAATAATAAAAAGCTGCCGACTACGGGGTTTGTTGATGGTGGCCAAAACCAAAAAAAAAAAAAAAAAAAGGTGCAGAGGAGAAAGGTCAGAAAGGTCAGCTGGATGCCGGGACATTTTCTACCCTGCAAGCTCTCTACTCCCTTGAGGAATCACTTCCCTTCAGCTCTGGCTGATGTTCCTGAAAGATTCTCAAAGAGAAAGTTGAAACCTTTGTTGGCACAGCTGCCATGTGGCTCTCTGCTGTTTGATCTCATGTCACTCAGCAGGGATGGCACGTACTATAATTCGGCTTCCTCTCCCAGGCCCTTAGCAGTTTCCTGTGAATTGCCACTACCAACATGATAATCTTTATGTCCTAAGGACTGGTGTTCATGCGGACCCCAAAACTATGCACCAATTCAGCCAGGAGCTGCTCTTGCCAGACTTGTGAATCCAAAATGGGTTTTACACTTTTAAGGGCCTGAACAAGAAAGTCTACACATCAGAGACCACAAAGACTATGCTTGCTCTCTTTGTGTACGGGGATAGTCTGATGGTCCCTGAATGGCCATGGAGTCGGATGAATTTCATTTCAAATTCTAGTTCTTCCATGGAGTGGCTCAGTGACTTTATAGAATGTACTTAAAATTTCTTCAAAGTTTCAAGTGTGTGTGTGTGTGTGTGTGTGTGTGTGTGTGTGTGTGTGTGTGTGTGTTAGAGAGAGAGAGAGAGAGAGAGAGAGAGAGAGAGAGAGAGAGAGAGAGAGAGAGAGAACATTGCTGTGAATGTCTTTTACAGGAGGAAGAGGTCGCTTGCTGACCTAGACTAGGCTGTCTGGCCTGTCTTTCTCCCCTGTGCTGGGATTACAAGCATCTACCCTACACCTGGCTTTGGAAATATAAATTCTGGGGATTGCACTTTGGTCCTCATCCTTGCAAGGCAGGTAGGTACTAACCGACTGAGCTATTGTCCCAGATCTACCTCATCTTTTTAAATCTCAACTTCCCCAATTGTAAAACAGGGTTAAGGACACCTCTCTCACAGATAAAGCTAAGAGCATAACACAATCACAATCATGTCTGCTCTACGGATGCCTGCCAGAGCGATCACTAGGGAAGATGTGGAAATCAATTTGGAGAGTGGCAGCAAACGACTCACGTAGTTTTCAACAATTATCTGGACCACAAATATTTTGCCTTTTGGTAAAATACCAGATTGGAGTCCTTATGACAGATTCAGAAATTGTGACCCCCAGCTTTCTCAGGCCATGGTGCACTCAACGGGCTTGGGAGCCCTGGGTGTGATGGTTTGAGTGAGAATGGTCCCTATTGGCTCATATACTTGAATGTTTGTGTCCCGGTTGGTGGACTGTTTTGGAAAGATTAGGAGGTATGGCTTTGTTGGAGGAGGTGGCGCTGTGGGCCGGCTTTGAGGTTTCAAAAACCATCACATCCAGTTTCTCTCTGTTTCTGTCTCTGTCTCTGTCGCTCTGTCTGTCTCTTTCTCTGTATCTCTGTCTGTGTATCTCTCTCTCTCTATGTCTCTGTGTGTGTCTTTGTGTCTCTCTCTCTCTGTCTCTCTTTGTGTCTCTCTCCGTCTGTCTCTGTCTGTCTCTGTCTCTGTCTCTCCCCCCCCCCCCCCCCCGCCTGAGGGTTGTGGATCAGATGAAAGCTCTTAGCTAGTCCTCTGCTCCACATCATACCCACCTGCCTGCTGCCATGCTTCCTGCCATGATGACCATAATGACCATCAGCAAGCTCCTAGTTAAATGCCTTCTGGAAAATAAGCTGCCTTGGCCATGGTGTCTCCTTATAGCAATAGAACAGTAACTAATACATTGGGCTATGAGGATGCTGGCAAAGCTAATACAAGCAGAATTGACTGCCCATGCAAATCACAGCCCTGTGCTAGAGGCCTCATGCACAAGAATCTCTGGACATGATGTTAATACATTAGAACCCTGCGCTGACTAACCTGTGGTCTCTAGAACATACTTAGAAACAGACCATCTTTAATAGTATAAGACCTCCCACCCATGGAGGCTGAGCATGGTGGCACACACCTTTAAGCTCAGCCCTTGGGAGTCAGAGGCAGGTGAAATTCTGTGAGCTCAGAGGTTCCAGGACAGCCAGAGCTATATAGAAAGACTCTTTCTCAAAACCAAACCAAACCAAACCAAACCAAATAAAACCCCCATGTGGTCTATCTTTTTTTTCCTCTTCATATTTTATAAATGACTTCATAAGTCACTACATTCAAGTGCTCTGAAGAGACACCAGTGCCATCCTTACTATCCCTTGAAGCAAATAACTGGGCCGCTGAGCCAAAAGGCTACCAAGAAGGTGGTGCTTATGAGGTCGAGGCTAAACCTGGATCAGCCACTCTACTCTGTGTGGACAAAACTTCCACTGGTGTTCTTAGTCTCAGCCAGTTGTTCCAAGGAGGGAGATAGCAGACGTCTGGCTTAGCATGTCCCTTCTACCCAAGGACAGACAGTACAAAGTACTTAAAGGGCTTTGGTATTAATGGCTGAGTTTGGCACAGTTTTTGTCAAAAGAAAGGGAGGGGGCTGGAGAAAGATGGCTCAGAGGTTAAGAGCACTGACTGCTTCTCCAGAGGTCCTGAGTTCAGTTCCCAGCAACCACATGGTAGCTCACAACCATCTATGATGAGATCTGATGCCCTCTTCTGACCTGCAGGTGTACACGCAGGCAGTCCTGTATATGTAATAATACATAAATAAATATTTTTAAAAAGGGGAGGGGGAGAGAGGAGTTGGAGAGGTAGCTCAGGACAAGCCTAGGGACCCAAGTTTGATCTCCAGCCCCCACGCAGAAAAGCCAAGCCTTGCTGTATGCGCTTGCAATCCCAGCTCCGAGAAGTCAGAGGCAGGGGGGCTCTTTCGGACTCACTGGCATGCCAGCCTAGGCTAATGAGCAAGTCCCACACCCCCCGATGAGAGACCTTGTGCCAAAAAAAAAAAAAAAAAGGCAGGCCCCTCCTGAATGCTAACACCAGTGTTGACCTCTGGCCTCTATGAACCACACTTGACAGTTATTAGGTACTGAATGGTCTAAACAAGCAAAATGGCAGCGAACGTGATTCAGATCATGTGTGGCTTTAGCAAAGACATTAGAGAGTGTGCTTTATGGTTATGGACCGTTTCTCTTCCGTTCACTGAAACTCTTGTACTAAAGACATTCGCTTATGGTTGTTCCTCCTGATGGCCCAGGGCTCCAGGCTGTTGGTGGAAACAGCCCTCTTTATCTGTGGAAATTTTCTGGTCTTGAATTCTTTGGCTGATCTAAGCCTATCTATCTACTTTATCTTTTTAAGCTTACTATTTGTATAATCTATGTTTTCATCCCCTTACTGTAAGTATATTACACTTTTGTATTTAAGTGCATATTTTGTGGATAATGCATAGTTTGCTGTGTCTCTTTCATGTTTATTACTCCTGTCTTTTTTCCTTGATAGGCTCACTAATATAGTTGGATTTAATGTCAGCATTTTATTATCTGTCATAGTTTCATATTTTATTGTCATTATTTCTTAATTCCACATTTACAGCTTCCTTTAAATTAATTGTAGTGTTCTATTTTAATTCCTCTGCTGGCTCATTACCTGTACCTCTGAATTATTTTTTCTTGGTTGCTGTCAGGTTGGCAGTAAACAACTTGAACTTATCCACATGATTTAAAGTATGATACTATACTGCTTCATATAAAACACAAGAGCCCTGCCACTCTCTGTGTCTGTCTGTACCTCCTCACACGTGTCATAACACCATGTCACAAGTTTTGCTCCAGACTCTCATCTGCGTGATAAGAGTAGAAAACACACACCCCATTCTTCCCTAAACGTTTCCTATTTCTGCTTCCTTCTCACTCTTTTCCAATAGTCTATCTATAGACCTGTTTTCATTTTATGTTATTTCTTTTCTAGTTTATAGTGTATTACTACCAACATATGTCTCAGTTACTGTTCTATTGATGTGATGAGATCCCATGACCAGAGTAACCTGGAAGAGGAAGTGTTTTATTGGGGGCCTGCTTACAGTGTCAGAGGGTTAGTCCATGGCCAATATGGCAGGGAGTGTGAGGGAAGGCAGGCATGGCACTGGAACAGTGGCTGAGAGCTAACATGCTGATTTTAGACAAGAAGCAAAGAGAGAGTGAAGCTGGGCAGGGGATTTTGAAACCTTAATGAAACCTTAAAGCCCACTCCCAGTGAAACCCACTCTTCCAACAAGGCCACACCTCCTAATCCTTCCTAAACAGTCCACCAACTGGGACCAAACATTCAAATATATGAGCCTATGGGGACCATTTTCCATCAAACAACGTATCTTATCATGTCTGTACTAAAGTATGCAATTACCAGACACAGAAATCTAGGCTGGACAGTTTGCCCATGCTCTCCGTTTTCCGTGGTCATCCTCCCTTGCTTTTTGTGAAGACACACCACTCATTGGTCTTTCTCCAAATATAATACGCTGCTTTCTTTGCTGTACCACAAGACTCTCCTCTTTTCCTATGGTTGTCAACAGGCTCAGGATGATGAGCAGAATATCATTGCTTTGTATCCTTTCTACTTGGTGGTCTGACTTTGTTTCACTGGTTTACTTTCTGTTTTCTCTTCCCTCAACTGTAGTTACTCTCAGGTTAGACTATCTGCTGCGCCATGGCCACAGGGGTACTACCCGTCTTCAGACTATTTCTGTCTGCTCGTCAGAATGGATTATCTCACTCTCTCTACTGACACTCACTTGCCATTTGTTAAACCATTTCAAATCTCATGCCCAACAAGGTCTAGAATTTTTATGGTTCTTTCCTTTAGTGTGTTTTGTTTGAATGGTTGGGGTTGAATCAAGGCCTTGGACATGCCACACAACATATGTAAACCCCATTACACTGCATGCCCAACCTCCAGGTCCTCCATAGTGCTCAGTCCTTAGCTGAGATCCTTCATCATTCATTCATTATGGCTACATTTTCTTTTAACTTATTTTTAAAGATTTTTCAAAATTTGTGTTTAATAATGTGTGTATGCCTGTGAGTGTGCAGGTGCCCATGGAGGCCAGGGGGGTCAGGTCACTTGGAGCTGGAGTTACAGGCAGCTGTGGACCTTCTGACATGGGTGCCAGAACCTGGACTCAGGTCCTCTGCAAAAGCAGTAAGTATGTTTAACTCTGAGCCATCTTCCCAGCCCTTTCTCTGTGTTATTAAACATGTCTGTAAGAGCTGCCTCAAGCTCATTTAGTTAATTTCAACATCTAGGCCACTGTGTTCATTTATCTTTTTAAGTTAAAAAAATTAAACTTTGTTATTAAAAAGTTGCAAATAAAAATAATCACACACCAAAGTTAGACAAAACCCAAAGACTATATAATCAATAAACTTCTATACAGCCAAAGTAGTCATTCAGAAAGGAAGTTGTGGAGCTTCACATTGGGTTTTATATTTTTACTATCAAGTATATTTTATGAAATTATCCATCATTAAAACAAGTAAAAAAAACCCACCCCTTGACAGTTAAAACTAGAAAAAGAATTAGCTTATATCCATGTTCATAACTCATGTCCATTACCTGAAAAGGTTGAAATCAATGTACTGTCCACCAATAGATGAAGGATAATGTTTGGTATATATAAAATAGAATATAATTTAGCTCAAAAGAAAAATAAAATAACAAAATTTCACAAAAATGGGTGAAATTAGGACGTATAATGTTTACTGGGGTCATGGTCTGAGAAAAATCCTTCATGTTCTCCTTCATGCAGAATCTAGTCAGTAATCCATACACATGTGTAAATAAATATACATAGTTACACTATAGCATGTGGAAAAGAGAACAAGAAAGGTTAAATATTAGATGTGGAAGGATTGAAAGCAGAGGCCATTTTTTTATTGATCACATTTTGTCTTGTGTGTTAATCACAGCTTCCTGTTTTTTCTAAACATTGAAATAAAACATTACAAATAATATCAATTATATGATCTTTTAAAGGGCTTTGGCTCTCATTCTGAAAGGAAAGTCACTATCGTATGAAGATGGTATTTCTGGTTAGAGTGACATCAGCTTTAACTCTAGTCTGAAGGTGTGGCTCTTGGTGCACCATGTGACCCGCATATAATCACTGCTCTTGTCCGCACGAGTCAGTGAGCTCTCATGGATTGAGCTAAAACTGTAGTATTTTCCAAGATGGCTGCCTGTCTCCGCTGCCCACACACTTGTCATTCATTCCTAGGCCTGCAGGAAGAGAAGGAAGGCCGCTGGGCCTTGTGGGATCTTGCTAGCCTTTGTGTAGCTCATCTCTCAGCCAAAGGCCAGCAGGGAATCCCCATCAAAACCTCTGAGCTTACCCCTGAATAGCTCTTTTTAGGACTCCACCCTACAAATTTTATCTTCCTCAACAACCTAGACGTTTTGTCCCCACCTCCTCAGTGGTGTTGAACTGATACTCAACTTGGGAATCCAACAGCCTGTTCCAAAAGAGGAAATCTCCAGGAAGGGAGGCTGCAGACACTGGAAGGGACTGTACTGTTTGCTTTTTGTAGTTCCTTTTCACGAGGATCACATGTTTCATTGCTTAGCGTGCAATGCCTGAAAATGATTTCAGTTCTCTTCAGACCTTTTGGAGATAAGGGGTCTAACTATGCAGCCCACACACACTGGCCTCCAGCTAGCAGGCCTCCTGCCTTAGTTAACCAAGTGTTGGGATTACAGGTGTGCCACACTCAGCCCTGCTGATGTTCCCCCCTAGTTTTAAGGTTGTTTTCAAACTATAGGTCAATTCTAGGAATTCTGTAGTGGCCAGCACCTCAAGTTAAACCTGGTTCTTTTTTTTTTTTTCCATGGCAGAACACAGGGGACAATTTAATGGTGCTGCTTCTCTCCTCCCACTGATTGGATACCCGGGATCAAAGTCAGGTAGTCAGACTTGGCTGCAAGCACCTTTGCTCGCTGAGCTATCCCGACAGCCCCTTGTTTCACCTTCTCAGTTTTAAAAGCACCTATTTAGATTGTAATTCTGTGGCTTTTCACTTGAGGTCTGCCCACCCCACTAGAATACATAGTCAATCCAGAACAGAGGTCCAGGTTTTATCAGTGCCTGGTACCCAGTAGCTAGTTAATATGTATTTGTTGAATAAATGATGGGCCGCTCTGTTGTCTAGATCTTTTATTAACTTTATCACTGGTAAGAAGCTTAAAACCTTACATTAATAGAGACTCTTTCCCTTTTCAGTAAAGGGATATCCTGCATGGCCCCTCTGAGCACCACAAATCTCTGCACCAAAGATTGTGAATACTATGACGACCTTTTTTGTTTGTTTGTTTTTCAAGACAGGGTTTTTCTGTGTATTCCTTGGCTGTCCTGGACTCGCTTTGTAGACCAGGCTGGCCTCGAAGTCACAGCGATCCACCTGCATCATGCCCCGCACTATGACGATTTTGAGACATGGGATAGCCGTGTGATTTGCCAAAGCTCATAGCAGAGGCAGAAACACAGCTGGCCCAGTCTCTTTATGCCAGTGAGTTCATTTCAGAGGGTTGCTGGCTTCCTCCTTTCTGCTTGCTGTTGTCTAACCTTCATTCAAAAATGTATACAAAGTAGAACCCTCCTTTTGAAACAGATGTTTCTTTTTCCAAGTTGACTTTTTGGACCCTTGGACAATGTCAGTTAAGCATAAAGGAAACTATGTGGGCTGATATTCATTTGCTCCTATCCAACCTCCCTAGCAAGTCTCTATAGATAACCCAGGATAATATAGGAATATTGGAACAGATTTTATGCTGATAAATTTAGCAACATAGGTAGCATTCAAATTCATTAAAAAACAAAAAGAAGCCATTGTCTTGCAAAGGTTGATGGTAAGTCCCTATTGCTGAAAATACCATGCTTTGTATAGATGCCCTGGAGCCTAAGATAGTTCTGATTTGCAAGTCTCTTTCCTGAAGGTGAGCTTTCATCCTATCAGAAAATGTAATGCAAGCTTTTAAGGGAGGGAAGCAACCAATACTCGGACCCAGCTGTGGTCCACAACAATGCCCAGCATGATACAATAGCTTTAATGGTGCAATTAGTTAACCCAGAAGCAGAAAGAGGCAAATTGTATATACTCACTTATAACTGGACACCAGCCCAAGGGGCATGTCCCATGAAAGCCTTCACTTACCAGGGAAGTGGGATAGAGGTGAGGACATCCTATTAGGACTCTAGGTGAGAGAAGCATGGGAGAATGGGGAAATAAAAGGATCCAGAGGGTCCTAGAAACCTATAAGAAGAACATTATGATGAGCAGATCTGGACCTAGGGGTTCTGCTCAAACTATAGCACCAACCGAGGACAATACGTGCAGTGAGCATCAAACCCCTACCCAGGTCTAGCCAATGGACAGGACATTCTCCACAGTTGAGTGGAGAGTGGGGAGTGACTTTCACACGAACTTTGGTGCCCCATATTTGACCACGTCCCCTGGATGGGGAGACCTGGTGGCACTCAGAGGAAGGATAGCAGGCTACCAAGAAGAGGCTTGATACCCTAGGATCATATTCAGGGGGAGGAGGTCCCTCTCAGTCACAGTCATAGGGGAGGGGAGTAGGGTGAAAGTGGGAGGGAGGGAGGAATGGGAGAATACATGGGATGGGATAACAATTGAGATGTAATATGAATGAATTAATAAAAAATTATAATGCAAAAAAAAAACTGCTGAGTTTAATAGTGCTGTTTGTATGTATATGACTTCAGGGTTAATTACTTGGTATTGGATAACCAGAAACTATATTCTTTTTTTTTTTTTTTTTTTTAACTTCCTACAAAGAAATTCTAAGTCCAAAATGGCTTCACGGGCACATTCAGCTGGCCATCTAAAGAAAAGAATAATTTCAAAGTGACAGAAAGTCTCAGAAAACAAAGGAGAGAAAACGCTTTGACTTATTCTGTGAGGCCGGTGTAGCCTTGTCCTCCACTCCTTGGAAGAAGGTTTGCTCACCCAAACCTCCAGGAGGAGAAAAATACAGGCCAGTGCCGCTCACAAAAACAGAGAAAAATGGAGATGGACATTTTTACTTTCTCACTCTAGAGCCTCATGGACGCCACCACTGGTGTAACAATGCTGGGGATCGAACCAGCCCAGGGCTTCATGCACGCGAGGCAAGCACGCTGCCAGCTGAGCAGCATCCTCAGCCCTTCTCATGAAAATAGATGCAAAAGACCTTTAACAAAACAGTGCCAGGTGAAACACAGCAGCATGCAATTGCCAAATGGGACTTAGATTAATAATGGGACTTTATGAATCAACATACTTTAATAAGCAAAACAGTATGAACCTGTGAACATTATACAAAAAAAACCTGACAAAATTCAGTTCCTAGTCAAGATAAAAAAACAAAACAAAACAAAACAAAACAAAAAGATAAGGAAACCAGAATCAAAATGAAATATCTCAATCCTAATCCGTGCGGACACAAAAGAAAAAAAAAATGAATGGCATAAAGACGGGAGAGAACTAAAATTATTCGCACAGCTTTTGGAGACAGGTCCTTATGCAGCACAGGCTGACGTGGCTGGTACTTGGTTATGTAGTTGACCTAGGATGTCCTTGAACTTCTGGCCTTGCCTGCACTTGCTGAGGCCTGGCTTACGTGGTGCTGTGATTGAAGTGGGGGATTTCTGTATGGTCGGCAAGCACTCTACCGATTCAGCTGCATCCTCCAACTCTGTGATTGCCAGTTTTTAAAATCCTGGAGTAAATATAAAACAACTTCTGGGTTCTAGACGAACTTAGACAGCAGGGCACAAGCTATCCAAAGAACAAAATCTCTAGTGTAGTTTCCTATATTTGCATCTAATGTGGAAATCAGGAAATTCATTTAGGTATGCCTGTGATCTCAGTACTCCCGTTGTGGAGGCAGGTCTGGTGCTGAAAGCCAGCCTCTGCTACATAGTGAGTTCCAGGATAGCCTGGGCTACATAAAACCTCATCTCAAAATGATAAATAGATGATAAGCCGAAATAGCTCAGTTAGAGAGTGTTAGACTGAAGATAGATAGATAGACAGATAGAGAGAGAGAGAAAGAGGTGATATATAGACAAATCACATATAATTCTTTGAAATGAAAATAAAACCCATAAAAGTTCTTTGAAATAAAATTAACAAAACATATGTATGATGTCTACACCCAAAATGACAACACAGGGTGAGAGCTCAGTTGGCAAAGCATAAGCACATGCATTTGATTGCCATTAGCCCAGTTAAAAATAGCTAGACATGGCAGCACACACTTGTAACCCTAGCACTGGGAAGGCAAAGACAGGCAGGTATCTGGGCCTCATTGCCCAGCCATCCTAGCCTACTTGGCGAGCACCAGGTCAATGAAAAATAAATATAGATGATCCCTGAGGAAAGAAACCCAAAGTTGGACCCCTGTCTTCCACATATATGTTTGCTCACACAAGTGCACATGTGCACACACAATATATACAAAACAAAACATGACAGAGAGAAATTAAATATCTAAGCAAATAAAGAGGCATATGTTCATAGACTGAGAGCTTGCTTCAGTATTAAGATTTGAATTCTAGCCAGATTAGCATACTTGTCAAGAATGTATTGCTAATCATAGTTATAGCCAGATTTAACAAAAAAAAAAAGAACAACTTAAGTACAATGGGACATGCTTATAATCCCAGCTTTTGGGGGGTTGAAGTGGGAGGATTATGACTTTTTGGCCAATCTGAGTTGCATAGGGAGTTCCAGGCCAGGGGTGCATAGTGAGTCTCTGCAAACAAGAGCCTCAAACAAACAAAACAAAATAAAAAGGCCCCTGTTGCAGGCAGCAAAGCTGGAAGGTAGAGGCATCTAAGCCTTTTGACATCAGACATGGCGTTACAGGATTTGGAGTCTGCCCTGCTGAGTTTCGGTTTGCCTTGGTCTAATACTTCCTTGCTGGGCCCCTACTCCCCACTCTCCTCTTTGGATGTATGTTTTGGGCATTTCATGTTGGGAGCACGTAATTTGTTTCTTGATTTTACAGGAGGTTATAATTAAGAGATTGCCTTGAGTCTCAGAAGAGATTTTGCTTTTTAAACTGTGTTGAGAGTGTGAAATACTATGGGGACTTTTGAAGTTGGACTAAATGCATTTTGCATTATCATGTGGTTACAAGCCTATGGGGACCAGGGAGTAGAATGTGGTGGCTTGAAGGGGAGTGGCTTCTATATGCTCATGTATTTGAATGTCTGTTTCACAGTTGGTGGAACGGTTTGGGAAGGGTTTAGAGGTGTGGCCTTGTTGGAGCAGGTGTGTCATTGGGGTAGGCTTTGAGACTTAAAAAAACCCATGCCATTTCTCCTCTCATTCTCTTTTTCTTTCTCTTTCTTTCTTTTTCTATCTCTCTGTCTCTACCTCTCTCTATTTCTCTGTCTCTCTGTCTCTGTCTTTATGTGTCTGTCTGTCTGTCTGTGTCTGTCTCTCTCCTTCATACTGTGGAGAGACGAATGCTCTCAGCTAGTCCTCCAACATCATGCCTGCCTACTGCCATGCTCCTCACTGTGGTGGTCATGGACTCTAATTGTCTAGAACCATGAGCCCCCAAATTAAATGTTTTCTTTCATAAGTTGCCTGGGCCATGGTGTTTTACCAAAGCAATAGAAAAGTAAGCAAGATAGGCCACAACTAGACGTATTGATTCTGAAATGACTATAGACATATAAAGGAAGAGCAACACTGGAGGAGTCACAGAACTCATTTAAATGTCATAGTGGTTAGCCAGCGTGCCACCTATCTCTCTGTAGAAGTGAGTGTGTACACATCAGGAGGAGTGAAATAACAAAACAGGCTTGTGTAAGTTTTCTAAGAAAACCAGTTTACTGGGATACAAGTTACAGACTTCCAACACAGAGAGCAAGAACAGTTAGAACACTATGTACAAAACTGTGGCCTTGAAAGAGAGAAAGAACAGAAATATTAATTAGAATCATGGCCATATTAAAGATATGACACTGGCCATGGCTTTCTCATTTTTACACCAAGGGTGTCTAATCTCACATTTAATTAAATACACCTTATTTTGCCAACTCATTTGTGTTGATATTCTTGCTTGTATTTTTAGTTTATGAAAAATTATTATTAAGAAGTTCCATTTGGTATCTATAAATGGACCCCATGTTGGATGGTAGTGGAAGTCCCTACTATAGAGCATTGCCTTTACAAACCAAAGACTTCTACAAACCATGAACAACTGTCACATACCATGCTGCTCTGGAAAAGTTATACACGAGTAACTCAGGTTTGGTGATGTTGTGGTCATAGTAACAGCCAGGTTGTTGTTCTGGTGAAGAGTGGTGATGCCATTCATTTTAGAATAAGATGGAGCTCTTGTGCTGAGAAGGGGGCTATGATGGGGTGGTGATGTCACTAGACAGACCTGGAGCCTCATCTTGGGGGTCTATCTCCCATGTTCAGTCTGATGTGGTTTAATGGTGAAATTCTTTCTCCCATACCGTCTCTTATAGTTCTGTTGAAGGACGTTGAACCTGTGTCTACTTCCCTAGCAGACTGTGGGGATCTGAGGACACTTAAGGCCAAGCACAGGGTCTGATCTGTAGTACCCCTCCGCCCAAAGAAAGAAACTCTTTTCTTTGTCTTTCTAGTGAAGGTGGAAGTTTGAGAAGTATTGAAATGTCAGCAAGGTCATAAAAGATGAGGAAAGAAGCCCCAGTGATGAGCAAAAGGGTCTATATGGTGCATAGAAGTGAGTTTAAGACTCCTCGGGTAGCATGGAAGAGCAATGAAGAACAAAGAAGCGCACAGTTAGGAAGGGTAGGCTAGGGCAGATGATTTCTTTAGAGATGACAACAGAGTAGGATTTAGACTGATCTGCTTGCTGGTCTATAGAAAACCAAGTAAGCTACATCCAAGGACTGAGAGGGGGACAGCACTTGATGGCACAGAAATAGGAAACCAGATAACTCTACTCGGACCAGTAAAAGTAGGTTCCTTCTACATCCGGCTGTGGCTGATCATTCTTATCAAAATCCTTGAATAGAAGCACATTTCACACTCAGGTTATAATAAATGTTTCCAGCGGCCAGGGCACACACTTGTAGATTCAGATCTGGACATCAGATGCTATCGACAAGGACACCCAAGGCATTTCCATGTCTGTGGCGGGAGACGGTTGGCTTGCCCTGTGCATACAGCCTTGGCTTCTCACCTGCAAGATGCTGCAGTAGACTGACTCTTGCCAATCCTGTGCAGGGGGAGAGGAGTCCATCTTACAGTCGTAGCAGCCCCAAGGGACTGAAGCACACATTTTAAATTTGAGCTGTCAAAGGAACCCCACAAAACCCCAAAAGAAGCCTTCTTTTCTGTTTGTTATTTTGGAAATGACTCTTGAAGACTTATGAAGCTTTTAAGTTGGGGCGTTGTAGAAAAGGATTAGAGGGTGAGGTACCAGAGCAGGCAAATTTGCCGCCTAGATAATTCCTTCCTTCAAATGTTTTGTAACTCAGGGCAGCTCCTACAAGTCCATTTTCTCACCTCTGGTAGATGTGTTTGGCATCAGTGGATGTGTTTGTACTTTCTTTTCCTGCTCTTGGGCAGGCTCATGACGCCTTCCAGTACGAGCTGTTTTTTAACACCCCTATGCCCACTGCAGTGATGGCCAAGGTTGTGTCTATGTCAGTTTTTGCCATTTGCCAGTGTCCTATACAGCTTGCATCACAGTAGAGGCTCCATCAGAGTCCACCAAACAACTAGACAAACAGCCAAGGTTTTCTCTGACAATCTCTTCCCAGTCCCGCCAGCCACTGATTGGAAACAGAGCACAGTCTCCCCTGTGTGACTCAACTCAGGGTGAATGATAGGCGGGGCAAGGGCTCCGCACCTCCTCTATCTCTTCAGCCTTACAGTATCCCTAGCCTAACACGCTAGGGATATTGAGTCCAATATTGCAGCCTTGTCCCCTCCCTGCCTTAGGTACCGCTCCAGATGGATTATCGCCGGGTTTCTTCTAGGAAACAAACAGATATATCCTTCATAAATCAGAGCTTTGTCTACCCAGCATGCATGGTATGAGCACTTGCTCTGAACTAGAGTAGTTGCTGCTCACGGTGGCGTGGTCCAACTATACAAAGGTCTATTTAAGACTCTGCCCTCCTCAGACAAATTAGTGCTTAAACAGGAGTCATACAGAATGCACAACTCCCTTCAATTTCCCATGTGTCCAGTGGCTTCAAGGAGCCAGTCCCAATTGCTCTTGGGTCCTATGGGGCCTTGTCTTCTTAGTCTCCATCTCCCATTTGTCCCACCACTGTGACTCTCTTTCTTAGCATTTCTTCCCTAAGCTTTTTCCACCTTAGACCTTTGATGCCCCCTCTTTCTACACTGCTCTTTCCTCAACAGCTACCCATTTCACTCCTCTTGTTCTTTCAGGTTTCACCTTAAGTGCTGATTTTTCGAAAGGTCTCGCCAAGTAAAGTTCATCTGCTATGCTAAATCTCATCACTCTTTCATGTTCTGATAGCACTCACCATATAATGTGACTTATATAAATTTGTTGTGTAATCTAGTTTTGCCCAGCAGGCTGAAAATAGCTCAAAGAAAGGGACTTGGATTTCACCCCCATTGCATCCTGGTCACTTAAGCACAGCACAGGTCTTGGTAGCTACTTGGTGAATGATTAAAGACTATAATCTATGTAATCACCCTTCATTCTTGTTACTGTAGAAGTGTCATCTGTCCCTGACATGGAAAGCATGTGCTTACTACATCTGAAGAGAGTTGTAGGGTTGTGCTGTTCTGACAGTTTTATATCAAGTCCACAGTCCCCTCCCTTCAACTGACTGGTTTTAGTTCTATAATATGGAGACACACAAAGACCACGCTTAACTTGCACACTGGTGAATACAGGTCAGATATTCAAATGACCAATTTTCAAACTTTTATGATAATTCATAAACACTGCCTTTGTTCTATAGACGAGGTCCCATGCCAACTACAACAAGGGCATTTAGCTCAAGAAAAGTGTCCATGTGTTAAAACTGGACCATCCTTTCTAAGTGACAAATAGCCTGAGAATTAAGGGCCATGCTTAAGTTGAAAACATTTTGTAAGCCATCAAGCATGATACAAAAAAAGTTCCCCTGATTTATTGTCACAAGCAAGGCTCCAAACAGAAGGAGGAAGATGACCAGCATGTAAATAGTCAGAACAGGAAGTCTCTGTAATAAGTGACAAGAGAACCAAAGATGAGTCCAAAGACAGTGCTGTACCAGCTATCTATTTACCTGTCAATACTTTGTCAAAAGAGTAATATCCCCTGCCCCAGCCACACGGCTTCAGCTAGGCTCTGTCAGGAAAGTACATTATGAAAATATTTTTTTAAAATGCGAAACTGGCATGAGAGATAGGTTACTGATTACGAGTGCTCACCGCTCTTGCAAAGGCCCCGGGATCAAGGCAGCTGCAATTCCAGTTCCAGAGGGAGAGAATGCCCTTTTCAGGGGGCACCTATGTAAAGGTGATGCATAGACATATGTTCAGGCACACACACACACACACACACACACACACACACACACACACACACACACACACACACTATAGGAGTAAACATGTTTTTTTAAAAAAGGAAAGATAAGTTTAAAAGAAAGAAAACATGAAACTGTCCAAGCATAAGAGAAGGTACTGATGGTGAGGATGGCACTGATGATGTAGGATACGTTTTTATGTATGTCCTGGATTTTGATGGGTAAACCTAACTCAAGAGGGGTTGGTACGTTGAGGCAGAGAGTCTCATTAGTGCTGGAGAAGGTGAGCAAGGGCACAAGTAAGGAGTGGGAGATACACCTGCAGCATTGGCAGGCTCTGGAGACCGCTTCCAAACCTGCTTGAGTCCTGCTACCGATGGGTGTTTTCATTATTTAGCAAGACAGAATAGTGCTTCCTCTAACTCAGAGCTCAAGTAGTCCTTTGACATTTTTTCCCTCTGTGTATTTTTTAAAAATTTTTAATTATTAATTTATTCTTGTTACATCTCAATGTTTATCCTATCCCTTGTGTCCTCCCATTCTTCCCTCCCTCCCCTTTCCCCCTTATTCCCCTCCCCTATGACTGTTCCTGAGGGGGATTACCTCCCCCATATATGCTCATAGGGTATCAAGTCTCTTCTCGGTAACCTGCTGTCCTTCCTCTGAGTGCCACCAGGTCTCCCCCTCCAGGGGACATGGTCAAATGTGAGGCACCAGAGTACGTGAGAAAGTCATATCCCACTCTCCACTCAAGTGTGGAGACTGTTCTGACCATTGGCTAGATCAGGGTACGGGTTTAAAGTTTACCGCCTGTATTGTCCTTATCTGGTGCCTTAGTTTGAGCGGAACCCCTGGGCCCAAATCTGCCTATCATAATATTCTACTTGTAGGTTTCTAGGACCCTCTGGATCCTTCTACTTTGCCATTCTCCCATGCTTCTCTCATCTAGAGTCCCAATAGGATGTCCTCCCTTCTGTCCCAGTTTCCTGGTAAGTGAAGGCTTTCGTGGGACATGCCCCTTGGGCTAGTATGCAGATATAAATGAGTATATACCATTTAAGTCTTTCTGCTTCTGGGTTAACTCACTCATTATGATAATTTCTAGCTCAATCCATTTATCCACAAATTTCGGGAATTCCTTGTTTTTAATAGCTGAGTAGTATTCCATAGTGTATATGTACCACAGTTTCTTTATCCATTCTTCTACTGAGGGACACTTAGGCTGTTTCTTATTGTGTGCTGGAGCATCTTCTGGGTATATTCCAAGGAGTGGAATAGCTGGGTCTTGAGGAAGCCCTATTCCCAGTTTTCTGAGATAGCACCAGATAGATTTCCAAAGTGGCTGTACTAGTTTGCATTCCCACCAGCAATGAAGGAGTGTTCCTCTCTCCCCACATCCTCACCAGCATGTGGTGTCACTTGAGTTTTTGATCTTAGCCATTCTGATAGGTGTAAGATGGAATCTCAGAGTTGTTTTGATTTGCATTTCCCTGATGACTAAGGAGGTTGAGCATTTCTTTAAGTGTTTCTCAGCCATTTGATATTCCTCTGTTGAGAATTCTCTATTTAGTTCTGAGCCCCATTTCTCAATTGGGTTATTTGGTTTGGTGGTGTTTAGCTTCTTGAGTTCTTTATATATTTTGGATATTAGACCTTTGTCAGATGTAGGGTTGGTGAAGATCCCTCTGTGTATTTATGTTGACACTGTCTCAGAAAGAAACCCAGTAATTCATAGCATGGTTTAGTTGAAATGTAAATAGAGACTCTGGTGGCACAAGGAATTTTACCCCCCCCCCCCCACCTTCCACAAAAAAAAAAAAAAAAACAAACAAACAAAAAAAAAAAAAACCCTATGTTGGAGGCACGGCATGGAGCCAGAACCTTCAGGGACTGGATTACCTAGTAGAGCTAAGATGGGAGATGGAAGCATAGAAATGACCTCGCTATGGCTAGAAACAGAAGTAGGAGGAGAGGGCGGAGCTGGGGGGTAAAGTATGGAGAGCCCTCCGTGACCCCAAGTTTCCAGAGAGGATGTCAGGAGGAATGAAGAAGCCATTGCAGAAAAAATGCGCAGAAAAGCACTTGAGGAAAGACTGTAAGTTCAGCCTTAGGTACACAGGGAGTGAGGTGTCTCTGTTGGATATCAAGGCAGAGCTGCCTGGTGGGCCAGAAGTAAAGAGTCTAGAGATCATTGGGGGACCCTACACCAAAGCCAGGAAGCTGTGAACTACTAACTGAAACGATAGGGGTGATGAGGTGACCTGTGGGTGGCTGGTAGAATAAGAAAGGAAGTAGAGCCAGGAGTGGTGGCGCACGCCTTTAAGCCCAGCACTCAGGAGGCAGAGGCAGGCAGATTGCTGTGAGTTCGAGGCCAGCCTGGTCTACAAAGGGAGTCTAGGACAGCCAAGGCTACACAGAGAAACCTTGCCTTTAAAAAAGGAAGTAGAGGAAGAGGGAAGGGAGAAAGACACTAAGAAGGAACAGGGTTAGGGGGAGAGTCGAGAACAAGCCGTGTGGAGAGTTTTAAGAGGAGAGTGATCAACTAATAAATGCTGAAGAGAATGAACGGAGGCTGGGGAGGTGGCTCAGTGGTTAAAAGCCTCTGCCGCTCTTCCAAAGGACCTGAGTTCAGGTCCCAGCAGCTACATCAGGTGATTCACAGCCATCTGTCACTCCAGCTCCAGGGGATCTCATGCCACTGACCTCTGAGGGCACCGGCAGGTCCCCACATGCAGATATACATGCCTACTCATAATTAAAAAGAAACCTTAAAAGAAGAATGTGTGGACTGTGCTAACACACATACAGATAGTCATGTGCTCATGACAAAATTGCAAAGCTCGAGTTCTTGTGTTAAGGTGGAAGACAAAATATGATGCTCATAATCGTCAACGTCTATAAAAACTAATAAAAATGTCTTCAATGTATTTAATATTAGCAGGGAGAAATCCATTGGTTTCTTTTACTACAGAGTCCCAGGTAATTTTCAAGAGAATATAACAGTAGGGGGAGAAGGCAAAAGCCCTTGTATAAAAAGTTGACAAAGCAGATGGAGTGATGATAATTAGCTTTATCAAGAAATATGAATAAAAAAAAGACATCTGAATAGAAAAGGAGCAGGGGGGGGGGGCGGATCCAAGTTGTTTGGGAAATGCATTTGTTTTCTGATTTGGCTTTTAAGCAAGAACGAACCTGTTTGTAGAATGATCTTACAAAAAGAGGTGTGCAGGGCATAGGAAAAGAGGCTGAGGCTAGCCACTGGTCAAGAAGAGCTGGTAGAACAGTTCTCTGACGTATCTAGAGAGGGTTGGGATTGAGGACACAAGGGAAGGGCACTAAGAACCAAATGCTTTGCATAGACACACACACAGAGTAGAAGTAAGAAGTGTGGTTGCTTGGTCATCTATTGAATAGGAGCCTGGGTGGAGGGGGTGGGGGGCGGGGACAAAAGTAGAAGGATTTGAATATCACTGAGTGAATGGGATGAGGCACCTGTGACAGAAGAGTGAGAGGATCATGGTGCAACTTTGACAGTCTGAGGGGGACTAGAGAGCAGGACTGGTGTTGGTGACAACAGCCAGCTTCCACAACTTCCTGTCATCTCAAGGTGACACTCAGTGTCCCCTAGCTTGCAGATGTGTCACTCCAATCTTTCTTTCTCCTATAGTTGCTCACCCTGTCTGTGCATCTGCATCTTGTTTTCTCTTTTATTCTTTCACTGGTCATACTGGAATTAGGGCCCTTCAGACTCTGCTATGGCCTAATTTCAATTTGTTATGATGATAAGACCCTATTTATGAGTAAACACCGGGTGGATATGAACTTTGGGAATGGTGGGGGGGCACTGATCTTTGTGCCCAGTGAGACTCAAGCTTGGGGGGTGGACATGAAACGTGGTCTGAAGCTAAGCGCCATATGTCACGGCTGTTCTGAGCAGGACATCGGAAGTGGATGGCAGTCACCAACTGCAATACAGCCAAGAACTCCTCCTGCTTTTTTTTTTTTTTAATTTAACCTTCGTTTATTCACAAAGTCATTTGAATTCCAGAAAAGGCTATTACTTAGCCATTCCTAGCTCAAAGTCGATCCTTTACCACAGAGAAAATGACCCTGCAAAAGGGAAGGCGAGATTAAAAATGAGACAAATCACTAAATTGTCCACACTGTACCCACAGGCCAAATCAGCATGCACCAATAGAGCCAGGATTGCTGGAAATCGGTTCCACATCTGTGCTAAAGTGAGCAACAGGCTTTAAAGCGTTTCGTGATTGCTTGCCTTCCTGGTTCAGCAAAAGGAAACTCGATGCGGAATCAAAACGCAGTAGCCGAACCAGATCGTGGAAACACCCCCAGTGTTTCCAGGTGGAAATAGAATTTTCTTCTCTGACGTCTTGAGAATAAACTTCATGAGAAGTCCATAAACACCCTGCACTGGGAATGACTCAAACCATCTTCTTCATAGATGGCATCCATAGCCGCACAGTGGTTGCTTTTTACCTTTTCCTATAAAGCAATGCTGTAGGTTCTTGTATATTTAAGAGGACAAGTGTATTTGTATCAGAGCAGGTAACAGACGTCACGGGCGGGGGAAAGAATTCCCACAGAAGGTGTCTAACCTTTGGGGAATCACATGCCACCTCGCAGTTGCAGGCTTTAGCCCTGCGAAGCTCTGAGGATCGTCTAAAGTTTTAGAGTCGGGTAGGAAGGATGTTAGCTCACTTACAGATGAGATAAAGGACAGGCGGAGAGACTGTTTTGAAGGACGCCCGGAGGGCTCCAGCTGAGCTGGGAGAGAACACTTGGGTTTCTTGACTCTCACCTAGTCGCCTTTTTGCTGTATGAAAAGCATCCAAACAGAAATGCTCGTGCCAGAAGTGAGCTCAGCTCCTAAATACACCTGCCATGACTTAATTGGCGATCTCCAACTTCCTCCGAGGAAACTCAGGTTCAGAAAGGCAGCGGCTAAAAGTTTTGGAGCTTTGTTGGTTCTTTTAAAATTACACTCTAAATATCTCTCCTCCTTCCCCCCCACCCCCTTCCCCGCTATCCTCTGGCAATTCCATTAAAAATAGCTTTGACTTGAAATTGGCCTGGAGATCATCATCGGATGTGCAATTATGTAACTCCTCAACTGAATGTGTTATACCAAACAGAACCCAAATGGGCTTATGGTGGGGCTGTACTGGCAGGAAGAGAGAGAAAAAAATCAAATCCGTGTAGGGAATTGCAGAGTTCCAAGGAGCGGAAGTGTGTGTGTGTGTGTGTGTGTGTGTGTGTGTGTGTGTGTGTGTGTGTGTACGCGCACACGTGCACCTGCGTGATGTGTTTGTGTATGTACACACACCTGCATACATGTGTGCATTCACTCATACATGTTGCAGGAGTGCTCCAAAGAGTGTGAGAGGTGACACGTCCTTGTCCTAGCCTCTCTATATGCCACATGACTGGCAGAGGCAACATGATGTGGACTTTGCAGACCTGCAGGCCTATCTGGGGATGGTGTGTGAATATCTGACTCCCTCATCAGGAAATATGGGCACACGTTCTCTACACAAGGATGACCTGAAGGGTATGGAATCACAGATCCTGAGACTGCTCTGTGAACACTTACAATCCTCTTGTCTGATAACCTCTAACGCTTCTTTTTCTTTTTCCCCCTTCAGTGAAGAACCTTGGGCCCTAGAAGATAAATAAATGGCATGAAGGAAATACCCAGAATGACAGTGGCAGTTGGAGACAGACATCCCGTCGGCTTCTCTCGTGGCCACTTCAGACTGTTCATCTCTCCCTACTGCTCCCTCTCCAACACTTGAGAAAAGGCTCCTTCCTCTGGTAAGGTGCTAAAAAGTACCTTTCTGAGGGTGTGGTGGTGCATGCCTTTCTGGAAACAGAGGCAGGAACAGCTTTGTGAATTCAAGGTCAGACTAGTCTACTTAGCTTAATAGTGAGATCCTGTCTCAAAACAAAACACACAGGCACATTGTGCAGACATGTGGGCGCACACACGTTAACTTGGCAAAATTAACCCAGATGCAAAGTACTTGGTTGACTCAGGCACCATGCTGGGTTAAAAGCAGAAACCAACCATTGACTTGAACCTCAGCTCAGGTTTCCCCTCTTCCAAAACAGGTGCACTGGGAGTTCTTCCTTTGTGAGCACCGTAAGGGATGAGTGGGTTAATTCAGAGGGAGAGGTAGCCCAGGTCCAGGCACAGAGGAAGTACTAAGAGACACTAGTCAGCCTACGCATGAGAAGAAGAGACACTGGGCAAGTGTCAGGCGAGCCCAGTAGCAAGGCACGGGAGGGTGACAGGCAGCACAAAGGAAGACAGGTGCTGAGCACAGCCTGTGGCCATTTGGGCTTCACATGTTCCTCCTGATAATTTTCCTTAGAGCAGTGGGTCTGAGCCTGTGAGTCACGACCCCTTTGGGTGGGGGGGTGGGGGGCTGTCAAACGACCTTTTCACAGGGGTCGCATATCAGATAGCCTGCATATCGGCTATTTACGTTAGGATTCACGACAGTAGCAGATTTAGTTATGAAGTGACAAGGAAAGAGTTTTATGGTTGGAGGTCAGCACGGCACAAGGCACTGTAGTAATGGGCTGCAGCGTTAGGAACGATGAGAGGCACTGAGTTAGAGGTTCTGACCTGAGAAGTGCCCCGGCCTGTGGGGTTCGACTAAAACTCCGGAGGAAGTTCACCTGTTGAAAATGCAAGACACAAAGAAGGAGAGCAAGTCTGATTGATCAAGCTCTCAAACTTTATTAGTTAGGCAGCAGTTTTTATAAGTCAGAAGGCAGGGAGGCACGTTGCTATAGCAACCCAACTGCAGGCCTTTCTCAAAACACAGGGAATTCCAGGCAGGGTCATAATGTCCTGCCACACAGGGTATCTGGCTCCATCTTTGTCTAGTCTAAATGCTAAACCATCACAGGGTTGCTCCATCTTTATCTGTCTTTGGTCTAACTGCTGACCCACAACAGGGTCAGCTAGTTTCTGGTGAAAGGCAAGCTCTGGGAAAAACAGAGACTTAAAGGTGCAGACTTGGACAAGATGGCTGAACATTGGGGCCATATGGCCTATTGTCCCCAACAGAGAAGTGGGGTAAGCCGTTGACCTATCTAGGCTTCAGATCTGCAAGGTTGGATCTGAGGGAGACCCCAGCCCTCACAGTGTAGAGTTTCCTTTTTTCTTAAAGATGATTTATTTTGTAATTATGTATGTGGTGTGTGTATGTATGTATATATGTACACATGTACATATGTATGTATGTATGCGTGCATGTGGGCGTGTGTATACAGAGTCATGGAAAGGATCTGGGGGCGGGCAGCAGGAAGAACGGGTTGAGAATTTAACTCTAAGAAGAGTGGTGCTTCTGAGACACCTTGGGAAGTGACTGAGGTCATGCAGTGAGTGGGCTATCATACTGTGATGGTCGGCCACTCTTTTCAAGTGCACAGACAGGTCCCCCACTCTTCACTGCCCCCGGGCACACCTGTAAGTGTGTGAGTTATAAGCATTGCAAAGAAAAAGAGCAGTGGTGTGTCATTATTTGAGGTTCTCAAGTAAACGATTTTCACCAATCCTTCCTCCTCTGACAAAGGGCAACTGGAGCCACTCTCCCTGGCAGGGTTGCTGTTCCATGCTTCAGGGAGCATGCTGGCTCTTCTACCTGAGAGCCTGGGGAGGGGCCTGATGAATGTTTACCTTTAGAAACAAATTCAGAGCAAAGAAAATGCCCCGGGCTGGATTGGCTTCACAGAATTCTTAGCAATGACACTGCTGTCCCAGTAATTTAGTTTATTTGAATAAAATAAACAGACATTCAGTATAATATTTAAGCCAATCTATCTTGATGGCCTCTTGTGATCCCAGAGTGTTATTATTATTATTATTAATATTAGTATTATTTTAATTTGGGGGGATTTAAAAATATTTCTTATTTTTTTAATTTTAGAATTTCATATTTGTACTATTTTTACATCATGTACTCCCAGTTCGGTGTGGCTGGCTAGTTTTTTGTCAACTTGACACAAGCTAGAGTCACAGGAGAGGAGGGAGCTTCAACTGAGAAAATGCCTCCATAAGATTGGGCTGTGGCAGGGCTGCCTTGTCTTGCCTCAGTCAAAGAGGAGGCACTTAGTCCTGATAAGACTTGATATACCAGTCTCATCAAGGGTGGGATGATACAGGAGGGTGGGGGTAAGGGAGATGTGAGGGGGGTGGGACTGGAAGGAGAGGAGGGAGTGGGGTTACAACTGGGATGCAAAATGAACAAATAAATGAATTAGTGAAGGAAAAATTCCAAGCCATAAATAAATACATAATTAAATAATAAAACAAAGGGAAAATAAAGATTGAGCTGTGGGTAAGCCTGTAGGGCATTTTCTTAATTAGTTATCAACAAGGAAGGGCCCAGCCTATTGTGGGTGCTGCCACCCCTGGGCTGGTGGTACTGGGTTCTATAAGAAAGCAGGCTGAGCAAGTCATGAGGAGCAAGCCAGTAAGCAGCACCCCTCCATGGCCTCTGCACCGGTTCCTGCCTCCAGGTTCCTTCCTTGTTTGAGTTCTTATCCTGACTTCTTTGATGATGAACAGCAATGTGGAAGTGTAAGCCAAATAAACCCTTTCCTCACCAATTGTTTTGGTCCTAGTGTTTCACTGGAGCAATAGTTACCCTAACTATGTCAATTGGTGACCTCTTAGTAGGAAATTACCTTATCACATAGCTTCATATAATTAACTGATTTGATTTAAAAAAAAAAAAAAAAGGAAGGAAGGAAGGAAGAAAGAACAAAAGAAAGAAAGAAAGAAAGAAAGAAAGAAAGAAAGAAAGAAAACCTTTATCCTCTAAAGAGTCCTTGTCTATTCTGAGATTGCATCTCTGTTCCACCTCCAGTGAATACTGAGGAGAGACCCCTAGACACCCTCCGGGCCTGCAGCTACAGAGTGTGCTGATGGCAGTCTGAGGCCCTGTCTTTTTGAGACACTGTATACAGACAGCTCACTGAAGGTCATGCCTCCCCCATTGCCATGAGGTGGAGAGCCCCCATCTAGTGACCAGTTTGACTACTTGCTCCAGTCTGGGACATTTCTGCAGAGCCCTCTGGACCGTGGAGCTGAGGACATGTGGCTGACATCCCACTCCACCTGGGCCTGCACTGGGTTGTGCTTCCTCCCAAGGATGGTCGCAAGGCTCTGTTGGTGGACTAACCTTCCTCTGTGCAAACGCTGTCCTATTCAGAATTGGATTTCTAGGGAACCTGACCAGCACAATTAACTAACCCTAAACTAGACCGCCCGTAGGTATGAATTAATCTTCTTTATATGTATGAAATATGCTCTCTGTTTTTTTCCCTAAAACTCTGACATCTTGGCCCTTGCTGCTCCTGAAGACACTGCCCCTCCCAGGTTTAGCTCACTTCTGAATATAATGAAGAACATCGCTCTTCAAGGACATCTTTTGTATACAACCATGGCCTAGAGCTCCACTATCTCTTTTGATGAGCTTTTACACTCAGGGTGCCCTTTATTTGTGCAGGTTCCCTAGTGAGTCAAGCTAGACAGTCCTCAACCTTCTCATGCTGCCTCGCCCATCCCTCCCCTGAAGAAACCACAGCAGAGACTCTCTCCACACGTCTCCCTTGCTTCTCACCTTCGGGAGCACCCCAGAGATTCCTCACACAGTCCCACACAGCCCCGCAGCAGGCTATGCCTCCTCTGCGGGCATCTGTGAAGTGAAGTATTTTCACATCGCGGTGGTCACTTCTGCCTTTGTATGTCTCGCCACATCTGATGAAAATACCTAGGAAGTACTCAAACTCCGCTGTCTCCAAATCCCCAGAACATCTGAGCCCTTGTGAGGATTCTGCCCTTTAAGCAGAGGAGCCACAGGGAAGGTGTCCCTGTTAGTCACTTCCTAGCAAGCTGCCTGGCACTCGCTAGACTGGGTTATATTAGGTAGGATCCAAATTTTCCGTTATCCCTATCCTGTTTCCGTCCACCCTCTGACTCTGTTTTGGAACAGGCGCAAACAAGAGCAAGGACTTTCCTACCTAAATAAGCTCCTGGGTCTCCTAAATTTATTCTTGAGTCTTTTTCTGCCTGAAACTTAGTTTTCTTGGCTCTGGTCACACAGGAAGGCCTAAGCCCGAGTCTTTGCTTGTCCTCCCTGCTTCTTGTGGGACCAACCCGCTTCTAGAGGCCAAATTCATTCCTGAGAAGGGGTGGACATATTAATGGTATATTTATCCCCATAGAAATTAGGAAACGTTTTTGGATACACATGTATACACACACACACACACACACACAGAGAGAGAGAGAGAGAGAGAGAGAGAGAGAGAGAGAGAGAGAGAGAGAGAGAGAGAGAGAGAGAAAGCTGTTCACAGTGAAGTAAAGCTTCGTTCTCTATAAGACCATTTAAGGACTGTCTTCCATTAAAAATTTGACTTAGTATGCATTTAAACAGCATACTCTATGAGCACCTGAAGTCTCTGGGGAGCAGTGACGCAGTGACACAGGGGAATTCATGTACCTCACGCTCTTCAGGAACACATCATGCCAAGGATGCTCGGAGATTCTGCTCCCTCAGCTCTCACAGCCCCACTCTCCAATGCACATGCAACTGTTTTTGTTTAGAACAGTCGTTTCCTTGTGACACTTTTTGGTTTCCAGAACTCACACTTTGAGGACAGCAGTTACCTTTATCCACATTATAATGTCAAGAGTTTTAAACACATGGGGTGTGGGATGCAACTCTGTTGCCTGAGTGCCTGTCTAGCGCACACGGAGCCCTGGGTTTAGTCCCCAAGATCATAAAAACTGAGCGCGGCACATTCCTGCAATCCCTAAACTCAGGAGGGAAAAGCAGGAGGGTGTGCAGTCACTTTTATCTTTGACTACATAGTGATTTCAAAGCCAGTCTAGACAAAACCTTCTGTCCCTCCGGGTATGGTGGCTCACACCTTTGATCCCAGCACTTGGGGAGGCAGAGACAGGCAGATCTCTGTGAGTTCAAGGCCAGCCTGGTCTACAAAGTGAATCCAGGACAGCCAAGGCTATATACAGAGAAACCCTGTCTCAAAAACTAAACCAAACAATAAACACTCCTTCTCAAAACTATTCTAAGTAACTCTGATTACCCCGGGGAGGGGGCACTCTTTTTTTCTCCCTCCTTTACAGATTGATTTATTGGATAAATAGGAATGAATGGACCTGCTTTTCCCTGTGAGCACACTGTGAGGTTCCACATTTCCAGACTGCACTGGGAAACTTTTGGAAAAACCTTTTTTCTATTTATACATCAATGGGAATCCTCCCCACCTCACCCATCCCCCCATATGGATCATGTGATGTCCCAGCTGGCAGGCTATGTTAGGAATTATCCAGTTTAACGTCCTTACTTGGCAGAGGATCAAAGCAAGAAGACCAGATGGGAAACGGAGGGCCACACAAGCTATTTATTGGCCAGTGAGGGTTTTAGGGCGGAATGTAGAGGTTATGGGCTCTGGAATTTTAGCCTAGATTTTGGGTTTGTCATCAACTACTATTACAACCTTGCATTTATTAAGTTATATGTCCACAGCTAATCTTGTCATTGCTACTTTAAGAAGGAGAATAACATCATAGGGCAACTATGAAAATTAAATAAAGCAATACTTAGGGCAGTGCCTGGCAAATAGTGTGTTGTTTAAGTGCCAGCCATAGGTGTCACAAATGAATAGAAATGCAGACTCCTCTTCCATTGCAAAGAATTTGCTGAGCAACAAGCGACCTCATGTCCCAGCACTCTTTACATCTATCTAGGACTGAGTGACTGATGACCAAAGAGGAGCAAGTACAAGTTGCACGTGATACTGCAAAGCTATGTGGTTGGTCACAAAGACTGGATGATGCCAGAGCGACTCATTGCTCCCAAATGCAGCCACTGATGAAAACAGCCTGTCACAAGTGATGGGACAGCAATTGAGTTGTAATCTGAATAAATTAATAAAATTTTAAAAATACATGCACAGAAAAAAAAACCCTTTAACCCTGCCCCCCAAAAAGAAAAGAAAACAGCCTGTCTACCTGACCAACAGCGTGGAGAGCTGGTTAATCAGGGCGCACAATATACAAGTAAGAAATAAGCCTTCACTGTGAAAGTCATGAGACTCAAGGGCTTTTGTGGCAGCTGGAACGAAACACCCTGACTCATGTACTGTTGTGGTTATTATTAAAATAGAGAGTCTAAGGTTAGAACTTAGCTTGGTAGAATGCTTGCCTGGCACGCACTGCAAAAGCTGGATATGGTGAGATAGACCTGTAATCTCAGCACTTGGGAGGCAGAGGGAGTAGGCTCAGAAGTTTAAAGAGGCAAGCCTGGGCTATGCAAGACATTGGCTAAAAATAAATAAATAAACGAATAACATATGTGGGACATGTGTTGGGAAAGCAACGGGGAAGATTAGTGTGGATGTGACCTATATGACCCTGGGCTGCAACCTTGGGGCCCCAATGAAGAAAGAAAAGGTATTAGTATTCAAAGAGTGGTATTCCTCTGTTGTGTCACAGCGGGGGACAAGAATACAACATACAGGCTGGCTCAGTGGTGGTCTTTAGGGCTTCCATGGTGAGTGACAAGACGATGCTCAATTGTTTCAGGCCTGGCAGGAAATTCTGTAGTGTCTCTTGTAAGAACAGTACAGACGTTAGAAGGCTTACAGGAAGAGTGGGGGCCAGATTCCATTTCTCGCTCTCCCTGTACCTGCACGCCTTTGGCCAAGCCATACAATAAACGGCAGCTCTAGCCTCCTCGTCTGTAAGGTGAGGCCTGCAGGATCTTAAAGTGTCCTCGGCGCTAACCATCCAGGCGCTCTGCAAGTTCCTTCGCTCAACAAAGTGATCACTGTGCAGGGTGTGTACAGAGATCTTTCAGAGATGCTCAGAGTGCTAGAGTCAGGCAGAGAGGTGGTCTTCGTGGCCTCGAAGCCTTCACTTAGCTTGACATAAATTGGGGGTGGGGGGGGCACGGCTAAGGACCACTTCACAAGGCTGAACATTCTAAGAAAGGTGTTCGTTTCGGAAGAGCCTGGGATCTGCGGTGTGAGGAAGATTCAGAAAACGCTCTCACTTTTTTTTTTTTTTTTTAATCTTAAAAATGCTGCGCTTCTGACCCTAAAAGGAACCTATTGTCTCCTATTCCTTCATTTTCCAAGTGAATCCAAGGGTCAGGGAGGTGAAACCGCTGGTCTCTAAAGCCCTTTACCTGGAGAGTGGGTCAAGTGTGGTAACCCACACCCAGCAGCAGCAGCCATGGCTTTACCAAAGAAGGGGCATCTGGAAAAACATCATACTTGCTTTGTTGATGGGCCTGGGGTTTTGGGCTGCAGGGCCATCTAGATCCCTTGGTTTAAGAAACAACTCATTCTTTGCTGTTATTGACCTGGAAGGGATTCTCAACGCCATCCCCCCCCCCACCCCCCCCACCAACTGCAGACTGTGGTAAACTTGCTCTAATCTAGTCTGACGTCACCAGATCTGACCTGTGATTACCAAGGAGCCTCTGGAGCAGTTTCTTTGTAAGCTTTTCAACCTCAGTTTCTATTAATTGGGCCATTCCCAGTTTTGTTTAGAGATATGTAGCAGTAAAATTAGCCACACAGCTAAACAAGGGTAGGGATGGAGGGCTGTGGGGAAGAGCCTGTAGCTACCTTCTGGTTGCAAGGATTCCCTTCCAGGGAAAACAAAAAGCCCCTCACTCTGTTGCCATGGGAACAGGCTGAGCAGTGCTGGAGATGCTCTGCAGGAGGCTGTTTGGAAGCAGAGCTGGGGAGAGGGCTTCCTTTTCAATGGGAGGGGGCACTGTGAAAAAGCAATCTTGTCAGCAATTCTGATCCCTGTAGCTGCTGAGAAAACTCCCCCCATTCCCTAGGCATGGAACAGCTACCCAGGTAGCAGAAAAAGGTGCCAAGGCCCAAGGCTTACTGCATATGACTGGGGAGTAGGGTTCTCTGTTAGGATTCACTCACAGAGGAAGCTCTCCTCATACCCAAAAACCACACTTCTGTCCCTGACTGACCCAGGAGAGGTCGTGGGTACCCATTTCCTGAAGAAGCCAGTGATGTAACCAGAAGGAGATATGTGAGATCAAGGATTTGGGGGGGCGGGTAAGTGGCGGAAGAGACGGCCACAAGTCTATCGTATGTGACTCAGATTCTTCAACGCCCCTAGTTTGACACCATGCATTCAAACAGAGGCTAGTAACGATTATTCCTCTGGGGACCTAACCATGTCCCTAACCATCCTGTGTGAGGAGTTGCAGGTCAGACATAGGGGCGGAATCGGATGGCACCAGCTTTAAAAGCATGTGCTCAGAGACCCGATAGGCTTGACGTTTCCATGTGACTAGATCATAAACTGCTGGGTCCCAGTTTCTCCATCTGTAAAATGGGTAGTAACGGTAGCTGCATTACAGAATTCCTAGGCAATGTTCCAGAACAGCATGGGAAAATACTTAGCCAAGGGCCTGGGCTGCGATGGGTCTTTAATACATGTAGACTTAGCAGAAGATGTTTACAGGGGTTGGGCTTTGTGACTTTCAGAGACCTACTACAATAGGGGCCTATGAATTGATTGCTATTTTTTTTTTTAAATAAATCATGTTCGCCCTCCATGGTTCACAATCTTCTAATTAAAAAACAAAAAAACAAAAACAAAAGCAAAAACCAACTCCCATTCATCATCTGCTTTGCTCATTCTTCCTTAAAAATAATTGTTTGTATTAAAAACAAATAGCAGGAAGGAGAGAATCCCCGCCCCCCATCTTTTACCACGGAAATAAAATCTTTTAAAAGTGGTGTTATCCAACAGCCTGTCTGTGATCTCCTTCTCTTTTGATGTCTATTTAAGAGGGCTTAACAATTCCAAAACTTTATCTTTTCCACAGAAAATATTTCCAAGTCATCCTCTCCAGGCCTGGCATCCTTCCCAGGCTCTGGTCCCCCCAGAGCCAGCATTCATTTCTGAGGATGAGCCAGAAGAATCCATGATCACCAGCTGCACACGGCATGCTGCCGCTCACACAGCCCTGCCATCCTGTGCCACTTCATCACCCACACAGGGCTGTGATAGGACGAGCGATGCCACCAGCTCTGTTCTAGGGAAGAATAAGTTCAAAAGCTCGCCAGCTCTTTTCAGTGTGGCCGGGGGATAATTGGTGGAACAAAGAATTTGATTCCCCAAGTACACTGGTGCCACTTCAGAACAGGTTTTGCCAAAGGTAGAATGTCTGGACACCCCCAAATTAGCCAACTTTAAGAGCTGGGGAGATGGATCAGTGGTTAAGAGCCATATTCTTCCAGAGATCTTGAGTTCAATTCCCAGCAACCACATGGTGGCTCACAACCCTCTATAATGAGATCTCATGCCCTCTTCTGGAGTGCAGGTGTACATTCAGACAGCACTCATTTTCATAAAAGAAATAGGTAAATTTGTGGGGGGGGGAGAAATATTAAAAAAAAAAGAAATGGAGTAAGTCTACTCTCTTCTCTCTTTTCCTCAAGGGCACTGTCCTCACTAGTGCCAAGCCAGCAGTCATCTGGTTGCCCTCTCTCCCTGCTCTTTCCTTCCCTCCTCCTTCTTTCTCTCCCTCCTCCTCTCTTCCCCACTACTTTTCTCAACCCATCTTGAAGTCCTGTCACTTTTTCTCTGTCCCTCAGACTGTCCTTTCCACCCCCCTCCCCCACTGAAATCCTTCCCACCCACATCCTTGACACCTCACCTCCTGATGGTTCAGCTGTGGAAATGGTCTCACTAGCTAGAATAACAGCGAATGACTTTCTTCTCGGGGGCCAAGAAATCAAAAGATACCTCCCTAGAGCCCAGAACTGAACATGCTTATTTATAAGACCACTGGAACCAAAGAAAAGAGGAGACAGATCATTGGCGGGTTTTTTTTTTGCCACTATCAAAAGGATGCAGCGACAATGAGAAGAGGTGCTGTTCTTCACCTTTGCCTGCGTCTTTTCTATTAATTTGAAACCCAACCTTGCCCTTCCCCCACAGCCTCTTAGCCCTCAGTTGGGCACACAGTAGATCCCCGATAAATATTTTTTAAGTCGCTCTATCTTTTAAAAAGCTTATTTTGAGCTACAATAGAGACCCTTATAGGATAGAGTAGTGGTTTTCAACCCTAGGGAGTTTTGTTTGTTTGTTTTTTTAATGACCATTGGTGTCTGACGTTGTCCTTATTGGCTCTAATTTAATTCATCATGGCAGACTTGGTCCTAGTCCTTTTTAAATATATCCAAGGCTGAGAATTGCTGGCTTACGGAAAAGGCAGTGAATGTCAGAAGTCCTGGTTTTACTGACTATCATTAGTACAAAAACAAAATCATTCAACTTCACTGGGTCTCCATTTTACCTTACAGAAGGTAGAGCGGCTCCAGTGCATTGTTTCTACAGAGCATGTGTGTTCTGATAATATGCTCTACCTTCCCAAAAGAGCTTCCACTGAGAGAGTGGTCCTCTGCTTCAGAGGACACAAGTCTAATGCATGCGCTTTCCTTTTTGTCATCTATTCCCAATCTGTTCTAGCCACTGGGAAGAGCTCCTGTTACTTTGGTCAGCCAACCACAGCCAATCAGTCAGCTGATGATAGTAAGGGGGTAACCATGGTAGTGGGGCTTCATCTCATTCTTAGTTATGCCATTGGCACTTTCTTACACTTATGGAATGTATTTTAAGAAAAGCCATTAAGCCTGTGAAACCAAATTGTTTCTGTCAAAATTCCTCCTATCTTGATCATTGGGAGCTGTGTCAAGCCAAAGGCTTACACTTATCCCGTTTACTGTGTTAGAACATAGAAGGTTCTCTGTGGAGAAAGCTCAAATTAGTCAAAGGAAAAAATTGTGTGCACCTGCATACTACACACACACACACACACACACACACACACACACACACACACACTTTAAACCTAAATACAAAGTTCTACAACAGAATATCTGGTGACCCCCGAAGAAAGAAAAGATGTAAAGTCTTCCTACTACCACCAACTGGGTCTTTGGTTTTGTAATATTCATGTCATGCCAAATATGGTTTATTCCTTCTATAGCCAATTCTTGGCCGGAAGGAAGACTCCCAGGAGCTCTAATACAATAAGAAATGACAAAAAAGAAAATATCTCTCATCCTTTGTATCATGACTGCTTTCCATTCTGCTAGCAATGGTTCTCAAATTCCTCCCTGAAATTTACATAAAGTTTCACTATAAGGAAGTAGAAATTAAGAGGATTAGAATGTAAGTTCTATGGCAGACAGTTAAAAGCAGAGGCTGCTGATGCTAAGGCAAGATCTGGACAGGCCAGGGTGAGTGTGGACTTGGCAAAGGCCAAACATCTAGGCTGAGCTTGAAGGCTTTTTTTTTTTTAACTTACCCAATCTTTTTAGTAGTCCATTGCCAATCTTACAGACACATTGTGTCAGTCATCTTTCCATTACCATAACAAATAGCTGAGACGAGCAACTTATCAGGAGAAAAGGCTTGTCTGAGCTCACAGTTCTAGAGGTGTCACTGCGTTAGCCTGTGGTGGCATGGCATGGCAGGAACACACCATAGAGCAAAACATGCACCTTATGGCCAGAAAGTGAAAAGGGGGAAATGAAGAATGGCACCTCATTGGCCTCTTTGAGGATATGACCCCACTGGGTTCTACTTCTTAAAATTTCCAGCAACTCTAAATAGTGTCAAGTGGGCAACATGGCCGACACAGGGTCCTTTGTTGGACCCTTGTTGTCCAGACTGCAGCACCAGTGTCCTGTGGCTGTCAATTCTAATTACTTTTCTCCCTGTTTAATGTGAGGAGTAGCTGAATGCTACTAATGTGATGGTGATGCCACTAGTCAAGGAGCCAACTCCTGCCTATTTGGGACCAATACCAAAAACATCTTCCCCTGTAGTGATTTTCTTTGCTTAGTTCTTCCTCAGAATGCCTCTTCCATCTGGTAGATGTCATGTCAGCTATAGATTCATAAATGTAGACCATTCTGTCTAACACCTGTGTTTACAGATGAGGAAATTGGTCCCTTCCAAGGATGGGTTTTGCCCATGGTTACATACTCTGTGGCATTGCCATTCTGATGTGCTGAGGGCTTGTCCCAGGTCTAATGGGTACTACGAGGAGAAAGTAGAGCACAGACTCAGCCTTTAGCTTTTCTTTTTCATTCCTATGTCCCTTTAGCAGTCTCATCTACTCTTCTGTATCACCTCGGTGCTGATGACCTTTTAATCTGTGTCCCTTCGTCTGATTCTGTCTTGTGCTCCAGGTTCATGATTTCAGTTGTCATTGTTATCCCAAAGGTAAGATGCCAAAAATGGAATCCACCACTCACCATCCAAACACCTCACTCCTGGACTCTCCCTCTTATTCCTGTATTCCTATCCCAGCTATCCTCTTAGAGCTGGGTGAGATCAGACAGCCATTGTCAACCTTTGCTTTTCCTTTTTCCTCTACAAGGCTACTCAGGCTCCAAATCTACTTCTTACCATATACGTCTTCCTACACACTCTCTTTCATTTCAATGGACACAATCCAGGCCCCCGCCCTCCCTCATACACACTGCTGTGACAGCTCCTTCATTAGTGGCTTTCCTCTAGGAGCTGCCCATCTGCTGCATCTCCATCCTCCATATTGCTGCTGGACTAACTTTTCCAAAACACAGATCTGTCATGCTATTCTCTTGCTCAAACACTTCTGTGTTTGTTTTCCTGCCTGCAAAATAATGTACTTTCAGCCTGTCAATCCAGGCACTCTACTGTTTGCTCACCCCTGGACGTTCTTTCTCCCTCTATACCCTGTCCCAGGCACATTTTTATTAGTCAGGTCTTCTTCAAAGTCCACACACTTGCTTCTCATGCCTAGAATTGTTACCCCCCCTCTCGTATTACCCTTACAGAGCCCCACTTCTTTAATGAAAGGCATTTTCCTCCCTGTACATTCTCCAGGGAGAGTCACATCTCAAATCTTAACATTAATTTGACGGCATGTTAATAACTTACAACTCAGGATGTTTGTTAAAAGCAACAAAACCGTGAAAAATCTGGAGGAGATAGCATAGGGGATCTAAAATATTTTCTCTCCACTAATGAGCTTCAGACTGTTAAGATGTTTCTCTCTTAACCTTTGTACCTTGTCCTTTGAAGTCCTACCATTGCGTGATCGTGATTTATAAAGCATTCCCTTCCCTACCACTTCAAAAGGACCCACTGAATTCAAATGCTATCTGAAGCCAGATTGCTTGACATTTGTCAAGGTCATCAGTAAGTTAATTAGTCTCTGTTATTACTTATGGGCTTAGTAGTTGTGAGGGGAAAGTGGGGCATTGATATATGTATGAAATAGGTCTTATCATCGATTGGGGCTCTTGGCCTAGCTCTCAATGTTTAACTATTGTGCCCTAAGCCAGATTTCGAGGAGGCGTGTTTTTCTACATACTGGGGCCACCTCAGCTCTCACCCGCCTTAAGCCTCACTCAATGCCTGAGTGGAGGAAGAGTGCAGAAGAACATGAGGCGAACCAAGATAACCTTGCATGCCTGCTCAGGAAGCTCTCACAAAAACCACACCCTGGAGCCTGAGCATTCTAGTCTGGACTCCTGGACACAAAGCACAGGTGAGCAATGCTGTGGGTACTATGGTTGCCTTTATCTTATAGTCTAGAAGGATTTGGATTTTGTGACTCACTAAATAGAGCGTTTACTGAGCATTTCATGCCAGACACTATAGGAGACACAAGGTAACTCAGATACGCTCCTAATACAGGAAGTTTATAGGGCTGTCAGGGAGATGGCTTTATACTCAAGGAAACCAAACCGTGTTAGATAACCAGAGGCTGCAGCAGATTCAAAGGTCTTACTTAGAAAAAAGTAAGTATGGGCTTAGTAGTTATGAGGTGAAAGTGGGGCATTGGTATATGTATGAAATAGGTCTTATCATCGATTGCTCATTTTAGTCTATTCTGCTTTCCCTTTGATCCAGACATCCCAGAACAACATCATGGCCTCAAATTCTGAAATCTGAAAGCTTATGGCAGGAGTGCCAAACCCTAAAGTATTAGCTTGATACTTATTGAGACCATGTTTTTCTCTTTTCTTTTTTGTTTGTTTGTTTGGTTGGTTGGTTGGTTGGTTTTTTTGCTTTTTGTTTTTTGTTTTTTGGTTTTTTGGGACAGGGTTTCTCTGTGTAGCCTTGGCTGCCATGGTACTCACTCTGTAAACCAGGCTGGCCTCAAACTCACAGAGATCCACCTGCCTCTGCCTCCCTACCTCTTCCTCCCTGAGCGCTGGGATTATATGCTTGAACCACTGAGCCCAGCTAATTCTTTCTTTAATGAGACTCAGCACACCTGAAATTCACTCACTGGGTCACATGTTGCCATCTCTGTCAGAGAGATGCAGTGATGCTGCTGGCTGGGAAGACAGAGATGCATATTTGCTTTTGCCCTGTTTATACACATGTATGTGCAGGTGGGAGCGCACATTGAGAGAGAGAGAGAGAGAGAGAGAGAGAGAGAGAGAGAGAGAGAGAGAGAGAGAGAGAGAGAGAAGGAGAGGAGAGGAGAGGAGAGGAGAAGAGGAGAGGAGAGGAGGGGAGGGAGGGGAAAATCAAGTACAAGCAATGATTCTCAATGATTCAAACAGTGGGAAAGCCCAGCTTGGCTTTTCTGCAGGCCTCTCCTAGGAGAATACCTGTATCCAGGAAACAACTCTCAAGCCTGGATAACTGACCTGAATGACAAGAGAAGTCGTCTAGGAATCCCCTGGGGCTTGTCTGAGTGGATCCATGAACACTCATAATACCAGGGAAGAAAAAATAACAACAGTCCATCTTGGCACCCTGGCTGTAAATGGCTCATTTACTCTGGCAAGAGGAATGGAGTTTTAATGACAAATTGTAATGCTGCACAGCAGGCTGGGTTGTGTGCTGTAAATTATTTGGAAAGAGGCACTATACCTTAGTACAAAGAGGACTGCTTTCTGCTGAAGAGTCTGGACTAGGTGTGGAATGATACACTCCCTCCCTGCCCCCCAGATCCCCTCTCCCATTTCGACCTATCCAGTGCTCCCCTCCCCCATCTTCAGGTCCTCCCTTTCCTTCATCTGGGAAATGAGGGCAGGGCTAGGCAGGTTTTATCATAGTGCATTTTCACTAGGAAGGCAAAGAGACACCATAGAGCTTCACAGGACCCTGAGCCCGAGGGCACAGAGCTCACCAGGCATCCTGGTTTGCCCTTTTGAGAACTCCCGGAGTCTTTTCTCCGCATAGATTCACTTTCATATTACGAGGGGAACTCTGAGGAGCCTGGGAAAGATCTAGAAGCATACCAGGAGACCGGAAGAGCCCATACTGTCAACATCTTCATGTAAAGGCAGTGCATGCGTATAGGTGGCTCTTGAGGATAGGAGACAGATACCATGACGGCAGAGAGAGTGCCCTGCCTCCCCCATGCCCCACAGCATCTGTGATCTCTGTCATATTCTAAGGATTCTGGCGGTTGGACCAACCATGTAGCCAGCATTGACCAACAGACCATCAATGAAATAACAACATGTCATTTCAAGGTTGAGGCAGTTAAGGGTCTAAGTGTTTCCTCCCTCTCTCCTGTGCCATCCGTTGATGTTGGTACTGATGGAGTTGTCATGAAATGAAGGCAGGCAGTGTGTCCTAGACTGTGCATTGTGTTTGTAAATAAGAAACCAAGCCTCATTATATTAAGCTGGTGAGATGTTTTGTTGTTGTTGTTGTTTGTTTGTTTGTTCGTAGTTTTCATTATTTGTTAATTACAAAACACACGAGCTTACCCAGACCAATATAACCATTATCTATGGGGCTTATATTTGTGACAAAATTTCCTAAACCTGGGTAGGACATTCCCTGACTTTCTCCTATATGTCAGCCTTGGTTGCCAGCAGGCCTGATTGTGGGGCAGCGTCAATGCCTTCAGCCAGGCTTGCATCCCAGTCCTGGCTCTGCCACTTCCTAGGCAATCTCAGAGAGTTCATCCAGCCTGGCTGAGCTTTTCATATGTCAAACAAGAGGATCTATCTTGCCGTGCTGGTAGGACAAATGAGGCAATATTTGTCAAAGTCTCGGGGCGGTTCTCAACACACAGCACATGCTCAGAACAGTCAGTTTTTTCCTTCTCATTCCTGTCATCTTTTCCAAGCTGCAGTATGGTCCTGCATAAAGGAAGGTTAATTGGCCCATGAAAACCAGCCTGAAACTAGGTCTTCTCAGAAATCTGCACTATCTAAACACTTGAATGTGATGCACGTTACTCAGCAGCCATATTTCTCATGCAAACTACACAACATCTACACCCCATGCTCCCATCCTCAGAATGAATGGAAGAAGCCTCAGGCATTGATTATTTTGAAGTTTACACAGTAGCTGGGCACCATATGCAAAGGTTCTCGTCCATTGTGATTATCAGCCTTGTTTGAACTCACGTTTGGGAAGGTTGCCTGTTGACAGCATCTCACTCGTTGGATAAGAACTGGAGAGAGCCCAAGATTCAGCCATGTTAGTCATACACACTGTAAAGCAGGTGCCACAGGATCCTATGCTCAGAGGTATTCTCCAGTCCTCTTCTTCTCCAAACTAGATCTCAAGGTCTGTGTAGTCACATTTCCCCAAGTATTTTCAGTTAATGATAGAGAGAAAACAAAGGCCAGGAGAGGAGAGAAGGAAAGGAAGCCACCTTTAGACATATACTCTGCAGCTAGTGCAACTGTCTGTCCTCTAAACATCTGTTTAGTGGCTTCTGTGTTCCAGGTATTGGATCAAGTGTGGAGGCTGAACGGGAGCCACTGTCACCACACTCTGATGAGGATGACAGACACATAAATAATGTTAGAGAAGACGAGAGCAGAGTAAAATACCAGGAAAGATCAAAATACATCATTTACAGCATCAGTGTGTGTGTGTGTGTGTGTGCATGCTCTTTCCAAAGAGACCAGCCAATGAGTTTTATAGGGTATGCAGGAGGTTTTTTTTGGGGGGGGGGCAAGGGAAGGGTGAAGGTATTCAAGACTCTTCATATGTAATAAATCGTCTATAACAGGTCATATTGGGCTGTTTAGGAAAGGATGGCCCCATCTAAACCAAAACACTTGGAATCTCTAGTGAGCTAGGTCTCAGGCTCATGGCTAAGAAGTAAGAGTTCATCTACATGGACTGGGCATTGGGCACAACTGTAGAATTAGATTTAGGTTACTACAAAAGAGAAAGAGGAAGAGTGCATTGTCAGAGAGACAAGGCACAGTACGATCATGATCACGGTGAGAGAAGCAGAAGCTGTGATGAGCTGCTGAAGCAGAAGGCATGAGGTGCAGTAAAGAGCCACAAGGATAGACAGGCGGGTGGCCCTGCTCCCTGAGGACATTCTGCAGGATAAGGAGGCTTCATCCTGTTCTGCTGAGTGGAGTCACTAAGGGGCTCCAGGGCCAAGCTTACTGCAGTGGCAGGTTGCTGTTAGGGCTCATGTCTGAATGTGTCTTCTCTCTCTCAGTCATTTTGGTTCTACCTGCCTTTCAGAAGTATGACCTGTCCCCTTCTGTTCTATTTGTTGGGCTTCTTATCTGAAGCCTCAAATCTAGTTTTCATCATATTAACCCCATTGAAGAAGGTTCCAAGGTTAAATTATCTATCCCAAGCCACAAAGTAACATACAAACTGAAAGTCCATGCAAACTCCATCTGACCCCAAAACACAGCATCAAACCTCTGTCCCTACCTCCTACACTATTTCACTTTTTACACTCTTTCCTACCTCCAGTTCCCACTCAACTCTGACTCCCACCATGTCTCTCCTCCTTTTACTCCATATCCCTCTGCAGTCTGACTTTAACTCTGAGGTCATCAAAAGCCTTCTTGTAGTGCCCTACCCTCACAGGCTAAAGACTAAAACATCTTCTGGCTTTTCTCATTATGCTTCTGTCTCTTTTGATGGTAACTCTTTGTCCACCATACCTTGTGCATTATTGATACCACAGAACCTAAGGGGCCCACATTTGGTCCCTTTGGTGTTGCCTTTTTGTTTTGTTTATTGAGACAGGGTTTCACTGTGTAGCCTTGGCTCTGCTGAACTCATTTTATAGACCAGGCTGGCCTTGAACTCACAGAAATCCGCCTGTCTTTGCCTCCCAGAATGCTGAGATTAGAGGTGTGGACCACCACTTGCGGCCTGGTGTTGGTTTCTTAATCCATTTCATCCACTCAAAGTTTTATCCAGTACTTCTATTGAGCAGACTCAAATCAATCTCTATCTTTGACTATTTTTCCAATGCCTTCTGGGAATTTCTACTTGAACATTTCATGGGCATCAGAGACATTTCAAGACTGGCAAGTCTATGCCATGGAACCATCATTTCCTATTTGGTGGTACAGTCTTATGAAACAGTGGAGCTGGAGCTGAGAGGAGCTGGAGCTGAGAGGAGCTGGAGCTGAGAGGCTGGCATTTATTCAGTTCATCTTGTGTTTGCTTTATATCCAGTCCAACCCCACGTCCTTTAGCCTAACAGCATTGGCTCAGACACATCCAAAATCTACCTCATTTTTTTTTTTTTCTTTCTAGTTATCAATCACTGCCCTACACTAGGTCTCCACGATCCCATTCTTTTATGTCAAACAGCTTCCTCAGGGGTCTCTGATTTGAGAAAGAGGCATGTGTGAGTTGCAGAATATGATGGGTTTAGAATTCCTTACCCAAACACTGCATGTGTGAAATGCTGAACATCTGATCAACCTGTGTGGTCACAGGGATAAATGCGAAACAATCAACACGATGAGTCAATAAATAAAGAGACAGAACCAGGAGGGCAGAGAGGACAAAGTCACAGAGAATGGAGATGCAATAGAGTTGTCCTTAAACCAGAGACACTTCCCAGCTACTAAACCTCATGAGAGAGTTACCAAGGAAGCACATTTCTGTGTGTGTGAGGGGCAGTGGAGGAGGAGACTGACTAGAGAACACCCAGGTTGTCCCTTCATCTACAATGGAAAGCTCTAGAGACCAGAGTGGCTGGCTGATTTAAGATGGTTATGCTTTTAATCCATGGCCAACCTTGAGCAAGTCAGGATCCCTTGGCTCTTCCTGTGGTGTCTGTTGGGATGAAATGAATTATGGTAGAAGAATGCATTTGTCTTTGGGTGGCCAGTTCTTGCTCAGTGAAAGTGGGAGCTAGGAAAACAAACCAAGAAATGAACATCCTGGGGCTGGTGAGATGGCTCAGTGGTTAGAAGCACTAGTGTTCTTGCAGAGGGCTTGAGTTCGCTTTCCAGCATCCACATGGTGGCTCATTACTGTCTGTAACTCCAGCTCCAGGGGACTTGATGACCTTTTGGGCACCAAGTATGCACATGGTGCATATACATAACATGCAGGCAAAACACTCACAAGCATAAAATAAAAATAAATAAATCTTAACAAAAATAAATGAAAATCATTCACCAGAGAACATAGCACAATTGGGAAATACTGTAAGCCTCTCTGAATGCGGCAGGGGAAGGAGCACTCTCTTTCACTACATACATGGTGGTGCAGGCATGTAATCCCAGCAACTCAGGGAGACAGAGGCAGGATGTCTCTGTGAGTTCAAGGCTACCTGGTCTACAAAGGGAGTCCAGGATAGTCAAGGCTACACAGAGAAACCCTGTCTCATAAAACCAAAAACCAAACCAACCAAACAACAACAACAACAAAACCAAAACAAAACCCAAATCTCCAAAACTGTAGAAAAGTTAATTCATTTTACAGAGGAAGGAACCTGTTTGCTGAACACAAAGGGAATCCGAGGCCACACTGGGAACAGAATTGCGGTATTCAGCTACTCTGCCACAGGAAAAGCGCCGCTGTGTGCAGTGTGGGTAACGATTTCTGGCAAAACCTCTCTATAAATGGCACCACCACACATTCATAATTGGAGGGGAAAAAGCCTGCCTGGTAGCCCAGAATCTTACCTTTACTCATCTGGTGACTAGATAGCCCCTGAAGCACGTCAGTCATCCTTTCTCGCATAGACCGAAGTTCAGACTCATCACTATGCTGCTGTGGGCTCAACGTGCCCCACTAAACTTCGTGAAACCCTAACCCTTAGTGCTTTGGAATGCAACTTTATTTGGCAGAAGGGCTATGATGACTAACAGGGATGAAGTCACATTGGAAAGGGTGAGCCTCGAGTCCAACGTGAACGACGTCCTAATGGGCAGATGGCTGTGTGCAGACAGATACACAGGCAGAAGGCCTTGTGATGGTAAAAGCAGAGGCTAGGGTTGTGCACTTGTAATCCAAAGGATGGCCAGGCTTGCCGGCAGCCCACTACAAGCCAGAAGAGACCCGGGGAGACATCTGTTGCAGTTGCAGAGGGATCGTGGTCCAAAGGACCACTTGGTTTCAGGCTTCCAGGCATCATCAATCTTGCTGAGAGAACATTCCTCTGATGTTTCAAGACATATCGTTTGTGGTGCTTTGTAATACTGCTCTAGGAATAAATACACATGGCTTCCAAGAACCTGTGTGTCATGGGTTTTGTCTACCTCACACAACTGCCTTTTCTCTGTGCTCGAGAATACTATAAGCCCACAGCCCCTCTGAGGATGTTGAATGCACCGGTTGGTTCCCATAAAACATTTTTGTTATTTATAGCTCTTCATGTAATTTTCTTTACCTTATTTGGAGTTGCTTTAAATATCACCACTTCAGAGAGACTTTTCTAGAACATCCTACCTACATAAGCTCAAAGCATCCTGCCCAGCACCCCCACTGCAGACATGTCAATAAAATGGATTGCTTCTTAGCTGCTTGTTCGCTTTAATCTTCTAGAATCCAGACTGCATAGAGGCATGGAGCATTCAGTGCAGCTGTTCTAAACTGAGCTCCCAGTCACTTCTGGGAAGAGTTAATTCACCATCTTTGACGTGCTGCATAACTTGGAATATAGAAGGCACACAAAGAATTTGTTCCGAATGATGACAAGTCTTGCTGTGTGTCCCCTTACTGAAGGCAGGAAGCAGACAGTCTTAAAGCAACCTGCCATCGATCACAGAAGGACTGATCAAGCGGGTGGTAACGTGCCTCACAGGAGTCAGAGATAGAATTGGAAAAATATAAGATTTAAAACACATACTTCTTCTGCTTAGCCTGTGCTGCTGGGACGACTAAAGAAATATGTGTATTTGTCAAGTCTTTAGCAACTAAATCATTCTGTAAAAGGACCCAGGGAGCTGGCCACCCAAAAGGAATCCTAAGGTAATTTCATCTTTAAAATGAGCAGTAGTATCTTAATTTACAGTACGTACGAAATTCAAGCTTTATAGAGATTGACATAGTAGGTTATCAAGGCAAAATTGTTACTTCTATTCTGAAAACACAGACTTATTTGTTCACCATGCCCAAAGGTATATGATTTTTCAACATAAACTCATGCCTTTACCATTTGTCCAGGGTTAGATGCCAAAGTCAATGATCTGTATCAAAAAAGAAGCCCACAAGGCTATCTGATGTGAGAGTCTTGGTAACAATTTTTGCCTGACTTGGAAATCTCTTAGTACTTTGTTAATTTGGCCCTCTGGGGCCTCCTTAGGGGAGAACAAAGAGTGACTTTAGCACGGCCTGTCTTTAGGCAGGCTTCCTCCTCTGCCAGGCAAATCATCACGTTCAAAGTCCCCCAGTCTCCTCCGTGCACATGTCCTGTCACTCCTGATGAAGGGTGGTAGATGGCAGACACTCCCTGAGTTCTTGTTCTGAGGCGAGGCAGCAGGGAAGGGGCAATGTTGCTGCGGAAAGACACAGTGGTTCCTGTGAGGACGGAGGGGCTGGCCCCGAGAATGGGTGAACATCTGGTGTTTCTCAGAGAATGACTGACTAGAATGAAGTCCATGGGGCAGATTTTGACTGCTGGGCTCACTGGTGCGCTTTTAGGACCTAGAACAATAGCCCAATGCCGTGTATGAGTATGGAACGAGGCCCCTGATAACGTCATTGAGGGACAGAAAGAATGAGCGAACGATCATGCGTATCTCACCGGCAGCTTAGATGTGACGGCAGATCTTTGAGCCAGTGACTTTTCTTGCCCTGAGCTCAGAGCTCAGCCCATTGGACCGCTCGCCCAAGCTAAGCACCCTAACTCCTGGTTCACACCTCTGACCCCTTTGCATCAAAAAGAAGCTCTTGGGGAGTGGGAACTTCTAGCTATGTTTACAAGTTTTATCTCTTTCTTTGTCTTCACAGTTAAAGTCAGCTGACATGGGGGTTGATGTAGCGCTCTGAGGAGACGCTCTGGTGGTCGGACTTGGCATGGAAAAGCCTTCAACAAACATCTGTGAAATGAATGTGTCTAGACACTACTCTCATGACTCCTAGGTGGGACAAGGACTCAGGGCAGAGAGGATGACAGTCTTCGCACTGTTTATCTTACTGTGTGTGGACAACCAAATAAGCTTAGCCACCTTGGAGAGAAAACAATGTAACAGACCTCCTTTTAGCTACCACTTAGAAAACATCTGCCCAGTGTCAGGCACTCTGCTTGTATGCACTGCATATTTAACAGGAGGGTGGACGGGATGTTTGTGCTGTCCAACATTAACAATTGGCAGTCAAAGCTGAGTCAAAGGTTCTTTAAGCTCTTCCAGACTTAAAGACAGGAAGGAGCCCATAGTTGAGGACACACACCCCTCTCAGAGCCTAGCAGAAAGCATCTAAACCACCTCGGCCATCCTCAGTCATTCATTGCTCTGCTATCTTACTTTCCAGCCTGTAAAATGGAGGAGACAGGACAGGAAAGTGTTTGACTTCTTGGCCAGTAGGGAGAACTTTTTTAAACAAACAAACTAACAACTAACTACTTATCTTCTGCCTCTTTGTGTGAGTACGCGTGCATGTGCATATGCATGCATGTGGAGGCCAGATGATAATTTTTGTTTTTATTCCCCACCCACTGTCTTGCTTATTATTATTGTTGTTGTTGTTATTGTTTTTATTATTATTATTATTATTATTATTATTATTATTATTATTATTATTATTATTATTACAACTACTACTATTGAGGCATGTTCTCTCACTGGCCAATGTTGGCTGGTCAGTAAACATAAGCCACAGGATTTTACCTGTCTCTACTCCCCAGGCATGGGAGTTCCAATGTATACTGCTGTGTCTGGCCTTTCCAGTATAGGATCTGGGGATTTAACCCAGGTTGGCATGCTTACAAATCAAGCACTTTCTTACTTAAGCTATATTCTCAGCCCCTTTATTCCCCTTCATGAGGGAAAGGAACTAAACATCCCTTTTCACCCTTGCCAGCCCGAGGGAGTGGGTACCAGTCGATGCCTCTAAGAAGGTAACAAGAAACTTCTCTTAGAGCTGGAATTCACATGGTTCTTCTCATAGTGTCATCAAAATGACCAGAATTGAATGGGCAGTTCTGGAGTGGTCCAAAAAGCCTGGGGTACATGATAACATGGGAGATCATGCCTGTGGCTTTTTGCCACCTCAGAGCCATGCTGGAGAGGGGAGACCAGCCAGCTATAAATTCCTTTGAAAAGGGGAAAGGCTGGAGATTCCTCATGGCCCAAGTCAGCTCTGGATCTCAGAGGACATGAAGAAGAAGAACACAGGTTCTTTTGGCTTCTCAAAGTGGAACATAAAGGCTGGGGGTTGGGGGAAGCCATGAGCTGTTCAGGCAGCTGCCGGAACAAAGGCTGAAACAAGGAAAGTAGTGTTTCTTGGTAGAAATGCTGGAGGACTAGACCTGACCCAAGGAAAATGACTCTGAGAGGGTCCATGATGACTCAGGGCTGTGATGCTCCGTACCAAGTCACTGACACAAAAACAGAAGGTGAAGCCAGGGAGAATAACAACTCCAAGGCATTTCTTCTTATCTTCTGCCATAACACCCCTCTACCAAAAAACAAACAAACAAACAAACAAAAGAGATTCAGCCTTGAAGGAAGACAATATGACATCACAGATGCTAACCCTATACTCTTGGTGCGGATAATCCAAAGATGGCAGGGACTGGGGAGGAAGAGAAATCAAGCAATTGACAACCCTTGAAATCTCTCATCTTCCTTCAAATCCCCCGGAGTCCTGAACCCAGTTAACATCTGAGGAGGAGGTTTCAAATTAACTTTGAGATCAGTGCTTTAAACTAAATAGATGGAACAGGTTTTTTAACAACAAAAGTTGTCAGGCAATCACGAATTGAAGGTATCATTAAGGTGAGAGCTTAAAGTGCATGCCTTGGAGAGGGAGGATGAGTCAGTGTAAACCTTGTGGAGACAATAGAGAAAAATCAGAGTGCCTTCTTGTTATACAGTCTGGGCCCTGACTGCTTTATGAACTGGTCCCACTCTCAGTGTATCACTGACAGTAAGATGTCCGTACACAGTCACCAGTGAACACACAGGCGAGCTGGGGATTAAGAAGGGACACCTGACCTTAATTCATTCAGAAGAGTCTCCTGCTCCACCCTGTACACCTATTGCACCTGTGTTCACAAGCAGACGCCACAGGGGACTGAGAGCATGGATCACAGATAACACAGCAATAGATTTGGGTGCTTGTTCCTCAAACCTTGGTATTCTGGGCAAACGACTTTCTCTGCTTTGCTTTCCTCCTCTGTGGTCCGAGGGCGGTGCCTACTAGCACCATGCTGTAGGGATTTGGTAAGAATGATTTTTGTTCAGCACTAACCCTTCACTCTTCTTTTCCTTAATGCTCAATATGTACCCTTCTCGTCGGTCCCCCTCACACCCCTTCTGCAGGGGACCCCTAGCTGTATTCAGATGCTCAGTTATAATTCACATCTCTCCAATATTACCCACTATGCAAGGGCAGAAGGAGAAACCCTCAATTCTCTGGATCTCTGTGACAATTATGCACACACAGTAGGGGTGCAGCCATCTCCAATTTTGCTTAATTATCACTGTTAAACAGTCAGGGAGACCTGGAGGCTGCGGAGGAGAGGATGGTGATGAAAATGCTGAACATAAAAGTTAACTTACTGAACACTCATTCCATGCCAGGCATGGTGCCAGAGTCTTTAAATGCATCCTTTCATGGAGTCCAAAGCAACCAGTCCATTACTTTTTAATTTATCCTCAGGCAGGTTCTTAGGGCAGAGGCAAAAGGCAGCCAGGTTTTTTTGTTTTTGTTTTTGTTTTTGTTTTTCTGCCATGTCTCAGGACCACTTCTAGCCCACTTGCTGTTAAAGTCTTTGCTTCCCTATGAAGCCTTTTGAGATGGGCCTATGCAGTCCACATAGCTCTCAGCACTACTGTCTTCCAAGCTCCCACTAGGATGGCCCATTAAGCTCTACTTACAGCATTCAGTTGCTTTTCCAATCCAAAGGCCTAAGGGCCTCCACATTCTCAAAGCAACAACAACAACAACAACCAGCATGGTCAAGCTTGTCACAGCAATAGGCCACTTCTTGGTACCAACATTTGTATCAGTTGGTTTTTTTTTTTTTTTCTTGATAAATCACTATGACCAAGGCAACTTATAAAAGAAAGATTTAGTTGGGCTTATGGTTTCAGAGGGTTAGAGCCTATGATGTCAGAGCAAAGGCATGGCTCTAGGAACAGCTGAGAGCACCCGCATGCAGTATGTAGTGTGGACAGTTTAAGAATGGTGTCAGGGGAGAATGGGGAAATAGAAGGACCCAGCAGAGGGCCCTAGAAACCTACAAATAGATCATTATAACGGCCGATCTGGGCCCAGGGGTCCTGCTCAAACTATGGCACCAGACAAGGACAATACATGCAGTAAACTTCAAACCCCTACTCAGATCTACCCAATGGACAGGACATTCTTCACAGTTGAGTGGAGAGTGGGGTCTGACTTTCACACGAACGCTGGTGCCCCATAATTGACCACGTCCCCTGGATGCGGAGGCCTGGGGCACTCAGAGGAAGGACAGCAGGCTACCAAGAAGAGACTTGATGCCCTATGAGCATATACAGGGGGAGAAGGTCCCCCTCAGTCACAGTCATAGGGGAAGGGAGTAAGGGGAAAATGGGAGGGAGGGAGGAATGGGAGGATACAAGGGATGGGATAACAATTGAGATATAATATGAATAATTTAATAAAATATATTTTAAAAAAAGAATGGTGTCAGGAAGTTGGATGTGGTGGCACACACATTTTATCCCAGCACTCAGAGAGGTAGAAGCAGGTGGAGTTCGAAGCTAGCTTTGCCTACAAAGCAAGTTTAAGAAAGCCAAGGCTATACAGAGAAACTTTGTCTCAAAAAACAAGAAAACAACAACAACAAAAAAAAATGCTGCCAGGCTTGGGAAACCTCAACACCCACCCCCAGTGACACAGCTCATCCAAAAAAGGCCACAGTTCCTAATCCTTCCCAAACAGTTCCACCAACTGGGGATCAAATATTCAAACATATGTGCCTACAGGGGCCATTGGCAGTCAAGTCACCATCCATAAACGTCTTCCATTCTACCCGAAGGTTAATGCACTGGTGTCAGTTAGTTGGCTTTAACTAGCATATATCTAGAGTTTACCACTGCACTGCACACAGCAGTAGAAGTTGCCATGGCTTGGATATAAAGAGTTTACCTAAGACAAGGGAGATGGTCATTGGTAAAACGCCTGTTTTGTAAGCACGAGAACTTGAATTTGAATTTCCAGAACCCACAGAAAAAGCCTGACAGAGTGGTACATGCCTGCAACTCCAGCACTGGTGTCCGAGGAGGGCAGGGGCCTGGAGACAGAGCAGCCAACACAAACAAATCAAGAGGAAAGGTACCCACTGCTTCCACTCACATCAGGCATGCACCTGCACCTGCACACACATGTAAGCACACCTACACTAATCGATCACTCACAACACACCAAAATAGAAAGAAAGCTAAGGAACGAAGGAAGGAAGGAAGGAAGGAAGGAAGGAAGTTTTCCTAAAAGATTCATGTACTAAGCTTGTTTCAGCTGGTGGTAATGGGTGGATTGAGAAATGATGGGAACTGTGTCTCTTATCCCTAACCTCTTCTCTCTGCTTTACTTCCTCTGTGTCCTGCCCACCAGGAGGTAAGGAGTTATAAACAACCATATGTTCCTGACATGCGTTCTGCTTCACGGAAGACCAAAACCAACGAAGTCAAGTGAACATGGGCTGAACCCTCTAACACCAGTGTCCCCCACCCCAACTCTGGTGCTATGCTCATTCACTTAAGACATTAATGCACAGTTGCATGTAGATGTGAGGATACTCCTCATATTGGTAGAAGAAGAGGCATAGCCAGATTAAATGCATTGCTCAAAGTGATCCAGCTAAAAACTGGGATATCCAAGACAGGATGTGTCTGTCCCTCAAGCATCATCTTCCTCTTGTGCTCTAGTGATAATGGGGCGGGTGACTTGCCAGGATGTCATATAGCTGATAGATGGCAGTGTGGAGATTTAAACATCCTAGCCATAAGCATGGGAACAGAGCTCCAAAGAAGCAGCTCATCAATGGGCTGTGAGAATTTGTTTCCATCTGTGGGCCTCTTCAGTAGGACCAAGAAACTCACTGGCCCTCTCCTAGCCTCTTAAATATCTCAGAAAAACAAGCTATTCTCAGACTTAGATGAATTGGAAGCTTTGGATGATCGATACTGTAATGAAAGAAACATTATTTTTAGTGAATACCACAAACCAATTAATATATGCCACCAGAAGTTAAGTAGTATCCTTTTAGTAATTTCACAATCTGCTCAAGGAAGACTTTCTTCATATTTCCTTCCACCCCCAGGGACCCATTACATTTCTTTCTTTCTTTCTTTTTCTTTTCTTTTTTTCTTTTTTCTTTTTTTCTTTCTTTCTTTCTTTTTTTTTTTTTTTTTTTTTTTTTTTTTTTTTTTTTTTCTTTTCTTTTGTTACCCCTCTTTTTTTTTTTTTTTTTTTTTTTTTTTTTTTTTTTTTTTTTTTTGAGACAAGGTCTTTCTGTGTTAGCCTTGGCTTGGCTGTCTTGGACTCACTTTGTAGACCAGGCTGGCCTTGAACTCACAGCAATCTGCCTGCCTCTGCTCCCTGAGTTCTGGGATCAAAGACATGTGCCACCACACCCAGGCCCCATTACCTTTCTTACATCACTCTCTCTGGTTTTCTCCAAGGCTGACCTCCCAGTGTGACTCCCTGCTACTTATCAACCTGTTCTCTCTGAAAACGAAGCCTTCCTGGTTGCCATCCTGGGGTTGCAGATGGATCCATCTCCATGGCCCACCCCCTCTTCAGTGCCAGAAGTCCTAGGGCTTGCCTCTACTCTGTGCATCACTTCCCTTTACACAGGCCTCCTCTCCCTTCATACCCTCAAGGTTAACAGCTCCCTGTTATGAGTTTCCCCAAACTATGGCTGTTCCCTCCCAATGTCTCTTATATTGGCTCTGTCTGTCTTCTGACTGGGGAGCTGAGGCTGTGTCTGATTCTTTGTATACCCACTGTGTGACAGAGAACTTCCACACAGTGTGAGCCAGGATACATTTGGCCTAAACACTGGTTTTTTTGGTGTCAGACAAACCTTTCTCTGTGTTCCCACAACCTCAATCCTTTCACTTCCACTAACACAAGGACATTTTTTATAGGAAGTAAGAAACAAAAGTAATTCACCCTTCAAGACTTGGCTCCCAACCTACTTCCAAGAGGATGTCTCTTGGATTGTCCCCAGCTCATAATGATCTTTTTAAATGAATTTTGTGCAGGCATTACAGTCTGTATATTTCAGTTGTCAACTGCATGTCTCTGTGACTGCCTTCAACAGTCATTCTCCGGTGTTCGCAGATTCATGTTTTGCTGTCCTAACGTATCTGCAAAACCCATGAATGTCGTGACTATTTCTAAAATGGCAGCATCATTTTTGTTGTTGTTGTTGTCTTACTTGTTTAATGGCCTCTGACAAACTGAGCTCTTTCAGGCCTGACACTCTCTTCCATCAATCTTCATGAGACAGCTCAGGCACAGTGCTGGCACCAGTGGGTGCTCAGCTGGGCTTCACTAAATAAGGACATTTGGTGACCCCTTTCAGCCCCATGCCCTGAGCTTACTAAGGACTCACAGATCTCACCTGTGCACAGTTCTTATCCCAAGACAAGCTTCAGATGAGGCACAGAAATCCTTGGATTAAACACTCTTTCAATTTTTCATTTTTGTTTTGTTTTAGTAAATGCTTGCCTCTTTGGTCTCAGAACTGAAGGAGAAGTATTGGGAGACATCCCTCAGCAAGTCCTTTGCATATCAATTTTATGCAGAGCCCCTAAATCACTCTGAACTTCATATTCCTCCATTATTAAATTCAATACATCACTCAGAGAACACGCAGTGGTGCCAGCTGGATTCGGTTGGTACCCACACACCCACACCTGCACTGAAGCGTAGCTCCTAAATATGGAATCAGCTTTGCTATTTAATTTTTTTCAGTGGAGGAAACAGACATCCCAGCCCCCTCACTGAAGATGCTGCTCTGCTGTATCAGCTACAAAGCACAGGCTTCTGTTCTGCTTTGCCAACTGATTATATAGGAGGGCTTCCCGCAGATGGCAGGCTTAGTACCCAAAGATAGCGCCACTGTCAAACAGACCATTGTTTGCTGTTTTCCCTTGGTGTAGTAAAAGTGTGGGTGGGAAGAGGGGGCACACAAAAGAAACAAATGAGCTCACCTTCCTCAGATAACTATCGGAGCACTCTGTACCCCAAACACACCAGCCAATCCCAGCCCCACATATTTGGCTCTCCAGCTGCTGCATGTCCACACACAGCTGTGCCCGTGAGTCCTAAAGCTCTGTGGTTAGCAGGGAAGGAGGACAGATAGGTCCCCATGCAGGTCATGAGGAAGCCTAAAGCTAGGCTCAGGGGACCTGGCTGCAAATCAGTAGGGGAAAGGAGAAAAGAAGAGAGAAAGGAGGTCCAGAAGACAGAGGTGTGGCAATGAGAGGAGGGGCAGGATTAAGGTATTCTGAGACAGAGCGAATAGTTTGAAAGCCACTTGTCATTTTTGTCACAGGCAAAAGACAAAGGCAAAGGTATCTTGCTTGGCACACCCAGAGCCAGCCCTAGACCCTGGTTCATGACCCCTTCTGCATTCTGTTAAGTACATGCTGAGCATGTTTTCTGACTCAGAGCAGACAAAGCTCTGTCATATTGACAAGGCCATGGCTGGGTAGTTCAAGCTACACTATCTTTGGCAGAAATCTGTGTCTCCAGCAAGGCAGGGGGGAGGGGGTGAGCCCTTTCTTCGAAAGGCCTTCCAGCACATTTCGGCTTAGGCCAGAGTGTCTAGCACAGGTGGTTTTCATTTTATTTTACATTATTATTTATGCTGACTCAGTTCTCCTTTGTAAGTGAGTCCTTAGAGAGCTGTGAAACATTGAGGGGAACAGCTGTTATCCTCAGGGGTTCAACAGGGGAAAGGGAGAAGGGTCCTTGCTTCTGGCACCAGCCTTATGTCTCTTATGTGTTCACTGGGGCGTCGAAGGAAACAAAACCTAGATCTGAGCATCACAGTGGCTCACAGCTGTAAGCAGCACTCAGGAGGTGGAGGCTGGAGGATCAGGAGGTCAGGCAATCCTCAGCTGCATAATGTGTTTGAGGCCAGCCTGGGTTACATGAGACCCTATCTCAGACAAACAAATAATGCTAGAAAAATGCTTCAGGAAATAACAGCCCATTTACACACATTTGCACATCCATCTGGCCTGAGTCTTTCCAATGAGGCCAGTCTAGGGGACATTCTGTTTCCAGTTTTGGATCCTGTTCCTCCTGCAGCCTGTGCTGGGCTATGCTTTTCCTTGTGTACAGGTGTATGTCTTGTCCAAAAATGATCCCTCTTTCAACTAGCCTAACACATAGCTGAAGGTCTTTTATCCCTGACTTTGTGTACAGTGGCATTTTGCCTGCATGTGTGTTTATACCGGGTGCCCACAGACACCATTAGAGAACGTCACATTCATTGCAACTGAACTAGGGTTTCAAATGGTTGTGGACAGCCATGTGCATGCTAGGGATTGAACCTAGGTCCTCTGAGAGAGCAGCCAGGCTTTTAGCTGATGCCTGAGCCATCTCTTCATCCTTAGAGCTGAATTTCTACAAGCCTTACTAAGTGCAAAAGGCCATGATGCCACCATAGGAGGAAGTGTCTATATTAGATAAGCTTAGATCAGGGTTGCATCGGAGCTGTTACTTGCGAGTTCAGTATTAATGAACCAATGGTATCTGTGAAATAGTCTCTAAACAGAAACACACACAGGACAAGGTTATGCATTGATCGCTGAAGATGCTGAGACCAGAGGTTCATAGGATCCTAACTCAGTGCTCCTTCTGAAAGTAATGTTTCACTATTCATTGATTAAATGTCTAAAGTGGCTTTATATATAAAACGTAACTGCAATGACAAATAACAATTAACTGTGATTTTTCGCATAATGTCAGCTCTGTGGAATGGTTTTCTACTTCAGATCACAGGGGCCATAAGATAAGTGAACAGCAATGACAAGAACCTGAGAAATTGCACTCCATGGTTTGGATATGGCTGTGGCCTCCAGCGGTTTATGTATTGGAGGCTTGATTTCCTGTATAGCAATGTGAGTGGTGGTGACATCATTAGGAGGTGAGACTCAGCGGGGCAGGGAGTCCTTGCATCATTGGGGAGCTGCCCTCAGAAGGGACTGAAGCAGTTTTCCTGACACTCCTTGAGATACCTTGAGTGTGAGTTTATATTGGGAAACTGGTCTGTGGCTCACTTACTGGATTCCTGAGTTAGAATGTGAACTTTGCCTTTCACAGTCCTACCCTGAGGCCATCCATTGCTAGGCCACACCAAAAGCCAAGTCATCAGGATTGCCAGACTTAGGCATTTAGCCTCAAAAGTATGAGCTATAGAAATGTATTGTCTTCATAAGGTTAGCCTACCATGGGCATTTTATAACAAAAAAAAAAAAAAAAAAAAGGACTAATGCACCTTGTGTACATGATATAATAATCCTGTATAATAATCCAAGTAATGAAGTTAGCTTTAGAGAGGGTAGTTGATTTACTTGGTGTTCTACAGGACAGGAAGCAGAATTCTAACAAGCAGGGCCCCAGGGAGCCTTTGCCTGCTCCCATGTGCACGCTGTGAAAGATCAATCTTCTTCAAATGTGAGACCTGTAAATCTGTTAATAATTGTATGCTGTAGCTCTGTTACATAGCGAAGGGGAAGGGATTTTGCAGACAATAGGGTCCTTAATTGGCCAACAACTCAGCTTTGACTTTAAGGGAAACTATCATATATGGATCTAACTGAGTAGATGATCCCTTTAAAAGAAGTGAGAGGTTCTTTTCTGCAGATGGACAGACAAGAAGCAAGCCATGAGGTTTCCAGCTGGGAGGAGATTCTTTCTGCAATGATCCTGAGATGGGAAAGAGACACCCAGGATTCAGATAAGAGAACAGCCCTAGTTGGCATCTGAATTTGAACCCAGAAACTGATTCACAGATGCTGATAGATAATAGATGAGGATGAGGAAGGGTCAGGGCAAAACACAAGGCTGCCTGCCTCCATAGCTGATGCTCAGTCCCTCCATAGCACATGGCGCCACATTTGGTGGGCTGTTTGCTTGCCTGTCTATTGGTTAGCACTCAGGGAGAGAGGTGGAGCATGGGGATAGGAAGGCATTCAGATGACACAAAGGGGGGCTCCTGGTCTTGGATGGTGACAGCAAGTGTCTAGGTAAAGGGCGGGGAGCTTCTCAACATGGAGAGATGAGGGATGGGAGTGTTTTATCTTTTCTTGCTGAGGAAATAGCTAGTTGGAGATTTTAGAGAAAACACTGGGTCTCCAATGTTGAAGAACCACAAGAGATCATCACTCTGATAAAAATTTTGATGTACACAAGTAACAAATACATATGATTCAATAAGCATGCTCAGGGACGAGGGTTAACCAGCCCTCAGACCAGCACCAAGGCAGTGGCCAGATGCAGGGCAGAAGCCAAATATTTAGTGGAGAAAAGCTTAAGTGAAGAAAGCATATGAATGGGGACATTATTAAGGCAGGGAGCTGGTGACAAAGTATTCAGACCCAAGGGGAGCTATGTCAGTGATACCATTTGCAATGGCTCACCTTGATTGTCTTTTGTTTGTTTGTCTCTTTTTTAGGGGTTTGCTTGTTTGTTTTTGGAGACAGGGTTTCTCTTTGTAGCCTTGGCTGTTCTGGACTCACTTTGTAGACCAGGCTGGCCTCAAACTCACGGAGATCTGCCTGCCTCTGCCTCCCAGAGTGTTGGGATTACGGGCATGCACTGCCGTGCCCTGATCATCTTGCCAACTTAGCAGGATTTAGAATCACCCAGGAGACAGACTTCTGAGTGCATCTGTAAGGGCGTTTTCAGAGAGGTGGGAACACGCACCCTGAACATTGATGGTGCTATCCCATGGACTAGAATCCCAGGTTGGATATGTAGAGCATCGCCATTTATCTCTCCCTAGTCCCTGACTGTGGACCAACGTGACCACAGCCTCACAGTCCTCCTGCTATGAGGCCATGGACCATGATAGATTGTTTACTTCAATCATACGGCAAAATGAAACTTTCCTTCCTTGAGAAGGGATGGATACAGTACTTATGCCCCAAACACAGGCAATTTCAGTTGGGGGTGTCTTTAAATTTTTAGAAAAGACATCTCTGAAACCTCAAGGGTAACCTTCAAGTATCTGACTTTGATTTTGTAACAAGATGTGGTATGAAACCCCAAGCTTAGGCAGAGTGTAGCCTAGGTCCAGACTGCCACAGGGACTTCAGTGTAAAATTCTGAAGTAGTACCATATTTTCCAGCATATAAAACGATTGGGCATATAAGATAACCCCCAACTCTTCCAGTTAAAATATAGAATATATGGAATATACTTGCCGTATAAGAGTACCCCTCTTCTAATGCACACCCTGTGCAGCAGACTTGGGCATCTGTCTATTTGGAGACAAGGCATAGTCAGCCAAGTGCTTTACTAAATGTCGGCAGACAACCAGTGCCAGCCTACACTGCTTTAAGGCATGCTTCACACTGAACCCAAAGATAAGCAGCCTTCTGAGTCAAAAGGGCAGGTTCTGGTGGAGAGCCAAACCACGCTCACATTCTCCTCCTTGAGGTACAAGAAGATGTGTGCAGCTTGCTCCTCCCTGATTACTACTCCCTGCACAGAGTGGGAAATCAGCTGGGGCACTCCCCACTACATGCACCAGACATATGAAGCAAGGGGAGGCAAGCCACAGGTAAGTACCCAGTGTATAAGATGACCCCCGAGTTTGGCGCGGATTTTGGGGGTTATCGCCTTATACACAGAAAATACGGTATGTCAAACACTTGGCATAGAACTTGATAATTGGAACGTGATGATACTTAAATGAATGACATTATTATTATTATTATTATTATTATTATTATTATTATTATTATTATTATTATTATTATTATTACTATTATTATTTGACACTTTGTAAACCATCAATAGGGCCATGGGAACGGAGAAAGTCTTATTGCAGATGGCTTAGAAACCAGGAGCAGGCCTTTCATTCTGCAGGGTCTCATCACACTAGGCCATGAATATGATTCTGCAGCCATAATGCTCTCCTGAAGCCTCTTGATCATCCTCAGGCTCGAGTGGGGGCTGGGGCGGCGGGTCTAGGAAGAGACCTCTCTGCTACCCACATGCTCAGATGGATGCCTGGGGCCCTGTGGAGCCTGTCCTGTAATTATTGTGGCTGTTCCAGTTCAGAGTCCCTCTAGTGAGTAGTTTTTACATCTAATTACCTTTCAGATGAGAAAGGCTTGGCCCACCCCCCACTGGCCTTCTTCCATCTTCTTTTATTCTCTTGCAGTCTCTATCTTCCTTTGTGCTGTCCCTCCATTCCCCAAAACAAGCTAGACGAACTCCACATCAGGATGCAGACAAGTCAACCTCAAGGTCACCTTCAGCCCTGGCCTGGGGCAGCTCTCGCCTTGGGGAGCAGCCTGTCATGTTCCCTGACATTGTCAAAGAAAGCCCAGGTAATGACACTTCCCTTCCCCATCCTCCAGACAATACTCTTTGACTTTCTATCTTTAGATCAACTCTCTTTTCCTAAAAGCTAACCTTGGGCATAGGTAGGGAATCCAATTACTGAGGCAAACTGGAGCAAGACGCTGGCCCAGGTAGGTCAGAAAGGCTGGGACATGGCCAAGATGCTACTAGTCATTTAGCTTAGTGAGCCACACCCAGGCAAGTAATTGAGACTAGACACTAAGGAAGTGTTTTCTGTTGGTGACTGAGGCACACTTATGACAACCCGGATGCCTTAATATCCACATCACAATAGCAAGAAAAGTGAGAGGTTAGCTAATTCCTTCTCGTTTGCCACCCCAAACTAGCCAGAGACACCATTTCCTCAGGTTTGGCAACAGCCCCACGTGTTGAACTGCACTGCTCTTTTACCCCGTGTACACACATGCTTCAGCACACACAGTTGCATTTATAGTTCTGTTTCTGGTGGTATCTCTGATACAAATATAAAGCAAAGTTCTGTCTCCCTGCTCCTAGACTTACATTTGGTACTTTAGTTTCCTTTCTTTCTCTTTCTCTTTTCCTTCCTTCCTTCCTACCTTTTTTTTTTTTCTTTCATTTTTTTTTTCTTTTTTGTTTCTTGAGACCAGGGTTTGAGGGTTTCTCTATGTAGCCCTGTCTGTCCTCAAACTCAAAGAGATCCTCCCTGCCTTTGCTTCTTGAGTGCCAGGACCAAAGGTGTGTGCCCATTACTTTTCTGATTGTACCCGACAAAAGTAACTTAAAGAGGAAGGATCTGTTTTGGTTGATGATTTCAGGGGCAAATCCCATGGTGCCAGAGAAGGTGCGATGTGGGAGTGTGACGCCACTGGTCACATTGTGGTGACAATCGGGAAACGGATGAATGCTGGCACCCAACTTGCTTTCTCTTTTGTCACATTTTTGTCGGGTTAGGACCCCATGCCACGAGGATGGTGCTGTTCACATTCTCTGTGTGTGTGTGTGTGTGGGGGGGGGTCTTCTCTCCTCAGTTAAAGCTCTCTGGAAATACTTCATAGCCATACCTAGGGTTGGATGTCATCCTATGTGCTTTAGCTTCACTCAAGCTAACAATGCAAAGGAACCATCAGAGTCCTCCCACACACCTATCAGTAAAACCTTCTTGTCACAGGCAGTCACGGTTGTCCCTGGGTCGCTCATGACATTTTCATCTTTACTAACCAAGCCAAGCTCATCACTTTGCAGGGGAAAGAAGTAATATCTTCATTTCCTCAAAAGCAGGCAACAAACCTGCAGTTTGGGGACCAGCTTCCAGTAACTCCAAAGAGAGAAAGACCAGAGACTCGGCCCTATTTTGCCTCCACAGTTGCAGAAGAAATACTTCTTTCTCTTGAGATAGGCTCTCTTTACACAGCCCAATCTAGCTCCAAACGCATAACCCTTTTGCCTCAGCATCGACCCTCTGAGTACTGTGATCACGAGTGTGCACCCCCACACCCTGCTCTGAAGGATGCAGTCAAAGATGTAAGGTTATTCATTCCCCTGAAGGAACCCTATAGATCCAGTGGCCCAGACTTCAGCTGTCTGGAAGGGGAAAGGAGCAGAAATGAGCAGACAGCTTTGGAACGGAGTCTGAAGCTGTTGCGAGTTGCTGAAGAGCTCTGACATAGCGTAAGGGCTATGAAGGGATCTGGGATCAGACGGGAGAAGAGAAGGCCATTCTAGCTGCTGTCACTAAGTTACTAAACAGACCTAGGGATGCCATGTAGACAAAGTGGTCTTTTTTTAGTTTTGGTGATTTTTCCATCTATTTGCCAACAGCAATTGGAGAGGTTTGCAGTTAGAGCCTGGCTATAACAGAGCTGGTGAAGGAGTTCTGGCTGCCTCCTGCCTGGGGTCCTGAGAGACAGCAAATTCTTCCCCAGGTAGCCTTTCCTTCCTCCTGTCCAGAACTATGAGGTTAGTAATGTGCGTGGTGAAGTCTGGAGTGGTGCCGTACAGGGAATATATACTGTAGCTGATTGTACAAGAGGTAGCTTCAAGCAATTGGAATTTGGTTGTTGTTGTTTTTTTTTGTTTTGTTTTGTTTTTCAGGTCTGAAGGCTAGAAATCCCAAATCAAGCCAACATCGGGGTGCTATAATTTAGATACTAATGGCTCCCCTAACCTCCTGTGCCATAGGCTCTGTTGCTAGCCAGTGGATGCACTCACTGGGAGGAGACTGGATCGTGAAGGAACTAGCCTCATTGGTGTGTTAACCCATCACACGTTCACACTCAGTAGATGATTAGGAAATGGAGGTTGGTGGGCAAAGTAGGTCCACAGTGGTTTGGGGAGAGGAAATCCCACCTTGACCCTTTCCTGTCTACTTCTCTCTGCTTCCTGCCTACCATAAGGCGAGCGTCTTTGCTTTGTCACGTCCTTCCACCACCACGTATCGCTATCCCTCAGAAACCGTGGTGTCCGCCAACTGTGGGCTGAATTTTATAAACCTGTGCTCTAAGATAAGTGTGTCCTCCTTGAAGCTGCCTTTCTCAGATGACTTGCCACCCTGAAATCAAGTCTGGTTGACGCGTGGGGTGAGTGCTCGAGAGGCTGGAAGGAAGAATCTGCAGCTCGCTGCTCTTCCAGCTTCTGATGTTTCCTGGCAAGTACCCAGGGGCCCTCGTCCGCGTCACTTTTACCATCGCTTCTGTTATCATGTGGCTTGCTTCTCTGTGTGTCTTCACCTGGCGTCCTTCTCAGGGCCCCAGTATAATCTAGTCATAACTGCTTCGCAAAGACCCAACTTCCAAATAAGGCTCCCTTCTGAGGTTCGCCATGAGTGTGAACGTGACAGGGGTATGCACTATTGGACCCAGCAGGGCTTACCACTGGCACTTTGGGCAGACCCCCACCACCCCACCCATAATGGGGAGAAAAGAATTTGAATTTCTGGAGATGGGAGATAAGCAAACCTACACTACCTTCCCAAGGTGGCGGGGAAAATTAGGCCCCTCTGAGCAATGTCCACAGCAACATTGAGAAGCTGCCCATCCACCTAAAAGGCTATGAAGTCAAACAGCAAAGAAAACCACACAGAAAGCTAAGGCAACGTCCTCTTCAGCTCAAGACGGTACAGGTGCCCTTTCTGCTTTGTATTACTTGGAAAATGCTGCCAGGGACTCTATCAGTATTACACTGTCTCCCTTTGATCTAACAGAAAACCCTAGCAGGACTGGAGGGGACCAAGGGGACAGGCCATGGGCAGAGAACAGAGTTCTTCTTCTTCCTTCACTGCCAGAAAGAACAGCTCTGAGCAGTGCAGTCTATGACCAGGAGCAAAACAGGACTGAGAAAACCCATTTCCTCCTAGAGACGGGCATATTGTGATGGTAGCATCTAGAGAGAGTCAGGAAGCTCTGCATGGAAGTGAGTTCAAACAGGCCTAAGCAGATGAGTTCTCGCCCAGGGAATGGTTCTAAGGAGCCAAGCAGGCAAACTCCATATGCAGTGGCAGGGGGCTGTCATTACAAGACCCAGATAGGACGCAATTACAACCCTCCTGGAGGGAACGTTTAATTGATTTTCAGGGAGTCTCAAAGGCAGCCAACGCTCAGAGGAGCCAAGTGGTACAGACACCGCACTAAAGAGCTGGTCCCAGACAGGTGTCATGGCTGAGCAAGAGGTCAGGCATGCCAGGGTCCAGAGGGCTCTGTGCATCTTGCTGACACTGGGAGACAGACAGTGGTGAGGGATAGGAAGTGGAGATTGGTGGGGCATTCCCTGGTCCTTATGCCCAAGAGAACTTTCCCATCCGTGGCCTCCCTGAGCCTTCTGCAACCTCCAAGAGGTACACAGAGAATGAGCTAGGCATCTCCTCACGAACCTACCCATCCATTCACTTACTCTCTCATTCCATGGACATTAATTTTGCCTTTGTGCCATGTACAGCATCCCGCAAATGTGTGGGTTAGAACCAGGTCCGGTTGTGGTTAAAAATGTGGACTGAAGGAGAACCGTTCACTCCGGAAGCCAGAAGCTTCTTATGCCTGCCTACACCACCCTGAGCCAGGCCAACTAGCTATTCCTTCTAATGAGTCCCGAATCAGCTGAAGAATGGAGCTTGCATGTCACCACAAATGACACCAAACCGAATCCCTTACAGAGGGAGGTTTGCCTCTGTTTCACCTCAGCCCTCAGCAGTTCCTTTGTATAGAAAAGGCAACTACTACACATAACCATTTTCCAACCAGACCGTGGTCCTGCTGAGGACAGGGACCATCTGTTCTTACTTCTCAGCCCTGAGCATGAACTCTCCAAATGCCTGCCAATTACACACGAAGTAACTGACCTCCATTTATTTTTGTTGTTGCTCCTGGCCTCTCTGCTATGGAGGGCTGTTGTAGGCTCTCTTAGGGTTACACCTAAGCCCTAGTTACTTCTTCTTGCTTTCAATTCCCTCTATTCCTTGGTCCTGACTGCCTTCAGTCACTATGGTGGAGAATGCAAGAAAGAAAGAAGAAAGAAAGGAAGGAAGGAAGACAGAAAGAGAGAAAGACAGACAGAAAGACAGACAGACATCTGGGTCTGACTGCAAGGTTCCTCCCCCAGCGCATCATCTGTTGGTAGGACCTGGTGGTAAAAGGATGAAATCAAGAAACCTCTTTGGGTTGGCTTGGGCAAATGTGAGAATTGAGCCAAGCTTATGAATCCAGATCTCTAGGCTAGGTATTAGAGAGCTTATTTGGGCCCCATCTATTTCCCTAGGCCCAGTTGTCCCAGGATTCAAAATAAAGAAGTCATCATTGTACAGGTCTCTCTTGGTGCCAAGACCACACTAGTTTTTTTTTAATCACTGAAGTTCAGTAATATAGCTTGAAATCTAGTCTGGTAATGTGCTTTGCATTGTCAGGATTGCCCCAACCCCAAGATTTGCTTAGGTATCCAGCAATTCATGTTATTAAGAAGAAAAACTGAGAGGGCCACCCACATGAAAAGTGAGGCATGACTGGGGGGCTTCAGAGACAGATGGTCCCCAAGTGTTGGCTGACCAACTAGCCTAGGCAAAATGCTGAGTTCTCAGTTCAGTGAGAGACCCTGTCTCAAGGCAGCAAAGTACAGAATAATAGAGAAAGACAGGAGACCAAGACCTGCTCTGGTCTCGGCACCCACAACCTGCACACCCTCATACATGCACCAGACAACAGCAATGGAAAACACACACACACACACACACACACACACACACACACACACACACACACAAAGAAATGTGGGGTGCGCTCTTAGCTTACTCTGTGTGAGATAAAGGAAATGTGCTGCTTCCAGCTTGATGACCTTACTGCAGTGATACAGCAGAAGGAATGTGTATTTAGAATCAGAAGATGTAGATTTTGATACTTAACCTTAAAAGGAGACAAACAAACAAACCCGTGTTCTGGGGTAAAATATCTAACCTAAACTAAGCAAGTATCACATGAGTTTAGGCTGTTTTTTTAAAGTGGAATTTTATGTTCTTATACAAATAATAGAACTTTTATTGCATAAGAATAATAGCTGGGGCAATAATAAGCTTTCTAGAACCCTGAAGACCAATGGTAAGGCCCAGGAACCAACCATCTTCCCACTTCCTCTGACCATTCTGATCTCCCTACAGGGTTGCCACACCCCAGCTGCTGGAGAGCACCAGCACTGGCGACTTTAAAGCATTGCCATCCATTCAGTCCTTTGACATTCAGCACCTGGCTGTGTTTACTCTGTTCTCTCCTGAGCCCTCAGAGTAGACACTAGAGAGTCGACAGTCCACAAAGGCTAATTAATATGTCATTTCTCTCTGCTTTTTAACACATCGAAGTAACAGTGGTCATGTTTTGCTACTTTGTGTAAAAAGGTAATCAGTAATTACTAGCTAAGACTATCCTAGAACACAAACTGCACAGAGAAATGGCAGATGGTTAAAAAAAATGACCTGTGATAGAAGTAATTTGCCAAACACTGGTCTAGTTGATGAAACCTGGTGCATTGGGAAGGGATCTGGAAGATTCCAGTCTTATTCTAAAGAGGTATAAGCTTCATATGTCCAGTGGGGATTTATGTTCAGGTGACTAGAAAGTCTGTGTTACGAAGGACAATGAAGAGAGAGATTGTCCCAGCACAGAGAAAGACTAGCCATTAACACATCTCCAGGAGATGTAAGCGCCTACTTGATCTACTTCATGAAGCTCCCTCTTACTTCTACTCCTCACAACAGGACTGACAGATACATAGCCTGTCATCATATCTACAGCTGAGCTCAGGTACCATCTCACGGATCCTTCTCAACACAGCCCACTGGAATAGCTGTTACCAAATGCCCAGAGCTGATTCTAAAGGAGAGTCCTGTGTCCCTCCATATCCCTGGACACCTGGTAGAAATGCACACCATGCCACGTGTGGAGAACCGTCCCCAGGAGTTCCTGGAAAGGCCTCAAGTTCCAGCTCCCAGGATGCAGAGGGTCTCCCTACAGGCTCCAGCTGAATCCAGCTGCCCAGCTGGCCCAGCAGGGGTCAGGTAGAGAGGAAGAGGTTGACAGAGAACTGTCACTCTACTCTTGACTGCTGGGAGAAGCATGGAAACTTTCTGTCTTGGTCTAGAACACAGACTACTCTGGAAACGCAAACCCAAAAAGAGCCTTTGAAAGCGACACGGTCCTAAATAATGCAACTGAAAATGAGGCAGGATTATCCCCCAATGCAACTCTCCTGGCAAGGGCAGATCAACAGTAAAGGGAGAAATGACCCCGGTAGCCTTGAGAGCTGTGCCACTCAGCATCGCCCACCAGGAATGGCTCCTGTGGTCCCAGCCCATATAATGCTGGCTGTGCCATCTGCTGCCGGTGGGACACACTGCTTAGGTCAGGAGCCCTCCCCTTCTTCTCGCCAACGCCACAGCACAGACCACTGTAACACCGATGCTCGAGTACAGAGTTTGTTATACACTGTACTAGTTTGGAAAGGACTGAAGGCCTATCTTGCCGAGATGCCCTTCTAAATGTCTTGCCTACCACCCATCAATACAGTTGTTTAGACCACTTGTCATGGCATTCTCATGGCAATTCCATGTTTCCAGTCCATCATCAGTTACACAAATTAGCTGGGGTGGGTGGGAGGAAGGACTTGACACTAAGCACACGGGTAGCCAGTAGCCTTTTACATGCTTAGATTTAAAACAAACAAACAAACAAACAAAAAACCAATATACCCTCTAGAGAACTTGATCATTAAGACTGGAGAGAGTTTTCCAGGTTGGGGGGAAAGAGTTGCAAGTATGTTAAGAGAGAAAATTATTGGTCTGTCAGGTCCTCCAGCAAGCCAGAAGTAATAAATGCCATGGTGGCAAGAACCAGAGATGCCAAGAGACGAGGGCTCAGGAGGAAGAACATCAGAACGAGAAGGCAGTCGCCGTGGTCGCTTCAGTCCCAGGTGGCTTCCTGATATCAGCTCTAGTCTCAGCTGGATCCTTGTGATTAAATCTTTCTGTCTCATATAGAGACAAGCAAATCGTTTCTGGTGACGGAGGAAGGAGCACCATCACAAGGCCTTGGTTTCCTGGGAGACATCCATCTTCTTGGTGCTATCATGCAGTCAGGGCTGCTGTCCAAACGACAGGCTTTTTGCAAAGATACTTTCCCAGCTCCTTCTTCCTTGCTGGAAGCCATAGATCAGAGAGGGGACAGAGGGCAGGCCTGTGAGTATACCAACAGTGGGAGAGGAGGGGAGGGGAGGGGATGCCAGGCATCGGATCAGATTGGAAGAGCAGAGTGACTGAAGGCACTCATGAGGAAGGTGCTAAGTACAGGGACAGCATAGCAGAGGCTCTGTGGACCCTGAAGTGTATCCAGTCAAGAAAGGAAGGCTGGAGTGGAGCGTGTTTATAGGAAAAAGCAAGCATGAACACAGATGAACACACTGGAGGGGAGCAAAATGAACGAGGGTGAAGGTGTACAGCCAAGGCAACAGGTAACTGTCCTGCTGAGGTAGCTGTCAGGCTGGCAACAGCCTGTCTTCTGAGTCACCACGACACAGAAGGGAAAGGTTAGAGACAGTGTGGAGGGGCAATGAATGTCACAAGGAATACACAAGGAGAAACTTAAAAAGCTGGTAAGTCAGGACCAGGATGTGTAAGGGAATTGGACTACTAACGAGATGGCAGTGGTGGGTATTCATTGTTCTATGGCCAAATTTCCCATACCTGGAGTATGAAGTTGCTGTCATGAGGATACTTATTTTGAGAGAGCTGACTCAAGGACTCAGTGCTTCATGGGGGTTTTAATACGACACCGAATGGCAATTGGACTGGGCTCACGCAATGGAGGTTATCTGTTATGTACCCCCACATGTTGACCCTTGGCAAGGGAGGGTACTGAGTCAGTGGCTGACCGCGAACATATACCAGTATGTCCTGATCAGCACATTTTCAGAAGAACAAAAATTGTCCAGGATAAGTAACTTTTATTTTTAGCTTCAGATTCTTTAGCTTTGGGTAAGTTCTTTTACACTAGCAAATAAAATAAGGGCTTTTGATGTGACATTTTTCATACACACCATTGTATTTTGCCTATATACATTTTGTCAGCCCACCCCCACCCCTCATCCCTCCTCCAAACTTCTGGTAGCCCCTTTCCTTCCCACCCTCACATGGCTCAGTGTGTACTGGTGGGAAGGATTATCCTAGCAATGGTGACTATCAAGCTCCCTGAGACTATTGATGTGATGTTAGTTGGCGAAATCCTGAAAGCGTTTGATTCTTACAAAAAAGCTCTTCAATGGGTATAGAATCTATACATGTGGGGCTTGCTCTGTCTAAGGATCAAGCAGTCTGCCTTCAGCTATGGACTTTATACTACTAGCTTTGTGCCAGGATTTTAGACTGAATCGGGAAGGACAGACTAATTTCTCATGAAAAAAAAAATAAGAAGAAAGCAACATGTTGAATAAATAGTCTGCTGTCTTTTCCATGGGGCCAGAGAAAACCTAGCCAGAGGTGGAAAGGAAGGTGCGCATACTCTCCATATAACGAACATGTAGGAATTGTGTGGAAAGACTGGACCAAGAAGGATCCCCACTCACTGTCCTGGCTTTGTGCAAGCACTCCTTGCCTTTGTTTGACCTTAGGATTAAGAAGAGTCCAGAGAATACAAGCCTTTTTTAAAAGTAAAACCTCCACCCAGGTGCTGTGGTGCATGCCTTCAATGCCAGCACTCGGGAGGCAGAGGCAGATGGATCTCTGTGAGTTTGAGGTCAGCCTGGTCTACAAAGTGAGTCCAGGACAGCCAAGGTTATGCAAAGAAACCCTGTCTCAAACAAACAAACAAACAAACAAACAAACAAAACCCAAAAAAACTAAAAACTCCATTGGCTTAGGATCTTACACCCTGGACAGTCTCAAGGTGAACCAAGAGAGTAAAAATAGTCCCTGCTGTACTGTTATTATTCTTAGTTAAGACATTAGTCACATAACACTGCAGAGCTGCACTATCAAAGCAGCCTTCACACCCAAATTATCATATTCTTTCCAAAGTTAACGTTTTACTGGTGAATAAAAATAAAACAAAGATGCCCAAAGCCGAAGGGGACATTCATTAACTTGGCAGCTTCTAGTGTCCTCCCCAACCCTGGCTTTCCATCATAGCTAATGTGTTACTGGGAAAATCATGTTCCCTTTTTTGAATTCTACTTTATAATTTGTAAAATGAGAGGTCAAATATATTCCAGATTTAACATATAATTTGTTTGGAACATGTGCAGCACAGCCAATACTGTGTTCTTCCTTGAAGAGGGCCTCTGCTATTTAATGATAGTAGATCCTACCATTTGCATATTTGACATCTGTCGCTTCAGCTATTCCCAGAGACCCCCCCAAAGGTCTGTGAGCTGCAATAACCTGTTATTTTGCATAGGCATGCTGTGAGCTTGAAATATAGAGGAGCCAGTCACTTGCTTAATGAGTGAAATTAGCATGCAGGCAAAACTCCTATCTCCGAGAGGTTTTGTTGCTGTTTGCTGTAAGACTTACAAGCTATAATTCTACAGGGACAGCCATAAAACTGGGATTCTCCTGGGTCAGGAAGGCATCAGAAGTAGCCATCACAAAATGCGCAAGTCAGTCCAGCACCAACCCTTCCCGCTCTCATTACTACTACAGCCTTAAAGAAGGTTCCTCAACATTTGAGTGGTGTCTCACAAGCACTCGGTAGGGAGCTCCTGTTCCCTTTTTATTGACTCTTTCTCAAACACAGCATTCTGCCTCGTGCTTGCATGTGTGTGTATACGTTGATCCTTTCTTCCTGAGCGTGAGATCCTGGGGAGATGAAATGCCAGCTCCTCTTAGTTCTCTACCCTCAGTGCCTGGTAATGTACTAACACACAGCAAACATCTAGTGAACGTTTGTTGAACGACTGACTGAGCACCTGCTAGGAGAAGGCCCTGTGCTGAAGCTGCATTGTTTTTCCTATTTGTATTTTGTACTCATCACCATCTTGCAGATAGATAGATAATATTAGTTCAATTGTTTCCACAACATCATCAAAGTCTCTAAAACCCATGCAGATTATGCAAAGGTACACTGCCAGTGATCCATTTGTCATATTTCAGGGTTTAGGATTTTCCATCATACCACAATGCTATAGACACCATAAAGGAGCAAAGAAGATGTGTTCATAGATCTGGCGTGCCCACACAGGCTTCCTTATGTGTGAATGTAGACATACAAATGCTACGGCACACGCGTGGAAGTCAGATGACAATGCTGGCTGTCAGTCATCATCTTTTACCTTGTCTGAGACAGGATCATTTCTTGGGTTTTTGGTTTTTGGGGTTTTTGTTTGTTGTTTGTTTGGTTTACTGTGTACATCAGGTTAGCTGGCCTGCCAACTTCCAGGGATTCTCCTGTCTTCATATTCCATCTCCCACAGGAGCCCTGGGATTATAGATGGTTACACTATGCATTCAACTTTTGTGTTCTTGGGATTCAAGCTCAACCTCTCACACTGGCACAGCAAGCATGAATACTCAGGAGCCATCTCCCTAGTTCTGGGATTCCTGATAGAGTATGTCCCTGGGTAGTGCCTAGATGACTATAGTCAAGGCAAAAGTTCCACTAGTGATATTTATTGGGCAAATAAAGCTTCAAAAGATAAGGGCTTGAAAGAGGGATTCTTCCCAAGATCACTCAGCTCCAGTTCCAGAGCTGGGTCGTTGCTATGTTGAGTCTGAAGTCTGGAATTGCTAAGTACCCATTCTTGATTCAGTTAAGCAAGTTGCTTACAAAGCTGCTTTCATTTCTAGGTGTCAATGGTTTGGTCAGGACCTCCATTTGCCTGTATGTTGGGAGGTAGCAACATCATAGGGCGTAGGATATGCTCTACTCAATATCTTTGTATCATGATGTGTACTTCCAACATAATGCTTTTTAAAGATTTATTCATTAAAATTGTGCATATGAACACTGTTTACATGTACACCTACATGCCAGAAGAGGGCATCAGATCACATTACAGATGGTTGTGAGCCACCATGTAGCTGTCGGGAATTGAACTCAGGACCTTTGGAAGAGCAGACAGTGTTCTTAACCTCTGAGCCATCTTTCCAGTTTACCCTGCCCCTCTGACAATAGTGTTTAAGGAATGAATGCCCTAGAAGGTGACAGGCCCTGTCTGGCTCTAATATTTCATATGTTCTGATGAGGACTCTTCATAATGAACAGAAACTAGCACACTCTCATTAATTACAGCCACACAGAGATCCAAGATCTCCTCAATAGTGTCTCCTGAAAATACTGTTCATTCATCACACTCTTGCTACTAACCTTGGTTACTGAACACAGACCATGAAACCAGAACATCTTGGGGCATCACAGTAAGTCCTACAAGAAAGCTGTTATTCATCTTTTATGAAAAACAGGAAATTACATCAGAGGTAATACATTTTTCCTTACACATATGGTTAAGCCAGCAGAGAAGTTAGATTTCTGACCAAAAGTATTCAATGTTCCTAGCTCTTCTACTCCATCCATAGTACTGCTGCCTCTGGTTATAAAATTACAGCTTAAAGCACCATAGGTCAGATAGCTGCACAGCAATAGAACTATGTGCTTTGGATTGCTATTCTGCAGTAAAGGAAGACCAAATTCAAACCATACTGAAGTCAAACAGCTGGGCAAAGTGACCGATAAAAATGTAAACTTGTTCATCAAGGCACGTGTGCACATGCTTGTCCATGTACATGTACACAGACACACACACAAGCCACATACACACCCAATTCACACAACAAACCACATATACACAGAGACACACAGAGACATAAACCACATGCACACAATCCACACATGCACTTACAAACCACATACAAACACACACACACAAACCACACACAGACGCACACATACAAACCACATACACACAATCCACACACACACACACAATCCACACACTCACAAATCACATATAAACACATACCCACATGAACCACACATATACAGACACACACACAACCACATACACACAACACACAGAGACACACATACAAGCTACACACACACAAACCACATACACACAATCCATACATACTCACAAACCACACACACAAACCACACACACAAGTTACACAAAACAGAGAGAGAGAGAGAGAGAGAGAGAGAGAGAGTGTTTTGGGAAAATGTAGTCATACTCACAGACCTTAGATGGATAACTGATCATTAAGAAAATGAAATTGGGGACGAATTTCTGATCTCCTGCAAACTAACTTTCCATGTCACTGGGAGATAAACACTGAGGGGGAATTCCCCTGAATCTAGCCAATTACAGGAGATTGGGTGAGTTTGATGTCATCTAATGCCTGAAAATGAACACACACATGCCAACATTACCATAAATATGTGTGAAATCTCACCAAGCTCATCTTCCCAGGGAGAGCCTGACTTTACATGTATGCATGAATACTTTCCCTAGAGCATATAATTGGCTAGTATTCTCTGAAAGGCACAGTTCTTGCTTATGCTAACAAAGGGTTATCCTTCCCAGAAAAAAATGATCACACAGTGTTCTAACAAACCAATGTGTTGGCAGCTTTTTCTCTTCAGGAGTCAGTATTCTCTGCCCTATTCTTTTAGCAAGTGAAAATATGACTTACACTCAGTGCCTACTGTTGGGTTTGCAAGATCTTAGAATGGAAACGAAGTGTTGATACTCTGACCCTGCCTCCAGGCAAGGACAGTATTGTTATTTTCACTCTTTATATGAGAGGGTTTCCTTTCAGAGTTACTAAGTGACTTGTGCAAAGTCAAAAGAGATTGGAAAGTACAACACCAGAATCCCTTGGGTCCCCAGCTGTTGGCAGCAGAACCCAAGCCTTTTAGAGTACTGCCCCATGGCTGTACCCGAGAAGGAATGCTTCAACGGCACCTTTTCTGGAACCTATGGATGTCCCCCAAGCCCATTTCTGGGAGTCCCTTACTTCTCCCTTACCTTCTGTCTTCTTAATGATTCAATTCCCCACAAGTAGAAGCTACAGTTATTGAAGCAGTATTGCACCCGCTTCTCTCCTTCACACTATCTCCTGCCTGTAGAACAACAGGTGCCCAGAGATGAGCCCCTTTCTCATCAGCATCCTCCTAAGCTTCCTTGACAAGCTGACCCTGCCATAAGCTAAGAAAGACATTCATTCCCCCACCCCAATACTATCTATGGAGGTAGAGACAGGATTCCCCATTTGCAAGAAGGGTCAGTGGGGTGAAATCACAGATGAATGGTTTCTCAGGTTCTGATGGGCAAAATGGAGGAGCAACAAGTGGCCAGATTGTTCTGAGGAGTCCTAGACTGTGAAACTGAGGGCCACACAGAAGATGTATTCTCTCCCACAAATCTCCTTCGCCACATAGCCAAAATTTAGAGCTCATACTCAAGCCTAGAGGCAAAGGACAGTGGTCCTAAGAGTTCTTCTCGATGACACTTCCAGTACTCCAGTCATATTGACTTGCCTCATTCGGGTTAGACAAACATTATTCCACAAAGTAGCTTATGGATATACTTCCAGGCATTGCCTAATTCCAGTCAGACTTCAATTTCCAAATGGAAAGAGTAGTGACTGGAATCTGGCTATTGAACACAACTGCAAGGTGGTACTGAGGAGAAATAAACCAGTGCCAACTGTTCTCTTGAGCATATTATGACCAGACTATTATTGTCCTAGGTTAATAAGTTTCCAAACTTGTAACTTTTGATATGGAAAGAGGGAGGAAGGAAACGTCTGTGTGCTTTCCTGGCTCTTGTTTGGTCGCAAGCATCCTTCAAGATCTTACAAAAGCTGTCACCTCACCCCTCTATCGTCTATTATTTTGAGTTTCAACAGACAAGACATTCCGTGTCCCCAGATCTTGTCACAGGACTCTTTGTTAAGAAACAATTTAGAAAGGGAAAACTGGAGCAGGATTTGGAAGCAGGATCTTTCCAGTACATGTGCTGATGCCTCATACCTGTGGTGAAAGCAAAGTTTGGGATTAACACTCACTCAAGGGAGCAGTGTGAGGAGGGGTACCAAAGTACGGAGAGCGATGACACGGATGGGCTATGGAGGGATGAAATACAGAAAGGTACTTACACCGTCTCATCATTCTTGAACTCCAGCTCCCCATATGTATCTTCAAAGTCCTCACCACCTCCCTTGGCTGTCCCTTCTACTGTCCTAAAAGGGACGATGACTGTGCCCCGGGCACCTGATGTCCTCAGAACCTTGACTTCCATAACACCAATACTTTCACTGACATGAATGGTATCACACTCAAAGGTGAAGATCCCTGCATGGTCATCATCCAAGATGGTAACCGTGGCCACGCAAGGGGAGGCCAGCACAGCCCTCGGCAAGGGAAGACCACTGAACATGGCTGGGGGCATCCCCTCCTCCGGCTGCTCTTCTTCTACACGGACGTTGCTCAGCCTCACAAAGAAATGTTCATCCTCCTCAAAAATGTCATCATCAATGATGCCCACAGAGAACTCCTTCTGGGTCTCTCCTGGTTTCAGAACCACAGTGCCCTCTGTGAACTCATAGTCAGCCCCTGCATTGGCAGAGCCGTCCTCTGTTTTGTAGTCCACGTACATGGTCCTGGACATGTCTCCTCCTTTCCTCACCACTGTCAGGAGGACGGCTCCACAGTTCTCCAGGCACTGGTAAGAACATGGGTCGAAGAAGACCTTGGAGGCAAAGTCCTCGGGCTCATCAGCGTGCACCTCACTCATGCTGGATGTCTTCTTGGCTTGCTCAGCTGCGTGCTTCTTAAGTATGTTGCCTGCACCAGTCATCATACGGGTGGCTTGGATGCGATAGAAGGCGCGGCTCTTCTGTTGGTGGGAAAGAGCATAGTAATTGGCCATCTCCACCAGCTGATCTAAGTCCTTCTCTGGGTGCTTTTGTTTCAGATCCTTAAGAATCCGGATCATCTCCCTGCGAGACTCATCTACTTCCTTCCCTTCCAAGGGTACCAGGTTCCCATCTAGGAAGTGAGAATTCATCATTTTCCCATCCATCTCAATGCCCTTAGGGTGGTCACCCTCTGTCTCGATGATAATTCCTCGGTGTTTATCCGTGCGGTATTTTTTGTGCATGTATTTGTAGAAGAGCAGTCGCTTATCTGCCACCCAAGCCAGCAGAACACACACTGGAAAGAAGAAGAGAGTGAGGAGGCCTTCCCAAACCTGGACCACACCAGGAGAGAAGACTGCCAGGATCATATAGAGCCAGATATAGGCAAAGATGCTCCAAGCAGCAGTGACAAAGAAGACTCGCAGGTGCTTGATCTTGCGAGTCTCCCCATCTGGGATCACATAGACACAGATGCCAATGATGATGAACATGTTGAAGGCCGCACTGCCGACGATGGTAGATGGTCCCAGATCACCAGCAATGAACCCATGGCCACACACCTCAATTAAAGACAGGAGAATCTCTGGAGCAGAAGAGCCCAGGGCCATCAGGGTCAGATTGGAGACAGTTTCATTCCAGACCCGAATTGTAGTTGTGCTGGTCTCTCCGTTGGGCTTTTTGATAGTCACTTCTCTCTCTTGGGACGTAATGACTTCAATAGATGCCATGAACCGGTCAGCAATGATAGATACCCCAAGAAACATGTATATCAGGGCCACAAAATAGACAATGACCCTGGCGATCTTGTCCCCAAGGGAAGGGTTCTCCGGATACCAGATTGGTAGGATGACACCCTCTTTGCAGTCCGATGATCCTGAACAAGACTCATTGTTCTGCCCTGCACTGGACACATCCCCTGAGTCACCAGCCTCTGCTCGAAGACCATTCAGGAAGAGCACAAAAGTAACCAGCCCAAAATGGAGGAAGGCAGAGGTGAGAGGCTGCAGCCGTAACCACGCCATACACAAGACTTAGAGTCTGGATCCACCACAGCACCAATGGTCTTCCCGACAGGCCTGAGACCTAGAAAAAAATCAGAGAGGCAGGAAAAGGCATGAGAAAAAACTAGGGGCAGCAACTGGCAGGTTCCCACCAACACAAATGGATGGTTCACCTCGATTGACATATGGCACTGACATATGGGCCCGTCTCTCACTTGGAAAAATAGATGTCAGTGGGAGACACAAATAGCTTCTCTGTCCCCAAAAAGCCATCTGGTGGAGACTCCATTGAAGAGTGGTTTGAAAGAGCTGGCAAGACTAGTGATGCCAGAGTGAGACCTCCTAGCTCTGAGTTGTAACACCACTTGTCCCTAGAATCAACTTGACATGGGTGCTTATTCCTCAAGACTTCCTTCCCCTAGCACTGTTGCTAGAAATTTCAGTCTTCTTTGTCCTCCGTTCATACTCAAGACTCTTGCGTAACTCCGGCTTTGCAAGTGTGTATGCTGAGTTGAGCAGGTTTTTTGGTGGGCTGGTCACCTGAAATTAGCACACTTTGTTCTATGTGTAACTGAACTCTGGTGGGTGAAAGCTTCTTTCTCAAACACAAAACTTCTGAAGGTATCCAGGAGTTCTGAGGATTCTTGTTTAAAAAAATAAAATTGATTTCACAGTGAATGCTGCCTGCACTGTGGCTAAACCCAAACTCTGTAAGGTGTGCCTCTGACACTGTCCACCGTGCCTTTCAGCACCCCTCCCCCATGAAACCATGCTTAGAACAGGCTGTGCATATCATGACCATTCAGCCGCTGGACTCCCTGCGAAAACATGGAAGGGCCCAGGAAGTAGAAATTGTTATGAATAAAACATACGAACATCTCTCATATACATTTTTAAAAGACTTAAGGTATATTTGGGGGTGACATATAGCTTCATCTGTTGGGCTCAAAGCACTGAGTGGTGCCTGGGGGTTGAAGAGTAGAGGGACTCAGTATTTTCAGCTGTGGCTATGAGCTTCTGACCATTTGAGTATTTTACTTACTGGCCCACTAGGAGTGGAAACAACCAAGTGGTAGTTTTTATGAGCAAGCCGCCACTTCCCCCTCTGCTAAAATCCCGTGGAGTGGGACGAGTCATGAAGGAACATGACTTCTGTCTGCACAGCACCTCAAAGCTGTCAGGGTCCCTGTCTTCTGCGCCAGCTGTTCTTCCTCCATTGGTTCTCCTTTCTGACAGCTCCGCCCCTGTGCTAGATAACAGGTGCCCTTCTTCAGACCGTCCTCTCTAACGCCCCTGCTCTGTATCCAGGCCAGTACTAAATCCTATCAGCCCTTTCCGATCTTAACCACCACCGTCATGGTCCAAGCCATGATAGTTCCTTATCCCAGGAACCTGCTGCAGTAACCTTCTAACTAAAAGCCCCACTCCAACTCTTGCCAGAGAATAAATCTCAATTCTACTTTCCTCACTCAGCCATAGTAATATTGGGATTCTGGGACTCAAACTCAGGCCCCTAAACAAGCTAAGCAAGTACTCTACAACTGAGCAATATTCCCAGTTCGTCGTCGTCATCATCATCATCATCCAGATTTAAGCATGACACCCCTCTAGTTGGAACCCTTTCATGGTTTTTCCTTTCTTGCTCTTGATATGAATCCTTGATTCCCTGCTGAGTCCTGCAAAGCCTTAAAGGAGATACATCTTTCATTATCTTCCCACCTCATCCTCTGTCGCTCTCTCACTACATTTCAGTACTGTCCTTCCTTTGTTTCATCCTGATTATACAAGCCAGTGTCCACCTCAAAACTTTTGCACATGCCATTATTCATGCCTGGAATGAGAATTTCTTCTTTGTGCCTACCAATCATAACAATGCTTTGTATCAACCAAGCAACAAAAACTTCCCCTTGCTGCTAGAAATGGGCAGTTTTCTCTATTATGTACACCCATTGGATGGAGTCTTCCCCTCTATGGCATTTGAGATACTTTGATGATTTACATTTATTTCCTAGTGTTTGATGATTAATATCTTATCCATGAAACTGTAATGACATAAGAACAGCGGCTGGGTCTCTCCTATTTACTGTGGAATCCTAAGGAGGTGTTAGCAGTGTTCAGTAAATGTGTGCTTTTGAAATGAGTAAGTGTAGCCACCGAAAAGGCTTCCTGAGAGATCAATCAGCCTTCTTCAAAAACTATTTTATGATCTAAGTAATAGTTAATTGCTTATATATATATATATATATATATATATATATATATATATATATATAACTCACAGGCAAATCTTAACTTGATTTTAGAGGTCGTGTAGGCTCTCTTTAGATTTCCAAAACACTTAGTCAGACAGACAGTTCCCAGGACCATGTGGAACATTTAAATGTGACACTGAATACCTTCAAGCACACTGCTTCTCCACGGTCACCTCACGACTCCTTTATCCATCGAGTGAGGTCCTTTCAGGACAAACTATATCCAGTACCTACTCTTAACTACAAAGTCTTCCTTCCAAAGAGCTGTGGATTAACTCCCCTTCGTGTTGTCCAGAGCAGCAGCCAAGTGCTGAGGCCCACACTAGTCCAGAAACCGGTCCTCATAACAGTGGCTTAGGGCCTCTACCTTTGACCTCACCAGGGGCTAAAGGGGTCATGAGATGACCATGGAAGAGCAGAGTGCTTAAAGGTGCGTAGAATCACAGTCATCCTTGGGGAATGTGGACAAAGGAGTATCTTGGCTTCTCACCTCTACTTTCAAAATGCCTGACTTAGTGGATTCTCATAAGCCCCATGCAGGAAGAGGTGATCACAGCTGAAGCAAGTTTTTAATCAAGAGTCCACAGTGGCAGAAGGTGGACTCCTCAAGTGAGTAGGCATCCACAGGTGAGGAAGGAAATGGGGCATCGTGGTGGTGCTTGTCCTGATCAACAGGGCAAGGACTCTTACTTAAATTCTTATTATATATTATTATATGTTAGTTATTATGTATTCTACATAGCCAGAGACTTAGGAAGGCCCCATACATGGCACATTGCAGTGCTGGGTTTTCATGGGCCACAATCAGAGGGCGTTTTCCTGAGAAAATAAGATGAAGGCAAGAACAAAGGGAAAAGAAAGAAAGGTGACTGGCGCTTAGCACCTCTACTGCTGTTCGGAGTTGAAGGTGGGAACACTTTGAGTGCCTACTTGCTCTTTCTGGCCCAGAAATGGATTCTGGCTATGGTATTGTTAGATTGTTAAGGGGACAGCTCTAATGACCAAGCTAATTATCTTTTTTAAGTGCTATTGGTCCAGGCTCAAACAAACTAAGACAGATTCTAACATTCTAGGGCGTCTCCTCACTCTCTTAAAGATCCAGACTCAGGAATAGGACTCAACTTGAAAAAGATATTAACAGTAACTGTTATTTAAAATTATTTGCTACACACATCATGCTGCCTTTAATTTTATAATAACCATATACAGTTAATAATGTTTTGATTTTTATATTTTGGAGAAAAGTGAATCTTATTTAAGTCACTTACTCAAACTGTAAGGCAAAAAATATCACTAATATAGCCAAAACACACAGGGAAATAGAATAAAATGTACCACTTTGACCATTCAATTTTACCAAAATGGGACATTTTGGTATAGAACATCAGTGGTCCCAGTCAGCTTCCAGTCTGACGTGGGCTCAGGGGCAACATGGCTGTGTCATTGTTCCCACATAGGAGACAGTGGCCATTTGACAGAGCTTCAGGGTCCCCAGGCTTACAGGGCTATGCTGGCTGCCTGCTCCTGTCACCTACCTGAATATCCTCTTTCTCATCATTCAGCTTGACAAATATTGACAAAAGCCTGTGACTTGCCACTACATGCCTGTGGGTAAAATGAAAAATGAGACACAGTGTTGGCCCACAAAGGTACACTTGAGTAGGAGTAGAAAGAGACACAAAAATAGATAATTTTCCTACAAAGTGTGAGGGTAAGGGCGGAATGCTGTGGAGACCCAGGGAGGGCACTGAGCCAGCTGGGGATTCAGGGAGGCAGTTCTGAAGGAGATGATCCCTAAAATAGGCCTGCAAGCATGAGTGAGCTTTAAAAAAAAAAAAAGAAAAAGAAGAATAAAAGAAAGAAGGAAGGGCATTTCCAGTTAAAGAGAAAGGCCCAAGCAAAGACATGGAGACTTGAAAAAGGCTGCTGCGCGCCTCAGATTATAAGAAAGAAAGTGTGAAAGGAGCCAAAAGAAGAATCTGGATGGTAGGAGAGTGTTTATTCATCACAGGTCTTCTGTGGCAGGCTGAGGATAGGGGATTTGATTCTAAGACAAGGAAAACCAATGGAGGGATTTTATTTTATTTTTTACATTTTAAAATTAATTTATTCATATTACATCTCGATTGTTAGCCCTTCCCCTGTTTCCTCCCATTCTTCCCTCCCTCCCGCTTCCCCCCTTCTCCCCTCCCCTATGTCTGTGATTGAGGGAGACCTCCTCCCCCTATATATGCTCTTGGAATATCGAGTCTCTTCTTGGTAACTTGCTATCCTTCCTCTGAGTGCTGCCAGGCCTCCCCATCCAGGGCACGTGGTCAGAAAAGGGGCACCAGAGTTCGTGTGAGAGTCAGATCTCACTCTCCACTCAACGGTGGAGAATATCATGTTCGTCGGCTAGGTCTTGGTAGGGGTTCGAAGTTTAATGCCTATATTCTCCTTGGCTGGTGCCTTAGTTTGAGGAAGACCCCAGGACCCAGATCTGCCTGTCATAAAGTTCTTCTTGTAGGTTTCCAGGACCCTGTGGGTCCTACTATTTCCCCATTCTTCCATGCTACTCTCGCCTAAAGTCTCAATAGGATGTCCTCTCCTCTGACCCACTTTCTTGGTAAGTAAAGTTTTTCATGGTACGTATCCCTTGGACTAGTGTTTTGATGTAAGTGAGTATATACCGTTTGTCTCTTTTTGCTTCTGGGTGAACTCACTCATTATGATAATTTCTAGATCAATCCCAATGGAGGGATTTTAAACAGGAGGATGCATTGGTCTGCCTTGTGTTTCAGAAAAATCCATCTCACCAAAGGCTTAGGGTGGCTATAAGAGAAGACTGAAATAGGAAGTGTCATTGAAAAATACTTATGGGGGCAGAGCACGTGCAGATAAAATGAAACTATGGTCTATTCAACACAGAGTGACACTCTGCCCCCATTCTGCTCCCTGCATGGAACGCCTGTCCTGGCTCAGCCCATGACCTCCTGTCTCTTCCCTGGCTGATTTCCTTAATGCACTGCCCCTCAACCCCCAGGGCCTTCTGCAAGGTGTCTGTGTCCTCAGCAGTGGCTCCTGACATCTTTTAATATCACTGGCAAATTTAATTAAAATCACTGTTCCTCTGCTCGTCCAGATCATTAATAAAACAATGCCACCAGGCCAGACTGAACAGTTCTCCCTCCTGCTACGCCCTCCGCTTTCTCCAATGGGAACATAGCTCAGGGCCTGTCACCAGCCTCGGTGGAGTCACTCTGCTCTGCTTCTAAATCTGGGTCCCTGCACAGGCGTCACAGCCAATTTACATTAAAGTTATAGATTCAGCCAGGCTGCACTCACTCTGACATGTCATCCCGGTGTAAGCTCATTGCAGCGTTTCCTGCGTTTTCTCTGCCTACCTGGGCGGGGCATGTTTGTGTAGAGGCCCTGCCTCCAACAAGATGCCCTGAGAAATACAGGTACTCAACTCTCTTCTCTAAGGAGTATGGCAGAGAGATGTGTCTTCTGAAGCCTAAGTAGCCTGGTTGACACCATTAGTACCTGATTCATACAGGAAAACACCACACTCAATGCTCTTCTTGCATTATTGCTTCTCCTAGCCTTCCCGGAGAAGAAGGCTTTATCATATCCATTTTACAGATGGCACATTAGAGCTCAGAAGGGCTAAGTAATCTGGCCAAGATCACAGTTACTAAGACACTTGAATTTTGGAAGTCTGCTTCAGGCACACATGATATTGGAAACCCGGATAGAAGAACAAAGTGAGTCTTTCGGGATATAGAGGCTTCCCCCCACAAGCCTGGAGATTCTACATGCTCCAAGGCACCTTGGAGCAATAGTAAGCCTTGGATTTGAAAGCAGAAAGCAAGATTGGTTCCCCATTCTGTCTCAGTGAGTGGGAGACCCTGGAAAGTCCGTGATACTCACAGGGCAGTACCTGCGTCATCTATAAAGGCCAGGTTAGGTTTGTCAGGTTTTACAGTTATTCAACTCAAAGATGTTTTGATCATTGGGAAGGAACACATTTAAATTAGATCAGCCCAGAACGGTGGAAGGGCCAGGCTTCCAGTTTAGACTTGCAAGGAGAACTTAGAGGATAAAGAATAAGCCAAGGGAAGGTGGTAGGCAGAAAAGACTGAGACAAGGTCAAAGAGAGGCTTCATTCTGGATTTACCAAAAGCCTCTTGGATTGGGTCCATTTTGTAAGCAACTGTTCTTTGACCATTTAGGGCCAGGCACTGTACTAGTGATTGGGGTACAGCCATGAATGAGTTAACTCATGTCCAGCCATATGGAGTTTATCTTCTGAGGAAAGACAAAGATAAATAAAAATAAGAATAACTGATTATAATGATATCCTGAGGAGTCACTAAAACCCTTTTCTTGTTCTTTGAGCACTCAGGTAGTAGCACTGTGGTGGTATTGTGGAGAAGCGGCTGAAGTACAGTAGAGCTTTCAAATAACACTGTCAATCTCACAGCGATGCAGGGAGAGATATCGCACAGTTCTTCCTTCTCCAATCTCATGCAAATGTCATCTCTTGCCTTCTCTTAATCTTCTCACACTTTAGTGGCATCTGAACCATCTGATGATGTCCTGGAACCCTGCAGGTCCCCCTTCCAGGAAACCACACACACAAGGGGAAAAAAAAGTCCATAGACAGAGAAGAACTTCCATCCTCTCATACTAAATATGAATCATGGATTTAAAAAGTGATAAGAAAAATAAATAAATAAATAAAAAGTGATAAGAAAGAAAAAACAATCACATGCACCCATTGAGAACATACTATATTCAATGGGTTGCATTATGGTAGGCACTTCTTAATCTTCTGTTTAACACCTTGCAGTGCCACAATGAGACAGGCATCATTCTGTGTTTTAGAAGTGAGAACATGGGGGCTTAGTAAGTTGACAACTCACAAGGGATCCATTAGCCAGTGGGTGGCACATTTGAGCTTTTAAACTCAGTATGTCAAATGCAAAGTCTGGTTCTAAACTTCAGGGGATGAGAGGATGGAGGAGGAGTACGGTAGTAACTTGGGTCTCAAGACACTCACCTCCCTCTTGGAAGCATTCCCTAACAATGTCCCCCTGCTCTACTTTTAAAAATGAGTTATTTGTTTTCTTAATACTCTGATTAGCATAGATGCATGTTTACACTGTCCTGGGTTTATCTGTGTATAGGCACAACATCTACATTTTTCTAGAAGTTTCATGAAGGATTTCAACTCAATGCAGAGAAGATTTGTTAAGCTTTTTTAATGTGGTGTGTGTGTGCGCGCGTGTGAGAGAGGGATAGAGATAGAGAGAGAGATGGAGAGAGAGAGAGAGAGAGAGAGAGTTGTCTACATGTATATATGTACACCACATGCATGAAGTACCTCTGAAGACCAAAAGAGGGCATCAAATCCCTTGGAACTGGAATTATAGACAGTTCTGAGTTGCCACATAGGTGCTGGACACCAAACCTAGCTTCTCCACAAAAGTAAACAGCGCTACGAGCTATCCATCCTCTTGTTTGAGTTTTAAATGAGTGACTTATTCTCTTTTTTTTTTTTTTTTTTTTTTTTTTTTTTTTTTTTTTTTTGGTTTTTCGAGACAGGGTCTCTCTGTGTAGCCTTGGCCATCCTGAACTCACTTTGTAGACCAGGCTGGCCTCGAACTCACAGCGATTCGCCTGCCTCTGCCTCCCGAGTGCTGGGATTAAAGGCGTGCGCCACCACGCCCGGCTGAGTGACTTATTCTCAATGAAAATCTGATAGGGCATAAGAAATTGAACTTTGACATCGTTTCTCCCTATAAAATGCCACAATTCAAAGATACATTGTAATTTTTTAATCTTGTAAAAAAAAAATCCTGAGAATCTGGGGCATCACCAATACCAAGAACCTGGGAAGGGCGGGGCCTCTTCTTAGGTTAAGTCCGCTTTCCTGTTAATTCATCTAATCTTAACATAGCCCTCCCCTAACTGCAGACAGTGACTTAAGTAAGTCCACATTCTAGAGATGTCTCTGAGCAATAACTTTGGATCCATGAAAAGTATAGACATCTACACTCTACTTCAGCTCTAAGCTTAGGCTTCCTGGGAATAGAGCCTAGACGCTTGTGTTTTTATAAAGTTCCTTCACTGATCTTTGAGATATTGCTAAGTTTGAGAATCATGGGAAAGAAAGTCAGGATCTGACTGTGTATGTTTCTTGGCATGTCAACCATTAAGGATGCTCTTGGACCAAGAGGACTTCCAGTGGAGCATGAGTTGACCTACAATTAAGCCTTGCTAGGTCGTGGGCAAGCATCTCACCTTCATGGATTCCCACTTGCTTTTGTGCTTTGCCAAGGATCGTATTCTTCATCTACATAAGGATATTTCCCCTTTTGTCGTTCTTGCATTTTATACTTTTACTGAAGATATATAAAAATAGAGTCGTAGAGTCCTATAATCTTCGCAGGGAAGTGATGCTGCTCACCTGTTTTCAGCACAATGTATTTCTAGTTGTTTTTCCTCTTAGTGATGACAACACAGGTCATTTCCAGTTCCTGCTGTTATCTCTGTGTTCATTCATTAACTCACTATCTCATGCTTGTGTAAAGCTTAGCTATGTGGCACAGGCTGGCTTATTGTGAGACGGTTACTCTAAAGCTTTGTTCTAAACTTATCTTCTCCACCCACAAACTTTAAAAAAGTAAGTTCTAATAGGAGCTAGGGATTTTTGTCTGAGATTTCTGCATTCCCATTGTCATTGCCTAAACTAGTGTCTAGCATATAGTGGATGCCTAGTATAGATTTATTGAATGGATGTGCAAAAATTTTTAGTAAGAATCATATCCAATGATTTCCCCAACCCTTGGCAATGTTCAACTGGAGGTTGGAGAACCATCTGTCAGGGATGCTGCGAGAAAAAATTTTCAATTTTGAGTAATAGAACAAAAATATAATCCTTTTTGAGTAGCACATATTGCACTGGAGAAAAGTGACAGAAAACTGAGTAATTAGGACAAAACAAGTATTATATTTGGAAGCACGTACAATGGTGTGCCAAGAAGTTTGAAGAAGAAAGGGTTGGAATGGCAAGTGATCACTGGAGCCTGTTCCATGACCCAGCTAACATTGTACCTATGCCTTGAAAATCGAAAGGACGATAACTAGGTGAAAGCCAGTGTACTGTCAACAAGGGCAGCAGGAAGCTCATTCTAGAAGAAAGGTGTAGGTGCTTGAGTGAGCAATGCGCACATAGAAAAAGCCAGACAATGTGCTGTAGAAGAGGAAATTTGAGAACAGCCATGGAAGTAGGCACGGTACCTCTAGGAGGCCATGGATGCCTGGTCAAAGAATTTGGGCATCTCCTTGAAGAATCTGAGAAGCAATGTAGGCTGAAAGTTTTTAATCAGAGGAGAGATAAGATTCATGCTTTCTTTGAGACAGACAGTCTGTAGTGATAGCAGCATGGAAACTCCATGGATGGAGAAAAGCAGGGCCTACTGGAAGCAGAGGCCAGTGTCGACTTTCTTGGCACTACGGGGAGGAGAACCTGATGCTCAGGAAGATGTGGATTTCAGAGCTACCCACCATAGAAGCAGTCTGAGCTGGAGAGCAGCGACAACAAGATGGCAGAGAAAGAATTGGAATGAAGAGTACACTCATCACATCAGCATCTTCTCCTTCACTCTGGTCCTGCAATGCTCCTTCTGGTTCAGAGATGCAAGCCCAAAGCAATGGAAGATGAAGGCAGTGACACAAAGACATGCAAGCCACGCACCTGCTGAGCTTAGGACTTTATGGAACACTAGACAAACAATTCCAGCCAGAGTCCTCGGCTCTCCAGGAAGAGATCAGGAAGTCCTTGGAATCGAACCAAGGCACAAGTGTGTTCCTTGGCCTAGGGCAGGTGAAGGGCTATTTATTGAGTCAGTAGCCCAGACATAATAAGCTTTACAGACACACTGATGAAGCATGCCTGTCCCACCCTCAGTAAGCTGACAGAAGTGTACACAAAATCAGTGTCTAAATCCAAGCAAAAAGCCCAGAAACTTAAAAGCACTTGCTGAGAATGTTAGCGCAGGAGTTTAGTTGGGTGTGTCCTGTGTATAAAAAATAAGAATGCAGTTCACACAGAAGGAACTAAAGCTATGGAATGCAGCCCTCCTAGGAAACAGTGCTAGGAGAGAAAAAAAGTTAAATTACAAAATATTAAGGTTAACTCAAAGGCAAGTTTTAGTAGAAGAAAGCTTTCTTCTGTTTGTTGATTCATGAGTAGTGGTGGTTTGGGTATATGTTGGGTGCTTGTTGAGTGCCATCGAAACTGTATCTCCTTTGAGGATCATTCTGCCTTCATAAGTTCTCAGATTTACTGAGTGCAAATATGTGTCACACTCTGGTCTAACCTCTATCCAGTCAGAATTACGTAGCTCACCTTGCCGGCTGAAACAGCTGCCAATCTTGTTCTAACCCTTATAGTCTGCTCCCCACAAAACAAAACATCTCTTTCTGAGACAGGACCTCACTGTGTAGTCTGTGCTGGCCTTGAGCTTACTCTCCTGCTTCGGTCTCATAGGTGCTGGGATTATAAGCCAGTGCTAGGAAGATCAGCCAGAAATGTCGCTTAAAGATATCTACTGCAAACAGCATGCCATTCTTATTCTGGAAGCTCTTTTCCTTTTCTAACTAAGAACTTTCTGACTTTGCCTCCCATTGATGTGCTTTATGCTCCATTAAGATAAATATAGTCTTCTGGAAGGAGCTAAGAGTGGGTCTACCCTCACAGTCTTCACATGTAATGGCCTTTACTGCAGATATCCACATATGCCACCTTCCTTGACAGGCTCTCCCCATCATCTGAAGGTTGCCTTTCTCCAGGACTCTTGGATCTACCATCTTTCATATCTTCCACAGCCCATATCATCTTCTGAGCACATTGTCGCTTTTGTCTATTTGTTTCTTAGATCATCAAGAAATAAAGATTCTATCTGGGAAAAAAAAATATGCCCTTTCTGTACACCACAGTGCTTCAGACTAGAGTCTGACATGAGAAGGGCTCAATATGCATCTAATGAATGAATAATGACTGTAGGATTAAGTGATTTAGAAACCATGTATGTTGAGAGGAGATGCCCAGCTTCCTGATGACTCTCAGGAAGAGAAGTAAATGGTTAGTTATAGCCAAAGCCCCTGAAAACATCAGTTTTGTTCCTTCAGAAGAACCAACAGAATGACGTGGTGTTGGAGCATAGTCTAAGTTGGAACTAACAGTTCCTCCTCTCAACTCTAGCCCTTTCACCTGCACCTGCCTCTTCTTCCAGAGGGTGTGAGAGTGACAACAAATATTTACACTGCATCATTCAATCAACAAAGAGTTGGCGAGCTGATGTATCAAGAGTTTACAAAGACCTTCTCCTGAACATGGTCTCCTTTTCTCTTTCCTGGGGGGGGCGGGAATCATACAGATGAAGAATCCTGTGTTTAGTTGACTGTCGAGGTTTGTACACCAGTAAGTATGGAGCCAAAACCATACTTCCCTTCCTCTTCTAACTACAGAAGTCTCCTTCCACCAGGCCTGAAGGAATGTGTCAGATGAGGAAGGGCTGAGAAAAAGCAATCTCTGAACTGACAAGACACTGGAGTAGAGGATAGACTTGTGAGAAACAGCGCAGCCTAGAGGAGATGTTGCTTTTCTTCCTGCCCCCTGGCTCTTCCACAGAGACCACCTCCAGCCTCTAGTGTTGGCACAGCTCATGGTGTGAGTGCTAGCATCCTTCTGGCCTGTACGTGGTGGCACAGGGAAGCTGGGAACCACTGTCCTTTATACAAGTTTTCTTTAAACCATTTTCCTGGAGCTTGACTCATCTTAATGTCATTTTATTTATCTGATGTTTTAAAATGTTGAAATATGGAATTCAATCATATCATTGCCTAAATGAAAAACAAATGGAGTCTGGCAAGCACTTGGGGTCATCTCTGAGACGTAGCTGGGGGCTTCTCATGTACAATCAACTCCGGTGGTGTGTGGGCCTCCCTTTCACAGCGAGCAGATAGAAGTTGTGATGCTGTGATCTCCCCCCGGCTCTCTCTCTCACACACACACACACACACACACACACACACACACACACACACACACACACTCCTCCCTTCATGATTCCCTTTAAGTTCATTCCACCTTTAGTTCCTTCTGAGGAACACAGAGGCAAAGACACAGGTGGTTCTTCCCACCTGACTAGGAAAGGGACATGGTGGTGTAGGTCGTGTGGGCAGAGCTTCTGGAAGGTCTGGGGCACAGTGCTTGTACCGGATCCTTAATAGTTTACATTTTTTTAAACATGTTTTTTTTCCCCTAGAGGGAGGAAGTGTTGAGGTTAAAGCAGAATGGTTGGAGCATTCGGGGGCCTAGAGCACCACTAACCATTTTGAGAAAGCCCTTAAGTACCGCAGTAGAAGGCAAGTAGGGGCTGCACACTGAGGAAGATCAGCTAAGGTTCACTGAGCATATTCAAATACTGAGATGATGGATATCCTATTGCGGGCAATACACAGATGGCTGGAAATAATGCTTAGACTGAGGGAGCTAGAGGCACATCCTGACCACCAGGGCAGACTGCCAAGAAATGGTGGAGAAAGGAAAAACTGGGAAGGGGATAAGTTCTTTGAACAGAAGTGGATGAGGGACCATAGGAGAGCTCAGCCCACCAGAAGTCCAGCAAGGAAAGTTCTAAGGAGCTAACGGCCTTATCTGATGGAGGTGAGTATGAAGTGAGAGAGTGAGCATTCGCTATAATTTGGAGAGCAAGAGGTCCTAGGGTAGAAGGTGTAGAAAAGTGGGAAATGAGGAACAATGAAGTGACGAGGAAATAGAATAATGATCACTCTACATTTTCAGTCGTTTAATAAAAGTAAGATGAGAAGGCAGTGGGCAGGGGAAAGGGGACAAGCAAAAAAAAGGGGGGCCCTGTTTTTAAAGTAGGATTTGTAGAGAGACAGGTCTCGTGTTAAAGGAACAAGATATCCTAGACAGGAGAAGGAATCCATTTTAGGAAGAGAGTGGCTGCTATGCAGAAAAAGAGGTGGCGGTGGGGGGTTGGGGATCCTGGTCCTGACCCTAGAGATAAGATAGGAAGAGGAAGCAAGTAGAGCAGGCAGGACCCCGAGGACGAGTGTTGGCTGTACCACACAGTCTTCTCCTTTCTACTGGATGCTGAAGCCCTCTACTCTCAAAGCTTTGCCTGGAAGCGGGAGTAGGATTAGCTTCTAGCCCTCCTGTCCTCACGTGACCTGGCACTTTTGCACATCCAGGGCCACCTTACTTGTCAATCCAAGTATCAAAACAGTTCATTCTCCTTGGCCTGTTCCATACTATGTCTAGGATGAAATGAAGCAGTTTTCTTAGCAGATGTGACTCTGTATACAATATCGAAGTATCTGGGATCCTGCAATTAGATTTAACCATTCCCCATATAGTTCTTTAACGAAGTCTGTCTTCATACGCATGTGAGTTTTCCATGGTCTCTATGGATTTCATATGTAAGCAAACCTTCCTTATCCTCCCAGGCTCCTTCTGAGGTGCTTCTCATATCCTCAGAGATCTCCCCATTCCTCATATTTTAGGGTTTGTCTGGCTCTGTGCTCAGGAAGCAAGTCTTACTTACCTAGAGGCATTTCTCCTTCTAAGGCTTCCCTGTCCAAGGCAGGGTTTAGAATGCCTATTCAAGACACATGAACGTATGAACAATCAGACAGAAGCCAGCCGCATGAAAGAAAATTAGAGGATCATCTTCCTTAAAAGACCACTGTAGGGCTGGGGCGATGGCTCAGCCATTAGGTTCTCGGCTTACAGCCAAAAGCCTAAGAACATTCTAATGTGTACATAAAAACAGATAGAGGAACCCCTCCCTCCATCAGCACACTTGAGGATCTACAGAAACTTCCCACTGGCCCTGTAATCCAGTTTCTGCATGTTGTATAAAACACCAATTCTTCACTCCTGGAGTTAGAGCCTTCCTCATGCCTCACTGGAAAATTCCATGCAAGTCCTCAGCATAGAGTACAAGCCCTTCACAGTTTGACCCTAGGGCTTCTCCAGCCACAGCTTCCCATATCCCTGTGTACAGACCCTTGGGAAAACCCCTCTCTCCGCTTTAGGCACTTTAAACAGTGATTCTTTCACTCAGCAGTGCCCTTTCTTCTCTGTCTCTACTCTCCGCGCTCTCACCAATGCGAACCTGAGCTCATCCTTCTCCCAAGAGTCATCCTCATGGCCCTAAGGAGAGGTGATCATTTCTATTTACTTCCCCTGATCTGCCATTGCCCTTCGTGTGACAGAAATCACTTTGTACAGCAATTGCCTAGTCACTGGTTGGTTGTCCCTGATAGAATGTGTGTTTATGAGGAAAGGAACCATTCTATTTTGTTTGCCTCAGTACCTAGCTCATGTCTGGCAGAGTAGGTGCTAGCAGAATGCGTGCTCAATAAATGTCTCCCAGAAAGAACAAGCAAAGGCTTTCTCTTTTGGAGAAAAATGTTTGAACCTCTAGGCAAAGCAACTGGGCTTGAGTGAGGGGAATTACTCCTCTCTACTTATCCAACTTAGTAGTGTGAACAGAAAACAAGATAGTGACATCTCCTAAACCCTAACTGTGGGCAATGGCTGTACTGTGCAGGGTGAGAAACCATGCCACATCATTACCTGAGGACAACACCCATCACAACGACCAGAGATTATACAAAAAACAAAGCAGCAGCAGCAGCAGCAGCAACAATGAACTGTTTTGCCAGCTCGTGGAGGTACCCAGAGTAAAGGGATCTTCGAACTTATTTGTATAGTTCTACAGAGTAAATAAATATCCTGATCAAGGGCTTACCCTTGAGCCACAACCTTGTCTTGCTGCCCCTCCCCCCAGTCTGTTGATGATGATGATGGTGGTGGTGGTGGTGGTGATGAGGACTAAGACGACAATGATGGGATCTCACTAAATTGCCCAGGCAGGCCTTGTATTTGTAACCCTCCTGCTGAGATTACAGACCTACACCACCAGGCCTTGCTTGATATTTCAAAGAGAACAAAGCAAACGGCAGCAAAACAAAGTTGGCCAGAAAACTTCTCATCCTTTCTCTGACCAAGAGTAGAAGACGCCCAGGGAAGGGAAGGTGTAAGGCTCTGATTTAATTAGTTTAACCAAATAATTACCAACTGCCTGCTCTATGCCAGACACAGGGATAGGCCCTGGGGATAGGGTTGTGGATAAAGGCAAGCCATCTTTCATCTCTTTATGGAGCTCGTTGTCCAGAGCTGTGCCCAGCATCACTCAGTCACATCAGTAAAATTCAGTTGTGTCTTAGATCACTTCAAAGTTCAGGTTATGGGTGTCTGAAGTAAGGAAACCTAACCTACTCAGAGCAGGAGTGGACAGCTTTCTTGGGTAAGGGATGTTGAGTGCTGGAGTGAAGAACAGAAGCATTCCTTGCAGGAGGACTTGCACCACGGCCTTCTGGGTTTTCAAGTTAAGAAGGAACCTCTGCAATCAAGTCCCAGTTATGCAGGCTCTGATGGGGCTTCTTAAACACACGCACGCGTGCACACACACGCACGCACACACATGCAGGCACACTTAAAGTTCATTTATTTAAAGAAAGAGACCTGTGTGAAGGACTGTGGTGAGAATAGTAGATTTCAGTAAGGGCCCCCGGTGACCAGTCCCTATTCCTATCCACTCACCGAAAGCTCTGGCCAGTCAACCATCCACTGCCGGACCGGACCTGAATTTAGGGGCAGCTTCCTCTCAAAGTTGGCTGAGCCAGCCAGGGGCAGCCAGCAGCGTGGGAAGATGGGCAGAAGGGCCAGCGTGAGGTCACGGGCCCATACTCAGTGAACTGATGCCCCTATTTCAGGAAGAGCATGGCGCAGCAGCTATATTTGAAAACCGAGGTTAAGTAAACAAGAGCTCAGCTCAAGTGGACCGGGCACAACAGCTGTGGAAGATTAATCACACCGGGCTGCTGCAAGTCACCAGGTCGCTAGACGCCTGCAGGCTTCCCTTTCGGTACCCGACCAGAAGACCGATGTGTTCCTATCATGGACCCACAGCTCTTCCCCTTTGGGGGTTTCTTGACCACGCAGAAACTGGGCACCTGGCGCCCAGCTGCAGCCTGCGTTTCTGATACATTGCACCCAGTTTCAATCTTTCTGCCTGGGAAACCCTAGCACCAAACGTTCAGATGTCTGCTTCTTAATCGCCAAAAGAGAAAGGGAAATAGGCAGGAAGGACAGGAGGCAAGCAGTGAGTGAGGACATTTACAGCACTGCACTAAAGGCGTTTGCTCTACTTAGCCCCCCCTCCCCCTTTCTCCATGGTTAAAAATAAAACACAACGAATGAAAAGGAAAAACTGCCCCCCCAAGCCCCTCTAGCAAATCGTTTTCATCCTCTGCCCCAGTGGCTCAGGTCCTCAGGGCAGGTCAGCTAGGGCCCGCAGAAACAGAGCTGGCCTTTAAATGTGCGTGCTTGCGTGTGTGTGTGTGTGTGTGTGTGTGTGTGTGTGTGTGTGTGTGTGTGTGTGTGTGTGTGTGTTGAGGGAAAGGAGGGGGAGCTTAATCATATACTTTTGCTTCTCCCCACGGGGGCTCTAGCTCTCCCAGACCACCAGGTCTGGAAGCTCAGGACTTAACAGTTGCTCCCTCTTGCCTATCCCCCTTGGCCTAGGGGCCCGAGGGGGTGGGGATGGGGGTGGGGACTTGGAGGGAAGGAGGTAAGCTGGGGCTGCGTTTGTGGGCTGGTGGCAATGGAGTCCCAAGGTTGGGGTGCATGCGTGCCTGTTTGCCTGTGTGTGTGTGTGTGTGTGTGTGTGTGTGTGTGTGTGTGTGTGTGTGTATAGCGCGCGCACCAAGGGAATAACGCGGTACCTCTCCTAGCTCCAGAACCAGGTGGGCACTCAGTCCCAGGAGCTCACACACCCTGGCAGCGGCGACACAAGCAAGCGCGCACACGCGCGCGTGCACACACACACACACACACACACACACACACACACACACACACACGGCATGCAGCTTGCCCATTGAACTACACCCCCAAACCCCCTCCCCGCCACTAAGTCAGCAAACCGAGGGCAAGACTGTTCACACGTTTTCAGTGCTGTGGCTCACAGGCATCTCTCGCGGCACCCCCAACACCCTGGTTTAGACACTCTGCCAGATCCTCCCTCCAGCACCGCATATACAACGTACACTTTCCCGGGCACCCTCCCCCACTTTTTCTGGCACTAAACCCGCCGCAAGGCAGTACATGTGAATGATCTTGAGAAATAACTTATGATTCTTCTCCATCAGGGACCTTACTGGGGACATCTCGAGCCCCGTATTTCGGAGTCCCCTACTTCTGCCGCCCACCAGGGTAGGGAGTTGTGGGCTCATCCAATTACTCACCGACTCCCCTCGGCCTCGGGCGCCTGATGGGCAAGTGAGGCGGGCTAGGAAGGTGCCGCGCCGCCGGCTCCTTACCGGCCGCAGCGGCTCATCGCCCCCGCGGGCTGCGGGCCGGCTGCAGCGGCGTCCAGGGCATGACAGTCTACGGCGGCTGCCCGCAGAGCTTTTGGGCTAGCAGCTGTCAGGGGGCTGCCCGGCAGCGCATCTGGAGCTCGAGAGCTGGGGCCAGGGCGCAGGGCGCGTGGTGCGGACCCTCGGCGCCCAGCCAAGTAACAGAGACTGTCCGAGGGGTCCAGGCAAGGCCCGGAGTCCCGGCCGCCTTCGCCTGGGGATCCCTGCGGGAGGGGCGGGACGGAGCGCGCACGGCGCGCCCTGGCGGCTCAGAGGGACCCCGGCGGGGGCTGACTGCCGCGTCGCCCGGGGCTTTCCCGGGGCTGCGAGCGTGCAGCTCAGCCTCTCCCGTTGTCACCACGGGAGACGTCTCAGCCTCACCGCGCGCAGAGGGGACGAGTGTAGGGCCTGGTTTCTGGGCGAGCCTAGAGCTTTACCCATTAAGCCTCTGCAAGGAGCCAAATCAAAAAGCCAATCTCCAAGCCTCCAAGGCCGACGTCACCCTATCAGCTGGGAGACAGCCACACCGAATGACAAGCCGCGCATATTTAGCCGCGAGCACGGAGAGGAGATTTCCACAAGGCTTCTCCGCAGGCCTGGAACACCAAGCACGAACCTTCGTGCAGAGAGCCTCGGAAGATCGAATGCCGACGGACGCAAGCCTACTCGGAGGCCACCCACCCACCCAACCATTGAGCTTAAAGCCTAGAGCACCCGGACAGACAGCAGCTGCAAGGAGGCGACGCGTCCTGACCTGGATTTCCCAGAGTTGGAAGCTCCAGGCAGCAAGCAGAAGCTCAGCACCGGCTTTCCCCTTGTCCTCAGGAGACTCTGCCTGCAATCCCGAAATTAAGTCCCCTCCAAACACATCTGTGGTTTTTAAATATAGCAGGGGACGATTACCCAGGCAGGGTCCACCCAGTCCTAGGGGAGGTCTCGAGGGGGTTGGTGGTTGGCCGTGTGTGTGTGTGTGTGTGTGTGTGTGTGTGTGTGTGTGTGTGTGTGTGTGTGTTGGGGCACCTCCTTTTTCTCTCCTGTTTTCCCCTCTTCTCTTCTTAGTGCAGAGCCTAGCCTGTCATTTTCTCAACCCAAGTAAAACAACAGCTTTGTGAGAGACTCTTGGATGAGAGCTGCTATGTTGGCTTTTTCTTTTTTTCCCCCCCCTAAAAATAAAAGGGGGCTGCCTCTCAAATTGCTGCTTACTCTGGCCCTGGAGACTGAAGCAGAGTTAGTCCTTTGATGCAGCAACAGAACTAGGGTTTGGGGCTTGGCTCGAGAGTAGTGTACACACACAGCCTTAAATCAGATGCCTGTAATTTCTGCTATATTTGTCAGGCGTGGTCCTGGTGGCAGGAGGAGTGGGCAGACCACGCCTAAGGATGGGATTGTGTGCCCTCAATTTATCAGTGTTATCAGGCATCTGTGAAACGAGAAAGGTGGCTAGCTAGGCCTTTGTATAGACACCAGTGTCGATGGGACAGAAACTGTTTTTAGAAGCTTTTGCTGCTTGAAGGCAGGTATAAGGGGGGCATTTCTCCTCAGTAGGGCAGGGTTGGTGCCAGGGAACTTGGTTGTATTAATTGATATCATCATCATAGGAAGTTATGAAATAAATGCAATTATGACTTCCACTTTTCTGTTGGATCTTTAGTCTTGAGGAAATTAAACAGCCATCCCAGGGCTACACGCAGCAGAGTCAAGGCTGGGGATACGGGGAACCGGAACCGACTGGAGTCCTATTGACGAGCAGCAAGAGTGACCGAAAACCGGCATGTACAACTTCTAGAGCCCTGCCTGTCACCAAGGAGAAGTGCCTCTCCAATAAGGTTTGGTCCAAAGAAGTTAAGTGCGTCTGAGAGGTAGAAAGTACTACACTTGTAAGGAAATACACTCTTTTTGGGCCCTCAGGTCACCATTCAGGAGGTGAACTCGTCCTGAATTTGGGCTCTGCATGTACTGTGAGGAGTGCTTTCAGACACTTTATGGGCACTGAAATTTAGTGATCTTAGGGCTCAGACTCTGGCTTTGTAGGGTGTCAATAACTTCTAACGGTGTGAGGTTTCATTTACACCAGGCAGCAGGATTTGCTGTGTGCTTGTCTGCATGGAGCAGCAGGGGGAAATTGTGTGCAAATTGACACAGCTTTTGGGAAAGGTAATTTTTAGACAAACCTCAAATCCCTCATAAAAGTGAGAGCTCCTGTGACTCAGTAGTTTTCCTGGAATATGGTGACAACTGAGGGTGTGGATAAAGAGGGACATAAGGATGCTCGGGGTGCTACTTACAACAGTAAAAACCGAAATCACCTGAAAATTTGTCCCCCCAAAACTGGGGTAGTAAATCACACTGCAGTGACACAATACTGCATAAAATATTGGAGGGTGGGGTCCAAGATGAAATGTGGACTGGCTTGTGCAGACAAGCACAGATGCTGTGAGTTCAAATGTATAAAATGCTGATGCAGCATTCTGTGTATTGACGTGGAAAGGTTTCCGTGATCTATGAGAATAAGAAAAAAGCAAGAGAAAGAGGAGAGAGAGAGGAAGGGAAGGAGAGAGAGAGAGAGAAAAAATGAGAGAGAGAGAGAGAGAGAGAGAGAGAGAGAGAGAGAGAGAGAGAGAGCATGAAAGTGTGGCTATGCTCTGACAACATTACAATTTTTTAAAGCTGGGTATAGTGGTGCACATCTTTAATCCCAGCACTCAGGGAGGCAGAAGCAGGAAGATCACTGTGAGTTCAAGGCCAGACTAGTCTACAGAGTGAGTCCAGTCCAGCCAAGGCTACACAGAGAAGCCCTGTCTCAACAAAAACCAAAAAGTTAAAGCAACAGTTCTTAGTGGTAGGGTTTCTAGTGATTTTTTTTTCTTTTTGGATAAACTTTATTGAGGTGTAACTTACATGCACTCAAACAACTTGTTTTAAGTGCACAGGCTGATGACGAGTCTGTGGCAGTTTGAATATTCAATGTTTCCACAAAATAAAGGCTCGCTTCTAAGGTGTTGTTGAGAAGGGCTAAGGGGTTGGAGCTTAGTGGGCAGTCTTTTTAGGTCTTTAGGTCATTAGAGATGTAATTGCAGAAAAAACTGGGAGAGAAGCCTGGGCAGGTGGTTCAGATGTTAAAGTACTTGCCATGCGATCATGAAGCTATGCATTTGGATCCCACATAACGCATGTCAAAAGCCGGGCATGGCGGCACATGCCTGTAATAGCAGTGCTGGACAGCGGGAAGCAGGCAGAGACAGGAGGTCTGTGAAGTGCATTGGCCAGCCAGGCCAGTGGGATAGGCAGGCTTCAGGTTCATTACGAGACCCTGTCATGACAAAATAAGTTAGATAGCAGTAACAGAAGCTGCCTGATATCAACCTTGACCTTTACATGCATGTGCACACACACACACACACACACACACACACACACACACACAAGCACACACACCAGCACACATATGCACATGCAGGGCTTTTCTCTGCCATGTACTCTGGCCATTATATGCTGCTGCTTTAGCAGACCCTAAGCAACTGTCGCCCCACGGTCCTCGGTTAGAACTTCCAGAACAAACATTTTCTCTATCTTAGACATTTACATTAGCAATGCCATTCTGACTAGCATGATGGGTTTTGCAAAAATGCATCCAGGTAAAGCAATGACAAAACCCAGCATGTAGATCCTCTCTGTTCTACTGATCACTGACCTGCTCCTCTACAGAGCTTTGTTTGTGTCGGGCTCTCCCTTGTTATACTTACGTATCTGTTGATATTTGTCTTAGTCACTTCTCCTGCTGCTGTGGTAAAAATACTCTGACGGAAGCAACTTCACAAAAGAAGGGTTTCTTTTGGCTCACTGTTCCACTGTACAGTCCTTCCATCATGACCGGAAGTCATGGTGACAGGAGCTAGGGAGCTGGTCACATTGCACCTGCAATCAGGAAGCACAGAGTGCTTCCTCTTTTTTTTTTTTTTTTTTTTTTTTTTTTTTTAATGCAGTTCAGGACCGAAGCCTAGGGAATGGCGAATCCTCCCAGTCAATGGACATTCCTAGATAATCCCTTACTGCGAAGCCCAGAGGCTAACCTAATATAGACAAGTTCTCAAAAGTGTGCTTTGAGGCTTGTTGCCTAGGTGATTCCAGCTCCTGTTAAGATGGCAACCAACAGTGACTGTGTCTTCAATGAACACTAACTGTTCTCTAGAACAACGTCATTTGAAACAGTAAGAATAACAGTAGTGGTGGCATAAATAAAACACAAATAACCTCCGGCAGGAAGCACAGTGTCCCCTAAGCCATTCCAAGGCATTGCTGAGCAGGAGGGCAGGGGAGAAGGGAGACGAGACGCCAACACATCTTAAATCTCTGCTTTAGGCAGAGTTAACTTGTGTGGGTTCCAGGAGCTAGGCTGAAAAACAGAGGCTAGCCTTACACTGTGGGCCTCAGCAGCCTCATCAATAAAATGGAAATATTAACAGTCATCATTATAACACATATTAAATGGAGCTGTGAGGATTCAGTGAGATTCTCTTTGGTTATACAGTCATTTCTAAATATAAGGGTTTTTTTTTTCAATTCTTCATCTTTCTTTCTCAACAACTGCCTTTCCCCCCTTTCATGTGGTTAATGATCTCTCAGGCTTCTCTGAACTCTGAATGATCTCATATTTCATGGAAAATATCAAACTTGATCAGAGTCTGCCTTCGACTTCTATTATCATTTGATCATTTATCCCTGGCTGTGCTAGAACTGAAAGAGCAAGAACGCAAGCTCTTTACTGCCGGCAACAGGAGCCTTGAGAACGTCCTGCTCAGCGGGAAAGTTAAGTTATGCAACCCAGTCATGGAGCTTAACAGGGAAGCCAGACTCTTGATATGAATCTGAATTGTGTCCTTCAGAACTCACATTGAAGCCTTAACCACCATGGCCCTTACTTAGAACGTGGTCTTTTAGGGGGCTGGAGCGATGGCTCAGTTTGTGAAGTGCTTGCTCTGTCAGAGTGCGTTTGATCGACAATGCCCATGTAAAATCTGGTTGCTGCAGTAGATACTTGATATCCCAGCACTGTGGAGGCAGAGACAGGAAGATGACCAGCTGGCCTCAGTCAGAGACCCTGTCTTAAATAAGAAAGAGAGAAATTGAGGTAGACACCTGACATCTACCTCTGATCTCTTATGCATACATGCTTACATACTGCAGGTGCACTCATGGGGAAACACACATGTGCACACAGACACACGGACAGAGAGAGAGAGAGAGAGAGAGAGAGAGAGAGAGAGAGAGAGAGAATGATAATTTGAAATAGAAGGATCCAATTGAAACAGGGTAGTTAGGTGAACTTCAATACAATATGACACATGTCTATAGGAAACAATTAGGACACAGACCTAAGGACAGAGTGACCTTGTGAGGATACCAAGAGGGCAGCTGTCTGCAGGCTAGAGAGAAATCAAATGTGCTAATGACTTGATCTTGAGCAGCTAGCCTCCAAAAAGTGTGAGAATAATAAATACCAGCATGTGCTAGTCAGCTGTATGTTGCTGCAATGAAATTCCCGAGGCAAGCAGTTTCATGATGGAAGATGTTTCTTTTGGCTCATCCTTTCAGAGGTTTCTAACCCATGGTACTTATCCCAATTTTCTGGAACGGTGGCGCACAATGCAGCACAGTGGTCCACATGAGAGAGGAGAGTTTTCGTTCCTGTGCGTGGTAAATGACAGAGGGAAGCAGAGGGAAAGGAGAAGACCCTGGGGTCCCAATATCTCCTTCAAGGCCCCCCCCACTGATCTTACTTCCTTCTGGAAGATATAGACTTCTAAAGATCCCAATATTTCCCAATAGCATCACAGGGTGGTGGCAAAGCATGTAAAGGACTATCCAAACCACAGCACAATCATAGCAAACTACCGCAGAAGGCAAGCACTCCGACTGATTTTGTGAGTCGGTAGCCGAATGTCCTTCTTTCTCCTGGGCTGAGTAACAAGCAATAAGGTAGAAGGGATGAATAAAAGGTAAGGACCACATGGCCTCAGAGTAATGGATCATTATTTACTGTTATGCCCCAGAACTTTGCAGCTTGGGGCATCTGGCATTTCTCAAGGATCAGACCTATCCGCTTTACTCTCCTAGGCTCTGTATTCAATGGAGCCTGCGATGCTGCTGCTCCTAGGTAGCCTAGTTGCTGGCACACCGCAGGCCTTGGGTTTCACCATCTGGCAACAGTTAGGGAGCCACAAAAGCAGGTAAGCTGGGCCAGCGAGACGGCTTCTCCGGTGAAGACAATTGCCCCTAAGCCTGACACCCTGAGCTCAACTCCGAAGACCCACATGGTAGATGGAGAGAACGGACTCCTACAGGTTGTCCTCTGAAGTGTTGTGGTATGCGCGCACACACACACACACACACACACACACACACACACACACAATGAAGAATCAAACGGCTAGAGAATAAAGCGAAGTGGAGCGGAAGGCAAGCCCCAGGGGAGCCCTGCAGGGAAGAAACAACTTTAAGACGACATAATTCTTTCCTATTGGTTACATTCATTTTACTTTTACTAGAACTTGAATTGCAAAAGCAGTCTCTCCATTGTTTTCTCTTATGCCCTTTAACAAAACTGCCTTCAATTTTGAAAGCATTCAGAGAATTTTCACAAAGTAAATGCCATGTCTAGGCCATACCCAAATCAACAAATATTACTCCCTCTCGCCCCCCACTCGTCCCTTTCTCCTCTCCCCTTCTGAGGCCTTCTGTTGTTTTGTTTTTCCAAACAGGGTTTCTCTGTGTAGCTCTGGTTGTCCTAAAACTCACTCTGTAGACTAGGCTGGCTTTGAACTCAGAGACCTGCCTGTCTCCACCTCTGGAGTGCTGGGTTTAAAGGCGCGCGCCACAGCTGCCTGGCTTCTATTCTGACTCCTGAAACTCAGTATTAGTCCTTTTTCTGCAAGCATGCTGTGCACACAGAGGCCTGTCGAGGGCATTGGATCCCTGAAACTGGAGTTTCTGATGATTGTAAGCCGCCATGTGGGTGCTGGGAAACCATCGCCTATCCCTCCCCCAGATCCTCTGCTAGAGCACTCCTGAGCCGGTTCTTCATTTCCCACACATTGATCTTGTGTGATTTTTGAGATTTATGTAAAGAAGTGTGTATAAAATGGGCTAGCAGTCTCAGTACAACATTTGCAAGGTTCATCAGTGTTGTACTCAGAAGCAGTCTCTTTGCTCTATTTATTTATTATGTATACAGTGTTTCACCTGTATGTGCACCTGCAGGCCAGAAGAGGGCACCAGATCTCATTATAGATGGTTGTGAGCCACCATATTGTTGCTGGGAATTGAACGCAGGGACATTTAGAAGAGCAGCCGGTACTCTTTACCTGAGCCATCTCTCCATCCCTGCTGCTCTAGAGTCTTCATGCCCAAGAAACACACACTTTGAGTTTTTCAGTTTTTAGTCAACAGATGGCTGTGTATAGATAGCTATGTATAAATATGTTCTCTCAATATATGGATAGATTATGAAAAGATCAATTCAGGTAGTTATTGTATCCATCACCCCAAACATTTGTTATTTCTTTGTGGTGGAGACATTAACAATTCTCCCATTCAGCTGTTTGGTAGTCCCCAGCACTTTGTTATTATTGCATAGTGCAGTAAAATACCAGAAAGGGTCTCTCTTCTTCTCACAGAACCTTTATAATGTTTCATGCCATTTTTCCTCATGTCTGCTTTTCAGAGTAGTATTATTTACTTATTTACTTACTTACTTACTTACTTACTTTACTTTACATCCCCCTCCTTCCTCTCCTCCAGTCCTACCCCCTCCTTTTTCCCCCATCTCACCTCCCCTACCTCTCAGAAAAAGGGAGCCCCCCCCCCCCGCATCAACTCACCTCAGCACATCAAGTTGCACCAGAACTGAGAGCATCCTCTACCATGGTGGCCTGATCACTAGGGGGAAATGATCGAAAAGCAAGCAAAAAAGTCTTTGTCAGAGTCAGCCCCTACTCTCCTTGCTAAGGGACACACATGAAACCCAAGCTACCCATCGGGTGCCTCTGTGTAGGGGGTGTAGGTCCAGTTCATACATGGTCCTTGGTTGGTGTTTCAGTCTCCATAAGCCACTCTGCGCCCATGTTAGTTGGCTCTGTTGGTCTTTTTGCGAAGCTCCTGTTCCCTACAGGAACTTCCATCCTTCCTACCACTCTTGCACAAGGCTCTCTGCACTCTAGGGAGTGTAGCAGTTTGGCTGTGAGTCTCAGCATTTCTTTCCATCCATTTCTGGGTAGGGCCTTTCAGAGAACAGCTATGCTGTGCTACCATCTGCAAAGTATAGCAGAGTTTTGTTAATACTGTCCCAGTTGGCTCTCTCCCGTGGGTAGGTCTCAAGTTGGGCCAGGCATTGGTTGGACACTCCCTCAATCTCTGCTCTTTCTCTATCCCTGCACATCTTGTGAGCAGGGCAAATTGGTGTTCCTCTCCCTCTACTATGAGTCCTCTCTGGTTTAGTAATGTTTCTTTTTTGAATGTGGGTGCCCTTGCATTTGGGGCATATATGTTCAGAATTGAGACGTCATCTTGGTGGATTTTTCCTTTGATGAATATGAAGTGATCCTCCTCATCTCTTTTAATTAACTTTGGTTGAAAGTCTATCTTATTAGATATTAGAATAGCTACTCCAGCTTGTTTCTTGTGCCCCTTAACTTGGAAACCCTTTTTCCAGGCCCTTTATTCTGAGGTAATTTTTATCTTTGTTGCTGAGGGTTGTTTCTTGTATGCAACAGAATGATGGATTTTGTTTTTACATCCATTCTGTTAGCCTGTGTCTTTTGATTGGTGAATTGAGACCATTGATGTTGAGAGATATTAGTGACCAAAGATTGTTAATTACTGTTATTTTGATGTTGATGCTGTGTGTGTGTGTGTGTGTTTGTGTGTGTGTTTGTGTGTTTGTGTGTGCGCGCACGCGCTTCCCTTCTTTTGGTTTTGCTAGTGTGTATTATTTCTTTCCTGTGTTTTCTCAGATGTAGTTATCCTTGTTGGGAAGAGGTTTCCTTCTAGTATTTGCTGTAGGGCTGGATTTGTGGATAGACATTGTTTAAATTTGGTTTTGTCTTGGACTATCTTGTTTTCTGTATTTATGGTGATTGAGAGTTTTGCTGGGTAGTCTGGGCTGACATCTGCAGTCTCTTAGGGTTTGCAAGACATCAGCCTAGGCCCTTTTGGCTTTTAGAGTCTCTGGTGAAAAGTCACATATAATTCCAATAGGTCTGCCTTTATATATTATTTGGCTTTTTCACCTTGCATCTTTTAATGTTCTTTGTTTTTTCTCCACATTTAGTGTACTGATTATGATGTGGCAGGGGGAATTTTCTTTTATGGTCCAGTCTAATTGGTATTCTGTATGCTTCTTGTATGTTTATAGATATCTCTTACTTTGTGTTAGGTAAGTTTTCTTCTATGATTTTGCTGAAAACATTTTCTGGTCCTTATATACGAGACTCTTCACCTTTTTCTATTGCTATTATTTGTAAGTTAGGTCTACTCATAGTATCCCAGTTTTCCTGGCTGTTTTGTGTAGGCATATTTTTAAAATCTATTTTTATTTTCGTTTCATATATCTTTCTCCCTTTTCCACCCCAATCCCTTCCAACTCCCAACACCAGGTAGGAGAGAAGAGGCGTAGTTCTCTCTGGCTGCTTCCTGCTGGTTAGGGTCATTGAGTTCTTTGGGGAAATACCCATCTTCATTGTCAGGATGTTCAGCCAGCAACAGCAAATGTAGCAACAGCCTTCTCTTCTTCCTCTGGCCTTCTCTTCCAAGCATTCTTCTTGTAACCCTCCCTCCCTCCCTCTCCCTCACTCTCCCTCCCTCTCCCTTACTCTCCCTCCCTCTCCCTCACCCTCCCTCACTCTCCCTCACTCTCGCTCCCTCTCCCTCCCTCTCCCTCCCTCTCCCTCACTCTCCCTCACTCTCTGGGCTCTCATATTTTTTTCCAACAGGGTCATGCCTCCACATGAGGAAATTTCCTATTGACAAAGATCATGTGCCCTCGAATGAGGCTGCTATCAGCTCTGGACAAACTGGAGCGGCCCCCATGGCCCATAGATGAAATTAACCCAAAAACATGTTTATATAACATAACTGAGTTTTTACGGACACTAAAACTTTCAAAGCAGTTTTATATCAGGAATTTTTAACTCTAACGTTTTCTTTGACTGATGTATTAATTTCTTCTGTTGTATTTTCTATACCTGAGCTTCTCCCTTTCCTCTCTCAGATTCTGTTAGAGATGCTTGTGCCTGTTATTTCTGTTCTCTTCCCTGGGTTTTCCATCTCCTGGATTCTTCTGATTGTGCTTTCTTTATTGCTTCTACTTCCATTTCCTTCACCTCTTTAATTGTGTTCTCTTGTATTTCTTTAAGATGTTTATACTTTTTTTTCCTTTAAAGGCCTCTATCATCTTCAAGAGACCAAACTTAAGGTCATTTTCTTGTTCCTCCACTGTGTTAAGATATCCTGGGCTTGCTGTAGAATGAGACTTGGGTTCTGGTGTTGACATATTGCCCAACTCTTGTTATTTGTGTTCTTGCACTGGTCTTTAGCCATCTGGTTGTCTCTGGTATTAGCTGGTGGTGTGTGGTGGCTGCCTGCTTGCAGGAATGCATGTAGGTGTGAGGTCGAGTAGATGGAGGGTGCAGGGGCCCAGATGTATCTCACCTCTGCCATGTTTGCCTGTGTCCTGGTGGTCCCTGGGGGCTGTAGTCCTCTGTCTTCCCCAGTTGGCCACCAAGGGCCTCCAGGGATCATGGTGCTAGGGGAATTGGGTGCACTGGGGATGGGGCAGGTCTCTCTGCTGCTATGTTTCCTAGGAGGACAAAGCAGGCTGGGAATTGTAGTTCAGGTGGGGTGTCTCATCTGTGGTCCTTGGGGTTCAGTAGCTTCTAGGAATGCAAGTAGGGGTGAGATCCAGTAGATGGAGGGCAGGATGTTAATGTTATCTTTACAAAACAGTATTTATTTCTCCGTTTCTCTCTTAACCCAGCTATCACACAAATGATTGAGACTCATGTTTGTTTAATAATAAGCTTCACAATACAATAACTGAGCAGTTATTACCCTACTCTAAGCTGTCAAACCTAATCTGGTTTCTTCCCAGTGTACACCACAGAGATACTTGCACTTTGTAGTTTTCCTTGGTCAAACTCTCTCTGCTGTCTCCTGGGCCTCTTCCAGTAGCTCAATCCCCTACTTCCTCTTTTAACTCCACCTCCATTGACGGCCAGGAAGTCCAGCCATATTCTCTCCCCTGCTCAGTGACTGGCTGTAAGCTGCTTTATTGGCATACCAGGGGGCAACTGGGGATCAGTGTTTACACAACACTGAGACAGGAGATTCTCAGAACAAGGATTGCAACCAGCTATTGTAACCATAAATCTATATTTAAATTACAAAATAACCTTATGCCTACGGCAGGAACCAAGGCGTAGCTGATTGCCACTGTGTTTGCCCACTGGCTTGGTGAAAACAGGTGGTTGGTTCATAGAGATCTTACCTGTTTTCCTCAGGTGGCCACCGAAGGCCTCTTGGGATGGGGCACTAGACCTGCCAGTTTAGTGTTCTTTATATATCCTCTGCATGAATTCCCTGTCTGATGTGTAGTTGGAAAACATTTTTCCCATTCTGTAGGATGTCTCTTATATATTGATGAGTAGTTCCTCTGCTGTGCAGAAGCATTTGAACCTCACCCTTCTGTCATTCTGGGGATTAGTCTATGATACTGGAATCCACTAATACTGGAATTGGAACGGCTATTGGAATCCATTTCAGAAAATCTTTGTCTGTGCCTGTATCTTGTATATGTTTGCTCCTGGCAGATTCAAAGTTGCAGGTCCTACATGAAGGCCTTTGATCCATTTTGATTCTTCTCCGTATGGAAATCTAGTTTTCCCAGCACCATTTGTTGAAGAGATTTTCTTTTCCTCATTGTATATTTCTGGCAGCTTTGTCAAAGATTTGTTGTCTATAACTGTGTGGGTTTACTTTTAGGCCCTATCTATTTCATTCATCTACATGTCTGCTTTTTGTGATCCTGCCATGCTATTTTTATTACAATGTTCTATTTTTGTTATTATGTTCTAAACCCGAATTTTACATAAGCCACTCTAACACCTTTAGCACTGGCCGTTCTGTTAAGGTTTACTTTGAATATTCAGGGCCTTTTGTACTTACATATGAATTTTGGAACCTTCCCCCCATTTCTGTGAAGATTGTAAGAACTGCATCTAATATATAGACTGCTTCCAGTAACGCAACTGTTTTCTTAATATTAAACCCACTCATCCAAGAATATGGGAGGTCTTTCTTTTAGCATCTTCAATATTTAAAGTTTTCAGTGTAGGGAGAGGTTTTCCCCTTCCTTGGTTATGTTTATTACTGACTCCTTTTTTTTTTTTTTTTTTTTTTTCCTTCACGTTTCCCCCTAAATTTCTTTGCCAGGAGGCTTGTTATTGATATAAAAGCTACTGATGTTTATAAGTTGATTTCATAACCTCCTACTCTGCTGAAAGTGATTATCAGCACTAATCAGCACTTAATCGGATTAAGAGTTATCTGGTGGTATCTTTAGGGTCATCTCACTGCAGGATTGTGTCATCTGAAAGTAGATATGTTGCCTTCTTCCTTTTCTAATTGTATCCCTGTTTGTTTGCTTGCTTGATTTGCTTTTTGAGACAGGGTTTCTCTGTGTAGCCCTGGCTGTCCTGGAACTCTCATTGTAGACCAGGCTGGCCTTGAACTCATATCGATCCACCCACTTCTGCCTCCAGAGTGCTGTAGCCCTTTTGTATTTCTCCTCTTGTCTTACAGGCCTAAGACTTCAGGTGCTTTATTGGGTAACAGTAAAGAGAGGGTGCATGCCTGTCTCATTTCAGAGTCTAGAGCAAGTGCTCCCAGCCTTTCTCCAGTTGGTATAATGTTGGCTACAGGTTTGTCACATTCAGCCTTTATTATGTTGAGGCGTCTTCCTCAAGGCCTTTGTCAAGGCCTTTGTCTGCAGTGGTTGGGATGATCATGTGATTCTGTCTCTTGTGTCTATTTATGTGTTGAATTTCACTTATTGATTTGCATATGTCGAACCCACCTTCCATCTTTCCTAGAATGGAAATAGCTCAGCTATGGTATACGTTCTTTTAAACCTGTTCTCCTTCTGCTTTTTTTTTCTTCTGTTCTTTTAAGACATAATCTCATGTATCTCAGGATGGCCTTGAACTCACCCCATAGCCAAGGGTAGCCTTGAACTCAGGATCTTTCTATCGTTACTGAGACTTATGCATCACCACACTGTTTGTGGTGTTAGAAATTGAATCTGTGACTTCATGCATGCCAGCTATGCAAGAATTCTAAGAACTGAGCTATATTCCCTACTCACTTAATATGCTTTTGAATTTAACTTTCAAGAATTTAATGGCAAATTAGCAGTCAGATTATAGTTTCCTTTCTCAGCCTGTCCTTATCATGTCTGGGTTTTGAGACAATATTGCTTGTGTGGCGTGCATTTGATTATACACCTTTCCTTCCTATTACATTAGCAGTTGGAAGAGAAGGGCTTCTAGCTCTTCTTTTAAAGTTTGGGAGATTTGACTGTGAACCCATTTGGTTATTGACGTCTTTGTTGGGAAACATTTTTTTATTGTCTCCAACTCAACAGATTATTATATTTGTGATTCAGTAGCTCACATTTGTCTAGGAATTTCTCCATCTCTTCAATATTTTCCAGGTGTTTTGAAATATAAGTTTTCAAAGTGTACTGTAATAACTCTCATTACACTGGAAGCTAAGGCAACCTTTTTTTTTCATCTTTAATTTCATTAATTTGGGTCATATGCTTCAATATCTATTTCTTTCTCTAGATTTGGGGGACTTTGTGCTGTAAGTTCATCGAATGAATTTGTTCTAGTTTCAGTTTTAAGCACAGCTCCTTCTATCCCATGGATTCCTAAGTTTAGTCTTTTGATCATCTTCCAGGATTCTTGGCTTTTATGATTATAGTTAATTTTTTTCCCTTACTTATGTGTGAATGAGGAATTTGTCAATTTTGTTATCTATGTTTGATGCTCTTTCTCCTGCTGGGTCCAGTCTGAGGATGTCAGTCTCTTTTTGATCCATTGTATTCTTCATCTCCACCTTTCTTTTTCTTTTCTTTCTTTCTTTCTTTCTTTTTTTTTTTTTTTATTCAAAACCTCAATTTCCTTCTGAAGTGTTCTTGGTGTTGCTGACTTTTTTTATCCATACTGCTGCCTTTTCTCGTTCACTTTGCTGAATTTTTCCTTCATGATGATAACATTCATCTTCTTTATTGTGCTGTTTTTCAAGTCACAAATCATTTTTACAAGAAAACCCACCTGGCATTTTACCTGTTTCGGTTAACTTTGAGTTCAGTGGTTGAGGAGTTATGATCTTTTGGAGAAACCAAATGGCCTCCCACCCCCCACCCCCATGTTTCTTGCATTTCTGTGATTCATTCATCTCTTACTTTGAATACCTCTTCTAGTGTGGCCTCTCTGTCTCTCTGTGATATATGGTGGTGGTAGTGGTGGTGGTGGTGGTGGTGTGTGTGTGTGTGTGTGTGTGTGTGTGTGTGTGCGCGCGCTGTTGTTGTTGTTGTTGTTACTGCTGCTGTTGTTGTTTCTTGTTTCCTGGATTTTTTTTTTTTTTTTTAGTGAGGTGCTACCACTATCAGTGAAAGCTTATAGAATTTACTTGAGTCTGGATATTGTTAGTTTTTATAGAAATAAATTACTTTTTTTAAAATAGACTATTAAAATAGAGCACATTATTTTAATTCAGTATGTATTTGACATTATTTTAGGCTGAGTTCCTGGCAGAGAGAAGATTGGCCTATTTGTTTCTAATCGCCCAATTTGTATTACACGTCTTGGATTTTTATTCCATCTTTAGTTTCAAGCACTACTTTCTGCTTCTCCTCCAGGTAAACACAGTTAATCTGCGAATGGTTCAGGGAGAAAGGCACCAGAGAAAGAACTTCAGCTCACTCCCAAGTGCCTCTTTTTCTCCATGTGCTCTGCTCTCAGGTCTTCTCTGGAGCGCCTCACTATGTTCAGGTCACAGCTAAAAATGGAAAGCCACTTATTTATTTCTTTACCTTTTTAACTGTTCTCCTGCTGAGGCTTATAAAATGATGATAGCTAGTGTACAAGTGCCAAACCAGAATTCTGGTTGCAATTTTATTTAAATAAATTCATTACTTGAGGAAAGGTTGACATGTTAATGATATTGTAACATTCTATTGGAAATATGTCTATTTAGAAATCTCTTCTGCCTTACCTTCCCATGTGCTAGGGTTACAAGCACATGCCACAATAGTTAGCAAATACGAATTTCCCCCATATTCCCAAAAGACCTTATAGCTTTTCTTCTTAGGCCTTTTGCCTTTCTCTGTCAAGGGATGGGCAGTGAAGAAAGGATCTTGCTATGCAGCCCTGCCTAACCTGGCTCTCATTATATAGACCAGGTTGATCTTGAACTCATGTTAACCCTCTGTCCCAGCCTGCTAAATGCTGCCATTAAAGGTATGTACCACCATCCTTGGCTTTGTCTTTTTCCTTTTATGTGAGACTTTTTTTTTTTTTTTTTTGGTTAGGAATTCTGCAGTTCTGGTATTCATTAAAAATAAATTTAATCCTCCTGATATTTAAAAGTCTATGTATTAAAACCATGAATTTCCGTATTTTATTCTCTATCAAATCACTTCATATGATTTCTTCAAAAGTAAGCTTTAGCATTGATGGCCAACTAACTAACAATGGGTAAGTGTTGTCCACACATTTAATCCTCATGACAGTTCTATATAATTGATGTCATCATGTCAGATCTACGGATGAGGAAACTTGGGTCCATAGCAAAATGCCTTAATTGCTTTAGGAAATTAGCCTTTTAAGCTAAAAAATTTTAATTTACTGTTTACACATATTTATACTGGTGGTCTCACTTTTATTATATTGATTAAAACTAATAAAACAATATTCAATCATAGAAAATAACTGTATTTTTGAGTTTATGATTTTAATAAAAATGTGATTTTTTCCCCTAAATCTTGGTGTCTCTCTTTTTGAGAATGGACAGGTAACCAGTCTCTATAAGAGTCCAGGAGGCAGGAGAGTTAGACTTGGATGTGCCATTCAGCTGTGATAGGGGAGGCAGCCAAGAATGTCTGAAATAATAGAATCTGTCTATTGCTCAAGATTCAAGCAAGAAGCTCACTGGGGCTGATAAAGTCCAAAACCACAGTTGTCAAACCATCTGATCAAGAGTATGTGAGAGAGAGGTGGGGGTGAACGTTAAGGACTAACACATTTGTTGAAGTTGTTTTCTGGGATGTGACACTGGGATATTCTTTTTAAGTGGGGACTGCAGACTGTAAGCCAAGAAAAAAATGTCCAAATGAACATTCTTCAGAATAATAGCTCAGAGCTGTGACTGACAGGGCTTGGGAACTTTTTTCTTTCTCTGGTGGAAGTTTAGTTTGAAACAAGATCTGATGAACACTTCCTCACCCGCCCATGGGACAGTCTATGCTTACTGAGTCCCAGGAAAGTGTGTGCCCTGAAACTATCCCCCCTGTGGAGACAAGCTGCAAAATGTTTAAATATAAGACCTGGGACAAAACAGAGACTTATTTATGGGCTTATTTGCTGGAATTTGCAAAAGAGTTATTTGAGGAGAACTTTATATCTTTTAATTAAACCAACCATCAGGGGCTTTTTGCAATGAAATTCCCATTAGGTGTCTTTTCCCAGGGCCTGGCATTGTATGTTTTAATAAGTAGAATACATGTCCTGGTTACTTCCAATAATATCTGAAGGGAATAAGTCCTAGCAAGACCACATATTTAAGTCTTAGTACACATGTAGAGACATACTTGATTTTTATTTTTGTCTTGGGTATGCATAAGGCAGGTACATGCCAAAGTTTTCACCTTTAACAGCGCTCTTTTCAAGTAATGGCCCAGTAAGTTTATCATAATATGAGAAGAAGACTGTTGATGACCAAAACCTCCAGCACCGAGGTGGCTGCCTAACATTAGGGACATTTGTTATTTTAACTTTTTGTCTTTGTCCATCATTAGGGACATTCTGGCTAAAGGATTAAAAATTAACAATAGCTCATTAAGTTCACTTGCTTGGGACAGTTAGCAGTGCCATCCTATAGTCATGAATTTCCGTTTTTGTACACTTAGCCATTCCCAATGTGCTCTTTAAGTAGTCAAGGGGTCCGCATGAAGTTAATTCCCACTATGTGTAACAGTTTTCAAGGGAGCTCATCTTTCTCCTGCGGGTGGGATATTCCAGAGGGCCATATTTGGCTAAATCCTATCTCAGGGATACTGTGGGCATTACTTTGTAGAGACATTAGAGTGTGTGGTAGGGTTACTGCCAACACAGGAAGCAAAGTCATTTCCAGTGGTGAGATCACAGGTTGAGCTGGTGTCATTTGAGGCAATGCTTAACCAAGCAGTGAGGTTTGAATTCAGCTCAAGGTTATTTCTATGAACCAAAGCATCATGGGCAGCCAAGTATGGAGGGTCACTAGCTCAGAAATTTGACAGCCCTTACTTCTATGAAGCCCAGGAAGTGGCATATTATTTTGTTGTTTTGATGAAGAGCAAGAGGCCAAGCATGTGGATTTTCTTGCACCAGGATCCCAAACCTGCTCATAGCCATCACTGAGCGGTCAAGAGACTCTAGGAAACACAAGAAAAGGTTGTAAAAAACTTTATCAGATTAAAAAAAAAGTCTTATCCTCTTAATTGTTATGGTACTGACATGTAGTGTAGTGTAGTGTGCCCCTTCAGAGACAGATGCAAACTGTAATGAAGAAGGTGCTGAGACAGGCTTTGAATACAGCATGTTAGGCAAATCTATGAGAAGAAAATGTGGACAAGCCGTTTAACGGAATCAGTAACCCACTCCAGTATCCCCTCAGTGTCCCCGCACCTCTCAACCCTGAGCATTTAACACACACCTTACACACTCTGTGTGTACACACAATTGCTCTGTCACTGAATTAGGTTGGGTTTTGTTGTTTTGTTTTTTAACTTGTCACTTTTGAGACGACATGTCACTAATTTGTCCAACCTGGCTTCGAACTCATCTCAGCCTCCAAAGTAGTTAAGATTACATTACAGGCTTGCCTCACAGGGCCTGGCTTAGATTCAGTATTTTTTTAAAAATTTTTTTATTAATTTATTCTTTTTACATCTCAATTGTTATCCCATCCCTTGTATCCTACCATTCTTCCTTCCCTCCCATTTTCCCCTTATTCCCCTCCCCTATGACTGTTCCTAAGGGGGATTTCCTCCCCCTGTATATGCTCATAGGGTATCAAGTCTCTTCTTGGTAACCTGCTGTTTTTACTCTGAGTGCCTCCAAGTCTCCCCCTCCAGGGGACATGGTCAAATATGAGGGACCAGAGTTCGGGTGAAAGTCATACCCCACTCTCCACTCAACTGTGGAGAATGTTCTGTCCATTGGCTAGATCTGGGTACGGGTTTAAAGTTTACCGCCTGTATTGTCCTTGGCTGGTGCCTTAGTTTGAGTGGGACCCCTGGGCCCAAATCTGCCTTTCATAATGTTCTAGGACCCTCTGGATCCTTCTACTTTGCCATTTTCCCATGCTTCTCTCATCTAGAGTCCCAATAGGATGTCCTCCCTTCTGTCCCAGTTTCCTGGTAAGTGAAGGCTTTCGTGGGACATGCCCCTTGGGTTAGTATGCAGATATAAGTGAGTATATACCGTTTGAGTCTTCCTGCTTCTGGGTTAACTCACTCATTATGATCATTTTTAGCTCAATCCATTTATCCACAAATTTTGGGAATTCCTTGTTTTTAATAGCTGAATAGTATTTCATAGTGTATATGTACCACAGTTTCTTTATCCATTCTTCTACTGAGGGACACTTAGGCTGTTTCCATGTTCTGGCTATTATGAATAAGGCTGCTATGAGCATGGTTGAGCAAATTTTCTTGTTGTGTGCTGGAGCATCTTCTGGGTATATTCCAAGGAGTGGAATAACTGGGTCTTGAGGAAGCCCTATTCCCATTTTTCTGAGATAGCACCAGATAGATATCCAAAGTGGCTGAACTAGTTTGCATTCCCACCAGCAATGAAGGAGTGTTCCTCTCTCCCCACATCCTTGCCAACATGTGGTGTCGCTTGAATTTTTGATCTTAGCCATTCTGATGGGTGTAAGATGGAATCTCAGAGTTGTTTTGATTTGCATTTCCCTGATGACTAAGGAGGTTGAGCATTTCTTTAAGTGTTTCTCAGCCATTTGATATTCCTCTGTTGAGAATTCTCTGTTTAGCACCAAGCCCCATTTCTCAATTGGGTTATTTGGTTTGGTGGTGTTTAGCTTCTTGAGTTCTTTATATATTTTGGATATTAGACCTTTGTCAGATGTAGGGTTGGTGAAGATCTTTTTCCAGTCTGCAGGCTGTGGCTTTGTTCTCTTGACAGTGCCTCCTGCCTTACAGAAGCTTCTCAGCCTCATGAGGTCCCATTTATTAATTGTTGACATTAAGGCCTGGGCTGTTGGTGTTCTGTTCAGGAAGTTGTCTCCTGTGCCAATATGTTCCAGGCTCTTCCCCACTTTGTCTTCTAAGTGACTTAGTGTCTCTGGTTTTATGTTGAGGTCTTTAATCCACTTGCATTTGAGTTTTGTGCAAGGTGACAAATATGGGTCCAGTTGCACTTTTTTACACATAGACCTCCAGTTAGACCAGCACCATTTGTTGAAGATGCTATCCTTTTTCCATTGAATGGATTTGGCTTCTTTGTCAAAAATCAAGTGACCATATGTGTGTGGATTCATATCTGGGTCTTCGATTCGATTCCACTGATCAACCAGCCTGTTGCTGTGCCAGTACCATGCTGTTTTAATTACTATTGCTTTATAGCACAGTTTGAGATCAGGTATGGAGATTCCTCCGGAGCACCTTTTATTGTACAAGATTGTTTTAGCCATTCTGGGTTTTTTGTTTTTCCATATGAAGTTCAGAATTGAACTTTCAATGTCTTTAAAAAATTGTGTAGGTATTTTGATAGGGATTGCATTGAATCTGTAGATTGCTTATGGTAGGATGACCATTTTTACTATGTTAATTCTCCCAATCCATGAACAAGGAAGATCATTCCATCTTCTCAGGTCATCTTCAATCTCTTTCTTCAGAGTTTTGATTTTTTTTTTCAAACAAGTCCTTCACTTGCTTAGTTAGAGTAACTCCTACATACTTTATATTGCTTGTGGCTAATGGGAAGAGTGTGGTTTTCCTAATTTCTTCCTCTGAGATGTGTTTCTTGAATGCAGAAGAATGTTGGATCTTCTTTATGCACCCATTCAGTTAATCTGTGTCTTTTTATTGGAGAATTGAGACTATTGATGTTGAGAGATATTAATGACCAGTGACTGTTAAGAGTTTTAATTTTGATGTTAGTTCCAGTCGAGCGTTTGTGTGTTTCTGTTTTTGCCATGGTATAGTTATCTATTTCCTGAGTAGTTTTGGTTGTAGCTTGACCCTTTGGGATGGAGTTTTCCTTCTAGTACCTTCTGTAAAGTTGGATTTGTGGATGGGTACTGTTTGAATTTGTCTTTGTCATGGAATATTTTGTTTTCTGTATCAATGGTTATTGATAGTTTTGCTGTGTAAAGTAGTATGGCCTGGCATCTGTGGTCTCTTAGGGTTTGCAGGATCTCTGTCCAGGCTCTTCTGGCTTTGATGGTCTCTGCTGAGAAGTCGGGTGTAATTCTGATAGGTTTGCCATTTAATGTTATTTGGCCCTTTCCCCTTGCAGCTTTTAATATTTTTTCTTTATTCTGTATGTTTTGTATTTTGATTATTATGTGACGGGCAGTTTTTCTTTTCTGGTCAATTCTATTTGGTGTTCTGTAGGCCTCTTGCATGTTTATAGGCATCTCTTTCTTTAGATTGGGGAAATTTTCTCCTATGATTTTGTTGAGAATAGTTTCTAGGCCTTGGAGTCTGATACCTTCTCATTCTTCAATGCCTATTATCCTCAGATTTCTTCTTTTCATGGTGGCCTTAATTTCTTGGATGTTTTGTGTCAGGAGTTTTCCAAATTTGACATTTTCTTTAATGGTTGCTTCAAGATCTGTGATTGTATTTTCTAGTCCTGAGATTCGTTCTTCCATCTCTTGGATTCTGTTAGAAAAGCTCACCTCTGTGTTGCTTACCTTCTTCTCTGAGGTCTCACGTTCTCGTTTTTCTTCTGTCTGTGTGTTTATCATTGAATTCATTTTCATCTTCAGATCTTGAACTGACTTTTTGATTTCTTTCATCTGATTGTTTGTATATTCTTGAGTTTCTTCCATTGCATCTTTATAGGTCTTCAGAGCTTGAACCGTTTTATTGATTTCTTTCATCTGGTTATTTGCATTTTCCTGAAAATTTTCCAGTTCCACTGTATGTGCTTCTTTTATGTCTCTCACCTGTTTGGCTGCGTCTTCCTGCATTTGATTACGAATTTTATTTGTTTCCTCCATTATCATCCTCATTACTAAGGATTTGAGGTCATTTTCTTGTATTTCCATTGTGTTTGAAATCTCTGGGTCGTTTTCTTTGGGATAGCTGGAAACTGGAGATGCCATGTTGTTTTGGGGCTTTTTGCGTATGCTTTTACGCTGTCCTTTAGACATCTTGCCATCTCTGTTTTTGTTGGGTAGCTTCCAGAGTTGGGTGGAGGGAGTCTGATGATAGATTCACTTGTTTTCTCACAAATTCCTTAGGCTGGAAGCTCTGATGCTTCACTGGTGTGGATGGCAGGAGGCTAGCCCTGTCGTTTTGGACTCTCACAGCCAGTGATCCTCAGCTCCCCTGTACTGTGGGTCCTGCAATCATTCTGGTTCTCTGAATGAGCGTTGGGTCAGGCCAAGGTATACACAGCCTTCTGGGTCCTCTGCCAAGTCCAGCCAGGGACACTGGGCCCAAACCACGCACCGAGCTCAGCTAGATTCTCAGGGCCTAAACTGTCTGCTGAGCTCAGCTAGGGACTCTGGTTCCAATCTGCCCACTGAGCTCCCCTAGGGACTCTGGCCCCAAAATGCATGCAGAGTCCAGCCAGAATTTTTGGGCTGGGACTGCGTACCAAGCTCAGCTAGGGGCTTTTGGCCCAAAGTGCGTGCTGTGGTCAGTTGTAGACTCATGGCCCGAACCGTCCGCCAAGCTCAGCCAGGAATTCTGGATTCAAACTGCGCACTGTGTCCAACCAGAGTCGTAGAGCCAGGACTGTGCCAAAAGCTCAGCTAGAGTCTCTGGGCCCAATCTGTCTGCCAAGCACACTTAGGGACTCTGGCCCCAAACTGCACGCCGAGCTCTACCCGAGTCTCCGGGGCGGAATTGTGCACCAATCTCTGCCAGGGACTCTGGACCCACACTGCGTGCTGAATTCAGCCTGGGACTCTGGGCCTAAACTGCATGGAGAGTCCAGCCAGAGTCTTAGGGCCACCAAGCCTGTGCGCAAAGCTCAGCTAGAGTCTCTGACCCTAATCTTCTTGGCAAGTCCAGCTAGGAACTCTGGGCCGAATCTGCGTGCTGACCTCAGCCTGTGTCTGCGCCCCAGAACTGCCCACTGAGCTGAGCTAGTGTCTTGGGCAGAACTGTTTGCTGAGCTGAGTTAGTGCCTCGGGTGGAACTGAGCACTCTGCCCAGCCTACATCACAGCAGGGGAGCTGTGGCTGAGCTGTTTTGGGCAGAACTGAGCACAGAGCCCAGCCTCTGTCACAGCAGGGGAGCTGTAGCTGAGCTGAGCTAGCGCCTCGGGCAGAATTGCTTGCTGAGCTGAGCCAGCGTCTCCACGGCAATGCGCACTGAGCTGAACCCATGACTCTGGGGCTGAACTGTCCGCCGAGTCCAGTTTGGGTCTCAAGGCACTGTGTGACCCAGATCCTGCCCAGAGTCCCCTCTCCCACAGCAACTCCCACTGGCCACCACACCAATCACCTCGACCGGAAGGCTCTGAGCTGCAAACCTTAGCCACCGCCGCTACTAACGCTGGTGCCACTGCTGACGCTGCTGCTGCTGTTGCCTCTGCCACTGCTGTTCTGATCCTCCCTTGTGCAGGGGCACCCAGGTCCTCCGCACCCTGGTCCCTCTGAACCGTGGAGTACTCCTGCTGCCGTGGTGTGGGAACCTCGGTGTTCCTGGTTCAGAAATCTGTGTAATTCCCTGAATTGTTCACTGGAGCTTCCAAACACGGTCCACACTGCTTGCCGCCATCTTGGATCTCAGATTCAGTGCTTTTAATGATACTTTTTGGTATAGGACTCTTAATGGATGGCTACAGAGTGAGGACTGTAGTAATCAATGATGACACACTTTATTTTTCCCAGAGCTAATAAATGGAGAAGGCATGAGGAAAATCACCCTTTTATTGATTAGGCTTTGTATAATAGGTTATTTGAACTACTTTCAATGAGAGCTCATAGGACCCCATTTCATCAAGCCAGTGTCTAAGTGTTAAAGGAGCCCCTTCATTTTACCCTACTATCAGGCCAGAGTATTTGTACCCAACATAAAATCTTTTACATCAGTGGGCACAATGATGGGGTGTTAGAGGCAAGGTATGGTTAAAGTGAGGCACACTCATTTTCTTTAGTTTACAGCAAGCTACCACCTCAAGATCATAGGGATACAGGATCCAAATTTATTACGGTCACACTGTTACTATAATTTGAGCCCAAAACCTGAAATGGCTATGGATTTCACCAATAGTGCATTTTAGCAAATGTTACAGTTAAGTTAAAGCCAGTGCCGTAAAGACACAAAGGCCCATCAGGCAGCCTTGAAAACAGCTTCTTGTGACATAAACTCTTCAGTAGATGAAGTTTGGATTTTCAATGGAATTGAACTACAGAAATGTTTTTAATTTAGGTAGATATTATGACTGCATATGCTATGTACAGTTATTTATTATATCTGTACATGAAATTAGTACACATATATGATTTTTCTAATTACTGCTCTTCCCTGTCCTTCAGTAGGCAATTTAGAGCTACATTTACCATACTCAGCCTCTGCACAGTACTTGGTTTAGTTACTGTTCTGTTGCTGTGAAGAGACACCAGGACCATGGCAACTCTTGGGAGGGGGGAGAAACGCATTTAATTGGGAATGGCTTACAGTTTCAGAGATTTAGTTTGTTATCATCATGGTAGGCAGCGTGGTGACCTGCAGGCAGATACAGTAGCTGAGAGTTCTACATCCGGGTCTGAAGGCAGCAGGAGGAAAGAGACTCTAGGTTTGGCATGGGCTTCTGACACCTTAAAGCCCACCCCAGTTACACACTTCCTCCAACAAGGACACACCTCCTAGTCCTTTCAAATAGTGCCACTCCAGGATGACTATGGGCCTATGGGAAGAGCATTCCCATTCAAATCATCAGAGTACTTAAAGTTTACAGTTACCCCCTCCCCTGATGGATGCCTAAGATAGTGACTTCTCTTCTTTTTCTTGTCTTTCTTGTTAAGTCGGGTGAGGGGGAAGCCTCTGATTCTAAGAAATACCCTTTTCCTGGGATTGACTTGACTGGGAGATGGTCCACCCCCTTCCTTCCTTCCTGTCACCTCTCAAGGAAAACCTTTAGGACGGCCTGTATTTCTTCATGGTTTAAAAATGTCCCAGCCTCTCTCTTTACATGTGTACCAGACAAGCTCCTAGAGTGCCCTTCACCCCCAACCCCCCATTGCCAGCAGGGATTTCAGATTGTGGTTCTTGGCAAGCCCATTGGTAGGCAGTCACGATATTCTCCATCAGTTTCCAATAGACTTCAGTAGTTGAGGATGGAGGCAAAGGAAGGGAGCAACAGGAGGATGGGAGATGCCATGGCACGGGTGCCCTGTGAATACCAGTTAACAGCCTACAGGGATTATCCCTCAGCCACTGGGCCACAGTGAGAGAACAGGATTCCTTTCTCCCTACTGACACTCCTGTAGACCAGTGCTTGCTTCAGCATCAGTAGCACCACTTGGCACTGGGAGTGCTTTCCCCTCTGCTTCTTCATAACAATCCAACGCACCCGAGAATGTCTATGGCCCTTTGGAATACAGCTCATTGAAGTGACAGGCTTTCTCATCTTGCATGGTTTTACTATATATAGTAATCTGATATTTATGTAGTATTTTATACTTTGAAATTATATCCATTGATATTATTTCCATAGATACTAATAACGAGCCCTGAAAGTAGACAATCTTCAAAGTTTGAGCATCTGGGAAACACAGACATGCAAATTATTCAGTGGTTTACATAAGGGTCATATGCCTAGTGGAGATGTTGTCACCAGAGGCCACGGCTCTGATTTCTACCTCCAGGCTATTTCTTCCTCAATACAATATTTTCATGTCTATAATAATATTTTGTGGTCTGTAATACTTTTTATTTGTTGAGAATAAAAACACACACACACACACACACACACACACACACACACACACACACAAAGACAAACATTCCCCTGGGCAGAAGGTTTCAGTGCAGGATGGCCTGCTCTGTTTTCAGGGGAGAAGAGGTTATCTTGATGTGTGATGGGCTGGGGTGAATAAAGCCCTAAAGAAGTTTTAGTAACAAGGACCATGCCATTGTGTGGGGGCTTCTCTCCACATCACAGATTGTGGGTTCCAGTCAAGGACTCTGCAGTTCAGAGGCAATAGATGCCCTGAGCCATAAATGCAGGAGCTTTGATGTGGATGTATATGTTGGAGCTGGGTTCCCTATGGTCTGTTGATCTTTACATTTTGTCCAGTGGAGGTTGGTTTTGGTGTGTGTGTGTGTGTGTGTTACTCAGACTACCAGGAAGCCTTTCCTAGAAATGGCTATATAAGCAAGTACAGGACAATGTCAAGGTCAATGGCTATAGACATGTTAATGTGGAAGGGGAAAATGCTTATGGGTCCCACTCCTAAACAAAGAACTATAGGTGCCTGATATCTGCTGGGAGGAGAATTAGCCTCTTCCAGGGTTGAGGACCTTTATTGGTTGTAAAGCCTTGAAACCAAATATACACCACCAACAAAAACAGACTCTGCTGATCATATGTGTGTGTGTGTATATACACACTCACGTGCACATATACATATGTAACAATAATAATCGAAAAATGGACTAGCACTTTAAGAATAAAGGACATGGGAGGGATTAAAGGATGGTAGGTTAGAGAAGCTAGAGAGAGAAAAATAAGGAAAAAGTGTTGTTAATTCTATTTCATTTAAAGACAAACAATGATAATGATGATATCCCTCATTATGGTCACTGTCTGAAGCTTCACTTGGCCTGAGTTTTCTCACTTTGATGAGAGGCAAGAAGGCTACTACACAACTTAGTTCATATATGATGGGACCTGGGGACATATGATTTGCTCATCTATCCATCCATCCATCCATCCATCAATCCACCTATCCACCCACTCATTGTAGAATTGTCTATGGGCTTGTAGGTGCTGGGATATATCAGCAAACACAAGAAAGTTCCTTTCCTCATTGTGTGTATGGTAGTAAACAAGTGAACTAAGGTAAATGTTTACAAACTTAAGAGATATCATCTTAGAGGTAAATTGAGATCCTTCAGGGATGCTATTTGGAGATGTAGCCTCAGGGGGGTATTTAGGTTTGGACAAGGACATAAAATAGAGATTCAGTGATGAAAGTGGTGCTGTTATAAGGAAGAGACCAAGTTATTTCCCTTGTACCCCCTGAAAATTGGGCATCCCCCCCCAATAGAAACAACATAAGCCAGCCCTTTCATCTTGGACTTTTCAGCCTTTCAGACTGTCATTAAGGCTACCACAGTCTGCAATGTTTTTGTCACATCTTCCTACACTGACTATAGTCTACTTGGTTTCTATTAGAAAATTGTCTTCCTGCCTTTCAGAGGTCTCTCTAAAGAGGTGAAATTTGTTGTGGAATGCTCAGGAATAAACACTGGCCATCACTGTTAGGGCTGTGGGAGAGGGAGGAAGACAGGACACCCAGCTCTGACTGCTAGGACAGCCTGCAGTCCCGTATCTTTTCCACCTAAGATAGCTTGATCAGGGAAGGCAGGGAAGGGGTCCTCTGTCTACTGCACTTATCTACACTTTCATGGAAATAAAGCTGTAATAACAACGTCTTTAACAGACTCAAATACAGTGCTTTTTGTTTTTTAAGTTTTACTTTATTGTGATTGATCCATAAGGGTTGTACAGGAACCTGAAGGACATTCCATTAAGGAGCACAACGATTAGCATGACAATTCTCTCAGAGGTGGAGGAGCAACTTAGGGCCAGACATGACAGACTCAAGGCTCCTGGGCAGCCTCTTCCTCAGGAAATCGCCCCCACAGCTTCTAGTCCTGGTCTGCCAGTCATGTTCCTGTGCCTACTGAGCAATCTACCCCTTGGAAACTAGGAAACAGCCCTTGAAAGGTGCACTGTTTCCCACATTGGGGCTCAGGCCAGCTGGTATAGCAGCATCTGCTTTGGTGACATTGATTGCCGAAAGAAAACACTCTACTAATGATTTTTTTTTTTTTTTTTACCCAGTTATGAAAGCAGTGTGTGCTATTTGGAAATCAGACCTGTATAAAATTGCCAAGGGGGGAAAATCCAAATTCCACCACTAAACTTAGGGTTTCTAAGTTTAGTTAATTATACACACATAAATTTGAGTGCACCTGTAACATTAGGAAGCAGTAATGTTGTATCTTTATTTTAAATTCTGCAGTATATGGTGTTACAGCTCAGATATGATTCGTCTCCGAGCTAAAGATTCATGTACCGGATGCTTAGTCCTTAGCAGGTGCTACTGGGAACCCTTGAGAGACTGAGCCTCTGGAAAGATCCTTAGATCATGGAGGCATACATACAGAAGGTAGTTTTCAAGTAAGACCTGTTGAGTTTGCCAGAGAAGACAGGCATAAAGGAAGTAAGCCTAGCACCGCCTGTCTCTCTCTTTGCTCTTGCCGGTGTAAGCAACGTAATCAAATGTTTGCCTCCACACTAGATTGTGCCACTTCCATAAAATGAGGCAGTGAAGGACTGGTGTTTCTGGAGTCTGCACCATACTCCCCGGACTCCCTATCCCCAGAACCGCACACTAAATGAACTTGTTTATTTCATACATAGGCTTGGTGGAGTAGTTTTCACTCATTCATTCATTGATTAATTTTATTTTTACATTCCATTTGCAGTTTCCTCTTCCTCCTCTCCTTACATCCACCTCCCCTCTCTGACCCCCCACCTGCACCTCCCATCCACCCCTCCTCTGTTTCTCTTCAAAAAAGGGCAATCCCCCCATGGATATCAACCAGCCATGGCATATCAAGTTGCACTTAGACTAGGCGCTTCCTCTCCTATTAAGGCTAGATAAGGCAGTAGGAGGAAAGAGTCTCATGGTTAGGCAACAGAGTCAGAGATAGCCCTGATCCCACTGACAGCAGTCCCAGAAGAAGACCAAGCTACACCACTGTAGCATAGTATGCAGAGGGCCTAGGTCAGTTGTAACGGTCTTTTTTTTTTTTTAACTCTACTTTACTTGGGATGCTTAGGCCGCAACCTCCCTTCCAACCTCCCAAGCCTACATAGGAGAGAGAAGGTTAGTAAGAAGAGGGGGCTCCTTTACTTCTCCTGGCTACTTAGGTTCAGAGGATCTTTGGATCTATATCAACCTCTGTCAACAGCAGACAGAGCCAGTAGTCTCCTCCAAGCCATGGAGGCCCGAAATGTTTCTCTTCCTCTGTCTGCTCCAAACCACCACACCGTCTGTCTCTGCTGTATGTGACATAACAATACCACACACCACCCCATACTCTCTCTGGGCTCTCTTATTTATATCCTCAGAGCCCTAGACCATGCCCCTGTCCATGCTGTGAGGAATGCCTTACCAACTGGCAAAAGCCACACCCCTCACAAGACAATTAAGAGCTGTGGACAAGCTAAAGCTGAAACTGAAATCCCACACTTGGGATTAAAACAAAAACATATTTATATAATATAACTGAGTTTACAAAGAAATGAAAAATTCCATTACAGTCAGGCCCATGCAAGCTCCCTACATGGCAGTTTGGTCTCTGTGAGGCCCAATGGGCTCAGGTTAGTTAATTCTATGGGTTTTCTTGGGTGTCCTTGATGCCCCTGTCTCCTAAAATCCTTCCTCTTTCTCTGCTGCGGGATTACCCAAGCTCTGCCTAATGTTTGGCTGTGGGTCTTTGCTGCATCTGTTCCTGTCAGCTGCTGGGTGAAGCCTCTCTGATGACAATTGAGTTGTGCACCAAACTTTGAGTATAGCAGAATATCACTAGGGATCATTTCATTGATCTTTTTTTTTCCCATTTGTGTTTGGTTCTGTCCTAGGTCTCCAGGCTACCCAGCCTCTGGCTCCTGTCCCTCGAAGCAGTACCAGGGGTATATTCCCTCTCAAGACATGACTCTCAAATTGAACCAGTCAGTCTAGTGGTTGGTCATTTCTACTATTTCTGTGCCACCTTTACCTCAGCACATCATGCTGATAGGACAAATTATAGTCTGAAGGTTTTGTGACTGGGGTGGTGTCCCAATTCCTTCAATGGAAGACTTGCCTGGTTATAGGAGATGGATGGTTCAGACTCTTTACTTCCCATTGTGAGGAGTCTTAGGGTAATCCTCACAGATTTCCTGGGAGTTTCCATTGCCCTAGGTGTCTAGATTGTCCCAGAGATGCCACCCTCATTTCAACTGTCTCTCCCAATAATCTCTTCATCCATCCTCCCCGCACCTGCTCCTCACCTTACCTCCATCAGCCCCCTCCCCGACTCACCCACAATGTCTATTCTATTACTCCTTCACAGTGAGAGTCGTGTGTCTCCCATCCTTGTTACTTAGCTTTTTGGGGGGCTATGGATTATAGCATGATTGTCCTTTATTTTACTGCTAATATCTGAGATTATACCATGTTTGTCTTTCTGGGCCTGGATTACATTACTTAGGGTGATCTTTTCTAGTTCCATCCATTTGACTGCAAATTTCATGATGCCACTGTTTTTAACAACTGAGTAATATTCCATTGTGTAAATGTATTACTGTCACTCCTATTCTTCACCCTCTTCCTTAACTGCATGACTACCCCATGATTAGACTTGCAGCCTAATCAGACGGGAGCAGTGGGGGATGATGAAGACCTTTGGTGGCCTGTTAACATGACAAGAAACAGATTTCTCAAGGAATCAGCCTTCATTGAGCATCTTATTTAATTGCGAGAAGGACAAATCTTTCGGGAGTGAATAGAGGCTTTGGGGGTGAAGATACATCATTGGCTGGGTCCAAGATGCTGGGAATGCCTCATTTGCATGAAGATGGATTCCAGGTGCTTGCTGAACATGCCCTTATAAGAAGAGAGGAAATTTAACCCAACTGCAACTACATGACCTCCTCAAGGGTGGCAGAGGTTGCAAGGCTACATGCATTGGAATATGCAGGTACAGAGCAGGAAGGAAATAGTCCTACTCCTGTTGGTCTCAGGATGATATTTTTGGGGTTTGGTTACATCTTAATCTCACTCTTGCCCTGGAACAGCTCCCCTGGTTACACAGCTTACTGGCCCCTCATATATTTTCTGCTTCCAGTTTCTGGCTATTATGAATAAAGCTGGTATGAACATAATTGAGCAGGTGTCCTTGTGGTATGGTGGAACATCTTTTGGGTATATGCCCAGGAGTGATATAGCTGGGTCTTGAGGTAGATCTATTGCCAATTTTTTGAGAAAACATCATATTGGCTTCCAAAGTATCTGTACAAGTTTGAACTCCCACCAACAACAGAGAAGTGTTCCCTTTACTTCACATCCATGCCAGCATGAGCTGTCATCTGAGTTTTGATCTTAGCCATTCTCACAGGTATAAGATGGAGTTTCAGAGACATTTTGATTTGCATTTCCCAGATGGCTAAGGAAGTTGAATGTTTCTCAGCCATTAGAGATTCCTCTGCCAAGAATTCTCTGCTAAGATCTGTATCCCATTTTTTAATTGGGTTATTTGGTTTACAGATGTCTAGTTTCTTGAGTTCTTTATATGTTTTGGATGTCAGCCCTCTGTCAGATGCGGGGTTGGTGAGGATTTTTTCACACTTCATAGACTGCTTTTTTGTTCTTTTGGTGGTGTCCTTTGCCTTACAGAAGCTTTTCAGTCTCACAAGGTCTCATTTATTAATTGTTGACCAACACTTGAGCTGTTGGTGCTCTGTTCAGGAAGTTGTCTCCTATGCCAATGTGTTCAAGGCTATTCCCCACTTTCTCTTCTGTCAGGCTCAGTGTATCTGGTTTTATGTTAAGGTCTTTGATCCACTTGAACGTGAATTTTCTGCAGGGTGATAGATGTGAATCTATTTGCATTCTTCTACATGCTTGCATCCAGGTAGACCAGCACCATTTTGTTAAATATGTTTTCCTTTATCTGTTGTAAAATTTTGGCTTCTTTGTCAAAAATCAAGTGTCCATAGATGTGTGAATTTACTTCTGGGTCTTTGATTTAGTTTCATTGATCAACCAATCTGTTTTCATACCAATACCATGCAGTTTTTATGACTATTACTCTGTAGTACAACTTGAAATCAGAGATGGTAATACCTCCAGGAGTTCTTTTACTGTACAGAAATGCTTTGGCTATCCTGGTTTGTTTGTTTGTTTGTTTTCATATGAAGTTGAGTATTGTACTTTCAAGGTCTGTAAAGAATTATTTTGGAATCTTGTTGGGGATTGTGTTGAATGTATAGATTGCTTTTGGTAATATGGCCATTTTTACTATGTTAATCCTACCCTCTTGTGAGTATGAACAGTCTCTCCATCTTCTGACATTTTCTCCAACTTCTTTCTTCAGTGATTTGAAGTCCTTTCCATGTAGGTACCTCACTTGTTTGGCTAGAGTTACACTAGGTGTTGTTTCCCTGGTTTCTTTAGCACTTGTATATAAGAGGGCTATTGTTTTGTTTTGTTCCTGTTTTTTAGTTAACTTTGTTTACAGTCACTTCGCTGAAGGTGTTTGTCAGCTGTAGGAGTTCCCTGGTAGAACTTTTGCAGTTGCTTATGCGTACCATAATATCATCTCTGAATAGCAATATATTGACTTCTTCCTTTCCAAGTTGAGCCCTATTTATCTCCACTAGTTGTCATGTTGCTCTAGCTAAAACCTCAAGTTCTAGATAGAATAGAATAGATATGGAGAGAGTGGACTGCCTTGATTTGTCCCTCATTTTAGTAGAATTGCTTTAAATTTCCCTCCATTTAATTTGATATTGGCTATAAGTTTGCTGTGTATTGCCTTTATTATTTTTACTTATGTGTCTTGTATCCCTGATCTCTCCAAGTTTTACCTTGAATGTGTGTTGGATTTTGTAAATGGCTTTTCAGCATCTAATGAGATGATCATGGTTTTTTTTTTTTTTCTTTCAGAAAGAAAGAATCCACCAATGTAATGATGGATTACATTGACAGATTTTCTTTTTTACTTTCTTTCTTTCTTTTAAGGTAAATTTCTTCCTTTTTAAGCATATACATTTATATTATTACACATTTATACAATAAACTACCTACAACAAGAAGAATCATGAAACAATCAGGTATCATATGACTGTTACGTTCATAGTGTTTTGGCTAATAGTATTTCACAACCTTGTAGAAAACATCTTTCCTGTCTTGGTGATTCTAAAATTCTGAATGAGAATCAATATCTAACATATCTCATCTTTATCAACTTAAAACATCTATCTAGACATAAAAACATTTAACCCCAAAACAACTAAGCTTAATTGTAAAGCTAAACTATCTGGTCTTCAACCCCATCAGAGACTTGAGAAGTAATAAAATTAATTATCTGAGTAGGCTGGAAGTGCAGGTTAGCAGCTTCCAAAATGAGAAAATGACAGAGACAATTTGCTGCCTGAACACCGAAAGCTGTATAACATTGGAATATTATCTTCAGCCTTCTGGCCCAATATATCTGACAGACAAATTTGTGAGGCAGGAACTATAGAGACATGTGGACCCTGTCTTGGCAGAGTTTGGAGCTCCAGTGGCACAATCAGTGTGCGTGCAGGACTTATGCATTGACAGATTTTCATACGTTAAACCATCCTTGTATCTGTAAGATGAAGCCTACTTGATCATGGTAGATGATAAATTTGATGTGTTCTTGGATTTGGTTTGTGCATATTTTATTGAGTATTTTTCCACCAATGCTCATGAATGAAATTGGTCTGAAATTTTCTTTCTTACTTGAGTCTGTTTTGTTGTTTAGGTAGCAGGGTGACTGTGGTTTCATAAAATGAATTTGGTAGTGTTCCTTCTGTTTCTATTTGTGGCATAGTTTGAAGAGTATTTGTATTTGCTCTTCTTTGAAAGTCTGGTAGAAATCTGTGCTAAAACCATCTGGCCCTGGGTTTTGAGGGGTTGGGAGATTTTAATGCTTATATGTCTATTTAAATGGCATCTATCGAGAAAATTGTCACCCAGCTACCCCTAGATATTAGAAAAAAGTGGTATGGGTAGAAACCAACCCCCCAGGACTGACCCAAAATCAAGTTCTTATAATTGTTCAGCTAACCAATTCCAGATTAAACCATACCCGATGGACCCTGGATACAAAAGGAGAAATTGCAATTTATATTGTGTGGCTTGGAAAGAGAAACATACTGGTGCTCTGCCAGTCACCCTTGATTATGGATTACTCTCCTGCCTGTGAAGAAATCTGGGGCCTCTGATTCTCATGAGTCTGATGCTTCCATAAGAAGGACAGGTTTTCCCTGGCTTGGACCTCAATGATGAATTCTTCAGCCCCCCCCCCCCATTGGCAGAGGTGAGACAATCTATCTTTGCATTCAAATGGACAGATCTAGAAGGAGGTAACAGCAGGCAACATACTTGGACTAGGTTGCCCAGGGATTTAAATTTTCTCTAACTTTTCTATCAGAGGCTTTCCAGGAAAATAGATTATAAAAAGGCCATTGAGGAACCACTGCCAGAGTTACAGACCTTGGGCTACAAAATATTAGCTAAGAAAGCCCAACTTTGTACATCAATGGCTACCAACTGAGGGGAGGCAAAAGAATCCTGTCTCAGAGTAAATTTGCTGACAGCATCCTTCAGATCCCAGCTTCAAAGACAAAGGCACAGGTTTGAGAGGCAGCTAGGTATTGCTGTCTCTGGATGCCAGAGTTTGTGGGGGTTAGCAAGGCCTCTGTATGACCCCTATCTGGGCTGAGCCTAAACAAAAGACATCTGAGGCTTTAAAACAGCTCTGACATGAGTTCCAACCCTAGTGCAGATGTCTCAAAACCTTTCATCTGTTTGCTCATGAAAAAAAAAAAAAGACATTACAAAAGGTGTTTCAATCCAAACTTTGGGGCCACAGAAGTGTCCTGTGGCATACTTGTCCCTAAGAATTGGACCCTGTAGCCACAGGATGGCCTACTTGTCTAAGAACTATGTCAGCTACTGCCAGTCTAATAAAAAACAAACAAACAAACAAAAGCCAAGTTAATGCTGGGTTAAGATCTTATACTCACAGCGCTCCGTGACACTATTGAGGCCTTCCTGTGAAGAATGCTGGACTACTGTCTAATGACTGTGTGACCCTGTACCAGGCCCTGCTCCTGGCCCACCCTTGAGTCCAGTTTGAGAAACTCACCGCCATCAATCCTGCTATCCTCTTGCCTGATGATCACTATTAAGGGATGAAAGATGAAATTAGGTATGTGAGAGCTGCAAAAGTCACTTTAACTGAAACGACTTGGATCCAAACCAAGTCTTTCAGCCCAGACAGCAGAACTGATCAACCTAGCCCAGGCTCTCGGGTGGGACAAAGAAAAATCCAGCCTCATATACACGGGCAGTCATTATGCTTTTACTCTTCTGCTGGTCCACATTATGATCTATGGAGAAAAAGGAGCTCTCACCACTGAGGGGGAGAGGACATTAAAAACAAAGAAAAAAAAAGGCTTGGCCCTCCTAAAGGCTAATTGGCTTCCCCTTCAAATCGCTGTGCTCTACTGCTGGCTGCTGACCTGGCTGTCTGACAAATGGCCCTAAGACCAGTGGGGCCTATTGATATTCTGATGACATACAATGTAGCTCCATGGAAATGAAGACATGGACAGATCAACCCCATAGCTTGACAGAGGACACCAAAGGGAAATATCATTCTCTCAAAAACAACTGGCAAGACTCTGGCCATTGCCCTTCACCAGGCTACTCATTTGGGGCCCACAAAATTTTTCTGAGTTGCTCAGACCCAAGGTGTGTTATACCCAAACTGGACAACCTAGCATGGGAAGTCTCAGCCAGATGCCAAGTTTGTGTTCAAGTAAATCCAAATCAGAGAGCCCTCACCCTGAAGGGCTTCAACTAAGAGACCAAGACTCCAGCAAACCCTGGGAAATTTTAATTCACTGAGATATGACCTGCCAGAGAAGTATACAAATCCTGACCAGTTTTTATAGGTGCCTTTTACAGGTAGATAGAAGTCTTCCTGCCTGGACTGAAAGTGCTCAAATAGTAGCTAAAGAGCCTTCCTCTTTAAAGAGCAGGAACTGCTCTCCTGACTTGGCCTCCCCCTAGAAATGGGGTCCAACAATGGCCTGGTTTTTGTAGATAAAACTTCTCAATTAATAGCTAAAGCTTTAGACATATTTTTAAAACTTCATTAGATGGATAGACCTCAAGAATTCTGTTGTTACTATTATTATTAAAAGGAACTAACAAAATTCTCATTAGAGTCTAGCAAAGGATGAACAGACCTCCTTCCTGTTACAAGATCACACTGCGGCTCACAGAATCAGCACCCCCAAGAGCTAAGTAGTTCTTGAGCAGTGGGCCTCTAAAATTTAAAGCTGCTCACTGCCAGTCTTCCTTCCTGCCTCAGGGCAGTCAATCAACCCCTCCTTCCTCTTCTGTTATTTAGGGAAAGCTCTTGTCAATGCCTCAGTAGGAGCTGTCCATGGTATATAGTCCTGCCTTAGCCAACTGCTCTATGAAAACTAGACACCTTTCCTGTCTCAGAAAACCTGCTGCCACCACTGCCGTAGGAGCTGTCCATGACGACAACAACCTTTCCTGCTTCAGCCCACTGCCTTCACAATGGACTCTGTAAATTTTGGACACGCTGTAAACTTTACTACCCCTTAAGGCAGAAAAGTGGCCAGACCTCTGCCTGAGAAAGCCCCAGCAGCCCAGCCTAGGTCCTGCCAACTCCCCAGACTTCTGTAAAGGCCATCTCCAGCCCCTCAGTAAGACTCGTCCCAGATTATGCTAATTTGCGATGAGAAGTCTAGACAAAAACACACCAATCCCTGAGCTTCCCCCAGCTCAGGCTTGAAATCCCACCAATCAACATAGGAAACCCCTGCGCCCCCAGAAGGCTCCGCCCCCTAAGAAACCCTATATAAAGGCTGTGTCCGCCCAGCTCTCTGCTGTCTCCTCCTGGGAGCAGAGGCAGCCACTCCTGGGTTTATCCTTCCTCTCCTGGATTCGTCCCTACAATAAATCTCTTTTAAGAGATTTACTGCTTGTTGTGGTGAAGAAGAAGAAGAAGAACAAGAACAAGAAGAAGAAGAAGGAGGAGGAGGAGGAAGAGGAGGAGGAGGAAGAGGAGGAGGAGGAATGAAGTCAGAGCAGGCCTCAGGCTCCAAGGCTCCTCAGTTCCTCAGGGTTTAGGGTAACCCTTCCCTGGGAGCTGCATTGATTGGAGAAGGAGCAGAGCTTGAGCTCCTAGGCTCCTCAGTTCCTTGGGATTTAGAGGCAACCTTCCTCTGGGAGCTGGGAGGAGGCGTCCTCGAAGCTGTGAGGTTCCTGGGTTCCTGTGCCTCAGGATACCATTGGGACACTGTCCTACCACAGGGCAGGGATACCTTTCTAGCTTCACCCACCCACACAATCAAACAACAGACAGACCTCTGAGTCCACCACCAGTTTCCACTTGTTTGAGTCCAGTGATATTATTTGGGTCAAACAGGTAACCAAAGGGGTATGTTCTGGAACCAACTAGAAAAAGATGAGTCTCTCCACTGATATGGCTGTGAAGGTATCATGTATTACACTATGGATCCACCATAGTCAGGTCAAGTAAGTGGACTCCGTAGACACTGCCAAATGGAGTGTCTGCAGACTATAGGCCTATTGAAATTAAAGTCCCTCTGAGCACTTCCTCTCCCTGGCACTCTACCCACTCCAAAGACTTGTGTTTGGTATGAATACAGAGTTATGGTACAACTTAGGATGTGGTAACAGAGGAAAATTGATACAGGGAAGCTATTAGCTAACGTGATTACAGACCAGCAATACATACTCATCTTGACCTTTGCTCACTATTCCCACTTTGTTTGGCTGTACTGAAAAAAAAAAAAAAAAGAATGATATGTGAGTTTATATTTTGAGATAGAAATACAGAGTTTGCATTTCTATGCATGCCCTGAGGCCATACTTCTTGGTTTCCAGAAATAAGGGAGTTTCCATTGCAAACGTTTGGGTTGTGAAACTGAGAATTCCAGGAAAATTCTTCTAAAGAGACTCCAGCCTTTAAAAAAAAAAAAAAAAAAAAAAAAAAAAACCTGAGTAATCAGACTCCATGCCACAGGAAGAGACCCTAGGGACAAAGTCAACCATTCCCAGGCAGAAATTGGCAAGGATTGCTGGTTATGCTTAGACACCAAGTTTCCATACTATATAGGATAGAAACTAACCAGAGCATCAGTCCATTGGCTGACAATACTCACTGTGACTGGGAGCAGCCCAGATTAGTGTTAGAGGGCCTATAAAGGACTGACACTTGTCTGATAACCTGGGTACTTCCCCTTAGTCTGATGCGTGCTCCTCCGCCTTATGGGTTAATTCATCGGGATAACAGCCATATTACTGAGTCTCTGAGACTACTTGGTGTGCTTGTACCAATGGTTTGACCAAATGTGCCTCTTCTGAGTAGACAGGTTGGTCAGGACCTAGAGGTATTAAATGGTTCTGTTTCTAAATTAGAACAACAGTTTCTCTTGTTTCTTTTTTTAAAATGGTCCTACAAAATTAGAACAGTTTAGTCTTACTTCTCAGGAGACAAAGAGGCGGGGCCTGCTGTTTCTATGCTAATTGATCAGGTGAAATTAGGGGGAAAAAATCTTGCCGTGATCAGAAAAAATTAAATCTACAAAAGAGAGAGACAAAGGCATTAATCAGATAGTTGGCACCAGTGTCTGTTCTCTTGGCTCCCCTGGCTAACTACTCTGCTATCAGCACTAGCTGGGCCTTTAATTCTCATTCTGTTTGAATTACTTGTGGATTCCTACATCTTAAATTATTTGGCTTACTATGTATCAGTTCAGTAAAACTTAATGGTCCTTAGGACTATTGTGGCCTGCTCCTTTTGTGTAATATAACTATAGATATTTTTATTTCAGGCCTCTGAGTCCACCACCAGTTTCCACTTGTTTGAGTCCAGTGATACTATCTGGGTCAAACAGGTAACCAAAGGGGCATGTTCTGGAACCAACTAGAAAAGGATGAGTCTCTCCACTGATATGGCTGTGGAGGTATCATGTATTACACTATGGATCCACCAGCCCCATTACCTGAACTCATTGCTGGTGTAAAGGAATCCCTACCCAAGGTCAAGTTGACTCAACATAACCTTACGGTCTTATTAATCAGCATAAATTCCCCCAACCACAAGACCAGCTGCCCCCAACTGCCAGGCACACTTTCAAGGTTAGCTAGAACTTCTTGTTAGCAAAATAACTTGAGTCAGAGCTGACCACCCTGTCCCACCATCCTTCCCCTTATATGAGCTAATTGCATTTTTCACCTTTAAATAGGCAATACAACTTCCACTCAAGAGCTCGGAACTGGCTGCCTCCCTGAGCTCAGAAAACAGTTTTCATTTGAAGCTTCTGTGTCTGAAGTGAGATTTCTTGGCTTCCACCCCGAACCCAACATTTGGTGCATTGGCTGGGAAGCTGAGCGGTCACACCTGTTTGGGGAATCCCCATCTGTAAGTCTGAATCTGTTCTTTGGTACCAATCTGAGACTTAATAAAGGAGACCTGGACGCGTCCAATCTCCTAAGGTCAAAGGAGGTCTGGAGACATCCAACTCTTGCCTGGTTTCCTTTGGGTGAACCTGGAATCTTCTCAGCCTTGAAGCCTTGAGACTATGTCTCATTTTGTCTTGCCCATCTCACCGTTTGTCTATTTTATGATTGTCACGTCAAATTTTGTTTCTATGTCTGTAATTTTGTATAATTGTTTAAATGTTGTCTGATGTTTTATATTCTGAGAAAAAGGTCAAACTTCGTCTGCTGGCTATTAGTTCTAACTCATTTCAGAGATTTTCAGAGAAACAAAAGGAGACACTTGAACTGATAAATGGAGCCCAGCACTGACATCTGGGGATCTCCTGCCTAGATGAAGCTGACAGCAAGCCCAGGGCCACCTTAACTTCAAAGGATGTGCTCTGAACTCTGCTGCTAGGTGCTGTGATCTGAGCTCTAGCAAGCCCAGAGACCTTGCAGGGTCATTACCCACAACGGGAAGGAATAGGTGGCTGAGCAGTGGGAGCAGGTGTGGTAGGTCTCTCTCCACATGAGGACTCTCTACAAAACACCCACAGATAGGTAATACGCTAGCCAGTCAGGCAGCAAGATGCTCCTCCCTTGAAACTACAGCTACAAAAAGTAAGACAAGTTTTGTCTGTTCTACTACATGTTTGTTTCTGACTGGTTTTAAGTGTATGAATTTACCATGTTCTGTGCATCTTTGTTTTAGATTGCTGGCTTATAAATTATTGGTTATTGGGTATAGTTTAAAATCTCTAACATTAGTAACGAAAAGTTAATGTAAGCTTGTAATTTAGGGTTGGAGCTATTCTGAACAACAAATGTCATGAGCCAACTAAAGAAACAGGTCTCCAAAGGTACTTTTAAAATTGGTATAAGATTTTACATAATTTTTGTCCTGTCCTAAAAACCAGGCTTATTTAAAAATGAGATTTAAAACTATGCTTAATTAATGAAGCATTAGAGCTGCACCTCCATGTGTTCATAGACAAATACTTTTCTTGCTGGCAGCCAAACTTTGTAACATAGAAATAAAGCACTTGGTGTTGATTTTAGAGACACCGGATTGTTTATACTGTTAAAATTTGGTTTTGCCTTCTAAAAATTATGGTTATGCCCCATGATTTCACTCTTTAAAAAAGGTACTGTATTGCAAAAAGCACCTTTTTAAAATGTTTAAATATAAGACTACGAGACATTTTACAATTTGTCAAATATTTTGTAATAATGCCTTTATTAGTATATGATCTTGATAAATAGATAAACTAAAAATGCTTTGACTATCACTAAACCTAGTTCCTTTTTACTATGAATTGTTTCTTTTGTATGGTTACTAATTGTATTAATTTATCTTGACACAGAGAGAGAGAGGGAGAGAGAGAGAGAGAGAGAGAGAGAGAGAGAGAGAGAGAGAGAGAGAGAGAGAGAGAGGACCTCTGTTCAGATAAACCAACCTTCTTTATGTTGCATTACCTGTAAATCTGAGCCAACCTTGGTTTGATGACTCAATGCACTTATTCATTGGATACCATTACTAGACTCAGTAGATTTGTTGCTCTTCTGTTAGAAACTGCTGCCTTAATTGGAATTTTGGGGTCAGTCTTGGCCATAGCCCTAGATCAATGGGCTCATACTGCAGATCATATCAGTCGGCTTTCAAAAATGTGTCCCTGACACAAATTACAATTTGCACTCTGACTAGTGAAAGTTGGTAATACACTTCTTGGGACATGACAATCTGCTCAGGCTGGCTAGGATGTTTTCTACCAGCCTGAGAGCAGGCTGTCATGCTTTGGAAAAAATGTGCCCTTTACACTACAAGGCTGTTAAAAATTGGGTTAGGAGTTGGTAAAAACATGGTTATTAAAAAAAATCAACGATGATTAAACTTATGACCAAGAAAAGGTTAGAATATGTGTCAGGGAACAAAAATTATCTGATCTATGTATAGAACAGCATGCATCTATCTCCGCCAATTGAACTTTGTATAAATAAAAATAAAGCATTCTGACTACCAGTTAGTCAGGATATAAAACTCCAGGGTAACAAAGACACTGTCTTTGCCCACTGTCACCCTTCTCTTGCTATAAAGTGAGTTCCTTCCATTGTCATTCCATGCCACTAAGATCCATTCTCACCCTTACTCCCCAGACATCTGCCTGAATGAATTAGCAAACTAATAAGCATTTTAGTAATGCAGCACACTCCCTCATAGACTACACTTTCTACCTCCCCTCCAGGAGAGCTGTAAATCTGGTTATGGGTCTAGAGGGAAACTATTAGTGGGCTCTAAGAGACATCAGTATTGTTCTGCCTGGTATCTCCTTCAGAGAAAGTCACTGTTAATTTCTCAGAAACTGAAGGATTAATTTTCTCAGTGAAAGGTAGAAAAAGCAATATTTCAGGAGGTAGGGGTGGGGGCACATCCTCTGCTGGGTATGGAGAGATTACATCCTTAGGAGAGATAAAACCTTTGAGAATCTGAGGGTTCAAAGTTCTCAGCCTTAGTAGGGGCCTCCCACACATCACCACCCTTTTTTCTTTAACAATTAATGCCCTTACTTTAACCACCAACACCCTCCCAGACTGGACTGGAATTTCACTGTAATCCAGCCAGTCCTATAATGAGGGCTTCCCTATGATTTTCTACAACTTGAGCTCTGTGGCTGCTGGAAGAAGATGCTCTTCCAGGCAATACTTAGAAACTTTTATGATCATCTAGAGCCAACCATCACTGAGTTCATTGTTCTCCTGCACAATATTCTGAAGTTAATTGGTTGGTTAATTTTGTCACAGAGCTCATTTTTTTTCCTTTGTCTGTTTTTCCAGAGATGCTATGAACAAATGACCAGCATCATCATTATTCTTACTTTTCTACAAATTGTCAGATGTTTTGGAGAGTCACCAAATCAAACCTCAAGAGATAAAAGAAAATTAAAATAATGCTTGGTATCCTATCAGACCACATGGATTAAAGCCAGATTTCAACAATAGAATGCCTACAAACTCATGGAAACTGAACAACTCTCCACTCAATAATCACTGGTTCAGGCAAGAAACAAAGAAAGAAATCAAGACTTTCTAGAGTTGAATGAAAAGGAGGCCACAATGTACACAAACCTATAAAACACGATGAAAGCAGGGCTAAGAGGAAAATTCATAGCACTAAGTTCCTTCATAAGGAAACTAGGGAGATCTCACACCAGTGACTTAATAACACACCTGAAAGCTCTAGAATAAAAAGAAGCAAACACACCCAAAAAGAGTAGATGGCAGGAGATAATCAACCTCAGGGATGAAATCAATAGGATAGAAACAAAGAGAAAAATACAAAGAGTAAACAAAACCAAGAGCTGGTTCTTTGAGAAAATCAACAAGATAGACAAACCCTTAGCCAAACTAACTAAAAAGCATAGAGACAGTTTCAAAATTAACAAAATCATACATAGAAAGGGGGACATAACAACAGACACTGAGTACATCCAAATATTCATTAGGTCTTATTATAAAAACCTGTACTCCACAAAATTGGAGAATCTAAACAGCATGGACAAATTCCTAGATTGATACCACTTACCAAAGCTAAATCAAGATCAGATAAATAATTTAAATAGTTCTATAACTCCTAAAAACTAGATGCAATTATCAAAAGTCTCCCAATCAAAAAATTCCAAAACCAGATGGTTTTAGTGCAAAATTCTACCAGACGTTCAAAGAAAAGCTAAGACCAATACTCTTCAAATGATTCCACAATATAGAAACAGAAGGAACATTTCCAAATTCATTCTATGAGGCTACAGTCACCCTGATACCTAAACCTCATTTCAGATCAATCTCCTTTATGAAAATTGATACAAAATACTCAATAAAATACTTGCAAACTGAATCCAAGTCCAAATCAAAGATATCATCCATGATGGTCAAGTAGGCTTCATCCCAGGAATGCAGGGATGGTTCAATATAAACAAAAATATATCAATGTAATTCACAATATAAACAAAATAAAAGAAAAAAACCACATGATTACCTCACTGGATGCTGAAAAAGCCTTCAACAAAGTCTAACACCTCTTCATGTTTAAAGTATTGGAGAGATCAGGGATACAGGGCACATATCTAGACACAATAAAGGCAATATACAGCAAGCTAATGGTCAACATCAAGTTAAATGGAGAGAAACGTAAAGCATTTCCACTAAAATCAAGGACAAGACAAGGTTGCCCACTCTCACCATATCTATTAAACATAGTTCTTGAAGTTCTAAATAGATCACTAAGATAACTAATGTAGATCAAGGAGATAAAATTGGAAAGGAAGAAATGAAAGTACTTCTATTTGCAGATCATATGATAGTATACATAAGTGACCTCCAAAATTCTACCCAGAAACTCCTATAGCTCATAAACACCTTCAGCAAAGTGGCTGGATATAAAATTTACTTTAAAAAATCAGTAGCCCTCCTGTTTACAAAAGACAAATGGACCGAGATAGAAATTATGGAAATGACACACTTTACAATAGCCACAAATAATATGATATAAGGTATCTTCGCATAGTAACAAAGCAAGTGAAAGAGCTGTATGAAAAAACTTCAAGTCTATGAAGAAAGACATTGAAGAAGATATCAGAAGATGGAAAGATTTCCCATGCTCATGGATTGGTAAGATCAATATAGTAAAAATGGCCATCTTACCAAAAGCAATTGACAGATTCAGTGCAATTTCCATCAAAATTCCAACACAATTATTTACAGTCCTTGAAAGAATAATTCTCAACTTTATGTGGAAAAACAAACAAACAAAAACAGAATATCTAAAACAATCCTGTACAATAAAAGAACTTCTGGAGGTATCTCCATCCCTGATTTCAAGCTGCACTCAGAGCAACAGTAATAAAAACTTCATGATATTAGCATAAAAACAGACAGGAATCAAATTAAGGAACCAGAAATAAACCCACACACCTAGGAACACTTGATTTTTGAAAAAGAAGCCAAAACCGTACAATGGGAAAAAAGATAGCATCTTTAACAAATGGTGCTGATCTAACTGATGTCTACATGTAGAAAATGCAAAGAGATCCATATTAATCAGCCTGCACAAAACTCAGTTCCAACTGGATCAAAGTACTCAACATAAAACCAGATACACTAAAACTAATAGAAGAAAAACCAAGGAAGAGCCTTGAACCCATTGGCACAAGAGACAACTTTCTGAATCAACAGCTCAGGCTCTAACATCAACAATCAACAAATGAGACCTCATGAAACTGAAAAGCTTCTGTAAGGCAAGGACACTGTCAACAGAACAAAACAGCAACCTACAGATTGGGAAAACATCTTCACCAACCCTACATCTGACAAAGATATAATATCCAAAATATATAAAGAACTCAAGAAATTAAACACCCATAAACCAAATAATCCAATTAAAAATGGGGTACAGAACTAAATAGAGAATTCTCAACAGAGGAGTCTCAAGTGGTTTTGAAACACTTCAATACCCAACATTGTTAGTCATCAGGGAAATACAAACCAAAACAACTCTGAGATTCCATCTTACACCTGTCAGATGGCTAAGATCAAACTCAGGTGACGGTACATGCTGGTGAGGATGTGGAGAAAAGGAACACTCTTCCATTGTTGGCAGGGGTGCACACTCGTACAACCACTGTGGAAATCAACTAGAACTTTCTCAGAAAATTGAAAATAGATCTACCTCAAGACCCAGCTATACCACTCCTAGGCATACACCCAAGAGATGCTCCATCATACCACAAGGACGCCTGCTTAACTGTGTTCATTGTAGTCTTATACAAAATAGCCAGAAACTGAAAACAACCAAGATGCCCCTCCACTGAAGAATGGGTAAAGAAACAATGGAATATTACTCAGATATTAAAAAGAAAAATCCGTGAAATTTGCAGGCTAATGAATGAAACTAAAAAAGATCATCCTGAGTGAGGTAACCCAGCCCCAGAAAGACACACTTCTTATGTACTCAGTTATGAGTGGATATTATCCAGATAGTGCAGGATCCACAAACCCACAGAAGCCAAGGAGAGCCCAAGGGAAGATGCTTGAATCTCACCCAGAAAAGGAAATATGATAGACATCCGAAGTAGATGGAGGGAAGCAACTGGATGGGAGATGGGGTGGGGAGGATAAGAGGAGTGGGAATCAGGTAGTCGGAGAGAGGAGGAAGGCAGGTGAGGAGAAGAACTGGGAGAGAACAGAAATCCAGCGTAGGGCATCTCTGGGTCAGGGGAGGCTCCTGGGAACTATGGGGATGAGCCTAGCTGAGACTTCAAGCAACAGGTATTAAGGAGCATAAAATTGGCGCCTCTTGTAGCCAGGTAGGACTCCCAGTGGAGGGATGGGGACATCAACCCACACATAAAACCTTCAACCCAAAATGTGTCTTGTCTACAAGAAGTGTAGGGGCAAAGATGGGACAGAAATTGAAAGAATGGCAAACCAGTGAGACCCATCCCATGAGAGAGGGCAGACTATTGTTACTATTAATATTACTCTTCTATGCCTGCAGACAGGACTCTAGCACAACTGTCTTCTGAGAGACTGATGGAGACAGATGTGAGACCCAAGGCCAAGCAATGAGCTGAGCTTGGGAAGTGCTGTGGAAGAGTGAGAGGAAGGCTAGAGGGAGCCAGAGGGGTCAGGGACACCACAAGAAAACTTACAGAGTAATCTAACCTGGGTCCACTGTGGCTCACAGAGACTGAACCACCAACCAAAGAGCTTGCATGGACAGAACCTAGACCCCCTATACGTATGTAGCAAATGTGTAGCTTGGTCATCATGTGGATCCACTAGCAATAGGAGGAAGGGCTGTCTTTGAATCTGCTACCTACTGCTAGGTCACTTTCCCCTGGCTGGGCTGCCTGATGGGAGTGAATGTGCTTAGTTCTGCTATGAATTGAGGTACCAGGATGGATTGGTACCAGTTAGGAACCTCCCCCTCCCTGGGAGGAAGGGGAGGGGGAATGGGAGGAGGGGAGCTGGAGAGTGCGACTTGGAAAAGAGGAAGAAGGGGTTGGGATTGGGATGTAAAGTGATTAAATAAATAAAAGTAGATACATGGAGGGGGAAGTTTATAAAATAGTTCACACTATGCTTTCAGTAGTCCGAACTCCTAGTAACTGTAGGTATTGGAAAATTAGAAAACCTATTCCTGACAATTAATTTATTTCTTTATACTTCTGTGTCACGACTCCAGTGGAGTCTGTGTCAAATATTACACAACCCAAGGTGACAACCCCTACTTAGGGTGAGCCTCCTGGAATGGGGCTGATGTTCGTGCCAGGAGTAATTGATTGCAGCTTTCTTTCCTATCATTGTGTTGGAATCTATTCTTTCTCCTAACTCCCATATCAGGACTTTTCAGGCATGACAACGTTGCTATGAGCCCTAACTTGGGACTGTAGCCAGGGACTGTGCATGCCCGGAGTAGTTCTGCTCCACTTCCACTTATTAAAAGAAACATGACTGAAAATTAATTATTAGTTAATAATTTATACTATGGCTCACAAAGAAATAAAGTGTTTCAGAAAGCTCCAGATAGTGGCACCTAGATATTAGGAAGGAGAACTAAAGAAAAACTGTCTTGGCACATAGGTGTTAGGCATAAGCTCCATTTATGAGAGAACACTGACCCTTGACAAAGGGAGCATATGTGTACTGATACCAAGCCAGTAACTTAGAAGTGATGACGTCTTTTCTGTGTATTCTGTATCCTGTGTTGTTTCGTTTAAAGTTGTAATTCAAAATATGACAACACTATTACTTTGCATTCTGTACCTGTACTGTGTATACCTGATTGCTCATTGACTTCTGTGAATCTACTCTGTGGGAAATGTAACCACAATACCCTGCCTGTTTCAAAATGTATGTGTAAAAATTTAGACTGCTTGTCTGAAAAATACACTCAGACGCAAACACTCTCCTAGGTTTGTCTCTGTTTGTCACTTCGCCTAATCTTTGTCCACCGATGCTTCGAGAACTCCTGTTCCCAAGGACCTGTATCCGACTGAGCTGGTCCATGGCACTTCTGTTGCTCTAGAACCACATCTGGTACCCAAATCTGTATTCATCAGGGATCTCTGCAACAGTGGTTCTCAACCTTACTAATGCTGTGACCCTTTAAAACACTCCTTTATGCTGTGGTGACCCCCAACAATAAAAGTATTTCATTTCTACTTCATAATTTTATTTTTGCTATGAATAATAATGCAAAATCTGATATACAGCATATCTGATATGTGACCCCACCCCAAAAGGTTAATGACCCCCAGGTTAAGAACCACTGCTCTAGAAGCACAGAATTTATAGGATGAACATGTGTTTATTAGAACGGCTTGTAAGCTAGTGGTCCAGCTATTCCAATAATGGCTGTATACCAACAGAACATTTAAGAATCCAGTAGGTGTTCAGCCCATGAGGCAAGAGTGAGATCAAAAGCAAGCAAATGGAGAGCTCCCTTCTCCTATGTCTTTTGTATAGGCTGCCAGTGGAAGGTGTGGCCTATATTAAAAGTGGGTCCTCCTACCTCAAAGATCCAGATTAAAAGTGGACCTTCCCACATTGAATGATTTAAGAAAAGACCCTTCACAAGTGTCCCCTGGCATTTGAACTTTAATTCCAGATGCAGCCAAATGGACAGCCAAGAACAGCCACCAGAGTTAAGGTTTGCTCTGCACCACCGCATGTGCTCTATTTTTTGAGAAGCTTCCGTGTTCTGCTGAGTCGGGCTTATATTCTTTGGTGTTTGGATACAGAGGCCACTGTTCAAAGCTGTGAAAGTGAAGCCTGATTGTCTTGGAGACCCTAAGACACGGGCATGCCAGCGCTGTGGATCACCTGCCAAGGAGAGCTGCAGACAGGAAGTAGAACCAGCCCAAGAGAGAGAAGCATGTTGCAACCAAAGAAGCTAAAAGGAGTGGGAGATTTGAGGAGTGCTTTGACACCAAGCAGAGCGATGCAGAGTTTGGAGTTTTCCCAGCTGGTTTTGTGGACTTGCTTTGGTCTAGTGTTACCCAATTGTGCCCCTTTTCCTCCATTTTGGAATGGTAATGTAGATTCTGTGTCATTGTATGTTAGAATTATGTGACCTTCTTCTTCTTCTTCTTCTTCTTCTTCTTCTTCTTCTTCTTCTTCTTCTTCTTCTTCTTCTTCTTCTTCTAAGATGAGGTTGCAGTTAAGAGACTGTTTTAAATCTTAAAAGAGACTTTGAACTGTGGACTTTTAAACACCGGTGAAACTATGATAGACTGTGTGGACTTTTGACATTAGACTAAATACATTTTACATTACGGTACGAATACAAGCTGAGGGGACCTGGTAGTGGAAAAGTGGTGGTTTGAATAAAACTGTCCTGCTATAGGCTCAGAGGGAGTGGCATTATTTGAAAGAATGAGGACATGTGGCCTTGCTGGAAGAAGTGGGTTGCTGGGGGTAGGCTTTGGGGTTTCAAATCTCAAGTCAATATTTCTTTCTCTTTCTGCTGCCTGTGGGCACAAATGTAGAATTCCCAGGCGCTCCTCCAGCCTGCATGCTACCATGTCTCTTCACATGACTATATGGGACTAAACCTTTGAAAGTGTGAGCCAGCCCCAGCTAAATGTTTTTCTTTATAAGCATTGCCATGGTCATGGTGTCTCTTCACAGCAATAGAGCATGGACTAAGATAGGTAGAATAGTCTATAGATGTGTTAGGTCCATTTGATGTAAGATATCACCTAAATCTGAGATTTCTCTGTTTATTTTTGTCTGGGTAACCTGTCTATTGAAGAAAGTGAGCTGTTGAAATCACTGACTATTAATGGGTTTGCATTACTCTGTGTCTTTAATTCCATTAGTATGATTTTTATGAAATTATGCTCACCAGAATTCGGTGCACATATGTTTAGGGATGTGATATTTTCCTATTAGTCAATCCCTTTATTAGAAGTGTCCTTCTTTGTCTCTTAGTCAAATTAGTTTCAGTCTGAGGTCGATTTTTTTCAGATATTACTATGGCAAGACCTGCTTGCTCTTGATCCTTTTTTCTTGGAATATTTTTCCTATCCTTTCATGTTAGCGTGAGCCCATCTTTAAAGCTAAAATATATTTCTTATAGACAAGTGAGAGGTGGATTTTGTTTCTTAACCCATTCAACTATTTGTGTTTATTTTGAATGGAGACTTGAGGCCATTAATATTTGGGGTCATTATTGAAAGGTGGGTGGAAACTTAAAAGAAGAACATTATGATGGGTGGATCTGGGCCCAGGGGTCCTGCTCAAACTATGGCACCAGCCAAGGACTATACATATAGCAAACTTCAAACCCCGACCCAGATCTACCCAATGGACAGGACATTCTTCACAGTTGAGTGGAGAGTGGGGTCTGACTTTCACACAAACTCTGGTGCCCCATATTTGACTACATTCCCTGGATGGGGAGGCCTGGTGGCACTCAGAGGAAGGATAGCAGGCTACCAAGAAAAGACTTGATACTCTATGAGCATATATAGGGGGAGGAGGTCCCCCTCAGTCACAGATATAGGGGAGGGGAGTAATTGGAAAATGGGAGGGAGGGATGAATGGGAGGATACAAGGGATGGGATAACAATTGAGATGTAATATGAATAAATTAATAAAATATATTTAAAAAGAAAGGTGGGTGTAGAATGCCATCATTTTGATGTTTTTTTGCTAGTTTGTTTTTCATTTGTTAAAAAGTTTTTTCATAAAAGCCTGGTGTGGTGGCTCATTACTGTAATCCCAGCACCTGAGAAGGCAGGTGGATCTCTGGGAGTTCAAGGCCAGCCTGATCTACAAAGTGAGTCCATGACAGCCAAGGCCATACAGAAAAACCCTGCATCAGAAAAAATAAGTTAAAAAAAGCTAAAACTCAAGCAGGCATAGTGGCACATGTTTGTAATCCCAGTACTCAGGGAGGTAGAGGCAAGCAGATCTACGTAAATTCAAGGCCAGCCTGGTCTACAAAGTAGGCCCATGACAGCCAAGGCCACACAGAGAAATCCTGTCTCAGAAAAAAAATCAAAACTAAGTTAAATACTCTCATACTCCAAGAAGAAAGAATCAGAGCACAGTCACAATCAAAGCCAAGCCAAGCCAAACTTCAACAGTGTGAAATAATAAGTGCTTGACATCTGGGACTCACAATCTTCTGGGATCTGAAGGGCATGAGTAATTTCACCTCTCTGAGGGCTCTGCCATCCACAGTATACATAGTGTCTCATAAGCTCAAGCCAGCACCACTCCACATTGTACTGATGTCTCCAAAACGCTGGGGCTTCACTTCAACTTGAACCCTCACCAATAGCCTCTGCTAGGCTCTCTTCAGGGACTCTGATCTTACCACACAGTACCAACCCTCAGTTTCTCTTCCTGACCCTTCCAATCCTGGGGATTCTACTACAACAGAGGCCGCGCCTTCATCAATGGCCTCCCCAGTCCTCTTAAAGAGCCAAGCCTCAGCTGCTCTCCATATTCTTTCATTGCATAGCACCAAGTTCCGAGGCCGGAACAAGGCAGCTTGGTTCCCCTCTGGTCCCATGTAAAGACCTTGAGGTTACATTTCACAAAAGAATTCTCAATGGTGCCAGTTTCTTCTTCTTCTTCTTCTTCTTCTTCTTCTTCTTCTTCTTCTTCTTCTTCTTCTCCTTCTTCTTTTTGCTTCTTTCTTTGTTTTATTTTATGTATAATGAGCAATGACTCAGACATTTGAAAAATAAGAACTCAGATGTAAAATATTTGAATTAAACAAAATAATTACAAAGTCTCACATAATGTCTGAGACATTATTTATGAAAAGTAGTCTGATTTTGTTATGCTTCGATTCAATTTGGTATAAACTTCAAATGTAGATAAAGTATTATGTATTTTGTTTCTTTTTTTTAATTTTTTAAATTTTATTTTATTAATTTATTCATATTACATCTCAATTGTTAGCCCATCCCTTGTATCCTCCCATTCCTCCCTCCCTCCGGCTTCTCCCTTACTCCCTCCCCATGTCTGTGACTGAGGGGGACCTCCTCCCCCTGTATATGCTCATAGGGTATCAAGTCTCTTCTTGGTGACCTGTTATCCTTCCTCTGAGTGCCACCAGGCCTCCCCATCAAAGGGACGTGGCCAGAAATGGGGCATCAGGGTTTGTATGAAAGTCAGATCTCACTCTCCGTTCAACGGTGGAGAATGTCCTGTCCATCGGCTAGGTCTGGGTAGGGGTTCGAAGTTTACTGCCTATATTTTCCTTGGCTGGTGCCATAGTTTGAGCAGGACCCCAGGACCCAGATCTGCCCGTCATAATGTTCTTCTTGTAGGTTTCCAGGACCCTCTGGATCCTTCTATTTCCCCATTCTCCCATGCTTCTCTCACCTAAAGTCCCAATAGGATGTCCTCCCCTCTGACCAGTTTCTTCTTAATCATGGCTGATATTTCAGCCCCAGATGACCAGTATTTATTGTCCCAGAAAATCTCTTGCTGATCATAGCCTATTCTTCAAGCCCAGCAGACTAGAAGCACAGATTCCTAATTTAAAATATCACATGAACATAGATTTTGAGGGACTCTCAAGCTTTCCCCCTGATACTTCACAAGCGAGGCCTCAGCATTCTTATCTTCCAAGCTCCCGCTGAATGGCTCACTGAGCTCTTAAACCTCAATCACTTTGCCAGACCGACACTGAATGCAACCCTCACCGAAACACACGGTCAGGTCTGTCACAGCAATACCCCAGGACCTAGCAGCAGTTTCTGCTTTAGTGTGGGGCTTCTATTATCATAAAACACCATAGGCAAAAGCAGCTTGGAGAAGGAAGGGGTTATTTTAGTTTATACAGCCTCAACGCTGTGGTGGTGAATGATTTCTTGGACTTTAATGTAGTGTAGGCTGTGAAAATCCATGGCAAGTAATCGTATAGAACTCTCTATAATAGAGTGTATTGCTTGCTTAACTCTGTCTTAGGATGTCAATGGTACAGCCAGGAAATCCTTGGGCCTAATCTGAGTTTCACACTTGCCACTTTGCTGTAGGTTATTTGATATGGTCACTTCTGTCTCCTTTGCCATATATAAACATATCCCCTGTGATCCTAGATTTTGCTGTGCTTATATTTTAGGAGAAATGTCAAGGTGGGTTAAGTGGCAGGACACTAGCGTGTATGAAGTCTTGAATCCAATCTTTATGAATACAAAACGGAAAATATTTTTAAAATTCTAAGTCACATATGAAATGGGTAGTTCCATGAAGGCAACAGAGTTTTGGTACAGTTTACATTCCAGGAAGAGTGGAATCGTGTGGAAGAGGAGAGACTATAGATGCTGGGCTCAAATACCATCCAGTGCATTGCATCCTGCCTGCAGTTACAGTCACTTCACTATCTCTAAGATAATAGTGTATAGATCAGAAACACATACACACTTAAACCTACAGTTCTACCAGAACATTAGGAAACCAAACAGCTTCAGGGAACCAAAATTCCTTCACAAATACAAGACAGACAGACCAATAACAGTGTGTAACTATTGTAAAAGAGGAAAACTGAGAAGGATGGTTGGTTTTAGGGCTCATGGCTAAGATATTCAACAAACAGCGTCTTCAAGCACAGACTAAATGATCATTTCCTAAGTAGCTACACTGTGGTTTCAGTAGCTAGCACTGGATCAAGCAGAAACAGTCTTGCTCAGTAAATGGCCACTTGGATTTGCCTTTAGTAGCTAGTTACTGATGCTTGAGGGGCCTCAGTAAATAGACACTAAACTTCATCTTCAGTGAAGACACAAATGACTTTCCCTTGAGCCAGATGAGCAAGAGATGCTGTCTCCACAGAACTCTGTAGGAAATGAATGAACTGTAATTCTATTAAGTGTTAAGTTTCCTTATCTGTTGCTGTGATAAAATAACCTGGGGAAAGAAACTTAAGGATTGACCTGGCTCACACCTCCAGGCTATGGTCCATCACTACAGGAAAGTCAAGGTGCCAAGAACTTGAAGCAGTGAGTCACATCACATCCACACAGTCTGGAGCAGAGAGCGGAGCATTGGTGCATGAGTGCTAATGACCAGCTCATCTTCTTCACTCCACATAGTTCAGAATCCTCCCCCTAGGGAAGGGTACCACCCACAGTGGATGTGTCTTCCTTACATCAATTAACACAATTAAGAGAAGCCTCTGCAGATATGCCCACAGGCCAAGCTGATCTCGACAATCTCTCCAAGAGATGCCATCTGAGATTATTCTAGATTGTGCCACATTGATAATTAGAACTGACTGCCACAGGTGGTAACCACATCGGTTCTCTTGCTTCTTGACTCATTTTTCTCGTTTGGTGGCAACCCTAAATGCAGAGTCCTTATTCAGAAGGAAAACATTCGCTGGAAGACTTCTTTGACCGAAGAGGAGGGAATACAATCCCATCACCCATCTCTTATAATCTGTGGAACTATTTCTGAAGTGATTCCTCCTAAACCCTTCTACGAACAATTTGTCTGTACATACTGTATCGTTATCACATGTAATTTATTCATACACACTGTGTTGATGCAATGCTGAGAATTAACATATGAGATCCTATAATTTCAAACATGAGCCATATTAAGAAGCAATTAAGTAATTGTAAATCCTAGCTGATGAGTCCTTATATGCTGGCTTAACAGTAAAGATATCAAAGACTGTGATAGAACAGACCACATTTAGCACAATCCAGGAATGAGAATGAGAAGATAGTGTATATTCAGTCCCTAGAATGCTCCATCATTTTCTTACGCAATGTCTTCAATTTTTGAACATATGGACAATGTATATTTTATCTAAGAATATTTAATACAGTCCTCCAAAGCCTAAAGATATGACTGTATATAGTGACTATATGTAGACTGTATATAGTTCAGAACCACTATTGAAATTCCAAAATACAAAAGCTTTTATGCTTATACCTACATCACTGCCATATGCCCTTTTTAGTGCTTAGCAGTTGTATATTAACTGTAAAATGGACAAGTATAGAAATCTAATACAATCAATTTTAAGCACCATGACAATGTTAATACTGATGCATGCTCATATTTTTTAAATTCAGTGCAGGGATATCTGGAAATCTAGAGAGTTGTCCTTTTAGAATGTGTGTAGTTCTTCTTGTGACTTTGGAAGCTCTGCCTTGTATATAGGAACAAACAAAGCAGGACCAGGCATTGGAGTATGGCTCAGGACAGTACAATAGAAAGAAAACAACAAAAGTCTTCAGGAATTATGTTCTAGATGTATTTAAACACAGAAGCCTATTTTTAATTCCACCATAAATTTATTTCAAGATGAAAAACCCCAAATTCTCTGGAGTATATGAACTTGTCAGAGGCGTCATGGGTGACCCTCTCCTGTACTTAACAATGATTTCCCTCCTCACGGGCCTTCCTTTTAGTATGTAAAGAGAATTGCCACTTTCAATTCAGCCCACCACTACCACCACCACCAAATTCCTTTTCGCTTTAGAGAGGTCACCAGGCAAGCACTGAAATCATAAGCGACTAGAGTAAGTATCAGAATAAGTGCCTGATTTACATCCACAAATACCTTGGCTCACAGACCTGTTATCTATGGAGTGGGGGCTCCTGTCTCTGCTACCTACCGTGTGGTAGCTTTCAATGCTTGTTGTGGTTCCACACCCCTCTGCAACTGCAGTTCTTGACATTTTACAAGGTAAAGACACTGGTGGAAGCTAGTGTGTGTATTCAGCACCTGAAACACTCCAGCGTTGTAGCAGGCACTGGCATTGCTGCTGGTACTTTCAGAGAAGTATGTTTCATCTCAGCATGCTTAGCATAATCACTGGATATCTGAAAAAAAAAAAAAAAAAAAAAAAACAACAAAGTTTTCCCATTGTCACACTCAGCACTACTATTGAAATTCCAGATTATCTGTAAAATGAATGTTTCTTTCATTCATGCATCCTTATAATTTATAAGTGTTTCTCTTGGTGCTTATTTTGCATTAACAGTAAAATACATAATAATCTAATACAATTGCAAGCAGACCACAATAATGATAACAGTAGCATATTAATGCAGCCAAATTTGATCCAAGGGCATCTAGAAAACTATAACATGTACATCATAAATATGTAGGGCTTTTTTCATGAGAAAAAAATCTGAAAATGGATTTTTACACATAGGAGTATAAAGAACATGACCAAATGTTGGGGTGCAGTAGAATAGCTGGGCATTTATCTGGCTTGGGTAAGACGCTGGGTTCTTGGCTTTGCTGCTTAGCATCACAAAATAGGAACAGAGAAAAATTAAAATCAAAACAAAACCTGAGAAGTGATCAATTATGTGACAGTAAGATGCTAAAAAGCTGAGACAGCAGTTAAGAGTGCTTGCTGCTCCTGCAGAAACCCTGACTGAAATTGGTACTTTTATTCACCTGTTTCAATTAATTGTTGTCTCGAAGGCTTGCTGCCTCTTTCCACTAACCTGAAAGCTTCTAGCCTCCATACAATCTAACCTTGGCCTAGAATGTTTTCAGCCTTTGAGACTCTCTGCTTAATAAGCTCACCCTTTCCCGTGTACTGTTGTTGTTGTTAAATTCAGAATGTATCTCGTTTGTTATCCCCTCACTTTTATCTTCCTGTTCCCACTCTCCCTCCCTCTTTCACCCTATTCCCTTCCCCTAGACCTCTGACAGAGGCAACCTCTTCCCCCACCATATGACCACAGCCTATCAGGTCTCATCTGGATAGCCTGCTTCGTCTTCCTCTGTGTGCCCACAGGGCCTCCTGACCAAGGGGAAGTGATCAAATAGGCAGCACCAGAGGCAGCCCTCACTCCTCCCATAATCGTGGAGAATGAGCTATCCATTGGCTATATCTGAACAGTGGGTCTAGGTTCACTGTATGCATTGTCCCTGGTTGGTGCAACAGTTTGTGCAGGCCCCCTTGGGTCCAGATCAGCTAGCCCTGATGGTCTCCTGAACCCTCTGGGTCTTTCCAACCCCCATTCTTCCATACCACTTGCAGCATTCTGCCCAGAGTCCATCAGTAAGTCCCAGCATGTGTCCTGATCCCCCACTGGGTGGAGACTCTCAGAGGCTATCTATGTTGGGCTAATATTCATTTATGAGTGAGTATATACCATGCATGTCTTTCTGGGTCTGGATTACCTCATTTAAGATGATCATTTCTAGTGCCATCCATTTGCCTGCAAATCAACAGCCTACAGATTGGGAAAAGATCTTCACCAATCCTACATCTGACAAAGGGCTAATATCCAAAATATATACTCAAGAAATTAAACACCAACAAACCAAATAATGCTATTTTAAAAATGGGGTACAGAACTAAACAGAGAATTATCAACAGATGAATCTTGAATGGCTGAGAAGCACTTAAAGAAATGTTCACCATCCTTAGTCACCAGAGAAATGCAAATCAAAATGATTCTGAGATTCTATCTTACATCTGTCAGAGGCTAAGATCAAAAAGTCAAGTGACAGCACATCATGGCAAGGATATGGAGCAAGGGGAACACTCCTCCATCGCTTGTGGGAGTGCCAACTTGTACAACTACTTTGGAAATCAATATTATCTCTTTCTCAGAAAATTGGGAAGAGTGCTACCACAAGACCCAGCTATACCACTCCTGGGCATACGCCTGAAAGGTGCTCCACCACACAACAAAGATATTTGCTCAACTATGTTCATAGCAGATATGTTCATAATAAGCAGAATCTTGAAATAACCTAGATGTTCATCAGCTGAAGAATGGATGAAGAAACTGTACACATTTACACAATGGAATACTACTCAGCTATTAAAAACAAGGAAACCTTTTTTGTTCTCACTCAGCATTGGGCTGGCTGGTCAATTCAGCTGTTCTTCCTCAAACAGAATAAGTCTTCTCTATGCTGACTTATTCAATCTGGCTTCTCTTTGTCCCTGAATTGCTCTGCTTGGCCTCAAAGTAACTCTAGCAATCATTTCTAGTCTCTCACCTCCTTCTCATTTTCTGGCTTGTTCTGTCATTTAACCTATCTCTGTAAAACTCTCCTGGAAAAACTGCCTCTTCTCTTGTCTTCTCTTTTTGAGCTGTATTCTGATGTTAAAACATCTTTGGAGTGTACAGGTTGGCCTAATTCGGTAGTATTTCTTTCCATCACCCAGTGTCCTTCAGCTAATCTTTATTACTCCTTTCTGTTTATCAAGGTACAATTAGATCTTTATGAATCCACACATAAACTAAATACTTAGTAATTCACATTCCATACTCAGCTCCATGCCAGTGAGCTGGGCTCCAGTTCAGCGAGCCAGGCTTTTTAGCTGTTGCCAATGGGCTGTCTATATTGATCCCCAATCGCATTAGGTACCATAGGTTCACAATTAAGCATTTTCTTTTCTCTTAATTTCTCTATCTCTTGTTTCTCAAGGTGTTGTACTATTGTAACTATTTTTTTTTCTTGTGGTACAGCTATTTTTCAACCCTTTTTGAGAGGAAAAATATAAAGATTGCAATTGAAAGTAGGGAGGGGCTTACTCCAGTAGTCATAATTGCAGTGAGTGCTACGATGGCTTTTTCAAGTAACATTTCTATCCCCTCAAACCTTATCCTTGTTCTCAAGGACTCTGAAATGGAATTTCTCATTTTTGATGCAGGAAAAGTCTGTCTATACAATTAAAACTGTCTTTTAGGTTGGCTTACTGTGATTCACTGTCTTAGAGGCTCCTGCATCATTCCTTGCTCTGTGCCTCCTTCTGTCCTCTGAGTCTCTCTGGGCATCTAGTTGAACTCAAAGAACTGAATCTTCTTCTAGAGATGATCCCAGACAAACTTCTCATCTGCGGCTGTCTGTCAGATGTTCCTGTCCTCTCCAACATTTCTTTTAAATGTCCTTTGCTTCTGCAACATTTATGGGCTTTCTTCTTCTAGTATGTTGGGTTTTCTTACCAGCCATGTTGTGTACCATATGTAAAAGGAACTTTTATTTGTCTGTTTTGTTTGTATTCTTAAAGAATTAGGCCTAGTCCTGGAAGCCTCTAGCCTCCATACAATTTAACCTAGGCCTAGAATGTTTTCATTTTCTGAGACTTACTGCTTAATAAGCTCACCCTTCCTCCCGCCCACAGGAGAAGAAAATTTATAAAGATTAGATTTGAACAGGAGAGCGCTCCTGAATAAAGAGAAATGATAGTTCATCAGACAGCTTATGCATTCAGTTCAAGCTAAGGTATAAAGACTAAAGTTTTCTTCTTAAATAAGAAGGGTATTTTTACTGTTTGGTATTAAAAGCACAGTTAAGGGGTTTAAAATGTTTTAAGTAATTTCAAAGGGTTACTACCATTCAAACTTGTTTTCTAAATCCTTAAGAGTTGGAGTAATTTGTAGCTAAGATAAAAATTTGAGCAGGGTAGTGGTAGCCCAATGCAGAGGCAGGCAAATCTCTCTATAGCATAGTTGTTTTCTAAATTCTAGAGTTACAATGAACAGGGTAGTGGTGGTTCATAACTTTAATCCCAGCACTTGGGAGGCACTGGCTTTTGATCTCAACATTTGAGAGGTAGAAACAGACACATAAGAATTAGAAAAGAAAGTAACCTTGAATCCATAGTAATGAAAATTATAGTGGTGGGAATGAATAAAATCCATAAACAAATGCTGGAAGATGCAGCCAAACAGATTGGAGACATTAAAGAGGCCTATAGAGAGGCACCGGAAGAAATTCACAAAAATACAAATAATAAGATGAAGGAAATAAAAAAAGATGAAGGAAATCAATAAAACAGTTCAAGATTTGAAGATGAAAATGTAAACAATGGGGGAGTTCCAAGATGGCGGCGACCAGTATGCACCATATCTGATCTACTGCAAGGAGACCAGGGACTTGAATGGAACCACAGACTGCTGGGTTTTGAGAACTGTAGGTGAGTGGGGTCCCAAACTCCACAGACCACCGGTGGGCCTAGCCGCAGGACAAGCAACAGCCTGGAGGTGCTAAACCCACTCCCCAGACTCCCAAACGGAATCCACATGTAAGCTGCAGCTGGCATATAAAGCACAAACTTGCTGTGTGGGGAGCTGGTATTCCGGAGCCCCAGACCTGAGGAGTCTCAGGGAATAGAGTGAAACTGCCCTTGGATCCCTTCACCCACCCCACACTAAACTCTGGAGGTCGCCCACCCAGGCCGAGTGGAAACACAGGCGGCGGGGCCCACCAAAAACAGCTAGAGTGGGTGTGCAACTTGCGGGCCGTCCTGAGCCCAATCTAAAGCCAGACACAACAGACTGAGCCTGCAAACAGGGGCAGTTAGAAACTAGCTTGGACTGCTCTCACAGGCCCAGCAGGATCTCCCATGCTATTGGGAGACGTGGGGCATGCCTGCAGTGTCTAATCACTGACCTAGAGGGATCTCTGAGCGTCTTGGCTTACAGGGTCGTGGAAAGTGCAGGCACCTTGGATGCTGCCAGTAACCTGAAACCATATTGCCTCTGGCCGGCAGCACACTGATCCTGCACTCTCCAGCAGACAGAACCTAGTTGGATCAGCTCCCACAGGCCTGGCAGGATCTCCCATGCTATCAGGAGACGTGGGTCATGCTTGCAGAGTCTAATCGCTGACTTAGAGGGATCTCTGAGCATCCCAGCTTACAGGGTCGTGGAAAGTACAGGCACCTTGGAACCCACCAGCGGCCTGAAACCGTATTGTCTCTGGCCCATGACACACTGATCCTGCACTCTCCAACAGACAGAACCTATCTGGTTCATCTCCCACAGGCCCTGCAAGATCTCCCATGTTCCTGGGAGAGGCTGGACACTTCTACAGGGTATAGAGGCAGAGCTAAAAGACAGCTACAGCCCAGAAGATCTGATCCAGCTGGGGTCTTGGCTATGACAGGAAGGACAGGCAGCTGGGACCAACCTACCCAACCAGAGTACTTGTGTGCTGACCTTGTTCTAGGTCCCAAAAATGCTGATCTGAATTACAGCAGTAAGGTGAAAGGGTCCAAACAGAAACCTACTTTGGCTGACTCAGTCTGGAGCCTAAGGTGTAGAGAAAAATCTCCAGGAGTGGAAACTGGATCACCTGCCTGTTCCAGGGAAATACTCCCTGATCCCCACAGGCAAGGGCACCCGACCTATAATCAGTCATCAACTATCCACTCTCAACCAGTGAAAGTCACTAGAAGCTACCTCCCAACATCAGAGACACCAAAATGACAAGAGGAAAGCAAAAGAATGCCAACAAAAACCAAAACAGTTTGGCATCTCCAAATCCCAGCAATCCCAATGAAAACAACCCGGAGAACCCAAAAACAATTGAAATACAAGAAAATGGCCTCAAGTCCTTAGTAAGGAAAATGGTAATGGAAGAAACGAATAAAATCTGTAAACAACTGCAGGAAGAGGCAAACAAGAGGGCTGAAGATTTAAAAGAGTCATATAAAGAGTCACTAGAAGAATTTCAGAAAAATACAAATAACCAGATGAAGGAAATCATTAAAACAGTTCAAGACCTGAAGATAAAAATGGAAGATATGATAAAGGAACACACAGAAGAAAAACATAATCAAGAGGCATCAGAGAAGAAAGCAAGCATCTCAGAGGTGATCTTATCTAACAGAATGCAAGAAATGGAGGAGCGAATATCAGGACTTGAAGATACAATCACAGAACTCAAAACAACCATCAAAGAAAATGCTAAATCTGAAAAATTCCTGACATAGGCATGCAGGGATGGTTTAACATATGGAAATCCATCAATGTAATCCACCATATAAACAAACTGAAAGAGAAAAACCACATGATCATCTCCTTAGATGCAGAGTAAAAGGCTGGAAAAAGATATTCCAAACAAATGGTCACAAGATGCAAGCTAGTGTAGTCATTTTAATATCTAATAAAACAGAATTTCAACCAAAATTAATCAAAAGAGGTGAGGAAGGACACTTCATATTCATCAAAAGTAAAGTAAACCAAGATTCCATCACAATTCTGAACATCTATGCCCCCAATACAAAGGTACCCACATTTGTAAAAGAAATATTAACAAACCTTAAACCACACATCAATCCCCATGCATTAATAGTAGTAGACTTCAACACTCTACTTTCACCAAAGGATAGGTCAACAAAACAGAAACTAAACCAAGAAATAATGACACTAACTGATGTCATGATTCAAATGGATCTAACAGATATCAGAACTTTTCACCCAAACACAAAAGATTATACCTTCTTCTCAGCACCTCATGGAACCTTCTCCAAAATTGATCATATAGTAGGTCACAAAGCAAGCCTCAACACATATGAGAAGATTGAAATAATACCTTCTATTCTATCAGATACCATGGACTAAAGCTGGACTTCAACAACAACAGAAATAACAAAAAGCCTACACACACATGGAAACTAAACAACTCTCTACTTAATGGCAACTGGGTCATAGAAGAAATAAAAAAATAAGGACTTCTTAAAATTCAATGAAAATGATAGAACAAAATATCCAAATTTATGACACATATTGAAATCAGTGCTAAGAGGAAAATTCATAGCACTAAGTGCCTTCATACAGAAATTGGAAACATCTCATATAGGCAACTTAACAACACATCTGGAAGCCATGGGAAAAAAGAAGCAGAAATACTTAAGAGGAGTAGACAGCTGGAAATGATCAAACTCAGGGCTGAAATAAAAAATTAGAAACAAAGAGAACAATTCAAAGAATCAACAAAACCAGGAGCTTGTTCTTTGAGAAAATCAACAAGATAGACAAATTGTATCCAATCTAACTAAAAGACAAAGAGACACTATCCAAATCAACAAAATCAGAAATAAAAAGAGAGACATAACAACAGATAGTTGAGAAATACAAAGAATCATAAGGTCCTATTTCTAAGGCTTATATAACACAACATTTGAAAATCTAAGGGAAATGGACACTTTTCTTGATCGTTTCCAAAGGTGAATCAAGATCAGATAAACAAATTAAATAGTCCTATTTCTCCTACAGAAATAGAAGCTGTCATTAAAAGTCTCTTCACAAAAAAAAAAAAAAAAAAAAAGCAAAGCTCAGGGTCAGATGGTTTCAGTGCAGAATTCTATCAGACCGTCAAAGAAGAGCGAATACCAATACTCTTCAAGCTACTCCACAAAATAGAAATGGATAGAACATTACCAAAATACTTCTATAAGGCCACAGTCACCTTGATACCTAAATCTCACAAAGACCCAACAAAGAAAGAGAATTTCTCTTATGAACATTGATGCAAAAACACTCAATAAAATACTTGCAAATCAAATCCAAGAACACATCAAAGATATCATTCACCGCGACCAAGTAGGCTTCATTCTAGACATGCAGAGATGGTTCACTATATGAAAATCCATCAATGTAATCCACCATATAAACAAAACGAAAGAAAAAAAACATTATCATCACCTTAGATGCCAAAAAAGCATTTGACAAAATTCAACACATATTCATATTTAAAGTTTTGGAGAGATCAGGGATACAACACACATACCTAAACATAATAAAGGCTATATACAGCAAGTCAATAGCAAACATTAAATTAAATGGAGAAAAACTCAAGGATATTTCTCTAAAGTCAGGGACCAGACAAGGCTGCCCACTCTCTCCATATCTCTTCAATATAGTTCTTGAAGTTCTAGCCAGAGCAATAAGACAACAAAAGGAGATCAAGAGGAACCAAATGGAAAAGGAGGAAGTCAAATTATCCCTATTCAGAGATGATATAATAGTGTACATAAGTGACCCCCAAAATTCCACCAGAGAACTCCTACAACTGATAAACACCTTCAGCAAAGCAGTTGGATGCAAAGTTAACCCAAAAAAGGTAGTAGCCTCCCTGTATACAAATGACAATCATGCTGAAAAAGAAATTAGGGAAACTATACCCTTCATAGTAGCCACAAGCAATATACAGTATCCAGGAATAACTCTAACCAAGCAAGTAAAAGACTTGTTTGAAAAAAACTTCAAATCTCTGAAGAAAGATATTGAAGACGACATCATGAGATGGAAAGATCTCCCTTGTTCATGGATCGGGAGAATTAACATAGTAAAAATGGCTATCTTACCAAAAGCAATTTACAGATTAAATGAAATCACTATTAAATACCTATACAATTTTTAAAAGACATTGAAAGATCAATTATCAATTTCATATGGGAAAAAAACAAAAACAAAAAACAAAATAGCTAAAATAATTCAGTACAATAAACGATCCTTCAGAGAAATCTCCATACCCTATCTCAAGCTGTATTATAGAGCAACAGTAATTAAAACAGTATGGTACTGGTACAGAAAAGGCTGGATAACCAATGAATCGAATTCAAGACCCAGAAATAAATCCACACACATATAGACATTCGATTTTTGACAAAGAAGCCCAATCCACTCAATGGAAAAAGGATAACATCATCAACAAATGGTGCTGGTCTAACTGGATGTCTACATGTAGAAAGATGCAAGTAGATCCATATTCATCACCATGCACAGAACTCAAGTCCAAGTGGATTAAAGACCTCAACATAAAACCAGAGACTCTAAATGGGTTAAAAGAAAAAGTGGGGAAGAGCCTGGAACATATTGGCACAGGAGACAACTTCCTGAACAGAACTCCAACAGCCCAGGCCTTAAGGTCAACAATTAATAAATGGGACCTCATGAGGCTGAGAATCTTCTGTAAGGCAGAAGACACTGTCAACAGAACAAAGTGACAGCACACAGACTGGGAAAAGATCTTCACCAACCCTACATCTGACAAAGGGCTAACATCCAAAATATATAAAGAGCTCAAGAAATTAAACAAACCAAACCAAATAACCCAATTAAGAAATGGGGCTCAGAACTAAACAGAGAATTCTCAACAGAGAAATATAGAATGGCTGAGGAAAACCTAAGGAAATGTTCAACGTCTTTAGTATCAGAGAAATACAAATCAAAATGACTCTTAGATTCCATCTTACACCCATCAAAATGGCTAAGATCAGAAATGCAAGTGACATCATATGTTGGCAAGGATATGGAGAAAGGGGAACACTCCTTCATTGCTGGTGGGAGTGCAAATTTGTACAACCACTTTGGAAATCAATCTGGTGTTTTCTCACAAAACTGGGAATAGGACTACCTCAAGACCCAGCTATTGTACTCCTTAAAATATACCCAAAAGATGCTTCAGCACACAAAAAGGACATATGCTCAACCATGTTCATAACATCTTTATTTGTAATAGCCAAACCTGGAAACAACCTATATGTCCCTCAGTCAAAGAATGGATAAAGAAACTGTGGTACATTTACACTATGGAATACTGCTCAGCTATTAAAAACAAGGAAATCCTGAAATTTGTAGGCAAATGGATGGAACTAGAAATGATCATCCTGAGTGAGTTAACACAGACCCAAATAATACACATGGCATATACTCACTTATAATTGGACACTAGGCAAACAGACATGTCCCCTAAAAGTCTTCACTTAGCCAGAGATTGGGATAGATACTAGGACTTCCTATTGGGACTCTACGTGTGAGAGGTAAGGAAGAACTGGGAAACAGAAGAGTCCAGAGGGTCGTAGAATCCTACAAGAAGACCATTAAGGCTGATGGATCTGGATCTAGGCAGGTCAGCTCAAAATACTGTACCAACCAAGGACAATGCACGCAGTAAACCTAGAACCCCTATCCAGATCTAGCTAATGGACGGCACATTCTCCACAACTGTGTGAAGAGCGAGCATTGACTTGGATATTAACTCCGGTGCCCCCTATTTGACCACTTCCCCCTGGTGGGGAGATCTGGTGGCACTCAAAGGAAGAGTAAGCAGGCTACCAGGAAGAGACCTGATAGGCTGTGATCTTATAGTGGGGGACAAGGTCCCCTTCTGTCATAGACCTAGGGGAGGGGAATAGGATGAAAGAGCGAGGGAGAGAGAACAATTGAGGGCATAACAATTGAGATGCAATCTGAATAAATTACTTAAATAAAAATTTTTTAAAGAATCAGAATGATTAAGCTTAAAATCGTTTGCTAACAGTAGGCTGAAATGCAAAATAAATGTACTTTGTGACCTAAAAATAAATATATTTAAAGTTATGTTTAGTTTCAATTTTTCAAGACATTTTTTAAAATTTTTCAATTGAAAGACAATGCTTTTTCTATTGCCAAAAATCATTTTGCCCCAGGAAAGATATAACCCCCAGAGTTAGGGGGAGGGCAGGGTTTTATTTTTATCATTCCAGGAGAATATAAACATCAAACAAAGGAATCTAGAAACCACCAGATGAATAAAACATCTGAAGAAAAGGGATATATTATCAAGAGAAAATGTCACAAGAAAAGGAATAATTGGCCAAGTGTTATGACCACCTCCATTTTGTCTCTGCTACCCTCTACAGACATAAGTGTCAAATGGTCTTCATGTGGTCCCAATTCAATTAAAAATTAAAGCTGGCTTTGGGGTTGGAGAATGGCTCTCTTCTACTCTACCCCCATGCATGCTTGTTAAACAAAAATTCAAAATCTCTGTCTCATATCAGAATAGCCACTTGGTATGGGATAGAGGTTGAATTTGGGTTCTGGTGTTGATGTATTGCCCAGCTCTTGCTATTTGTGTTCTTGCACTGGCCTTTAGCCATCTGGTTGTCTCTAGTATTAGCTGGTGGTGTGTGGTGGCTGCCTGCTTGCAGGAATGCATGTAGGTGTGAGGTCGAGTAGATGGAGGGTGCAGGGGGCCAGATGTATCTCACCTCTGCCGTGTTTGCCTGTGTCCTGGTGGTCCTTGGGAGCTGTAGTCCTCTGTCTTCCCCAGTTGGCCACCAAGGGCCTCTAGGGATGGGGTGCTGGATATGGATTGGGGTGCACTAGGAATGGGTTGGGTCACCAATTTGCTGCTGTTGGATGAAGTGAACTAACATCAGTTGTCTAGAAACTGCAAAAACTGGGTTGGGATCCTGTAAACTAGTCCAAGTCATGATCTGGGTCATGGAACGACTGAAAGAGAGGTAGCCCTCTGAAATCCATAGAAGATGTCCCCAGACACCAAATGCTTAGCATAAAGGAGATTTATTATCTTGGAGTGGCAAGCAAGGAAGTGGGAGTTGGAAAGCCAGTAGCAGCAAGCACAAGCAAGAAAAGCAAGAGGAGAAAGGAGGCAGGAGAAGCAAGAGAGGCAAAAGCAAGAGAGGGTGTTCCTGCAGGAGTGGGCTTTTATGGGGAAAGGGCGGGAGTCTGTACTACAGTGCACTGGTAAGTCCTGACTGGACATCTTAGCCAAATAATGAGTTGATTGTCGGACCTTAGTGTTTTGTCTCAGAAACGAGTCAGTAGCCAATCAGGAAATAGACCTTAGGGGCTAACTTTAGGACTGTAACAGTTATCAGCAAGGTAGAGGAAAAGTTGTAAAAGAAAAACAAAACAAGGTGGCAAAATGCATCCGCAGCGTTTGCCATGCTCAGGCTGTTGGAGCCCTTCCAAGTATGATGTTTTCATACGTGTGCATCATGTATGTTGATCTAGTCTCCCTGACTGCCCATTACCACTCACTTGTCTCCTTCCCCTTTCATGCTATATTTTTAGAATCTAGATTTTGCTTATGAATGAAAACAGGGTACTTGTCTTTTTCCTTTGGGCTGGGGACATGATTCAGTAAAGTACTTGCCTTGCAAGCATGAGCTCAGATCCCAGGAACCATACAGAACTCACACACGCGATGCAGTGGCATGTGCATGTAACTGAGTGCAGGCAGGAAGGCCGAGGCAGTGCGGTCCCTGGATCTCACTGACCAGCCAGGAAGACCAAATCAGTGAGTTCCATGTTCAGTGAGAGATGCTGCCTCAAAAACCAAGGTGGAGCATGACTAATGAAGACACCCATGTTGACTTCTGGCTTCCATGAACATGTGTACCATGCATGCCCTTACACATATGCAAAACAGGTACACACACACACACACACACACACACAAATTTTCTACCTATAATACTGGCAAAGATGAAAACATTTGGCAATGTGCAGGTTTATTGAAAATGGGCAAAATATGGGTGTGGGAAGAAATTTGCAAAAAATAAAAAATACACCACTGTTGCTATTAATTTGATACAGGTTTGATGATATAATTAAAATTCCTGGCCTAGGTAGTAAAGGAGAAAAGACAGCAACAAGACACATGTACGGTGAAGCTGGGGTCAGGTGATCTGTGCTGCTCTGATGGAGCCACACCTGCTGCCATGAGCATCCAGGAATCTCAGCAAGCATCAGCACCATTTTATTAGGTGGAGCCCAGGGGTGGGGGTGTAGTCTCAGGTTTCTTAACCAATATATTTTATTACAACCTATTATCTGAGTGTACGTCACTTATAACCCGACTAACCAAAACAATAAGAAAGGAGGATTAAAGAACCCAATAACAAAACCATAAGGATATCAGTTCCGAGGAATGATTCTCCTGGCATAATAAGCAGGATTTCTTCTGCTGGAACCTGGAGTAACCAGAATCTGGAACCTCAGCAGGAGCTGGTGTCCCGAAGCCTTCCCTCGAGCGGTTCTCTCTAGGAGCGTCTCGAAGTAGAGCCATGAACAGCCAAAACTATCCGAAGTCTCCAAAAGGCCCCGCCTCCAGTTCTGGGCTCATTTATATATCTCCTCCCAGAGTCTGTTCACGGGGTCTTTTCAGCTGGCAACAATCAAGCTCCAGCATGAGATGGTTGGTCCTCTAGTGGATTAACCTCACCTGTTGTCTCACAAGACCATTCCCATCCCATGCTTGGGATCCTAAAAAAACAGGTTTATCTTTCCTTTGTAGGGGTTCAAGGGAAGTTAGCTAATCTTGGTAGGAAGTCTCTGTAGGGAAGCCATCTCAGGCTTTAAGCATTGAGGAGGATGAAGCTACAGAGCTAGTTCTTGCACCAGTCTGATCAATTGTTCATAAGTACTAGTACTTGGACCAGTATACACCAGGTGTGGGGGCATACATTTGCTCCAGCCCTTGGGAGGCTGAGGAGGAATGATAGGAACAAGTTTGAGAGCAGCCTGGGCTATGTGATGAGTTCAAGGCTAGCCTGGGCTACATAGTTCAGACCCTAAGCAGCTGCTGTCCTGATAGGCTCCACTCAGAGATACTCACCCATGAGGCATTGCTAGACTCCCATCTTCAGGCATAGCAGCGTGTTGTTAATAGTGTCAGGGTTTGGATCTCTTACATGATGTGCCCAGGCCTTAGTTGGACATTGCCTCAGTGTCTGCTCTTTCTTTATCCCTACACATCTTGTAGGGATGGTAAAATTTGGGTCAAAGTGTTTGTGGGTAGACTGGCACTCCCCTACCTCTATGTAGAGTCCTGTGTGGTTGGAGTCAGGCTCCATGTCTACCCCTAGTGTAGATGTCTCAGCTAGAATCATCCCCACATCCTCCTAGGAGCCTGCCCTGTCTTGGGTCTCTAGCCTGTCTCAGAGATGCCCCAGGCCATGGATTCTCTTCTCTGCAAACCCTCTGTCCTTCCCTCCTCTCCCACATCTGATCCTGGCCCTCATTTCCCTAAGCACTCCTTTTCCTATTCTGTTCCCTCTCTTTGAGCACTTTCCCTGTCCATTCCCCGTCTCAGTGAAACTCAAGCATCCTCCCTTGAACCCTTCTCATTACTTAGTTTCTTTGGGTCTCTGAATTGTAGTATGGTTATCCTGTACTCTATGGCTAATACCTGCCAATAAGTGAATACATACTATGCATATCTTTCTGGGTCTGAGTTACTTCACTCGGGATGATCTTTTTTAGTTCCATCCAATTGCCTGCAAATTTCATGCTGTCCTTGTTTTTAAAAGTGGAGTAGTATTCCATTGTGTAAATGTATTACATTTCCTTCTGGACTGGGAATGGTGTGCACTGAGAACCAGGTGGGCCTCTCTGCTGTTAAGTTCACTGGTAAGACAGGGAAGGCTGGGAACTGTGGTCATTGGGGACTCACCTAGGGGTCCCTGGGGCCCACTGGCCTCTGGAAATGCAGGTAGGGGTGACTCTAGAAGACTGAGAGTGCAGGGCCCCTGTGTAGCTCACTGATGCTGTGTTTCCCCAGTGGCCTGGTGAAAGCAGAGGGCTGGTGCCTGCAAATCTCACCTGGCTGCCAAGAGCCTCCAGGCCAGGGATGGGGCACTGGACCCGGAAGAGGGTACACAGGGGGACAGTGTCATACAGAGTATTAACTAATTCTAAAGTAAGCTTCATCTAGCATCTGTGTTTTCAGGTTTGAGTCTGAAGCAGGTAACGAGGAACAAAGTTTGTGTACTTAGAGTGTCCTTAATAGATTATGGTTCTCAAACTTTTCTGAGATCTGCTAAATATAGCACTTAAAATGTTTGGGTTTTCTACGACTCCTTACAGTAACCTTTTAGGTTTCCAAGAAGATGAGGGGGCTCCCGAAGACAAATCCACCTGCATTGTGTAACACCGACCACTGGAAGTAGTTTTACTAGGACGGTAATAGGTAGGTTGCAGAAAAAGAACACAGGTGAAGACAGAATAAGCTAGAATGAAAAGGAGCCAGAAGACTAGGAAAGATTGCTAGAGTTAGTCTGAGGCCACGCAGAGCAATTCAGGGTCCGAGAGAAGCCAGATTGAATAAGTCAGCTGGGAGAGGACTTACTCTGTTTGAGCCAGAATAGCTGAGTTGAACCAGCCAACAGAGAGCTCAGAACAGGAAAGGGTGAGCTTACTAAACTGAGTCTCAGAGGCTGAAAATATTCCAGGCCTAGGTTAGATTGTATGGAGACCAGAAGCTTCCAGGACTAGGCCTAGGTTAGCAGAAGGAGGCAGTAAGCCTCTGAGACAACAATTGAAAGAGGCAAGTAAAAGTTCCTTTTACACCTGAGATTGGTTTCCAACACCCATGCTGTGTGACCCACAACCACCTGTAACTCCAGCTCCAGGAGAAAGAATCCCACTGTGATCTCACAAACAGCTGCACTCACATTTACAAATACATACACACACACACACACACACACACACACACACACACACACACACACACACACACAGAATTGGGGAGGAGACTGTGGTCAACTTTAAGAAATCATTATAGAAAGCAAATCTTAACCCAGAGACACAGTGCTAATTCCACACTGATTTTATTTCAAGATGAAATCCTCAGGGTTGTGAATTGTTACATGCTTATCAGGGGGAATCGTTGACAATTTCTTGTAGTAATTGCTGTGGACTTTGTTTCTTGTGTAGCTCCAATTAGTATGGAAGGAAATCAGTTTGCAGGAGGATTTTCTCTCACTTGTTTGGTCTCTATAACTATGGCTGCTCTTATAATTCCACCAAAAAGAAGTGAAGCCAAGATGAGAACCATACGAGTAAATAAAACAAGTAAGATCCTGTTTACACTCACATGTATTTCGGGTTGAAACCTTTTCTCAGTGGAAGGTGGAGGACCACTGTTCACACTACCGCCCGCTCCTGTTTGTTCACACGTTGGTGGTTCCCAACCTTGCACACAGTGACAATTGCCATGGTTGTTACACACCCCTCTGAAGTTACATTTGCTAATGTTGCATGCATAATTCAAGGTCTGATGAAAAACACATGATTGTGCTTTACAGTATTTCCCAGGGCCACAAGTTGCACCATCCACTACAAGCCCATAAGATGGAATATTTGCCCCATGGTGTACATCATACCCAAAGCACTGGTGCTCCTTAACATCGCGTACCTTTATGTGATGAAATGTAGAGTGCTCACCTCCGCCAGGGATACGAGTGACACCATCACAGTGTAGGAGTCCACAAAAGATATCGTCATCTTGACATTTGATAGGCTTGCTTCCTGAAAGCAGTATTTTAAGCCCACAGTTTCCAAATCGGTCACCTTGGCGATTTAATACTTCATAGCATGTTTGTGAAGCATCCTTTACTTTGTATCCAAAAAGAGCTTGACACTGCAAATTACGGTCGCTGCAGTTCCCTGACATGCAGACTGCTAGTGATGAGCAAGGAGTTCCATCCATGATATAACTATTTTCTGGGCAGTGATTTGCTGTTCCGCTACAGTATTCTGGCAGATCGCAAATGCCTTGTTTGTCTCTGCATCTCACTCCAGCTTCTGCATAGTTACAATTGATACAGCAACCTCCTACATCGCAAGTACTGCCCTGAGTAAATGTGCAAGCAGTTGTGCAGCACATGTTGTGGGTGCAGTTTTTAAAGGAGCCACAGTCACATTCCTCGTTCGAATCCACCACTAGATTTCCACAACGGGAAACTTCGTATTTAAAATTGTGATATGGCTGAGGAATCGAGCTCAGGCAACTATCCCAGCCATGGATCCTAGTATGTATCTCAATGAAGGAACAATTGCTCCACATATCCAGAAGAGAAGGATGTTCATTCATGACACAACTGCTTCTTCTGAAACAGACACAGCCAGGTGTATCATGCGTTATACTCAAAGAGTGACCTATTGCGTGAGACATCAAACTTGCAGCCAGAAAGAAATGGCGGTGTTGCAGACATACATATACTACTGAGTTGACACTGTGGCACAAAGACCCCTGATTGGATAGATAATCTGCATTTGCAACTTTATTTCCTGTAAAAATAACTGAAACGGAGCTTGGTATCTCTGTATGAAATCTGGATTTCCACATGCCAAAATTTTGTAGATACCCTGGACCATCATTGAACCACCTGCTTAGGTCGTGTGAGTCACTATGTTCCCATATACACACCGCAGTTACATAGACACCCAAGCCAGTTAGTTTATAAATGCTATCTGATATGCTGTTTATTATCAGTACCAACTCGAGTGAGTAAGTAAAATTGTTGGCGAGTTGGTGTAATGAATGAGTCACCGTGTAGTGCACTCTCAGATTTTTCGTATGGACACGCCACAAATACGTTGGGGCTGCTCTAGGGCTTCCAGCAAATTTCATCTCTTCTGGGGGTTCTCTAACCTCTACCACATCCTCATTTCTACACTTTTTAGACTCACGTGACCTTTCGTCCACCGCAATCAGAGAAATTACATGCTCAAACTTCGAAGAAGTTGCCAACGGCTTGATTTCATAAGTGGAATCATCTACCTGCACCATGCCACTCAGACCTCCTTTGCAGGTGTCTAGTGTAGCTAGGGACCCAGGGACCCCTTCCAGGTAGCTGTAGAAGTAACAATCCCGAGGAATAAAGGGGTGATCCTCCTGCTCAGCTCCTTGGTCATTAGTAGTGTATATAGGAACATTTTCAGGAATCATGTTCCTCTTGAGTTTCATGTGGATCACGTGTCTTTGTCCCCTAAAGCGCATGCTATAAGCGACCTGGTCTGGCATATTGTTTCCACCCATTCTCTGGGGAACCTTCCTTGGAATCACAACTTCAGAGGTCATGAAGCGCCATTTTGGTGGGCCACGGGAACAGCAGACAGGTGACAGCAGTACCCACAGCACAGACAACCAGAGAGCACCTCCTAGGAGGGCCTCAGTCCAGGTGGATGACCTAAGGAACGGAGCCATGGACCAAAGCAAATGTAGCCCCCTAGGAGGCAGATGGGATTAAGATATCAAAGTTTAAACTGGGGCATGAGGAGAGCAGAGTGAGGCAATAGGCTTACAACCTCAAGGAACTAAAAAGAGAGACTATTACATAACAATGCGGTGCTCATCCAAGCATTGTGTGCTCAGTGACCTGAAGAGCCTATGGTAGAAGCCCCAGGAAGAGCAAAAAGTGGGAGGTACTTGATGAAATACGTATGTATTTGTATTAAAACATATTCAAATGTAAAAATATGAGTGAGAAAAAGAACTTTTGGGTTTTAGGACAGGATGAACATTTAATTATGTCAAGAAACAAACATTAGTAAGATGGTAGATGCTCCTTTATTAGGGATCTTGTGGGAAGAATTATTGTTTACAGAAATAGCTTTTATTTGGGCATTTTTTGGGTCTTACTGGCCTTTTGCTTATATATTTCCTGAATTTGTGGTGTTATGATGCGTGCGTGCGTGCGTGCGTGCGTGTGTGTGTGTGCCTGTGCATTTCCTCTGGGGCTTTTTTTCTCTGTTTTTGTTTGTTTGGTTTGGTTTTTTGAGACAAGCTTTTTCTGTGTGTAGCCCTGGCTGTCCTGAACTCACTTTATAGACCAGGCTGGCCTTGAACTCACAGGGATCTTCCTGCCTCTGCCTCCTGAGCACTGGGATTACAGGCGTGCACCACCACAAAGGAAAAATACAGGCTTTTCCTTTGTATTTTTAAGTTCTTATTTGTTTGCCTATTCTTTTCCAAGAGAGAAGGGGCACAGAGGTAGGTGGGAGGAGATGTGGGGAGGATCTGGAGAAAACTGGAGAAAGGAAAACCATGGCGTACACTGTATAAATTTTTTTTCAATAAAAATTTAAAATAAGTAAACCAACTAGAAGTGATATAGTCCATAGATGTCATGAAAAGGAAACTTCAGGTTGCAAAACATAGTTTCTTATCAAATTCAAGTGAGTGATACCAATCTTCAAAAAGCTACAAATATACTCTTACCTAACAATCATAGCACCATTGTTTCTAAGCTTATTCTAAATCCTCAAAATAGAGCCATCCCTAAATCAGTGATAGCTAAACGTTTCCATTGAATAATTCTCTTCATTAACATCAACCAATTTCTAACATCTGCAGTGGTGTGTGTGGATCTTACAGAGAACATGACTGGGGAGGGAAGCAGACCAAAGATTGTTCTCTATAAGTGATTTTATTTGAAAGGCGCCGTATAACAATGCAGACCAATGGATGGGATTAGTGCAGCAAACAGCAATTTCCTGATGTGTGGTGTAATGGGGCATGGAGGGACATGTCTGGAGTGATGGGCAATAAGAGTCAAGTATTCCTACATGGTGACCTCCAAGAAAATGCCATCTTTTAAGTGTTTGTATCCGAGTGCATGCTTGGTACACTTCAAATGAGTGTCTAATGAAGTGTCTTAGTTTAGCTTTTTTACATCATTCACACATCATTAACATCTCAGAAGACACCTTCCTTTCCTTTTAAATACCATTTTAGCCCTGGATTACATGTATATAGGTTCAACTCATTACAGAAAATTACTGACTTAGCTTTCCTCCTTCGTCTCTCTTTTTACTCTACTTAGTTGGAGTCTGTCTTAGTTAGGGTTTCTATTACTGTGATAAAACACCATGAAGAAAATCAACTTAGGGAGGAAATGGTTTATCTCAGCTTACAACTCTCAGGTTACATTCTATCATGGAGGGAGTTTGGGCAGGAACTCAAGCAGGACAAGAACTTGGAGGCAGGGACTTATGCAGAGGCCATGGAGGAGTGCTGCTTACTGACTTGCACTCCACTGCTTGCTCAGCTTTCCTTCTTATAGCATGCAGGACCAACGTCTCAGAGGTGGTATCATCTAGCGAGCTGGGCCCTCTCATATCAATTAATCAAAAACAGGCCAACCTTAGAAGTGCATTTTCTGAACTGAGGTTCCCTTTTCCAAAATGACTCTAGCTTGTGTCAAGTTGACACGAAACTAGCCAGCATAATTAAACACTTGTCAACTTAACACAAAGATACCTCACTATTCAACTAGAGCTTTTTCTTTCTCATTTGTCTCTGAGATAGCATATCAATATTAATATTTCAATATGAACTATTAAATAACTTGAAGAGTCCCACTCATTAAAAAGTTTAAAATATTCAAAGTCTCTTTCGAAATTGAATCCTCCATGCTGTTCTTGTTCTCCAGTGCTACCTTCATACCAACGCCAGACGAAGACACAGAGGAGGAGGAAGATGAGCCAGAGGAAGAAGAGGAAGAGGAGGGGTACTATTTTAGATCAATCTCCTTGACTAACATAGATGCAAAAATTGTCAATAAAATACTTGAAATTGAATTTAATGTTTCATTAAAAGGATTATTCATCATTGCTGGGCATGGTGGCATACACCTTTAGTCCCAGAACTCAGATGTTCAAGGCTAGTCTGGTCTACAAAGAGAGCTCCAGGAAAGCCAGGGCTGTTACATAGAGAAGCCCTGTCTCAAAGGAAAAAATATTATTCATCATGATAACTTTAGTTTCATTCCAGTGATACAGGTTTGGTTTGGCGCATATAAACCAATAAATGTACTTTACACATAAGTAGACTCAAAAGGAGAAATTACATGATCATCTCATTAAGTGCAGAAAGGCTGTTGATAAAATCTATAATTCTTTCCCGATAAAGGCATGGAGAGGCAAGAATCAGATAATGCATCCAGGCTGAATACAATAAACCTGTAACTCACACCACACTAAGTAGAGAAAAACTCAATGTTTCCAGGATAACCAGGAGCAAGACAAAGGTGTCTACTCTCTTCACTTCAGCTCAATAGCTTCAACTCTTACCTAGAACAATAAGAAAAGAGAAAGAAATAAAAGAAATACAAATAATAAAAGTGAGAGTGTTCTTCCTTGATATGATTCTATACACAGGAGGCCTTAAAGATAAAAGAACTCTTAGAACTGGTAAATACTTCTGGCAGAGTCTGATGACTCAAAGCGAACACACAAAAATCAGTAGATTTTTCTATATTCCAATGGCAAACATAATCAGGTATATATTCTTTCATGTAGATACATACAAAATAAATAATAAATAAATAGATAAATATGGAGGCATACCTCTATAATGGAAATATTAAGAAAATAAAATACAAATTGAGGAAGATATTAAAGATTCCCATGTTCAAGGGTTGGAAGAACCAATATTGTAAAATTGACTATCCTACTGTCTTACTTAGTTTTATGACAACTTGGCACAAGCTAGAGTCAGTAAGTAAAGAAACCTCAATTGGGAAAATGTCTCCACTAAATTGCCTGAAGCTCCTGCTTCCTGGTTCTTGTCCTGTTTGAGATCATTCCTCAACTTTCCCCTTTTCTCTCCAAATTGTTTTTGGTCATGATGTTTTATCATAGCAATAGAAATAAAACTAAGACATCTACCAAAAGCACTGGATCCCCTGGAGCTAGAGTTACAAATAATTTAGAGCTACCTGACATGGGTGCTGAGAACTAAAACTCGGGTCCTCCATAAGAGCAGTACCAGCTTTTAGCACTGAGCCATCTCTCTAGCTTTGAGGATGGATTCAATCTGTTTTCTTATATCTCCTCATCCATGCTTTGAGAGTCTAGTTTTCTTTCTGCATGCATATGCGTGTGTGTGTGTGAAAATGTTCATATCCATATGTGTGCTAACGCCCATGGAAGCCAGCAGTTGATAACACATCTTTCTCTCTCTCTCTCTCTCTCTCTCTCTCTCTCTCTCTCTCTCTCTCTCTCTCTCTCTCTCTCTCTCTCTCTCTCTCTCTCTCTCTCCAGCTAGCTCTTGAAGCAGTCTCTCACTGAACCTGGAGCTCAGCAATCTGGCAGGACTGGCTGGCCAGTGATCTTCTATCTGATGTCACCACATCAATGTTGGGATTATAGACAGACCCCAGCACTTCTGGACTTTAGAATGAGTATTGGGAATCTGACCCCAGTCCTAGGCTTGTGTGACAAGCGTTCTACCAACTGAGCTATCTCTACAGCCCATATTTTCCTATGCTTTCTCCTTTAATCAGTGACCATTTACTACTGCATGTAGTATGTCAACATGTACAGTTACGTTTTAAAAGGTTTCAGTACTGATAATAAGACATGCTGACAATCTTCTAGGTACTCAGTAGCCAGATGTCATCTTTTATATGAAACAGATTTTTTGTTTTGTTTTGTTCTTAATATAAGCTCTAGTGCTGTAGCTCAGGCTAATCTAGAACTCACTATGCAGACCAGGCTGGTATTCAATCTGCAGTGACCCTCCTCTCTCTACCTTACAGTGCTGAGATTATAAGTGTGAGTCACCAGCTTGAAACATCTTTCTTTAAAACATGAACTTTTACTAACAGTAGAGAATGGTAAAGGATAGAGAACAGGACACTGTAGGATACCACACCGTGGGACTGTTCTTTAATTAATTAATCTGTCTTTTCACTTTACATCCCAATCATAGTCCCCTCCCTCTTCTCCCAATCTCACTCTCCCTCCCTCTTCCCCCTAACTACCCTACCCTATCCCTTAGAAAAGGGGTGCCCCTCCACTAACCCACCGAGCACATCAACTCACATCAGGGCTGGGAGCATCCTCTTCCTTGGGGGCCACAGGGGAAGCGATCAAAAAGGACACAAAAAAAGTCCTTGTCAGAGACAATCCCTACCTCCCTTTACTAGGAGACCCACATGAAGACCAAGATGCTCATTGGGTACATGGGAAGTTGTTTTTTTCTTAATTGCCTATTGTTAAAAATCTCCACATACATGCTATTAATAGCTGAGTATAGACTCACTATTAATGTTTTTATATTCAGAGGTTTTGTCCTCAAGCCCATATAGCAATAAGAATAATGCAAGAATGAGGTGAATAGACAATAGCCAATTGTCTTAGAATCCCTGGGAACATTTGAACCCAAGTACACAGAGAGATGACCATGAAGAAGTATAGAAGATGGTGAGGAGCAAGGCACCAACAATATGAACCTCTGGGATACATCTGACCACATGGGGTAAGGCCAGGCCTTGAAATGGCTTGCTGCTTTCACTTCCCTTAACCTTTATATTCTGAAGACTGGAGAGGAGCCATAAAGCAGGTGTTTTATTTTGAACAGTGTTAGCCTACTGCTTTTGCCTATCACCAAATCCCTGAGTGGAGTGCAATACAAGGATTCAACTCCTGCCTCTGCCCACTGCTGTCTGTGGGTTACAGGTAGGATGACTCTGCTATTTTGGTGACAACATTAGTAAAATGTCACAGTAGGAAACTTCAAGATCCACCGTATCCCCAATATTAACACCAAGAATGAACCCAAACTCCATAAGAGTTCTGGGGAGCAAAATTCAAACAAACCAATATCCATATTCAAAAGGCGGTAGCTCTTCTATTAACAGTAGGTGGAGATTAACACAGAGGCCCACAAGTGGCCACAGGGAAGAGACCAAGAGACCACTCAGACCTAAGTGGGACATCATATCCCCTCCACCCACAAAAGGAGGGCAGAAACACTAAGAACCAGAGGCAATGGCTGATCACAGGGAAATGTGGTGGGAGCCATGTTACATATCTTGAGGAAAAATACTCAAGTCTTCTGTGAGTGATCTCCTTGAGGCAAGGCCCTTGGAGCTTTTCTTCTACCTGGTGAGATCCAGTGGGAATAATATCCAGAATGACTATGTCAATCCTTGAGAGATGGAGCCGTGATCCCTGTTTGTGATCCCCGCTTGTTTATTAAAGGTTAAGTAAAGACATGATTGGCCAAGACCTTTATAATAAAGTTTTTAGTAGATGGTCTTTAAATATTAATAAAAGATTTGAGGAAGAAAAAGGGCTTTATATTCTTGATTTGTCTTGAATTGACGTATTGTATAGGTGAAAAACCTACTAGTTTATATCCCCTGATTGAATCCTATTCTCAAGTCTTTGTTTTGGTCATTCTCATGAGCCTTAGGTTTGTGTTTTCTTGGGCATCACTCAAGTGTTTGCTTTCCTTAAGCTCTTTGTCAATTTTGTTGAAATATTTCTTTGTGTTTTTCTCTAAACTCTTCAGAGTCTTTGAGGAAGAAACTCTTATTCATTGGTTGAGGTACAAATTAATAAACCCAATGTGAAAATAAATGTGGAGATATTTTTAAAATTATAACTAGTACCGTATGGCCTTGCTATTTCACTCCTAGGCACATGCCCAGAAAACTAGATAATCCACCACAGAGCTTGTGTGCACCTCCCATGTTTATTGTGCTTTATTTACTATAGCAAGGAAATGAAAGCAATTTTGTTGTCTATCAACTGAGGAATGAAAAAATGAAAACCTGGCACACATATAAAATGGACAGTTATTCAGCTCTAAAGAAAAATAAAATCCTATTTTCAGGAAAATGAGTATACTCAGAATGTGTAATATCATGCAAGGTCACATAGTCTCAGAAAGAAACCTCCTTCATATGCAAATTCTAGCCTAACATACGTGTTTGTGACTGTGTATGTGAGAGAGAGGTGGAGGGGAGTACTCTAGCACACACACACAAAAATTTGCCTTTGGGTACAATGGAGCAGGCACAAAATAGAGAAGCGGTAAAGAGGTGATGAGGAAAGACAGAACACAGGTAATGGACACTTGAGTCATAAAAGAGGTTATAAACCTAAGTGTTTTAACTCTGTTGTGGGTTTTCCTGTGGGGTTTTTTGTGGTAGATAAATGCATGAAAGTATATTGGATAATGAAAGTGTAACATCCAATGTGATGCTCCATAGCTTCAGAATAGCTGTTCTAACTGTACAGAAGTTCATTGAGATGTTTAGCCTTTGGATCTGGATAGTTTTATTGTGTTATGGTTTTTATTTGTACATTCTTTATAATAAAGTTTGCATCATTTTTTAAAAAATAGTTGACCAGTGAGGCTCGGATGAAATACGTGTGCTTCCATTTGGTAGATGTTTGCCTTTCTAGAAGTTGTAGAGATTTAGACTAAATAGCAAGTGGAAATGAACAAACTAAAATCTATATCCCATAGCACCCTGGGTAAGAGAGAGTGTGTCATGTGTTTTTAAATATTGCTATGGCTTGTGTATACCATTTCCCCACCACCCTGTAAAGACGCGTGCACTGAAGGCTTTGTTCACAGCTGGCAGGTCTAACCAGTAAAAGCTATTTAGATTCAAAGGTGCTGATCTAACCAATGGATTAATTCATGGATGGATTTATACTCTGGTAACATTATTGGAAGGTGATAGGAATTTTCAGAGGTGGGACCTAGGAGGAAGAAGCGGGCACTGGAGGCTTGTCTAACTTGCTCCAAGTCCCTCTTTGCCTTACTCTATGCTTACTGGCTGTGATGATGTGAACGGCTCCTCTATCGCATGCTGCCGCCTCCACGGCCTTTTGTTTCACCATGAACTCATTGGAATGGAGCCAGCTGACAGACAATGGACAAAAGCCTCTGAAATCATGAGCCTAAATAAACCTTTATTTTTCATTGTATATTATTTCTCTGAAATAGTCATTGCAGTGTCAAAAAGCTAATTAAGACAAGTGGTTTTGGATGTAGTTTAAATATATTGGTATAAGCATTAATTTTTTAATAACTGTCAAAAACAGGAGTACGACTCATGAATAAAGACCTTATAAAAGAGCTGTGGACAGGCACTGGGGTTGAGCAACCATCAACCTTCTACACATGTACAAACTGTGTGTTCTCAAGTCCAAAAGAAACTGGAAATGCCTCTTGGTTTCAGATAAATGATAACACTTTTAGTTATATAAAGTTTTGACTAGTGGATGATCATTCATTTTGCAAATTCTCTCTCATTGGGAATTATCTATGGCCATTTCCTCATATCACAGATTCTAAGTATTACAGGATGCATACAAACTTAAATAATAGAATATTTTCAGAAACATGCCTAAACTTTGAATTCAGTAAGAACTCAAATTTTAGTTCCATTACTATCTATCCATGATCTCGGACATACTATTTTACTTCTAAGAGCTGAGCCTCATTTTTCAAAAAGAGAATGATAATATTAATCTTCCAAACCTCCAGCCCATTTAAATAAAGGATCCAATGTCCTTCACACAGAGTAAACATTTTGTGTCACTTGAGTCTACAGAAAGCACGTGGAATATTCAAATTGGGGTATTTAATTTTTTTCTTACAAATGAATTATTTCCAAGAGTGAACAAGACTTGGGGAAAAAAAACAAATCTAGGAAAAAATTCCAGGTAAACAAATTTAGTATTCAAGAGTGACTCTTACATCATTGTTGTCTTGTCAATTGGGGAACACCCTACATGCCTAGGTGTAGGGAACTGGTTGCATAATTCGACCGCACATCGTTAAGTAACTGAAAATTACTACAGAGGTAAATGCATCAAGAAAACTTGTAGTAACTCAGGCACAAGGCAAAAAGAACAGATTTCAAGATATCATGGTCCATAGACTCTATTTTATTAAAATTACAGACATAACTTTTCTAGTCTATCTACACTCTGGGATAATTGCTGTTGGGATCTTATAATAGCTGTCAGTTCTTTCTATTTCTTCAATCCTTAAAGAAAGACTTGATTTTCCTTTTTCAACCTGACTCAAATTATCCAGATCAAGTAGTGGGTGTTGTGGCTTTACGGACCCCTCTCCAGTGTGTTTGAGACAGACCTGTATTGGAAACTACTAATTCTTGGGATGAGGTTCAAGGCAGTCATGGCAAGAGTGTGGCTGCTTGCCTATGTGAGTTTAGCGAGCAAGGCCTTACCGAGTGAAACGTGTGCTGGAGAAGCCACTGGTATTTTCTTTTTCATTACATGCAGGATATATAGATCAGAGTGACCAAAGCCTGCAGGAAGATATGAAACAGGAATATCCTTTATGGGGAGAGATCCAAGATGGTGGCGCCAATCACACACCACTTCTGATCAGCAGGACGACCGGGGCTGCACAGCAACCTAAAGACCAAACTGAGAACTACAAAACACCAGTGTTGCTGATCCCCAGGTGAGATGGATCCACACTGTGTGGAGCACAGGTAGGTCTGACCCCTTGCCACCTAGCTAACCTACAGAAAAAGCCTCGGGGACGACCCACATTAGCCGCCATCTTAAGAAAAGCCTGTGAGACATCTGTGCAGCTTTGGGGCCTCATTTCCCGTCTGCTGCTTACTGGATCTGGGACAACCGGCAGACAGGCAGAGCTGAGTCTTGGCACCGGACACAATACACATTAGCTGCCGATGTAGGAAAGAGTGTGGGACAAGAAACATACAGGCAGAACAGAGTCCAACTGCCGGCCACACTTCACATGTGAGCAGCTCCGGGCCCTGATCTGTCTCCACCCACCTGAAACATAGTGCTCTGAAAGCTAGGACACAGAGAAGCTAGGATGAGCAGAGACCTGCTCCACATTAGTAGCCACCCTGTGAGCAGCTTCGGGCTTTGATCTCTCTCTGCCCACCTGCAGCTTATTGGCCTGGCCCATCTAGGTCACAGAGCAGACAGAATAGAGACCTGCGGGCGGGGAGGGGGGGAGTCACACTCCACACTAGCTGCCATTCCGTGAGCAGCTTTGGGCTCTGATCTCTCTCCGCTGGCCAGTGGCTTACTGGCCTAGCCCAACTAGGACACAGAGCATTTAAGCAGAGCCCTGTCATCTTGAGAAGGCCCGTGGAGCACCCCAGCAGCTTTAAGCTCTGGTCCCCCTCAGCCCCCTAGCTGCTTACCAGCTCAGCCTCCATCTGGGATACAGAGCAGATAGGCAGAACTGAGCCTTGCATGGGCTACAACTCACATTTGTTGACATCTCAAGAAGGCCTGTGGAACAACTGAGCAGCTTTAGGCTTGAATCTCTTGCAGCCCCTCAGCTGCTTACTGGCCAAGCCCATCTGGAACACAGAGCTGATAGGCAGAGCCCTGACATCTCGAAAAGGACTGAAGGGCACTTGAGCAGCTTTGGGCTTGGAGATCTATCATCCCACTCCTCTCCTGCCTGACCCAACTTGGATACAGACAGGGAACCCAGCTGAGCTGAGTTGGGTGCAGACTCTGTCCACCATGCTGAGGAGGCCTCTGGGGAGCCCTAGCAAACAACCTTCAGCTGGGAGCTGTCTTTACTTGCTCCCAACCTGCCTGGCCCATGTGGGACACAGACAGGAACGTCATTGAAGAAACCTCTAGGCCTGATAACACCAGACAACCAGATGCCTAGAGAACAGCGCAAGAAGACTAACAACAAAACTCAGAATCACGAGGAGGATCCAAGATGGCGGCGAGCAGTGTGGACCATGTTTGGAGGCTCCAGTGAACAATTCAGGGAATTGCACAGATTTCTGAGCCAGGAACACCAAGGTCCCCACACCACGGCAGCAGGAGTGCTCCACGGTTTGGAGGGACCAGGGTGCGCAGGACCTGTGTGCCCCTGCACACAGGAGGAGCACGGATTTTCTTGGATCTGAGCAGCAGAGGCAGCAGCAACAGCGGCAGCACCAGTGGCACCAGCGTCAGCAGTGGCAGTGGCTGAGGTTTGCAGCTCTGAGCCTTCCGGTGGAGGTGATTAGTGTGGTGGCCAGTGGGAGTTGCTGCAGGAGAGGGGACTCCGGACAGGATTTGGGTCACGTGGTGCCTTGTGATCCAAACTGGACTCGGCGAACAGTTCAGCCCCAGAGTCCCAGGTTCAGTTCAGTGCGTAGTGCCATGGAGACACTGTCTCAGCACAGCAAGCAATTCTGCCCTAGGCACTAACTCAACTCAGCCACAGCTCCCCTGCTGTGACGCAGGCTGGGTGGAGCACTCAATTCCACCCTAGGCACCAGCTCAGCGCAGCCTCAGTTGTCCAGCTGTGACGCAGACTGGGCGGAGCACTCAGCTCCACCAGAGGCACTAGCTCACATCAAGGAGCAGTTCTGCCCAAGACACTAGCACAGCTCAGTGGGCAGTTCTGGGGCGCTAACACAGGCTGAGGTCAGCATGCAGATTCAGCCCAGAGGCCCTAGCTGGACTTGCCGGGCAGATTAAGCCCAGAGACTCTAGTTGAGCTGTGTGCACAGGCTTGGTGACTCCAAGACTCTGGCTGGACTATCCACACAGTATAGCCCCGGAGTCCCAGGCTGAATTCAGCGTGCAGTGTGAGTCCAGAGTCCCTGGCTGAGCCCGGTGCACAATTCTGCCCCAGAGACTCGGGTGGAGCTCGGCCTACAGATTGGGGCCTGAGACCCTAACTGTGCTTGGCAGACATATTGGGCCCAGAGATTCTAGCGGAGCTTTTGGCACAGTCCCGGCTCTAAGACTCTGGTTGGACACAGTGTGCAGTTTGAGTACAGAATTCCTGGCTGAGCTTGGCGGACAGTTCAGGCCCTGAGTCAATAACTGACCACAGCACACACTTTGGGCCAAAAGCCCCTAGCTGAGTGTGGGGCGCAGTCCCAGCCCCCAAAAATTCTGGCTGGACCCTGTGTGCATTTTGTGCCCAGAATTCCTAGCTGAGCTCGGCAGACAGTTCAGGCCCTGAGAATCTAGCTGAGCTCAGCGCGTGGTTCGGGCCGAGGGTCCCTGGCTGGACTTGGCAGGGAACCCAGAAGGCTGTAGATACCTTGGCCTGACCCAACGCTCATTCAGAGAACCAGAATGATTGCAGGACCCACAGCACAGGGGAGCTGAGGATCACTGGCTGTGAGGGACCAAAACGACAGGGCTAACCTCCTGCCATCCACACCAGTGAAGTATCAGAGCTTCCAGCCTACAGAAATCGTGAGAAAATAAGTGAATCTATCATCAGACTCCCTCCATCCAACTCTGGAAGCTACCCAACAAAAACAAAGACACCAAGATGTCTAAAGGACAGTGTAAAAGCATACGCAAAAAACCCCCAAAACAACATGGTGTCTTCAGTTTCCAGCTATCCCAAAGAAAACAAACCAGAGAACTCAAATACAATGGAAATACAAGAAAATGACCTCAAATCTTTAGTAATGAGGATATTAATGGAGGAAACAAATAAAATTCGTAATCAAAGGCAGGAGGACGCAGCCAAACAGGTGAGAGACATAAAAGAAGCACATAGAGTGGAACTGGAAAAATTTCAGGAAAATGCAAACAACCAGATGAAAGAAATCAAAATATCAGTTCAAGATCTGAAGACGAAAATGGATTCAATGATAAACACACAGACAGAAGAAAAACGAGAAAGTGAGACCTCAGAGAAGAAGGCGAGCAACACAGAGATGAGCTTTTCTAACAGATTCCAAGAGATGGAAGAACGAATCTCAGGACTAGAAGATAAAATCACAGATCTTGAAGCAACCATTAAGGAAAATGCATAATCTGTAAAACTCCTGACACAAAACATCCAAGAAATTAAGGACACCATGAAAGGAAGAAATCTGAGGATAATAGGCATTGAAGAAAGAGAAGATATCAGTCTCCAAGGCCCAGAAACTATTCTCAATAAAATCATAAAGGAAAAATTCCCCAATCTAAAGAAAGAGATGCCTATAAACATGCAAGAGGCCTACAGAGCACCAAATAGAATTGACCAGAAAAGAAAAACCGCCCATCACATAATAATCAAAACACAAAACATACAGAACAAATAAAAAATATTAAAAGCTGCAAGGGGAACAAAACTCAAATCCAAGTGGATTAAAGACCTCAACATAAAACCAGAGACACTAAGTCACTTAGAGGAAAAAGTGGGGAAGAGCCTGGAACATATTGGCACAGGAGACAACTTCCTGAACAGAACACCAACGGCCCAGGCCTTAATGTCAACAATTAATAAATGGGACCTCATGAGGCTGAGAAGCTTCTGCAAGGCAGGAGACACGGTCAAGAGAACAAAGCGACAGCCTACAGACTAGGAAAAATCTTCACCAACCCTACATCTGACAAAGGTCTAATATCCAAAATATAAAAAGAAATCAAGAAATTAAACACCACCAAACCAAACCAACCCTACATCTGACAAAGGCCTAATATCCAAAATATATAAAGAACTCAAGAAATTAAACACCACCAAACCGAATAACCCAATTGAGAAATGGGGCTTGGAACTAAACAGAGAATTCTCAACAGAGGAATATCAAATGGCTGAGAAACACTTAAAGAAATGCTCAACCTCCTTAGTCATCAGGGAAATGCAAATCAAAACAACTCTGAGATTCCATCTTACACCCATCAGAATGGCTAAGATCAAAAATTCAAGTGACACCACATGCTGGCGAGGATGTGGGGAGAGAGGAACACTCCTTCATTGCTGGTGGGAATGCAAACTAGTACAGCCACTTTGGAAATCTATCTGGTGCTATCTCAGAAAACTTGGAATAGGGCTTCCTCAAGACCCAGTTATTCCACTCCTTGGAATATACCCAGAAGATGCTCCAGCACACAACAAGAAAATTTGCTCAACCATGTTCATAGCAGCCTTATTCATAATAGCCAGAACATGGAAACAGCCTAAGTGTTCCTCAGTAGAAGAGTGGATAAAGAAACTGTGGTACATATACACTATGGAATACTACTCAGCTATTAAAAACAAGGAATTCCCAAAATTTGTGGATAAATGGATTGAGCTAGAAATGATCATAATGAGTGAGTTAACCCAGAAGCAGAAAGACTTAAATGGTATATACTCACTTATATCTGCATGCTAGCCCAAGAGCATGTCCCACGAAAGCCTTCACTTACCAGGAAACTGGGACAGAGGGGAGGACATCCTAATGGGACTCTAGATGAGAGAAGCATGGGAGAATGGCAAAGTAGAAGGATCCAGAGGGTCCTAGAAACCTACAAGTAGAACATTATGATAGGCAGATTTGGGCCCAGGGGTCCCACTCAAACTAAGGCACCAGCCAAGGACAATACAGGCGGTAAACTTTAAACCCGTACCCTGATCTAGCCAATGGTCAGGACATTCTCCACAGTTGAGTGGAGAGTGGGGTATGACTTTTACATGAACTCTGGTGCCTCATATTTGACCATGTCCCCTGGAGGGGGAGACCTAGTGGCACTCAGAGTAAGGATAGCAAGTTACCAAGAAGAGACTTGATACCCTATGAGCATATACAGGGGGAGGAAATCCACATACAAGAAATACGCCTCAGTAATAAAGATAGACATTACCTCAGAGTAAAGGGTTGGAAAAGTGTATCCCAAGCAAATGGACCCAAGAAGCAAGCTGGAGTTAGTTGCCATTCTAGTGTCTAATAAAATAGCCTTTCAACCAAAACTAATCAAAAGAGATGGGGAAGGTCACATAATCACCATGAAAGAAAAATATGCCAAGATGATATCTCAATTCTGAACATCTATGCCCCAAAGGCAGGAGCACCCACATTCATAAAAGAAACATTGCTGAAGGAAATATGCTTTATGACTGCACAAAGTAATCAGAATAGCCATGGCTCCCACCAACATGGGCTAGATAATGAATGGCTACATGTGAAATTACTTAGGGCAAAAGGACTCTGAAGGCACAGATCTTGAACCGGTGTGATCTGCCCTAACAGTCTGGCTGAAGTTGTGTCTCCCAGGATGGAGATGGAGTTTTCACTATGGCAAGAGACTCACACTGAAGAATCAGCTCTGTGGCACACAGTAACCATCCTAGGAGAGATTTATGAGCACCAGTGAGTTCCTACCACTTTCATTGCATTATTTATTTAAATAATTTGAAAACTCTATGGAGGAGATACTATCATTAGCTCCATTTCACAAAATGAAGAACTTGGTGCTCAGAGAAGTAAAGAAACTTGTAGCAGAGCTGAGGTGGGACTCCAGTAGGGCTCTGAAGCCATGCTCTTGACCCTTGCAGTGTGTTACCTCCATAAGTGTGTGCACTGTCCTTGAGCAATGCTTGGAGGGTGTAAGAGAAGGGGAGAAGGGATCTGGAGGAAACAGAGATGAAAATCCTGACTCCAGAGACAGTCCTTGGCTAGTTCTGTTATTGTGAAGGAAGGTTAGCTTTGCAATGTCATCCACTTAACTGTTAGATTATATTTTCTGTTTTTTAAAAATTGTGTCATTTGCCAATTATGACAGTTTTTGAGATTTTATTCCTAAACTTTACATGTTTATTACTTTTCTTCTGCTACTGTGATAGTTTGAATTCCAGAACAATTATCAATGAAAGTGCCATTTATACCATGTCTTGTACTCAATCTTAAGCCAAATGCTTCATTTTTTGAAAAGGTGAATATGATGTCTGTTATAGATTTTTTGTTCTAGTAGAAATTTTCCTTTTAGAGGTGGAAGGGAACCTGGGAAGAGTAAAGGGAGGTTGGGTGTATAGTATGAGAGAAGAATCTACTTTCAGTGAGAGAGAGAGAGAGACAGAGAGTGAGAAAGAGAGAGTAAGAGAGAGAGACAGACAGACAGAGAGTGAGAGAGAGAGACAGAGAGAGAGAGAGAGAGAGAGAGAGTGAGAGAGAGAGAGAGAGAGAGAGAGAGAGAGAGAGAGAGAGAGAGAGAGACAGAGAGAGTGAGAGAGAGAGACAGAGAGTGAGAGAGAGAGACAGAGAGAGAGACAGAGAGAGTGAGAGAGAGAGTGAGAGAGAGAGAGAATAAAAAATGTTCTTAAATTTTTTTTAATTCCTTTTACTTGTAGGGTTTTTTTCTTGTGCAAAGATTAAACCCAGGGCCTTGTGCATAGGAGGCAAGAACCTAACTATTGAACGACATGGCTGGGCTATGTTTTAAAGTCATGAATGACTGTTAGATTTCAATAAATTAGTTCATTTGGGTTTATGTATCTTGTCCTTTCATTTGTTCATTAGTAAGTTATAACAATTGAATTTCAAGTGTTGAGAAAATTGAATTGCTGAGATATGTTCAAATTAGTTACAACAGCAAAATGTTAATAATATTTTATTAATTCTTTGAGAATTTCATGCTTATTTATGATACTCAGCTGATCGACTCTTCCCAGATCTACCCCACCCCCTGACCCATCTAACTTTGTATTATCTCCTTTCCTTGATGTTTTTCATTGAAATATAATCACATCTTTTACCCCTCCTCTATCCTCCATCCAGCCCCTCCCAGTGACCTTCCTTTGTATTAAACTCATGGAGTCCAGTTTATGTTGCCAGTTGATGTAGTCAGCAGCATTGCCACTTTGGGAACCCCTTATGACTGAACATTACATAAGTGGAATCATGCAACACGTACTATGTGAAAATTAGCTCTTCTTTCATTTAGTTTAATTCCCAGGAGGTCCATCCACAATGTGTGTGCAGCAATAACAGTTTGATCCTTTACAATTCCCAGCTGGCATCCTTGGCTACATGTGTTACAATTTCCTTAACCATTCTTTGGTTAAAAGATATCTAGACTATTTACAGTTCTTGACTATTACAAATAAGTTTTACATAACTGTCCATGTATAAGATTTTTATGAACACAGTTTTTTTTTTCCTGAAAATTCTCAGTAAATGCCCCAATGTGCAAGTGTTGGGCTATATACTAATTTCAGGTTTACTTTTTAAAAAACATGTTGCCAAATCATTTTTGAAGATAGCTACCCTATCTTAGTGCCTATCAGCAACTGGATGAATTTTATTGCTATGTACAAGTGTTGAAACGTACTTATTCTAACTCTACCATTGTGTCTGCCTGTGAGCAGGAGGAGGGACACTTAGAATTGTACATGCACAGGTCCAAACAGGGGAGGGGGTGTCCCAGTACTGAGAGGAGGAAGTGGATGAAGGATCCCTTGCCTAACTAATACTCCCTTTCAAAAAAAATTTAGTTTTCTTCAACAGCAACTCTCTATGTATTACCTATACTTCAGGTAGGCCCCATGTCCATCAGTATATGGCCAACACAAAATAAACTCAATGGTGTTTTTGTTGTTGTTTGGTTTTTTGTTTGTTTGTTTGTTTGTTTGTAGGTTTATTGCATAATATTACTTTGTTTGGTCCTTTTTTCAGATTTAGTGTTGTGTGTGTATCAGAAACAGAGACAGAGAGAGTAGTTATGAGGGAGTTACGAGTTTTTGGGTTTGGTCTGATTGATTTTTTGTTGTTTGTTTTCTAAAGAGAGAGGGGGGTGGAACTGGGGAGGTGGGGAAGATCTGAGAGCAGTTTGGAAAAGGAAAAGTGTGATTAGATATATTGTATGAAATGTTTTTCAATTCGGTAAAAATAAGATCTTACAAAATGAATATAATGTTGGTAGTTTAAAGGCCCACTCAGGAAAGCCTTGCCCCCTGGCAAGAAGAGAAAGGCTCATGGCCCAGTTTTGATTACTTGGGTCCACAGCTATCTAAGCACATGCATATTTCCTACCTTTTGTTTCAACTTTTCCATATTTTGTAATACTGTATGGCCAGAAGCAATTTAAGAATAACTTTCCCTTGAGTTTTGATAAAAATGGTAAACAAAAATATATATATATATATATTCTTTTTAACATATACATTTATATTATTACACATGGGTAAAATAAACTACATACAGCAGGAAGAACAATGAGACAATCAGGAATTATATAAATGTTACATTCACAGTGATTTGGCTATTTATATTTGGCAAACTTAAACGTCTTTCCTATCTTGTTGGGTCTAAATTTCTGAATGGAGAGGTTAATATCTATCATATCTCATCTCTATTAACTTAAAACATCTATCTTGATCTAAAAACATCTTAACCACTAACCTACTAAGCTTAATTGAAAGACTAAACTATCTGGTCTTTAAACCCATCAGAGACTTGAGAAAAGATAAAACTTAAATACTTAAGTGAACCCGAAGTGCAGGTTAGCAGCTTCTAAAGTGAAAAAAATGACTGAGACAGTTTACTGCCTGAAAGTCACCCAACACTCTCTGTAACATTGGAGCATCATTTTCAGCCTACTGGCCCAATATATCTATCTGACAGACATATTTGTGAGGCAGGATCTATTGAGAACATGCTTACCCTTTCTTGGCAGAGTTTGACCATCGGACTCTGCCTGCATCTAAACTTGCCCATTTTTAGGCAGAATTCTGTCTGTGGCAGAAGCGAGGATGTTTTGCCCAGTGGCTGGTTTGCCACATTTGAAGCCATCTCCATAAGGAAGTTCTTGGATGCTCATCTTCTTTGAGGTAGGCTGGGTGTTGCCAGGAGTTAACTTGTCTTATTGTCAAAGAATCTTTAGAATAATAAAAAAAAAAATATTTAAATGCCATATTCTGTAAGTCTCTGAGGTTTTTGAAGGCCTTATTTAACTATTTTACCTCATATGTCTATAGAATACCTATTAGACCTAGAATATATATTCTTGTGATAAGATTAGACTAGTTTTTGACATGAGCATGATTTGCATCAATATACAAAATTCAATACCATTGAATTAAAAAATAACCTTATTTGTGAGTAACAATCAGGGCCTTGAGATGAGGAGTAGATTCAATCATCTACCTTTTGTTCTATCCTCCCTCTATATTTCTATATCCCCCTTTTTTTCTTTTCAGCCCCTATCTCCTTACCTACAAAAGAAAGATAAAGGAAAAGAGAGATGTCCCTGAGTCAAACTTAGTTTCCTTTCTGTAAAAGACCAATAATACTTATAAGCAACTCCCAATGAAAATAAGCATCTGTAGACGAAGAGAGTAAGAAGAAACCTACCCAACCTCTCTTAGAGGAAATAGGTTGTCGTTCTCTTAGTGTTTCTTCAGTCTGATTAAGGGCAAATAATTCCTTTGAAGGCCCCCTAAAAAAAACCAATTGAGAAACGGGGCTCAGAATTAAACAGAGAACTCTCAACTGAGGAACATCGAATGGCTGAGAAACACTTAAAGAAATGCTCAAAATCCTTAGTCATCAGAGTTTATTTAATTAATTTATTCAGATTACATCTCAATTGTTATCCCATCCCTTGTATATTCCCTTTCCTCCACTGTCACCCTATTCCTATATTTTGTGGGTAGAATGAACAGAGGTGATGGTGGGGACAGGAAAGACAGGTAGCAGGGAGTTGGAAGGGGAGAGTATAGAGCAGCAGCTGGAATCGAGGGATACTTGTGGGACAAGCCAGAAACCCAGTGCAATGAAAAAGTCAAGGAACCCATGAGGGTGACCTCCTAACAACTCCTACTAATGGTAGATAAGGAGCCCAAACATGCCATTTTCTACAACCAGGCAGGCTTCCATGGAGAGATTGAGACAGCAACCCAGTCACAAACATCTTCGGCTTAAAATTTGTTCTGCCTTTAAGATGTCCTGGAGTAAATGTGATGCAGAACTTATAGGAGTGGCCACCAATGCCTGGTCCAACTTTAAACCCGTGCCACGAGAGGGAGCCCATGCCTGACACTGCCTGGAGGTCAGGATCTACAGGCTGGATAGCTCAGAGACCTACGAAAGAACCGAGCATGACTGGAAAAAGAAGGAGGGGGAAGAGGAGGAAAAAAATTTCATTATATCAAAGTAAACCAGCATATCTGTATCATTAATATGTAAACTTGCCTTAATCTATTTAATAAATGATAAATTGTTGTTGAATTTTTAAAAAGGGTTTTAAAACTACCTTTTTAAAAGTTGTAATATTCTATAGTAAGAAATATAAAATATCTCAAACAATCAAATTCCATACCCCAAGGAACAAACTAAGCTCAGAGTTACAAAGGGAAGAAAATAAAAATTAGAATAGAACTAAGTGAGATAGAGCTTGGAAAAGAAGCCTGATTTCAGAAGATTCAGGGACAGAGTCACAGGATCAGTGTCACCCACTAAAACCTTTCGATGGAAAATTTAAAATCAGCTATTTTGTTAGATCCCCCAGAGTAGTAGATGTAAGGGCCACTTTCTTTTCCTTCTTCAAGAATATAACATCAATTCCATAATCTATGCATCAATCAAATTTCAAAGCCTAAAGGCCCCTTGAGTGAGAACCAAAAAAGACAACACTATCAGACATCACACTGGAAATATTCAAAGTATTGAATATTCTGATTGATAGGTCATAAAATGAATTATTCACAATATGTACAAAGTTTGAAAGGTAAAAAGTTCAATGAATAAAAAAGGTAAAGAGACAAGTAAAGTTTAGAAAACAAAATTTCTAGAAGTAAAAAGCATAATAAAGGAAGAGCTGAAAGAAAGTAATGAACTGAAACATCTGCTCACACAAACCACTCACAGTGCAGCTGTCCAGAAAAACACCACAAATCCCAAGAGACAAAGGACAGTCTGACAAGCTCTAACAAAGTGGTAAACTGAGCATACAAATTAAGAAATTGCAGCGGGCACAGTGGCACTCATCTGTAATCCCAGCACTCAGGGAGGCAGAGGCAGGCAGATCTCTGTGAGTTCGAGGTCAGGCTGTTCTACAAAGTGAATCCAGGACAGCCAAGGCTACACAGAGAAACCCTGTCTCAAAAACAAAACAAAACAAACAAACCAAAAAGAAGTTGCAAAGAGAGAGGCTGGGGAAGTGGCTCAGTGTTCAGAGGAATGGCTCTTGCAAAGGACCTGGGTTAGACCTCAGCACTCATAATCATCTGTAATTCCAATTCCAAGAGATCCGACATCATCTTCTGACCTCCATGGGCACATCAATGAATGCAGGCAAAATACTCACATACATAATATAAAGTAAATATAAACTTTTTGAAAATGAAGTTACAACAGAATTGTAGAACAACACAAAGAAATGAGACCCCCTCGTGTTTATGTGCGAGTGCACACTTACAATCCCAAGTCTCAGAAGGCTGATATGACAGAACAAAATTTTCCCCATCTTGTCTCATCTGGAGCCATCTTTGATTTAATCTGAAACTACTCCCTGCTGTGAAAAGTCCTGTGGGAAAGCACCCAACTCTGTTCTAGGAACCTGCCATCAAGATGTCCCAGCCAACTGCATGCTTTTGGCTTTTGTAAAACTGCTTGCTTGCTTGCTTGCTTGCTTTACTTGCTTCTGCAACCGCCAACCAGGATGTAGTTTTTCTGTGTTCTTTGCTTTCTAAAATCTCTCCTTAAAATGCATTCCAGATTACTCTGTGAGAACTGTTTCTCTCCATGTAAGTGTTGCTGACTTAATACAGACTCCCAGTTTGGAGTTTGGCTGTGAGGAGTGGTCTTTGGGTCTCATTCCTGTTACACTGAGTCAGGAGCATTGAAATTTTGAGACCAACAAGTTCCTGTCTCCCAAAAGAAAGAAAGGGGGAGTGGAAAATGAAGGAGAGACCAGGACAGAAAAGACAGGGGAAGTGAATGAATGAATTTAAAACCAAAAGACCCTCTAAGGTAAAAATAGCTCTTCAAAGAGTTAAGTGGGATGGCCAGAGCTTGAGAAAAACAGACCAGAGACAGAAAAGCTATGAGAAAGAACAATTGTAGCTGCAGAGATGAAAAGAAAAGAACAATGAAATAAAAGCTTCACTGGATAGGAGGAATAAATTTTAGTGGTCTAAATAGGGTGATTATATATTTTGAAAATAGCACAAGCGGCACCAGGAGAACCCTCAAGGGCCCACTGAGTTGGGAATCCCAGTCCATGATAGTGGGGTATCTTGAAGACAATCCAGACTCAGTGTTTCCCAGTTCCCAACCCCCCAACAAGCTTTTCCTCCTCTGCCTGTCATCATGCAGTCTCAGGACACCCTGGCATTAGAAGTAGGGGTTTCAGTAAAAGCCCAGGCTGATTTGGGATTCTTATGCAGCCCAGGCCCTTGAACTCACAATCCTCCTGCCCCAATCTCCTGAGTGCTGGGACCACAAGTGTACATAACTGTGCCTAGCCTTTTATTTCCCTTTGATTTATTCTTTGGTCTATTATTTGTTCAGGCATTTGTTGGCTTAACTTCCACATATTTTTATTCCATGCAGTCAGAAAGTATTTGGTATGATCTCAGTCTTATATTTTGTGATACTAAATTAATAGCGTAGTCTCCTGGAGAACATTCTATTTTTATTTGATAAGGAAGTATACTGTGCCACTGTTGGATGGAATGTTCTATGGTGCCTGTTTGATCTCCTTGATCTATACTGTTAGTGTGTTGTTATTCTTATTAACTTCCTCTCTGGAAGATCTGTACATTGTTGAGAGTAGAGTACTAATATCTCTTGTGACTACTGTGCTGCTAGCTATGTTTCTACCCATTGTTTTCTATATTTGAGTGTTCTGATATAAAATATATATATATGTATATATATATATATATATACACACACACACACACACACATATATATATATATCAGTTCTTATATTCTCTCAGAGAATTAACCTTTTGTTTATTTATCATCACCTTTATTATGACTGTTGTTAATTAGGTACTTTTAATTTTTTTTATGTGCATGGGCGTTAGCCTGCATGTATGTCCGTGTACTCCATGCATGCCTGGTGCCCACAGAGGCCAGAAGAGGGTGTCAGTACTCTGGACCTGAAGTTGAAGACAGCTGTGAGCTCCCACAGTAGTGATGAGAATCAAATCCAGGTCCTCTGGAAGAGCAGCCAGCACTGAGCCCTCTCTCCAGCCCTAAAGTATTTTTATTTTATTATTTATTATTTTATTTATTTATTAAAGTATTTCAGGGTGGCCACCCCTGTTCCTCTGATCACCATTTGCATAGATATCCTTTTCTACCATTTCACTTCCGGATATCTGTCCTGAAAATAACTTCCTAGGAAGCATAAAATTGGGTCTTCTTGCTTTACAAAACACCTAGTCTGTATAATTTAACTGAAGAACCATTTGCACGCAAAATAATTCATTGGCAAGGACTTGTTTTTACCAGGTTGTTGTTTTTGTTGTTCTCCTCCCCTCCCCCTCCCCTCCCCCTCCCCCTCCTCCCCTCCCCCTCCCCTTCCCCCTCTCCTTCCTCCTCCTCCTCCCCCTCCTCCTGCTCCCCTTCTCCCCCTCCTCCTTCTTGTTTCATAGTTTCCTTGTCCCTCTATCATTGTCCTCCTTTGTGATTTAATTTTCGTAGTACTGTGCTCTGACTGGTTCCTATTTACCTTCTGTGTATCTTTTACAGATTTTTCATGTGACAGATAATGATTTCAATGGCAATGGCAGTGATACAGTGCCAATTGTAAATACAAGGAAATAAAACTCAAATTACTTGAAATGAAATGGTACAATATTTAATTGTGCTTTAAAATTTGGGAGTTGTTAGAGCTATTTGAAGATGACCAGAAGTGCTTGTGAAAAATAGATATTGGTAGATTTGCATTTTTCTTTTATTACAAAATAGGAGTTTTATTCATTCCTGCTCTTCTCTCCTCTTTGTGTAGAACTTTCCATGACTAATTTATTATCTTCATGTTAACAGAACTTTTAAAGTTAAAACTAACTTACAAAGAAGGATAAATCTGTGTATACTATTTACTGAGCATGAGCAAAAGAAGATGAATTTTATTCAAGTCATGGACAACTGTGTGGAAACTAAGGTTCAGCAAAACAGGATGCAATGTTGATACCTATTTTCATATGGGTCAATACAAACTAAATTTTACTTTGAATACAATAATATACTTAATAAATTATAATTTACTACTGTTTTACTCTGGACTTTCGTATCACACTATCCACTGTACTTTTTTATTGCTGCTGAGCTGTCTCTTCAGTCCCCCAGCTGCTTCTTTAAGGGTGTCAGAGCATGTGAAAGAGCTGAACGTTGATCCTCAGAACTTCAAAGAAAACAAGATCTTGAGGATACTAGTAATAAACCATAAAATGACTTGGTACTTTTTAAAAAAGAAAAACAAATATAATTTTGAAAAAGTATGAACAACATATGAAAATACAACATTTTGAAACACAAAGCCAAAGGGATAATGACAGTTTATACACCACTAAAGCAAGGTTGGTGAACTGAGACGAGGGCTTAAGAAGCAAAGCATAAATAGTACAAAATAATCAAAGTGTCCCCGGAAGTTGAGAGTAAGATCTATCTTACACCCTGAAGTGCAGAGCCTCAAGGTAGAATCAGCAAAAGAAAAGAAATATTTTGGAGATCAAGGCTGGAATTTTTCAAATAGATGAGAGATAAGAATATTCAGATTGGAGGTTTCCAAATCATAATTTAGATAATTAAAGGACTTTCACACCGGGACAAATTACAGAACATTCCAGAAGAGGGGAAAAAAAAAAAAAAAAAGACTGAGAACAAACCTAGGAAATGGTAGGCAAGCCAGAAGACAAGGGAGGTTTTATAGTTGTATTTTCAAGACCATGGTAATGTCAAGACAGTAGAATCATACCTTCAAGGTGGGAAACAAAAATCCAGAGCCCAGCTAGGAACGATGGCTCAGTGGCCAAAGCACTTGCTTTGCAGTCATGGCCTGAGACTGGTTATCTGAGCCCAGGATAAAATGCCGGGGGCTTTACTTGTAATTCCAGAGCTGGGAAGGTAGAGACAGTGTAGCTGGCATTTTCTAATTGGTGGGTTCTTCTTTCTTCTACCCTTCTCTGATGCAGGGGGCTTGCACAAACTGATGCACCAACCAAGGACAACGCATGCCAAGAACCTAGACACCCTGTTCAGATATAGCCAATGGACAGCTCGCCCTCCAAGGCCTTAGGAGGAGCGGGACTGCCTCTGACATGAACTCTAGTGCCCATGATTTGATCACTTCCCCTTGCTGGGGAAGCCCTGTAGGCACACAGAGGAAAGGGAAGCAAGCTGTCCCGATGAGACCTGACAGGCTGTGGTCAGATGGTGGGGGAGGAGGACCCCCTGTAAGAGGTCTAGGGGAGGGGGAAAGGGAGGGAAAGGGAGGGTATATAACTTGTTTTATATACCATTTTTATCTGTCTAGTTTTACGGTGTGGTCCTGCTCTATACAACTTTTTCATAAAGAGCAAAAACTAACAATTAACATTCTTTCATCAACTCATCCCGTTTCTCTCTTCTATGTAAGCCCTTCTCTAAGGCAAAGATGAATTAACCAACTTATATTTCTTTTAAGAGCATAGCAAATTCTACTTGTCCTAAGAATGAACTCTTGTCCAACTTGTCCTAAGAATGAACTCTTTGATGTTGACCATTAGTCCCTATCTCTTTAGGCCCTGTGTTCTCTTAGCTGGGTTTGAACTTCCCCTTACTCCAATGTATTGGCATACTTGGTTCCTCAAAAGAAGTAGGTGACATTTCTTTTTTTTTTTTTTTTTTTTAATTTTTTTATTAATTTATTCTTGTTTTTTTTTTTTAATTTATTTATTTATTATGTATACAGCATTCTGCCTGCAGGCCAGAAGAGATGGTTGTGAGCCACCATGTGGTTGCTGGGAATTGAACTCATGACCTTTGGAAGAGCAGTCAGTGCTCTTAACCTCTGAGCCATCTCTCCAGCCCCCTAGGTGACATTTCTAAACCCTTTCTTTCTTCCTCATATATCCTATCAATTTTTTGAGACCGTCTACCAAGGAATCTTTTTTAAAGGTCTTGGTCAATGTCTTTACTTAACCTTTAAGGAAACAGGACTCATCTCCCCAGGATTGACACACTTGCTCTGCAAGAGCCTTGCCTTGGGGCAGCCACTCATGGAACACTCTTGTGCTCTTCCCAGGAGATGCAACGTGGCTCCCACCTAAGCCCCTTGGGGCAAGTTTGATTTTTGTCAACATGATATCCATTTTCTTTTTGTTTTTTCTTTGTGCATGACTTCTTAACAAACCATGAGTAACAGCAACCAACAGCCTACCCTGCCTCTCAGGGCCCTGGCATTTATATACCCCTAAGAAGTCCCCAGAATTCAAAACCTCACACAGTCGGAAACTGCCTGATGCTGGCAAAATCAGGCCCCACCAGAGCATGAATCAGCTTCTGAGAAGCAGCCCCATAGCCCCACACTTGGGATTAAAATGACAATATATATCCTTATAATGTTTCTATGTTTTTCAAGAAATCAAAATTGCAGAATTATCACTACAAGAGAGGAGGATCTGCAAGACTTGCTGGCCACCCTGTCTATCCCAATTGGTCCTCTCCAGGCCCAGCAAGACCTGGCCTGAAAAGAGGTGATAGTATCCCTGACACAGGAGGTTGCCCACACACACATGCACAAGTGCGCGCGCACACACACACACACACACACACACACACATACATATGCACACACACATGTGCACATACACACACACGCATACACACACGCATACACACACACACTGAATATAAGTTCAGGGGCTGGGGACATGGCTCAGTGGATTAAGTGCTTGATGTGTAAGCCTGAGTTCAGGCCCCCAGCACCCATGTGACAGCAGAATGTGGTGGAACGTGCTTAAAGTCCAGAGCTGGAAAAGGTAGAGGCCAGTGGACCCCAGTGCCTTTGCTGACCGACTGGTTTGTCCAAAACAACAAGCTCTAGGTTCACTAAGAGACCCTGTCTCAAAAATGAAATGAAATAAACCTCACCTTCTAAGTATTAACGCTTACAATCATATTTAATCTTTTTAATAAAGCTGTATTAAAATAAAATAAATTGCAATAAAGAAAGACATTCCTGGTTGACCTCTGTCTTCACTCCACATATACATGTATGAGCCCACACACCCACATGTCATGTCATGTGCAAGCATAGGTATCAACACACACACACACACACACACACACACACACCTTAATTTATAAAAAGAACAGAGAAGTCAGAAAATAAACTCTTTAAAGGGGATAGTTGGTGGCACTGAAACATTTTTTATATGTACAAGAAATCCAATTCATTAGGATGTAACATAGATGGGATGAACATGAATGAATATAAATGCATATCTACTAGGAAAATTATGTAATTGGGGGATTAGAAGTTTAAAGGATAAAACTAATATTCCAGGAAGCAGATAAATTGAGAGTAATCAGAATTGAAACTTTATAATATCCTTATGAGTGTAAAATCAGCTAATGCCATGCTGTGCTGACAGTGCGGTTCAGCCCTGCAGCAGCCATCATGCCAGTTTGTCTCCACTCTAAGGTCAGGGCGTGAGGCCTTTGAAGCTTTCTGTTGGGTACCAAGCATTCTTTACAGAGTGCCACAGGAATGAGCACACATCTTCCAGATGCCCAGATAACACTGCTGCAACCGGCCAGGGGCAGCCCCCTTAAGACCACTGGAGGGCGAGCTGCAAGGAGCAGCTCATTGTAAGCAGATACCTCAATCCAACAAATGGATGCAGGGCAGGAGACCCCAGAAAAACACTGTCTTATTCACTGTTCTGTTGCTGGGGAAACACACCATGACCATGGCAACTCTTATAAAAAGGAAGCATTTAACTGGGGATTACTTACGGTTTCAGAGGGTGAGTTCACTATCACTGTGGTGGCAGGCAGATGGGCATGGTGCTGGAGCATTCTCTGAGAGCTTTACATTCTGATATGCAGGCTGTAGGCAGACACACACACACACACACACACACACACACACACACACACAAACTAGGACTGGCTTGGGATTTTGAAACCTCAAAGCTCACTCCACCAAGGCCACATCCCCTAATCCTTCAAATCGTTTATCAACAGGGAATGAAGCATTCAAACAAACCAGCCTCTGGGCAGCATTCTCATTTAAACCATCAAAATACAAGCTTCATTGGTACACATTTTATTCTGTGAACTCACTCATTTTTAGGGTGTAAGTCAATGAAATTTTGTGTACTTATAGAGTTATATAAAATTATATTATACATAACTTTAGATGACTTAATTTTGTGTTTGCCACAAGCTGGCTTTAGAATATTTCTATCACCCTAAAAGAGAAACCTCAGAGCTACTTATACTTACCCTGTATACCTACTAAGAGCCCCTAAATAATCATTAATTTTCCTGACTCTGGAAATTCATTTATCAAAAGCATGCTCCAGTTGCACAATCGGTTAGTATGTAATACTTATAAAGAAATTCATTTGTTTCAGACATTTAAATAAAATACACAGTAATAAGTAAATCATATAATGCTGTTTTGTGACTTTTTACCATCACATGTGTCAGTATTTGCTTCTTTTATGATCCCATTGCATGCTATGATGTTTTGTTTGTTGTCCAATTCATCAATGTCTGGTTGTTCCTGCTTTGGGATTACTGGGAATAATGGTGCCATAAACACCGACAATCAAGTCTTTGCATAGCTGTCCATTTTGTTTTCACTCTATACCAAACTCAGGCACCTTGAGGAGTTTCTGGTCTTCAGCAAAACTGGGCTCGGGCTGACTTCTTTTGCTGAGTTGCAAGAAGCAGCATTTCCAACTGCCCACTGCCAGGTAGCCCAGAGTACCCACTGTCTACCAAGAGTCTACATAATTTGAGGCTAAATCTTCACTTTTGTACCCAAAATGTCATTGCCATACAACTTTTTATTAGCGACTCTGGCCAGTCAACTACATAAAAAGTGTTAAGACTTATGACAACTAAAAAGGAAGAGTCAAAGTTGTTACTACTCTGAGATAAAAGAAAATATAATGATTACTGTTAGAAATAAAAAGAGAGTGTTACAAAGTCAGTTTGTTGGGAACCAGAACCAGGATGCACATGTCGTTTTCTTTTAGATACACCATTAAACTCACAGCTGATTATAAGTATAAAGCCCAGAAAAGGGTTACAACAGCATATAAAAATTAGAGAGTGAGGAATAAATCTATCCAAAAATGTACAATCTTCCTACTGAAAATTGTAGCACTTTATTAAAGATGATGTCTAAGTAGAGAGTTTTAGTACACTTAATATAGGCAGAATCAATATGGAAAAGATATCAATCTCAAATTAATTTATAGGAAAATTTAATCCCAATTGAAAGTTTAACCAACTTATTTTGGACAGTGATTTCACAAACTGTCCTAAAATTTCTACAGAAGAAAGAGCAAGAATAATTAGGAAATTCCTAATGAACAAGAAAATGGTGTGTATCTTGTCCTACTAGAGCCCAAAACTTAAATAAAGTATGTTCATAATCCTGCATTGTAAATTTTCAGAAGTAAATAAATAAATAGATCAGAATAGAGAACTCAGAAACAGGCCACATATATGTGTAAACTTCAATTATGACAGATGTGACATTGCAGATCAGTGGGTTGGAACCCTTTGACACATGGTATAAGAGAAACTGCTTATCCAAATGCTTAGATGTGAAATAAGAGTGTAAATATATAGCTTCCCTGAAATTCAGCTTACCGCCACTCAGCAGAGGTAACTTTGTATATTGTAATTCATCCTGCATTTTTATCAGTGCTCATATATGAGACTGTTAATGTTCTCGGTATAAGCAGAAAATGGAAGAAGAATCCAACACGTCCCCTGAGAGGAAATGCCTTATTTACTTACTGAAAACAAGCACAGGGTGGAGAAAAAGGAATCTATGTTCTACAAATAAACACGAATAACTACCAAAGATATTGTTGAGAAAAAATACCACTTATAGTATAATTCCACTTACACTGAGTCTATGAATGTGAAAAGAAGGTAATACATGGCTAAGGGATGGTTATTTCTGTGATCAAAATTAAAAAAAAAAAAAAAAACAAGGAGAGTGGTAAATAATAATAAATTCAGATTAATATTAGAAGGGAATACTTAGAAGATTACTATTAGTTAGAAGATATTAGATTATTAGAAAATATTAGTTGAAGATTATTTCAGGTTTGGTCACTTTGGAAATTAGGGAGCACTTCAAACCTATTGGTAACATTCCGTGTCTTAGCTAACCTCAGGGCAAGACCCCGCCCAGCTAATACTGCAATCTATAAAAGGAAAAGTCTGAGGGTTTTCCTAGGCATAAACAACAATGAAAGCTTAGGCAAGTATAATTCAAGAAGGAGGCCAGGTTCCAGCCCCAACAAGCAAAAGAACTTGGTAGCTTCAGTCACATAGTTCTGTCTTCAGAGCAAAGAAGGACACAGAAAAATGGCTTTAGAATCTTCCTCCAGCAGCTAAGGAACTCCACTGAGGCCAGGCATTTGGCAGTCTCTGCATGGAGGCCCAAAGAAGCCATTGAATCCAAAAGGGCTTGCGTTGGAGATGCCGGAGTCATAGGATACTTGCCAAGGAAATCTGCAGACTGGGTGTGGAATGAGAGAGCGAGAGAGCGAGAGAGAGAGAGAGTGAGAGAGAGAGAGAGAGAGAGAGAGAGAGAGAGAGAGAGAGAGAGAGAGAGAGAGAGAGAGAGGAGAGAGAGAGAGATATTTCCGTTTACCCTATGGGTGTGCTGGTTTTCAGTCTTGTCTTGTCCAATATTCCCTCACTAGGATCCCTTTCCGCCTCCCTTTTGGAATGGTAATGTATATTCTTTGTCCTTCTATGTTAGAAGCACATGATCTGCTTTTGGCTTTTATTTTACAGAGGGTTACAGTTAAGAGAGTGCATGAGTCTCAAAAGAGACTTTAGACTTTGGATTTTGGAACAGTATTGAGCCTATGGGGACTTTGGAAGTCGGACTGAATGCACTGCACTATGATGCAGCTACAAGCCTATGGGAGTGGATGTGGTGGTTTGAGGGGGAATGGTCCCAAAGAAGCATATGTTTGAACGCTTAGTCTCCAGGGAGCAGAGCGGCTCGGGAAGGATTAGGAGCAGCCTCATTGAAGTCACTGGAAGGTTTCAAAAGCCTATGCCAGGCATAGAGTCTGAGCACTCCTCTCCTCTCCTCCTCCTCCTCCTCCTCCTCTTCCTCCCCCCCACCCTACACATCAGAATGTAAATTTCTCAGTTAATGCTCCAGCAACATACCTGCTAGAAACAAGCCCCTAATTAAACGCTCTCTTTTATAAGAGCGGCCTTGGTCGTGACGCCTCTTCACAGCAACAGAACCATAACGAAGACAGATGACACACACTCACAAACATTACAGATAAAATTTTTATTAAACAAAACATGTTACAGTCAAACAGTAAATAAAGTCAGGATCTTTATCACACAAATATTTTCACAATGTTGTAACGGAAGCAAAGGGAATTTTTGCCTCTTGGGGAAAAGCATGTGTGTAGAGGTTTTCTTCTTTTAGTAATACCCTACCAGAGGAATTACTGTAGTCCACTTGTTAAGTACAGCAGAAAATTGCCTTTACCACTCCACAGAAGAAATAAAATATCAAGGGAGATGCGTATAATAACATAAAGTTAGGAATAAGTTCTATTCATGAAAAAGAATGAGAATTACTTATGAAGCTGGGAAGGGGCAGGCACCAGGCAGCAGTCTTCTGAGCCAGACTGTTATCTAGCTGAGCCTATCATGGTTGTGAAGAAAATTCACATCTGTATAATCTCTGCTTGCAAATGAGCCTGGGATTTTGATGCCTTCTCCTGGAACAGGGGTTTCCTATGAATTACAATTTCTGAGCCAACTACTGGGTCCTGTTATAGCTATAAGGATGAAGAAGGCTCAACCACTCTTCTTTTAGGACAGTCTCTTGTTTTATTTTTCTGGCTTAATCTATAATTTGATATTAAGTCATTGAGAAAAATTTGTTAAGAATTGTATCTACCAGTCACTGGGCAAAATGCCCTCGTTTCTGTTACAGAGAGAATTATGCCTAAAAGCGGGCAAGTTTGCATGGAGGCAGAGTCGAGGACCAAATTCTGCTAGTACAGGGTAAGCAAGTACTCAGTAGTTCCTGCCTCACAAAGATGTCTGCCAGATATAATGGGCCAGAAGGCTGAAGACGATGCTCCAACGTTATAGAGAGTTTTGTCTAGGCAATTAACTGTCTCAGTCATTTTTTTCATTTTAGAAGCTGCTAACTTGCACTTCCTGTTTACTCAGACAATTAAACTAATTCCTTCTCATGTCTCTGATGGGGATGAAGACCAGTTTAGTTTTACAATTAAGCTTAGTTGTTTTGGGGTTAAGATGGTTTAAGCTTGATAGAGATATGGTAGATATTGATTTACATTCAGAGTTGTAGACTCACCAAGATAGGAAAGATGTCTTCTCCAACGCTGTCAAACACAAATAGGCAAAACACTATGTAACATTTATGTAATTCATAATTGTTTCATGGTCCTTCTTGCTGTATGTAGTTTATTGTATATGTGTGTAATAATATAAATGTATATGTAAAAGTAAAAAAATAAAACTAAATTAAAAAAGAATTGTATCTTTGTATCTACTGGATGTTAGAACAGAAGAAAATAACTAGGATAAGGAAATTTGGTGTATGTGCATATATATGCGTATATGTTGTACGCATACGCTTGTATGCGTGTGTAACATATGGCTAACGTCTGGGTGTCTTCTACTGCTTTCCACCTTTTTTAAAACTATAGTTTTTTCACTGAATCTGAAACTCACCAATTCTGCTAGACTAGCTGACCATGGGACAAGGAAATCAGCCTATGTCTCCAACTCTCAGTGCAGGTATCATCCGGAGAATAGACATTAGTTTGTCTCCCCAGGAAAAATTAATACAACAATCTCCCTAGCCCCTGAAATTATTGATTAATAGCAGGTTGAGATAAATGTTAAGGCTGAGATGTGAGTTAGCAGAGCTAATGGTGGGCAAAAAGGTAGCTATGTTACTTTGCATTTATCTCCCTATGTTCAAAAGGTAGAATCCATAGGGAATGAGAAAACAGTAAATCAAAAGTAGGAATCTCTGAGTAACTTTGATGAATAGAATTATGTACCCTGAAATATTATGGTGTTGGCACAAATAAAATGAAAACTCATTGTCTCCCTCATTTAACAAAGATTTACACACACACACACACATACACACACACACACATACACACACACACACACACACACACCTGATCCTTTCTTTAAAGTTTTCTTATTTCTACCCTCCTGACTTTCTTTTTCTTCTTTTATTTTATAGTATTTTATTGATGGTGTTTCACTTTGTAGCCCAGACTGGCTTGAAACTTCCAATCCTCCTGTCTTGACCTCTGAAGTGCTGATTTTAGGCATGTGTCACCCTGCCTGGCAGAATATTCCTATTTTCTTCCAAGAATTCCTAAATGTACTAGTCACGTTCATTTACTTGTTGTAAACACACGAGGTGATGAGCTTGGACCAAGTGAAAGGTAGTTTAGCTGGTGGTTCTGGCAGTTCCAATGCAAGTCTGATAGCCTCTTGCCATTGAGGGATCCACATGACAGAGGCTAGGAGCATATGGTGGAATAAACCTATAACACTGCAATCGATGAAACAGGGAGAAGCAGGACTGGTAGAATCCTGTAATCTGCTTTAGGGGCACCGCCCCCACCCTGCCCCCCCCACCACCGCCAAGTAATCTAAGAACTCCTATTAGGCTCCACTTTTCAAAGGTTCTGCCAACTCCCAAACCTGCCACATTGAGGGCCATGCCTTTAACACATGAGGTCGCCCACCCACATCAAGATCATAAAAATAAGTAAAAATATAAAAATCCAGGGAAGGGATGGGACTATAGGTCAGTGTTAGAACGCATGCCTAGGATGTGTAGGTGTCATAAATTCAATTCCCAGCACATACACATACACACACACACACACAGAGAGAGAAAGAAAGAGAGAGAGAGAGAGAGAGAGAGAGAGAGAGAGAGAGAGAGAGAGAGAGGTAGGTATCTACGTTGTAAACAGGTCCCTGCTCTACTCACATTTTGGTCCCAGCCATGTTTCTCTGAAGCCCTAGCTGGGTCTGTATGCACTATTTCCTTGGTTAAATTCTGCAGTTTTCCTTCACATTCTGTCTCACCGAGGTCTCTTGTTATTGACGCACTGTCAAATTGCCTTATAAAGTCCTATATGACATCCATGTGAAAAAGCAACCTGGCAGATAAGGTCCAAGATGAAATGGAGATATTTCAAACAAGTCTCAATGCTAGGCTGGCAGAATTCAATTCACCTCTGCTTCTCATCCTCTGCAAGCTTTCCTGGCCGCATAGTACTCACGGACCTTATACTCTGGGCCCCCAAGAAAAGAACAGGAATAGGAGGGGAATGAGGCAGACTTTAAGATCATTTTAAATTCTGTTTTTCACTTGTGAAGGATCCAATGGATCCCTCTCAACTGAAGTGACTGAACATAGGAGCAAACATATGATATGAACTATCGCACACACATATACAGCCCTTGTTTGGACTAGCTCTGAGACATTGGGTATTATTCTGAGTGTTCTGCATATATTTATTCCCTTCATTCTTACCTGATGAGGGTGAAGTTAGCAAAGAGAGCATAGTGGCAAACTAGAAGAGACATCACTGGCCAGCTTTACCTGCACTGAATGGTGGCCATATAGACAGCAGTGCCTCGCTGCATCTTGCTTTCATGTCCAACTCAAAGGCCTATATGAAACAAGTTTGTTGTCTTCTGTACCTAGAGTTAATATATTCAGACCCAAGTGATGGTGGCAGTAGCCAAACTGCAGAGCAAGACATTCAGATCCCCCCAAAAATTAAGAAGCCAGACACCCCTTGATGGCGTTAACAGAAATGCCTGAATAGCAACAGAAGTTTGCCAATAGCCACATGAATCCCCCCTTGAACACGCCAACAGCCAGAAACCTCCACCACTATCAGTAAGTGTGTGTAGATCCAGGGGAAGAGAACGTGGAACCTATTTGCAGTGCTGTTCCTCTAGAGGAGGCAGAGCTGTGCCTCCAAAACTAATTCCTCACGGGTGAGTATCTCTGAGTGGAGCCTATCAGGACAGCAGCTGCTTAGGGCCTGAACTATGTAGCCCAGGCTAGCCTTGAACTCATCACATAGCCCAGGCTGCTCTCAAACTTGTTTCTATCATTCCTCCTCAGCCTCCCAAGGGCTGGAGCAAATGTATGCCCCACACCTGGTGTATACTGGTCCAAGTACTAGTACTTATGAACAATTGATCAGACTGGTGCAAGAACTAGCTCTGTAGCTTCATCCTCCTCAATGCTTAAAGCCTGAGATGGCTTCCCTACAGAGACTTCCTACCGAGATTAGCTAACTTCCCTTGAACCCCCACAAAGGAAAGATAAACCTGTTTTTTTAGGATCCCAAGCATGGGATCGGAACGGTCTTGTGAGACAACAGGTGAGGCTAATCCACTAGAGGACCAACAATCTCGTGCTGGAGCTTGATTGTTGCCAGCTGAAAAGACCCCGTGAACAGACTCTGGGAGGAGATATATAAATGAGCCCAGAACTGGAGGCGGGGCCTTTTGGAGACTTCGGATAGTTTTGGCTGTTCATGGCTCTACTTCGAGATGCTCCTAGAGAGAACCGCTCAAGGGAAGGCTTTGGTCTCCGGCTCCTGCTGAAGTTCCAGGTTCTGGTTACTCCAGGTTCCAGCAGAAGAAATCCTGCTTATTACGCCATGAGAATCTTTCCTCGCAACTGATATCCTTACAGTTTTGTTATTGTGTTCTTTAATCCTCCTTTCTTATTGTTTTGGTTAGCCGGGTTATAAGTGACATATGCTCGGATAATAAATTGTAATAAAATATATTGGCTAAGAAACCTGAGACTACACCCCCACCCCTGGGCTCCACCTAATAAAACGGTGCTGATGCTTGCTGAGATTCCTGGATGCTCATGGCAGCAGGTGTGGCTCCATCAGAGCAGCACAGATCACCTGGTCCCAGCTTCACCGTACATGTGTCTTGTTGCTGTCTTTTCTCCTTTACTACCCAGGCCAGGAATTTTAATTATAACATATCATCAAACATGTATCAAATTAATAGCAACAGTCGTGTATGGTTTTGTTTTGTTTGTAAATTTCTTCCCACACCCATATTTTGCCCATTTTCAATAAACATGCACATTGCCAAATGCTTTCATCTTTGCCAGTATTATATGTAGAAAATTGTGTGTGTGTGTGTGTGTGTGTGTGTGTATACCTGTTTTGCATATGTGTAAGAGCGTGCATGGTACACATGTGCCCATGTACATGGAAGCCAGAGGTCAACATCGGGTGTCTTTATTAGTCATGCTCCACCTTGGTTTTTGAGGCAGCATCTCTCACTGAACATGGAACTCACTGATTTGGTCTTACTGGCTGGTCAGTGAGATCCAGGGACCGCACTGCCTCGGCCTTCCTGCCTGCACTCAGTTACATGCACATGCCACTGCATCGCGTGTATGAGTTCTGTATGGTTCCTGGGATCTGAGCTCATGCTTGCAAGGCAAGTACTTTACTGAATCATGTCCCCAGCCCAAAGGAAAAAGACAAGTACCCTGTTTTCATTCATAAGCAAAATCTAGATTCTAAAAATATAGCATGAAAGGGGAAGGAGACAAGTGAGTGGTAATGGGCAGTCAGGGAGACTAGATCAACATACATGATGCACATGTATGAAAACATCATACTTGGAAGGGCTCCAACAGCCTGAGCATGGCAAACGCTGCGGGTGCATTTTGCCACCTTGTTTTGTTTTTGTTTTTGTTTTTTTCTTTTTTATTTTACAACTTTTCCTCTACCTTGCTGATAACTGTTACAGTCCTAAAGTTAGCCCCTAAGGTCTATTTCCTGATTGGCTACTGACTCGTTTCTGAGACAAAACACTAAGGTCCGACAATCAACTCATTATTTGGCTAAGATGTCCAGTCAGGACTTACCAGTGCACTGTAGTACAGACTCCCGCCCTTTCCCCATAAAAGCCCACTCCTGCAGGAACACTCTCTCTTGCTTTTGCCTCTCTTTCTCCTCTTGCCTTTCTTGCTTGTGCTTGCTGCTACTGGCTTTCCAACTCCCACTTCCTTGCTTGCCACTCCAAGGTAATAAATCTCCTTTATGCTAAGCATTTGGTGTCTGGGAACATCTTGTATGGATTTCAGGGGGCTAGCTGTCTTTCAGGGGTTCCATGACTTGGACTGGTCTACAAGACTCCCAACCCAGTTTTTACATTTTCTAGACAACTGTTTCCCTTCATCCAACAGCAGCTGAGTGGTGAGTGCCTCTCACTATCCATCCTAAACATTCCCCCAAGACAACAGGAGATGACTGTTGAATGCCAGGCATCTCTGCTCTTATGGGGGAGGAAGAGAACATACCCCACCACAACCTTCAGTGGTCACAGTGGACTCTCTTGGACAATCAATTGGTACATTCCATTCAGCTTGGCTTGGTTGGCAATGTTCCTTTCACTTCTGGTGGCCATTCTGCTGTAATCCATGCCCATTCTAACTGTTCCTAGCCCTGGCTCTTGACCTTGGCTGGACAGCCACAAATAATGATGAGATCTATTCTCTCCAGCCTGATTGAAAACACCAACATACACCCCCACACACAAAAAAATCACTGATGCTTCCTAACACTCAAGCCTATCCCTTCTACTGCACCCCCCCCCCCAACAAAAATTTCACAATTTTGTGGGCCTGGACCAAGATGTCTCACTTTCTTCCTGTCCCCACCTCCCTTCTCAGAGGTGTTATGTGCCTCTACCTATCCTGCCTACTTCTTTGCCACTCCTAACTTTTCCCTTGCACTTTCTGTTCTTCTATTGTTTACCTGAAACCTCTGCTGCAGCTCCAAAGAAACACTATAACAGCAGTGCTCTGATCATGCCCCGTCCTCCAGTCCTACCATCCCTCCGATGTCCACCCCCACCACATACACAGGCCAAGTTGCCTCAGCCTTACAACTCCAAGAACCCTCTCCCACCCACTGCTGCTGCTCCAAAAACATCTCCACCTTCTTTCAGGCTGATGCCATAGCTCTGGTAACTTGCCTAAGTTTTGTCTAAACTGCCTGCTCTGTCTTTGCCTCTGATGAAACTCCTCCTACAGCTTACACAAAGGATCCCAAAATATCTTATAGCTTACTCTGTTGTACACTTTCAAAACTCTCTTATTTCCTGTTCCCTTGAGGAGAATTTCACTTTTCCACCTTCTCTATCCCTCCTTGGACTATACACACTTACAAAGTTAAGCCTAAAATTAACTGTACTAGATAGAAGGTTCTCTGAGTTCAAGCCAACACCAATGACAACCAGATGGGTTAAGGCTAGAGGAAGAACACAATCAACAAGAGCCAGAGCAATATGGCACCACCAGAGCCCAGCTAATCTACTACAGCAAGTCCTGGATATCCTAACACAGATGAAACACAATATTACCCTAAATCCAATCTTACAAAGGTGATAGGGGCCTTTAAAGAGGAAATGAATAAATCCCTTAAAGAAAAGATAATCAAACAGGTGAAGAAAATGAATAAAACTGTTCAAGACCTGAAATGTAATAGAAGCAATAAAGAAAACACAACCAGGGAATCCTGGAGATGGAAAACCTAGGGAAGATAAAGGAACTACAGGTGAAAGCATCACCAACAGATACAAGAGGTAGAAGACAGAATCTCAGGTGTAGAAGATACAACTGAAGAAATCGACACATCAGTCAAAGAAAATGTTAAATTGGAAAAAGTTCCTGACACAAAATATTCAAGAAATATGAGACACTATGAAAAGACCAAACCTAAGAACAATAGGAATAGAAGAAGAAGACTCCCAGCTCCAAGGCTCACAAAAATATTTTCAACAAAATCTTAGAAGAAGCTTCCCCAACCTAAAGAATGAGAAGCCTATAAACATACAAGAAGCATACAGAACACCAATTAGACTGGACCAGAAAAGAAAATCCTCCTGCCACATAATGATCAAAACACTAAATGGACAGATAAAGAAATCATATTAAAAGTTATAAGGAGAAAAGGCCAAGTAACATATAGAGGCTGAGCTATCAGAATCACACCCAACTTCTCAAAAGAGACACTGAAAGCTAGAAGAGCCTGAGCAGATATCTTAAGACTCTAAAAGACCACAGATGTCATTCCAGACTGCTATACCCAGCAAAATCTTTATTCATCATAGATGGTAAAAACAATATATTCCGTAACAAAACCAAATTTAAGCAACATCTATCCACAAATTCAGCCCTACAGAAGATACTAGAAAGAAACCCAAGGAGGATACCTACACCCAATAAAACACAGGAAATAAATAAAGCCATGCCAGCATAACCTAAAGAAGGGAAAGAGACAGACAGACACACACACACACATAAAAACACACACACACCACCACCACCACAACAACAACAACATCAAAATAACAGGAAGAAACAATCATTTTTCATTAATATCTCTCAGAATCAATGGAGTCAATTTCCCACTAAAACTGGCTAATATAGGCTAACAGAACAGATGGGAAAATAGGATCCATCATGCTGCTGCATACAAGAAACACACCTCAGCAAGAGAGATAAAAATTACCTTAGAGTAAAGGGCTTGAAAAAGATTTTCCAAGCAAACAGACTCAAGAAGCAAGCTGGAGTAGCCATTATAATATCTAATAAAATAACCTTTCAACCAAAAATTATCCAAAGAGATGAGGATGGACACTTCATATTCATCAAAGGAAAAATCCACCAAGATAACATCTCAATTCTGAATATCTATGCCCCCAATGCAAACATCACCCACATTCATAAAAGAAATATTACTAAAGCTTAAATCACACAGTGAACTCCACACATTAATAGTACGAGACTTCAACACTCTACTCTCACCAATAGACAGATCACTGAGGCAGAAACTAAACAGATGTTATAAACTAAATGGACCTAACAAATATCTACAGAACATTTCACCCAAATACAAAAGAATATACTTTCTTCTCAGCACCACATGAAATCTCCAAAATTGACCATATAGTCAATCACAAAGCAAGCCTCAACATATATAAGAAAATTGAAATAACCCCTTTCATCAGACCACCATGGATTAAAGCTGGACTTCAACAATAACAGAAAATGTAAAAACTCATGGAATTTGTACAACTATCTATCTAATCATTGACCACTGGGTCAGGGAGGAAATAAAGAAATAAATTAAAGACTTTCTGGAATTCAATGAAAATGAAGGCACAACATTCCCAAACTTATGGCATATAATGAAAGCAGTGCTGCACAGTAGCACAGGGGCAGGGTTCAAAAGATGAGGTCCTCAATGCATTCTGAAGAGGATGATTGTGTTCCAGAGCTACACAGAAATGTTCATCCCTAAGAGCAGCCTCATTAGGAGGAAATAATTAGTGCAATGTATTAAAAATACCCAAGCAGAGATCATCCAAGATGGCGTCGATCATACACTGTGTCTGATCCACAGAACAGTAGTGACTGCACAGCAACCAAAGGACCATACTGAGAGCTCCAAAACACCGTGCTGGTGTTTCCCAGGAAGAAAGAAATTCTGTCATGTGGATCATCCATGCCCTCCCACCTCAGGACCATGGGATCATGCTCAGGTGAGCTGCCAGGAACCCCAGGCCACCGCTGCAGCTGAATTTAGGGTTGCAGCCCGGCACAGTGCAGGCCAAGGAGATGGCATTCAAGGAGGGGTGCTGTTCCAGGTGAGCCCTAGAGAGGACTGCACCACCCACACCACAGGCCTCACAGACCTCCTCTCACGGGCTGGGGCCATGCTCAGTGCTGAAAGCTAGATCGTGCCAAGATGGATACTAGGGGCAGCACCGAGCCCATGATGGATGGAGCATGTGATGGAACCAGAGACTCGGGAGGTGCGAATCAACAAAGCCACAAGCTCCCCAGGACAAGAAGCTGAGCTGGGCCAACATCAATGTTTTTTGTGAGCAATTCAACAAAGACTTTGAGGGGCCTCCACTTGCCACCTGCTTGATGGCCCACAAGATCTAGTACCCACAGGAGAAGGAGGCCATCCAGGCCCTGACGGCCAGCAACAATCTGGCAAACTGAACAGGAGCAGGAGAGCTGGCCCTGAGGACATGGAATCAGGAGAGTTGACCCTGAGGATACACGAACAGGAGATCTAGCCCTGAGGAGCAGGTGAGCCAGCCCTGGAGACATGGGAGCCTGAGATCTGGCCCTCCCTTGAGGACACAGGAGCAGGAGAACAGGCCCTGCCCTCCTGCCTTGAGGACACAGAAGTGGAAGAACCAGCCTTGGCCTGAGGACACAGGAGAGGGAGAGTGGGCCCAGCCCCAAGGACATTGAGCAGGTGAGACAGTCCTGCCTTGATGGCATAGGAGCGGGAGAGTGGGTCCTGCCCTGAGGACATGGGAGTGGGTGAGCCAGCCCTGCCATTATAACAGCTGGTCCTGCCAGGATGACATTGGAGCACAAGAGTGGGCCCTGCCCTGAGGACAGGGGAGTGGGTTAGCTGGCCCTGCAATGATGACACAGGAGCAGGAGAGTGGGCCCTGCCCTGGGGATGTGGGAGTGGGTGGGCCAGCCCGGCCCTGCCCTGGGGACATGGAAGCAGGAGAGTGGGCCTTGCCATGATGACACAGGACCAAGAGAGCAGGCCCTGCCCAGAGGACAAAGGAGTGGGCCCTGATCCAGGCTCTGAGTGAATCTCACCCCAACATCTACCCCATGTATGGCCTGCTGGAACACATGAAGGGGTCAGACCTGCAGAGTCAAAGATTAAGAATATCCTTGACACACAGCAACAACAGGATATCTGACAATAGTCAGTCCCAGTGAGGATCCAGTAATGATAGTGTAGGCCTCAAACCAGACCCATGACTTGTAGCAATGAACATTTGAAAGTAAACATATGTGGACAAAAGGCTATACTGTGTGATACACTACAGCTTCTGTGACAAGACTTTTTGTTTATCTGTTTGTTTTATTTTACTGGGGAGAGGAGAGGGATTTTGGTACATGACATGTAAATCGTAGACATTCAATAAAAGTATAAAAAACAAAACAAAACAAAATAATGAAAGCAGTGCTAAGAGGACAGTTCATAGCACTAAAGTGCCTTAATAAATAAAAATTGGAGAGATCTCATATTACCAGCTTAATAGCATACTTGAAAGTTCTAGAACAAAGTGAAGTAAACACACAAAAGAGGAGTAGACAGGAGGAAATAATCAAAGTCAGGGCTGAAATCAATAAATTGGAAACAAAGAGAACAATACAAAAAAAATCAACAAAACCGAGAGCATCTGGTTCTTTGAGAAAATCAACAATATAGACAAACCCTTAGCCAAACTAACTAAAAGGCAGAGGGAGAGTACCCAAATTAACAAAATCAGAAATTAAAATAATAGACACTGAGGAAATTCAAACAGTCATTAGGTCTTACTTCAAAAGCATGCACACCACAACATTGGAAAATCTAAAGGAATGGACTATTTTCTTGATAGATATCACTTGTCAAATCAAATCAATAATGAAGAAATCTAATCAGCCATTAAAAGTCTTCCAATAAAAAAAAATCCCAGGGCCAAATGGTTTTAGTGTAAAATTCTACCAGACTTTCAAAGAAGAGCTAATACTAACACACCTCAAACTATTCCTCAGAATGGAAACAGAAGGAACATTGTCAAACTTATTCTATGAGACCACAGTCACCCTGATATCTAAACAACATAAAGACTCAACGAAAAAAGAGAATTTCAGATCAATTATCCTTATGAACACTGATGCAATAAAATACTCACAAACTAAATCCAAGAACATATCAAAAACATCATCCACCATGATCAAGTAAGCTTCATCCCAGGGGTACACGGATGGTTCAATGCATGAAGATCATCAATGTCATCATCCACCATATAAACAAACTGAATGAAAAAAACTACACATGATCATCTCATTAGATACTGAAAAAGCCTTTGACAAAATCTAACACCCCTTCAGGTTAAAAGTCTTGAAAAGGTCAGGGATACAAGGCCCAGCCATAAACACAATAAAAGCAATATACAGCAAGCCAATAGTCAACATCAAATTCAATGGAGAGAAACTTAAAGCAATTCCACTGAAATCAGGAACAAGACACAGCTACCCATTCCCTTTGTATCTATTCAGTATAGTACTTGAAGTTCTAGCTAATGCAATGAGACAACTAAAGGAGATCAATGAGATTCAGATTAGAAAGGAAGAAGACCAAGTATCACTATTCACAGATGATATGATAGCATACATAAGTGACCCCCAGAAAATCTACCAGTGAACTCCTACAGTTGATAAACACCTTCAGCAAAGTGACTGGACACAAAATTAACTAAAAGAAAAGTCAGTAGCCCTCCTTTATACAAATGATAAATGAGCTGAGAGAGAAATTAGGGAAAGAACAACCTTCACAATAGCCACAAATAATATAAAGTATCTTGGTGTTACTCTAACAAAGCAAGTGAAAGACTGTATGATAAGAACTTCAAGACTTTGAAGAAGATATCAGAAGACGGAAAGATCTCCCATGCTCATGGACTGGTAGGATTAACATAGTAAAAATAGCCATCTTACCAAAAGCTATCAATGCAATTTCCATAAAATTCCAACACAATTCTTTACAGACCTTGGAAGAGCAATTTTCAACTTCATATGGGAAAAAAAAATCCTGTACAATAAAAGAATTGCTAGAGGCATCACTATGCCTGATTTCAAGCTGTAGTACAAAGCAATAGTAATGAAAACCACATGGTATTGGCATTAAAAACAGATAAGAAGATCAATGGAATTGAATCAATGACCCAGAAATAAAACACACACACACACACACACACACACACACACACACACACACACACACACACACACACACACACACACAAATTTCATTTTTTTGTTTTGTTTTGTTTTTTTCAAGACAGAGTTTCTCTGTGTCATCTTGGATGTCCTGGACTGCTTTGCATACCAGACTGGCCTCAAATTCACAGTGATCTGTGTGCCTCTACCTCCCTCAGTGCTGGGATTAAAGGCATGTGCCACCATGCCTGGCTCAGAGATTTGATTTTTGACAAAGAAGCCATAACCACAAAATGGAAGAAGAAAAAAAAGAAAGGAAGGAAGGAAGGAAGAAAGTGTCTTCAACAAATAGTGCTGGTCTAACTGGATGTTAGCATGCAGAAAAATGCATATACATCCATATTTACCACTCTGCACAAAACTGAAGTCTAAGTAGATCAGAGACCTCAACATAAAACCAGATACACTAAATCTAATAGAAGAGAAAGTGGGAAAGAGCCTTGAATGCACTGGTAGAAGAGACCTGAACAGAACACCAACAGCTCAGGCTCTAAGATCAACAATTAATAAATGGGACTTTATGAAACTGAAAAGCTTCTGTAAGGCAAAGGACTCTGCCAATAAGACCGCAGCTTACAAAATGGAAAAATAACTTCACCAACCCTACATCTGACAAATGGCTAATATACAAAATATATAGAGAACTCAAGAAATTAAACACCAACAAACCCAATTAAAAATGGAGGATTCTCAACAGATGAATAGTGGCTAAGAAGCACTTAAAGAAATGCTCAATGTCCTTAGACATCAGGGAAATGCAAATCAAAATGACTCTGAGATTCCATATTACATCTATAGCTAATATAAAAAGCCAAGTGACAGCACATGCTGGTGCAGAAAGGGAGCAAAAGAAACGCTCCTCCATTGCTGGTGGGAGTGAAAAACTTGTACAACCACTTTGGAAATCAATCTTGTGGTTTTTTCAGAAAATTGGAGATAGTTCTACCTCAAGACTGAGCTATATAACTCCTAAGCATATACCTAAAAGATGCTCCACCACACCACAAGGACACTTGCTCAACTACGGTCATAGCAGCTTCAATTGTAATAGCCAGAAACTAGAAAAAGCCCAGATGTCTCTCAACTGAAGACTGGGTAAAGAAAGTGTGGTACACTTACAGAATGGAATACTACTCTGCTGTTAAAAACAAGAACACCATGAAATTTGTAGGCAAATGGATGGAATTAGAAAGGATCATCCTGGGTGAAGCAACTCAGACCCAGAAAGACTCACTTATAAGTGGTTATTAGCCATAAAGTACAGGATAACCATGCTACAATCCACAGAACCAAAGAACCTAAGTAACAAGGAAGGTCCCATCCTTACACCCCCTTCTTTCCTGTTTTCCCCTCCCCTTCTCCTCAAAGAAAGGGAGCGCCTCTGCCTCCATGGGTACCAACCTACCCTGGCACATCAAGTCATGTTCTGCACCATAGCTAGTGCAAACCTGACTAAATCTCCTGCAGGCTGGACATCTGCCAAGCAAGCCCAGTGAGTCCTCAAGTCAGGCCACAAGGCCATCAGAGACTCACTGAGCTTCTCGGGGTCATTTAGTGGCAGTTGTTGCTGATTAAAGACTCAACCAGGCAAAAGCAATTGATTTATCCTAACACACTTCTACATCGCATCAGAACTGCTGCTTCAGCACTTTGGCTCTGGAATAACGACATGCAGTTAAGGTTTGAGAAGTTGAATCAGGGTTCCAGTCACCATTCAACCTGGACTTCAAATAATTTCACCTTCAGGGATCAGTAGTGTTGCATGGTCTTGACGCGCCCTCTGGTGGTCAAAGTGTTAACTCTTCAAAGCTTGCCACATGGTGATTTCTATTGGAAGTGGCCACAAAGTTAAAGCGCCTTCTCAAACCCTAGTCCCTGCTCACAGTCTAATTGACAGCGCATGAACATCATCCATTCAGTTTCCAAAAACACTCTGTCCACTCACTTTCTACATTCTAATTGAACTTTCAACAGCGTAGACGCTGCTTAAGGCTCAAAAGGCAGAAAACAAACTCAAAGAGTTAGAAAAGAAACACTGCTGACCTGAAGGGATGCCCGTTAAGCATCTGAGAGCCGACTGTTTCTCCTGTACTAATGGGTAAGAGCAACCACTTCCTTGCTACTCACTCTTTATCTCTGCTCTCTTCACCAAGTCTCTTGCACCTCACACCTGGATTAGCTAACATAAACCATCACAAAATTCCAACCCACTAATGAAGTAGCCCATATTCAAAGGGGTTATATAATTTGTGTAAGGTTTATAAATGACAGATCTGAGAGTGCAATTGAAGTCCACTAGTTTGCTCGATTTTCACTGAATTTTGCTCTTTGTCAATGGGGAGGAAATGACATAAAATCATCTAGATGGATTTTCCACATAGAATTGCACATTGTAGAACAGTCTGCTGCTACCTGACCATGTAGTTAGAGAGGAACTGTTGTACTAATAAGCTATCTCTGTTTTTTTATTAATAATAGCTGACAGATGTCAGCTGTTTCCCCTGTGTTGGCCATTGTTCTAAGAGCTTTGCATAATTAAACTCATTTCAAACATGACGTTGGTACTGTCGTTACTAACCTGCTTCCATATGAGAAGGCTGAGGAAGCACATGGCTCAATTTCCCAATGACAGCTATTCTTCTATTTGAGTTTGGCATGTAGGATAACGTTTTCCATACTGTGGCATGGAGTAGAAGCAAGCCTGTTTTCAGAAGATCTGGGCTATAGGTATGCTAGTTTATAGGAGCCAAGAAACAAGCTGAATATGTGCGTTAGTGAACGTGATATACAGGGAGAGTTGAGAGAGTGCTGCTTATGAGCAAATGAATATCCAGAAGAGGGTGCCATGAGTGGTCCAGAACAGGATGCATGCTATGGGGAAATTTGACAAGAGCATTTCTTGAGTAGACACTGTAGTGCTGTGTCAACTGTCCTGGCCTCTTATGAAATCCTGGTAACTTTTACATTGATACTTGTTGTTGGGACTATTTTTAGTATAGAGAGCTCCAAAAACAATATAGAAGTCAACCAATGACTGCATCACAAATTGAAATAGTCCTGTGTGCTCTCAAAAGTAAAAGGTCTTTAATTGATATATTCCTTACCAATCTCTTGGGGAAAAAATAACAATGCAAGGACTTTCCACACATGTATAGTTTAGAAATCAGTGTTGTAGTAAAGAGTAGGTGGAGCAATACTGCCAAGTGTTGTGTCTCTGGAAAAAAATTAATTTTGGTCCTCATGCTTTTCTGATCCATAATTTTTTTCTGTTTTTGTAAGATGTTTTAAACAAATATTTTCCATTTGACAAATTGCTGTATCTTCCTATTTTACTCTGTGTGTGTTGTACATATTTGTGGTATATGCATATGTGTACCTGTGTGTAGGCATAATGTTATTGTGTAAAGATCCAAATGCTGACTTCTGTACCCCCATATCCTTGTTCTGAGAATCTCTTGTCTAAACCTTGCTCCCTAGTTATTCCCTGATACGCCAATAAAGAGGCTTGACAGCCAATGACTAACCAGGGGAGAGAACAGGGCTGGATTTCCTGCCAGCCAGGGGAGGAGGAGAGAAAGAGAGCATAGGTATTGAGCCATGAGGAGAGCTCCAGGAGACACCAGTTGGGAGCAGATGAAGCAGAGAGAGCCATAAAAGCAAGTCTCTCAGAGATTTACACTGGGAGGAAGCCAGACTAGCTTGGTGAGTTAAAATGGATTAACACTGTTCAGTTCTTGTGCCACAAAGCTTGTCAAATAAATATAATAGTCCAGTCTCAATTATTTGAGTGCTAGCCAGGTTAAGAGAGAAACTGCAACATGATTTTAAAACTATCACTAACACCTGTGTGAACAACACATGCACAGCAAGATGTTGACAATCTTTGTGTCTCTCTCTTTCTTGATAGTTTCTCACTGAGTCAGTAAGCCAGTAAACAGAACTTCTCCATGACCTCTGTATCAGTTCCTGCCTTGACTTCCCTCAGTGATAGCTGTTGCCTAGAAGTGTAATAGAAATAATAACCCTTTCAAAAAATTTTTAATTAAAAAAAAGAAAGAAAGAAAGAAACCCTTTCTCATCAAGTTGCTTTTGGTCATAGTGTTTTACCACAGCAATAGAAAGTAACTAAGACAGAAATTAGTAGCAGAAGTGAGGTATTTTTTGTAATAAATCTGACCACAATTTTTGGGAGGATTGTGGAAAGACTTTGAAACTTTGGGCTTGAAAAGCTTTTGGAAAAAAAAGAAAAGAAAAGAAAAGCTTTTGAGTGTTCAAAGCTCAGTCGGCTGTTTTCTGGGAGCCTGGACAGTAAGAGTGTTGAGAGAAATGCAGACAATAGAGGCTTGGTTTGTGAAGTTTCACAAAAAGTTTGAGAGTCCCTCAAAGACGATCAAGGCCACTTATTATTTTGAATTAAAATTCTGGAACTAAAGCTGGCGTGGTGGCGCACGCCTTTAATCCCAGCACTCGGGAAGCAGAGGCAGGCGATCGCTGTGACTTCGAGGCCAGCCTGGTCTACAAAGTGAGTCCAGGACAGCCAAGGCTACACAGAGAAACCCTGTCTTGAAACAAACAAACAAAAGATTCTGGAACTGGTCAGCTGGAGCTGAAGAATCAGCTCTAACTAGCAAGAGAGCAGAATCACTAAAGTAAAACCTTTGCTTTGCACGGACATTTGATAAAGAATGAGCTATGGTTAAGAGACTAACATTCCATGGTCTGTGCTACTGCCTGAATCCATGTTGATATGCTTGGACTGTGCAGCCACCAGGGGCTATACTGATGTATGTGGCCTGTGCTGCCACCTGAAGCAATGTTGATGCCTATGGACCATACTGCAGCCAGGGGCTGTGTTGATATCCATGGTGGCCTAGGTTACCACCAAAGGCCAGGCCAGTGTCCACGCTTTGTGCTGCTAGCTGAAGCCATGCTGATGTCCGTGGGTCATGCTGCCATGAGGGGCCATGTTGGTGTCCATGGCCCATGTTGTCCTGGAGGCTAGGTTGATGGCCTATGCTAATGCTGAGGGCCATGAGGATGTCCATAGTCTCTGCATTGGCTGAGGGCCATATTGATGCCTGTTGATGCCATACTGATGGTTTAAGCTGTCTTTGGGGACCCATGTTGGAGTCCATGCTCCCACAGAAGGCCATGCTGATGTCCATCATTTGTCTTACCACAGAAGAAATCCATGGTCTGTGTTCCTGCCTGAAGCTGGACTGCTGCCAAGGACCATATTAGTGTCTGTGGCCCAAGCCCCAGAGGTCATGTTGCTGTCTGTGGCCTGTGCTGCAGCCAAAAACTATGATGGTGTCTGTGCTGACATCCATGGTCTGTATTGCCACCAGGGGCCATGTGGGTGTTCATGGCTCAAGCTGAAACAATGAGAAAGTCCACGCTCCATGCTCCAGCTGTCTGTAAAGGGCAAGGAAGCTTCTTTTTCAGTAGTATGATCACTGCAGGCTCATGGCTGAGAGTCATAGAAGGCTCCTTTGACAACCCCTACCTCCATCACCCTCCAAAAAGTAACAGCCTAGACAGGAAGTCATCAGAGAACTCTTTATTTTTAATAAGGATGTTGAGGTGTAACTCTTCAAAACTGATGGCTATTGACAGGGGATGAGGCTAGGGAAGGATTTGGTTTTCTTGAAGGGGCTGGCCACTGGGAGTTTGACCATCTTCCAACAAGTATATGGGCAACACAAATTGGACTTGTGGTTTTTTTCTTCTTTTTTGGGAGGAGGTATTCATAAGGTTGGTGGGTGGCGGACCTGGGATGACCGGGAAGTGTGTGTGACCGGGGTGCATTATGTGAAATTCCTAAGTAATCAATGCAAATATTATGCTTAAAAAGAGAGAGAACAAGAGACCAATGTCACTGAGGCAAAATCGTCTGAAAAGTGTTTCCGCTCAGTGAGCACACAAAATCCATGGTCCAGGAAGGAGGTGTCATCTCATACTGGCAACTGAACTTAGTAGTGTAATAGTCACCCAGGTAATATTGGTTTTGAAGGCGTGAAGGGGGCTCATGGAGCACAGCTGAGGCTTGGCATACTTTGGCAGGGCTGGAGTCCCTAAGGGAGGCACGGAGAGCCCTTAGTGAAGGTGTAGCCTGAGCTGCCAAGAAGGCCCAGGATTGAAGAGGTGATGGAGAGTAGCCGAGCTTGACACCAAGTGGCAGGGCCAGAGTCCTTGAAGAAAGCCCAGGAGAAAGGACCAATGAAAGCACAGCACAGCTGCAATGGGAGACCCCAGCATTTTAGAGTAAGCAGTGCCAAGGACAGTAACTGTGAGTTGGCCTGAGGCTATGAGACACACAGCATGTGTTTGCAGCTGACAGTTCCCACAAAGTAAAGCTAGTTATCCAAACCCTGTGGAGCCCGGAGGATCATGAAAGGGCCCCAGATGTCAAACACCGAACTTTTTATACTGTTGAATTTGGGTTTTGATTTTATTTGATTGTGACTGTGTGTGCCCTGGTTCTTTCTTCTCAATATATATATTGCCTTTAGTTTTGCTCTTGTTTTATCTTATAGGAGCCCATAGATAAAGGGATTTGGGGTATTATAGAGAAATTTTAGAATTTCAAATAGCTTTTGATCTTTGAAAGAGACTAGCTATTTTAAAGATGCTGAACACTGAAAGTGTTGGGATTTTTTAATGACTGTGGGACTTTTAAAGGTAGGGAGGATTTACAATGTCACGTTACTATTAGCATGACATCATGGAAACAAGAAAGGTTACGGCTCAATACGTGCTGTATTGGCAGGTCAAGTTGACAAGGGGCAAATTATTCTGATTGGTTTTCATGTCATTTAGACACAAACTAGGAAGGAAAGAATCATAATCAAAAAATGTCTCTATATGGTTGGCCTGTAGGCAAATCTGAGGGTAATTTTCTTCAATGATGATTGATGTGGGAGAGCCTAGCCCACTGTGCAGGGTGCTATCCCTGAGCAGTCCTGGGGTGGGTAAGAAAGAAAGCTGAGTAAAGTATGGGAGCCAGCCAGGAAGGCATGGTCCTGCTTTGAGGTCTTGCCTGACTTCCATCAGTGATGGACCACTGCCTGGAAATGTAAGCAAAATAAACCCTTTCTTCTCCAAGTGGCTTTTGATCATCGTGTTTATTACAGCAAGAGAAAGGTGACTGAGCCACTAAGTTTGAAATCAGTTTGTCATTATCCATTAAATAACATTCTAAGATTACTAAAATTAGCCTGAATTGAAATTTTGATTGAGGGAAAAGTGGGGTGTGTCATCATCATCACCACCATCATCATCATCATCATCATCATCATCATCATCTAGAGTAGTTATAGTGAAGATATTTCAGCTAAAACTTCAGGTATTTAGAATTCAACATTAAGATTACACGGGGTGAAGGATTGAGACTGCCTAAGCACGGGTAGTTTTAAAGACAAAGCTCTACCTTTCCTATCATTTTACTTAGGGATCAGACTACAGCAGATCTAACAAACTAGAACCAACTCCCAGATTCTACCGAGGCGTAGAACTGGCATCTCAGAACCTCAACAAACACGCGCCACCTTCTCACCACAGTACATTGCATATGAATCATGTAAATTCTCTCATTTCCTTAACAGTTCAATGGTTTCAGAGGCTGATTTATGAAATATTAGGAATGAAAGGCAAGACCATTACTAGATTATGATTGCTTATTTATAGGCTTAACATAAAGGCACAATTTTGTTGGGAAAACTTGGATCCAAGCCGATGATTTTCATCAGAAACCAAAATGAGGTAGCAGATGTTCTGGTGGCTGGTAGAAAAGAGCTGAGTGGGTAACAGGAAGGAAGAATCCACGGCACATTGTGGTAGCAGTAGTCACATTTCTATGGGTAGGTAGGTGTGTGTGTGTGTGTGTGTGTGTGTGTGTGTGTGTGTGTGTGTGTGTGTGTGTGTCTTCAACACTGATACTTTCATTTGCAAGTAGAGTGAAAAGCATACAGACTTATATTTGGCTTTTTAATCAAAGCTTTCTGCCATCACATTATCCACAACCAGGTCTGCACAGGTCTGGAATCTTTGTTCTCCTTCTTCCCACAAGTCCAGTTGAAAACATTTTATTGGAAAACCTGAGCACAGTCAGGTTGTCTTAGGCTTAAGAGTTGCTGGGTTTCGTCCTTGGAGGAGTTCAGGATCTTCCCAAGGCCTTGGACCTCGAATATTCTTCCAGTCTTCAAAAGTGGAGTCCTTTATTTTCTATAGAGCCACAAAGTTAAACACATTAGTTTGAAAGCCCAGTAGCTTTGACTGAGGCATCACTAGGTGCTGAGCAAGTCAGGAAAAACCTAACAGGCTCCAAGACAGTTCAACAAACAGACCAACTCTAAGCCAAGCTCAAGGACTTCCTGGGGCTACAGCGTTGCTTGCTACAGAGACATGTCACATCTACCTTTGCCCATAATGATAAACTCTTGGTGAAAGGAGAAGTCTACACTCTGTCTCTGAGAGCACGAACAAAGGGAGGGCAGCATGTGAAAGACTGGTGTCAGTCCCAGCAGACAAGAGAACTAAGGTGCAGACTCTGGCGTCTTCACAAAGAAAAGGACAAACAAAATGATTTGTCCTGCACCCAAGAAGTGACACTGGCCTTTAGAATGAAGTCATTCGCCACAGGTGACCTGAGAAAAACATTCATCAGTGAGGAAACTACTCAACTACATTTTGAAGCATCCTAGCTACATTTAGTTTCAATGGTCTCAAGCACAGGGAGGAGACAAAGAAAAAGGATGCACAGAAAAGGTCCTTTATCCTCTCTGATGGTGACTTTTATATACCTGCCTCTTTCCTGCCTCTTTTCTAAATTACTAAGGAGGGGGGGAAGGCTATAAGATCAATGGGTAATTTATAGCCAAGCATGGACAAAGTGGCATATGTTTCCTTTGATGCATAGATACTAGGTATTAACTCTTTTGCTGACTAGCTACACAGTCTTTACCAAGCAGCACAGGCCACCTTGGCATCCTCTCTCTTATAAGTTATCACTAACAGTTGACACAAAATATTCTATATTCATCTCTTACCTTTTGTGATTACTAAAAGAACTACACAGAAAATCGACTCCCAGATAAGCTTCCACAGAACCACTGCCCACACAGCACTCACTTCCTCAGTGGACAGTCCAACGTTCCAACCAAATGACAGGAAATCAGTAAAGAAAAGCATTTTTCTTCGGAAGTCAGGAGCAAGTTTTAAATACATACGGATATACAAAATGCTAATTTACTGTAAGGATTTTCAAGTATGGTTATGAAATGATGTAAAGGCGTGGCGCTCCACCTCCCTAATGCTGCAACCCTTTACTACAGCTCCTCCTGCTGTGGTGAGCCCCACCATAATATTATTTTTGTTGCTACTTCATAACTGGAACTTCACTACTGTTATGAATTATAATGTAAACAGCTGCTATTTCCGGTGTTCTTAAAGGGGCCACAAACTAAGGGTTGAGGACCACTTATCTAAAGGAATTAAAAGGCGCTTTGTTTCTGAGACACAGTCTATATAACCCAGGCTAACCTTGAACTCCTTATGCACCCTGAGTTGCCTTTGAACTAGCAGCAAGCCTAGCGCCTCGGCCTCCTCAAGTACTGGGACAGCAAACATGTGCTAACATTGCTGGCAAAGGGCATCGATAGCAGAGTGACCGCTATCCAGATACAGTAAAGTCCATGTGCTCATGAGAATGTAAAACAATTCTTAAGATGCGAGGCAGGGCTGACAAGACAGAGTCCTGGGAGCATGTGGCCCTAGGAGCCATTCACAGGAAAGATTCCTGGTAGGAAATCTGCGAAGCATGCAGTAGGCCGACTGCCAGGCTGTGCACAGGAGCTAGGCAAGACCCAAGCCTCACTGTCTAACACCAGTGCCCTAGGACTGAACGAAGAGCACAGGACACAGTGCGGAGACGCCCCAGGGACTGACCTCCATCCCCGCCAAGCACAGGCCTCTCCTCAGCATTCTCCTGCTACCCTGACATCAGCTAAGACACTAAACGGCCAGGGCTGCTCAAGAAGAAAACTTCCTTTTGATTCACAGCACCGAATCTAAAGCCGAGCCCTGGCAGTGCGGTCTGCGGCGGGGGGGGGGGGGGGGGGGGGGGGGGCACTTAAATAATGAGGCCTTCCGAGTTACTGGGCACAGGAAACAACAAAGCTTGTCCTCAGATTCTCCTTTACAGAACAAACAAACAAACAAACATCTTACAGACATGGAGTGCTCCACTGGTGAAGTTTATCCAAAAAACGCTTGGATCTCCAGCACTTTTGGTTCCAGATTTTAGATAATTTACCAAATACCACATATTTGAATTAAATTTATGTCCTTTTCTTCACTACTAATTTATTTTGAGAAACAGAACCAGTCATGACTAGTGAGACTGTTTCAAAACACAGAATAGTAACATACTATACCTCATACTCTGACTCTAAAGTTATTTTATTCACTTTCAACTTTTTCTCCAATTCAGGATCAATCTGTAGGAAAAAAAGGGAAAAATCATACATTATTTAATTCTTTTACATTCGTTTTTCACTTTAATTTTTTTCTCATTTTTTACTTTTAAAAGACACAGAGAGCTGAGCCTGGTGGTGCACGCCTTTAATCCCAGCACTGAGAAGGCAGAGGCAGGAGGATATGTGAGTCTGAGCCTGGTATACATAGTGAATGCTAGGGTAGCCAGGGACACAGTGAACTCTGGCTCAAACAAACAAACAAACAAACAAGGTCATAGGAAAGATGGCTAGGACAGTTCAGCTAATGTAAAGCATTCGTCAATATCTCTACTATCCACCATGCTAACTAATACATAGTGATAACTAATACATACCTCCAGCCACTGATAGTCACTGAGGCCTGCTGTGTGCCAGGTATTTGATATATACATATACAGTTTAATGTGCATAAACCTTGTAAGATAAACATGAGTTTCATCTTCATTATTACATTTAAGGAACGCAGGGCATAGGAGCCTAAGTAACTTGTGAAAGGCACATGTGTTGGTGCTGAGTTGGCCCTCTGCCTCCAGAGGCAACACTATTCACTAGCAATGTAGGTTTAGTGGCACAGAAATATTGAAAAACAAAAGGATACCTTCCACAGACCTGATAAAGAGCTGGCTATGGGAAATGCAGGGTTCCACAATGGCATGTGCAAACTCCTGCCTATGACCTGTGTGTGACAAAGCAGAGTGTAACTGATGAAATCAACAAGACAATGTAAATGGAATAGCTGAGTCTCTGTGCTGTAACAGAGCCTATGAACAAAGTGAGAAGCCTGGGTTTAATCCCAGGGTTCCATTAGAATGATGTGGAGCTAGAGACATATGAGACAAATCACAAAGGGATATTCTGTGACAAACAGATCCTGACATTCCTGAATGTTACTAGTGCTATTGGTCATATGCCATGTCTGCCTTATCAGCAAACCGTATGTCACTGTGTAACATTTCCATAAGCTATCCTCTCGTGCTTCTATACAAAATGAGATTAAAATGTTCAATGCCATCAAAGCAAACAAATAAAAACTCAATTAAGTCTTTGGTTTAGGGTTTAACAGGAAAAAAAAAAATCCCACTACAGGAAGAAGGTTTCCTGGAAGTTAAGACTTTGAGTTGAGACCCATTTTCCCCTTTGGCTGCACTTGCCAAGCCTGAAACAAGTACAGACACATAATATGAAATGTATGGGAAAAATTAGGGAAAGAAAGGAAAAGGATTATTGGAAATGTGCATTGAGGAGAAAGCGGGAGGGAAAAGGGAAGATAAGGAAATGTAGTTTGGGGATGGGAAATACTATCAGAGCGCATTTCGTACATGTATGGAAACATCATAATGAAGCCTACTACTATTTTGTACAATTTATGTGGTAACTTAAAAAGAAGAAGAACCAAGGCTGGAAACAAGGTAGATGCTGCTCCTGGGGGTTAGAGAAACCATCACATAGGGCTATATGGACAAAAGCAGAAGGCAAACAATACATGACAGGGATTTATCTCTCTAAAGAAAGTTCCAAAATTCCTAAATTCTACACTCCATAAAACGAGAGTATATAGTGAAGCTGGAACTCTCTAAAAAGTGGAGATGACCGTCCTGGTGTACTAACTGAAGGTCATGTAGGCCAGGTCTTAAGACTAAGGAAGAAGCAGAGATGCACTGCTGCTAACGCCAATCCAGCCAGGCCAGGACCCAGCTCACAGTCAAGTACTAAGGGACTAGACCCCACTGTGCCTGTCTATAAAGAATAACAACTGTTTCTGAAGGAGAACATACACCTAAACACACCCAGGAGCTTTACAGTGACCCTTAAACAACAATCAGCCTTTAACTAAAAGTAATGATAAGGCGCATTCAAAGATATAATGGTATAGTCAAAATGAAGAAATTAGATAATTATAGCCTATGGGAGGTGGGAATTCTAAGTAAATATAATTCTCAAAGTGTTTAAGTCACTGAAGAAAAAAATGGAGAAAATATGACATTATGGAAAATTACTAGAGTATAGAAATACATAATAAAAGAATTGAATGAGCAATTAGAAGTGAAATATATATACAAAATCACAAAGTTAAAGGACAGGTTTAGTAAGAAATCCTACATAACAAAAGAAAGATTTAGTGATTAGAAGATAAAACAACAGAGAGACCCCAGGGATGGGTACACATACAAAAAGAATCAGGCATAGATTAGCAGTACACTCCGCAGCTCATACAGGCCATGGACTGACACAGTTTAAAGTCCACTCTACAGCTCTTGCGGCCCATGAACTTAGGCATGGCTCATTAGTGCACTTTAGAGCTCTTACAGCCATATGCAGTTAAGCATAATTTAACAGTACAATCTACAGCTCTTGCAGCCCATGAATTTAGGCATGGTTTAATAGTGCACCCTATAGCTCTCAAAGTCCTATGTAGGAAGCAGAAAGAAAACTAAAGAAAAAAAAAAACATTTTACAAAATATCATCCTTTTTCTTTTATGTATCCTGTGGTTTTGCTTAAAATTCTCAAAGAATCCAAATGACAATTTGATACTCCATTTTTTTTTCACATTTGAGTACCTAAGATTTAAAGAAAACATTTCTTGCTTCCATGATTCAATCGCCTTCTCCCTTTCTTCCTTCTCCCTCTCGTCCTCCTCCTCCTCTCTCCCCTCCCTCCCTCCCCACCTCCCTCCCTCCCCCAGTGCTGGAAGTCAAGCCCAGAGCTTGCTGGATGTTGGGCAAGTGCTCTATCACTGACTTCCATCCCCTGGTCGACCTATCACTATGCATAATGTGACCCGATGACCCTTGATAAAACAGAACAAGACCAGCTGTGTTCTTTCTGGGCAACAACACTCCAGGTACTAGAACTTTGCCTTTTGTTCACCACTAGGTTATATTTAGTTTCACCTCGTGAATTAGAAAAATGGAATTTTAATAAGTTTCATAGATCAGTCGAAGGAATAGTATAATAAGTTAGTATGGTATGCACAAGCTAACTCAACATTTACAATATGAGGTTAAGTATTGGAGTTTTAAGATGAACCAATTTAGGACTGATTTGTAGGTACCTGCCTGTCTCATCCTGGACATGTGGGATTCAATCTTCATATGTGTTCTCATCCTGTATCCAATACACACAACTGCCATTTCCTTTTGCATATTATGCAGTATGCTGTTCTGGTTATTTAACTCCCTAATCCGGCTGTGTGTGTGTCCTTTTCACCTGTCATTAAAGTAACAGGATTATTTTGCTTTCTTTTCCAGTGATGTCTGGATCATATAAGCATTGCTATTATGATTATTCTTACTTTCATTATCTGATCTTGAAAGTAGTAACAATATTTACATTAAATATTAAGCTAGCACTATCTTGTTAGAAAGCATAACAGACAGGCAAGTCAGAGACTGTCCTAGCCACAAATGCATGCATTTAACTGAACCCTTAGTCATATGACTCGATGTGATGTAGCAACAGAGGGTCCATTATCATAGTGAGCAATGCTTGTGTCGCTACATAATGATGCACTGCATATTAATTAGAAAAACCTTCAAATATCAGGTATGTGTTCCCTCCCCCCAAATTACAACACATTTCTCAGTTAATGATCCAGCGTTCTTATGTAACACGTGGCATAAATTTGACAATGAAATTGTAATTATAGAAGGAGAGAATCCTAGCTCCCTCCTGGAATAGCCGCATGACTGTATGCAAGATAGTATAGCTTTCTGGGCCTTTATTGCCACACTCGCGAAACAGAGCCCCTATGTGCTCCTACTACAAAACAGACACTATAGAAAGACAGGCATCTTCATTTATAATTAACATATTTTATTTTTAGCATCGGTTACTAATGAGAAATGGCAATATATTTATAATCAGTGACATTATAATAGAATAGCAATTTATAATTAGAGACATGAAATAAAATTGTTGATTCATGTTCTTTAATTCCTTAAACATCCAAGAAACAAGTACATCTGAGAATATTTGGGGGGAGAAGCAACAATATTACAAATTCCCCAGTGAATACAGATAACTGTTACCAGAATGCTTTCTGAGACTCACTTTCCTGGACTCATTAGTGATGTTTTAACCAAGAGAGAGTGCAAAGACTATCTATTGCATTTGCAAAACAAAACAGATTAATATCACGAGGCAAACTGAGCATGTCATTCTCCTAAATCGAAAAACAAGTCAAATAGCAATGATAACTCTTACCTTAATCTTCACAGCATCATAACGGATTTGTGAAAATTCACAAAGACCAAAAGAACCTCCAACAACCAGCAACTGAAACAGAGGACAGGAATAGCTACATGAGATAGGGTAGACGCCACTTGGCTACATTCAGTTAAACAATGAAGACTATACACAACCTACCATTATTTTTCCTAGAAAATTATTACTCATCTTTTAAAAGAGGATGTGGTGGGTATTACCTTCAAAAGCACTCCAGTGACACCTGAAACCTGGGCAAATATTGAACCCTAAATATACTATGTTTTTTCCTATACACATATACAAATTACAAAGTTTAATTTTCAAAACTGGCACAATAAGATTAGCAACAAGAACTAATAATAAAGTACAGCAATGATAATGATAATATAGTGTAATAAATTCCATTTAAAAGCTTATGAATTGTTTATATCTGGAATTTTCTTTCTTTCTTTTCTTTTTTTTTTTTTTTTTTTTTTTTTTTTTGACAATAACTGACAAGATGCAACAAGTGAGCACTCAGTGAGGAAGGCCACTATACTACCCGGGAAAAATTATAATAGATTATTACTGAATGTTATAAATCACCATCATATGTATTTGCCTTTTCTTGTTGGCTGTTTTTTGAGGCAGGGTGTGGTGATTTAAATAAGAATGGCCCCATGGCTCATATATTTGAATGCTTAGTCATCAGGGAGTGGCACTGCTTAGAAAGATTAGGAAGTACGGCCTTGTTGGGGTAGGTGTGGCCTTGTTGGAGGACTTATATCATGGGGGTGGGCTTTGAGGTGTCATACGCCCAAGCCAGGTGGGTCTCTCTTCCAGCTGCCTGCAGATCCAGATGTAGAACTCAGTTACCTCTCCAGCACCATGTCAGCCTGTGTGCCACCATGTTTCACATCATGAAGACAAGGGACTAAACTCAGAAATGTGAGCCAGCCCCAATTAAATGTCTTCCTTTATAAGAGTTGCCGTGGTCATGGGGTCTCTTCACAGCAGTAGGACACCAACTCATGCACAAGGCCAGGATGGCCTTAAACTTGCTTTGTGCCTGGGAATCACCTCAACTTCTGATCCTCCTGCTTCCAAATTGAACTGTCCTAGCCATGTTTCCTATGACCTTGTTTGTTTGTTTGTTTGTTTGAGCCAGAGTTCACTGTGTCCCTGGCTACCCTAGCATTCACTATGTATACCAGGCTCAGACTCACATATCCTCCTGCCTCTGCCTTCTCAGTGCTGGGATTAAAGGCGTGCACCACCAGGCTCAGCTCTCTGTGTCTTTTAAAAGTAAAAAATGAGAAAAAAATTAAAGTGAAAAACGAATGTAAAAGAATTAAATAATGTATGATTTTTCCCTTTTTTTCCTACAGATTGATCCTGAATTGGAGAAAAAGTTGAAAGTGAATAAAATAACTTTAGAGTCAGAGTATGAGGTATAGTATGTTACTATTCTGTGTTTTGAAACAGTCTCACTAGTCATGACTGGTTCTGTTTCTCAAAATAAATTAGTAGTGAAGAAAAGGACATAAATTTAATTCAAATATGTGGTATTTGGTAAATTATCTAAAATCTGGAACCAGAAGTGCTGGAGATCCAAGCGTTTTTTGGATAAACTTCACCAGTGGAGCACTCCATGTCTATAAGATGTTTGTTTGTTTGTTTGTTCTGTAAAGGAGAATCTGAGGACAAGCTTTGTTGTTTCCTGTGCCCAGTAACTCGGAAGGCCTCATTATTTAAGTGCCCCCCCCTCCCCGCCGCAGACCACACTGCCAGGGCTCGGCTTTAGATTCGGTGCTGTGAATCAAAAGGAAGTTTTCTTCTTGAGCAGCCCTGGCCGTTTAGTGTCTTAGCTGATGTCAGGGTAGCAGGAGAATGCTGAGGAGAGGCCTGTGCTTGGCGGGGATGGAGGTCAGTCCCTGGGGCGTCTCCGCACTGTGTCCTGTGCTCTTCGTTCAGTCCTAGGGCACTGGTGTTAGACAGTGAGGCTTGGGTCTTGCCTAGCTCCTGTGCACAGCCTGGCAGTCGGCCTACTGCATGCTTCGCAGATTTCCTACCAGGAATCTTTCCTGTGAATGGCTCCTAGGGCCACATGCTCCCAGGACTCTGTCTTGTCAGCCCTGCCTCGCATCTTAAGAATTGTTTTACATTCTCATGAGCACATGGACTTTACTGTATCTGGATAGCGGTCACTCTGCTATCGATGCCCTTTGCCAGCAATGTTAGCACATGTTTGCTGTCCCAGTACTTGAGGAGGCCGAGGCGCTAGGCTTGCTGCTAGTTCAAAGGCAACTCAGGGTGCATAAGGAGTTCAAGGTTAGCCTGGGTTATATAGACTGTGTCTCAGAAACAAAGCGCCTTTTAATTCCTTTAGATAAGTGGTCCTCAACCCTTAGTTTGTGGCCCCTTTAAGAACACCGGAAATAGCAGCTGTTTACATTATAATTCATAACAGTAGTGAAGTTCCAGTTATGAAGTAGCAACAAAAATAATATTATGGTGGGGATCACCACAGCAGGAGGAGCTGTAGTAAAGGGCTGCAGCATTAGGGAGGTGGAGCGCCACGCCTTTACATCATTTCATAACCATACTTGAAAATCCTTACAGTAAATTAGCATTTTGTATATCCGTATGTATTTAAAACTTGCTCCTGACTTCCCAAGAAAAATGCTTTTCTTTACTGATTTCCTGTCATTTGGTTGGAACGTTGGACTGTCCACTGAGGAAGTGAGTGCTGTGTGGGCAGTGGTTCTGTGGAAGCTTATCTGGGAGTCGATTTTCTGTGTAGTTCTTTTAGTAATCACAAAAGGTAAGAGATGAATATAGAATATTTTGTGTCAACTGTTAGTGATAACTTATAAGAGAGAGGATGCCAAGGTGGCCTGTGCTGCTTGGTAAAGACTGTGTAGCTAGTCAGCAAAAGAGTTAATACCTAGTATCTATGCATCAAAGGAAACATACGCCACTTTCTCCATTCGTGCCTATAAATTATTTTCTTTAATATGGTATGGGCTTGTACTAAAGCAAATCATCTTGTCAATGATGAAGCAACGAATAAACATAATTATCGGAGCTCTTGCCAACCTCAACCTTTAACCGCCAAGAAAGCTTACTGTCAAACGAGGAGAGCAACAACAAGCACGTTTGTGAACGGAAAGGAGAGACTAGGAAAAAAACCTAAAAGCTCACATCTTTAACTATCTCTTCTGAGCACGCAGCGGACCATCAGCCAAGGAGGCCCCGCCCCTTCCGGAGACCCCGCCCCACTCAGGCGGCAGCCACTCACCAACATGGGGACTCCGTAGCGAAGGGTCTTGTTCTTCCGCAGAGCCCGCAACACCGCGGGCGCAACCATGGCTGAAGCTTTGGCCAGCTTAGCCGCCTTCGGAGCGGCCCCGGCCCTGGCCCCCTCTCAGGTGAAGCTGTAGACTCAGCTCTGACTTTGAGTGCCGGGTCCTCGCCTGACAGGCCTCCGCTAGTCCAAAGTAGTCGATTCGTTGTAACACACTCTCGTACCGCCCCTTCCTCTCCAACCCCTCCGCCCCGGAAATGGAAGCCACTGAGGTTTGGTTCCGGGACGACAGGGATACCGGGTGCAATTGGATTTTCGATTTGGAAAATCTATAATTCGCGCATTCTGGATCTTGACTAGCGTCTTCTGGCTCAATAAACTCAGCTAAAGGGCGGGGCTAATTTTGAAGCTCATGCGAAAGTAGCGTGAGTAACCAGGTTAATAAATGCTTTTTTTTTTTTTTAAGTCGTGGCTTATCAGTCATAACTGAACCTTTAATGCTATTACTTTTACTGTGCGATAGCCTGTAGTTAATGAACGCCTGTTTTCCATTGTTTAAGCAACTTAACTTGTTTGTGTACCTCTGAATGACTCAAGGAACACAAAGACAAAAAAGAAACAGGCTGTCTAATGGGGACACCAACTAAGGTAAAAAGTATGATAGCTTGGACACCCACCGTGTCATTTTCCAGGAAGAGACAAAGTTTTACGTCTGCCTCTACCTCCCTGATGCCACTGAAATGCTTCTGGTGTAGCCTCACAAGTTGTGCCCACAGGAGAAGCTCTGTATCTCTTTAGACTTAGGCTAACATTTATGTCAGAGGAAAAGAGGGCAGGAAGGGAGAGGGGAGAAGGAGTATCTTAATTTTAACTTCTCTTAAAGATTTTAAATTAGTCTTCCACCGCACTGAAAGACAGGCTAACACATAATGAATGATAAAATTCTCTTGGCTTTGCCCCCACTGTTGTTACAATTTTCTTAGCAAGCTTTAAAACTCTTAGTTAGAAGACTTCAGACTGGTACTGTTTTGGGTTTTTTGTTGTTGTTGGTTGGTTGGTTGGTTGGTTTCGTTTGGGTCTGCCACTGTTCATTCCTTACTCCATCCTGAAAGACCTAATATTTCTTAATGAATATGAATTTACACACCTTCAATACTCACTTCCTGGGACACAGTACTTGAATTCTACTGTACTCTATAGGCAATGTAAGTTAGTCCCTCCTCAGAGCTCCAGTAGCCTTTGACATATAATTTGCAACACTGTGTATTGCATTAGTTTATAAAAAGCATTACCAGTGTTACTAGCATGCAAACAAGAAAATAGGATAGCAACAATATCTCAGAGTTTGAATTTTAATAAAGGGGGAAAGAAATCACTTTAATTAATCCAAAGGAAACTTTGATGTGTCTAGGACAACCTTTACTAAAGTAAGACTTTTTGTTAATTCCTTCCCTCCCCCATGACTTCACTTGACTGTGGAAAAGAAGGCTGCAAATGTGGGGATGGAGTAGCAGAAGGGTATGCCATCTTAAATTGGGAGGCTGAACAACATAATTGGGAGTATTAGAAGAAGTCCATGTAGCTTTACTGGAAAGAGTCTGGAGAAGAATTGAAAGAATGGGTTTATAATGACAAGGGAACTATAATTTATGGAGTCTCCTGCAAAGCTGCCATTTGGCCTTTTGGATTAACTATGCTGAGTCCCCTGCCTCTGGATCACTAGGATAACAGGTGTATGCCATTACGCCTTGCCTTGGATTGACATCTTTCTTTCGTTTTGAAAAACGTCTCTGTGCAAAGATGAAACCATAGGGGCTACAAGATTTATTAATATAGCGTAAGGTGTGTATCACGTGCAGCATTGACTTCATCTTATTCATTTCCCTGTGGCATTTGATAACTCATGCAATGTCCACATGACTTAAGCGTGTTACTTCTCATTTGGACAGATAGTAGAAATCAAGGAGCCTGGCTCCAAAGCTCTAGACATTTTCCGACCTCACTACATAAAAGATCATCTTTGAGTCATACTCTGCCAAAGCCCTGCGACCAGCTAGTAGTATACAGTGCAGTTAGTCACATACATATATTCTAGATAATGCTATAACCAGTGGTCTCTCTCCTTTTCATATAAGGAATATATACAGATTCATACAGGGTAACAGGCTTATCCAAGGTCACACTTAGTCAAGTAGTACAAATATTCCAAATATAACTTCCTGTAGAATTAACTATTGATTATCTCATTGATAGTGGCTTCTATGGATGTTTCATGGATTCTCTCCCACACCCACCCACGTTTTTTTTGTTTGTTTGTTTGTTTGTTTTTGTTTTGTAAACCTTAAGTTAGAGCCTTTAGTCCTTGTAGTTAACTTTAAGCCTGAAGTCCTTGGATGAGAAACAACCCCACAGGCTCAAATGTTTGACTGCTTGGTTCTCAGTTGGTGGGACTGTTTGGAGAGGACTAGAAGGTGTGGCCTTGTCAGAGGAGGCATGTCATTAGGAATGGGCTTTGAAGTTTCTAAACCCCATGCTATTCATTCTCTCTCCCCCTCCCATCTCTCTACCTTGTGCATGTGGATCAAATGTAAGCTCCCAGCTGCTGCTCCTGTGTCATACATGCTTGCCTGCTGCCATGCTTCCCACCATGATGGTCAAAGACTTTAACTCTCTGGAACCATGAGCCCAAAAGTAAACATTTTTTTATGTTGACTTGATCATGGCAATAAAAAAGTAAGACAATCCTTTTTCTACTTTTGTCCCTCTGTCCCAGTGATTGCGTGTGTGTGTGTGTGTGTGTGTGTGTGTGTGTGTGTGTGTGTGTGTGTGTGTGTACATGCATGCTGACATCAGGAGACTTGAGATAGGTCCCTCCCTTCACCATTCAAGTTCTCAAATTTGGTGGCAGGAACCATTACCCAGCCATCTCTCTGCTCTGTCCCAGTAACTGTCAAACTTCAGTGTCTGAGAGTCCTCTCAGACTACTAAAATCTACTCTAGGCCCGACCACTAGTTTTTGATTAAGCAGAAGGTTGGGGCCTAAGGTATTCTCCTAACAAGCTTCCGGTCAGACTGAAACTGCTGGTCCAGGGACAATACTATGATCTATCTTCTTTCCCTAAAAACATTTTTCCTTCAAATTTGACCAGAGCAGGAGTTTCTGATACATTGCTAAAAACTGGAAACCGTAGCCTCATTCTGAAATCGCTAAATCAATATGCCACACACAAAAATAGTAATAACAATCTTATTTTTGTTCTTCTAATTGTTGTAACTTCTAAGTAGAACTAGAGTGGCTGAGGTAGGTTTGCTCTGGTTCAATTCCATTTGGCCAAAACCAGTTAAAATTAGGTCCTGGGCACGAAGCTAGAAAACTGTCTTCCTTTATGCATGTTCTCTGCCAAGAGTGACCACAAGCACTCTCTAGGGTGGCTCCCTTATCACCTTATTACTTTCTATGGGGTGTGAGCTACATAGAGGATAAATGGGGCCATGTGTAAAACAATTTTAGGACCTTAATACTTGTAACTTTTTGAAAAGTTATAAGAGCTTCCTATACCATGCTCTACAGTGAATGATCCCCCATTAATTATTTCCAAGCAAAACTAAGCCCTACTCTATAACCTTTTCAGAAGCAACATTACCTATTTTGTGCAAGAGTGCAGTGGTCCCTTCCATACAGACCGATAAATCTAAAACAGTTCAAAATATGATGCTGTGAAGGGCAGTATTGTGATGGCTAATATGGTCACCTCGACAGGTAGAACTCTTTGGGCATCTCTGTAAGGGAGTATGTAAGTTAGGTAAAATGAGGTGAAAAGATCCATCTTAAACGTGGGCAGCACTATAGCATGAGAAATCTGCAGGGAGAGTCCCAGCATGCATCACACTGCTTCCTCATGACAGACACAATGCAGCAGCTGCCTCACATACCTGCTGCAGGCCCTGCCTGCCATGGTAGGACTGTCCCATCAAAGTGAGACAAAAACTCATCTCTTGTTTGTTTTTAACCAACAAGAAAAGTAGCTGATACAATTACCTCTGCCACAGAATACATCAAGTAGAACAAAAGTCCATCCAACCTTTTCGATTGTCAAGGGCAAAGAACTCATTTAAAAGCTATCAAATTATTGGCAATCAACTGGAGCTTCCTTCTTGGGTAGATGAACGTGAGACCCGTTATATGCCAGTGGTGAAATGGGATGCTTTTCCATGTATTTACTTTGTGTGTATGTGTGGGGGTGCATGTGGAAGTCAGGAGACAACATGGGAAAGCCAGTTCTCTCCTTCACTATATGGATTCTAGAGATTGAACTGAGATTGTCAGGCTTAGTAGCAGGCACCTTTACTCACTGAACAGTCTTCCCAGGCCTGAATATTTTCTATGTTTAGATATACAGTGACTTAATAGCATGTTGTATGAATTTGAAGTCTGAGAGGAGGCTCAACCTTCTAGGTTTGCCTAAGTATAGTTTATGATGTTTGAGAGTAACAAAATTGGCAGTATGTTGACTGTATCACTATTAAGTAATACATGACTGTAAAACTTTATTGGAATATAACCATACCTTCTTAATACTCATGGTGGCTTTCACATTATAAATGCAAAAACATAGGAATTGCAAACCTAAAACATTTTTTAAAATGTGGGTGGGCTTTTGGGGGGTGGGGGGGACACGTACCCTAGTGCTGGAGTGATCGTCAGGGGACAACTAGAGGGAGCCAGATATCTTCCACCATATGGGTTACAGTAATCAACCCAGGTCCTCAAGCCTGGCAAAATGTGCCTTTACCTGCTGAGCCATCCATCTCACCAGCCCTAGGTGAGATTTACTGGGCTTTCTGAATTAAGGTTTGCTGACTTGTGATCTTGAGTTTGAGGTAAACTGGCAGGTCTGGTAACAAAACAGCTATGCATCTGGAGCAAGTTATCATCTTCTTTTAATACTGAGTTACTTCACCTATAAAAAATGAGACTATCCAAATTGCCTTGCAGTTTTGTGAATTTAATATTCAGAAAGGACAGGAAAATACAGCATCTAGCACCTGGAAAATAGAGGCAGTAGAGGGTTCTGGTTATGAAGGTTCTAAAGCCAGGCTGCCTGGCTTTAAATCCTATCTGACTGATGCTTAGTAACTGTGTGACCTGGGCAAGTTTCTTTCTTTCTTTTTCTTTTTTTAAAGATTTATTTTATGTATACTCCTGCAGGCCAGAAGAGGGTATTAGATCACATTATAGATGGTTGTGAGCCACGATGTGGTTGCTGAGAATTGAACTGAGGACCTCTAGAAGAGCAGTGTTTGAACCCCAAGCCATCTCTCCAGCCCTGTGTGGGCTTCAGCTAACAACTGGAACACTGGTGAGCACTCAGTAGTCGTTAGGCAACTCTTATCAGCACCTGTCCTGTCAAAAGCCTCAAATTTAGGTTTATTTCCTCTTCCCATTGTCCCGTCAGAGATGTTGATTTAAAAAGGTGAGAGAAAAACAAGGAAATACTTATTTAATAATCTCCAAAAGAAAAAATTCCAAGACTGTAAACAAATAACCCACAAGTTCAACAGGACTTTATTAAATGCCGTAGTTCAATTGGCAAATGTAGACACACTGGCATCAGTGAGCTTGAAATCAACACTGTATTTGTGGTGATACTTTCTAGTCAATATGAGTTATGTCTACTTGCTTTCCAAGTAGCTTTTGGGCTTCTAACCTATAAAACAGCTGCTGTTTATATCCAGGAATGCAAGCGGACATAAAAATCAGAGCAGAATGGAAATAACATAAGGTGCTTAAGGAAAATAATTTTCCAAGAACTGAACAGCCTGGAAGGGGTACAAGTATCCATTAATAACATTCATATTGAAATAGCATTGGAGACACATCATTAAAACTAGAACAGATTTAACTGTGTCTTTATTTGCAAATCTTCCAACTATGAAAAGGATCATCCCATTTTCCTGTGACAGTCAATACATTACACAGTTCTTTTGTAAATCACCCTTCTGATTAGTAACAAAATTGCATTTAGAAACCTCTTCCCTTTCCTTCCTTCCCTGTAAAAACAGAACAATGAGGGGAACTCAGTTATAGGCATTAGTGTTTAATGGAGCTAGAGTCCTTATATCAACAGTGCTTTTCTGTCAATTTTTATATTATCAAGTGCATCAGGTGAACAGTCACATGCTTTCTTTCTCTATATAAACATCAGCACAAATCAGTGGCAGCTCAGAATCTGCCACTGCACAGAATTCTTTAAATACTGCCTTTTTTTTTTTCTTTTATCTTATCTGCACTGTAGGATGTGAGGGCTAGTCTCAAAAAGGTTCTACAGAGAAGGCTTAGCATGGGAGAGCAGCCAACCCTACAACTATTGTGAGAGGTAGAAAGCTGAAGAACTCAAAATGTGTACTTACTGTGATGTGAAAGAGCTACACTAACGTCAAGACCACCACAACCACACGCTGGGCTATTTCAGTTTGGTGACCACATTTTATCTTTGTATTTCTTTACTGGTGTTGATAGTTATCTGTTAACTGAACAGGGGAAATCATCTGTACAAAGATACTTTCCACTAAAGGTGAAAATAAAATCTACTGAACTACAGAGAGAGAGAGAGAGAGAGAGAGAGAGAGAGAGAGAGAGAGAGAGAGAGAGAGAGAGAGAAAGGACTTCCAACTCAGAGATCTGCTTGCCTCTGCCTCCTAAATGTTGGCTTAAAGACATGTACCAACATGCTTGGCCGCTAAATCTATTTTAATTGCTATTGCACATAAAACATAAAATACTACAAACAGCTTGCATCTAAAACTACTGGAATTAAAACAACACATGATTGGGCTTCTCAGATTGTTTGATGTACTCTCCCATTCCAATCTTGATGCCTACAATCCTCTTTGGCTGTCTATCAGGTCCTTTACTGAAAGCCCACAGAGGAAAAAAAGTACACTGAGTTTTTTTTTTTTTTTTTTTTTTTTTTTTTTTTTTTTTTTTTTGATTTTTCGAGACAGGGTTTCTCTGTGTAGCCTTGGCCATCCTGGACTCACTTTGTAGACCAGGTTGGCCTCGAACTCACAGCGATCCGCCTGCCTCTGCCTCCCGAGTACTGGGATTAAAGGTGTGCGCCACCACGCCCGGCTACACTGAGATTTTAAAATACAGTTTTTGTATGTATTCATGTTGTGGACACAACAAATTTGAAACAAAAAAAAAAAAAAAAAAAAAAAGGTGGGAGGACGTCCTCCAAACAGACTGGGTCTAAGTTGAAGTTAGCTCACCTTTCTTAGCCTGATTTTTCTCCATTATAATAAAATTTTATCCAAGAGTATTTTAGAATCACTGTCCTACAACTTGGTTCTCTTACTCGCTGCACAAGCTGAGGTAATAACTAACCACAAGTTACTGGAAGTTGATCAGTCTGTCCTTAGTACCCAGGTGTAAAACAATATTACACTTCTTACTCTGCCTCTGTATTGGGGCGGAAACTCAAGAGAGCTGGGCTCTGGTCTTAGCCAAGTTCTGGCTTCTGGCTAGAGCTGTGACTTCAGGTGATTTGAAAATTTAAATGTCATGGAGCATTTCCAACAGAGACTGCACATTTTGGCCACCTGATGAAACATACTTTATTGCTGACTGAGTCCCCTTCCCAGAGGTTCTTAATGTGCGCTGACCTGCTAGCTGTCCAGGTGATTCTAAACAGAAAGACAGCTCCTGGCAGTGGTGAATCTCAAGGTTCAGCATTAATCAGTACCTAGGATAGAGTTGCTGGTTGCTCCGCTCATCTCACTCCGTAAGTACGGGATGTAACCCACACACTTTCAGGGAATACTGATGCTTTTGTCCAGAGACCTTGCAGGTAGCCTGCTAGGAATATTACTGATACTATCCTCCAAAGTTCTGAGTTTAAATCATAATTCTATTATTACTACCCATATAATCTTAGGAAAATAATTTGTTCTCTCTTCTTCAGTCTCTTTACAGTAATACTTAGATCTCAGGGTAATTCATAGTGTTACCAAGCAGTTTAGTACAGTCCCTGGCATAGACTATAATTACAAAGACTCATTTTATCTGTTGCCTGTGACTAGATGGTCCAGTTAGTTACATGAAATCACTCACATGGAAAACTTCAGGGAAAAAAAAAAAAGAAACAGAAACAACTGAAGCAAACAATATCTATTAAAATTATATATAATACAAGATAAATATAAGAAATACTTTTAAGTATTGGGACTTAAAAATACCTACAATCAATTTTCAAAACTTTAAACAATATAATTTATGTGGTGGGAGCATCATATACAATCTATAAGGTGGTAGGAATATTAGAGTCAGTCTATAAGGAACATAAATTTTTAGTAATCTATAATGCAGTCTTAATACCTCATCTATGATAATTTTAGTTTTTATATAACCAAGAGTGAAATGCTAAAGATTTGCCTAAAACTTAATGTTTTGGATAAGCGCTATTTATTTCCCTCGGAGACCCGACGATATCAGATTCCCTATCAACCAAAGTAAAACTTTATACCGATGGTATTTTTTATTACATGTATCCACACACAACAGTTTTCTATCCTCCTTGCCACTTCTTTCACTTTGTATGTCTGAAGGTCTTTTGAAATAAAATGTCAAACCCTGAGGTGAATCCTAGCGGTAAGAAGCAGGCTGTGGCAGAGCTGTTATCCATGCCATCAGATACAGGGAGGGTACCAGACACTGGGCCTCCAAAGTGGTGCTGGTTAAGACAAGAACTGAGACAAGAACAGTTTTGTTTTCTGTGGGACTTAATGACTCCTGTTATTAAATCAGTTGCAAAAAGTACTGAATGGCTTAGTTATATGAAGATTGTTTAAAGCAAATGTCTCCCTGTATCAACAGTTTACCCTGAGGCAAAGTCTTATTGGACTGTTAAGGATTTTTCTTTCCATTCTACCCTGACGCCTGACACAACAGCTTTCCTTTTCTGAATTCTTTATAACACCTTTATAACATCTGTGTATCTTTGTTGCTGCATCGTGCTGTTTTGCATGGCAACATTTCTTTTCTTACTGGTCTCATTTATTGCTCAACCTGTTAGACTTTTCACCTAAGCATGCTCTTACTAGATGGTAAGTGCCTAAAGATCCTCACCCTGCCCTTCCTCTAAGGAACCTTAAGTGCGCCTCTTCTCAGGGGCTATTTTCTTTTGCTCTCTGCAATATAAACAATGTACACTTACATGACTAACTCCATTTTAATGCTCTCTTCCTAACTGTAACCATGATGTCCTTTTGGATGAAGTATATGCTTTCCTTTCTTTATAAAGGTGTCTTGAGAAAACTAAAATGCAATAAACATTTGTTAAGTAGCTGCTAGATTGTCAAGAAAAGTCTTCATAAGCTTATGTCAAAACAATACTCTGGTCAATATATTTAGAAGACGGAAATTATTGTGGTAAAGTGAAAAAAGACTAAGCTTGGTTCAACTATCCTCAGCACTCTAAAAGCAACTTAGAGACTACATCAACAGGACAGCTCCTACCTCGCTAATATCCCTGCTATTCTCTGGCATCTATTCATCCACTTTGTAGTCTCAGGCTTTCCTGAGAAATGCTCAAGAAATTTTCTGCTCCCTCTACCAAACAAAACTTACTTCGTCCCCTTCTCTGAAACCCAGTCCATAAACTTACTAAAACAAAAAACTAGTGTTTAGAGCTTTGGGGTAAAAAATTTTTTAAAAAAGGAAAACCACTAAGTCTTGGCCTTCTCATCTTAACTTAGTCATAAGCAGGCTGGTTTTAGGTCCATCCTCTCAGGAAGGCAGGTCCTTCCCTCAGGTTTTGCCTGACACTAGAAACTGAAAACCGTTGTGTAGCTTAGAGGGTTCAAGTGCCACCACCTTGAGGCATGGTCTTTTTTTTTTTTTTTTTTTCCAGTTGTTTTGATGGTTTATTTGGCCCTACTGCTGCCCATACCCATCCCAATGGAGTCTTTAATAGCACTGTAAAATACCAACTAGAGTAGCTCAGAGACTGGTAGGGCTCATCTTTATACCCCAAGTCTTTTGAACAGACTGACGTGGGCAGCGCTGTTTTACTACAGTTTACCACGTCACTGTAGCTACGGGATAATGCTTGTTCAACTGTTAATGAATTGCTTCAGTTATTATTCTCCTACTGCCACTGATTGAGCATTCTCTTGTAAAGCAAACTTTCCCTCCCCCCCTTATACATGCTCTGCCAATAGCTCCCAAAGCTCTTCAGTTACAACCATCCCTTAGCACTGTGTATGTTTCTAACTTGTGGACAAAGACTTACAAACGTAAAAGTTCTCTTTTCAATCCAGAACTCATTGTTCAATATGAGTCTTGATTATATATGAAGGAATATGATCCCCTAGTCCCAAAAAAATTGTCCGTTAGAAACCCAGGAACCAGTATAGTTTTCTCACCTCTTTAATTCTCCATAAGGCATCAATGTTATGCTACCGTATATACATGTGTTACTGTATATATGTATTTTTTGAGGTAAAAAACTTCACCCACCTATGTCAAATATAGGCATCTACGTATGTAGTAACAAATTAAAGGCCACAAATACTTCCCAAGAAAAAGCATTAAAAGAAAAAAAAAATCAGCTCTTCCTTTCACGTAGCACAGCTAGCCTTCAAAGCACGCCAGCTAAGAAAAAGGTGCCATCCATGGTGACAGGTAGACTGAGCTTTTCCTCTTTGGGTGATAGCTGAATTTGTATTGGCAGTTCTAGTAAATATGTAACTTCTCATTTGTTCTAAGCAAGGCTTTTTCCCCAGCTTTTCTTCAATTAATACCTTTACTCTTCCATTAGAATCTGAAGTCTTGGAGACTTTGAACAGAAAGGTTTTGGGTGGTAATCAGTCACTTTAAATCATGTGTTGGCTATGTAGAGAAGAAAAGATATGGGAGAGTGTCAGAGATGGTGAGTGAGAGAACTAGTTCATTGGACACACTGGAAGGCAGCTGGCATTTCAAAGCTGTTTTCGGTATCTCACAAAGGCCCACACTGCTACCATGGTGAAGGCAAACACTGGTAGCAGCACCATAGCTACAGGAATTCCACTTGGTTCTCCTTCACCTCGATGTGCTATAGGTCCATTCTGCACTGGTAACTGAAAGGGAAGCAGAAATATTAACTCTCTGACTCCTGTGTATGCCACACTTAAAAGATGCAAGTCGACCATTTCCTGGAAGTGTAGTCTATACCACCCAAAGCTATAAAACGCACACACTTTCCAGCAGAAGGAGCTCCTCACCTAGCTGATACATCACTTTCACATATATTCTGGGAAGAAAATAGTTCTGATAGAAAAGCATTTAACCTTGTTTGGTACTGACTTTATGGGACCTCACAGAGTAAAGTAGAAAATTTCTGTTTCTATAATGTCTACTCCATATAGACTCCACCTTTATTTGTGCCCAGCATTGCAAACTTAGGAGCAAGAGAGTAACTTAGAAGCTGTAAAGCATTTCCAAGTACTGAAATTGCAACTGTGTTGACACAGTTTGGATCTGTTCTTATTGCATTCTAATGACTGATAGTCTTTGTAAATAAACATTTCCAGAAAGAAGACTTCCTTCCTCTCCCCTTTCCTGCTCAACAATAGCCAGACTTCTTGAAGGACCATAGGTTTCGTCTTATCCCTTTGTTTTCCTGATAGGAAGCTACTTTTCTTCTACATTTGCTATTCTACCATTTATTACTTGATGAGAAGTTCTGAAAAGACATGCTTTCTAGGAAGACATGGTTTTCAGGGTTAGATGAATTGTTTGACCACTACTACTTTTTGCATTGTAAGTGGATGCTTCCTAAAGTGAACACTGAAAATCATTTCCCATATACCTTCCAAAGGAATCCTTTTTATATCTGAAATATATGCCTATCACCTATATAGCTCCATAAGTTCTCCCATGCTTTAGAAACAGAGAAGAACAATAACAAAAGCAGATGCTGACCAATACTGTCTTTTATCAACCTGCTTTTGAATTGAACACCCACATTCTATTTGCAACTCTGGTTGCTTTCTTGGATGTCTTTTATGTTTTGCCTTTCTTCTTGTTTTTCTTTCTTTTTAAGTTTTTGTTTTCTTTAAGACTAGAGTTGCACACCATGTAGTTCAAGCTGGCTTCTACTTTCTCGAATTCTTCACTAGCTCCTTTAAGTCTTCTTCAGCCTCTAAATCCTCACTTGGCCTCTTAGCAAAGAGTACACCAATTTAAGAAAAATCATAGACACGCTTAACTTGGGCTGTAGATGAACTCAGAAATCCTTGGCGCTGTGGGAGGAACTTGGACCTCCTTTCCATCATCCAAATTATAAAACACCATTTACTTTTTCTTAAGAGTTGCCTTTCAAGCACTCAGGTCTTAGCCAATGTGGTCATGGGAAGATAACCTTTATAATGGGAGGCAGAAAGTATACCATCTTTGTAGTCAGAGTTTCATAAATAAGAGTTTTCAAAGGTACACATATGGTGCTTTCCCTAACAAAAAGTGAGTTATTCTACTTTCTTTCCATTTTCACTCGATCAAACTTTAATGCACTGAAGGTAAAACCTGGATTATAGACTTTTTTACTAATAATCAGAAAGGCTGAAGGACTCCTCCCTATGCTAGACAAACTCTACAAGGCAGTCACAGCAAAGGACAAAGCAGACTTCAAAGATTAAAAGTTTATTCACAAGTGCAATGCAAAAATCTATATACTGTTCCATATCTCAGTGCAAGTGATGCCTACCCTGTGCTGTACTCTCAGGGACACAGCATATCCCGCATTACGAAAGTGGTCTACAGCATCCTGGTGCAGCAGATTCTTCAGGTCTCGGCCATTTACCTGTCAAAAATAACAAGAAAGAAAAAAGAGCCAAGAGATTAAGTCTTGTAAGTGAACAATTTACTTTCATGCAGCCAACCAATCCCTTAAAAATAAAACCAAGCTTTCTCAGGGCAAATTCCAAGGGCTATGAGTATGGCTAAGCTACAAAGTGCTCAAGAGGAAGTTTCTTCAATTTTCAAATTTATGTTTTCCCATAACTGAGGATCCATGAACCATCTGACGTGAACCCAGGTTTAATAGATTGGTTCCTCCTCTTTCTTAGCTTCTGTGCTTATCTTGTTTGGATGTATCAGCTCCTGTTGCTGTATTTGCACATCATCTGTGGCTATCTGTCTGTGTCTATATAGGTAATGTCAGGTGACCCTCTGCAATATAATCTACTAGGTTATCCCCTTATCCTTTAAATTCCCAATCCTCAGCATTTCTAGCTTCATCCCTAGAAACATAATTCTCCAGCCCATTCTAGTAGGCTTATTTTATTAGGGAAATTGAACCAATTTCATTTGGTTCCATGTATAATTCCTGTCCTCCTTAAATTTACTAAAAATCTAATTTAGTGAAGATAGAAACCGTTACAGACCACTCGAATGTAGTTCATTCCTACTGTACAGACGTGACAAATGTGAAGGAGCACTAGTATTCTTTCTGGTGTTAGGAGTCACAACTGCTGTCTCTACTGCACTCAGTAGCGCGATACGTCCCACTCTATGCAAGATACATATTTTTATATATCATCAGTATGTCCAATGTCTCTTTATAACTTCCCACAAAAGCAGAATATCATAACATCCCTTTTAATGACACTCCTACCCCTTCATTCAGATGTATAATTTTTAAACAGTATATAATCAGTTAATCTGTAATATCTGTTCTTCAGTCTAACACCATGACTATATGCTATTTTCTCTCCTATGGTTGCCATTTTAGGTTGTGGATACTTAACTACATTATGGTGGCTGCCTTTTCGGACTTACTTTACAAAGTTTCTCCCCATTCCCACCTTAAATGCTGTCTCACAATCTGCTTCCCTATAGTACAATTCTGTTAATAAACATTTTACTGTTCAAGGCACAAAAATGGAACTGGTAAGCAAGGGAAGCAGGCACTCGACCTACTATGCAATCTCCAGCACATCTAACAAACTCCTTCGTCCAATTAAAAAATGTGCTTGCACTATGAAATGCAGCTGGCTCATGGCCCAATCTCTGTCATCAATATGACTTTTATGAGCATTGGTCAAAATGGAGCATTCCTATATGTAGTACAGAAGAACCAGCTACATCACCATGAACCTAGTAAGAATATTAAGTTCACGATAAGTGACTATTCTTGACTAGCTACCCTCCTTCACTCAAGCATACAGGAGAAATGAGAAACTCACTTTTATCTTTTCTTTACCCTAAAGAATATTCTCCTAGCTTCCAGTATCAAACAATCTTACCAACACACACAAAATAAACAATGAGTGAGGAATAGCTAGTTCTCAACATCAGGTCTTCTCCTTCATTACAAACGTCTGCTTCTGTTTCAATCACAGTGTAAATGATTGTCTTAAAAAAACTATTTACATTGCTTAAATTTTTTCTTTTTATAAACCATACACACTGGCCATAAAAAATTAAATTCCATTTCTTATGAGAAAAGAAAAGGCTGCACAATAAATCATGCAGTTTTCCATTCCAGCACCTGAAATCAAAACAACATATGGGCAATATTTAGGGAGGATAAGAAGAGTAAATTAAGAGTATATAACTCACAAGAAATTTATACTTAACTCTATTCGTTATCTACCATAGATGTGTGCTGAAGAAGGAACACTTTTCTAAGTCTGATAACTCACTAAAAGTTACAAAACATGGAGCATAGTTTACAGCACAGAAAGTATTCTATACAGAAATAGAAAAACCCATTAAAAATAAATTGAAAGGGCCAGTAGATGTGGCAGAGCATTTAACCTAGCATGTGAAAGGCCCTACATGCAGTCCCTAGAACTGTAAAATAACTAACTAAACAAAATAAGCTAATAATAAGTTAATAACATTTTATAGATACATCATAGCTAATAATAAATGAAAACTTAAGAAGCTAGGGGTAAAGGAAGTTAAATAGATGGAACCATTTAAAAGTAATATCCTACAAGGTTCACGTTAAAGAAGAAAGGCATCATCAGCTGCTGAGGCAGGACTATCTGCATGGGTTTGGGGGTTTTTGTTTGTTTTGTTTTTTCTCATTTCACTCAGTCTTTCTAGGGTGTTTGGATTTTATTTGCTTTTGTTTGTGTGTATGTATGTATGCATGTGCGCATGCACGCACATGCCACCCAACATGGGTGCTGGGAACCCTTAACCACTGAACCATCTCCCTAACCCCTGGAGTAAACTCTTAATCCATTTCAGCCAACCCCCGCATAGAGAAAGTCAACAGAAAGTTTATTTAGATATGAGATACATTAAATTTTCCTTCTTTGTAATATATAAAACCATGACATCATCTACTAGTTATTCTACTGTAACTTCCTTTTTAAAGTAATTAACCGTACTTTTTCATTACCTTTTAGGAAGACAATATAGTGTTAATTTTAGTATTAATATTAGTTTTAGCAAAGGATCCAAATGTTCTATATTGGCTACATTCTTAAGATTCTTGAATGAATCTGTATAGCTCCATAGCCACTTGCCTTGATTTATGTGTGTCTCTTTTTTGAGATAGGATCTTGCTAAGTAATTCACAATTGATGTTAACTCAAAATGTTCCTGCTTCTACCTCCCGAGTTCTAGAGGACTACAGCTGTGTGCCACCATGCCTGGCTGTGTGTCTTCCTGAGGATCTCTCAAATATTCAGAGATCAAATGAAAAGAAGGGAGACACTCTTTCCTTTCCTTTGTAGTCTGCCTTAACATGGCAGAGAAGAAGCCAATAAGCTGCTATCTAAGAGGACCAGGACACTTCACACACGACTTTTATCACTACTAAACTCTATAAGAGAAGATTCAAAAGAGAAAATTCAAAACAAAACTATAATAAAATCTTTTAAAGATATTCCTGTGCTATGGAACTTCTAAATCAATCTCTGACAAAATACTTAACTCTTAATCAAATACTGTCTTGGTCATTTACTTCAGCCTTTTACCAGTGTGGCCCTCTGGCCTTATTCAGTTCATAAGACAAAGCAGGAAATGATTTTCTCTTCTTAGACCATAGGTCACATCCACAGCACACTTGGAAGCAGAAGGCACTTCTGCAGCAAGAAGCCCCATCCTACTTCAAATTTCTTTTTTTTTTTTTTAATATATATATTTTTTTAAATTTTTAATTCGTTCACTTTACATCCCGATTGCAGCCCCCTTCCTCACTGCCTCCAAATCCTACCTCCCTCATACTCTCTCCTTCCTTCCGCTAGTCCTCAGAAAGGGGAGTCCTCCTCCCCTAACCTCTGACCTTAGCCTATCAAGTCTTATCTGGACTGCCTGTATCCTTTTCCTTTGTGGCCTGGCAAGGCTGCCTCACCAAGGGGAATTAATCAACATGCCGGGGGGGGGGGGGTGTCGCAGAGTCTATGTCAGTAGTCCCTACTCCCCTTATTGTGGGCCCCACAAGGAGACTGTGCTGCCCATCTACTACATCTGAGCAGAGGGTCTAGGTCTCTGTATTGTAGTGCGGCTATCCTGTATTATGTGGCTAATATCCACTTATGAGTGAGTAGATACCATGCGTGTCTTTCTGAGTCTGAGTTACCTCACTCAGGATGATCTTTTCTAGTTCCATCCTTTTACCTGCAAATTTCAATATTTCCTTGTTTTTAATAGCGGAGTAGTATTCCATTGTGTAAATGCACCACAGTTTCTTTATCCATTCTTCAGTTGAGGGACATTTGGGTTGTTTCCAGATTCTGGCTATTATGAATAAAGCTGCTATAAACATAGTTGAGCACATATCCTGTTGTATGGTGGAGCATCTTTCAGGTATATGCGCAGGAGTTGTATGGCTGAGTCTTGAGGCAGAATTATTCCCAATTTCCTGAGAAGGTGCCAGATTGATTTCCAAAGTGCTTGTACAAGTTTGCACTCCCATTAGCAATGGAGGAGTGTCCCTTTTCCCTACATCCTTGCTAACATTGCTGTCAATTGACTTTTTGATCTTAGCCATTTTGACACGTGTAAGATAGAATCTCAGAGTGGTTTTGATTGTATTTCCCTGATGACTAGGGATGTTGAGAATTTCTTTAAATGTTTCTTCTCTTAATCTGAGCAGAGCCCTTTGAAGCCAGGTCAAACTCCCAAGAACTCACTCTCTCAGTATTTCTCTATCCTTTTTTTTTTTTTTTTTTCTTTTTTCTTTTTATTTTTTTTTTTTGGTTTCTCACTACAGGGTTTCTCTCTATAGCCTTGGCTGTACTGGACTTGCTTTGTAGATCAGGCTGGCCTCGAACTCACACAGATCCGCCTGCCTCTGCCTATCTGAGTGCTGGGATTAAAGGCGTGTGCCACCACACCTGGCTTTGTCAGTATGCTTTAATATTTGGATTGGCTTTCTAAATGCCATGCAGGGGAATCTGAAAGAAGCAGACAGGGCATACAAAAATTGGGCTTCAAACCCAACAGACTTAGTTCCTCTGTTTTGAGATTTTAAAGCTGCTTACTGTCATGCCCTTTCTGTTTTGCTCTTTTGAGGTTTCAGATTTTTAAGGTTTCAGGTTTTGGCACTGACTTAGTAGCAAAGTGATGATATCTGCCTGCCTCTGCCTCCCTGAGTGTTGAAATTATAAGCATGCCCCACTATGCCCAGATTACTTTCCCATTCTTTATACCAATGATGTGTGTTATTTTCATTCAAATAAGCAGAGCTATAGAAGCCCAAAAGATTACTTAAAAAAAAAAAAAAACTCTATAGCATGAACAAGCTGTCCCCAACTCCCACAACTAACAGTATAATAATGGGACGTTGCCAGTGGGATGGAAATGAAAGATACAACCATAGATAGGTGTCTTAAAAGTCTTATGTTGCCTGGATTCTGGTTTACTTTAGAAATACTAATTTATTCTAAGACTAAGGGTCTGGAGCCGAAGAGATAGCTCAGCAGTTAAAAGCATGCACTGCTCTTCCTGAGGACCTGAGTTAAGTTCCCAGCAACCACACGGGCAGCTCACAATCTCCTGTGACTCCAGCCTCAGGCGAATCCTATTCCTCTTGCTTCCATGAGCACCAGCACTCATTTGGACATACCCCTTACACACACACACCACTAAAATAAAAAAATTTTAAGGCTAAGGGTCTATGAGTCCATATGACTGTATTTGTTAGTTAATCTTTCTAAATTTGCATGATTTTCTGATTTGCTCATTTGTTAAGCCTATGTTGAGCATTGTACTAAGGTATGTATGGAAAGCAAAAAAAAAATCTTAATTCTTGTCTGAGTTTATAAAAATGTAATTAGTAAGATTCATGATTACTATGTAATAAGAAACATTTAACAGGGTAAAATGGGAGCACAGCTGACAGATATCCAAACTAAACTTCAATTTTTCACCTTAATAATGAGTAAGGAAAGGCCCTGAATTTAAAGCATAAAATCCTTACCTTCCTTTTTCAAGTTAAGACCATTAGTAAAGGCCGATACTCTCCCAAGAAAAGGCACAAATCAATGTTTTAGTTGACAAAAGAGAGGTGATAACATTAACAAGAGAAAAGTTAAAACTGTGGGTTTTAAGTCTCCTCCATCTCTACCTGCTTTATGTTTTTAAACCAGGGAGGTAACTTCACATTCTATGTTAAATCTGCCTTGTCTGTCTGCAAGAATAATACTACCCTCCCAGACGAGTACAACGCTGAAGACTGATGAGTGTTCTTCCCAGTCAATGGTACAATGTAGATATTTCATTCCCAGGCAGGCAGGCAGGAAGTTTCCCAAGTTAGGGGTGAGAGGAGGTCTAGGGACCAAAGGGTAGCAAAGCGAGCCGGAGCGGAGCAGGTTCTCACCGAGAGGATCTTATCACCCTCCTGGAGCCGCCCATCCCGGGCCGCAGCCCCATTCTCTTTGATGCTGCTGACGTAGATGCCACTGTCGTTGGAGACATACTGTTGATCTGTCCCACCGACGATGTTGAAGCCCAGCCCTGAGAAAATCATTGAGAAGTGAAGAAGAGGGGATGAAGAAGAAAGAAGGGTTAGAGGAGAAGAAAGGACAGAAAACTGGTCTAGTGGGGAGGAGAGATTGATAATTCAGACTGTGAGGTAGCTAACACAGTCACGAGCAAAGACAGTAAGTCACTATCCACAAAAGCCAACAGTACCTAGATTGTTGATTTGAACCAGGCAGTAGTAGCATGATCAAAATGACTAGCTGACTACATTGAGCTATACATAACGTAGGAAAATAGTAAAGGTGAGTCTTGATGTAAGGGCTTCTGCTTGCACTTGATTTCGATCCTGTTGGTGACATTCAAATGACTCGAATCCTGGTATTTCTGAGTTAATGTAACAGGGCTAGCTGTGCTCATGAAAGGAAGCTTTGTTTTTAACTAATTATCAAATAAGATGTTATCAATTTAGAGGGAAAATGATTCCTAACAGAAGCCTCTGTGAGTGTTTCTTCCGTCAAGCTTTAGGAACACTTGTATATGGTAGTGTTTTGCAAGAAACATTCTTGGTAGTTTATCTCTTTTCTGTTCTATACTGTGGTAGAAGAGTACTGATATGGTTGTTGGCAGGAAACCTAAGAACTAGAAGTGCAGCTGCTGCTTTATAGGAGAACCAAGTCATCAAATTCACTCTTCTCTTTCTACATCAAGTACAACGAACTACATATCTGCGCACACTGATGGCCACGTTTACTCACAGTAGAAAAACTTCCTTACTGAATAGTGACTGGGCACTTCCTTCCTCCCAGTCCCTGGTAACCACCATTCTATTCTGTTTCTATGAGTTGAATCAGCTGACATGAGTAACAAATTTCAGTTACAGAAGAAACATTCTAGAGAGCTACTGTACAAGACTGTATCTACCCAAAATGATAGTGTATAGTATGCTTTGCTCACGCCTTTAATCCCAGCACTCGGGAGGCAGAGGCAGGTGGATCACTGTGAGTTCAAGGCCAGCCTGGTCTACAAAGTGAGTCCAGGATGGCCAAGGCTACACAGAGAAACCCTGTCTCAAAAAACCAAATAAACAAAACAAAACAAAAACCAAATTTGTTAATATGGTAGATCTAAGTACCTTTATTACACTAACATGTAGCAAGCAAACAAGTTAGCTACCTAACTAATTAAAATCTTTTCATGAACCAACCATTAATTTGTGGCAAAGATTATATTCTGTAATTTGATTTCCTTGAAGAATTGTCTTAAACATATGCAAATAAGGAAAAAGGGAGAGAAAAAGGGGAAGAGAGAAAAGAGACAAAGGAAGCTCTTCTTTATGTAACTACAGCCAAAATGTAGGGACACAGTACAACAAGAAGGAAGACAGTTGGAAACAACTTAAAAAACAACATGTTGGTGCAATACTAAGTGAAAGCCAGTCATCAGTTTCCTAATGATCTCAGTAGAAATTCATCACTGATCATGGGCTTTCTCTAAAGTTCTTTCCATGAGTAGAATGAAGCTAAGACTCAAAGTACTAACACACACTACCAAATCAACCCACAATCTAATGAAAATATACCAAAGAGGAAACATCAGGAAGTTTATATTTAAATAGCATACCTTGTACATGAGTCTTTGCCACCCAGAAAGGTTTGTGGTTGTTTGTTTGTGGACTTATCATATACAACAGGAAGAACTACTTCTAAAAGACTATTTTCATATCCTTGAAGGGTAGAGTAGGAAAAACATGAACTCTAAATTACTTATTCATTTTTTATAACTCCCTTAATTTAAATTATACATGATTGTAGGTTAAGTGGGGGAGGGGCTGGTAAGGTAGGGGAAGCCAGATGATTGAAGGCTTTGTAAATTTAGACTTAAAAACAGAGGCAGGTTTAAGCAAGGGGGGCTGAGGCCAATCAGTTTCTCTCAATGCTAAAACAAACCAGAGAAAAATCTACCAGTGAAATCTAACACCTTCACTACAGTTTGAGTCTCTCATGAAACAGCTACTGTCTCTGAAGATGCTGGGAATGAGGAACGAGTGTCAAGTGGCCAAATGAAACACAGTGATTATGCAGAGAGACTTTGTTCCAGGCTATTTATAGCTACAGAACAGCATCTAAAAAGTGGGGAAAAGACACCTGAGATTATTATTTGAAAGTGCAGTCTATTATTCGCCCCTAATACCTCATCGCAGTGATACATTTATTTAACACAGTATTATTTTTGTTGTAAGTGAATCAAACTACCTAAAATGAGAACACTTAGATTAACTGAAGCCCTTTCTTCAACCTTATTTGTAAAAATGAACTTATCTATGCCTTAATACTTTTGCTGGGATGAATGACAGTTACCACGGCAGTGGGTAGTAACATTACAGTTCATTCTTGGGGCTAGAGAGCTAGCTCAGTGATAGAGCACTGGTCTAACATGCTGGGAATGCTACCAATAAGCAAAAAGATCAAATCTTAGCCTTATATCTATTTACATAATTCTTAGTCCATTTGTTCAATAAAAATCACTAACCACTTACTAGTGGTCATACACTGTTATGTCCAGACGAAGGTGGAAAGCTAAGCTGTACTAAACTGTTCAGTTCTGACTTTAACCACAAACAAATGCATCCTTTTCCCTGCCCCTTTTAGATATTGCGTGAGTCAGAAGTATAAGTTTCAAGTTCATCTCTGCAACTTACCAGATGTGGACTGAAGCAAATCAGTTTAAGTCAGACGATCAGCTTTCGTTTCTGGAAAATAAGGATTACAAATTCTACCCTCTCTCCCTAAAAGGTAATTGCTGGACTCCTGTAACAATGTCTGAAATGTTTTCTTTGTAAAACACAGTAATTGTTACATTGGGGAAAGACACTGGGAGTTTCTGTCAATAAACTAGTGACTGTTACACTTCCAATTATGAGTCTAATGGGACAAAGAGGAATATATAATGTAGACATAAAATTTCAAGACAGGGTTTCTCTGTGTAGCCTTGGCTGTCCAGGACTCACTTTGTAGACCAGGCTGGCCTCGAACTCACAGAGATCCACCTGCCTCTGCTTCCCAAGGGCTAGGATTAAAGGCGTGCGCCACCATCACCTGGCATAAAAAAAATGTTTTAAGAATGAGAAAACACAGAGTAAAAGAATCTGTCCATCTATAAATAAAAAATTATAAGCCAAATTCACTAAAATTAAGTATGCTTGTAATTTATTTCCCAGAAATCCCCTTCAAAACTAGTTTTTAAGGGCTGGAGAGACAGCTCAGTGGTTAAGAGGGCTGGCTTCTTTTCCAATGGACCTGGATTTGATTCATAACTCCAGTTCCCAGAGCCCTCTTCTGACCTCTGAAGGTACCAGGCTTTCATGTGGTATATGCACATAACATTCAAGCTTATATAAAAAATAAATAAATAAGATACAGTTTTAATGAGAGTAATATTAAAAATCTGCAGAATTATCCAGCACATACATCCACCAACTAGAACAGGTATCAGCTGAAAACAACTAGAGGAGACAGATTAATAGTTATCTTATATATCAGCTAACTATCGCTGCATCCCAGAAAAATCTTTTGTAATTAGAGCGGGCACATATTCTGGTTTGTTGGGAATCTTGGTATACACCTGCTGTCCTAGCATAAGACTGATTTTTTAATTTCAAAAACATCCCACCTAGGGCAAATGTGACCATCCATCTATAAAATAATACAAGAATATACTCATTGCAATACATAGTGTACTAGTGGGGAAGTGACAGTTATCTAGGTTAGAGAAGAGATTAAAAGTTAAAAATTACAATCATTTAAAAATCTGAACAAAGTAACATGAATAGAATTCTGAAATGTTATAAGAACACATACACATACAAAAATTTATTACCCATTTACAAAAAGCATGCCTCTTTAAGGATATGCAAAGATTTACTGCCGTGAATACCTATAAGAGAGGATACATGAGTCATTTACATGGAAAGTAAGAATAAAACCAGAAGGCCGGGTGTGGTGGCGCATGCCTTTAATCCCAGCACTTGGGAGGCAGAGGCAGGGGGATCGCTGTGAGTTCAAGGCCAGCCTGGTCTACAAAGTGAGTCCAGGACAGCCAAGGCTACACAGAGAAACCCTGTCTCAAAAAACCAAAAAAAAAAAAAAAAAAAAGAATAAAACCAGAAAGGAACATTCTGACAACACCAGTATCCTCTGAAGCTGAAGAGTATAATTAATTCAGCCTTAGCACATAAGGTCCCAAATGTTAAGGTTAAGGGCAAAGAGAAAAGGAATAAAAGTGAAACTCAATCAGTTTTAAGGAAAAAAAAAATGAAGAAACATTACATTGTGAATTCTAGTTTTAATGTGCTAATAAATTTTAAGACATGGCAAAATTAAAATGAGTTGTTTATAGTCTTCAATTATATGAGCACACATGTAAGATAATTACAAAAACATAAAGCATATAAAATGATGTAAGATATGTGTCATTTTAATAATGTATGTGACATTTGAAATGTGTGTGTGTGTGTGTGTGTGTAATGGACGTCAACACTGCTCTTCAAGAGGTGCTGAAGACCGCCCTCATCCACGATGGCCTAGCACGTGGCATACGCGAAGCTGCCAAAGCCTAAGACAAGCGCCAGGCTCACCTTTGGCACCAGATCAACCTGATTAAGATTGATGACAAGAAACTGGGGGAATGGGTAGGCCTCTGTAATATCGATCGAGAGGGAAAGCCACAGAAAATGGTTGGTTGCAGTTGTGTAGTGGTTAAGGACTATGGCAAAGAATCTCAGGCCAAGGATGTCATCGAGGAGTACTTCAAATGCAAGAAATGAATAAATAAATTTTTTGCTTTAAAAAAAAAAAAAAAGATCATTTGCTGCTCTTGCAGAGGAGCTGGGCTCAGTCCCCAGAAGCACATGAGTGCTCACACCCATCTGTTACCCTAGCTTCAAGGGATCTGACTCCCTCTTCTGACCTACAAGGGCATCAGGCACCCATGTGATGCCCACACAAACACAGAGGCAAACGCCTGTACACATAAAATAAGTAAGAGTCTTTAAAAAGAAGAAGCCTGATGCTGGTGCCACACGCCTTTAATGCCATCACTTGGAAGAGGCAGGTGGATCTGTGATTTTTGAGGCTAGCCCAGTCTACAGTGTAAGTTCCAGGTCAGCCAGAGCTACACAGAGAAATGCTGTGTTTTGGTTTTGAAAACCAAAAAAAAGGGAGGAAGAGAAGGACACCCTGTGGGGTGGGAGAAAAATAAAGTGTGTCCAAATTGAAGAGTGCTGTAAAGCTAAGCAAGACATGCTTTCTTCTGAATGTCTCCTGACTGTAGGTCTGGACCCAGTTTACCATTAAGACCAATAGCAATAGCAACAGCTTATATTTATTGATTACTTAATATGTACTAAATAATATGATATACATTTTACATGTATACTATTTCATTTAATCTTCTTACCAAAAAATGAAGTATTGCTTAGTATTTTACAGATTAATTTTTTTTTTTTATGGTTTTTTGAGACAGAGTTTCTCTGTGTAGCCTTGACTGTCCCGGACTCACTTTGTAGACCAGGCTGTCCTCGAACTCACAGCGTTCCGCCTGCCTCTGCCTCCCGAGTGCTGGAATTAAAGGCGTGCACCACCACGCCTGGCCTATTTTTATTTTATTAAACTATAATTATATACTTTCCCCCTTCCCTTTCTTCCCTTCCACCCCTCCCATGTGTCCCCCAACCTCATTCCTTCCAAAATCCATGTGTCCCCTTTTTCCATAACCACTGTTATTACATATACATATAAACTAACAAATACATCTTGCTGAGTCCATTCATGTTGTCTGCATGTATACTGTTTCTAGGGCTGGCCACTTCTCAACAGCTGTCAAATAGCCTGTAGCTCTTCACATAAGAGTAGAGCTCCATGAGATTTCCCCAATCAACACTGGCATGTCAACTAATGTTGTCTCTGACTAAAATGCAGAGAACAACTGACTGGGATACCTAGCCCCTATTGATGCATCTACAACCCAACTAAGGCTCAGAGAATACCTCAAAGGAAGAGGCACAAAAACTGTAACAGGCAGAGAACCAGTAAGTCTGCTGTAAGATTGCATCTTCTAATTAGACAGGGGAGCCACACCCATAGGACCTCCTAGGATCCCCTGAATACCACTCCTTTCTTCTGTTTGCAGCGCTGGGGCTTCATTTCGAGGGGTACATGACCCAGCTCTTGCTCCACTAAAGTCTATTCCAGACAAAGGAGTTGTAAGGGCAGCCACCACTTAAGCACCTTAAATGAATTAAAGAACCTTTTTTTGGTGGGGGCGGGGGGCTAAGTACTTAGAAGTACTCGGTGCAGAATTAACATTGTATGAGTACACACTCTGCACCACTGTCTAAGTCCTAACAATCCTTTGATTGTTGTAACTAAAGAAACAGGCTATAAAGGGAAGTGACTTGCACAAAGTAATATTATATGGTGAAGTTAAGATCTACATTCAGTCATTCTGATTTCCTTCCCCCAAGGAGCAAGATAACTTTATATGGGACACAATGATAGTACCGATTAATACAGAGATATGATTGTCAAGACTGACAGTGAGCCACATAAATGAGAGTACTCAAGGACCCATTCTGATTCCTAAACACTATATTCTACTCGGTGATTTATATTGAAACGCAATTCGCTGTGCCTAGTACAGAAACCTGTCCCCACAGTAGTTGCTCAATAAATAAATACGTAAACTGAACAGAATAAATTGATGGTTAAAATGAGCAACTCAGGAGGTTTAATAATTAAGGCATTTTAAATCCACAGTACTAACTCTTCAGAGAAAGTCTCTGTTCCCAATATAATATGCCTGTCTGTTACTTATCATTACAGTAAGGAACGTACTGACAAATAAAGAAAACCTTTAACCTCAGAGAACAGAAAGATGATGCAACAATTAAAAAGCATTACACACATGATTGGTCCTTCCTTATCCTAGTATCTCATCTGATGGGCTAACAAAAAGTACAGCCTATCAAAGATATTTCAATGTATGATCTCTCTAAATATGCAGTATAAACTCTTTTCATGACTCTGAAAACTTGTCTTTCAAATATCTAGGTAAATATAATTATTCTCTTACCCTGTAATAAGCAACTGACCAGGTACTAAATATATGCCTTCCTTCTATTAGATCATGTTTCCCCTGGCTCTCTTATTTTCCACAATGAAATTAATCTCTTTAGTTTTGCCTCATATTACAATCTGGACCCTTTTTACTATAACTGCCTTTTTTCATAATATTTTTAATTAAAATATAATCATACACATGTTTCCTTTCCTCCCTCCAACTCCTTCCATGTGTATCTCCCCATCTCTGCCTCTCAAATTCATGGCTTTTTTTTCTTTAATTGTATAACTGCCTTCTTTTCAACTTTTTCTACTGTTTCTTACTCAACATACAGTAAACTTTATATATGGCAGGCATGCCATATATAAATAGCTTATGGGACAAGAGGAGAGTAACATTATCTAACTTATTTCTAAAACACTTGCTAAAGGCATTTATAGTTTATTGTGGTACAACACTGAATCCGAATCTATAAGAAACAGAACATATCTTATGAAGGTCAATGGCTCTTGGGTTACTTTCCTTAGTAGGGGTATTTTTAGCACATGGCCATCATCCCTCTCTGTCATGGCCTACGTATGCCCCCCACTCCCAAGGACTCAGGTACTACTTGCTTAGTTGTCAGACTGTGCCATTAGTGACAAGTGGTAGAGAGGTGGGACTTGGTGACAAAGTTATGCCACTGAAGGAGAATGCTCTTCCAAGGATAGATTTGGACTCTTTTCTCTACCTCTTAGCTTCCATGAAATGAACAACTTTCTTATCTACTGCTACTTAAGACTGAAAGCAACAAAGCCAACAGACCAAGACTGAAACCAAGCCAAAATAAACCTTCCTTCCATATAAATTATAGCAGGAATTGCTGTCAGTTACAGAACACATTCTCCTATTGTACTGAAAACCTATTAGAACCAGAGGTGACTTCTTCTGTATTATAGCATCTGCACTCCCTAATCATGATGGTGATACCTGATGAACACGGTTTTGCTTTTTTAATCCTCTAAAAGCAACAATTCTGACTCTATCATCTAAGTATATTTTGGATATCTTTCCTTTGATATTGCATTTAATCAAATATTCATTGGCCACTTTTCTACTTAGTCAAGTGTTTCTAGTTTAGCATTTATCAGCTTGCTTTTCTCCTTACCTCCAAGTAATGCCTAGATATTTCACTTAACATTTTCTTAAAAATTGTTTCTTAAAACTGATCCTTAAATACAATCTCAAAAGATATAAGCAGATATTTTTCTCTTTTTCACGGCTCTCCAGCTATTCCTTCCTCCTGCTTATAACCTTAACTGTTTCCTAGCCCTCACAGTAGCAGCTTATAGTCAACCCTTCAGTTTTTCTTAGACTGTATCTAGTGAAGTCTGTTGTTGGTAACTTTGAAAGCTGAGACAGCACACATTACTAGTATCTTAAAAGTACCCTTTACAGTATTCGACTTCTATCAGTTTGGTAATTTCACTTATTGACCACTTGGTGTCATGAACTAAATAAAGCACTAGGAAAACAAGAAATGAAATATACGTTCTTTTCCTAACAATTACGTTGTTTAGACAAGGTCTCACTACATTGCTCTGACCAGCCTGAAATTCATAACCAGCTATGTAAACCAAGCTGGATTTGAACTCACAGAGATCTGCCTGCCTCTGTGTCCCAATGCTGAAATTAAAGGTGTGAGGCAGAGGCAGGCGGATCGCTGTGAGTTCGAGGCCAGCCTGGTCTACAAAGTGAGTCCAGGATGGCCAAGGCTATACAGAGAAACCCTGTCTCGAAAAACCAAGAAAAAAAAAAACCTAAAAACTTTCCACGTGGGTTTTTAGGTCTTTTTGCGTGTATCAAAACCCTGTAGGGAATAAGGCACGCAATAACCGATAAAAGCCAGGGCAAAGGCTAGCAGTCAACTTTTTAGGTACTGTCGAGGGAGGAAATATCTAGTACAGGAGGAAATATCTAAGGTGGAATCTTCTGGATCTTGGGCAAGTATTTAACCTCCCTTAGACAATTTCTCTACCTAACAGTGTAGATTAAATATCACTTAGTGGTTCTATAAGAACTATATAAGCCTATGTGAATATAAACAGAGACTCATTTAGCCTAGACAAAATATAAAGTATAAAGTATTCCAGAAAGATACTTCCTTAGTTACTCATTGTGCTAACTATCTCTTCCTTTGAAAGTAACAATATGGAGTGTCTATTCTTCCCTCTCTGAAGATGGTAGATTGGGAGTAACTGGCTGAAACCCACTGAGCCCTTAACTCTGGAACCCTAATATTACTCAGGTGCAATAGCACTGCCTTTGTGTTTGGTATCTGGTACTGAGAAAAAAAGATTAGTCTTGTCATATTGCTTACAGTAATGAGTCTTTACAACTTTAAGATCTCTAAATTTAATATAGGAAAAAGGAAGAGCCTTCAAGCACAATCAAGTGAACTTGTTCATAAAAGATAAAAGATGAACTGTTCACTCTTTGAAAGCATTTGAGATTATGACTTCTTCCATTGAGAATTATTCAGATCACCAGTGAAACAAAACCTGGCAGAAACCTGGGGGCTGGAGAGATAGCTCAGCAGTTAAGAGCCTTTGCTGCCCTTACAGAGGACCAAGTTCATTTCCTAGTATGTACCTATAATTCTAGTTCCGGGGCTTGTTTTAGTTTTTGTTGTTGTTGGTTGGTTGTTTGTTTGTTTAAGCATCTTCTGACTTCTGTGAGTACCAGGCACACACATGGTACACATAGTGATACAAACAAAACACTCATACAGACCAAAACAAAATTTAATCTTTTTTAAAAATGACAGAAGTTATTTAAATATGAGGAATGAGCTCAAGAACAAAAGCAGAACAGCCTTCTGAAATCAAAGCCTGCCAAGACGTTCCTTACAGTGACAAAGAAGCCAACCTATAAGCTATTTCCTTTTCACTCCTTAGACACCCAGCTCATTGTTGTGGTTTTCCCATAATTGTGGGTTGGTTAGTTGGTTGGTTGGTTTTCAGCAGCTTCATTTGCTGAACAAACGCAGATATCCAAGATTCTTCTCTGACGCTACACTGGTACAAAGGAGTAATCAGAAACACATTCACTCAGTTAAGCCAGACAATGCTGCCCGCAAACAACTGTATACTTAGAGCCAGGGGCTTCTCATATTTCTCCTGTAGAAATAAAGACTCCTCTGGCACTACCTAAATTACCCACACATTCTTAGTGACTTCTTTCCTATTTATCTTCATGATGTCACCATGAAGACTCTGAGACCAACAGTGCCTCAGACCAGGAACCAGCTCTGGGAAGTGTCAAGCAGGAACTTGAAACCTTTCCTTGTTTACTGAACCAACAAACTTCTAATATTGTCTTTACCAAATTCACTTCTAAATCTGAAGGTCAATGATTTACATTACTGTGATGGCTACCAGTTTTCAATTTGCCTGGCATTAGCCATGAACAAACACGTAAGGGATTCTCTTGATTAGGCTATTTGAAGACTCACCCTAAATTGTAGGCAGTACCTTACAGTGTCAACCAGAGAGGAAGTCCAAGGGAAAAGGCTTGCTTTTTAAAGCTCTATTTCCTTCACACTTCCCTGTTGCTGTTTAATTTGTTGGTGAGTCCATTTACCCTATTACTGCTGCTGCTACATTTCTTCCCTGCTATCAGAACCCAGCATCGTTGGGCTTCCAATATGGACTAAAGGCCAGTGGCCTCCAGGAATCATCTAGATCTTCAGCACCAGGTTGGGTCTGCTGAGGCATCCAGCCTCATGAACTGAGTGGCTACCAGGTTCTCAGCCTCTTCACTGTACAGGCAGGCATGCTGGACTACTCAAACTTTACCATGTTATCCAATCTACTAAATCCCCTTTCAATACATATTCATTCTATTGACTCTATTCCTCTAGAGAACCCTAACTAATAACAATGACTAATACTTGGATATACTTATGAAAATCCCAGAAGCCACTCAACAGATAAACTCATTCTTTATTTTTAAACAAATAACTAAACAATACAGAATTTAAACTGCTTTTGTGTAAAAATATGTTAACTAGATATAATTTTCCTCTTATTTAGTCTCTTGAAACTTTCCCTAGTTCTAATGTTTGAAGGAAATACTCAGACTGGAAACTTTAAATCTGTAAGATCAATGCTTAGAAATTAGACAATGCCTATTCAAATGCCCAAAAGTTCAAAGAATGATATTATGTTAAATTTAGTGCTTAAAGCAAGAATAATAGTATTAGAAGTCATTAGAAGACCTGGAAATACTATGATACCACAGCAAAAAGATTATATCAAAGTATATCAGGTTCTTGCTAGAAGGAAAGAAGAATACCTCAAACATCATAAAAAAATAGTATCAAGGTGGGTTATTTAGGTTAAAGAACTAGATGCCTTTACATATTTGCAAAGCAATCAGAAAGGTACATCAGCTGATCCTAAGGAGGGAAAAACTAAAAGATTAAATATGTATATTTAGCCGGGCGTGGTGGCGCACGCCTTTAATCCCAGCACTCGGGAGGCAGAGGCAGGCGGATCGCTGTGAGTTCGAGGCCAGCCTGGTCTACAAAGTGAGTCCAGGATGGCCAAGGCTACACAGAGAAACCCTGCCTCGAAAAACCAAAAAAAAAAAAAATAAATAAATAAAAAATAAAAAATAAATATGTATATTTATATTATATAACTATATATAACTATATATAGTATCTAATTATATCATATATAAACATAATATAATTATATGTGTTCTATTATATATGTATATAAATGTACATATATAAATATACTTTTATTTAAAGTATATACATATACTTTTATTTAAAGATCTGAGACAGTGAGCAGAAGTATTTGCCACCAAGTCTGACAATCTGAGTTCAATCCCTAAGACCCACAGAAGAGGAGAAAAATCTGTGGGACAGAGAAACCATGGGATTGGAGGCAGCCTGGCCAGGAGAAGGAGCAGTTTAGAGATGTGTCCAAGCCTTGGAAATCTCATCCTGAAATTGGCAGGAGTAGGATTGTCCACCCTAAGACCTGCATGTTCTGGGTGCCCCCACCTTTGCCCCCTGGAAGAGGTCATGTAGCCTAGCAGCCAAGTTAAATTTCCTTTCCCCTTATAAGGTCATGTCCTGGAATTCCTTCCTTATGTAAATGAAGCATCCCCCAGTGTCCTTGCCCCAGCCAATGAAAGCCCCTACCCACCCACGAAAGTTCAAACAGTTATTGTTTCTCTCATTAAACAAGCTGCCTCACTGAAGCTGTCTCCTGAGAGTCTGTTCTCATTGCACTCCCAGCTGCCTTAGGTTCCTTACAATCCTGGCCATTCCTGACCTGCTTCATCTCTCAGGAACCACTGGTATCATCTCTCAGGGGCAGGTGGGGAAACAGCCTGAACAGCAAGAATTGGCTCCTGGAAGTTGTCCTCTGAGATCTACAGGCCACCCCCCCCCACACACACACACGTAATAAAAATCCTTTTCTACTGTTAGCCTCAAAGGTCAATAAATATTGAGAGAAGAATTGTATAAAATAAGAAAACTAATTTCAAGAAACTTGAGCATATTGAAAAGCCTTGAGGAGAAGTTTCTGAGCTTATTTAGGTTTCTATTGTGAGAAAACACCATGATACAAGCAACCAAGAGATGAAAGGAATTATTTAATCTACTTTCAGGTAACAGTCCATCATGAAGAGAAGTTAGGATAGGAACGTAAGGCAGGCAGGAGCCTGGAGACAGGAATTGAAGCTCTGTTGCTTACTGGCTTGCTCCTCATGACTTTGCTCAGCCTGCTTTCTTACAATCCAGGACCCTAGAGGAGCGCGGCCCACAATAGGAGGCACCCTCCCATAGCAATCACCAATGTTAAGAAAAAAAAAAAAAAGCCCCACAGGCTTGCCTACAAGCAATCTGATGGAGGCATTTTCTCAACAGAGCTTACTCTCCCCAGATAATTCTAGCTCTGTCAAGTTGAAAAAAGAAAGAAAAATTAAAAAAATCAACCAGAACAGGGTTTTCTATTAAACCACAAAGATTAGCAGTGAATTATTCCCATAAATACAATCAACTTCCAATTTTCTCATAATAGGAAGACAAAAAGTATGACTAATTCTGAAAGCTGGGCTTTATACAGAATAATCTCTCAGTAGTCATTAAGCTATTGCAACCTTTTAGGAGAGAAAATGTGATAGTATTCCAAGTAGTGGCAATCAGAAAAGAAATTCACAATAACCAATGATGTATTCAACTCTTGGAATACAGTATTAAGCAGAACTTCCTGGAGTCAGTCTAGCCATTCACTCACTAAGGACAACAACAGTAACAAAGCCACCCTGCTTACCATACGTCCGGACAATGCTCTAAATATTTTCTAGAGTGTAACTGGCTTCATCCTAACACTGTAAATGAAACATTATGCATTTCATAATCATCTCCACTTTACAGAGAAGAAACTACAAGCATACATCAGTTAAATTACTCTGCCAATAAAGTAAAACAAAACAAACATGCAAAAGGGGGGTAAAAATTTGGCCACAAGTGGTGAACCCTAAACCTAAAATGTTACAACCATAAAGAAAATAACAAAGTCCAAGGAAGGTAGTGGCAGGATCTAGTAATAACGTCAAGAGGTGAGGTAGACCACACAGCAGGACTGAGGGGGAATTTTCCTGTCAGAATCACAAGAAATGTTTGTTTCAAAATTGTTTAATTGGCCGGGCATGGTGGTGCGTGCATTTAATCCCAGCACTCAGGAGGCAGAGGCAGGTGGATCGCTATGAGTTCAAGGCCAGCCTGGTCTACAAAGTGAGTCCAGGACAGCCAGGCTACAGAGAAACCCTGTCTCGGGGGGAAAAAATTGTTTAATCCATACTGAATCCAAAACCCTAAAGATGGGGCTAGAAAACAGCAATTTCATTTAAATGTTCTGCTTATTAAAAAAAGAAGAAAAAAACCGAAAAGGCCAAGTAATTCTGGGGTGGCGCCAAGTCTGGAAACTTCTGTAAACTGTCTACTCCTGCTTTTGCATTCCAGCTGGCGTTGTAAATTAATTTCGCAGAAATTTACACAAGGACCCTAGCACCGGGGGGGGGGGGGGGGGGCAATGCTATGCATTCAGAAACCCACGCCGTGTACTTCCTTCGTTTTTACCTGAACCGGCCCTCGTACAAACACGGACGGAGCCGGCAACTGAATAACGGATACAGCGTCGACTACACGCTGGCTATTCAAGCGGGCGTTTTTCTAGTCTTTTCTATCACCACCAGCAGAAAGAAAGCCCTCCTGGCCATGAATGCCTGTGGTCATCCGACTGGACTGTGCAGCCGAGTCCTAGGGTCCGTTATCTAGCTAACAAAGGATGCCGAGGAGCTCCTTTCTCCTTGCCCGCTGGCGTTCTGGAAGCGGCTCGGCCGGGGCCGGCCTGCTCCCCAGCCAGGTAGACCCAGCTCCGCCAAGCCAACGAGCTCGGCAATTACTCCCTCCAGGTCCCGCGCCTACCCGAGGGTCCTCTCGTCAGGTTGATCTCCTCCTCCGCGACTAAACGAGCCACCCGTCCGTTCATGTCTGACTGCTCGCCGGGCGGAAGCCCGGGGTCAGCTGGTGCTCAGCCCAGGTGAAGGTGAATCAAGATCCGCGCCGCGTCCTCAGCATAGCTTTTACAGTTTCCTCGGCCGCGGGACCGGAAGAGGAAACCGTGGGCACTGGGAGCGCGGAGGATGCTGGGAGTGGTGGTTCTCTGCGCCCACCAAGGCTTTTCCGTTACCTCGCCCCATTCTTACGGCAGATCCTGAGGAGGCGCCATGAATAAAGAAAGGTGCAGTGACTGGTGACATTGGGAAAACATGTGGGAAGGAAGTCACAGAGAGAGGGCAATAATGATATGGGATATAATTAGATTAATACTGTTCATATTTTAAATAATATCTTAAAATATCCACAAATGTAAAAAAAAAAGACAAGGAGGACTTTATCTTATGAGCTTCAAACCACCCTGGGAGAGGCATCACAGGCAAACTACTGATGAGATTGATTGCATTCCTGGACAGGAAATTGTATTTTTTGTGTAATACAGGCACAGCCCAATACATTCATGCCCATGTAACCGAACTTAATAACACTCTGTCATGTTCCTTCGTTGACAGTTCATTCTGTTAGTCAATAGAATTTATCCAAAGGAAAAATAAAACTTCTCTGTCTGTCAAGCAAGTATTTACTACTTAAAGCAAAGCACCTAGGCTGACACACATGACAGAAAATGGGTATTTCCTTGACATTTACATCCTAGAGCTTTGTTTCCCAGGACCTTATGGAAAAGATTTCCTGGCGTATAGCTGACAAGACTCTTACTTAACTTTTAAAAAGGTGTATATAGCCATGGCTTGTGTCTGATAACAGTCTTACCTAACTTAAGAAATGTCTATACGTATGAAGAGACAGAGAAAGGATGATTATAGGCTTGCTCAAGAAAAGTTCCCCAAGAAAGGAGAAGAGAAATGGCATTTCTTTAGGACAAGATGATTGCAGGACTTAAGGTGTGGTTTTTGCAGCCATCTCACTTTTGAAATAGGACATTCCAAACAGAGGTTGAAGGAACTTCCAGGGATCAAAAATACAAAGGCCTTAAGAACAAAGTGACCCTGAGTGTGTAAGGTGACTAGAGGGACTCCTGGAGTTGTTCAGAGAATTGAAGAGTACGTAGTCAGCATAAAGGCGGTCTTACAGTTAGAAGCCAACCAGCAACTTCTAATGATAAACAAGTCAGCAGTGGATTCTACAGGACTGAGACAGGGAAGGCAGGGAACCTAGGAAACATGGGAGGAGAAGGACCCTGTCCTCTCAGAGTCTAATTAAAACCTCTCACCAGCTGAGCAAGGACTCAAGCACAATTATCCACATTTGCTGTAAAGGCTAACGGCACTGCGTTGCATTTCTTCATTACTTAGCCAGTGCGTAAAATTGTCAATGGCCTGGGCTTAAGACCACAAATGTGTATGGCCTTGCTTGGGATTTTTTTTCCCCATTATCATTCAATTCTAGAAAAAATTTATTTCCTTTTTTATTTCTCCAATGACATATTCATTATTCAAGGGTGTGTTGTTTCATATCTATAAGTTTGTATGTTCCTATAGTTTCTCTTGCTGTTGACTTCAAGATTTATCCTATTACGGCCATAAAAATACAGAATGTTGTTTCAGTTTCTCTATATTTATTGAGACTTGCTTTGCCTTTACACATTTTAGAGACAACTTCATGGGTTGTTGAGAAGATTGTGTATACTGCTGTATTTGATGAAATGTCCTTTAGGTATCTGTTGGGTCCATTTGATCTATGATGTCATTTAATCCCAGTGTTTGCTCATTCATCTTTTGTATAGTTGCTCTCTTTAGTGGACAGTAGGGTGTTAAACTCACCCACTATGACTGTGTTGGAGTTAATCTGAGATTTTCAATTAAGTGGTGGTTTCTTTATAAAAACTGGATGAATTCATATATGTATGATCCATATATATTTAGAATTGTAATTTCCCTTGATGGATTAATCCCTTGATCAGTATGAAGCAGCCTTCTTTATCTCTTCTGACAAGCTTGATTTGAGCTGGATCTAGTGGAGCGAGCACAACTTTAATCCCAGCACTTTGGAAGGCAGAAGCAGGCTGACCTCTATAAAGGCCAGCCTGGTCTACAGAGTGACCTCTGTGAAGGCCAGCCTGGTCTACAGAGTGAGTTACAGGACAGCCAGAGCTACATCATGAGACCTGGATTCTTAAAACAAAGAATTAAGTTTGAAGCCTATTTTGGTTTTTTATTTTTATTATATTTTTATTTACTTATTTTGTGTGCATGTGTGTTGCAAGTGCATGCCACATGTGTGTGGATACTCACAAATGTCTGGAGGTCAGAGGACACATAGTGGGAATCACCATTCTTCTTCCACCATGTGCATCCTGGGAATTGAACTCAGGCCTTCAGCCTTGGCAGCAAGCACCTTTATCCACTGAGCCATCTTGCCCATGAAGTCTATTTGTGAGATAATTGAATAGCACCTGTTAACTGGTTCCATTCGCTTGGAATGCGTTATCTTGCATTCTTTTACCCTAAGGTGTGCTTCTTGGAGGCAGCAAAAGAAATCTTCTGTTTTCTAAAACAGTTTGCTAGTCCATGTCTTCTGAAGGACGAAATAAGACTATTGATATTCAGGGTTAATATTCAAAGGTAAATACTGCTCCCTGTATTAGCCATGTCTCTAGAGGAACGAAACCAATCAGATGAGTGCGTATAAATGAGCATTTATGAACTGTTTATTTTTAAGGAGTAGCAACAGCTGAATCACACCAGAGGAGGCACTGTAGCCTCCATAAAGGACATAGTTCAATGGAGTCAACCAGCACCATGCTGCTGGCTGGTCACTCTGTGGAACGGTGTCACATTGGGGGTTTGGTGCTGGTCTGTGCTTCTGACAGATCTGGAACTTAGCAAAAGCCATACCTAACTCAGCTTCAGTTAGTGGGGGTCTATATTGTTAAGTCCATGCATAACGGCCATCTCTGTTGCCATGGCCACACTGTTGATGGGCTTACTGGACAATGACAAGCAGAGTCTGAGAAAGAAGCTGAGTGTCCATAGAATGGGTCATCTTATCTACTTGATTAGTAAACTCTTCCTCTTCCTTATTTTTAAACAAAAAATTTAGAACTATTTTCATATGTACCTATGTCTGTGTACTACATGTGGGTCTGATGCCTGGGAGCTGAGAAGGCATTGAATTCCCCGGAATTGTAGATGTGGATGGTTTATAAACGACTGTGTGCATGCTTGATAATTGAACTCATGACCTCCATAAGAATAAATATGGCTCTTAACTGCTAAACTATCCCTCCAGCTCCCTCTTTCTCTTGTGAAGTCACATTTTGACAAACGTTTCCTTGTATATAAATGCCCTTTGTACATTTGGAGAAATTTGTTTTACTCTTCCTCAAATGTCTTACCTACCAATTTTGCAATCATGCTCCTTCCAATTCCCATTACCCCCAGCCAAACCATTGACTACATCCTAAGAGTCAGTATAGAATCGCTCATCTGGTCATTTCGCCATCCAAACAAAGGGTGCAACCATGTGCACTGAACCTCTGCCCACTGTGGGGGTTTCGTGATTTTCTTTTCTTTAATGAAAGTCGTTGCATCGTTTATTCCCTCCCCACTTCCTGGTCTCTCCAGTGTGTTTATTTTTCCCTTCAGACTGAAATATTCCTTCCAGTATCCTTGGTAGTGTTGCCTTGGTGGTCATGAATCCCTTTAACTTGCGTTTATCATGGCAAGTTTTTCTTTTTTCCATCAATTAAGATAAACTTACAGGCCGGAGAGATGGCTCAGCAGTTAAGAGCACTGACTGCTCTTCCAGAGGTCCTGAGTTCAATTCCCAGCAACCACATGGTGACTCACACCTATCTATCTGAGATCTGATGCCCTCTTCTGACATGTAGGTGTACCTGCAGATAGAGCATTCATATACATAAATTTTTTTTTAAAAATAAATTTGCTTGGTATATTAATTAGGCTGGGCTCTTAATTGTTTTGTTGTTGTTTGGTTTGGTTTGGTTTTTTAGAATTTGAAAGATACTAGTTTTCTTGCTTTCATGGTTTAGACTGAAAGTCAACAGTTATCTTGATGTTTTGTATTGCCTTGGCCCTTTTGAAGTTTTCAATAACATACTTTCTTTGTTCTGTGCATTTAATATTTTGACTGTAATACAATACAGGGTGTCGGGTCCCAGCCCATGGGAAAAATCCAATCAGGGTTCACCTGAAAGAGGGAGTGGGGATTAAAAGTAGAATACAGAGATGAGAGAAATGACGAATCAAGTCAGGACATTTCTGATCAAGATTCACTTTATTGCCGACTAGCAGGAACATATATAGGGCAAGGTCAATAGGATCTATTCTTATCTCACTCACCCTAGCCCCCGGGCAAGAATGCAATAGCCTAAATTGCTCTGTAGAACTTCCTAGTTCTCTGTGTAGTTCCTTATAAGAACTTCCTAGTTCCTCTGGGTGGTTCCAAGTTGAGACTTCTCTACTTCTTTCAAAGGTAAATAGTCCAAGGATAGCCTAGAACACAAGACCTCGTGGTGAGGTAAAGGTCAGCAACTCGAAGGTCACAGCATACAGCCTAAGCGCAGGATTTCTGACATGGCAGAATTTGGCATGGGTCCCCACAGGGAACTATATTAATTCCTCCTGAGGGCAACACTCTCACCAACTTAAGCAGCTCCCTCTTGGCCACACCTCTTGGTGGCCTCACCACCTCAGAACTACTAGCAGCGCAGCAAGGACCAAGCCTCCAACACACAGACCTGTTGGCTCTGTTTCTTAATAATTAAACTTTATTATACAACCCAACTAGCTTACACAAGAAGGTAAAAGGGTTAAAGGGACAAAAGAGTGAACCTTCCGGTATCCGTTCCACAGGACGGGTCCTTAGGTGTCTCTCTGGCCTGCATGCTGGTCCAGCTGGTCCGCTGCTCCACACACGCTCCAGCCCAGGCTGAACTTGTTCTCTCCTCTCCACCTGCCTGAGTCACATGGGAAGGGCGGTCTCCTTCTCCCGTTGAGGGTCAATAAGAAAAACAATAGCCCAGTTGGGGTTCCCAGGTCTGCTTCCTGAATTCCGGGACCAAGATGGCTCCACTCAGTCTGTCACAAGGTATTCATGGGGTGCTCCAAGGGTAAAGCCCTCCAAGACTGCTTTCACCTGTGACAAAGCTTAATCTTTCCCACACAGACCTTTAGAAACAGACCACATCCAAAGCATAAATGACTCAGCCCAGAAGAGGATCGAATCCTGTTACATGACTGTTGAGTGGTCGTGCAAGAAGTGCATTGATGTATTTTTAATCCACTTTCTCTACATTACAGGATAAAGCAAAGGATGGCAGTGTTGACATACAGTGTGACAAGTAGCGATGTGAGATACAAAGTCTATAACCTTTAGTTTTGAAAGAAAGTATCAAGTTTTATTATTTTGGTGGATTGTTATGCTATGTACTTGTGGCTTAGCTGGCAAATCCCTAATGACTTAAGCGGAAGTGTCAAGGCAAGGCTAGTTTTAGGCTGTTTGGATGTTGTGGATCAATTTTAGCCATGTTTCCACCAAAAGTTAGGAGACAGCAGGAAAAGAAAGAAAGAGCAGGAGAGAGAGAGAATGGAAGTATAAGAAAAATCTATAGTCTGGGGAAGGCATGGCTTATGAAGAGGATAGTGGGAGGCAGAGGCAGGTGGATCGCTGTGAGTTCGAGGCCAGCCTGGTCTACAAAGTGAGTCTAGGACAGCCAAAGCTATCACAGAAAAACCTTGTCTCGGAAAAAAAAAAAAAAAAAAAAAAAAAAAAGAAGAGGATAGCATCATTAAAAGGATATCAAATGCTTTGCATCTGACACAATAGGAAAAAAATTCCTTAAAAGCACCTCAGAAATTTACTAGTCTTAAGTCAGCCTAAATTCAAAGGTCTAAAAATCAAAACAATTGCTGGGCGGTGGTGGCGCACGCCTTTAATCCCAGCCCTCGGGAGGCAGAGACAGGTGGATCACTGTGAGTTCGAGGCCAGCCTGGTCTACAAAGCGAGTCCAGGACAGCCAAGGCTAACACAGAGAGACCTTGTCTCGAAAAAACAAAAAAAAAAAAAAAAAAAAAAAAAAATTAAAAAATAAAAAAAATAAAAAGAAAAGAAAAATCAAACCAATTAATAGGATAACAAATGAGATGTAATCAGAAATAATTAATAAAGTATATTTTAAAATAAATAAATAAATATACACGTCTGTACCTTAAAAAATAAAAATAATAAAAAATAATAAAAATCAAACCAATTAAAAGACTCTTTTTTCTCCCTCTTTCCCCCTCTCTTTCCATTTTTAGGTTATAATTTATATTTCCTCTTTCTTCCTTTCAATGCCTCCCTACTCCTTCAAACTGATGTCATCTTCAAGAATTTTTCTTGAGACAATACTGGGAAGCCCTGCTCATATGGACCAAGGACATGATTTCTCCAGGGTCCATTCACTATGTTCAGCTGCCTGCTCAGAGGTCACCGCAGCCATGGTTTAAGAAGGTTTAGCTACTCTTCAGTTGATGCCATCCTAATGATGCTACTTTCTCATTCGTGCAGATTACTAGAGCTGTATAGTCATGGACGCTTTGACCTAGATTTTTTCTTTAATTAAAAAAATTACATTTATTGCCGGGCGTGGTGGCGCACGCCTTTAATCCCAGCACTCGGGAGGCAGAGGCAGGTGGATCGCTGTGAGTTCAAGGCCAGCCTGGTCTACAAAGTGAGTCCAGGATGGCCAAGGCTACCCAGAGAAACCCTGTCTTGAAAAAAAAATTACATTTATTGTATGCACACAAGTAACGTGTATGCACACACATGTGCCTGGCGTTCGTGGAAATCAGAGGACAACATATCAACCCTCTTCTTCCACCATGGAGGTCCTGGGACTCAAACTCAGGTTGTCAGACTCGAAGGCATGGCTTTTACTGCTGAATCATCTTGCTGGCCCACACTCAGATTTTACAGGGACAGCTGAGAGGCCAAAGTGTAGCAGCGTCAAATGACCCTCTGAGGATGCTGTGTGCATCAGTGAGAGTAAACTGAAGCTGCAATGTTAGGAGTGTGAAGCTGCCTGCTGAGGAAAGCCACGGGCCATGAAGATTGCAGTGGCAAAGTCTAGGTGGCTGTCCAAGCCCTTTCGAGTTCACTATATGACTCGAATGTCTGACAGGAACCTATAGGATTAAATGTTTACTGTGCTAAATTTTGGTCTTTAATTCTACCTCTCCTTTCAATACTATCTTCTTTAAAAAAAAAAACAAACAAACAAACAAGCGTGTGTAGGGGTGTGTGTCTGTGTCTGTGTGCATCTGTGTCTGTTTCTATCTCTGTGTGTGCACACCTGTGTGTCTGTGTGTGTGTGTGTCTGTGTGTGTGTACACACGCACATACATTCATATGAATGAATGCACATACATGTATGGTCCAAGGACAACTTTCAGGTGTCAGTTCTCTGCTTCTGCCTCACTGAGGCAGCCTCTGCTGTACTAAGAACTCCTGCCTTACTGACCAATCAGCTTCCAGACAGTTCTCTTGCCTCCACCTCCCATCTCATGCCAGCAGTGCTGGGATTTCAGATGCAAGTTGCTCCATGTTTTGTTGTTTTTCAGATTGGTTTGGGAATCAAACTCAGGCCTTATGGGTTACACAGTAGGCACTTTTACCTACTTGGCCGTCTTGCTGCATTGACCTTCCTGCTTTGGAATGGGTTTGCTTTATGCAGTTGTATCTCAACAGTTTGTAACTTCTTAAAACGGAGGCTCCCAGCTAAGTGTTTTAGTCTGAAGGGAGACTTCGGATGGGGACTCGGAAGAAATGCTCATACTGGGACCTTGGGGAAACTTCAAGAGAAATACATTTTGCAGTACGAGGTGGATGTGATCTTTGGTGGCCAGGGCAGTTTCGGTTTGGATATGATGTGTCCCCCAAAAGTTCATTGTCTGCAGCTGGTGGATCCATCCACTGGAAGCTATTCAGTAAATGAATGTCTTGACAGATTCATAATATTCATTATTGAGAGGTGGCGTCAAATAACAGGGGGTAGACTCCTGGAAGCATGCCCAGGGAATTTATATCCTGTCCCTGGGGCTCCCGGCTTCTCGCCTCTCCTCCTTCCCATCTTCCCCTCATACCTTCCCTCTGGCACTTGCTCTCTCACTGTCCTTTCTGCCTGCCACAAGGAGAGCAACTTTACCCTGTCTCGATACTCTGCCTCAGCATGGCCCAGAAACAACAGAGCCGGCTGACCATGCATCAAAAATTAAGAAAGAAGGAAAGAAAAAGAAAGAATGGGTGTAAAGCCAGTATAGGATATACTGTACTAGCCTGGAAGACCTTCTGAGAGATAGAATCAAGCCCCCATAATTGTCCCACGAGGATGGGGAAACATTTGTTATTGCTTGAGAGTTGCTTCAGAGTACATTCACTCCTCCTTGTTTCTGATTTGCTCTATGAAAGCCCAAGCACTGCCTTACAGGACAGCATCCGTGAGCACGGGATGTATCCATGTACTACAGACAACCCCCTGAGCCCACTCCAGTCGGCCTGGGTACCGCCAGCATCTGCTGCTGCCGCTCTATGCTTTCCAACCTTAAAGAAGCTTCCTTTTGTTTTATTTTCCCATGATTTCATTTCTCACATAACGCATTTAGACTTAGTCCTTGCCTTGGTGTCTTTTCGTTTCCCTAGGGAGCTTGAGTAAAATGGATGCTGACGGCCAGCCCAGTGTCCTCTCATCCCGCCATTGCTCACTTGTGATCCCAGTAGATAATTCCCATATTCTGCCAATTTGCCACTACATCCATCTTGTGTCTCCCTTCCCTTGGCAGCTTTCTCTAGAACAATTCAGTCATTCCCAAGGTGTTTCACATGACTCTCCAGCGAGGCCATGGAGGATGGTTCAGGCCTCAGAGAGGCTTGTTCAGCAACTCCTTCCTTTGTGCTTCCCAACAAAGAGATTCTACGTCCATTCACAAAGAATCCAGCAAGTTAACTTTTTAAACGGATGTTTTCATTTACCTGTTAAAGCAATGACAACACCTCAGTCTGTAGATCAGCCTGGTCTTAAACTCACAGAGATCTCCCGGTCTCTGCCACCCAAGTGCTGGCCTTACAGGTGTGGCCATCACCCTCAGCCTGAAAATCGCTTTTTAAACATAAAAACTATCCTGTTCCATGGGATTTATTTATATTCACAGAAAAACTCCAAAAGTGTTCCTGAATTGGCAGGACATGGGAAAGAGAATCAACAAGCTAGGCCATCAGAGACGTGGGGGCAAGGTCATGAGTTTTTAATTAAAGGAAAACAATTAGCAAAGATTGACTTCTCACTTTTGTTTGCTATATAAATCCAAGCAGGGTGGGCCAGGTATTATCATTCCTCAATGAAGTTTCATTTGCTGCTCAAGATAATAAACAGTAGCCAAGAACACATTGAGAATTGATGGCAGTACTCCTGATATAGATGAAGGGAAGATGTTCTGATCTTTCTGTAAACCCTCAGAAATATGCTCAGATTCATACATGCAATAATATTTTTGTTGCCATTCTTAATCATGGGATAGTAATTTATGTGTCTTCTTAACCTGGTGACTAAGCCTTCATCTCTCTGGGACCAGAAGGCATTCAACGACATAGTCTATAAAGCCCAGCTATTAACAGACAAATTAGAATAGACAAAACAGTCACAGATACTGACAAGACGACCATGCTGACTCTTCTGTTTGGAGATGCTGGACCACTGTCAACACTACCTCCATAGCCTCTGTGAAGGCAGAAAGGCATGGACCACCCATAGTCACAATGGCAGTGGTGTTTGTTATTACAGACCCCCTTCCTATTACAAGTCTCAGGAAGGCAGGCATTTGAAAGGACAGACAGACCGACACACTTCTTGTGTATGCAGATCTTTCCTGTTCCACAGGTGGTGCCATCTCTTACTTCACCAACATCAGGTACACCCATTGCCAAACAATGGTCAGAACTCCAGCAGGTGGCACCATTGGTGTAAACGTTCTGCAAAACGTACCGAGCCTGGGGGTGGCGAATGTCTTCCACATTTTCACACTGGACTTTACCACAAAATACATCTGACAGTCTACATTTTAGGTATACTGTGCCGTTTGTACCACAGTGGCCAAACCTGTTTCCCTGAGAGTTGATTTCTCTATAACAGTTATGAGATGCACTTCTTGCACCTTTGCCAAAAATCTCCCTGCACTGTTGGCCACGGTCATTGCACTGCTTTTGATAGCAGTAGGCGCTGGCACCACAAGGGACCCCATCCTGAACATAGCTGTCTTCTGGGCATTGGTGAGATGTTCCATCGCACCATTCTGGAAGGTCACATTCATTGACCTTCGGTCTACAGAGCTCCCCCAATGGCCTGAATCTGCAGTCTTTGCAACAAAGCCCAGATGCACAAGCAGCCTCAGGCTTCAGTTTACAGTTCAACAAACAGCAGGGATCTTGTTCACACTCAGGTACAGATCCACAGTCACACTCCTCTTCATTTTCAACCATTCCATTCCCACAGCGCTCCACCAGAAAGACCACGCCTGGTTGTGGTTGATTGTGCAAACAAGTTCCTTGGTTTAGAGTGGTCTTCATAAAGTCACTGTAGCTGCAGTTGGTGAATCTCTCCGCTGGAACCCTGAAAGTACTCATGACACAACCACTTTCCCCACAAGAACAGGATTCTTTATCATGCTGCATGCCAAAAGTGTGACCTAACTCATGGGCCACCGTGTTGGCAAAAAGAGACCAAGAGTCTCCTTGGAAATTTTCAACTCCACAATCAAGAGGAGGACGGCATATTCCTGCCACGTAGGCTATTCCAAGTACACTTATAAGTGAGCTTTTAATGAAAATATGGGCTGCATCATGATGTACCTGAGAAAGACTGACTTGTTTCCACTGAGAAAAATTTGCTAAGACCTGGTGTATGTTTTCCATTGGGAAAATATTTCCTCGACTCCAAATCTCAATGCCAATCAAAGTCACATAAGTACCCAGCTGCTTGTACATGGAATCCACCATGTTAACAATGAGAACCACATCTTCCTGCACCTTTGACAAGTTGCCTTGAGAGGAAGTGAAGAACCCGTAGTCTACCACGACAGCCAGCTCCAGAAACCATGTGTAGGTCCACAGTCTTGCATAATTGGGCTTCCCAGCTGACTTCCCAGTCTCTTCAAGTCCAAAGGGTTGGTATGGTATTCCCGTCTCTGTTAAACCACATGTCACAGGTGAAAATTGGGTCTTGTTATTATTTAATGAATAAAGTAGGTGTTCAAATGTGGTAGAGTTCTTGATGGGTTCGATTTCATAGGAGAAGCCATTCATTTGTAACACTCCCCGAAACCCTCCATTGCAGGCACTGAAAGCTACTAAAGACTCAGGGGCTCCCTCCACATAACCATGATAGTAACAGTCGCTAGGGACAAAGGGGTAATCCCTGCGGAGGGCATGATCCTCTGTATATGTAAGCACAGAGAAGTGAGTAGAAATTAACAGCTTCTTGACTCTCATGTGGACAACATGTCTATGGCCACCAAATATAAGGCTGTAGGAAAGCCATCCTGAATTCTTTGCACCACTGGCCTTGCTGGTCACCTTTAGGGGGATGACCACTTCTGGAGAACTGAGGTATTGAGTTGATCCAGTCTGTGAGAGGTCAACAGGGGATGGAAACACCTTAAGGCAGAGCAGCAAAAGAGCGCCTCTCATGAGTGCTCTAGCATCCCCATCTAACATTGTGAAGCCATCTGTCCAGAGCAGAAAAGGACCTGGGATGAGACACTTGTGCTCTGGCTCCTCCCCTGGAGCTGATCGGGGAATAGTGCTGGCATTTAGAGATTGGGTCCTGGCAGAGCTGGACCATCAGAACAGCAGTGCTGAAAGTAAAAACAAGAGTGTTCATGTAAGGTGAGAAAATACTGATTGATGAGTCCACACAGTATTTTTGGATTTGGTTTCAATGAATGGGATAAAAAATTCTGGGGTGAGGGTAGAGAAGATAATATTGGTCCTATGTTGAAAACTGTCAAAGTAGGAAGGTAAGTACTTATACAATTACCCTAATCCTTACTTAGTTGGTGGTATGAAAAGATCCGTAATAAAAAGTTAAAAGAAAAATTAGGAGTAGAATGAGTCTGTATCTTGATTTTTCTAAAATTGTATTAGTTTACATTTGCGTGTCTTTGCATAACTATTGGTAGTCTTCCAGTGAATGTTAAGATTGGAGATGTGAAAAATAATCATAACAATGTGCATATAAATTTGTATTAGTTTTAGGATTTACATTAATCATTCTTTATACACTGTCTCAATGAATTCTGTGTGAGTGTGTGTGTGTGTGTGTGTGTGTTACACTGCAAGGTTCTTACCTACAGGGCTTATAACTTTCACTCATCTTAATGTTTTCTATAATACCTAGCATATTTTTGTGAACCATGAACAAGTACACAAATTTTGTGGAACACCTAAGATTATAAATGAATGCTACTTAAAATGAATTCATCTTTAATTATAATTTCAGAAGAGGAAAAAATTATAAAATTCCTCTAAGGATATGGGAGAAACATGTTCTCATCAGTTACCTGTGGAAAATAGCAATGCCAAAAGAAAATGTTTTCAGAAGTAAAATGAGAAAACATGCAATTGAAAACCCCAGCCACTGGCAGGATGGTATTTTAGGACTGGTGTGGAAGAATCCTTTTTTTTTTTTTTTTTTCAAAAACATATACTTTTGAAAATGGAAAATTTTTGCACCTGACATACAGTCTCACTGGCAACACATCCATTTCTTTGTTCATTGAAAAAAGAACTTAGACCGGGCGTGGTGGCGCACGCCTTTAATCCCAGCACTTGGGAGGCAGAGGCAGGTGGATCAATGTGAGTTCAAGGCCAGCCTGGTCTACAAAGTGAGTCAGGACAGCCAAGGCTACACAGAGAAACCCTGCTTCAAAAAACAAAACCAAACCAAACCCAAGAATATGTGTATTTACACAATGCAAAACACAGAATGTTGTGCCAGACATTAGGTGGGATCAAAATATAAAATATTAACAATTTAGTGGCAAAACGGATAACAGGAACACAACTATGCTTTATGGGGTCTCTAGGGTTTTATGCAAGGTTTTATAGTGGATAAAGTGCTCTTTTCTTATTACTCTGGGAAAGGAGTCTCGAGACTCCCTCATAGTTTAAGCTAACACAGGTGAGAACCACTGAGCCACATGCTCATAATTCCCACTGGTACAAAGCAGACTGATCTGAGGTTAATGAAGGTCATGCATTGGGATCCTCACTGCAGACGTCCAGAAAGACCCTCCGAGGGGCTCCACAACACACTTAATACAAGTCACCAGGCACACCCCGTAAGCAAAGCCCTAGGGCGTCTGAAATTTGATAATATATGGACAGTATATGTATTTATCCTGTGGCCAAGAACAGTTTCTGCAAAGTTTTTTCCTAAACTATCAGGAATACAGAATAAATATTTGTCATAGTAGAATGAGAAATGCTCTTTAGCTTCCCTGGGGGAAAGTACAATGAGGTCATTCTCATAAAGGAAGAGACTGGAGAATCCATAACTAAATCTCTTAATAGCCCTAGCAATTGTAGGTGGAGCCTAAGGAGAGGAGTTTGTGAGCTGGAGGCCAGCCCTGGTGACACAGTGGGACCATACCTAAAACAGGAAAATGACCCCAAGGGAATAATACTGGAAAGATGCGCCCAGCTCAACATAAGCACTGAGGAGGATCAAATCCCCTGACACTTAAGGTGCTGCTGACTTTTCAAGTGTGTAATCTCTACTAAACACTTGTAATTTTGTGTCTGCTTTCTTAAACTAGACACTCCATCTTATACATGATTCAGGATCAAAACTTTGATTTCATCTCTGGTTTTGATAAGCATACCAACAGAAGTTCCTTATAAGGACATTGTGTGTGTGTGTGTTTCTGTGTGTGTGTCCCCGTGTGTCCGTGTTTCATTTGAGCCTAGGCTACTATTTCCAGTGCTTCAGCCACTACATATAAAAATCTTTAAAGTCCTACAGCTAGTTTCCATGTTGAGCATGTCTAGAGCTCCATATCTAAGGCCCTGACCATACGGAGGGGCCATCGAGAGATGCTATGAACCTCCTGAAGGTGGGGCCACATGGGAGGTCTCTGGCCTTCAAGGAAACTATGGAAGCCTGACTTGCCTTCTTCCTCTCAGTGCTCACTCCCATGCTTGTAATGAATAGGGACTTGTTCTCCTTTTCACCTCTCACCATTCCCAGCTGGGCAGACCATCAGAAGCTGGTCATCTGATCACGGGCTGGAACCTAGAAAACACTGGCATAAAATAAACCTGTTCTCCCTATAAGTTTTATTATTTGGGTATTATGCTGTAATGACAGAAATGTTAACTAATATACCCATAAAACACATATTGTAGGAGGAAAACTATATAGACCCTGTCAAATTCCTTTTTCTTTCATTGAAGCTATTATAAAACAATCCCCCCAAATAACACGGTTATCAAAAATGTTCAAGGGGAATGTCCAATCTGAACTGGAACCTGTGGCTTCCAGGTCTAAGGGATAGAGATGTTTATCCAATAAACATCCAAACTCTCTGATGCCATGCTTGTTTTCATTTTGTAGATACTACATTCAAACTTCCTTAGTGTTCTGAATCTTCTTGTTGACGTAGGTCACGTGGAGAAAATCCATTCGCATCTCATTGATATGATAGTTAAGTCACATCATTAATCAAGTACACTTGGCCTGAGTGTAAACTAAGTTTTTATCCGTCGTAGGTTGGCTGCATAAATACTGGTTTGTTTCCATTTGAAAATATCCTTGACCCTGATGTTGCCGAAAGACCCTGGATGCATTTGACTAGGGTCTTTGAAAAGCTGCAAAGTTACTCAACAAGACACCAGCAGCACACAAGACAAATGAAGACTTTTTGTTCCTGTTGTTTCAAGACAGGGTTTCTCAGTGTAGCCCTGGCTGTTCTGAAACTTGCTCCATAGACCAGGCTGCCCGTGAACACAGAGATCTCTCTGCCTCTGTGTCCTGAGTGCTGGGATTCAAAGTTTTTGGCACAATGCCCAGCTCTCAAAAAAGAAAACTTTATAGGTAAAACCCACAAGCTCAGAGATCTCTGGACTAGTTGTTCAATCATTGCTTCCAGATTGATTCTCTGTATCTCTCTTGTTAGAAGTACCCATTTCTATGGAGTGAATGTTGTTGTGGGTGGGAGGATGTAGAACCGGAACCACCAATAAAAGACAAAAAAGTGCGGGGCTGGAGAGATGGCTCAGACAGAGGGTAAGAAGACTCACTAATTGCTCTTCCATAGGTGCTGAGTTCAATTGCCAGCAACCACATGGTGGCTCACAACCATCTATGATGTGATCTGATGCCCTCTTCTGCAGGTGTACATGCACGTAAGAGCACTGTATACATAATAATAAATAAACAAATCTTTAAAAAAAGACAAAAATGCTATGGAGAAGGCAGATGAGCAACCTGAACCTACATCCCTGAATCCTTTTCCTGGAGCGTAGCTCTATAAAAGCAACGGGAGCTCACTCTGCTATTGATGTGAAGTTCAGCCACAGCTGACTATAGCATTCAACACTGTTAGACTATCAAGCATCTTCCTTCACACACTGTGTAACTTTTTCGCTATTTCAAATTCCTCCAGATCTACGTACGTCCTCCATACTCTTCTCCCTCTTCTCTAACTCCCCAGCACGCCATGCCCTGTCTGTCATTTACATGGGCACTTGCATGAAAGCTTGATGACCTGGGCTGGTCTATCTAGATATTTGTGACATTTAGTTGGTCATGATGTGCATTTAAAAAAAAAAAAAAAAAAAAAGAGGAGGAGGAGGAAACCAGTAGAACTATCAGAATGCATCCCTGGAAGGTCTTCACTGATTCTCACACATGCTATGCCAAACGGGAGTAGGCAGATTGCCTGTGACTCCTGATAGTAAACTTCAAAAATAAGATGGCGTTCAAGATTTTCACCTTATAAGCCCATGTGAACACACACGGCACTCACCTTTTCTTCTACCCGATTCGACACTGCAGTGTCCATGGAGAAGAGATTCTCCCTCAATTAAACTTCACTATTATGGGAGTCACTGTGCCACAGCATGCATATGGAGGTCAGAAGACAACTTTATGGAGTTAGTTATCTCCTTCCACCTTTCCACGGGATCTGAGGACGTATCCCAGGTCACCAGGCTTATGTCCAAGCGCCTTTACCTGCTGAACCTCGATTCAGGGAGTAGGCCTTTACCTTCTGTCCCATATTGCATTTGTGACCTACCTGAGAGCTAGATCTCTCCATTTTCATTACTTCTACTGCAGCTTCAGCTTCCATGGTACCTGCTCTCTCACTGGCAACTGGGATAATCAATCAACTCACCTCGATTGGCTCAGACCTGTCCTTGCTTTAAAGCCTAAAGTCTTCCATTCCAGCTATGCCCTCCGTTCCAGACAAACGCCAATGGTTCATCACCACACCCTTTACCCTCTACCTCCTTCCTACCTGTGCTCAACTCACATATTTAGAAGGGAGGAAATGAAAAAATTAAGAATGTTCACATTATCCAATAGACCATTCTGGATACCAACTTACACACAGAGTCAGACCAGATGAGTGACTTAGCAGCAGAAAAGTCATTGTCACGACCTTTCGGTCAGATGGTTTGCATGAGTCTTATCAGTAAACAGAACTTTTTCGTTGTAGCCACATAGAACAAAGAAGTAAAGGCCCTCCCTCACCCCCTTTGTCTGTCTCAAGGCTAAATTCTAGATGTAGCTGCTTAGCAACAAGGCTCTTTCCCTTCTATATAAACAGCAACCATAGGGATTTAGCTCAATGGCAAAGTATTTGCCTAGGGAGCACAGGGTTCTTCAGCGTCAACAACAAAAAGATAAAATTATTTTAAAAGACAAAACTATAAAGAGCACCCCCACTGTTTACCTATTCCTTGAATAAAGTAAACAAAATAAACACAAAAATCAAGGAAGGGATAGCTGTATTTCCTGTGTCACAACAAAGTGGCCAAAGCATGGCATTATTAAGGGAAAAAAGTAGCTTTGCTTGAGAGCATTCCAATGGTATAGAATTTTTTTGTTTTGTTTTGTTTTGTTTTTTTTGTTTTTCGAGACAGGGTTTCTCTGTGTAGCCTTGGCTGTCCTGGACTCACTTTGTACACCAGGCTGGCCTCGAACTCACAGCGATCCGCCTGCCTCTGCCTCCCGAGTGCTGGGATTAAAGGCGTGCGCCACCACGCCCGGCTCTGGTATAGGATTTTATACCCTGCAAGGGATTCAGGATAAGTTACAAACTTGCTGCTGGAGTGGCTTCTAAAAGCAATGTCCACACAGAGAAGCTGGGTTGACAGACTTGGCACGATGGATGGAGAAGGGATTAAAGGGGCCTTAGAAACAGACATGCTGAAATAAATTTATTATACACAATCAAAATGTCTATCAGGGGTTCCCTGGGAATGTCCAAGGCGCGAATCATTGCCAATGTGGAGGAAAGGCTGACAAGAGGAGCACTAGAACCACGAAAGATCCAGTACTGAGCCTGTAAGCGAAGGCCGAGAGTAGAAGAGGATGCTATGGAACTGTCCATCAAAAGCCACGGGGAGAGTTCAACTCTGATGCATAGAGGCCAAAGAGCAACAAATGCTTAACCATCCCTGGGGCGGGGCATGAAATCACAGCTACCATCGGACTGGGAGTTAAAACAAAGGTAATACAAGGACTTCAGACCCTTTCGGGGTAAAATAAATGGGGCACCAAGGATAATTGCTTCATGTCTGTTCAATAGTCAAATGATAAGTGACAGGTGACTCTGAGAAGCAGAAGGCAGATGCCTCCCTAAAAGGTTAATGAATACATATCCCCGTTTTGGGAGCTCAACTTGTTTGAGATATGGAACCCATTGTGTTGCGGGTAGTTTTGTCCCACCCCTTCTCCCATAAGGGATGGACACTTTCACTATTTAGTTCTAAATGTCCTTCTCTTGGCTTTATGTGCCTGATGTATAGGCCAGGCCACTACCTGTCTCCTGAGAAAATGTATCCTGTTTTTAGAGACAATTAACTATAACACCATTGCATGAAGAAATGATCAGGACCCCAGGAAAAAGTATTCTGCACCACCATGGCAATCACAAGCAGGCCCTCCCTTCCCTAGAGGTAACCGTGGCTGCTTACTCCGATAACTATGCAGGGGAGAGTAACTACCCATGAAAACCCAGTGGTCATGTAGCCAAAGTTGTCAATCATGAGGTAGATTTTTGTCAGTTCCATCACGTCCTAGCATATGAGTCTATAATAACCAGTAAGAAGTTGCTAAATACAGGCTCAGCTGTAAGCAACCCGAATCAGTGGCCAACACAAGGTATTTGAGGAGGGAACCCAAGTTCTATGGCACTGGGCCTTCTCCTTCAGTTCATGTTTCTTGCTCGAGGAATAATCACATGCCTGTAGTCCCAGCACACAGGAGGCAGAGGCAGGCAGATCTCTGTGAGTTCGAGACCAGCCTAGTTTACAAATTGAGTCCAGGACAGCCAAGGCTACACAAAGAAACCGTCTTGATAAACAAAAAACAAACAAAAATCCTATTTAGTAGATGAAGAATTTTTTTAAAGTCCAACCTGGGTTTGTGTAAGGGTCGGCATGTTGTGTGTATACACACCACAAATGCCCAGAGGTTTGTGTAAGGGTTGGCGTGTTGTGTGTATACACACCATAAAATGCCCAAAGATCTGTATAAAGGTCGGCATGTTGTGTGTATACATACCACAAGTGCCCAGAGGTTTGTAGAAGGGCCAGCATGTTGTGTGTATACACACCACAAATGCACAGAGGTTTGTAGAAGGGCCAGCATGTTGTGTGTATACACACCACAAGTGCCCAGAGGTTGCTCACATTGCCTTTCTCAGTAGTAAAAATGCAGGAGAAAATACTCATAATGGGCTGAGCTTTGGGCCATATGCAGGGAAACTATTTTGTATAGAAAGGGATACAGCCCAAGAACAACATATACAGACTCATGGGAAATAGTAAATGATGTGGCTAATTGTAGTGGATCTACCAGAATAATGACCGGAAGAAGGAAGAATAGGGTGGAGATATGGCTATCTGGTGCTGGCAGCTTTACTTGTTAGAAAAGTGACCCTGAAGTAGGCCATCCCTTCGTCCCCTGGGCAAACACCAGTATGAAAATACCCCTTTCTCATATATCTTACTACCAGCTCCAGCAGGCCACAGCACAAGCAGCCTCGATGCCATCCCCTAGGGGGTAGCATCCTTTCTCCAAGATCTATCCATCATGGCTTTTAGCAGACCTTCTCCTGAGCCCCTGAGGTACCAGTACTGTCTAGGTGGCCACTAAGCTGCCAACACTTCTATCCTCAACCTGTGAATAGCAAGCACCACACAAACAATGCCTTGTCCTTCTCACTCCAGGTCCCAGAAAGAGACTTGTAAGAAAGGCAGCTAGCTTACCACAGCCATTTCCCTTTGCTGGGGCAGGTAGTTCCTCTGGGAAATCCCGCCACCGCGAACCTCACTGTTGTATAGCTCCCCAGCCCTCTAGTGCCTTTTCAACTAACCTCTTACAGTACTTTCTCCCGGTGCAGTGTCTCTTTTATGGATGGATCTTGATGGATACAAGGCCTGGCTCCTGCCTTGATTCTAATAGAAACACAGCACAAGTCTGGGTTTGGCTTGAACGTGTTGATGGCCTCAGGTCTTAGAGCAGACCAGGAGCTTACAAGGCTCTGCTGTTCCTTGTTTTAGCCTCAGGGCCATCTGCAGTTACTTTGAAGGCAGCGTGAACTGATGGGAGCTTTTAGTCTACACAAAATGGACAGATAAGATGTGGAAGTACACATAATCTTTTAAAGTATCTCATACACGTGTGTGTATGTCATGTGTTGTCAACCTGCCAGCTGAGGCCTAAAAGCAGCGACACTCCAACAGCATCAACAAACATCACAAATTCTAAACGCTGTTCTTGAAATAGACTACATATGCTTAAAGAGATGGCTTATCTCCAGGTTGGGAAAAATCTAAAATAAACATCTTACTGTGCTAAGCAATGAAGAAAAGTATCCAATGGGTGAGAGCACAGAAAAAAATAAATAAATAAAAATCTCAGGGTCATGGCTAAACTGACACACTTCAGCAGCATGTCCAGGAGAGATGAAGAGGCTACTCACAGCAGAAAGCCAACTCGCAGGCAGAGAGCAGAATTACACAATCACTTAGGTCCTACCCTAGCAACACAGGTAAGAACTACCATTGGAAGCTGGTGTGGCTGAATGTTTGAGGGACAACAAGAATTAGTTACAAAACCTCCCGATATAACTTAAAGGGGCTGGAAAGATGGCTCTGCAAGAGCACTTGCTTAGCAAGCATGAAGGCCTGAGTTCAAATTCCCAGCATCCTCCTAAGTCAGGTATGGCTGGACATTTGTGTATGCCAGTGTAACCCCAGCATTGCAGAGGAGGGGTGTAGTTCCTGGAGCTTCAGGGCCAGTCAGCCTAGCCAGCAAGCTTCCAGTTAAGTGAGACATCATGTCTCAAGGGAATGACAAAGAGCAAGAGAAGACAGTCTTTGCCTTGCACATGGGTGTACTTACTAACACACACAAAGCCAAACATTAAGAATATATATATAATAAAAGGAAAGTCATGTTGTAGTGGAGTAGCCTTATGAACTCACCCTTAACCAAGAGATCACACTATTGTGGGTCAGATTGATGAACTATGCCACAACCATCTTTCCTGTAGAATTTCTGTAAAACAGACATGAACTAAATTTAGTATATTAAACACACCGGCATTCAACAAAACAATTGGCCTACACTCTTTAAATATCGAGCTCATGAAAAACAAGGCTTAGGGTTGGGAAGCAGGTACAGTGGCCAAGAGCTTATCTGGCATTCAGGAGGTGCTGGGCACAATCCCCATCACCACCAATTTAAAATAAGAAAGAAAAATAAAGCTTAAAGGGGGAATTCCAGATGGAAAGAGTAGGCAAACAAAGAGACGCAGCAATTAAAGCAGGATTTTGTTTTGCTGTAGATGGCATTCCTGGTGCTGTGGGCATGATCAGAATAAGACCTACAGATCAAATAACTAAATTTAGTAACAGTTTAATTTTCACAATTGTATTACAGCCATATAAAATATTCTTGAATTTAGGAGACATACATTAAATCAGTTAAGAGAAATGGGTGTATGTGTCTGCTACTTTTCTCACTGCTGTAACCGTAGTGCTTCAAAAGAACTCCACAAGGCATAGAAACATACAGAGGATGAGCACCTTCACCTCAGGGACATGCCTGCAGAGAGAGACCTACTCCTTCCATCTAGACCTTGCTGCAAGGTTTCTTCTGGAACCTTCCAATACAATACCACCAGTAGGGTGCAAAATCTCAATACAGTTTGGGGAGGACACTGCAATCCCAATCAGCAGCATGACTATAAATGAATCAAAAATTAAAAAGGACGCACATGTGTATATATGCCACACAGGCTCACAGAGAAACAACTGCCAGGAGTGGGGGAGGGCAGAAGACACTGGAAAGCGTTGTGTGTGAGGGGTTAATGTATAAGGAACTCTGTGTTCGATCTGACACGCTATCAAAATTAAAAGCAAGAACAAACACCACACAGAAAGCCAAACACTTCGTAAGAGCAGAAATAAGAAACTTGTCTTGCCATTTTAAGGAATAAAACACGTTCCGCTGCTTAACTAGCAGTAGGACGTCTGGTGACCGGACACTGAAGAACACGCTACTTCACACTCGGCACAAACAACCTGACAATATGGAGTAAGAGCCCCAACAATGTGGCGCAGACTGCAGTGACCCAACCCTACGGAGCATGCACACGGCACTCAACACAAGCAGTCACTGCAGCTTTCTTTACTACAGCAAACAGAAAGAACTCCCAAGTGACATGGGAGGGAGTAAGAAACCCGAGCTGCATCTCAGGAATCATAGTCCACACACTAGTAAACACTGGCAAGTGCTCACGACGGACTCACAAGATAAAGTAAAGAATATGCAAAGAAGGAAATTATTGGAATCTGTAGAATGGTGTGTGTGTGTGTGTGTGTGTGTGCGTGTGCATGTGAGAGAGTGTGTTTTTCTTTACCTTTCAAGTATTCAATAAATGTATTATTCTAATACAGACAAATATCCAAATAGTACAAGAGATGCTTAGTCACTGCATCAATATTTATCCTCTTAGAGACAAGAAGCATGATGCATAATATATACAAATAACTTTATTGTTTTTAAAGATATACACTGGCATATCTGTGAGTTAGGTGCACTGCACAAGTCCAGTAGAGGAAAAGTTACAAAAGATACATAAGAAATATTCACATAGAAAGCATGGCAGGGAGTGTCCTTCGGTAAAGAACAAATGCATTCCAGATGAGGGCTGCGATAGTGTTTCAGGGCTCAGAGGCTCCCAGGTGCTGAGGTATAGTGACGACAAGGAGCGTCCCTGTCCAAGACTCACTGAAGTCTCATCCGTTTCTCAGGGGGACCTTTAGTGCTCACAGTCTGCTGAGTGTTCTTAGTGCTCTCCTTCTCCTCAGATTTCACAGTCTCTGGCAGAGGCTCTGCCTCTTTCTTTGTCTGATCCACTAGATGTCAAAAGCAGGTATTGTGTCAAGACAAGTGGAAGTAGAAAGAAGACACAATAGTTTTAATTGCTTATCAAGTTGAATATTTCCCTTTTCCCCCCTAGGCAAACATATTTTAAAATTCAATTATAAACCTAAACATTTATTAACTCAAAGAAATTTATAATGCTAGGCAAATATGTGACGCTAAAACGAGACATGTGTAAGCAAGCGACCAAAAAATGATTCTATGGCAATCTCACAGACAGCTTCACACGATGAAACCCAACGTCAGGCTACTCTGGATTCGTGGCTCTCATTCTCCCCACCTACACTCTACTTTCAAATGCTAGTTTCACTACCACAAAAACACTACCTGTTCGCAAATCAACAGAGTTCAAAGGTCAGAAGTGACAAACTACAATGAGACAGTGTGAAAGAACAAAATAACCACAGCTCATCTCACATGTCACTGCTGCTAAGACATTAAATTAATCTTATTTCAAGTTCCGTAAGAATAGCAGATAAACCATACCTGGGACAGGCTTTTCTCCCGACTTTTGCTAGCATTTCAAAAATAAGAAATGGGGGGAGGAAAGGGAAAAATCAAGTTAATAAAGCTTTGTAGTCTTAAGGGGCATACTTACGTAACTGCATTGTAAATGACAGTTACCACTGAAGCACCATAAAAGCTTGTCACCTTCTACTTCTTATTTGTCCCTCCAGAAAGACAAATCTAAACCAGAAGTCAGCCATAAAAGCGCTGTTCATCTAACAAGCTGTGTGTCACCCCAACAAAGGCAACATTACAAAGAATAGCCACATCGAACTAATGAGAAGAAATAACAGTCTCCAAACCTTCAGACACTTACCTGCTTAGAGGCCATGAACTGTAAAAAGGAGAAAGAACTCAGGAGTGGTTTAGTACTGGCACTTGGGCAGCAGAGGCAGATGAGCCTCTGTGAGTTTGAGGCCAGCCTGGTCTACATAGCAAGTTCCACGCATAAACCCTTTGATTTTAAGTATGGCAGGCATGGGAACTAAGAAAAAGATTTTCCCCCTGAAAGCTTATTTATTCTTATGTGTATGGGTATTTTGCTGGCATGTATGTCTATGTACCATGTACATGGATGGCATCCATGGAAACCTGAAGAAAGTGGTCAAATCCTTTGGAACGAGAGTTACAGATGGTTGTGAGCTGTCAAGTGGGTGCCAGGAACAAAACCCAAATCCTCTAAAAAGCAGCAAGTGCTCTTTACCGCTGAGCCGCCTCTTCAGCCCAGCTGGGATCTGAATTTAATTCCAGGCACCTACTCTGGGTATCTTACAACTGCCTGGAATTTCAGCTCCAGAGGATCCAGGCACCCTCTTTTGGTCCCTGAGAGCATTGCACTCATATGCACAAAGCTATTCACAGACACATAAACAGACCTATACACTATAAAGACATAATTTAAAAAGTAATTTTGAAAAAATAATCTTAAGTATGCTGGGAGGTGGCTGTGTAGGTAAAGGCACTTGCACCAAAGCCTGACCACCTACCTGAGTTTGATTCCATAGAAACCACACTAAAATAAGTGTTTTTTGTTTGTTTGTTTGTTTTAATGAAACCGTAGGAGTGTTGGGGACATCAGAAGTCGGGAGCAGTGTCTTGCCTACCTCCCAGCCATGTGCCCTTTCACCTGCCAGCTTAGTCTTGCCCTGGCTGCTCCTGCCCCACCTTTGTCCTCATGGCAACTTCTTTATCATGGTGACCCCCTCATGACCACCTCCTCACGGACCTTCTTTCTTCTCCCTCCCATCTGGGAACCCCCTTCTGGGATCACAAGTCCTGCCTTAGCACTCCTGCCCAGCTCTTGGCCGTTCAGCTCTTTATTAACCAGAGATGGGAGAACAATTTTTGCACAATACTGAGACAGGAGACGCTTCAATAGTAATGGCAATGCCCATGTCCTGAGTGCAACCAGATCTCTGGCACAGAAACCAGCATCTGTTTAACTATCCCCCAACAGCACACATACATGACAAGTATCTGTGCACATGTGGTATCTCAGAAGAAAACATAATCTCTTCACACTAATGTTACACCAGCACTTTTTTTCTAAGTTTTTATGTTGGCATGTATGTCTGTTACAACATGCATGCATGGTGCCCACCAAAGCCAGTAGAGAGCCTCAGATCCCCTGGAACTGGAGTCAAAGATGGTTCTGAGCTGCCATGTGGGTGCTGCAGATGGAACCCACGTCCTCTGGAGGAGCAGCCTGTCGGCTCGTCAGCACTAGCCCGCCTCTCTTGCCTCTCCCACGTTATTTCCTAAATGCCTTTCTGAACACAGGCCCCTCACCCCCTCAGGCCTATCTGCTTTATAAAAGACCACATTTTTTTCTGGAATCACCTGCTCCACATTCATACTGTCAATTGTGAACTTGCATACTCTCACTGCAAGTACTGTAAACAGTTACACTTAACAAGACTGAACATGGTTCCTTATTATTCATCATGCAGAAGAAGTTTTCCAATGAAAGCCTGACATTGCTATCCTCAAAAAGGTGTGGTGATGAGGGTCTGTGATGCCAACTACTAAGAAGGCTGAGGCAGGAGGATCACATGTTCATAGCCTACTTGTGCTAGGGAGACAGTTCAAGGCTATCTTGGGCAACCTAGTGAGACCCTGTGACAAAAATAAAAGAAATTAACAGGGCCAGTAAAATGGCTCAGAAAAGTAAAATGCACTTACCAACAATGTGACCTGCATTTGACCCCAGGGAGCCACACCAGGGAAGGGAAAAATCAACTCCCACAAGTTGTCCTATAGCTTCCATATGCACACACCATCGCATGTCTCCCCTCCTCCAAGAACCACTCTACCAAAAAGTTATTTTTAATTTTTTATGAGAAAAATATTTTTTTTTTCTTAAGGAAAAAAGAAAGGCTGCAGAGGATGCAGTTCCTCCAAGGTCCTGGGCTACCTAACAAAAAAAAAAAAAGAGGCCTATTTCCAAGGTTGGCCCTTGGCTGGAATGTATAAACTTGAACTGTGGGAGGTTCCCACCACTCTGAACCGGATAACACTGGTTTGTTCTCCCTGTGCTGCACAAAGATCTGCTTTTCTTCAGACTGTGGGATTTTGTTAAGTGTCTGACAGAAGTGTTGCTATTTGATGAACTACCTCTACAAGACTTAGTTTTGAGTTTCTAATGAATTTCCACAGCAGAAATATTGATATACTGATGTGTTTTCATTGTTGAGGTAAAACGCATACGCTACAGCCTGTTATAAGAAAGGGAAAGGACAAGGAAACCTACACTGTAAACAAACCAGACTCCTTCAGGCTCTACTCTGCCTTCTTCCCATAGGATCTGACTATATACTTTTTTTTTAACCCATAGGAGTGTTTTGTTTAAAAGTACATCTGCGCACTACATGTATACCTGGTACCTGTCTACAGAGGCCAAAAGACAGCATCAACGTCTCTGGAACTAGAGTTACAGACAGTTGTGAGCTGTCATGTGGGTGCTAGGAATCCCACCTGAAACCTCTGAGAGCAACCAGAACCCTTACCATTGAGCCATCTCTCCAACTCGTAGCTGTATATTCTTACTATATCTCAGAGTAATAAATCTCTACCAAGTAAAACTACATATAAATCCTTATAACAAATTACCAAATGACAGTGGTCACAGACTCCCCACAACACAAAGCACATATCACCAACATATCAAGGTTTAAATATAGCTAAAGTAACTTGGAGGAGCAAATAGTTTTTACTTACACAAGAAGAGGAAATATATAGAGTAACACTGAAGGGAATGAAAAATTTGAGATTTTTGTACTGCTAATATGAACCACTTGAACCGACAGCCTAAGCACCAACACACACCGACTACTCTTCCCTAGTGATCTTGCCAACCAGCTAGCAGAATGTACTTTGAGATATGCCAACAGACAGGACACCTTTAGTCAAACTGAATCATAGTCTTAAGGTAAACCTGACTAGAGTCGTATCCTACAGTACCGGAGAAACTTCCTGATTAAAAACTAAACCCACTGAAAAGAAAGTCATCATAAAAGACATAAAGACCTGAATCATAGGTAGAATTAGTGTAACATCCAGCAGTAACAAGAATTAAATATGGAAAAGCTGCTTCAAAGACACATGGAGACTTCCCAAACAGTCTCCTAAGCATCGCCACAGAAGAAACATTCTTAGGCATCAGAAGCCCAACTGCTCAATGCCACGTCTAAGCAGGAGTACACCCCAAGCACCAAGTGGCTAGGGAATGAATTCTGGGTAGCATCTGCTTCTGTAGGCCTGAGAAGGAAGGATCCTGGCAGCTTCTACCTTCAAGAACAGTTCGTGAACTTTCTCTAAGCTGGTTTCTGATGTTCTATCAACCTGTGTCACATGTTCTCTTCACTTCCACATAACCATTATAGAAGCATTCATTGCTGTTTTACAGTCAGATGGGGAAGAGGAGGCTTGTTCTAATGTTACTTTACGATATGTTTTTAAAATCTCAGTTAGCTTAAAACTACCTTTACAAATTCTCATCTCCCTCCTAACAGCAATAAACACGCCTGTGAGAGCACACTTCTCTGTAGAGTCCAGAATGACTGACACTAACACGGCCACGTGCTCCACCCCTCACTGCCTCCTCACCTCAGATGCTCAAGTTGTTGGAATGGGAGGTGGGTCTGCTGGGGCCGCTCCATTGTCTCTAGGTCACTAGGCGGCGTTGCAAACCTTTACCACAGAGAGCTCCACTACCACCTCTGCTTCCTCTCTTGACCATGCCAGCCCTCTACCACTTTCTGTTTCTTCTGTTAGAAGTTTTAACTCATCAGCCAGTTAAGAGCCTACACACCTTCTACGGCAGGCCGGGGAGCAGCAGGCAGAACAGAAAGCACGAGTTTCCTATTCTAGGTTTGTTGTAACTATTGTGCTCTTAGCAACCTTATGGCTGAGACTAGGATCTCAACACAGAGCCCTATGTTCATCCAGACTCATAAGGAGCAGAGAACAATGCTGCGTCCACTCAGTCCATCCATTACCTCCATAAGTCTTTAAAGCCTTTCCTCTCATTCAGAGGTCAGGAAAAGCAGTATTTTTAAATCACACCTAAAAGACCCTCCAATTAAAAATGTTAGGAAAGTGTTAAATCAAAATTCATAACTCAGTCTCATTACCTGAACAAATCTGGGTGGGAATTTTTGTCTGAGGTCTAAGAGTAAGGCATCCACACGCTGTCTCTGAAAAATGGAGCTTGGTTCTTCTTTCCTTTTTGCTTTAGGTTTGACTTTATCTGTTAAAATAGCAAAATCCAAATCAACATACTGAATATACTCAAACCATTATTTTTAATGACATCTTTACTAGGACAATTCTTCAAATAAAACATAGCAAGCACACAGAAGAATTTCCTAACTTCCTTTCCAGATGCTGTTAAGTCCTAACATTTCAAAAGCTGACGCAGTTGAGTTTCAGTGTGCAGCACCAATGGACGATCAGTTCTGAGACTAGCGTTCTTCATACTTACCTAGATCATCCATATATTGGCTTGAAATTACTTTTGAGTAGTTCAAGTACAATTGGATGGCCCTTTTCTATACAATCTATTTAGACAAACAGAAAAGGCAGGTGTTGCAAACTCTAGTTACTATGCTCAGTTATAAAGACAGCAATGAAACTAGCAAGAGTTCAACGTCATTCCTGGCTATACAGCAAGTTCAAGGCTATCCTGCCTGGACTATACAAGATCCGTCTCTAAACACTGCAATTAGCTGGAAATGGTGATGCATTTCTCTGTTAATCTTGGCACTTGGGAGATGAGGCCAGGAGAGCTGTGGGCTCAAGGCCAGCCTGGGCTCCATATGGACAGATTTCCTAAATCACATTTATTTGTGCATTCTCATTCTAAGAAAAAAGCTAAACACCGTATCGAGAGGGGAAAATTACAAAACAAGACCATGAAGGCAAGAAAAAAATAAGAACATGAAAAGAGAAATTCTAAAGTTACTCACATGTGGGATTTGCTCCAGCAAGGGGAAATAGGGTAGAGGCCGGAGGTGAGGACCGTCTCTACATAAAGGATTGATTCCAAGCGACTATGCTCCAGACAACACAAAGTGAGGACAACTGTCCCTGTGTCAACTTCACTCCACTAAGGCACATTTCCTACATCAAAAGTACTGCCTGTATCCAATATTAAGAATCAGTATCTCAAAGGCCACTGCAGGGCTCGGAATCCTACATAAGGCCACCTTTCCCACTTCCATTATTCTAAAAAGAAACACCGATACAGGCAATTTCTGGACGTAGGTTTTTAGTAAAACATGGCAGAACAGTCAAAGATTAACAGCCATGGGAACTAAAGGACCTAGTGTCATGACAGGTGAAAATATCAAAGAGTCAGCAAGTGACCTAGGGCCAGTGAAATGGCACAGTGGACAAAGGCACTGGCTGTATAAGCCTGGAACCTGTGTTTAATCCCCAGAACACACATTAAAGGTGGATGCAAAGAATCAACTCCAGAGTTGTCCTCTGACATCTATAAATGTGCTGTGGTATACAAGCTTTCACACACACATCACACACACTGCACGCGCGCGCACACACACACACACGCACACACACACACACGACAGCCAGCAAGCAAGCTCATCGACTAGGGACATAACGTGGGAGTAAAGTGCTTGCCTAGCACGCCTATGGTCATAGATTTAATCTTTAACACAATAGAAAAAATGTTTAAAAATAAATAAGAGCGGGGAGGGAAGAAGAGAGGGAACACAGCCTAGCATTCTGAACAAAGGGCACCAAGGACAATATTTCACCTCTTCTACTTTGTAACTTAGAGGGCCGAACGGTTCCAAATTGCAAGACAACTCAAGAAGTTAAAAAAAAAAGGGGGGCGGGGGGAGGAAGGGCTGGAGAGGTGGCTCAGAGGTTGAGAGCACTGATTGCTCTTCCAAAGGTCCTGAGTTCAATTCCCAGCACCCACATGGTGGCTCACAGCCATCTGTAATGAGATCTGATGCCCTCTTCTGGCCTGCAGGTGTACATGCATAAAATAGATCGTTAAAAATATATATTAAAAAAAAAAAAAAAGTAAAAAATAGCTTTGCTAATTCATCACCAATGCCTCTTCTCTTTATGTTCTAAATAATCTAAAACCTTAAAACTTCTTTACAAAGCTTATGGACGTTACCTCATGGATAAAGCTAGTAACTGTTCTGATGTTACAATTACTGAACCTATGAACACAGGGGCAGCAATGTCGTCTTCTGAGAAACTAAAACCTACCTAGATAACTTCACAGGCCCCCGAGCTTCATCCTCAAGGGATCAAACTGTTTTGGGAGGGCCGAGGCACACTACTTACCTTGCTCTTCATGATCTTTAAAGTGCCACCAATACCCTTTGGAAGGATGATATCGACAGTATGACATAGCTTCATCAAAAGCTGACTGAATACCATGGACTGCAGTAAGCTTGTAAAACAAAACAAAAACTCATGAGGTCAACTGACATGTCCTAACTAAATATAAAAATTTACCTATTCAAAGACAATTTCCTATTTCAGAATCTAGATTAGCATTTGATTGGAGTTATACTCATCCCTCAGTATCTGCAAGGGTTTAGTTATATATAATTATCATTATATATATATATAAAAATAATTAACATTTAGCTATTATACATAATATATATAAGTTTAATACATTACGTATAGTAGCTAAATTATAATTATAAATATATAATAGCTAAATATTATTTTATATAGCTATATATAATAGCTAAATATATATAATTATATATAAGTATGTAATAATTAACATTTGTGTTATCGATATTCTATATATTTAAAATCTCTCTATACAAGGCATACAAGGCATAACAACATAATATAAATGCTATATAGATAGTTACAATGTATTGTTTGGGGAATAATAAAAAGGACAACAAAAATTTAGTATGGATGCAGTTCTTTTTCCAAGTGTCTTTATGCATATTACTAATGAGTGTAGCTCTCAGGCAGACTCTGTATTAGCACTGACTTGACCCATAGTAACAGTGCTCAAAACCCTCCTACAGTCAGTATTTTACAGCAGCTCACACAAAGCAGACCTCCTACTTGATTCGCAGAGCAAGGTACTAATTAGAAGTCTGTTTTAGTGTTCAAAGACTATGAAAAAAGCTAGGGGTGCTGGCACACATCTCGCATCTCAGAACTTGGAAGATGGAGGCAGGAGGACCAGTGGTTCAAGGCCGTCTTCCAGGCCCACGGTGAACCCTGAGCTCAAGGGATAAAGAAGAGAGGGAAGGTAGACCTGCAGATGGCAGGGGGAGACACGTACCACTCTGGAGTTTATAACTGCTCCCAAGTCTGGTGCCTGATAGATGACTCCAGCGATGATGTAGTAATCAGCTAGTGGGATAACTGAAGCAGCGGGAAAGCTTATTAACACATCTTGGAAACAAACTGCTAAAAAAAGATGATTTTTCATACAACAAACAACTAACTCAGGCATTTCCCTAGATGGAACTTTAAGGGAAGGTCTGGCGCTTTCTCTTTATAACAGTATAGAAAACAGCCACAATGTTTATTTATATGTTACCTAGAGTTGTTAACACTTGAGTAGATCCATCCACAAAGCCTAGAGTTCACCAACTCTTACCTCCAAGCAGGGCTTCTCAAAGCGAAGGCACATCTGAGTCGAGTTTAATCAGCTCACCGTGCATCTGATGCAGTAAGCTTATTGAAAGGAGAGTCTTACTAGGTACATGTTTGGGCACACCAAGCACTATTTAAGGTTCTAAGCGACGCCAAGGCTGTCAGTCAACCAGACTGTGGGAAGTAAGCCTGAGGAGCAGGGGAGACTTGAAGACCACAGTGAAGATATCTGATGCACTCCACTTGACTCCAGGTCCCAGGACTGAGCCTTAAGAACGAAGATTATGGGCTGGAGAGATGCCTCAGTGGTTCAGAGCACTGTCTGTTCTTCCAGATGTCCTGAGTTCAATTCCCAGCAACCACATGGTGGCTCACAACCATCTATAACGAGATCTGGTGCCTTCTTCTGGTGTTCAGGTACAGAACATTGTATATATAATAAATAAATCTTGGGGGGCGGGGGGAGAACGAAAACAACTCCTACTGATCCTGGTGTCGCCCTGCCCCACCCCTACACCCTGACTGTTCCCCAGTGCCCTTGCTATTGTCTATGGCTCTCTTTTTCCCTGCAGACTCCACACCTTCCACTCTAAAGCAATATTAAGATTCTGAACAAGAAATTCCTTGGCAAGTGACTCTTGATATTGCCCAGGGTAAAGGATGTCCCCAAGTGTCTTGACGTAGACCATCTACCTGAGAGATGTCTTTTGGCAGTAGCACCCCGCTTTTCACTTTGCATCATCTCTTCTTCAGTGACACTGCAAACTCCCTGCTTGATCTCAAGGTATTTCCAAGTGCTAGTGTTCGCTAACGTATATGCCTTAGCTCTCCTGATTCAAAACCAAATCTGGATTCATTTATTCTTATTTTTATTTTTTTTATTTTTTTTTGATTCATTTATTCTTCAGTGTTGTCTCTTAAGCAAACATCCATTTGGTAGTAAAACCCTGGCAAGATTTCTGATTGACCGTGCCATCTGAAGGTGCTCAGTTAATCCTCAATGGACGTAATAAAATTATACAGGCCATGCATTTTACAAAGTATTAACTCAGAGACAGAGAGGAAATGAAAGGTACTCAAGAGGCTCAAGGTCCAGTGGACACTCAACCACTGTGCTCACAGGAAGAGGTGAACCACCTGACTTCTAGTGCTGCAGGAGTTCTGATACACTTCTGAAGCACCGCTGGACCTGCCTGCCCAGCCAAAATGCACCATGTGAACGAACATGGTAGATACCTGGCTTCCTACCGAAGTCTGCAATTCTGGTGGGCAGAAAATGTGACCAGTCCTCAAAAAAAGTCTTAGGTTCAGTTTCAAGTGACTTTCTGAAGTGTGTGTGGGGGTGGGGGTGGGGGTGTGTCTTCATCTTATACTGACTAGAAGGCACAGTTGGTATGGATCCAGCTGTCTCCAGCTGTGTAACCTTACTGGGCAGCAGTAATGAATTCTGGCCATGAGGACAATGGGTGCTGAGCCTGATGAGTAAGTACACTCTTAACAAGCACTGGACATGTATGTAGTTAGTAGGACCTACAGAAACAGGACTCAATGCAAAACATAACATAAAGTACCATTCTAGAATAGTATACCAAAGTAAATCCCTTGTTTAAAAACAGAATAGAGCACACAGGTCAGGAAGTAAAGAAATAATGGTGTTTTGTACATTTTACCTTGAGCAGGGGACTGCCGCTGTTGCTTCCGAATGATGAAAAGAATAGGCTCTTGAGCGTGTAAAAGGATGTATTCAATTCCAACCATCTGACTGAAAGGAGATGAACAGAGATCTACAGATGACACCTAACACTTCGTAGGACACTTAAATTTCCAAATAAATTGTAACAGCATTGTAAAAAGGGGACTAAAGTTACTTATGACCAATATTAAAAGTTGGCTATTGAGTAAAACTAGCTGTTTTCCCAGACAGGAGGTATACAGACTAAAATGAGGTTTTTAAACAATAAAATTTATAAAACCTCATAAATTCAGTTTCATTAAGATTATGTGTAAAAGTAAAATTAAGTTACCTTTAACAGCTACATTTACCTCTCAGCAAAATCTATTTAAAATATAGAAACTAAACTGTATAAAGCCTACCCCAGCAATACATTTATGTGAGTTACTTTAGGACTTGTACAAAGGGAATGAATTTCTTATTTAGCATCCTGAGTCTAAAGACTGCTGTTTCATGTTTGGCTAAAATGTTCTTCATTTCTCAAAGAAAGGTTACAATAAACTCTGCTATATTATAAAGTATTGATTTAAAGATGACAATAATCATGGTTCTCTGGCTGAAAACAGTCACATTGATAAACTCACTTATCAGAGCAGAAGCCTCAGTCCTTAACAGACATCATGAAGCGGTCTAAGTTACAAATGTATGCCAAATTTTACAAACCCAACAAGGGTGTTTTAAAGTGTGTGTGTTGGGGGTGGTGGTGGTGGTCAGAGGACAGCTTTTTGTTGTTGTTTACTTTTGAGGCTGTAATTTAATTAAAACATTTCTCCCTTCCCTTTCTTCCCCCCAAACTCTCCCATATACTCCTCCCCACTCTCCTTCAAATTCATGGCATCTTTTTCATCAATTGTTATTACATGAATATCTGTATTGTGTCTATATATAGTATTATATACTTATGTAGATTATATACAAATGATAAAATATACATTATATATAATATTCCTAAACATAACCTGTTGAGTTCATATAATGTTACTTGTATGTATGTTTTCAGGCTTTAACTGTCTGGCACTGGACAACCATCAGTGTGCTCTTCCCTGGGGAGGACTGCCTTTCCCATGCCCAACTTTATTCAGTTGACTATAATTCTTTGTGTAGGGCTGAGGCCTTATGTGCTCCCACCAAACCAGAGAGCACAACTGTCAGCAGCTAATGCTCTCCTCCCACCATGTGTTCCAAGGATCAAACTCAGATTATCAAGCCTGTGCACAAGTAAGTGCTTTTACTTACGGAACCATCTCTCCAGCCTGCAAATTTTAGTTTTTCTTCCAGAGGCTCTACTGTGTCTGTCACCAACCACCACACAAAGGCCAAAATGAGTGTTAGTTGCAAAATATCTAATTGGCAAAGACGCTACCTTCTTAAAACAACTTACTTCAAGTGCTCTAATGTTAACCTCTGCATTTTGACCACTTCATTATTACATGTCCTGTCATAAAAAGGATTGCTTCTTTCTGAAAAGTAATCCAGGACACTGCCACTGTTCAAAATGGGGATCCAAGAGCTGTCAACCCAAGAAATTCCCAGCAGATTATCTATAGGAAAGAAAGAAAGGATTAGAAAGGATAAACAATCTCATTCAACAAATACCTATCATGCACTATGAATCAAAGAATGACACAGATTGTACTCTATGTAGTTTGACAGTCGAACAGAAGAGAGGAATATGAAAAGAAACACAGGAAGTACTGTAATAAAGTTAGGGATAAATTAATTATATAAGCACAAGAAGGAGAACTAAACACTTTCTGGGGAAAGTAGAAATTATTTTTCATGGGGGAGGAGGTGGATTTTGCACTGTGTAAAGAAGAGAAGCTCACCATGAAGAAAAGGATAAAATACTTCCCAGCAGAGAAAATTCAAATACAAAGGTACAAAAAGAGGCAGGCAGTGGTGGCACAAACCTTTAATCCCAGCACACAGGAGACAGAGACAAGAGGACCTCTGAGTTCCAGGACAACCCGGTCTACAAAGTAAGCTCCAGAGGATCCAAGGATACACAGAAAAAAAAAACCTATCTCAAAAACCCAAAACATTAAAAAAGGAAAAAGGTACAAGAGGATAAAACATATTTTTTATATATTTTGATTTTGAATAGTTAAATTTGAATAAAGTTAAGATTTGAGATCTAGAAAGATCTTTTTAAAGACTAGACAAAAATCCTGCATTTTTAAATGCTGACAACTAATTCAAAAACTTCCAAACACACCCACAACCACCAGTTTAAAGTTCTTCCTGTTGGCAGGCGAAGAATGTTAGGGAGCCTCTGTAATAGACAAGAGGCTAATGGTGTAAAAATCAGGGGCAAATGGTAAGTAACATCCCTTTATTATAACCATAATGTTTCAGATTCAGAGTAAAAGCAAGCCAATTTTTAATAAGATATGGTAGATCCAGGAACAGTTATGAAGACCTTCGGCCATAGCACTCTGGGAACCTAAGACAGGAGGACCAAGAGACTGAGGCCAGTTTGGGCTACACATCATGACCCTGTCTCAGAAGATATAGTAAATTGTTTTTCTTTAACTAATGAGTTTTATTCTGCACTGGCTCTGATGATGTTTCACATCAATGCCTACTAAAGGCAGCCAGAGTTAAGTTATAAACATCATAATGCTTATATAATACTGTTTGAAAAAACGTCGCCTCTTCTAAACAACTACTTTTGGCATTTCTGAAGAAGTCAGACCTAAGCCAGGGTGACATGAACCAAATGAAAAAAGGTTGTTACATGGAGAAAAAAAAAAAGACAAATAAATAAATAAATCATGCTTTGTGTGTTCTAAAATACAGGAAACAAATAAAGTATGTTAACAAAAAACAACACCAACTACTTATTTTTACATATGTAAAATTTATATACATATATGGATAATCATAGTCAAAAATATAAAACGAGGAAATAAATTTTTCAGAAAAGACATCTTTTCCAATGAAAAGCAACAAAAGGAAACCACGACTTAGGGTTTAAATTCCCTAATCCAATAACAATTTTATTTACTGTAGAATGTATACTTCTTTTAGCTGCTTTAAGAATTTGACTTTTTTCCTTTAAAATGGTTCTTGTAGCTTATCTTTAAATCACTCACCATGCATAATCATTTCATGCCCATATCTATTAACTAACTGTTGGTAGGTAGAAAAGATCTGTAACTACACATAATGTATGTTAAGTGCTCGGCGCAGTGTAACCCAATAAAAATTAACTGTGACAGCAGTCATGGTGGCATTTTCTCTTTTCTCATGGCAACTTTAATATGTTTTTATTACTAAGTCTCATCATAACTAGAAACACAGATATATGCTCCCATTAAGTTGTGAGTTTGTGTTCATCAGAGCTGAGCATAATAGCCACCAAATGTTTACAACTGATGACTGAAGGCCAAGGGAAGTATGATTTAATTATTTAAAATTTCCTTTTGGTTTTTCGAGGCAGTGTTTCTCTGTGTAGCCTTGACTGTCCTGGACTCACTTTGTAGACCAGGCTGGCCTCGAACTCAATGATTTAAAAACTTTATTAATCACAGATCTTAACCAATTTAAACAGCCTCATGTATCCAAGGACATTCATTTACAAAATGGTTAACTGGATTGAAAGTACAATTTCTAGTTGAAAAAATATTATTTGTCCCACTTCAAGATAAGCTGTGATCACATCATAAATAGAACACGCTACCAGATCAAGCCGATTCAAACCCTTCTCACTGATGCAGTTATCGCCCTTTTCCAAGCTACCTCTGATTTCCATCCGTCCCAGAAAACGTCCGCTTGTTTTTAAAACTCTATCCTTGCTTCCTTACACTATCCTCAACAGCCAAAATGATCTAACAAATAAATACATAAAGTAAATGAAAAGACAGCCAGAGCATGCCATCCCCGGTGATCAACACTCCGCAGTGGCTCTCTGTCTTACTCAGAGGAAATAAACTTTACCCTTGCCTACAGTGTTTCTCCAATGTGTCTTCCCACATCTTCTCTGCCAGTCCTCTGAACATCAGAACCATGACAACGATGCTAACAAATACAAACAGTAGGTAAAACACTGAAAATGCTAAATAATCAAATACGATCTCATGAACTAAAGTTCTCTTTTCATTCATTAAGAAGACAGTACGGTGACACAGACAGCTGTCCCTGTAGCTGGTAAAAATGTGATCCAGAAATACTGACAACCAAACATGGTCTAAGTAACTATACATAAGTTAGCTGGAACCTCGGTTCACCTAATATGGGGTTGGGGGGGGCGGGGAGGAGAAAGCATCTCAAACACTTTAAAAATGAAACATGCCCACGCTGGGAATCCTAACTAATTAAACTCAATAAACACACTTACACACAAAACCATGGCAGTATGTGGTTAACTTGTTGGGATAAAAGAGGATAATGGAGCCGGGCGTGGTGGCGCACGCCTTTAATCCCAGCACTCGGGAGGCAGAGACAGAGGATCTCTGTAAGTTCAAGGCCAGCCTGGTCTACAAAGCGAGTCCAGGGCAGCCAGGACTACAAGAGAAATCCTGTCTCGAAACAAACAAACAAATAAAAAACAAAAATGGGTGATATAAATGCCCAAAATACATTATATACATGTATGAAATTGTTCGAAAGAAAAACGAAATATATACAAACAAAAACAATCAAATATGCTACCCTACCGAAAAGCAATTAAGAAGCTGCATTTCCATTTATTTATTCTCTAACTCAATGCAAATTACAATACTTCTGCAGCTGAGCTTGCCGAAGGTAACTGTTGAATGATAAATGAAAGGTATTATAGACTAAAAATCAAAACTTATTAATATGAAGACTTGGGGATTTCTGTCCGGGGACCCGTACAGTGGGATTCATCCTTATTTTATTCCACTTCTCTCTTTCGAAAAGCCATCCCTTCACCCGGATATAATGCCCCAGCACTGTGGTAGAAAAGCCCTAAACTGTTTCTAACTCTTCCGCTTCGCCCCCTTTAAAGAGACTCGTCAGAACACGGAAAAACTCGACAACTTTTCGTCAAATTAGAGCCTTCGGTTGTCTAGAAGCCACTCAAAAGGACTTGAGAGACTTCACAAAAGGGTGTGACGCAGACCTCTGCAAGCTATAAACCCCCAGCAGACCACAATCTGGGAGCGTGGGAAGCGTAACACTAATTACCTCGGATATCCACCGCCGCCATAATTCCAAAAACGCTCGCTTAGCCTCCTTCCGGCGCACAGTAAAAGTAATGACTACTGCGACGGAAACGGCGGGTACGGAAACTGCCGTACGGATAGCAAGCCGGTCAAAAGTATTCACGTGAAGCGGGGCGGGGTTGGGGTTGCAGGAAGCAATGTGGGCGGAGCCTTGTTTAGGTTTTTGGTGGTGGGGTTTTTTTTTTTTTTTTTTTTTTTTTTGGTTGTTGTTTGTTTTTTGGGTTTTGTTTTGTTTTGTTTTGCTGTTGGTTACCTGCGGGGAGGAAAAAGCCAAGGCATGGAGTAGCGGCTGGAAATAGGGGTGGGACTGGCGGAAGGGTGGAGCAGGAAGGGGGAGGGGCGGGGCCTGGAGGCCAAGGCGTCCTAGTTAGGGGAGAGGCACATCGCATGGACGTCAAGCTGAAACTGGCAGAGGTTAGACGGAAGGAGCCTCCACCACCACCACAACAAAAAGGCAAAGCGTAGCCGGGCGATGATGATGCCCACCTGTAATCCCAGCACTTGGGAGGCAGAGGCAGGTGGATCTCCATGAGTTCGAGGCCAGCCTGGTTTACAAAGTGAGTCCATGACAGTCAAGGCTACACAGAGAAACTCTGTCTCGAAAAACAAAGCAAAACAAAACAAACAAACAAACAAACAAACAAACAAAAACAAAGAGTCAGGGCAGAGCAGTAGGGAAAGTAATTCTATGTACAGGTAAAGAGATTGAACAGAGCCTGCCTCATGCTCACCCACTGACAGTTCTAGATTCTCTAAACCGAGGTACTCGCTTGTAATCCCAGCTCTCTGGAGGCAGAGCCAAGTGGGTAGCAAATTTGAGGCCAGCCTAGATTACATAGCCAGTATTTTAAAAATAATAAAACCACCTCACAAGTGCACAAACGAGCTGTTAGATTTAGGAGCTACTGTCCTGCTATTTTTTTTTTTTTTTTTTTTTTTTTTTAACCATGTCTCAAGCAGAGAAATTTAAGAGACCTTGGCTTTCCTCTTGACTGAGCCCATTAAAAACCTAAACCAGGGCCTGGTCCTAAGTTCAATTCCCATAAGGTGGCTGCCAACCATTTATAATGTGATCTGACGCCCTCTTCTGGCCTGCAGGGGTACATGTAGGCAGAGCACTGTATACATAATAGATGTTAAAAAAAAAAAAAAACTAAACCAGTTTTAAAAACTTACAGCAATTTATGGCTAATGTCATAAAATAGGAAGTGCTTCTGAGGTGAATTATTAACAAGATTAAGAAGAGAAAAGGGATTCTCTGAGTGGTATCCTAAAACCTGCCTTCCAGGTGGTCTTTCAGGCAGGGAACATTCAGTGGTATGGGGAAGCCATAGAAACCCACATCAGGGCTTTCTGTCTCTAGTGTGGTTTTGTAAAAGCAAAATTATGGAGATACCTGCAAACAAGACACAGAAAGTGAGAGGAGGACCCCAAAACTTGAAAGAAGGAAGGAACCTATGTTCTCTTATATTCTCAAAACTAAGAACTACCAAGGCTCCCCCAGGAGCAGGGAGACCACTAATTTAATTGGGATTTTTCCACTCATAGATCAAGGGATTCCACATTTTTAAAATATCAGTGTAATAAAAGCACGCACAGACACACACACACACACACACACACGTTTTCAAGACAGAGTTTCTCTGTGTAACGGCCCTAGCTGTGCTAGAACTTGCTTTGTTGGCCAGGCTACCAGGCTGGCCTCGAACTCTCAGAGATCTACCTCCTCTGTGATCAGAGATCTACCTGCCTCTGCCTCCCAGGAATAAAAGTGTGTGGCACCACCCCCAGCAAAAGCATTTGTCTTGTTCACTTCAATTTTTGAACTAGGATTTTATACCTGAAATGACAGAGATACAACAAATACTCACAAAGAAGTATGCACGGGCTGAGCTAGGTGGTGGCTGTTTTTCATGCAGACAGTTTCAGCAGGAAACGGCCAGCTTTTAGTTTCGTTTCACTGATCTTGCTTCCTTGTGTCTTTAGAAGATTAGGAGAGGCTGTGACAGAACACGTAGTAAATACAAGAAACGAGACTGGTGAAGTCCACTGGATTTTTCAGGCAATGGGGTAAATGTGGTTGAACTTTTGGTTTAGAAAGCTGCTTTAAGGAGGAGGCACTTGAAGTATTCATAAGCCTCAAATCAGGGAACCTATTTAGGATGTCATTGGAAATTAATGATATCCACACTGATACAAGTGATTGGACTAAGAAAGGTAGGGATGCAAAAAAGTATTTAGGCGATAGTGTTAAGGAGCAGAAGTGACTAAACCTGGTGAGGAAGAGAGGTGAATTGAAAGTGAATCTCGGAGAATCTGATTTATAAAACCAGATGCAATTAATCAACTTTGGAGTGATAATAGCGAAGAGATGAAGATGAAGAGCCATTTACTTTGTACGTGATTGTATTCCACACGCAAGTATCTGTAAGGCATCCAGTAGAGCAGAGTTTCTCAAGCTTTTCCCTATTGAGATTTGGAGCCAATTAGCTCTTTTCAGATAAGAGGGAGCTGTCCTGTTAATTACTTAGTACCTGACAAGATCGGCTCTGCAGTGAGTGCTCAGCAATATTTGTCGGTTGAGCTAATGCTTGTATAAATGAACAGGTGGTTTGACAGCCTTTGAGACAATCATAAACCCCTCGAAGTTCAACAGTAAATGAAATAAAAAATTGTTAAATGGAAATGGATTTGTGCAAGTCACATGTTTTCATTAATTATTCACTTTACATCCTGATCACAGCACCCCTCTCCTCCCAGGCCCACCCTCACACCTCCCTCCCATTTCTCCCTTCTCTTCTCTGAGTGGTACCTCATGGGTACCAACCCACCCTGGCACATAAAGTCAGTGCAGGACTAAGCACATCTTCTCCCACGGAGGCCAGACAAGACAGCCCAGCTAGGAGAAAAGGGTCCAAAGGTAGGCAACAGAGTCAGATAAAATCCCCTCCACTCAAATTGTTAGGGGACCCACATGATGACCAAGCTACACACCTACTACATATGTATAGGGGACCTAGGTCCAGCCCATGAATGTTCTTTGGTTGGTGGTTCAGTTTCTGTGAATCCTCATGGGCCCAGATAGTTGAGTCTGTAGGTCTTCTTGTGGTATCCTTGACCCTTCAGGCTCCCTCAATCCTTCCCCCCACTCTTTCACAAGACTCTCCAAGCTTCTCCTAATGTTAATCTTTGACTGTGGTTCTCTACCTTTATAAGGTAAGTGTTGGCTCTCTCCCACGAGATAGGTCTCAAGTTGGACCAGTCATTGGTTGGCTATTCCTTCCATCTCTGCTCCATCTTCATCTCTGCACACCTTGTAGGCAGGACAAATTGTGGGTTGGTGGTTTTGTTGGTTTAGTGTCCCCTCCCTTCACTTGAAGTCTTGTCTGGTTACAGGAAGTAGCCACTTCAGGCTCCATATCCACGCTGCTAGGAGTCTCAGCTAGGGTCATCCCCAGAGACCCCCAGGAGACTTCTCTGCCCTAGTCCTGTGGCTCGTCTCAGAGATGCTCCCCTATACTGATTTCCATTCTGTCTCCCAGCCCTCATCCCTCTCCTCATACCTGGTCCTCCCATCTCCCTCCAAAAGACTTGTACAACCACTTTGGAAATCAAGTTGGCAGTTTCTCAAAGAATTGGAAATGGTTCTACCTCAAGACCCAGCTACAACACTCCTGGAAATATACCCAAAAGACTCTCTAACATTCCACAAGGACCCTTGTTCAACTATGTTCATAGCAGCTTTATTGGTAATATCCAGAAACTGGAACCAATTTAGATGTCTTTCAACTGAAGAATGGATAAAGAAAATGTGGTATATTTACACAATGTAATATTACTCAGCTATTAAAAACAAAGAAATCATGAAAATTTCAGGCAAATGGATGGAACTAGTAAAGATCATCCCGAGTGAAGTAACCCAGACTCAGAAAGACACGCATGGTATGTACTCACTTATAAGAGGATATTATCCGTAAGTTACGAGATAACCATGCTACAATCCACAGACCCAAAGAAGCTAGGTAACAAGGAGGATCCAAGAGAGGATGCTCGACTCTCATTCAGAAGAAGAAATAGAATAGATATCAGTGGTGGATGGAGGGAGGGAACTGGGTGCAAAGTCACATGAAGAAAGCATCTAAAACCTCTCCTGACTGGAGAACAATGCAGAACACACAACAAAAGCACCACTTAGGCTAAGTAAGGTTCTGAGTGAAAGGAAAAAGACATGGCTATGTTTCCTATGATGCTCTTCTGAGAAAGTCTTCTAGCAAGTGTGAGGTCTGAGTGAGAAGTCTTCTCTTATGCAGAGGGAATTCAGCTATTTCATAATACAAATGAGCGTATAAAACAGCCCCAAATTGCTGAGGTGGCTCTTCTGAAAAAGTCCTTCTGTAGTCTCTAAGAGTAGCCCTGGGGGTCCAGGGAGAGATCAAGTATCAGTATGGTTTGAGTATTTAAGGGGTACAAGAAAATACGTCACCCATATATGCCACGAAATACAGGACAGTACTTCTGAAAACAGCTGTTCACCCAGGGAAGCAGCTGTAATTGGAAAGTCATCCGATCACTAAGAGCCTTGACCCTACAGTCCCAAACACGGAAACACAGACAAGTTCAGTCCCGGGGACACAGAATCACCAGCACTCACTGGATGTCAGCACACTTCTCCCTGGAGAACATTCATCAAGGCTCTGTGAGGTTGTATGGCACTAAACTTCAAAGACCCCCACGAAGTAACCGAAAGCACCAGCAATGGCAAACTAAATGATCAGAATTCCACATCGCCGTAGACGATGCCTAACCACTGTCGTATTCGGCTTGAGGTCCCCAAGCTACTTAATCTGATTCTGGGGTGTTACAGAAAGGAGTATCCTAGTCATCTGTCAAGTCTGAGCCCGAACTCAAATAGCTGTTTGTTAAGTGACAATCACAGATGGAGATGTAGACATAACATGCAAACCTGCTGATAAACCACTTGTACAGGCCTGTGAGTACAGGATTCAGCAGTTTCCTAAATAAGACTACCAAGAAGGGAGATGCAGGGAAGTGGTGGGCACTTCCCTAACATGGGCAGGACCCTCAGCTGTATCTCTCGCATCCAAAAGAATTGTAGCCTGGTGTGATGCCTCACACCCACACAGAGGCAGGAAGATCACTACAAGGCGAAGCCAATCTAGTCTACAGAGTGAATTCCAGGCCAGCGAGGGCTACATAGTAAGGTACTTTCTCAATATCCCCACTCAAAAAAAAAAAAAAATCCCTAGGTTTTAATTAATAATATTCTCATTGCCATTTTAATCTGGGCTATATATGTGTGTGTGTCCCACTGTTAGTAATTTTTATTTCATCTTTTTTCTTTTTCTTTCTTTTTTTAAAAAAAGATTTATTTATTCAAGTATACAGTGTTTCACCTTCACATATGCCTGCATGCCAGAAGAGGGCACCAGATCACACTATAGATGGTTGTGAGCCACCATGTGGTTGCTGGGAATTGAACTCAGGACCTTTGGAAGAGCAGGCAGTGCTCTTAACCTCTGAGCCATCTCTCCAGTCCCTCATCTTTTTTCATGATTAAAACTACTATACTTATTTTTAAAAATCAACTTTTACCTTAAAGAATTCTAGTGTGCCTTTTTCTCTTTCATTTATTCCCACTATTAATCCTGTTCTTTCTGATTTTGTGGCTTTTCCTTGATTTTTAAAAAAATAAACATTACCTTATTAATGCTCTTTTAATCATTGAATGCTATGAACTTCTCTTGAGGAAACATCTTCCATTGTATGCCTTGAGTTTTGATGTGCACTGTTTTCATTTTCTTCTGAGTGCTTTTTAAAGCCTTGACTCTTTTTAACCCTTGGGTTACTATGTGCTTTTTAAATTTTACAAATGTGTCTAACTTTTAGTTTTACCTTTGTGTTACTCTACTTGCCTTGCTCTTAGGGAATAGCTGCTATGCAATACCTATCCTTAATATTTGTCGTTTGCTCTGCCTCTTACATGATTACGTTATAACAGTGTTCTGAAATAAGGTCTTGCTGTATAGCTCAGTCTTTCCCCAAACTTGTCGTGTGGACCAGTTTGACATGGAGCTGGCTCAGCCTCCCCACTGCCCAATGGCAACAGGTGGCGCCATATCCTGAGACATCTAAGCTTCCTTGAATGCTATTTTCTTCTGCCCTCATTCACACATGCAGTACAGGAGAGAGCAAATGTGAATGTGGTGAGCAGGCAGGCATGTGCACGCACGCGCGCGCGCACACACACACACACACACAAACATTTACCTAGGAAGTTCTACTCGGATGTAAGCAAGAGTTGAAACAGAAAGGTTTGCAACTCTGTGGATGCTGATTAGTAATAAATTTGATTTTAGTCAGAGGAGACTGAGGGTCGGGAGAAAGCAGGAAACAGCATTTGTAGACAGATGTTTTCCTTAGCCTCTCTTCTCCGTTCACACGTGAGGAAATTACAATATGTTTGTTCCCACCACTTCTTAGAAGTAGAAATGCCCAGGCCTTTCAGGGATTGGATGATTCTATCTCCCAACCCACTTTCACGTGACATTCTGTCGAGCTTGGTTGCCTGGTAACTCTGATTCCAGGCCTTTCTTCTGAGTAATTACACATTTGTGTTCTCCAATCGTTACCTCCTGCTGAGTTTTCATGCACTTCACATTTTATTTCTAAATCGAGGCTATGTAGATGTAAGGAAATTGTTTCTGTTCTCAGAACCATGCATAGACTGTGCTGATATAAGGATATTTACCAAGTATTTACTGATAGAAGGAAACCTCTGGGTTCATGTTCAATTTCCTGCTGATGGAAGCAGCCCATTTCCACCACAGATGTCTGTCTCTGTGAATGTGGCTTTTTGGGGAGCTTGACAAATAATATGAACTCATTTTCTGTTTTCTTACAGCTGTCAAGAGTAGGATTCAGCATTACTTCACAGATTTTAGTTAAAGGAAGTTGACCCTTAATAACGGGGCGGGGTGGGGAGGACACAAAGATTGAAATGATAGACATTGTAACAGAGTCCATTTCCTCATCCATCCATGCCACATGCTATTTTCAAGTTAGATACAGATAAAGAGTATCGATGCATATGCTTTTCAGATAGATAATGTGCTCATGTAAAATATAAAAGCAGGCACCGTCTGTGCTATTACAAGCTGAGAAAGCCCATTTGATTCATGGCCAAATCAAAGAAACTGAAAGAAACAATTTTCCCTTCTTGGTCTTTCTCTAGTCTCTAAGCTGTTAGTTGTGGTTGAGTATACAATGGCCATGTACTTTAAGAAGTAAAAGTGATTTAGCAGACGTTGTATGGGTACAGAGGACAAATCAACTATAAAACCCTTAGTCATCACCAACCCCAGATGCTAGATACGTGTGACCTTCAAGAGTCAGTGTCAGCCCCGGTGAGTTCATCTCACTTTGGTCTGATCTCTTCTTGCTGTCCTCACATCCATCCATTGTGGGTCTGGAGGTTTAACCTATAACAATGTATATTTAAAGTATATTACTTTAAAACATTCTATAGGGGCTTACAGTTAAGAGATTGCCTTGAACCTCATAAGAGAACTTGGGTTTTTGGACTGCTGAACCATGTGGGGACTTTGAAAGGCTACGGGGACTTTTAGAGCTGGGCTAAGTACAGTCTGAATTATAAGATAACTATGAAACATTAGGGGATGAGGGCAGAATGCTGTCATTAAAACTGGTGTGTCTGGATGTCCGGTTCACAAGGGGTGGATTGAGAATCACTATGGAAACATACCTCTGGGCATACTTATAAAGAGTGTATCCAGAAAGTTTAACTGAAGACGGAGGACCCACTCTGGATATGGGCTACACCATCCATGCGGTCGGGGACCCGGCTTTGATCAAACAGCAAACGAACCAAGAAGCAGCATCCACCCCTTTCGGCTGCTTGACTACACAGCAACTTTTGCCTTACGCGCCGGGCTGCCATGACTTCCTTGCCGTAGTGGATTACACCCCCAAACTGTGAGCCAAAATAAAGCCTTCCTTGCTTAAGTTACATTTTTTATAGATATTTTGTCACATGAGCAAGAAAAGTAGTCATAGGCATAGCCTATACCTTTACAAAGGTAAGTCTTTGTTTGCTGACGCTAGTGCTGGTTATTATTAAAGCAGAAAAATAAAAATATCAGAATACACTCCAGGAATTTCCTAAATATAAACACTTGGTCCTGGGGGGCTGGTGAGATGACTCAGTAAGTAAAACATTTGCTCCACGACCTGACAACCTGTGTTCAACCGCTGGCATCCACGTAAGGTGGGGTGGAGAACCTGACTCCACAAAGTTACCCTCTGAGTTACACACTTTCACATCACACACACCACCACCACCAACAACAACAACAATTTTAAATTAAAAAACAATCTTGATCCTGACCTGGTAGTTCTTAATAGAAGTATTCAAGGATTGCTGTCACATGACTTCCATTACATCTTGCTCGATCATATTCCACGAAATGAAGCTATGGTAAATACTTAGAAATAAACGGACTGTGGTCAATAATGACATTTCCTTAATTATTCAATTTACTCACACTAATATAATTTTAAACGTAAAAGCCAGTTAATAGAAAATGTAACAATACTAAACTACAAAGAAGTCGAAAATATAAATAATAATAAACACTTGCATATTTTGTACCTAGGCCGGACACAGTCCTGAGCACCGTAGACAAGTTGTTGCATTTAACACCCCAACAATCTGATGAAGCAGTCATGTTGAGTGATCAGCTTACACACAAAGAAACAGACGCTTAAGGAAGTTAAGTCACTCAAGGGTATAAACTTTTATCAAGAATGGAGCCTAAATTTCCAAAAATCCTAGCTCTTTCTCCTTCTGATGTTCTGCATTTAGCATATTAAACACAACTGAAATTTGTACAGGTATTAAGACTTGAATGGGTAATAAAGACCTGTGTGGCTTGCCTTGCAGTGTAAGGGAAAGGGCACCTTGTGTTAGCTGGGAACAAGGCTGATCTTCCCGAACATGGGCAGGATCGAGGAGCGTGCAAAACTGTGCCCTTAGAGGCAGAGCTGAAACAGGAGCCTGGACGGTATGCATGGCCCATGTCATTACCAACTGATTGGCACAGGAAGTGTTACTTGTTCCAGAGGGCATTGGCTCACCCGTAGGGAAACTGTATTGTAGAATGAGAGTTCAAATGTCAGCACGGAACATGCACTGGATGCATACTAACCAAGAGTTCCTAACAGTAGAAGCAAGGCAGACACTATCAGCATGATACCAGCAAGACCTTGTGTGGGGGTTTGAGGGGGCTGCTGCCTTCCTTGCTCAGGCCCACAGGTGGCTGCTGGCTATGTGTGAAAGTGGAAAGGGCTCGGCAAAGAAAAACCCATCCTGACGTTTTCTTGCCCTGGGTTATGCCTCACCAATCCAGATGAGGAGTCATCATGTCTGACTTCAGAGGAAAGATTAATGGTAGAATTCATTAGACTTCCTGAGTTAAAAAAAAAAAAAAGTGTAATGTCTTCCAAGAAAATAATTAAACCACCACAGGACAAGGAGTCTCACCAGTATAATTTAAATTTATGAAGTAGGTCATTACCTGGAGTCCTGAGTCTAGAGAGCACCTAGTCAGTTCATAATCAGACTCCATCTGTCCGAAATTAGCCAAATTATTCTGCATGTGCAGAAAGGAAAAGCATTCATTTCATTTTATGGCTGTCAGTGAATTGTCAAAAGTGATGTATATGCATCTTGATTATTCATTCTGATTTTCATAAAATGCTAGAATCTTGCTTAAATAAAAAGAAAAAGTAGAAGATGTGGGATATGTAATAAAAGCTCTCATTCAAGAGCTCAGCGGCACAGAAAGAGGGAATTTGGATGGTGGTATTGTTTGGATCTGGAAAATCACTCACAGGCTCCTGTGTTTGAACACACAGCCATAGGCAGTACCACTACCCTGAAAGGCTGTGACAGCTTTAGGAGGTGGCATTTAGAAGGAGTGTACTGGCTCCAGGCTCGTACTCTGGCCACTGTGTAAGTATCTCTGCTGCGTGCTCCTGTCACCAGGAAGCTGCCTCACCATTCCTTCCCCGCCGTGATAAATCTTGCACCCAAATAAACCCTCCCTTCTTCCATTTGTTCCCATCAGGACTTCATCACAATAACCAGACAAGTAACAAGTTCAAGTAGACTGCTGGTATCCCTACTTACAAGACAGAGGACACAAACAGACACTCGACAAGCTGCCAAGTGATGAGGAGGTCAATTAGGACAGCAAGCCAAATGGAAAGGAACCATCAAAATCCCTCTGGTGGTTTTTTTTTTTTTCCCCCAGTGGTGAAGGCTGAATGCAAAAAAAGGGAAGACACTGGCTCTCCAGGGTTCCATTTCCAGAGTGGCAGAGTCAAATGGAAGCACAGATGGGGGAACTTCATCTTACTGCTGAGGGGCCCTAAATAAAAGATTTCTAATATGTCTATTGACTTATGGGGCAGAAGCACAGAAAAGGAAGGACTAGGAATGAGCAAACGCTGAGTCAGAATAAAAAAAAGGGTCTCCAGAAAACCCTCAGTAACAACGTCTTGGCAAATGCACCCGGGAAGGGTCTCAAACAAGATATAGTGCCAAAGGCAGGTGCCTGCTCTGAAAATGTAGCTGTTCACACTTCTGTCAATGCTGTACTGGAGTCAGTTAGACCAGGAGCTAACCCAAATTTGAATTCTTTACTTCCCTCCCCATATTTTCCATTTGCCTGTGTTCTGTCCTCACTCTGTTAAGTGTATTTGGTGTCTGTCTGTCCCTGACAAAGGGCTTTCTGCTGTATTTATTGAACAGCACAGAAAACATGGGATGGGAAAGGAATGAGGAATTTTTTTTATTATTTAATTATTTTGGAGACAGGAACTCTCTGTAGCCCTAACTGTCTTGGAACTCTCTCTGTAGACCACTCTGGCCTCAAAGTCATAGAGATCTGCCTGCCTCTGCCTCCTGAGTGTAGGAATTAAGGTGTGTGTGTGTGAGAGAGAGAATGTGTGTGTGTGTCTTACAGAAACAATTAACAGTTTTACAAAGAAGTTACTTTACTGTCCCAGAAGAGTACTCAAAACTGCAAACAGATGTTATCAACCAACATCCACATGTTGCTTTCAATGTTTATGGTGGACATTTATCTTCTTTAAGGTCAAGGTCAGCCTCCTGGCATCTTTCAGCTTTGAGCATACTAAGTTTCATGTGGCTGTTGAACATATATGAATGGTGAGGTCCAGAGGATGGTTGGACTAAGAGCTATGTTTCAGGGAAAGCTGTGGATGAAAGTCATGTACTCATGGGTAATATCTGAAGCAACATCTTCCTCTTTGTAGTCCTGCCAATGACATTGCTGCTGACCTCATCATCTCTCTTTGGAACTGTGAAAATCGTCTCCAGATTGGCCTTCGGGCTCTCCCCTTTCCAGTTCGTTGTTTATGTTTCCATTAGGCTGATATTTCCAAATATCATATATATCAGCACGCAAAGCATCTAGCCGGCAAATGAAACCTATACTTCTTGCTTCAAGTCTCATGGCAGTTAAAGGATGAAAACATCTATTTTTATATACTGGTTTATAAGGCTATCTTTAGGATTATTCCAGTGAAATGGTGGGGAAGTGGGTCCCACTTTCTGGGCGTGATGGTGCATAATTTTAATCCCAGCACTCCAGAACTTGGGGGGCAAGAACAGCATGAGTTTAAGAACAACTTTGGCTGCATACTGAAAGGAAGATATGAGCAGACGGTCTCCAATTTTTTTGACAGTCTCTCTGGTACTTCCACCATAAAGTCCCAGAAATATTTTCTATGGTTTGGGCCTCAACCCCCAATCAGAGATCAAAGACAATCCAGTGGGTTTTGAGGTATTTGGATGGGATACATCTAGGATAGGCAGTGTTAAGAATTTTACATGGAGGTGGGGAGGTTAATGGGGGTGGGGATCAGGCGGGCAGAAAACAGGGAAGGAGTGGTGGGAAGGATAGAGAGAGAACAAAAATTTCTGGGAGGGGGGTGCATCTCTGGGACAGGGGAGGCTCCCAGAAGCCTGTGGGGATGACCCTATCTGAAACATCTAGCAGTGGGGGTGAAGGAGCCTGAATGTGCCACCTCCTGTAGCCAGGTGGGACTTCCGTTGAAGGGAGGAGGACACCAACCCCACCCCATAAAACATTTGACCCCAAATTTTTCTTGCTTACAAGAAGTGTAGTGGTAAAGACAGAGTAGGGTTGAGGGAATAGCAAACCAATGATTGGCCCAGCTTGAAACCCATCCCATGGGAGAGAGCCAACCCCTGCCATTTTTTATGACACTCTGCTATGCTGGCAGACAGGAACCTAGCATATCTGTCTTCTGAGAGGCTTCATCCAGCAGCGGATGGAAACAGATGCATAGACCCACAGCCAAACACTAAGTGGAGCTCTGGTAGTCTTGTGGAAGAGGTGGGGAAAGGATTGAGGGAGCCAGAAGGGTCAAGGACACCACAAGAAGACCTACAGAGTCAACTAATATGATCCCATAGGGGCTCACAGAGACTGAACCACCAACCAAACAGCATGCATGGACTGGACCTAGACCCACTACACATATGTAGCAGATATGCAGCATGGTCAACATATGGGGCCTCTAACAATGGGAATAGGGGCTATCTCTGACACTGTTGCCTACCACTGGATCTCTTTTCCCGAGGTGGGCTGCCTTGTCAGGCCCCAGTGGGAGAGGATACATTTAGTCCTGCTGCAATGTGAGGTACCAGGGTGGGTTGATACACCTTGGGGGACCCCCCTTCTCTGAGAGGGAGATGAGGGAATGAGGGAAGGGCATGAGAGTGGGACTGGAAGGAGGGGGCTGGGATCAGGCTGTTAAAGAGATTAAGAAAGAAAGTAGGAAAGAAAGAAAGGAAGGAAGGAAGGAAGGAAGGAAGAAAGGATTCTACATGCAGATAGATAGATGCCTTTGTCCCCTCACTCCTACCATGGCCTCAAATCCTTACTGCTTGAGTGACTTTGACACATAACTAAAAATTACTCAAGGGAAAGGTGGCTTTCCCTCATCCATACAACTCTAGGCTGTGAGACAGCTCAAACTGGCAGCTGCTAGTCCAAATACAACTTGCAAACATCTTTTGTAAGCTAACACAGCAATTCCCTATGCAGTATTGGCTTTTTAAGTCTTTATTCCTTCCTTGCTATTAAAATGTGAAAACATGCCTGCCTTGGGGTGAGGCCCACACTTTGGCAATTGCTAGTCAAGTAGAGTTAGAACAGTTCTTTTCCTTTGGTAGGATCATTGATTTCCAGTTCATCACTCCTGGCCCAGATCAATCGTGTGGACTTGGTCAATGTGTCTGATCACTAGCTCCCACGTCAGTCACCTGAAGAATCCAAGCTAAAATTTAGATTCCAGATCAGTTGGTCTAGGATGAGATTCTAAAACTCCCCATGGTTGGATATTGCTGGACAAGGAACTGCCTCTCTGTAGCAAGGAACAGGGCAGGTAGCATCAGGGTTAAGTGCCTCGCCTGTTACTAACCTCTCAGATGTTGGTCCAGCTGTAAGTGGTTATATTTGGCAGTGGGGGGGGGGCGGGCATTTCCCATGTTAACTGTACTTCTGTGCTGTGATCTGAACCTGAGTTGCGCCCCCTCTGGGATGGTGTTTGAATGATTGGCCCCACCTAGTGGGGCTGCTCAGGGAGGTGATGGAGCCCTTAGGAGATGAGCCTTGCTGTGAGTCATACTCACTGACCATGGGCTTTAAGACTATTCTTCCTCTGGTCCTTGTGTGCAGATGAACTGTTATCAGCCAGCTGCCCGCTCCTGCTACTGCGCCTGTCTTGTCTGTTGTTGTGTCTTCCCTGCTATGATGCACTCTCTGCCTCTGGAACTGTAACCTAAGTAAACTTTCTCCCCATAGGCTGCTTTTTGTCAGAGCATTGCATCACAGCAACAGAAAACATTCTGCTTCTTCATGTATAAAATAGTTCTTGGATGGTTCTAGAAAAGATAAGGGGATGTCTTAGTTAAGGTTTCCATTCCTTGAAGAGACATCAAGACCATGGCAGCTCTTATAAAGGAAGACGTTTAATTGGTTGGCTTACAATTCGGAAGTTTAGTTCATTATCACCATGGTGGGAAGCATGACAACACACAGGCAAACATAGTGCTGGAGAAGGAGATGAGAGTTCTGCATCTGGGTTGGCAAGCACCAGGAAGAGAGAGACACTGGGCCTGGCTTGAGCATCGGAAACCTCAAAGCCCGCCCCCAGTGACATACTTCCTCCATCAAGGCCACACCTTCTAATAGTGCCACTCCCTGGTGACCAAGCATTCATAGGTCTATGGGGCGGCATTCTTATTCAAACCACCACATTTCACTCCCTGACCCTAAAGACTTGTATCTATATCATAATGAAAAAATGCATTTGGTCCAACTTTAAAAGTCCCCATACTCTGTTATGGTCTCAATCTTGCTTAAAAATCGGGGGGTTATTGAAAGTTGGCTTCTCACGGCAGAAGTGATTCACCGGTGGGTGGCCTTCAAGATGCAGGAATAAGTCATAATCAAAGTAGACTTCCTTATTTTTTAAAATATGAAACCAGCACACCAAGATTCTTACACTCTGTAAGGTAGGTCTTTGCACTCCCCACCCCCACCCCGGGAAGCTTTGCAAGAAGAAAACATCTTTCTCCACCAAGCACTAATGTGGCAGTCCTAAAGACTAATAGGCACATAGTTTTTGCTTTTAAATCAGTGAGGAAGAATCATTATGATTTACTTTTGAAACTGCAGTGTGTCACTCCTGTGTTCGGGATTGTGAAATGATTTTTCTTTTGTCCATGGGATGCAGTACAAGCTCCTCCTCCTCCTCCTGGCTTCCGGTGAAGCCCCTATGCTCCCCTTCCACCTCTCCTCCAATCGCTCTGCCTTGTCCCTAGCAACACATTTTAATCCCTTTCCTCTTGATCCCTCTGCCCGTGGAGCTCTTCCTACCCACTATCCTGCTCCCTTCCTTTATACCTCATCAACTCCTAGAAATTCTTCTTAGTTGAAGGACTTTGCTGATGAAGCAAGTTTGTCGACTTGGAATTCTTCCCAGACCTCATCATCACCACTGTGAGTCAGATAGGTCTCCTACACGCTCTTATAGCATCCTGCGTACATTCTAGGATAATGGTTAAATCACTTCTCTTCCTGGTGAAACCCCTGCGGCTGGTAAGCTTTCAATAAATTCTGCTTGTGGAACAAATGAGTACACAAGTAAATAGAGAGTTAGTCATGCTGCTTCCAACCTCTGTTGCTCTGAGTGTTTTGATGAACCTTCCCCCACCTCTATCTCTCTCATTTTTTTCCCATTACTGTTGTTAAGACAGGGGTTTAGTGTGATGCTAAGGCTAGCCTCAAAATTGTTATCCTCCTGCGTTATCTCCGAGGTGCTAAGATAAGAAGCGTGTGCCACCATGCCTGACTGCGAGGCTTCTGTTATAGGTCCTAGACATTTCATCAGCTAAGTTCCTTACCTGACGTTCTGATCTCGAGAGCCCATGGAAGAGCCTGACACAGCGGGACAGGTTTGTAATCTCAGTGCTCTCCTACCAGGAGACAGAAAACAGAGGCAGGAGAGTTGCCAGAAGACCACAGATCAACTAATCTAGTATAAGAGCAGTGAACGAAAGGTCCTACCTCAACCAAAGTAGAATCAAGACCCACTACCCAAGACTGACTTCTGACCTCTGTACAAGTCCTGTCACACAGACACACACACAGACAGAGAAACAGAGAGACAGAGAGAGACAGAGACAGAGAGAGACAGAGACAGAGAGACAGAGACAGAGAGAAACAAGAAGAGAGGGGGCATACAAATACAGAGAGACAGAGAAGGGGGAAGGAGAAAGGGAGGGAAGGAGAGAATACAGTGAACAGAAGTAGAGATATGGGTTCAAACTTCAGCTAAGACAATAGCTCCGTATGGCAGTTTCAAACCTGGAGTGAGCTGACTCATTCAAACCTGAACACATGCATGGTACTCTCTCTAGACCATAAGCCTTTAACATCATAACTCATCTTCATGGCCCCCAAAGCCTTATGGTTTCACTTCTATCCACAGCTCTCACCAAGTTCCACTGTCATCATTTGTTTCCAGCTACAGAGGCCTGCTTCACTTCCTGAAAGACCCAGCTAGGCTCTGCAAGGTCTCCTCTCATGGCAATCATTCACCTGAATCTGAATGTACATCCTTATTCTCACACACACACACACACACACACACACACACACACACACACACACCAGGCAGGCACTCACTCACACATGTATGGCCTTCAAGCACAGGAAAGGATCATCAGTTACGGGCTGAATCTCTGAGTGTTGTAACTCTGTGAGGTCTCTGTCCAGCTGTTTTCTTCCCTAATGATCCGTCCTGGGAAGAATGACCATATAGAGCCTAACTTGCCAAGGTAGAGCCAATTCTGCTGGTGTGTCTGAGTCAACCAGTCTCATAGATGGGCTGTGTGGTGATGTTCCCAGTCACTTCTAGTATTGTGACTTCTCCTGGGTGCAGGACTGCTTTCTTTATGGTACCATCTGCCCGAGTTCACAGGAAGCAGAATGCCACTGGGTAGAAAATCACACACGAAAGAAAGACCCCCTGTTATTTTCATGCTTTCATAAACAAAGGACAGAGACCTTTTAAAATATTCAGTGTATATTTTCAGAATGACACACTGCACCCCACAGCTCCGCTATCCGTTTCTGTCCCATTGCTATCCCACCTACTGTCAGAGCCCAGGAGTGTTCCCACCACCAGATCTGATCTGCGGCTTCTCTGGCTTCTCCACTAAGAAAGCAGCAGGCAGGTGGTGGAGCTGCTTACCAGGTTCACTTAAGGCGGATGCAGGTAAAAGAACCCAGCCTGCTCCTGTCTTAGCATCAGGTTTTCCCATTTACAAAGTTGAACTACTCGGGGGAATTGCATGCTCCTGTGTAAGCTTGCGCAGAGTCACTTGTAGCCAGTTTCTGGGGGTGGCAGTAAGCAATTAAAACCAATTAAGCAAAGACCTAATTTTGATAATCTTGTATTGTCAACAGATGACTCACAGTGTGGGCATCTGCAGCTGGGCAGGGACAGTTTACAGAGAAGCTGTCACCTTGGACCATGTGTTCTCATTGGATGCAATGGAAATTGGCTCTCATGGGTGTGAGGAGGAGTGCAAAAAAAAAAAAATTTTTTTTTTTTTTTACTTTTGTTATGTTTGAACCACAGATGCCATGCACTATGTACACAAACATAGAGTACTATATCAATAATATTAAAGTTTAATGAAAACCACATGCTGTGTGATTCTTTTTAAACAAAATACCCAAACCATGAAAATCTAGAGATGGAGACTAGTCTGATGATTGCCCTGCTGGGAGACAGGGATGTGGGCTGTTGGGGATTATTTGCTAATTAGTATGGTGTTTCTTTGGGGGAGTAGCAGAAATGCCCTCAACTTCTATTTAAATTCATACAGAATTCCCTTGCAGTCAATTTTTAGGAGTTGGGTACAGTCTGCACTCCGTGAATATGCCAAAAGCCACTGGTTTGCACTCTATGACTGGATTGAACAGTTTGTGAATTATTTCTCATAAAATCACCTTTAAAATGTTTCCCTTCTCTCTAAATTTTCTTGAGGTTTTACTGGGCATGTTAAAAAAAAAAAAAAAAAAAGACATGGCCAAGGGATAATAGCTGGCAGAAAACGACTCAAGGGACCATTAACAACAAAACGAGAAACATTTCCTTGAATCAGAAAATCAAGTTTCATTTAAAGCCTTTAAATTATTCATGTATTTGTTACTGTATGTATGCATGCATGTATGTACATGTATATCAAGTAATGTGTGTATATGCATGTAATGTATGTGTGTGCATGAAATGTGTGTGTGTGCGTGCACATATATGTGCCATGGTATATGTTTAGAAGTTGGGACAACTTAGAATTTGGGGAGCCCAGATATCAAGCTCAAGCCATCACACTTGGTGGCAACTACCATTATTTTCTTTGGACCCCAAATTTCATTTTTAACCTTGATATCCCCAGCCCAAGCATCACTGATGACGTCTCATGCCCCAGGCCCCAAGATGGCTTAGGTTAATCTCCAAACCAGCATTGTCATGGAGTCTGAGTTTAGTGTCTCTGCCCAACCTGGTTGCTATGGCTCGGTAGGCACGCTTTGTAGAAATCAGAGCTCATGGGAGTCACCACATTAGAAACTGTCTCCTAGTGCTGGCAGTAGAGCTGAGAGGCCCTGGGACTGTTCTGTCACCAGCACATATATTCATCCGTATTTTTCTCTCTCCCCATCTCTTCCCACACCCCACCCACCCCCCCCCCCCCCCCTTTAGAAATGATCTCCTAAAATCTGGATGCTTGAGGCCACAGGAGGGCCACTAAGTGCAAACTCCCCAGCTCAGCCACGTGGGCTAAACGCTCAGGAAAACAGACTTTTTTTGTGTGTAGCAAGCATGACATCATTCAAGATATTCTTGCAAGCAGCGCAAAGGGTCTGGGGATTCACATAAACTGTTACACGGGACTGACAATGTGCCCAACCATCCCCAAGAAAAGCCCTAGAGCTGACATGGCCCCTGTGAGTTGTCCCAGTGAAGGGCATAAGTCCTCTGTTCTTGAAGGGGTGTCTGGGTGGCTCATCCTAACATTCATCAACATTCCAGAGGTCGGATTGAAAAACACCTCCAAGGGCTCATGAGATACTTCGTTTGCTGTAACTGGACTGCAGAAATCAACGTCCCAGATGCATTCATTTCTTTCAATCTCTGAGCCACACAGAATGAGTTTCTACAAAACTATATTGCTTATGCTACTAACACGTCACAGTTTTACATTAATATTATAAAGCAAAATACACGAGTCAGCCATCACCGTATAAGACATATCCACCAAAGCAAAGGCATTTAGCTAAGGCTGCCAATGTTGTGCATCTCAGTATCTTGTGACTGTGATGTGGGTAGGAGGGGCTTCCATGACAGACTGCCCACCCTGATGCAGGGCTCTCGGACAGGCAGGGAGTTCAAGCTCTGAGGACAAAGGAGCCTCAAAAGAACCTAAAACCATAGTGGCAACAAAACAAAACAAGCACCTCAGCTTTTGGCAGCCAGAGCCCCAGAGTGATGGAAAAGTGGGGGGGGGGGGGGGGGGGGGTGGAGGTGGGAGGCAGGAAGTAGCAGTGACCTGCAAAGATCACCATGACAACCAGAGTAGGCAGCAACTCTCGACAGAGCTTCCCTGATTGGCCCTACTTCTCATCTTATTTGCATACCCACATTCAGTAAACCGGGGCCAGCTGGTGCACCATACATTTGAACACTCTTGGGCTGCAGAGAAAGAGCGTGCCAAGAGCTTGATGGAAAAAGAGAAGGAAAAACGCCAGTGAGAGATCTGGAAGCTCCCCACACCTGAGGCTTCTTCCCCCAGGCAGGGAGCCTAGGACTTGACCAACAGCCGGAAGGAGGAGGTGGACTCATTCCTGACTCGGCCTCCTCCAAGAACCTACACCCCAGCTGCAGATGGGAATTTACTCCCAAGCCTGCTTTCAGCCTTCCAAACTTGCCAAAGAGGAGGAGGGTGCTACTCCAGACTGACAGCCCGTAGCCCTTCCGGACCTTTCTGGATCTGTAATACCTACCCCTCAGAGCTGTGACAGCATTCTTTCTGCTCTACAGCATTCCACTGCTACAGAGGCTTCAAACTTGTTTTATTGGACTTGCCCATTCCCACATGGCAATTTACTTAAAGTTATCTTTGGTGGCTGGGGAGATGGCTCAGCAGTTAAGAGCACTTGCTGCTCTTCCACAGGACCCAGGTTCGGTTCCCAGCACCCACATCACTCGGCTCATATCTGACTGTAACTCCAGCTGTAGAGGACTTAACACTTTCTTCTGGCCTGCAGGGGCGCCTGCACATACTTACTCAGACACAAATAAAAACCGAAAATAAGCCTTTTAAAAATTAAGTTATCTGGGCTGGAGAGATGGCTCAGAGGTTAAGAGCACTGGCTGCTCTTCCAAAGGTCTTGAGTTCAATTCTCAGCAACCACATAACCATCTATAATGAGATGGCTCGTAGTCATCTATAATGAGATCTGGTGCCCTCTTCTAGCCTGCAGGCACACCTGCAGGCAGAGTACTGTATAAATATGAATATTAAAAAAGGAATAAAAAATTAAGTTATCTAACCCATTAAAGATTGTTAATTCCAAGTCAGTAATCAAGCATCTCTCGTCTGAACATTCTGCACCGTCTGCACCTCCACGGGCCAGCTCACTGGTGTGAAGGTCATGTTATTTGACTTGAAACTTGCTGGTGACTTGATCTTGGACTTCCCAGCCTTGAGAACCATAAGCAGCACACTTCTGTTCTTCCTCCATTACTCAGCATGTTGGTACATGCACAACAGTGGACTATGACGGAGATGCGCATGCAGACGTGGGACGCTGCTGTAACAGGTACCTCAAAACATGCCTGTGGTTTTGGAACGAGGTGGAGGGAACATTATAGAAAAGGCCTAGATGCCAGGCACAGCCGTGTGGCTGACGCTGCTGTGGGGCTCAGAGCACTAGAGAGAAAACCTGAAACTCCCCAGATATGACCTAGTCAATGCTAATCTGCACTTACCATGCTGTTGGGAACATGAGCCCTTCTTATGAAGCCTCAGAAAGAAACGAGGAACAAGACGTTGGATTTTTCTTTCCTTCCTTTCTTTTTTCTTTTTTTTCCCCCCTGACATTGGAAAGACCGTTCTGTCACAAAATGGCAAAGAACTCAGCTGAATTATACCCAAGTAATGTGTGAAAGGCAGAGCCTACAGTGGTGAGTAGGTTATTTATCAGAAGAAATCTCTAAGCAAAATGTTCAGGATGCTGCCTAGTGTCTTCTGATTACTTAGAGTGAAATGCAGGGCAGAGGGGGGGGGGGAGGGAGGGAGGGAGAGAGAGAGAAATCAAAGGGGAAATAGAATGTAAAGAGCCAAAAACTCAGCCTGGAAGAATTAAAAATAAAATGTTTGGAAGAAAGCGCCAAGGGTGTGGCTGAGCAATTTCTGATATCTTTATGGAGCCAGGTACTAGGCATAAGGACCACAGAAGAGTGCTGCTGCTGACTCTCTGAGGACTGTTGTGGCTGTCTCACCCATCACAGTGCCCACATGGCAGGGTATTAAGAACAACTCAGTTCCAAATGTGAGTCCCTGGGCACTCCTAGGACAGAGAGTGTGCCTTTCTGGAAGGCACAGGCAGTAAGCTTGACATTCACGGGGAACCCATTCAGTGCCCCATGCACAGCACAAGAACTCTAGGCATGGATGCCTCTGTCTAGACTCCAAAGAATCCCCTGTAGAGTCTTTGGAGAGTCTAGACCCCAAATATGTAGTGTCACCTATGTGCAACACCAGTGTGGATGCTGCTGTGTAGACTGTGCTCAGTGAAACCACTGGGGTGAGACAGCCAGGGTCCTGGGAACCCAACCCCAACTCTAGTTTTATCTGCAAGGCAAGAATACAGCCAAAGAAGATTGGAGGACTCATTTGGGACCCATTAGTCTTGTCTTCCTTCTTTCTCCTTCTTGGATTGGGAAAGTCCACCCTGTCCTGTCTCAGTCTCATTTTGGAAATAACTTGTTTGCTTTCTCAGGTTCAGAGCTGGAGTACAATCTGCCCCAGGATGAGTCTCACCTTGGAGTCTCCTATAGCTGATTTAGATGAGACTCTAGGCTTTGAACTTTCTGAGTGGGTGCCGAATGAGTTACAGGTTGGTGCCTGTTGGGTTGGAATGAATGCATTCTGTTTGTGAGAGGGATTTGCTATGGTCTAAAGATGCCTTCAAAACCCTTCTGTTGAATTTAATCGTCGATGGAATAGTATTAAGAGGTAGGTTCTTGAGGTGTTGTGTAGCCACCTTCTCCTAATTGAAACATTCCCTTCACAAGACCCAGGAAGCAAATGAAACAAGTCTCAGAAAGATGAAACTTAGAAAATTCACTAGGCCCCTTCTCTTAGTTTTTTTGTTTGTTTTTGTTTTGTTTTTGAGAACCCAGTCTCTCTAAGTAGGTAGGCCCTATACAAAACAGAGTGGGAACACATCCATCCCCCTTGCCACCCATGGATCAAGACAGCCTGACTGCTACCACGTTGTAATTAAGTCCACTTCCCTACCCAGAAAGAATGGCCCTCAGCAAACAGTAAGTCATAGCCTCCTACAGCAGACACATAGAACAGGTCCCATATTAACTAAGTCTGCTTCCTTGCAGTGCAGCAGACACATAGCACAGGTCTCATATTAACTAAGTCTGCTTCCTTGCAGTGCAAGGCTTCCCCTGCCCTCAAAAACTGTTGAGATTAGAGCCTTGTTTTGTGTGGTAGGACTGAAGCGCCTACTTCTGTACAGCTGGCTGCGGTGTTAATAAATCAGTTGCCTGAAGAATGGTTTGACTTAGCAACCCTGCTTCCCTGCCCTGTCAGTTCCTCCTTCCCTCGGTCCATTTCACCTTCCATCCTCAAAATAGGTTATATAAGCAGTAAGCAATTGCTGAGAAAAGAGAGTCTCCTACCAGCTGAGCTGCCTGTAGTAGGCTCTCTGACTGGCCATGCTGCCTGCAAATTGGGGAAGAAGCTCCAGAGATGCAGCCTTCATGAGTCACCACCACCCATGCTGGGGCAGGCTTTTCAGTGAAGCGGTCTCCTTGAGTCATCTATGCTTCCTGTAAGTGACCTCAATACACTCACCGATGTATGGACTCCTTTCTTGGTCTGTCAGTACTCCATCCGGGGTGAGTAGATGTTTGTTTAGGCCTCCACAGGGAAAGGCACAAAAGGGGAGGTGGTTAAGTCATGGGCAGAGGCCTCACTAGCGGTTTTGGGGAGCAGGACTCAAAGTGATGCTTGGCCATTTTTGTTCCTTTGTACATATTTGTCGTTAGGAGATGCCTAAGCAAGGCGCCACCTTAGCTGCAGGGAGCAGGTCTTCACCACCACATGCTGAACCTTTAGGTGTCTCGATCTTATTTACACTATTATTTTATTGCTGATAGCAACAGCCAACCCACACTCTAAGGAAGTGTCGGAGAGAATGGAAATAAACGAACCAAAGTGACAGATATTTTACAGGTGGGGTTGACAAGAACTGAGACGTGTGCCACATGTCCGGTTTCCTAGCTGCTGAGGTGGTTTGCTGAGGTGCAAAGAACAGGTGTGTGTAAATGTGGCGGGTGGGTCGGGTCTTGTTTGAGCGTGCTGTAGTTAAGGTACAAGTGGATCGTTTACGAGAAGACATCAACTGGACACACCAATCTAAGAAAACGCCACACACGTGCTCTAGCAGCCACTGGCCATCCAAGGGAGCATCAGGGTCATAGCAAAAACACAGGAGAAATATAGGCTGGGTATATATATATATATATATGTGTGTGTGTGTGTGTATGTAAATATGTACGTATGTATATATATGTATGTGTGTGTGTGTATATATATATATATATATATATTTTTTTTTTTTTTTTTTGGTGTTTTGAGAGAGAGTTTCTCTGTGTAGCCTTGGCTTTCCTCGACTAGCTTTGTGGACCAGGCTGTCCTCGAACTCACAGCAATCCGCCTGACTTCCCAGCTCACCTTGCTGGTGCAGATCTCCTCAACCCTAGTGTTTGTTAAGAAACAAATTCCATCTTCTGATTCTAATCCACACAGGATCTTTTTCACTCTAGGCAGCTCACTGTATCAGAGAGTCCCATGTGTGGCCACGACCCAGGCTGTGTTTGAGAGAGCTGACTGCATGAATTGACATTAAAAATATATTTGGAGTACAGAGACACGCAAGCCATTTCTTTCCTTCCAGCTGCCTCGGCCACATACACATTTCTCTGGATTCCCTCTTTATCACTGTAAAAATGTCTGCATGCTCCCAGGGAAGATGACTAGACCGGTGGTAATCCTTTGCCTAAATGTGATAGATTGACCCTGGTATTTAAAATTGTGTTAGACACTTAAATTCAAGCTTTAGTGAGCTTCCTTCACATTTAATCACAATGATACAACTTGACCCCTCTTTAGAGAGTACTAAAGGATTTTCTAGCTTGGCAGTAAACCTTTCTGTATCACAATGATGACTAAGTTACAGCAGTCACCCGACAGTGTTCTTGATTCGGGCATCACAACTATCCTGCCAGAGGCCACTTTTACTTAGAGCAGGTGCTAATTTGTATTGAGTAGTTACTATGCCCCAGAAAGTCAATAAATAGAGTCCACTAATAAGTTTATTCAACAAAATTCAATAACAAGGATTTTGGCAATCAATCTTTCCAACAGTTTTGTGGATTAAGTACTATTGGTTTCTGTGTGTGTGTGTGTGTGTGTGTGTGTGTGTGAGCGCACACGCGAGCCCATGCACACATGTATATCGATAGGTATGCATGTATACTATGTGCAGTTGGGAGAGGGGGCCAGAGGTGGGCATTGGGTACCTTCGTTAGTTAGTTAGTCTCCACCTTATTTTTTGAGACAGGGTTTCTCATTGGACCTGAAGCAGACTGATTTGGCAAGATTGGCCGGCCAGTGGGAGCCACCTGCCCCGACACACCATACACTGTTGAGTGTTGGGTTTCATCTGGCTTTTTGTGAGTACTGGAGATGCTGCCTCAGGTCTTCATGTTTCTACAGCAAGTACTTTACTAACTTGAGCCATCTTTACCAGCCCCACCATGGGCTCATTTTTAGCATAATAGACTTGAGTCATAGAGATGTCACCTGCCGAATGCACACAGGTGACTAGTGGCACAGCTGGGATTTGAAAAGTCCTGCTTTTAGATTTGGGCCCAGGGGTCCCGCTCAAACTAAGGCACCAGCCAAGGACAATACAGGCGGTAAACTTGAAGCCCCTACCCAGATCTAGCCAACGGGCAGAACATTCTCCACAGTTGAATGGAGAGTGGGATATGACTTTCTCACGTACTCTGGTGCCTCACATTTGACCATGTCCCCTGGAGGGGGAGACCTGGGGGCACTCAGAGGAAGGACAGCAGGTTGCCAAGAAGAGACTTGATACCCTATGAGCATATACAGGGGGAGGTAATCCCCCTCAGGAACAATCATAAGGGAGGGGAATAATGGGAAAATGGGGGGGGGGAGGGAAGAATGGGAGGATACAAGGGATGGGATAAACATTGAGATGTAACAAGAATAAATTAATAAAAAAAATTAAAAAAAAGAAAAGTCCTGCTTTTAGAGACCTCGGTGACAATCGCCTCAGTCAGTGATCTCTTTGCTCCTTTTTCCACCCATTCCGAGATGCATCGTCCATTTGTTCTGTTCCATATTTTACTACTTAAAAGCTACTAAAAGTGTGAAGCTGGAAATGATTTGGTGGTGGGGGTGGGGGTGCTGTAAAGGGCTTGCCATGTGCCAAGCAAGCTGAGGACCAGAGCTCAGAGCCCTAGAACTGTGTAAATGCCCTTGTATGTGATGACCCACCTGTAACCTTAGCCATTCAGGTGTGAAGACAGGGTCCTGGCTAGTGAGACTAGTGGAATCATTGAGGCCCAGATTTAATGAGAGACCCTTCCTCAGTAGGCAGAATTGGGGGGGAGGTGATTGAACAAGACACCTGGAACCTCTGGCCTACACACCCCCCCCCCACACACACACACACAGAGTGCAGTTTCAAATGCTCATGTTGCATTTGTCATTGGGACATTTAATTTTGGAAAAATTTAACATCTAACAAGTTTCTTGTCTAGGCTCAACATTGAAAGCAGGTGGAGAGGAAATATAAACACGCAGCTGCAGGCTGGGGCCAGGCCATACTCTGACACTCTGGCACTCTGGAGGTGCAGGAAATGGAGGTGAGTACTGGCTTCCACCGCACAAACTAGTGACTCTCTGAGCAGCAAGATGTTTCTATCAGGAGCTTCAGACGCATCGGACGACATCTTATTTGTCCTCTCTTTTGGCTCTCAGAAACATGACAATAACCAGACCTCCATCTTTGGGAAGATGAAGGCATTTTAATATATCCTGAGCACGCTGCCCACTTAATGAGTCTCAATGCTAGCAGGAGACTGTTCCTGTCTTGCAGGCCTCAATTCTCAAAATAACTTTGAACCAAGGATTTACTCATTCAGAGCAGTGGTTCTCAAGCTGTGCATTGTGACCTCTTTGGCCCTTTCCCAGGGGTCACCTAAGAACATTGGAAAACAGATTTTTACACCACAATTCACAATGGTAGCAAAATTACAGTTATGAAGCAGCAGTGAAAATAATTTTATGGCTGAGGTCAGCACATGAGGAACTGTATCAAAGGGTCACTGTGTCAGGAAGGTTGAGAACCACTGACTCAGCATCCTAACTCTGCTCCGGGCCTCTCCCCTGCTCTCCACACCAAGGTGGGTCTCATAGCGCTAGGCTTTAAATAACAGCCCGTTCAAAACGGGGCCAGACCTTTACTTCCCAGGACACACAGTACTTGGTGAAGGCAGAACAGATGTATCAACTCTAGTGCTAATTACCTACTGGGAAATAGAAAGCAAGGGAAGATTGGAAGGACAGGATTAGGAAAAGAGTGGGGTCTGACTTTCACACGAACTCTAGTGCCCCATATTTGACCACGTCCCCTGGATGGGGAGGCCTGGTGGCACTCAGAGGAAAGATAGCAGGCTACCAAGAAGAGATTTGATACCCTATGAGCATATACAGGGGGAGGAGGTCCCCCTCAGTCACAGTCATAGGGGAGGGGAGTAAGGAGAAAATGGGAGGGAGGGAGGAATGGGAAAATACAAGGGATGGGATAACAATTGAGATGTAATATGAATGAATTAATAAAAGAAATCATTAAAAAAAGAAAAGAGTGAAGAAAGAAGGGAAGCAATTAATAAATTCTACATAAGACCATGAAGTATGAAAACGTGTGGCCAGGGACCATGTGGTAGAATGTGCACTTTCACATTTTGTTTTGTTTTGTTTTAATACTAGCCTTAGGAGCATCATCAGACAGCCTTATTGAAAAAGTTCAGAGAACCCTAGAGTTCTGTTTTGACAAGTCAAGTATTTTACATCCCAAAGTAAGATTGTCTGGTTCATGCACATCCATCTAGATTCCCGGCTTTTCTTCTGTCTGTCCTTCCCATCCCCAAACCCAAACATCCCCCTCTCAGGCGTGCTATGCAGTGCTGGGGTTACAGCAGTCTAAATAGGGGCGGGCTGCGGCTGGGTGTAAGCAAGAGAAATGAATAATGGATGGTGAACTTGGTGGGTGACGGTGTAGATACAGCAGCAGAGTCTGCAGGAGCCCAGATGTGATTTGGCAGATCTGAAGAGATATTGGATTCAGGAGAAGGCAAATGAAATCTGTCCTTTGGGAGAGCCGGGGTTAGGAGACCACGCCCCATTGTCAACTCAGGAGAAGAGCAGCTGCCCAGATCCAATCATTTGTGGTCACAGTTTGATTCGAAGCACGGTCTCCCTCATCGAGTCTGAAATGCCTCGTCAGTGCCTTGGCTTGCCAGCTCCAAAGAAAGCTACCAAAGAAAGCATGTTGTGACTGTCAGGCCTTCGAATCCAAAAGGACTGAATACTGGGATTCAGGAAGTACAGTGACGTCAACAAATGGTATGTTCTGTCTTTCCTCACGGAGGCACTGAGGTGACAACAGATAAGGCAGACTAAAACCACAGTGACTACATTAGAGGCAGGCTGAGAAGACACGCCCCCTTCCTGCCCCAGTTATCATAAAGCAAGAAGGGATTCCAGCAGAGAGGGGGTAGTTTGGCAGTTTGTCACGCCCATACTGTCCACCCTTCCCTCTGTATGGCGAAGTGCTAAGCAGTTGGGAAGAAAACCTCACACTAAGGCTCTTCAACATGCAGACAAGAAGACAGCCCACGCAGTCAGAATCCTAGTTTGCCTGGAGGCTATCCAAGAGCCAGGCTGCTGCTCTCACACCTGCCTCCCAAGTGCCGCAATGACCACTGGAACCTAGCCACTGAGAAGAAAGGTGAGTCTCAGGCCAAAGCTGTAGTTCTCCTGACCAACGCCAGAGGGAGCAAAAGAACAGAAAAGGTTTCTGAAGTCCTTGAGCCTCCAGAGTTAACTGAAGGTCTTCTGGTACATAAAACCAAAGGCAGAGACACACTGCTGCTTTTGAAATGTCCAAATATAGGCCTCAAACGTACAAGGCATACACGGATATAGGGAAATACAACTCCATCAAAAGATTGGAAAAAAAAAAAAAACCAAAAAACGAAAAACCCTCCAGAAACCAATTCTACAAAAATGTTCATGAATTGCCTGAGAAAGTAAAATACCTGTCATAATGACGTATAATGAGCTAAAACATTGCAATCCTTGTACTCTGATGGGGAGGCAGGTAGACTTCAAGTTCAAGGACAGCCTTGGCTTTGTGATGAACTTTAGACCTTCCTGAGGTACATGGCAAGACACTATCCTAAAAAAAAAAAAAAAAAAAAAAAAAGAAAGAAAGAAAGAAAGAAAGGAAGGAAAAGAAAAGAACAAAGTTGGGCATGGTGGCACTCCCCTTTAATCCCAGCATCCAGGAGGCAGAGGCAGGCAGATCTATGTGAGTTCGAGACCAGCCTGGTCTACAAAGCGAGTCCAGGACAGTCAAAGCTACACAGAGAAACCCCAACTTGAAAAAAAAAATCCTAGAACAGAATGAAACAAAACCAAAATACACAGAAACAACAAAACAAAAACTTAAACAGCTGAAAGAGAAAATAATCAAGTGAATGAAATTAGGGAAAGTATACTGAGCTGAAAACAGGTTGTGTGGGTCCCATAGCAGACCAGTTAAGAAGAAATAACTGGAAAATGGACAGATCATCTGAAGCACAAATGAAGAAGGAGAAGAAGATGAGGAAAAGGAGGAGGAGGAAGAAGAAAAAGGAGAATTAACATCACCAGCTGGTAGTGGCACATGCCTGTTATCTCAGCACTTGGGAGGTAGAGGCAGGCAGATCTCTGTGAGTTTGAGGCCAGCCTGGTCTACAGACTGAGTTCAAGAACAGCCAGGGCTACAAAGAGACCTGTCTCAAAAAATCAGAAAGAAGAGGGAGAGGAGCAAGAGGAGCAGGAGAAGGAGACAGTTAGGGTGTGCGTGATGTTCTGCACCACTATCCCCAGTTTCTTAGGTGAGGAGCAGAGGACTGGGACACTGTGAAATCACTTGCCTCACATGTAGAAGGCCCTGCAGACAGCGATGGGATGGAAGACGTAATTATCACATATAGGCTACCAAGGACAAAAGATAAATCTATGTTAATGGATATACAGGGTAGGAAGATATAATACGTGTAATTCAAGATGTAATTTGAGACATCAGGAACAGTGGGAGAAAGCAGAGCACAAAGTATAGTCTAAAATACAACTCAAGTTAAGCTGTTGTCAACATAAGCTTGAATGCAATAGTGGTATCAAAATGAAAGTATAGAATATACATAAAAGAAAACAAGAAAATCAAAACATGTCACTAATTTAGAACATGGATTTACTTCTTTCTTTGCTTCCTGGGACCCTGAGGTAAGTGGCCCTCCCACCACACTCCCACTGCTGCATGTGGGTCTCACCACAGACGCAGAGTCAGTGGAGTGAAGGACCACGGAGCGACAGCTTTGAAACTGTGAGCTAAATAAATCCTGTCTTACATTGCTTATGCCACTCTAACATAAATGCACAGAAATTTAAAAGCTTTTAATGCTATCAACAACTATATATGCTCGGTGTGGTGGTGCATTTCTGTAATTCCAGTACTCGGCAGGAGAGGAGGGCAGAGGCAGGCAGATCTGTGTTAGTTTGTGGCCAGCCTGGTCTACAAAATGAGACCAGGACAGCCAAGGCTGCACAAAGAAACCCTGTCTGAAAAAAACAAAACAAAACAAACAAACAAACAAAAATCCCCAAACAATTATACATTGACAACTTAGGAAACTGGAGAAACTGGCAAATCCCTGGAAATATGCACTGCATTAACACTGGTTCTTCCATCAATAAAAACATGAAAGGCCAATAATGAGAAAGAAATAATTAAGACCAGACAGCTTCAATAAAGAACCCCAGTGTGCATTTAAAGAATGACCCATCTTCTGAAAATTAGGGAAACCTCAATATCATTCCATTGGATTAGCATCACCCTGAGACCTGACCAAAAGAGTACAGCCCAATATGATGTGTGAAGAGTCAGGCCAAATCTCCCAACAAAATGGTAGCAATTTGAATCCCACAGCACTTTTAAAAGATTTTATCTCCCAACCAAGTGGCATTTAATCCCAGAATGAGGACAGTTATCAGGTCTGGTGTGATCGCCCATGCTTACTTGTAACCCCTTACAAGGACTTTAGGGGCTGGAATGCAATTCAGTGAAGAACACGTGTCTAGCATATGTGAGACGTTGAGTTCACTCTCCCATGCTGCAAAAAACCAAACCCTTGAGGTTGCATCAAAACAATAAATGATAATTTTAAGCCTAATTTGGGGGCAATGTGTCATAGAACTACATACAACTACTCTAGCCCTTTAGCGCTTCTGCAGGGACAAGAAAGAGTCGCGTGTACTATGCAGATGGTTTAGAAAAGGCTACAAAATGTTAGGTATCTGTTAGTGGGATCTGTTGATCATTGTGTCAGGGTTGCACATGAAATTGTGAAAAATGAAATTACAACACACACACACACACACACACACACACGCAGACAGCATAGTAGGCCAAATAGACTGCCTCCACAGGATTCAAGGGTGAAAAGTTCCAATTAAGGCTATATTAGTCTGCCATTGATCGTTAGAGATTAATTCCATCTGATCTTGCAGCATTGAGTCATTAAACAGTCTCCTGGAAGGCACAACATCTTAAAGTAGTTTTTACAGCCGAGTCATTATGTGGGAAAAAAATCTAACTCTAGGAGTCCACTTAAGCAGGATTGTAGTAAGGACACTGACTACAGGCACGTGGCCACAAAAGAACCCAGAAGGAAGCACCCAGAGACTAGTGGGAGAAAGAAGATAACTAGGAAAAAGAAGCAATATTTTCAAAGCCCCCAAGGCATAGATCCAAAGGGGGAGGGAGGAGGAGCCCAATCTACACTGTAGTAGAAGTGGAACACTGCATAAATCATCGGGCCAAAGCAGGAGGGACATGGGGAAATGTATCAATCCCTCTAATTGCTATCATCCAAGCTTATATTGGTGCCTTCACTTTGCTAAGCCAAGAGGGAATGGAGTCAGGGCAGGCGGTGGAGGGTGAAGAGTGACAACAGCATTGTGTGATGGTCAGTACAGGATCTAGGATCACCTAGGAGACAAGCCTCTGGGCGTGCGTGTGAGGGAGTTTTGATAGTGAGTTAACTGGTTTGGGAAGGCCTACCCTAACTGTGGGCAGTACCATTCCATGGGTAAGAAGAAAGGAAGCTGAGTACCAGCCGCCATCGCTCTCGCCTTCCTGACTGAGGATACAGTGTGAGCAGCCACCTTGATCTCTGGCCACCACACCTTCCTACCCTGCCCTGCCGGATGATACCCTCAACCTGTGAGCCAAGATAAATGCTTCCTTCTCTCAGGTTGCTTCCTTTGGGTATCCACAGCAACAAAGCAAGTATCTGAAACAGTGCTGGAGCACGTTCAGAGAGGAAGAGATCTTAACCCAAACCCAGGACAGTCCGCCAAGCAGCATTTTTTGTATTGTAAGTAACAACTCAATCTAGCTAAGTATACTTTGGCTTGTTTAGCTAAGAAGGCCATGTGGGTAAGACAGCATTTAAAACAGTTGGCTTTTTAGCACTTATCTGATACCCTATGAACTCTGCCTCTCATCCACCTCTTTGCTGCTATTCAATTTTCAGGCAGCTAAGCAGGATGAGGATGGACAGTCCTCAGCTCAAAGCCTTCCACATACAGTATTTCAAATGGAAAAGAAACGCCCTCTCACCATCTAAAGCTTGGGGAATGCCATCTCCACCGAATTAGTCACTACGGTACAGGAAGATGAAGTAACATTACTGGCTCTATCCAGAGTAGGTACCAGCGATGGAGGAGGGGGGCAGGTGCAGACATCGAGAGGGCACCAATGACTGACAGTTCTTCCAGACCACACAGCATAGGGGAAAGAAGCATCTCTTAAGGACAGATGTTATCAAGTCTAAATAATGGATATCATGGCCCCCAAGTGGGGAGTATAATTGACACTGGAGACAAGGAGGCTGGAGAGAGGACTGTGTGGTAAGAGAGAGGTGGGGGTGCTGAGAGATCTTACTTTTCAAAACATAGCTTGGTGAAGGAACTATGAAAGTACAGATTTGTTGTTAGTTTGGGGAGGAGAGAGAACATGAATTAAAATATGAAACACACACTAACTACATGTAGACAGGAAATAATTTAAAATCTTCAAACTTTCTATAGAACACTTGAAAACTATTGTGAAAAAACAACAACAACAACAACAACAACAACAACAACAACAGTATTCTTGCTTCATAATAAGAGTCCTGGAAACTGAGAGCAGTGAAAGGGAGAGAGATTCATTTTCTGTTTTTCAGAAGCCGGGTGTTAGTTTGGACAAAAGGCAAAAATATCTGGTGCGTCGATTTGGCTGAAACAGTGCCCCTCCCCCATTCCTAGTCTCACTTCTGAATCGCTCATTGGCTAAGCTATTCACGGAGGTAGAGTCTTCCTTGTGTCTAGAATTTCTCCCTCTCCAAAGTCCCCATCCTATTGGTTCAGGAAGCAAGACCTTATCTGATGTATTTTTGGGGGGCTCGAGATTTCCTCCTGTTCTAATATGTGGGCTCAGTGCCGTGACAGAGTGATATCAACTGATAGTTTCAAGTCAAGCAGGTGCCAGCTGCCAGGTAGAGAAGACAGGGCCCTAGTGCCGCCTGTCCTCTGTGCTTCTCTGATGATCTCTAAGCGCACCTCATGCCGAAAACCGAACATAATGATTTGTTTCTTACATATGGATGAAAACAGGTGAGAGAAACGCTATAATTTCCCCCCAGGTAAGTTGTGAAGTTCAGTGCAATTAGCCAAACATCCTCAAAATAGCTTTGGTTTGGTTGGCGTGTGAGCCAACCCCGAAAAGCGTAGATCCGAGCGAGTAAACAAGATTCAAATATGTGTCTCGTGTCTGCTCAAGAGACTGAGCTAAGGGGAGAGGGTGAGGAAGCGCCAGCCATCTCCTTTGGAGGTGTACAAGTCTTAGAATGAGTCTGCAGAGAGAGAGGAGGGTTTTGAAGGTCAGCGGACAGCAAAAGAATCAGAGACTCCAAGGCGCAGAATCAGTATCAAGACCCAGAGATGAGCCGGGGGCTGAAACTGACGTGGGGGGTGGGGAGTAGGGGGGTGGTGGGGGGAGCAGGGGCACCGTGCTAGCGCTCTGTTCTTTCCTTCCAAGTTCCTCGCCTCCCAGTCCTACCTCGGAGTAAAGAGTTATTCCATGGGCGATGGAACCATTCATAGAGTTCCGAGGGGTGCGCTCGCAGTTTACCTGTTACGGATGGAAGGTGACGTTTCGATACTAGGTCCGTGATCACTAGACACCTACTGTAGCCTAATCTGTTAGGTTCATAAGGGAAGCAGTGTGCCTGAGAGCCACTGAAAGGAGAAATGGAAATACCGCTTTACCTGCATCTGAGTAAATGCCACGTTTGTTAGTTCAGGAGTCTTTCTTTAGGGCCCGCAGCCTACATCAATGGCTTCCAAGGGACGAGGCACAAAAATCCTCTCACTCTCAGTCAGAAATGCAAGCAATAAAAAGTATGTGTGATTATCCACTGGAGGAGAAGGCAAGAGAGCCGGATCCCAGAAAGGAGGCCCTGACTCAGTTTACCTGGGCCAGACAAATGAAATGGAAGAAAGAGCTGAACTAAGTAGGGGTTTATTTCCTGGAATCTGAACAACCCTCCCACCACCCTGTCCCACCTCCCCACCTCCCCACCACCCCCATCCCCACGCCCCCCCACGCCCCCACTGCCCCAGGAAAGGCAAAGCTAGGAGAGAAGGGGGCAACTTGGGGCTTCCCCTGTCTTCACCACCTGCTCTTCCTAGGGTGCACTACAGACAAGGAGAACTAGCACATGCCCGAGAACTTACTAGAACCTCGGAACCTTGACCCCGCCCTCTAAGGTGAGCAGAATCAGACATGCAGCTTGTAAGATCCTCAGTCGCTTCAAACTCATCTAAGTCTGAGAAGAGCGTTGAATTTCTGGCTCCTAAATTCACGCTCTGCTCACTTCCTCAAATAAAGCTCGGCATATGGTCAATAATTAATGAAAGAATATTTGAGAAACTCTCCTTGGCACTTCTTTAATTCCATCTGAGGGGAAGCAAGCAGCTCCAAGAAGCTAGGACACACTACAAGTGATGAGTGGCTTAGCCAGAGAGAAGCACACTGAAAACAAGCAAACAAAACAACTCCAGGCATCACATTCAGCCCTGCCAAGTGGGACAGATGGGCATAGTAACTCCTTCCTTGCTCCCTCCCCCTTATAGTCTTCCCTCCCTTCCTCCCCTACCCCTCATTCTTAGGAGCACTAAGGTCTTGTGTTGGGTTCTATATCACACACAAGGAAATGTCACATGGGTTTTCTGCCTCTTAAGGCCCAGCCCTTAAGTCCAAAATTGAAGACAGGACATAGTCAGGGTGGTAGGGTGGGGGTGGGGGACAAACAAGCAAAAAAAGCAAGTTGTCATGTCATTAATCTTAAATTTTAATTTTATTTAATTAATTTTCTACATGTATGTGTTTATGTGTATACATGTGTGGTGTATATGGGTTATGTGCATACATATGTGCAGAGAACAAAAGTCCAAAAGTTTCAATCACTCTCCACTTTATTTCTTTTCTCTATTTTTTTCTTTTTTCTTTCTTTCTTTCTTTTTTTTTCTTTTTTTCTTTTTTTCTTTTTTTTTTTTGTTGTTGTTTGTTTTGAGACAAGGTTTCTCTGTGTGGTCCTGGCTGTGCTAGACTGGCTTTGTAGACCAGGCTGGCCTCGAACTCATAAAGATCTGCCTGCCTCTGCGTCTCTGAGTGCTGGGATCACAGGTGGGCATAATTGCACCGGGCTTCCACCTTATTTCTTGAGACAGGGTCTCTCACTGAATTGATCACTGATTCACTGACTCAATCAGACTCCAGACTGGCTGGCCAGCGAGCTCTGGCGATCCTCCTGTCTCCACCTCCTCTGCCCTAGGGCTCTATAGGCTTGCTTGCACAACTAACGCCTTATTGACTGAGCCATCTCCCTAGGCCCACATCTCCCCTTTAGGTGGCTGATGTGACCTAATTTATGTCCTTTTGTTGAGCCATTACCAAATCCAAGATCTGAGCCTTTCATCAATATTTGCTTCCTACAGCTCTTTCTACTAGAATGACTTTGCCTAGGGGTAAAAGGAAAATTTCCAAGCACCTACTCTCAGTCTCTTCCTCCTGCTCAACCTGATGTGCAGCCTGAAAACCAAAAGGGCCAGGAGCCGGCAGGTATTTATCACTTACTGGAGTTCTGCCTCAACATCATGATGGGATCCAGCCATGGTAGGATTGAATATGTAATACAGTAACTACCTGCCAAGGACTTACACTGTGCGTCCCAATAAACCCCATGGGGTCATACCTCCACCCCCACTTCATGAGTAAGGAAATCTGAGGTTGTTCAGAGTTGAATAACTGGCCCCGGAACCAGCCAAGAGACAATTCCAGCTCACACCTATCTGAGTTCAAAGCTTCCTAGGCACAGGGCAAACACAGGGCCTCCCTGGTCGGAAACCCGGAGGCTGCCTCTGTAAGCAGAGACTCCTTATCCTCTCCAGAGCCAGCGTGAGGCTCAAGTGGGCTTAAAGGCGATAGAGCATTTAGAGTTCTATAAAATACAAGGTATAATTTAGTACACCGAGTACAGGGCCAATTAAAAGGCTTCAGTTCTCTATAAATGGTAACTACACATGCAAAAACACTCACCCTTAGCATGAAATATGTCCCAGGTAAGTTGATGTGCGTTTTTCATTTACCAAGTTCAAAAATATTTATATGTTTTACACTTGCTGTTAGTAAGGGTGCTGTGTAACAATGTATTTGTGCTGGGAGCACAGGCCTGTCCCACGTTTTAAATTTGAATTATATTATTATATATATATTTTTAAAGACGAGGCCTCCGTTGGCCAGGCTGGTCTGGATTTCACTATGTTTACTGAGCTAACCTTGACTGTGAAGCCTTCCTGCCCCAGCCTCCTGAGTGCTGGGATTACAGACAGGAGACGCCATATCCATCTGGATCCCATTCAAACAAACAAAGTAGGTGCTGAGGGGATGGCTTAGTCATTAAAGCACTTGTAACCATGGGTGCCTCACCCCCATTGGCTTAGGGGCCCACCCACAATACCAGCAATTAGAAGGTGTAAACAGCGGGTCTCCAGAGAAAGCTGGCTAGCCAGATTCACTGCTTCCTAAGCTCTGAATTCAACTGAGAGACCAGACTCCATTTAAACCGTGGAGAGCAAGCAACGAAGACTCCCAACATCAGCCTCAGGCTTCCACATGCATGTGCACTCGCATCCCACACATGTGTGTTCACACACAGGAACACACATACACTCACGCATACTACACACATATGGGGGGGGGAAGCAAATTGACTTTGGTGGTTTTTGTTGTTGTTGTTGTTTGTTTGTTTGTTTTTTCGAGACTGGGTTTCTCTGTGTAGCCTTGGCTGTCCTGGACTCACTTTGTAGACTAGGCTGGCCTCGAACTCACAGCGATCTGCCTGCCTCTGCCTCCCAAATGCTGGGATTAAAGGCGTGCGCCACCATCGCCCAGCAGCAAATTGACTTTTAAGACTTCCTTGAGCTGAGTGTATAACTCAGTGGTAGAATGCTTGCCTAGCACAAATGAAGGTGGGGGTGGAGGAGATTTGCTTTTAAATTAACATAATTTCATAGACAGAAAAATAAATAAAAACAAAAAATAAATATAAGTAAGCAAGAGATTAAGAATAATCTGAAGCTAGGTTGCATGGGTTCAAATACAAGACTTGCTACTTATTGGAGTAAAACCTCAGCAAGTCTATGTGGCATGCTGTGGTGGTTTGGACAGATGGATATGGCCTCAGGGTGTGTGAATGCTTGGTCCATAAGGAAGTGTGGCCTTGTTGTGGGAGGAAGTGTGTCACCGTAGGGGGCGGGCTTTGAGGTCTCAAGCTCCACCCAGTGTGGAACACAGGCTCCTCCTGGCTGCCTTCTGATCAAGATGCGGAACTCTTGGCTCTGCACCGCCTAGATGCTGCCATGCTTCCCGCTATGATGATAATAGACTAAACCTCTGAAGCTGTAAGCCAGTCCCAATTAAATGTTTTCCTTTACAAGAGTTGCCATAGTTATGGTGTCTCTCCACAGCACTAGAACCCCAAGAGACATGGTATTCAAAATTGGGGTAACAGTACTTACTACTGGTATAAAGGTTGAATGAATTAATTATATACAAAATGCTTAATATGGTGCCTGCCGTAATATAAGCAGTAGGTATACGATATCTAGTATTGCTCACCTCATATAGTATTATCTACAATAGTAAAAGCTATCGGGCTAAAAAAAAAAATTAGTTCTGTACCCTATGATACAAACATATAATATCCTACTATATAGACATGAAAATAAGGCATAGGGTTCCAGTTCAGTGGGAGAGCACTTGCTAGCATGCACAAATCCGCAGAACTATAAGGAGGAAGCAGTAAAAGAATAATCACATAAAACGAAAAGTTTAGAGCTGGAGAGATGGCTTAGAGGTTAAGAGCACTGACTGCTCTTCCAAAGGTCATGAGTTCAATTCCCAGCAACCACATGGTGGCTCACAACCATCTATAACAAAATCTGTACACATAATAAAATAAATAAATCTTTTAAAAAAACCGAAAAGTTTAAACGGAAGGAAACTTGTAAACATCACCCCATACCACTTAACATTTGTTCAACAGAAATACAAACATTATATAAGGTACATCTATGTATAAGCTGGGGGGGGGGGGAGGGGGAGAGGTTGTTGACACTTTTCTGTGCTTTCCTAAACTTCTGGTACAGAACAGCAGGTCAGTCTGGTAGCCACACAAGTCACTGCCAGTCTTGTTAAAGTGCAACCTCTGGGTCAGTGGGTTGGGAATTCGTGGACCCAGAGTTTTCCACAGGCTCATCAGTGGTGCTGTTACTGCTAGTCCAAAGCCCCAGGAGGAAGCTGTCACAGCAGTGTCTCAGAGTCCGTCTCAAAGCTTTGGAAACATGGGTTGCTGGATCCAAGGCTGAGGTTCTGTTTCAGAAAGTCTGGACTAGAACCTTAGAACTTGCAATATAATAGTTTCCCAGGAGATGTGGATGGTGCAAATCTGGGAACCACCCTTTGACAATCACAGTGTTGGGGGCATCCTTTCTCTCTCTCAGCATCACTAAAACTGTATCGTCTTTGCAGCCTATAAACTCAAATCCAAGCGCTTCATCCGGAGACCCCTGGAATTCCTCCAAGACGTCTCACACTCCCACTGTCGAACCATTTTGTCCTGAGGACACCTGAGATGTCAAACATCTCTGAGCTTCCCTAGCCTTGGCTGATGTGTTACTCCTTCCTCATGCCAAATCCTGCCCATCCTTCACGGTCCTCAAAGGCTATTATCCCCATAAAGCCTCTTCAGAGCGCCAGGACACTTTCTGTTCCTCCCTGTGACGGTTTAATTATTCCCTGGTTCAGTGATAGCTATCTTTCAGCAGGAAACTGGGCACCTCTAGGCTGCAGGGAGTGCGGAGTAACTTGCCTATTTTCATCTGCCTGTGGGCTTCAGCCAGTCTCCAGCACACAGCTGACACTCACAACAGAGCGAAAGAATGGAGGAGAGGAGCCTCCCCAGGAAGGGCGCGGAACCGTCTAGTAATGGAAACTGGAACCCTGTGCCCGCCAAGCCTGATGACCAACAGTAACAGGTGTTTCCATCTCCGATTCTGTGATTCATTCTGCATAGCTGCGCACGCACATAGCGTAAGCACTCCCAGGCTCCTGGAATACAACGCCCGGCACGCAGACGTGCACCCAGTGTCCTGAGCTCTCAGGAGACACACTTCAGCGACAACCTGGATCCACAAAAGGGAGGAGGCCCTGCCACCTAAAATAGTAATATCTTACTGCAAACAAAACAAGCAATCGCTCCTGTCTATTTTCCTTGCACCCTGACGCACCTTTCTCTTTAGTTCTAAAGAAAGCTACGGGCGTAACCCCCGCCCCACCGCCCCGTCGTCCTCGCCATACACACGCACTCCTCCCCCACTGCCTCTTTCGGCCACAAGGCGCCTCAGAAGGCTGGATGAATGGGAACCAGGGGGCCCTCTTTGTCGTTAATCCTCCCCTCCTTTGAGCAAACCCAGCTTCTTCCGGGTCAGCAACGATCATCACTACCCCAATCGGGCCCGTTGTCCCCTGCACCAAGGCCAGGCACGCACAGGGTCCGGTAGCCCGCGGCGGCAGGTTGCTAGAGCAGAGAAGGGCGGGGACGAGGGCGGGCGCCGAGGGAGCGGGGGAGGGAGCTGGGAGGGGAGCGATCGCAGGAGGAGGGAGCAGCCTCGGGCGGCTGGCGAAGAGGATGGGAGTGCGGGGCAAGCGCGCGGCGCCCAGGGTCACGGCGGCAGCGGAGTCTGCGGGGCGCGAGGCCAGCGCCGGGCGCTTTTAAAGCCGGGATCGCGGCGCGCTCGAGGCGCGGGCGGCGGCCGGATGGAGAGGAAGGGCTTGGTGGCCCGAGCCTCGGGGAACCCTAGCCCGCCCGCGCTGGGCGAGGGGCCGCGGCCCGCGCCGTCACCGTGCGTCCCGGTCGGCGGAGGGGCTCCGGAGCGGTGCCAGACTGGGGCGGCGGCAGAGCCCGCGGAGCTCATCCGGCGCGCGCACGAGTTCAAGAGCCAAGGGGCGCAGTGCTACAAGGACAAGAAATTCCGCGAAGCCATTGGCAAATACCACCGGGCGTTGCTGGAGCTGAAGGGGCTGCTGCCGCCCCCAGGAGAGCGGGAGCGGGACGCGCGACCAGCCTCCCCAGCCGGGGTTCCCAAAGCCAGCCGCCTCTCGGAGGAGCAGAACAAGACGGTTGAAGCCATCGAGGTCGACTGCTACAACAGCCTGGCAGGTAAGCCGCACCCCGCCTCGCACCCATCCCCTCCTTCCCCTGGCCTCCAGTGGCCCAGCCAGCCTAGCCACGGGTCTCCTGCTTCCCCGACCTAGTCTCTCTAGGTCCCTGAGTGCCAGTGAGGCACAACGCGGTGCAGACTCCCTCCGGTGAGAGTGGTGCTCTAGGGAGGGCATCTGTGAGGGAGGCGCTTGAGAAAAAGTATGACTTTCAAGACGATGCCTTCCAAAGGCCATAGTCATCTTCCGTTGCATACATGGTAAATCTTGCCTTTAAATGGCTAGGCAGACAGAGGGCGACCCAGCGGGTATAGCAGCGACTGCTTTGGCTCACCGGTGAAGTTGGGTTCAAAATGAATAGGTAGCGCCCAGGTGTGCCCCAAAAAGCCGCCGGTTCTAAGGACAGCCCCCACACCCTGTCTGCCCTGGCTCCAAAGTTGGCCATGTCTTCCCTTAAGTGAGCATCCCGGTAGAAAAAGACCTTCCCTCAAGTACACCTGCCCCAGTAGCAAAGTGGATTTTTCTAGGATGTCCTCAGCATCCTAAGCAAAACAAATTCCTAAATACCACTTTCTTATTCCAGCAGCCTCAAAGCCTCTGGGTTCAGGGTTGGTCTTTAGCCTTGCTGCCCCAGGCTCTTCTTTTGGGCTGAAGGTGCACTTTAGGGATGAGGTTAAAGTGTGTGTGTACAAATATGGGTGTGTATTAGAAATATATATATATTAGATATATAATATATATATATTAGAAAATTTAAAACTCTGGGTCTTTCGAAGGACTTGCTGTGAAATGTAGCAAGCAGTGGCATAAGCAACAGTCTTACAGTGACTAAATCACTGCCTCCTCTTCTCCCACCCAGCCTGCTGGGATTTGGGTGTAGACAGCTTCTCTGGTAGAATAAACGGCTATTTCTTGGTTTCTAACCTTGGAAGTTGCCTGAACTTCCTGTTGGGGAGGGTTAATAGGGGTGGTGGATGCATCTAGAGGTTGAAATACTTCAACTACCGGTCCATTCAGAAGTGCAGATCTGCTGTGTTCTCTTTGAGCTTTGAGCACCAGCCTCCAACTGCCTTCACATGTTTGAGGTCTTTTTTTTTTTTTTTTTTTTTTTCTTTTGGAGACAGGGTTTCTCTGTGTTAGCCATGGCTGTCCTGGACTCTGATCTGTAGACCAGGCTGGCCTTGAACTCACAGCGATCTCCTTGCCTCTGACTCCAGTAGTGCTGGGATTAAAGGCGTGCAGCACCATTTGAGGTCATCTTTAAGCAAGTGCTCTTCCTCTGTGCCACCATGGCCCCACCAGGGGTCATCTTTACTAGGCTGAAACCCAGCCAGAGGAGACACTTTACACGTTGTGAAATCGCTTACAAATGTAAGGAATTAGCACCAAGGGGACTAGTAGTGCAGTTAGAGATGACATTGGCCCTAGTATTACAAATAACGGCACCAGAGAAAATAATGGCACCGAAAGATGGAATATGGGAATCCATAAAAGGATACTTGATTCCTCTGACTTCCTGTAAGTCTAGGGCATTCTGGCTGCTGCCCCGATGAATAGTTAAAGGGCAGAGCAGCTGTGGGTGGAGGCAAAGGCACTCTGGGTGGCTAATGCATGATTTTGGAGTGGTAATGGAGCCTGCCTCCAGTGTTATTCACGGGTGTTCTAGGACTACGTCCACCCCACGATTCTGGCTACTGGCTAGGAAGTAGCCAGCACCGCCTGCCCTCCACCACACAAGTGGCTACACTTCTGTAGTCAGGCCAGCCCAGTTAGATAAGGGCTCAGGTCTGCTCGGCTTCTCCACTTCTGTCTCCATCACACAGACACCTCGGAAAACTTCACTGGTGACAGATGGACTTTCCCTTCTGCTGCCTTCTCTGGGGCCCATCACTTATTAATGTTAATAATTTAGCGTGTGTACTACTAGGTACCTTATATTATACTTCTACTTTTTTGAGACAGAGTTCACTATGTAGCGCTGACTGGCCTGGAACTATGTAGACCAGGCTCACCTCGAACTTAGAGATCCTCCTGCCTCTGCCCTCAGAGGGCTGGGATTAAAAGGCACATAGCACCACGTCCATCTTATACTATTAAAAAAAAAAAAAGCAATCTGAAAGAAATATGGCCATCCACCTTACAGAGGAGCATCTGAAGGCTCCAGAGCCATCCATCTTCAAAGACAAAAGTCTATTAACAGCTCAATGCAGAAAACCAGCATCATCTGGACCTCTTTTGCTACCTGGTACCCAGACCCAAGTGGGCTCTCAAACCTCACATTCCAAAACTCTTCTTGAGCTCTCAGCCCTGGTAATCAGTGGGGGGAGGGGACGCATACAGTGCCTTGATTCAAGGCTCTGAGAGGACCACCTGAGGTCTTCAGCTCTCACATAACAATGCGACTGATGATGATGCTGGCCAACTTTGTCAAAGTCCACACCCTGTGTGGAAAATTCAGCACCTGGCAGGAAGGCTCCACACAGAAACTACTTTGACAAGAAGCTTGGCATTGCTCTCCTTGGGGTTGGTGCATGAAATCAGTTCCCAGTCTCTCAGAAGTTCCTGGGGTTCTCAAAGGAGTAGATACCTATATCAATGTTTTCTTCTAGAAACAGCAAAACATTTAGAGAAACGCAGAATGGCCTCTCTAATTCCACCACCCACAAAAACCCATGTTTAGCCATGGTAGTGCACAGCTTTAACCCCAGCACTCAGGAGGTAGAGGCAGGAGGACCTCTGAGTTCGAGGCCAGCCTGGTCTACAGAGTGAGTTCCAGGATAGCCAAGGCCACATAGAGAAACTCTGTCTCAAAAAGCTACAACAACAACAACAACAACAACAACAACAAAAAGCCCAAAACAAAACAACTGGTGTGTGTGTGTGTGTGTGTGTGTGTGTGTGTGTTTACAAAATAAAGGTTCTTGTCTTCTTATATATTCAGTAATGTGTCAAAAGCATTTATACACTTCATTAAAATATTTCATAGTTTAGCTTGGTGTCACATGCCTGAATTCCCAGCATTCAGGGAGGCAGAGACAGGTGGATTACTGTGAGTTCGAGGTCAGCCTGGTCTACAAAGCTGAGTGCAGGACAGCCAAGGTTACACAGAGAAACCCTGTCTGAAAATAAGCAAACAAACAAACAAACAAACAAAAGAAAAAAAAAAAAGAAGGAAAAGAAAAGAAAAGAAATTCAGTGTGTATTTTTAGTTATGTTTGGGTAGAAAGAAAAGAATAAAAACTCATGTTGTTTTAGTTAGGGCTAGCACAGTACATCGTGGGCTGTAAGACAGCATTTCCCCTTCAAGCATGCTAACTGAAAGGAGGTGGGCACGAGCAGGCTCATCTTGGCAGAAAAGCAGCTGACCCTTCCATGAGGTTTTGGTTTTTTTGTTTTTGTTTTTGTTTTTGTTTTGACACCTGGGCAGCCTGATGACATGGTTCCTAAGGTGCTGTCCTTCCACATACAGCCACATGTAGAGATAGAGGCTTGGCACTGGAAAGGTACTTTGAATACCCAGAAATACCCAGAGAATAAGGCTGTGTTGCTAAGGGATGCTGTTCTCCAAACACGAGGCTGTGGTGAGACTTCTGGAGAAAAACCTAAGCTCATGAGCCTCCGTGCTCTGTCTATAAAATCCTCAAAGAGTAGCAAGGGGCTCGCTCAGGTGCAGGAGAGGTGTTAGGCTAGCACCCACCCATCTGAACGGCCCTGGAAGCCCAAGGACAGTGTGCAGTCTGCAAATGGCCCCATGGGCTGACTCAGATTTTTGTTTTTGTTTTGGTGGGAGGATGTTGGCTAGCTGTGCGGGGCTAATAGATGAAATTTTGCATGACTTGTTCTCTAGGAGATTCAAGGAGTTAGTGTCTTCTTCTTCAGAAATTCACTAGACAGGACAGTCTAACCTGCCCAGGAAGACTGAGGGATCGAGGCCCTGTTGAGGCCACAGAGCAAACCTGCATGTGGCTGCTGATTGAGCCTTGTTGGCCCTGAACAAGACATGTGATTCTCCTGGGGCCTTGGAACCTCTTGAAGGGTAGAGTGGTTTCTCTTGAGGCTCTAGGGACGCCAAGATTTAATGGCCACCGTGGGTATAGGTGCCGTTGGATCCAAAGGCTAGGAATTTGTGCCCTGATACTTCTCATGGCCTGCATTAAACACTTGCCATTTTGTTCTGTTGCCATTTTCCTATCTATTTAGAGCTACAATTTGGGAGATTTGTTTTGTCTTACCAAAGGATAGACGGTATAATCGCTCTCAACGGAAGCCTTCAGCATAAAAGTATGACAAGGCCCAGTAACAAGTTCCTGTCAAGAGAAGTCCTGGGACAGTGTCCTCTGAAACTAGCTTTATTGGTGTTTGTAGACATGTCTTGAACTCCTGAGGTGAGGGCTGGGCACATAATTTTCAGAGCTGTCCTAGTTTTTTGTTTTTGTTTTTTGTTTTGTTTTGTTTTTGTTTTTGTTTTTTGTCAAGTTGACACAAGCCAGCATCGCTTGGAAAGAGGGAACTTCGACTGAGCAAACACCGCCCTCCCCCCATCAGATTGGCTTATAGGCCAATCTGTGGGGTGTCTTGTTGAGATGATTGATGTGGAGGGCCTTGCCCACAGCGGTCCTGGGTTCTGTAAGAAAGCAGGCTGAGCAAAGAGCAAGCCAGCAAGCAGGGCCCCTCTGTGGCCCTTGATTGGGCCCCTGCCGCCAGGCTCCTGCTCCAACTCCTGCTCTGGCTTCCTTCTATGGTGGACTGTGATTGGGCTGAGTAAGCCCAAATGAACTCTCTCCTCCTCCCAGCTCTTGGCTCTCAATCACTGCAATGGGAACAGAACTAGGACAAGAGCCTAGCACAATGTGAAAATGTGAACCTCGTTCATAAGTCAGGGAAATCACATCACCAAAAGATCCCAAAGTGTAAAAGTCTCACCCAGGGACTGGAGAGATGGGTCAGCGGTTAAGAGCACTAACTGCTCTTTCAGAGGTCCTGAGTTAAATTGCCAGCATCCACATGATGGCTCACGAGCATCTACACTGGGATCTGATGCCCTCTTCTCATGTGCAAGTAAAGCACTAATATACATAAAATACATAAAATCTTTAATTAAAAAAAAACCAGAACTATTATAAGAATATGTTTTAAAAAAGTCTCACCCAGGACATGACTGCAACCAAGTACTTGAAAGGTTAAGGCAAGAGGGCCATGAATTCGAGGCTAGCCTTTCTGGTCTACATGGTGTGTTTAAGACCAGCCATCCTGGTGAGTTCAGGGCTAACCAGTCTGGTCTACATAAGTGAATTCAAGCCGGACTGTCTCAAAAAGAACCCAACCAAACAAGGCAAAAGATAAAACTTCCTTTCCTTTTAAGGTACCTCTCTCTTGACATGGTGATTTTGTTTCTATTTCTTTTTCTTTTTCTTTTTTTTTTTTTTTTTTTTTTTTTTTTTGCTACTCAATGTCATTGCAAGTAAAAAGAAAATAAAAAATGTGTATGGGAAGGAACGTTCCTATTCATTCGTGTTTTGTCCCATGCCGGTTTTAAATGAGAATATGACTACTTAACTTGCATGTGGAATCAAAAATTACACAATTCATATTTTGTATTTCCTACATGCATATATAATTTATTCCTGCTGGAACAGTGGAAATGCTGCACAAATGAACTGTTTTTATTTAGCTTCTTTATATGCATACTTTATATGCAGATGCCATATGCACACTTTCTACAGGGTTTTCTGATAAGTGGGATACCCTATCCTTTCCTTTCTGCCATTTCTAGCATAAGTGGTTGGCTTAGGCCAGAGAACTAACAGAAGGAAAAAAGGAATATGATTGAGTTCTATAGGATATTTGTGTTACTTAGAACCACCCCCAAACTTGAAGACGTTTCTGGTTGAAAGGGAGTGTGGCCTCTCAGGTCTGCCCATGAGCCCACTTAGTTATGGACATGACACCTCTACCTGCTCTCGTTGAACCCTGTGTCATGGATCTGCCGGAAGTCTATGCTTGTGGAGTAGTGTGAATTCAAACGTGAACAGGGCTTCAGAGAACAGCACTGCACTTGTCTTCCGTGCATGTTGTATGATGTCATCAGAGTTCACCTATAAAGTGCAAGCTCGGTCTTAAGATTGTTAAGCATCTGAAAACGGCAACAGAAGAATATACAGCCAAGTGCTTGATGCTTCTGAGCAAGGGCCGGAGGCAGCTTCCTAAGCGATTCGTTTTTTAAATCAACCATCAATGGGTCTGGAGGAGATGACTGAGTGGATACACCTAAGATATACTGAGGTGGGTATAGATTTTTGAGATGAAGTCTAAAAAGAAAGAATATTCGGCAAAAAGTGTGGAGGAACCAGACAGCCTACCGTAGAGGTGGAGGAATTGCAAACACAAAAATGGAAAGGGAAAGACTGGGAACAAGCGATTGCCTGGTAGCCAGAAGACGAGATTTGGGGCAAGAACTGGTGAAAGGAGAGGGAAGGAAGAGAGACACAAGCTGCTGTCATTCAGGGCTGTTATGTAGGTGCCACATTAGACAGCACATCATGAAGATCTTATACATGTCACTTCTGAAACCATCTCCCAAGGAAAGGTGGAAGATTAAATGCATTCAGGGAAGACACTGGGAAGAACAGCATGGCTTTCAGCTCTGAGCAGAGTCTCTCAAGTGGACTCTGAAGCCTAGCCAGAAACTCTGCAATGGATCCTTTTTTTTTTAAGACCAGGCTGGCCTCAAACTCACAGAGATTACAGGCGTGCGCCACCATGCCCAGCTCTGGAAGGGATCTTAAAATCAGATTCCCTACATCCCAAATACTCAAGAACGTTTGTAAAGATGCAAAGGTCTGGCGCAGACAGGAAGAAACACCAACATGCAGAAAAGCCAAAAGCTGCCATCCTGAATGTTAAAGGTTGAGCAGCCGCCCCAAATGGGGAGATCTCTTCTTCCACTGTACTCAGTCACCGCCAGGCTGTGCCTGTTGCAAACAGTGAGGATGGAAACTGGATGCCTCAACCAACCAGTCAACCAACCTAAGACATCCTGATTCCCCTTGGAGGCAGATGTACCTTTGAAACAGTCTTCTATTTCTGCCCAGATAATAACTGTGGCAGTCTCAATCACAGCACAGTAACATGTGCCCTAACCCGGACAATAGCATCAGACATAAAAAGACCAAAGATAGAGATAGAGAGCTGGCTCAGCTGTCAAGAGCATGTCCTACTCTCAAAGAGGCTCTGAGTTCAGTTCCCAGCACCCACTTCGTGTGACATCTCTGACCTCTGAGGGCACCCACACCCATGTGCACATAGCCACATGGAGACACATAGTTAAACAATAATAAAAGTAAATCTTTAAGAAAATGCCCACTCGGGAGGCAGAGGCAGGTGGGTCGCTGTGAGTTCAAGGCCAGCCTGGTCTACAAAGTGAGTCGGGACAGTCAAGGCTACACAGAGAAACCCTGTCTCAAAAAACCATAAAAAAACAAAACAAAACAAAAAAAACCCAAAAGAAAATACCATAGAAGAGTTGAATTTTTCTGGTGAGATCCATATGGACTAGAAATTGGTCATTGCAGTGTGACGTTCACTATCTGTTGTATACTATATCAGCATTGAACTAGCAATGTGTCCAGTAGGACCCCAAGTCAATACCTCTCATTTAAAAATAATAATTAAGTTTAAGTGTCAAAGAGAATAGAATTAAGCCAGAGAATCTCTGGTTAGAATGGGTCCAGGTGATCTCTCCATTCTTCCGTCTTTCTGCCAAAGGGACTTCTAAAATATTTTAGGTTTATCTTATTATATGTGCGTGAGTGTTTTGCCTGCACGCATATATGTGCAGTGCCTGCGTTCCTGGTGCTCCTGCAGGGTTCCGGGGAGGACACTGGATCCGCTGGCAGTTACTGGAGTTACTGATGGTTGTGAGCCACCATGGAGGTGCTGGGACTCAAACCCAGGTCCTCGGCAAGAGCAACAAGTGCTCTTCACTGCTGAGCCATCTCTCCAGTCCCCAAAGGGACTTTTAAAAGGTCACCCAGGAGTTAGGTGTTCAGTAGTAGCTTTTCTTGTCTAGCACACAAGAAAATCTAGGTTTTGCCCCCTAGCACAAGCAGACAGGCAGGACTTGCAGAGGGTACTGTTTCCCATCTGTAGTGCTTCCATGTGCAAGGGACAGGTATGACTTGGTATTAACTAGCTGGCTTAAGAATTGTGTAAGGCAAGAGTTTATGATTGTAGATTGGTGTATGGCGCTAGACCTTAAGTGCATGAATTTTCTGGTCAGCATTACACATTTGTCGTTTGGCTTAATCATTTCCAGTGATAGGGTTTATTTTAAATGAACCTTGTGACAACCACCACCAGGAAAACAACAACCATAGTAATAATAGTAACTAGCGGTAGAGGCAGAAAAGAGTCACATAAGCCCAATACCTGGCGCATAGTGCATGGTCCACAAACGTGTTTGGGGGAGACTGAAATGCTTGTGTCTATATCTGTCTTGTGTTAATGAACCAAATAACCCAGTCATTCACTGAGCATTTACTGGGTACCAGTTATGTGATGGACCCTATAGCAGTAACTATAAAGTGAACTCACGTGTATATTCCATTTTGGTTGGCACAACTTTATAAGACAGACAACTCGAATTTGGAACAGTTGAGTCATTTTCTCTTGGCCACATAGCAGTACGCGGTAAGCTGGAATTTATCTGCAAGGTCTGGAATCTCAAAGGGCTGCCATTTTTGCCATTAGTGCCGCACGGCCTAGGTACTGAAACGGGTCTTCTTGAAATGTCTATCAAGTTCATCTATTTTCTTTTGCGACAACACAGACTACATCTCATCACTGTTAGGAAGATAAGCTTTGGCATTTCTAGGGCGGCTCCCTTGTCCATCTTTTACGCCTTTCTTCTGGAACTTAAGCATCATCCATTTACTGAGCTTGTGCCTTGTAGGGTTCCCATTTCATGATGGTCCTGAGAGATCTGGAGCCAGAGGGGGGGTGTCCCAGCTTCCATGGCCAGGCAGAGCTGGTGTGTTAGTGACTTTTTATACTGTGACATCTATGGCAGAGACGGAACTAAGAAAGGAAGGATTGATTAAGGCTCACAGTCTATCATGGCTGGGAAGGGATGGTTTTGGGAGTGACTTGTGGCTGAGGCAGTGAGAGCTGGCCATGACTGGTTACATGACCTGCCGTCAGGAAGAGCGCTCAGGCAGGAAGTAGGGCTACATCCCATAAACCCTGTTCCTGCTGCCCTATGTCTGCCAGCCACCTCCCCAAACAGAGCCACTAAGGAAAACCAGACTATTCAAACAACTGAGCCTTTGGGGACATTTGACATTGAAACCATTAAGCCTAACCCCCCTCCCATGTCAGTGGAAAGGTGACCTGGGTTTGTGTGGTCAGAGAGTAAGCTGGTGTGTGCACCTGTGTAGGAAGGAGCATAGAGAAGGCCACCCTGCCTCCTCCTCTTGGCTTCCTGCCTGCTCCCAGAGTGTTTGGCTCCAGCCACGAGTTTTGAAAAGTTCAAGAGGAAGTGTTAGGAGTATCTTGTTCACTTCTGACACAGAAGGAGTCACCTGCTGGCGAAGGGAGGTGCAGGTGTGTACTCTGGAGGCGGAGCCGTCGCTGACGTCTTCACATGCCCAACTTTTTAGGAACACAGCAAAAGTCTGGAGTGGTGCAAAGAGACCCAGACTACCTGCTCTGTCTCCCGTTTGCTGTGTGCCTTGAGCCAAGGAATTTTACCTCTTGAGTTATGGGTTTCTAGTTTGTTAAAAAAACAAAACAAAACAAAACAAAACCAAGTTGGATTCTGAGATCTTTAAAGTCCTACCCAATCTCTTTTTTTGTTTGTTTTTTGTTTTTTGTTTTTGTTTTTGTTTTTGTTTTTGTTTTTTTTTTCGAGACAGGGTCTCTCTGTGTTAGTCTTGGCTGTCCTGGACATGCTTTGTAGACCAGGCTGGCCTCGAACTCACAGCGATCCGCCTGCCTCTGTCTCCCGAGTGCTGGGATTAAAGGCGTGTGCCACCACGCCCGGTTCCTACCCAGTCTCTTAAAGATAAACTTCTAGATCCTTCTCTTCTGATCGGCATGCTCTGAGTGTCCTTAAAGAGCCAAGTCTCCAAAGATTTATTATGCAAAAAGGCACAATGCAGAACAGCATTTAAGATGATGTCCCTTATTTCAATCTTTAAGAGAAGATAACAGTCTTTACATTTGAGATTACGTGAAATCGTAGTGAATCAGTTAATGGTCACCCTTGAAAAAAGAGGTTGGTTAAGAATTTCAGATAGAGGAGAAACAAATGAGCTCATCTTTTTATTAAAAACCTCTCTTTTTGGTTTTTACTAACTATATGATTCATAACTTCTTAAAGAGAAAAACTATGACATTAGTTTTCTGTGTAGAGAAATTATGAGGTCTCTGACTTCCCTTATATTTACCCCCAAGGTAATGCAACATATAAACATATATTTCAGTATCACTCTGGCAATCAGCTATGTCTCGTCTGTCCTTGTCTGACAGTAACATCAAAGATATCAAACAAATTATCCCAGACCCCGTATTTTCTCCTTACGCTCCTGGTAGGATCCAGTCCACATATAGAGCTCAACCCTGGCAGCACAGTATCTCCACAGAGTAGAGAGAGTGCCATATAGTAGCATAAATTTGGGTCTGGTAGTGAGACAGGGAAGAGTATGGGTGGGGCTTGAGTATGGGCGGGGCTTGTGACATTGGTCCTGATAATTACTGCTCTCCCATTTGAGAAGGGGTGGGATAAGTGTTCAGGATTCTTGTTTAGGAAATCTTTCCTGATGCTGGCTTCAACAGAGCAGCCAGGCTACCAGAAGGAAGCCTATTTTTTCATCTGATCTTTCCTGGACACCTGCCATGGCTCTTCATCACCCAAACTTGAACCTCTCTGCTCTCAGAATGCCATGTCAGGGCCAGCTTTTGAGGTCAGGCTCTGCCGAAAGCCTGCTTGGCAACTTCAGGCGTATCTTATCATTTGGAAGCTCAGTTTCCTATATATAAACAGCGGCAGCCTCTCTCCCTTTCAGGAGTGCCGAACCACCAGGATTTTGAAGGGCTTTTAGCCATCTTCCTGTCTCATCCTTTGTCTCTGGGAACTGGCAGCTCTGGGCAGGGAAGCGGGAGACAAGCTCTCTTTTATTCCAGTTTACTCATCTGTGCTGACAACCACTCATTCACAGAGCTTGGCTGAGATCGCCGGGCAACACTCGCAACTTAGAGAAGAGGCCAAGGGACTTCCTTGTCTCCCAGGAGGTTAGGGGTGGATATGGGGCTCCTGAGAGGATGGCGGGTTGAGGAGAGGTTAAGCCAATATAATCTTCTCTATGGCTCCTGCATTGACTGACGACCCAGAATAGCACCCACTGAGGCTCCTATCTGCCCTGATTAGTCAAAAGTTCTGACCTTTGACTCTAACCACACAGTCATTTAGCACCAGAAATTACATCATGGAGTCAGGGAAAGAAACAAAAAGCTTTTGACACATAGGTTGGCAAAGGCAAAGAGTTTTGGGGACTAGATCACGGCCAAATTATAGCATCTTACAAATAAGTCACTCTTGGCATAACTCTGAGTAGTCTTGGGGAGTTCTGAAAGTTTTGGTCATGCCAAGTCAAAACAGAGCACTTTTCTCTAGGGGACCTATCATCTGCGGATTGCAGGGACACACAACTATTAGAAATTTGAGTGGACTCTTCTCTGATACCTGTAGGGAGGGCTATGTGCCCACCCACGCTCAGAGAGGCGGAGGGAAGAGGCAAAACACAGTGTAAGCCTGAGTTGTACAGCAGGCCTCAGCGATGAACAGGGAGGCATAATGGAGGAAGAGCCTTGTTTAGTGTAAGGATCTTGAATTTTGGCTTTTCTGTTAACTACGGACAGGTCCCAACTCCCGTGAGCCATTTTGTTGATTAGTGCATGGAGATAAGATTTGTACCACATGGGAACACCATAATGATTAAATGGTACAGCCACATACACCTAGCACAGTGCCAGGCATATAGAAGAGGGTTAAAGTGACAGTCATGTGCAGAGGTGGCTATATTAATGACAGCAGAGGGAAGTATATGGGAGAAGATGAGGAAGTGGTGGCAAAGGAGGCTCTAGGAACATGGGAAGAATATGTATGGGAAGACACTCAGGGCAAAGGAACGGCCATGGAAATTGCATCCCCCTAGGCAGCCACAGGGTAGGAGAGGTGAGCAAGGGGTATGTATCCCATTGCTTTGTGTACATGTGGGGAGGCTGAGTGAAGGAAAGGTTGACCAGATGTTCCCTGAGAGTCAGCTGAATTCCATCAGGACCCTCTTTCCTAGCCCTAAAAGGGTCAAGAACCTGTACCCCCTTCCAGCTTCTGAGGATTAAAGGGTCTATTCAGGAAACACGTAGAAATGCTTGGCAGGCACTGGAGAAATGGTTCAGTGGGCAAAAGACTTGCTATACATGATTCAATACCAGAGGTCAGATCCCCAGCACCCACATAAATTCTTGGCAGGAGTGGTGGTCCCCCCGTAAGCCCAGCACTTGGGAGGTGAAGACAAGTGTGTCTCCAGAGCCACACTCCTACCTAGACTAGCTGAATCATGAGCTGTCCGTTCAACCAAGAGACCTTGCTGCAATGTATATGGTGGAGAGAGACAGAGGGGGACACCAAAGTCATCCTCTGGCCTCCATAACATGTACACACACACACACACACACACACACACACACACACACACACACACACACACCAGCCAAAAATAAAATAAAATAAAAAAAGGAAAGAAGTTGCTGAATTCTTGGCAGTCATGGGCTCCAGGCTGAAACCGTTTAAGTGAATGAAGCTTAGTTAGAGCAGTCTGAATGTGTCTGTCCTCCGCAATCCACCTCCTGCCTCGGGTTCCCCCCAGCCCACCCCAGCCCACCCCACCCCACCCCACCGCCCAACTTCTTTCTTTGAACTGAACCAGCAGGGAATGAACTACAGGCAGGGCGGGTGCTCTCACAAATCAGAACTGTCCCTCAGCTGTCTGACAGTGAGGACTTGATGAGAAGAGAAGACACATACTATGATCCTTTGGGTCCCTGTAGGTCCCGTAGAGCTGAACAAGAAAGCTGCTAGGATGATGGAGTGGGACAGGGCAGGTGCTCATGGGAGAAGCGCCAGAGACAGACGCTGCCCATCTTCTATGTGCTGTGCAGGCACCTAGACCCCAGAGCTGCCTCCCAGGCTGAGGATGGAACCAGCTCTGGCTTGGCTGGGTATCCTGGGAGTGAGAGAGTAATGGTGTGCTGCCCTTCGGATCTCTCCTCTCAGGTGTTTGAAGGGCAGAATGCCACCAGTCCTCTCAACCCCGACGACACACTGTGTGGAAACTCTTCTGTCTTTAAAAGAATATAAGCCAAGTGTTTGTTTTGTCTTTGTGTCTTGTCTTAATGGCTTCTAATTAGAAAATAAAACAGTGTGGCAATTGAAGTTGTTGAGAGTATAAGAAGTTATGACAACAAAGAAAGAAATAGTCATCAGCCACTGTACTTCATGTTCACCTGGCTCCGGTTTACTAAGGAATGAAGTTGGTTTCCTTTGCCTCTTTCAGCCCCACGCATTGCTGCTCGGTCCCCTACGTGTCGTGTCACCAAAGGCAGTCCAATTCTCACTGCCACCATACCACATACCACTGACGTTCATGCCATTACACTAGTCTGTGGAGTTCAATTTTTACTGGGGTATGGGATGCATAAAGAGTTTCTGTCTCTCAGAAAGTCTTTCTATTACGACTTATCAGCCATCACACTATGAGGAATTAATCATTAAACCCTTACTTTTTGACAAGTCCCTTCTACTTTCCATGTTTATTCCTCTTCTTCCCTCATTTCCATGTCTTAGCCTCCCCCAGTTCCTGCCATTACTTATGCAGAACAGCTTGGCTGGTTTTTGTCCATTTGAATTTACCCAGTACCTACTTCCAAGCTTCCCCACGCTCATCTGAGGCAGCTGTTGAAGATAATTCTGTGTGTGTGTGTGGTGGGGGGGCGGGGAGTAATTTCTAGCCTAAGAGGGCAACTTAAAAGTATTCAGTGTACACATTTTTGCATTCTTCATTTTCCTACCAGTATTTTCCATTAAGAATAGTTTTGGTGCCATTAAATATTATTATTCTCTACAGTGTCCCGTTGCCTTGGTGTGGCATTATTCATTTAGGTGGTGTCCTACCAGTCAGTGTTTTGTTTATTTTAACAATCTGCTCTGATACTGTGCTGCGGCTGTGTGCAGCTCTTCCTGTTATAGTTGTGCCTGTTAACTCACCTCAAGCCTCTGATAACACGATGGAAGGCTAGTGGGAGAGACAATAGGGGCAGAGGGGATGCCATTGGGGTCACAAAAGAATGGCAGGAAACATTTCCAGAACATAACGGTTTGGGTTGTTGTTGTTTTGGCTAGGTTTGGTTTTAGTCTGTCTTAGTTACTGAGACACCATGACCAAGGAAACTCTTAAAAAGAAAGCATTAGTTGGGGCCTACTCACCGTTTCAGAGGATTAGTCCTTTTTCATCGTGCCTGCAATCATGGCTGCACATAGGCAGGCATGGTGCCGGAGCAGTAGCTGAGAGCTTTACATCCTGATCTGAAGACAGCAGAAGCTTCTTTCTTCCCGGCCCTTTCTGTGGGCTTCCACAGGAAGGTGTGGCCAGACTAACGGTGGGTGGGTCTTTTGACCTCAGGTGGTATGAGCCGTCCTCATCCGAGCTACCATAATATCCAAAAAGAACAGGAGAAATGTTGGCTTCTGATTTCTTCCCGTCCCTGACTCAGGGCCAGATCAAGATTCTGTTTTCAGACAGAGCTGGCAAGGGAAAGATCATACCAGGTGGGCTTATCCCGAGTGTTTCTGATGATTGTACTCGTTATCACATAGCAAATAGCCAAACTGACACTCCCCAAGACCCCACTTCCAGCCGGAAGAGTGGCTAACCAGCACACACCACCCCATCAGCCTCTACCCTCCCTGCGCCCCTCCCCCAGTGTCTTCTGTATCACATCAAGATCAAGAGTGAGTTTTGGGGACTGTAGTTGGGAGACCTTGAGAAAGAGCTGCTGTAACAGCCTCTGGGGACTTCCTAACTGGAAGCGGCACGAGCCGGGTGCCACAGGCTGAACTGACCTCAGGACGTGGTGCTACAGCTCTCTTCACTGGGTTCCAATATGCCGTAAATGACTGTTAATATAAGCCTTCAGTTTAGAGGATGCTAAACTGGCTTTCCACCCTCAGTCCTTCATCTGCCACTCAACAGCCACCCCATCGTCCTCCAAACTTCATGGGAGGTTGGTTCCAGGAGCCCTGCCAGATGGTAAAACTCTGCAGATCCTCTAGTCCCTTATACAGCATGGTGTCATGTTTGCATGTGACCTCCACACATCCTCCTATGTACTTTAAATCATCTCTAGATTACTTACATGACCTAAAAATGCAATTGCTATTCGCACGGCTGTGATAAATACTGTCTTAGGAATGACAAGTCTGTTTAATACAGATGCAGGTTTTTTTTCTTTCTCTTTTCCCCACAAATATGTTTGATTGACAGTTGGTTGGATCCCTGCAGTGTGAAGGGCTGGCTTGCCAGCAGAGTGACTATGAATAAAAACTTGAAGAAAGCAGTATCTTTTGAGTGCCTTTCCCGTACGTTGTCAGCACATGCCACGAAGAGCGAGTCCTTGCTGACTAGCTTTACCGAGAGCATCTGCCTGGGACCCACAGTGCTCGTGAGATAGGAGCAGGTATGATGAAGCATCCCAGCGCTGGGTCATCCAACTGGAGGCTTCCGAGATAGGAAAATGGCAGATTGGTAATGGCAAAGGGTCTCTCCAACGAGAGCGCTTGAGAAACAATGAAAACACAAGAAACACTTGACAGTGTTTGTATTGAATCTAATGGGAGGAGCCTGTGGTACTCTGCAAAAATAGGAGGTCCAAAATTTATGGTGACGCAACAACAGTTTCCCTCCCCGGGAGATAAACCTGCCAAGGGCATCCTGAAGGTGGGCGTGGCAGCAGTGTAGCGGGAGACTCCTTGGTCTGGTTGTTAGGAAGGGAACATATTTCTGAGAACAAAGACGCAGCTCCTTGGAGGGTGCTGGCTCCCATCTGGACATCCTCCTGCTCCCAGCCACTTCCCACTCTTTAATCTTGGAAGAAGCCTTTGGAGGATGGCAACACCAGGTTCCACTTCTGTGGGTGTGACTTGGGAGTAAGTGGCCCTGACTATCTCCCTCCTAATTGAGTGCAGGGCTTAGAACGCCTATGGGGAGCTGTATGTATGCAGTGAAGGCTTCTGGGAGAGAATGAGTCACTTCCCTTCAGGAGTGTGGCCGCTGGAAGGCTGTCCATGGCCCCAGTTCATGACCGACACACAGGAGCACACAGGCAGCACTAACTGGACTTGAAGTTGGAAGGGATGTGTAGGACTGAGGGGTGGGTGTGACCAAGACACGTTGTATACATGCATGAAATTTTCAAGGAATAAATAAGAACCTTGAGGTTTCCTCTCCACCCCCACTGGCAACAATTAAGCAAAAGGAAAGAAAGGCACTTAACTTGCGGAGCCTCAGCTTCAGGAAGCAGAGCCAAGAATACCTGCTAGGTTAATGACCGCCATGACAGGTGCTAGGCGAGGAGTGAAAATGCTTAGAGTTGCAGAAGAGTCGTGTATCATAGACAACTGCAAAGCTGTGTGACTCCTGACTTACCGATATGACCATGAAAAGTACATTTTTAGTAACTAAAACAATGCACCTCCTCAGCGGCCATCTTGTGTCCCCACCTGTGCATGCGCCTTATCTCAGCTGGTCTGCCCAAGAACTCCTGAGCGTGAACCCTAGTCCCCCACATGACCCCCGTTTCCACTCCCACAAGATGGAAGAAACTATCATGAATGAGGAGAAACTCGCCAAACTGCAGGCAAGAGTGCACATCGGTGGGAAAGGAACTGATCACAGAAAGAAGATGGTGCTTCACAGAGCAGCCATAGCAGATGATTAAAAAACCAACCCAACCCAAACCAACCAAACAAAAACTGCAGTTCTCCTTAAAGAAGTTGGGGGTAAATAATATCTCTGGTATTGAAGGGGTGAACATGTTTGCAAACCAAGAGACACTGATCCATTTTAACAACCCTAAAGTTTAGGCATCTCTGGCGACAAACACCTCCACCATTGTGGGCCACGCTGAGGCAAAGCAGCTGACAGAAATGCTCCCCGGCACCCTAAAGCAGCTCGGGGCAGACAGTCTGACTAGTGTAAGGAGACTGGCTGAAGCTTCGCCCAAACAGACTGTGCGTGGAAAAACACCACTTGCTGCTGGAGAGGAAGGTGATGATGAGGTTCCAGATCTGGTGGAGAACTTTGATGAGGCTTCCAGGAGCGAGGCAAAGTGGACTGGGGCAGCTTCTGAAGAAGGTGACACTTGGAGAAGTTATAGGAGCTGCTAGTTTAAATCATGACTGCTTTTTAAAAATTCTTTTGTTTATGATCTGATAAAAAATCTAGGTCTCTAATATTTTTAAGCCCAAGCCCCACACCCACTCCCACCTCGGACACTGCAGCTCTTTTCAGTTTTTGCTTATACACAGTTCATTCTTTGCGGCAAACTAAGCCGAAGAAGCCTGGGAATAAAGGTTGGAAAAGGTTAATAAAATTATTTGCCTAGTTAAAAAAAAATCTATTTGATGACCACATCTGTAGTCATAATTTCATTAGAAAGAAAGTCTTGAAACACGTTCTATACAAGACTTACCAGTAGGCAGGAGTTTGTTGTAATTGGTAGACTTTCTAAAGGTCATACGTTCTCAGTACGCTATTAATAGAAACGAAGGAGGTGGGGGCACCTGATCGCTCAAGAGCTAGATACGAGAAACCAAAACTCACTTTACACTCAGTAGCCAGAGCCTGAAGGGATCTCTGCCCTTGCGACCTAGGAACTGAACTCTTGGGTGTCTGTACAAGAGAGGCAAGGGTGGAAAAAACTGTCCCTGTCAGCTTTATCCACAATAACTCACAACCCGTATGGTAGCAAAACCATTCTGTAACTTAATTTTAGTAGAGGGTAACTAGATAGCCCAAGTGTGCCTCGGCAGATAAAGGGTTAACAGTGGTGCATCCACACCGCAGACTACTGCTCGGAGGCGAGGGGGAGTGAGCTGTTGATACGTGCAGCAGCTTGGATCTCAAGGGGATTGTGTTGGCTAAAAATGATTCTAAAACATTTCTTACTATATTATTCCCTTTTCTGCCCCTCCCCTTTTCTCTCTTTCTGTTGTTAGTTACTTAGTTAGCTGGTTTTGTAGGAGAGGGTTTCTCTATATAGCCTGGGCTGCCTTTGAACTCACTCTGTATCCTACGCTGGCCTGAAGCCCACAGTCCTCCTACCACTAAATCCTGAATCCTAGGGCTATGATGTGTCCAGCCCATATAATAATTTTGAAATGACAAAATTTAAAGCACAAGAAAAGAGATTGTCAGCTGCTGGGGACAGAGGACAGAGGAGGGTAGGTATATATTTACAATGACTGACAGGAAGGCCTAGACTCCAATCCTAGACCAACAGATGGACTAATCTCTAACACTTCACTTTGTGGCCTTGGGCAAGTGACTCAGCTTCCTTGTAGCTCTGATTCTTTATCTTAAAAATGGACAAGATACCAGAACATGCCTTGGAGGCGATGCCAAGAGCAACTCAGAGCTCAGCAAGCGGGTCTAGCCCTTTGTTCTCACTCCAGACTCCCCAGTCCTGTGCTGATTGCTCTCCTGAGAGGGGCATGCGCACTGACGCACAGCTGGACTCCTCTGACCTCACCGTGCAGCACTTTATCTTGCCCCCTTCTCTATCCACCTGCCCAGCTTCCTCCACTCCAGCAAGAAATCTCGAGTCATCCAGAGAAATCGCTAGGATGTCATGGTTTGACAGTTGTCTGAGAACAGTTGGTTGTCTAGACATGCAGTTTTCCCAGCTCTAGAACTTGGGCCGTCTGATGCTCTGCCCTTTGGCTGGTCCTGGAGTACCACCTGGCTGTCCTGGGATCAACAGCTGCATGCTTCTTTAGAAGCACACATCTGGGAGCTGCAGAGGGCACAGCACGTCCCGCTCTTCCAGAGAACTCAAGTTCAGTTTCCTATAGCCATGCAAGTGGCTTACAACTGCTTGCAATCCCAGGTCCAAGTGATCCAATACCCTTTTCTGGCCTCCATGGGTACATGCACACATATGGTGTGTACACGCGCGTGCACACACACACACACACACACACACACACACACACACACACACACACACATCTTTAAAAAGGAAATGAAAAGACAGGAAGATTTGTCATCTCAGGTCTTCAGGAGGCTGAGGCAGAAAGGGGTCTCAGGTTCACGGCAAGAAGCCTGAGCAATTTAGTGAGATTCCATTTCAATATAAAGATTTTTTAAAAAACATGACCACAAATGTTGGCATGGATGTAGGGAAAGGGAAATGCTTATTCACTGCTGGCGGGAGTGCAAACTGCTGTGTGCAGCCACTATGGAAATCAGTATTGAAGGTTCCACAAAAAAGCTAGAAATAGATCTACCACGTGATCTATCTATACTGCTCTAAGCTATGTGCCTAAAGGACCCTATATTCTACTATAGAAACACCTGCTCATCCATGATCATTGTTGCTCTATTCCCAATAGCTAGGAAATGGAAACAATAGATTATCTATCCAGTAGTAAATAGATAATGAAAATACGGTACCTTTACACAGTGGAATATTATTTAGCTATTAAGAAAAGCAAAATTATGAAATTCATAGGTAAATAGATGGAGCTGGAAACTGTCATTCTGAGTGAGGTAACCCAGACCCAGAAAGACAAATGTAGCGTGTTTTCTCTTATTGTGAATGCTAGCTTTGAGTCTTCCAATATGTGTATTTCTTTTGGAATACCTATAGAGGACAGGAAATTAGTATAGAGACATGAAGAGGGTAGTTCACAGAAAGGAGATAGAACATAGTGCTCTAAAGGGTTAAAGAGGAGTAATAGATCAGAAAGGGTTGTTTTGGAGTAGGGAATAGGAAGGCAGAATAGAGGAAGGAATGTCAGAAGGAATAAATAAAACCAAAGACTTTAAGAAAAAGTCATTTGGAAACCTACTGCTTGTAGATGCTTTGTAAAAATATAGACATCCACATATATAAAACTTAAAGTGTAGTAGTTACCTTATAATGGGGCAACAATTACCCTGCTAGATACCACAGGCTAACAGATAAAAAGCCTAGTGCCAGGAATGAAGTCACCTCTTCTGAGGCTGTTGGCCAGTGGGTCCTATATACCCCCCCAAACATTATAGGCTCTTTGTCATCGTGCTTGGTTGCCATCCTTCCAGAGCTTGTCATTGAGACCTTGTTACTGAATACAGCGATGCTTGAGTCACAGAACACAGAGAAACCAAGCTAGTACTCACCTGCAAAATTCCTACCTACTGGCTAGCTTTTATAATTCCAGAAGATGTTAGGCACACCACCAGAAGAGTAATTATCAGTCTCACCCAGATGTGAACCGTGAAAGCTGTAATAATGACCAGTCTGGCAAGATACGCTCACTGGTTCAATAGTGGCAAGAGTGCCATGGGAGTAACCAACCATGTTCTGATTTGGCTAAAAGCCTGCTCCACAAGATGAAACCCATACCTGGCACTATCTGGGCCAAGGACCTGGGGCTAAACAGGTCATAGGGGAGGATCTACTACTAATGGACATAGTATTGAGCCAGCTTCTAATAATTTACATAGACTTTCATCAGAGAAGTTTCTTTATGCAGTAGACAGTGATGGCCAGAGAACACAGCTGGTCAAGGTCAGAGAAAGAAATACTCAGCCCTAATTGGGGCATTTATAACCCCTCCTCCCTGAATCCTCATGGATCATTGTGAAAGGGGGGATCAGAAGGATTGTAAAAGGCAGAGGTGGTGCATGATTACAAGGAAACAGTGCTTTCCAGACGCAGCAGGGCAGCGCACATATGAACTCACCATGGTTAAGACAGATGCACAAGACCTGGGCAAAATTTGAGCCAGACAGAACCCCAGCATGGAGACAGGAGGTGGGCTATGAGCTGTCACTCCTAGCTGAGAAGCTATTGGCCAAGATGATAGCTGCTGGGAGAGAGAGAGAGAGAGAGAGAGAGAGAGAGAGAGAGAGAGAGAGAGAGAGAGAGAGAGAGGGAGGGAGGGAGGAGGGAGGGAAGGAGGGAGGGAGGGGAGGAGAGAATCCGGTTCCTTTAAGGGCATGGCCCCTAGTGCATTGTCTGCATGGGAGTGGGAGGTCACATATCCTAGAATATCTGAGCAGCACACATTGGACTTGATGGATTAAATGAAAAAGACACAAAGGTAGGTGAGTAGGGAAGGGGTCTAGATATGGGATGACCTTGGGGGTGCGGTGAATGTTAAACTATATTATATGAACTTCTAGAAAAACTAATCAAAGTGAGAAAAGTAAATAAATGAAGGGAGTACTGGAAGGGAGGTGGGGAAGTGCAAGAGGTCCCTGTAGTCCTTGGGCACCTGAGTCTGTGGACGTATGGCACAGGGATGCCCACATTATATAAATCTCTGTGGATGGTTTTAGGAGAAACATTCTCAAGATTGTGGGTTTCTCTAGATTTCAGAGCTAGCACCGAGCGACATTTTTCCACCCTGGTAACAAGCCTACAAGGAAAACACAGCTAGCAAACACACCTGCCTACATATTGACCATTATTTTTCCCAACACTGAGATGTGGAGAGATAGGGTTTTAAACCCAGGGCACACAGCAGATTATTATGCTGGGGACACTAGTCACTGACTCAGAGGCCTCTCAACTTCTTTCAGGAGGCAACTTACCTCCTGCTAAAAATATTTCCTCTGCCGTTACCATAGGCTCTTGGGCCTTACAGAGCCGAGGATCAACCTATTCGCAGTCATGTTTGTTGCCATAGCTTTTTAGACTCCTGGCTCTGGTGTTGCTGGGACACTAGGGGAGTCCAGTCACTGTGGTGTTGCTTGCTCTAGCCATAAAGCTGTCAGCCAGCTGGGACAATGAGATCTGGCAAGGAAAGGGACTGAGGGCAGGCAGCCATAGGGCCTGAGGTTTTGTCACATAAAGGGTGGAGGTTGCTACCCCCAGGCTGATCTGTAAGAGAACAAATCGAGCCAGAACTCTCTACTCACCTCCCCAGCCCCATCTTCTCGTCCCGGCTCCACAGGAAGAGGTAAATACAGGAAATTATGTCCCGTATTTACCAAACCCAATGTGGAAAATACACCACTGGGAAGAAAATTGGTAAGTAAGCCAAGGACCAAGCCTAGATTTGAGAAGTAGTTGGAGCGAGTGGAACTCTGTGCACAGCACACCGTGAAAGAAAAACAAGGAATCAAAACTTTGTATGTGCAGAAGAGAAAATCGGCACTTTTGTGGAAAGGTGAAATCGGGTTTTCTCACCTATTCTCAAGAATACACTCCTGTAGCTTTGTGTGTTGGGGATTTGAGTTAGAAATGTTGTGTAATCCATGTGTGCATTGCTGGGCGGATCATATTTGTAAGTGGCTTCCTTAGGAAACAATGAGAAGCCGGTGCTTGTCCCAGCACTATAAAATGCATATGTACATACCAAGGGTGTCATTTTATCACAAGAGTGCTCACAGGCATCATAAACTTGTTGAACACAGAAGGGAGGTCCACGACAATTTTGGATAAACTTTTTGCCCAAGGCCCCTGATAGTAAGTGGCTGGAGCTCAGATTCCAGCTCAGAGCTGTGTCTCCAGACTCACGTCTGATATTCAGCCAGGGTGACCCAAAGTGGTGGCCATCTATCTCCGTCAATAGTCCGAATGTCACCTCTGTCTGGACCCTTCACTCTTTCCATTTTATTACTGTGCCAGTGTTCTTTGAAATAAATTCAAAAGCAAGTCAAATGACTTGACAAATTGGGTAAAAATGTCCTCCCCAGGATGTAATGGCTGTTCCTGGGCTACCGCATGAGGGGGTAACGTGGGTTCTCTGAGGCTGTAATAAATTTCCTTGGCTTGGAAGGTTTAAAGTTAAGGGAAGATTAGCACTGTTCTCTGGAGGCTGAAAGTCCAAAGTCAGGGGGTCAGTAGGGAAATTTCCTGCTCAAGGTTGAGAAAAACAATTGTTTATCCAAACACCTGATAGCCTCAGGTGCCACTGGGTTTCATCCTGTGGGCTTTCTCCATTTGTGTCTGTGTGTCCATCCAGGTTTCTCCTTTATAGAAGGACATTGGAATTAAGGCCTACCCCAACACCTCCTCTCTTTAAAGAAACTCATTACTAACACATCACTTACCCCTCACTTTCTTCCCGCCAACTCCTCTCCTGTCCATCCCTCAGGTTCATGGCCTCCTTTTCATTAATTAGTGTCTGTGTGTGTGTGTGTGTGTGTGTGTGTGTGTGAATAAATACATAGACACAGCCTACTGAGTCTGTTTAGTGTCACTTGTATGTATATGTTTTTAGGACTCATTATTTAATATTGGATAACCAATTAGAGGGGCTCCTCTCTGGGGGTGACTAATTCTCCCCCTCTCAGCATTCCTTGGTTGCTTGTCACTCTTCATCAAGGGGGTGGAGCCTCATCGTGTTGGGATATTAAGTAGTATTCAGGTTTGTTAGTCATTGGAATTGTTCAGGCCTTGTTTAGGTAGCCATTCTGTTGAGATTTCCTAAGTGCAGCTTCCCAATTATATCTATAAGGCGTACTCTCCTAACCGACTTCCTGGTCCTCCAGATCCTGTAGTCTTTCCACCTTCTCTTCCTTAATTGGTCGTACCCTGAGCCCTAGGGATAGGATTCTTATCAGCTAGAGCTGGGCACTATGTGGTCAATTGTTCTCAGCATTTTGACCAGTTATGGCTTTCTGTAATGGTCTCCAGTGCCCTTCTCAGGTTTTTTGGTTGTTTGTTTGCTTATTTTCTAACCTCTAATTAAGATTACATTCGTAGGCATTGAGGATTATGACTCTTACATGTCTTTTTTCAGAGTAGTGAAGCCGCTGTGTAGAATGGGTTCCCTCTCCCTCCCAGCCCCAGGTGGCTCCTCCCTTCCCATCCACGCACCACTTCCCTTCTAGTCACCAGAAAGAACACACTAGTGAGTCAGCCAGAAGAAAAGTCAGTGGCTGCATGAACTTGTTCTTCCCCTCATCTGGTTTCTCTTCATCTTGTGCCAGTTGGTGGCATCTTGCCCAGCCAGTCACTATGCCCTGAATGCACCAGGAACAACCACCACCACCAAAAAAAAAAAAGAAAGAAAGAAAGAAAAGAAAAAGAAAACAACAGGTGCTAAAATGACAGGATCCACTGGGTCTCAGTGTAGTTGCCTTAGGGAATGTCAAACTTAAGGTTTTCTGTGTTCATGGCTGTGCTTGAAGCTCCTTGTGTCACCAATTCTCCAATTTGTATGAACATAGATGTCTTTGTGGCGCTGAAATAGCCTGCCAACTCGTTTCATAAAATCATACCCAAACCACCCAAGTAGGCAGTCCAGGAGGAATCTGTGATTGGAGTGGTTGGAAATTTACAGCCTCCAAATTCACCTGTAAACCACACCGGCTACTGCCACCGTCACCAGTTAGCCTGGACAGAGTGTCCCTTCCAGTTCTTCTGAAGTATAAGATAATCTTAATTTCTCTATTCTCCGTTGCCTAATCAATTCCAGACACATCCACAGACTTCTCAGAAGACTTAGAAGTCAGAAAGCTAGTGACATGTTTTCAAGGAGGCTCTTAGAGATGGTTGTTGCAGAGCAGGGGCCCATCATTGTGAGTCCAGTGCAGTCATGTCTCCCACCGTGCAACTCTTTTACTGCCAGCTACCTCTTCAGAGTCCAGGCTAAGCTCACTGTGCTGTGCTGGGTAACAAGCTTGGTCTCCAGTCACTCCCGAGACTTGCATTCCTGGGCTGCAGATATAGCTCAGCAGTAGAGTGCTAGCCTAGTATGCTCAAGGCCATGGGTTTGATTCCTAGTACTTTAAGAAGAAGAAAAGATAGGTGATAGATAGATAGACAGACAGACAGACAGACAGACAGATAGATAGATGATAAGTAGGTAGGTAGAAGATTGATGGATAGATGGATGGATGGATGGATGCATGGATAGATGGATGGATGGATATGTGTGTGTGTGTGTGTGGATAGACAGACAGACAATGACTTGTCTTCTTAATTTAATGGTTGGTTTAACAGCTTTGCTTCAAGAAAGAACCTTCCCTAAGGTGTTGCTTTGGAAGATCACCTCCAACTCTCATCTGACAGAGAGAGAGAGAGAGAGAGAGAGAGAGAGAGAGACTCAGGGGTGGGACTGATAGTCTTGGCCATTGTCCTTCTATTCTGACAGTAATCCCCTAAAGAAGATACCTCACTCAACAGTGGCTATGGAAGTCCTTTTAACAAGGAACCAGAAAAGCAATTGTGTTCTTCCATTAAGAGGCCAAGGCTTTTTTCCCTCACAAGCATCTAAAAGGATGCTAGGGCCTATTTAGTAGATTTTTAACCCTCATCCCACCCACGTTTAGCAGATAGAGAGCCAACAGATGACAAAGAGGAAGTGCTTTTTGTTATGTTGGTTAGAGGCAAAGGTGGGATGAGACCTCAATCTTCTGCCTCCCAGTCTAGGGGACACTGGTCTGTGCCACACGGCACAGTTCAGCTCTGGTTCAAACAGAGAGCAGATGGCGGTGGCAGAGCAGAAGGGCACTTCTTCCTCTGCAGTAAGTCTGAAGTGATGGGGAGATGTGGATGAAGGGCTCAGACTAGCAGAGGAGCAACAGGGGGACACAACAGGGGTGTCCCCATACTAGCTAGTTCTACCTGCTGGATGTCACACATTGGCGCGTACTGCCTGCCTGTCCAGTTCCATTTTAGTTGAGTATCCTGAAAATCCACATTTACTCCAAAATGGAAAAGAAGGTCTGGGTGTCTTGGTGTCTTGCTTTTCCAGCTTCATTGTTCTCTCAGGCTTTCCACTGGGCTCTCTCACCCAGCCTGATGTGGCTTCTTGGAGTTCTTCAGACAGTCTTTGCAAGTGTGTACATGTGTGTTCCCTCTCAACAAATGTCTGTTTCTCCCTCCTCCCCGACCGCCCCTCTCCCCCGCACCACCTAGAAAACTTTTCTTAGTTTCCCTTTGGCCAGTCATCCTCAAACTGGAGTGATTTTGCCTCTCCGGGGGACATTTAGCAACATCTGGGTGTATTTGTCCATTGTCACAATTAGTGTTTGATGACAAGAAGCCAGTGATGCTAGCTATCCCACAGTGCACACAACTTCATCCTATAAAAGTCTTCGGGCCCCCAATGCTCATGGTGATGTTTTGGGGGGATGGTCTGATGTATTTTGATGTTAATTGTTGTTTGCTGTCTGTGTGACTTACCTTTTGCTTAATAAAAAGCCATCCCACCTGGGTAGGGAAAAGGAGATAGGTGGGGCTAGGAGAGAGAGGAATTCTGAGAAAAAGAAAGGAGGGCCAGGAGGAGAAAGGAGAGAGACCTGAAGGGAAGAGAGGAAGGCTGCCATGGGTTAGATGGAGGAGACACACATGGGCGCTGTGGATGGAGAATCCGGCCCAGATAAAAGACATTAACAAACATTTAAAATTGTAGATGAAAGGTAGTTTAATAGATGTTATTGGAAGCAGATGGCATGGGATTGAGACAGGGATCCCATGCCTGCCCCACTATGGGAGGTAGTTTAGAGGATTGATATCTGCCCTGCCCCAAGCTAACGACAGCTATTTTAAAATATAACAAGCGTCTGTGTCATGATTGATTGATAGCCGGGGCTACCGGTAATACAGATAATTTTAAAAAGCAATAGTGATGTTAGAAATGACACACTTCACTTTCATCTTAAAGGTCGCTCTTCCAGGAAGACCTACCTGGTGCTTTAGGCTGGGTGGAGAGAGGCCCCTCTTGTAGTCCAGCAGCGGCTGCACCCTCCCTTTCCCTTATAACCTAACACCTACTTTCTTAGCCGTCTCTCAACCCAGGGGATAGAGTAAGGTGTCCATAACTTGACACTGTAATATGACATCTACAAATGTGTTGGGCCACAGCCATGGCTAGCCAGGGCCACAGGTTAAAACGCCTGGAGTAGAGGGTGCACAGGCTCGTTCTCCGTCCCACCCATCGTCTATGTTCCACGAAGCACACTTTTACCTGTTGCTCTTGATCACAGTAGCCTGCAAGGTGTTCTTTCCTTCCAGCAGTGTTCTTGAGAGTCTCAAATGCAGACACTCCAGTATTCTAGCACATTCTTGGGAGTCTGGAAGGTGGCCTGATACCCCAGTTCTACCTCCTCCTAATTGAGTGACCTTCAGCATGTTGTTTAATTTCTCTGAATTCAATTTCATCATTTATAAAGGAGCATAAAAATAGAACCTGTTCCATAGAGTTGTGGAGATTTAAAGATATGCACAGTGTGTGTGTGTGTGTGTGTGTGTGTGTGTGTGATGGAGCCCAGCTGTGACAGCAAGGGAGAGATGCATTACTGTAAGGAGGGGTGTGGGGAGATGCCTCAGGCTCAGTATGTAAGTGTGAGGACCTGAGTTCAGATCCCAGAACCCACATTCAAGCCAGCTGTGGCCATATGCATGTCTGAAACCATAGCACATGGGAGGGCCTAACAGAGACAAAAAGTTTGCTGGGGCTTGCTGGGCACTGGCCCAGATCCAGGTTCAATGAGAAACCTTGTATCGAGGGAGTAAGATATAAAATGTTTGACCACTTCCTCCCCACATCATCTTCTGGCCTCTGACACACACACGTATAGTGCTTATATCTACACAATCATGTATCCATATGCCACACTCTCTTACACACACACACACACACACACACACACACACACACACACGCATGGATGCACACTCTTAGACTGTGAAGAGCGCTTGTAAACTCTAGGCCCACAGACAGATAGATGGATGGTTGAAAGCACCCTTTTCTTAGTTTCTGTATGTTCAAAGGTGCCTACAAATGTCTTGCCTTCCAAAGTAGAGGTGCCTCTCCATCACCTGCAGGCAGGGGTCAGGGCACATCCAGCCTCTCACCCTTTTCACTTGCATCTTCTTTCAAACCCTGGCCTGGTACCCCGACTTCTTATCTGGATTTCACCTCTCAAGTTCCACCTTCTGTTTCAGCCTTTCCCTGGAAGGCTGCCCACTTCTCGGTCTCCCTGGGCGCTGCCTCTAGTGTAGGCAGGGGTTCCACACCCTGTAACCAACCAGCTTGGCTCTGCCTCCTATCAAGTCTGAACTGTGGTCCACAGCCAGGTGCCCCAGTTCTCATACGACTCCCTACAAGAGAATTAGAAACATTTTTATGAGCTGAGCCATGAAACCGATCACTGTACTCGTTTTCCCCTTTTAGGGGTGAGGCTTTCCTATTTACAGCACCCCCCCGCCACTTCCTTTCTCTGCTGCTGTAGACATCCCCAAACTGTTTCTAAAGAAACAGAGGCCTGTTTCCTAGACCATCCAAATCAGTAAACAGAAGTGTGTATTTAGAGACAGAGGGCGGAGAAGTAGGTGTTGTGCCTAGTCAGAGAAGGCATCAGACGGCACCAGAAACCGCACACAGGAAATCCTGTTGTAAGAGCCGATGTGGGAGCCAGGTCCCACACAGGTAGGCAGCTATCCCATCCAGGACCCCACTGTTGAAGGTGACCAAGGAATCATAGCATCAGCTCATGGAGATGGTGCCTCTGGTGCACCAGCGGCTTGTGACTCTGGGAGACCAGCACTGCTGCTGATTGGCTTTTGGCTTTCTGCCTAGCAGCCAGGAAAACCTGGTTAGGCTGGTTTCTAGATCTCTTTTACTTCCTGGTTCTCATACCCTCAGGTTGGGAGTTTGTGTGGTTTACCTGTTAGTCTGCAAAAGGATGGGGTTTGGGTTTGGAATGTGTGATGAAATGTTACAGAAGGGATAGAAACAAGTGAAATTAGAACTTGCTGGTTGCGGTGTCACATGCCTCTAACGCACTCAGAACACAGAGGCACGTAGAACTCTGTTCCTTTGAGGCCAGCCTAGTCTACACAGAGAGTTCCATTCCCTACCCCCCACCCACCCCCGCAGGACTACACAGCAAGACCCTGCCTCAAAAATAAATAAATAAATACATTAGTTAATTAAAATAAAATTGCCTGTGTTGTGAAGGCCCTTCTAATTTGAGTGCCACCCACCCATCGGTCCCTCCCACTCCCCATCTAGGCTGGCCTTGGGTGGTCTAGTGTCTCTGTTTGTATTTGATATGAATAGACCAGTACCTGCTTTCCTATCCGTCCCTGTCTGCAGTCCTTCCAGCATGTACAATGGACCTCTTTGCTGTTACTCAGGCTTTCTAAATATGGCAGAAGTGTCTCAGCAAGCTCACAGTGAAGTGCCCAGGGTCCAAAATTTCAACTACTTTCCAAGATGGTTCAGCTACCAGCCAGGAACATTCTCCTCCTGAGCCCACCCTGTGGCTCAGGCCAATGAGAAAATCTTACAAGGGCAGATACTTTATTCAAATAGGGCTAACTGTAGAGTGAGCGCCTGCCACCCTTAGCTTCCTCTAGGCCGGAACTCCTAGGGCTCCGTGTTTAGAATGGGTCCTGGGCGAGCTGGTGACTAGTCCGTCAGAAAGCTCCTGTTCTCTGGAGCTGTGAAAACAAGAAAGGCTGAGAGAGACCGAGTCCTGTCTTGATGGAGTCAGGGGCTCCTCATGTCCCTGGTAGAAGATGATCAGGGTTACAGTAAAGTTAGCGAGCATTGTTTGAGTGCTCCTCACGTGCCAAGCCATGAATTTGAAGTACTTTATACTTTGTTCTCCGCACCCTACAACCTGATAAGGCAGAATCTAGGCTGTGGAGCCAGACAGCTTTAGTTTAAACCTTATCCTCGCCTCATGCATACGGTGGCATGTGCACATGTTTGGGGTGGTAGTAGTACCCCCACCAGCGTATTCTGAGGATGACGTCAGATAAACGAGTGTAGAGTGGTGAGCCGTGCCTCCAGTACACGCTGGTCTTATTATTGTTGCCTTCGGTAGCTTCTTTCTTGGTCTTCTGTAACAAAGTCCCGCAAACTAGATGGCTTCAGATCACACAGATGTGTTGTCATCTGGCTCTGGAGGCCAGGAGTCCAAAATCAAGGCATTGGCGGGTTGGTTCATTTGGAAGCGTGTGACGGAGCCTGTCCCATTTTCTGGAGTCCACCTCCTGGCCCAGCGAGATTCTCATGTCTGCCATCTGAGAGCCTCAAGCATTCCTTGCCACAGTCACAGCCTGGCTGTCTTCTGTCTGTCCCTTCCCATCGTCCTTCCCCGTGTGTATATTTCCTCTTTATCAGGGCATCGCTCACATCAGATTTGGGCCCCGCTCTAATGATCTGCTTTTAACACCATGACCTCTAGAAATCCTGTCTCCAAACAAGGTCACATTCTCAGGTCCTGACAAGTGATAAACACCCCAGGTATCTTTTAGGGAAGACATAATTTGACACACGGCACAAGGCTACATAACATGCTTCAAGTTATGTGACTTGTTGGTGATGAAACAGGTCCTGTAGCCAGTGATTTTTGGACAGCATAAACCCCAGAGGAAAGGCTCGATTGATTGTGCTCTGCGTCTTCTGGGATGAAAGGACGAGACCCAGGTATCTGGCACTGTAACGTGATGACACTGTCATCTACAGATGAGCTGAGCTGCACTCATAGCTATCCTGGGACCCGTGTGGGCCGTGGGCCATGGGCTAGCCTAGCTGGAGATGTTTAGAGCCTGCCACTGTTTGGGTAATGGCCTTTTTTCTCTTTATTTTTCCTTCTTCCACAGCCTGCCTGCTTCAGGCCGAGCTGGTAAATTATGAGCGAGTCAAGGAGTATTGCCTCAAGGTCCTGAAGAAGGAAGGCGAGAACTTCAAGGCCCTTTACAGGTCCGGCGTTGCCTTCTATCATCTTGGGGACTATGACAAAGCTCTCCACTACCTGAAAGAAGCAAGGACCCGACAGCCAACAGGTAAGGCAGCTGCCCCTGCTTTCTCACCACACTCGCCCCTGATGATTCCTAGGGCTTGCCCGGTGTAGAAGATGGTGTTCGTGTCCATCAGGGCTACATGGAGCTCAGGTATAGGCAAGACCTGGAGCGAGGAGAGCACGTGGTCCATGCCTTCACTTGGGGGTCTGGTTTCCAGGGACCCTGATCCCCTCTTCTCTCCACTACAGAATTCACTTTTGCCCTTCCCAACTCAAGGCTGGGCCTCTTCACTTATCCAGTGAATAGATACAGAGTTCTTACTGGGTAGCACAAGTTGTACCAGGCACCAGAGATGTAGATGAGAAGGTGCCTCCCTTTTCTATGAGTCCACATTTGATTGACAAGATAGATGTAGCAGAAATGCCGATGCTAAGCCCAGCATCTTTCAGGAAGCATGCACCAACTCCTCTGACCGGAGGGCATCCCTTTAGATCATATGTAGTAGCTCTCCCAATCATTCTTCAAGTTATTCATGGGTGTTTGTTACTAGTGCAATGGGACAGGAACTACTCGAGGTGGTAATTACAGTAGCAGTGAGCAAAGAAGGCTGCTGCTGTGTCCAGGGTGCTGTGCTTGTAGTCCTAGCGTTCAGGAAACTGTGGCATTAGGATTGCTAAGCCTAGGAGTTCAAGACTAGCCTGGATAAGTTGCTTTGTTTGGGTTTGTGTTTTCATTTGGTTTCTTTTGCTTGGTTTGGTTTTTGTTTTTGAGACAAAGTCTTGCTGTGTCGACCAGGATGCACTCAGCCTCCCAAGTGCTGAGATTACAAGTTTGTGCTATCACACCCAGCCAGGAATGTGTATTATAATGGAGGAAGTGCACAGATGGACAAGTAGATGGCGCGCTTTGGCAGTAGTAAGTGCTATGAAGGAAATCAAGCAGAGTAAAGGGAATGCTGCTTTAGGGCAGGTGGTCTGAGAGCCTCTCTGATGGGCTGGACTCTAGGCAATCATTGGCTCAGTGTTGTTATTGTTCATGTGGCTGGTTCGTTAAGATAGAAAGATTTCCTCTAACCTGTCTCTAAGAACTTCTCCAGTTGTCAACATCCAATCATATTCTCTCCTTGTCTTTTAAAAGAATACCTCTTTATTTTTATATATGGTTGGCTTATTTTCTGTGAATAAAGTGTGTTGGGCCAACTATATCGTTTAGTGACTTTGGAACCCAAAGCTGACTCATCCAACAGAGTTTTCTTGAGCACCTACTATATGCCAGTACAGGATGCTGCCTGGAGCTTTTAAGCATGACGCACTGTCATTTTTACTTCCACCAGTAGGTATCCCAGGCAGCAGTATGAGTCTTGATGTTGTGGGGAGGGCAGAGCTTAGCAATTCTAGCATGCCATGCACCACTCACTTAATTTAAGGACCGCAATCAGGAGAAGATGCTCAGGTTGAGAAGTGGCTATCTGGCTGTGCTTACAAAGACAAAAGTAAGTATGGAGCAAAGTCGTTTCATGCTCCCAAGTTGAGCAAAATGACATATTGGACTAATGTTTATTGATCACTGTGTCGGGCACTTTCAGACTTCCCTCTTCTGGCCCTCACAGCGACTCTATTAAGAAGGGTATTAAGATCCCAGGGGCATCAGGCTTGGGCAGACATGCCAATCGCTATGTTGTCTCCTTGAGGTTTGCGTTGTTTTGTTTTGGTCATTTGGTTGGTTTTGGGCGGTGGGGTTTTTGTTGTTGTTGTTGTTGTTTGTTTGTTTGTTCCATTTTTGCGAAAAGGTCTTTCTACATTGCCCAGGTTGTACTTGAACTCACTAAGTAGACCAGGCCGGCTTCAGATTTGGAGTGGGTCACAATGCCTGCCTCCATGAGCACCTTAGCCTTTCCAGGGCTCAGTCTTCTCTGTTGCCACTGTGAGGGCCAGGATAAACACTGTGCAGACTGTAATACAAGCTAGATGGGACGATGAAGGCTTAAAGAAAAAAAAAGCCTGGTACAACCAGGCACAGGGTGTACACCTGCAGTGCCAGGCACCTGGGGGGATATCACTCATCTCTAGGAATTTGAGACCAGGCTGGGCAGCAACCCCTCCATTGAAAATGTTTTCTTTGGTTAGGTGTTTGAGATAGGGTTTGGTGTAGCCCAAGCTAGCCTCAAACTGGATGTGTAGTCAAGGGTGACCTTGAACTGATGTTCATATTTCTCACCTCCCAGGTCCTGGGATGTACAGGCACATGCCACTACACCGAGCTGTAAGCAACATTTTTTTTTTAACTTAAAAAAAAAATCACCGAGTAGACACTAAAAATGAATATCATTTCTTGCAAATGGGACACGAGGGGAGACAAGTTGGTGGCTTGCCCGAGAGTTAGTGCCAAGCAGACTCTCAGCTAAGTGTACTGACACCAGGACCACTGAGATCACGTTTTTTCTCTCCTCGCAGACACCAATGTGATTCGGTACATCCAGCTGACGGAGATGAAACTTAGCAGATATTCCCAGCGGGAGAAAGAAGTCGTGTAATGGGGAAGCTTTCTTTTGAACCACGCACACACCTGACCAGGGACTTCAAGGAACCCTTGGCAGAGAGTCCCAATGTGGGTTCTCCCCAGTTCTTCCTGTACCCCTTCTCCTGTTGCTCCCCAAGTCTGTCTCCTCCCAGTGGGAGAAGGTAAGAGGCACCCCTGGACCTTGGTGGGCAGCCCAGACATGGACTTTTCTTCTTCCCTTGCAAGCCAGCAGAAGGGACAGCTGGGGAAGAGTCCCATGGACTGGGGGCCATACTGTGGCTTTGGCTTGGGCCCATGTTTCCGAGCCTGGCAGGTGCATGTAGCCCAGTCTGGACCCTTCTCCACCTTCCTGATGGGTCAGAGCGTCTTGAAGCAACTGAGAGGAATCTGGGCCTGACTCGGAATGTAAGAATCATTATTTGAACCAATGCTGAGATGGTGAATTTCCCTCCACCCGCTCAGTCAGTCACCTGAGCTCCTGCCACACACACCCCTACTTGTCTGGGCTTGTACTTTCTTCTCTCCCACTGAGAGGTCAGGTCTTTGCCAGGATTCACATGCCAGGAAGGCCCACTCTGCGTGCCCTCTGGTGACCACACATACCATTGCCCCCACTCCCAGCCAGCAGGCAGCTGTGACAGCAAAAGGGCAGGGTGAAATGGGCCAGAGGTTGGGGGCAGAGCAGACTGCGTAGGTGACTGAGTAGGGAAAGATGACGCCAAGAGAAAGAGTGAGCCTTGGGTGGGCTGAAGGACTGGACTTATTAATGTAAATAAAAGCGACTTCACAGGTACCAATTCCTGCCGTTTCTGTTGGAAGCGGCCCACCCTGACTTCTGTTCCCCTCCTGTCCCCCAGGCAGAGTGGCCTACAGTTTCCCCTAAAGCCAGTGGCCACCAGTCCAAGACTGCACATCGTGTCGGCCACAGCCTTGTGCTTTTAGGAGTTGGTGGGATTATGGGAACTGGCCCAAGTCTTGCTTTTGTGGGAATGTGTGCCCCACCCCACCCAGCCCTTTTTTTGACAAAATTATCTGAACTCAATATCTAGCACATAACAAGTGGATACATTTCGACTGCAGCCTGACTCTCCTGCCTTAAACTAACTGGATCCCAGCCTGGTCTCCTGACACTGATGCTCTCTATGCTCTGCCATGATGAAATATTTCCTGAGGGCTTACTGGGTCCCCCACCATAGTGCAATATAGGGTGGAATCCCAGTCTTCATGGAGATAGGAAAGATGAGACATCCATATGAGATTATTACCAATGACACCACTAATAATATATGATGCTTAAACATTTTCAAGGCACTTTCATGTATTTTTCGTGTGACTTAGTGAGACACTATTGTATAGAATTAAAATATATACAGATGCAATAATGTTAATAGTTAGGATTTATTAAACGCACTCTCTTCAGATCTTTACATGGACAATCTCATTTCTTTCATATAATCACTCAGTGAGATATTATTCCCAGGTGACGGAGAAGAAAACAGAAAGCTGGGAAAATTAACTTTCTTGAGGTTGCATGGCCTTACGGGACAAGGTCAGGATGGAAAGATCTTTGTGATTCCACAGCTTGGGCCGCTAAATATCCTGGGCTTAGCTGCGTCTCTGTTGGACAGTCACAACTGTTTGAGAGCAGAAAATTTTGCATGAAGTTGAAACATGTTCAAGACATCAGTGCCCCATCCCCTCATATTTATGTAAGCAAGACAGAAAGAGACCAGAAGCCAGACTCTCTAATGGCCTGGGCGGTGACCAGCCAGGAGAAGACAGCTGAGACCAGGCAATTACATCTGTGTGCTGGTCCTTCTATTTACTGGTGGGGCAGCCTGAGTCTGAACTATCCACCGGGCATTCCTCACTGTATGGCCAGCAGTGAGGAAGGAATCACAATTACAGGCAAAGACCGGAGGGAAACATGAAGTTAATTATGGGTTATTGGTTTAAGCAGTGGCTTTTACCATTGCAAGACCCGACCGCTGCTGAGGGGCCCGCAAGCCAACAGCACAGGTTGTATCTATACAGCTTCCCAAACACTTTCAATGGGGGGCTGCAGGAAGGTGCTAGAAATATCCAGAGTTCCGTGTTGGCTCTGGAGAAGAAGAAAAGGAAAAAGCCATTCTAGGTACCACATTCCCTGACTTTAAACACATCCTGTCTTCTTCCTCCAAAATGGCTTCCTATGACCTCCACCCCAAACTAGTCTTGGCCCTGGCATACATATATATGTGTGTGTGTGTCTGTGTGTGTGTATACACATATATATGCAAATATATACATACACATATGTGTGCACATATATACCCTCAGCCCCCAATGCCACCCCAAGCTCAGAGTTTGTAAGCTAACGAACCATTAGGATCTGAAGGAAGAAAATGAGGTCAGAGGTGGTTTATAGAATGAGTTCAAACTGGCAGGCTCCCCCTTTTGTTCTTCGGTGCATTGGGAGTGATCTTGGCACTTCCAAAAAAAGGGCAGGAGAGAAGGCTTGCTCTGCTGAACGCATTGGGGCAGTGCTATGCTCATAGGAATACAAACTATTGTCACCCCAAATAGAATGTTTGAGAAGCACAATGAGGTGGAGACGAGTGTGCAACCATTCTCTTATCCCGTGACTCAGATACATGTGCTCATGGGAACCCCATTCACTGTGACCCAGACTTAAATGACACCCTATCACCACCACTACCACCACCACCACCACCACCATCACCACTACCACCACCAAAAGACCCTGCCTAGGGTATTAGTTAATACTAGGGAGTGGCAGGCCTGAATTTTCTGTGCATTTGTCGGCAGTCTTGCCAGGGCTGTTTCTCTTCCTCCTTCACATCCCCTACGACCAAGGACTGTCCTCTAATTGCAGACTCGGTGGGTGCCACTGTTGCACACAGCGCTCATCGTGGCTCTGCATAGCCCTCTGCTTGGACTTCCGTGAGAGACCCTTTGGCACAGCACTTATGCTTTTCGTTGAGTTATAAAAGCCCCACACATGTGTTGTAGAACATTTAAGAAAAGTTAAGGATGAAATTCAGCCCATCTCACTACCACCAATACTATATTTTTTATCCTTTTGGCACATTTTTCATTCTCTTTGGTATAAATGTGTACACATACTTCCACCGGCATTTGTTGTTTTTCTTTTTTCTTTTTTTTAATGAAGAAAACTGGATCGTGCTGTATATACTCTTTAATAACTTACTTTTCAAATGTGTATTTATATTTTAGAAAATGCAATATATGCACAAATATACAAAATTCAAATAGTAACAAACTCTGTAGTTGGAAGTAACTCTTCTTCCTCTGTCTGCCACAACTAGTTTCCCTCTGGTTTCGTGTGTACACTGCTAGAAATATGTGTTTTTCAAAGATATGTATATATATTCTTTTATCACTCACAAGTGGTTGCATATCAGATACTTTTGTGTCCTCTGTTGCTTTATGTAATATGTCATGGGCATTTTGGCATGTCTTTTGGACTGTTCTGATAGCATCCTCATTGTATGGGTGGATCGTATTTTGTGACCTGTCCACCAATGCAGATGATTTCACTTGGTCCCAATCTTTATTGTAAATAATGCTGTAACTGACATTCTTGTCGCTAAATTTTGCACATGGCTATGATGAGCTCCTTAGGATATAATCCAAGAAGGAAATTGCGTGACTATTTTTAAGGATTTTGATACATGTTGCCAATGCCCTGTAGAAAGTTTGTACCAAGACACTGTCCTGTTTGAAGCTCCCAGAGTGCCCTGCTCTCTGGGCCTTAACAAGCACTAGGTATTATCATTTAGCAAATCTTTGACAATTTGATAGGCAAATAACAGTATGTCAATGGTATTTCAACTTACTGCTTTAACTTTCTTTGATTATCAGTGAATAACATTTTCATATGCTTATTGACCATTTGTATTTCTTTCTTTGTGAATTTTCTATTTATTTATTATATATCAATATATATTTACCTTTATCTGTTTATCTTTATTATCTATTTGTAATTTTAAGAATATTATTTTTGTCAAGAAATGTAGCAGATATGCTTTCCAAGTGCTTTGCTTTCAGATTTCATTTATGGTGCTTTTTGACATACATAAATTCCTAATTCTGCAATTAATTTGTCCTATGTTGCTAGCTTTTTCTGCCCGTATCTTAAGACTCTCCCGTCTAAAAGGCAATCTGAGGAGCTGCTACCCCAGCTTCAAAATGCTTCGTCACGTCTCATCATTCGTAAGATAAAACCCAAACCCCTTAACCTACGCTCAAGGTCTTTCCTGTGTCACCTCACTCGGTACCAGGCTCACCTCCAGCCCTCTTAAAGTACCCTTCACACTGCACAGTCATGTACTGGGTCTGTGGGTCTCTCCATACTGCTCCCCCTCCTTACTGGACGTTCCTTATACCTCACCCCATCTTTGCCTTGTTACTATTTTAAGTGCTGACTCAGGATCACTCTCCAAACCTTGACCTGTGCTCCTAAAGTAATGCGTTTGCCTGCTATCTGCCACAACTAATGAGATTTTTTTGTTTTGTTTTGTTTTTCGAGTCAGGGTTTTTCTATGTATTCTTGGCTGTGCTGGAACTCACTCTGTATACCAGGCTGGTCTTGAACTCAAAGATCCTCCTGCCTCTGCCTCTGCCTCTGCCTCTGCCTCTGCCTCCCGGGTGCTGGGATTAAAGGTAAGTGCTAACACCACTTGGCAAGACTTCACATTCATGTCTTTCCTTACCAGCGTGGTCCTCAGAGTAGACGCTCAGGTTTCTTTGCAGCTGCAACGTCTGACACCTCAGGTGCTCGGAAACTGTCGAGCACAGGACCTGCGGCAGATACTGCTTGTGGTACAAAGGAAGGTTTGGACTAGAGCTGTGTTTCTGAGAAGCGAGAACTTCCTGTAAGGCTCGAGTTGGCAGGGAAGCCTCATGCTCTGGCCCTCGCTCTCCAAAACCCACCACAATCACCTGAGCTTTTTAAAAGGACGGACTCACAGGCCCAGCCTCAGACCCGATGAATCAGACAGACCCGAATAATGCCCAGGCCTTTAGAGTTAAGGGACCAATGCTGGTACAAACCAGCAGCCTCACTCCAGATAACACCTGGCGCCATCACTTCAAACCACATAACCTCTCAGAGAGGACAAGTGAAGGTCTGTCAGAGAGCTCCCTTAGCAGACTGCTGGTCCCGTGACACAGAGGTAGTTACTTAACTTTCTGACTCTCGTTTTCCTAACCTACATAGAAGGGTGTTGAGACGATTAAGAAAGAACTGACCCTGGCTAATGTCTGCTACGGAGTGAGCGCAGACTAAATAAATGACCGTTCCCTTCCCTAACACCCTTCAGCCTCAGTTTTCCTCTTCTATAGTGTGATGGGCAATACCTCTGTGCTTGCCCTCCCTATCCCCACACTCAGCATGCTAAAAGTCTTTGTGTAACTTTGGTCAAATGGGACAAGTTCTTGGGAAGGGTGGTGGGGAACAGAGTGCTCTATATGGCACCCTCACGCCCTACCACAGTGATCGTTGGGGAACATGGACGGATTTTCAGAACCCACCTAAGAGGACAGGCAGCCTTCGAGCTGCAAGTATTAGGAAACAGAAGAGAAATTGCCCACTGTCCTTCCGGTGCCCTTGGCGTTCCCATCACGTGACCGGACGTTTGTGCGGCCAAACAGCTGATCAGCAGCTGCTTTGATTAGGATGTTCCAGCCCCCTTATTCAGCACCAGAGCAGCCCTGGGCAGGTGATGGAGGCAGGGAAAATGCACGCTGTCCATCAGGCATGGCATAGTTCAAATTACCGAGTCAGCATGAAAAGCCCCACTCTAAATGGACTGAAATTGGATTCTATTAAAAACCACATACAGCTAAAGCTTTTTGGCTATTAATATTTTCTAAGACATAGGAGAGAGCAAGAGGAGGTGGCGGCCTCTGAGGAAAGTTGTCTGGAAGGAGGCCTCTGCTGCCTGGGTTTTAGTCTCGGAGAACGTTAGGAGTAGAACGGAGTTTGAGGTGAAATCGCTGTACCATCGCATCCAGTCCGATGACCTAGTCAAGGCTACACAGTTTCTAAGTTGTGTGGCTAGAACTGGAACTCAGGCCAGTTGGCTGGTGACCAGCGATACTCTTTCTCCTAAACCAAAATAGACTCACAAAGCCCCTAACTTAAGAAACACTTATTTTGATGTTGTGAATTGTTTTGTTCTAAAGAAAGTAGGGACACTGTACTCAGTTGTTTATCCCTCCATGCAGTATTTGCCCCCACGTGCCCTTCAGAAGAGGGTGCAGTGGCTAACAATGCACGCCTCTGCCTAGCAAGAAGGCAAAGAAAGCTATACCGGTTCCATGTAGGAAGTATCACCAAGGATTCCGGGGCACACATAGAAAGAAACATCTCTATGAATCCTAAGGGAGCAGAGAGGTTGTTCTTGGAGGCAGCCGCCACGGTAAAGGAGAGATGGGTACATTTCAGGCCAGGCTCAGTGACAATCTCATGTCTCCCTTTCTGGCTGTAGCTCGAAAAAAATGGCAGGGAGTCATCATGGGCTATCTTCCTGCCTTTCTCCTGGTTTCTCATGCCTGGAATCGAGCCGTGCTAGTTCTGTGTGTCCTTTTCAGGTCCAAGGGCTAGGAAATCACAGAAGACTCTCCGGTTGTATCTGGCCAGGTCCTTCAAGTTGCTGGTCGCGTTCCCTTTGACTGTGGTTGGGAATACAGGACTAGTGTTTACCATATCTGGGAAGATGGCTCAGCCAGCAAAAGCGCTGACTGGGTCCTGGGACCAGAGCTTGAATCCTCAGCACATCTATGGTGCACATCTGAACTCTCAGGCCCACAGCCGGGGAGACAAGAGGGTAATCCTTGCCTTACTGGCCAGTCGGTCTAGCTAAAGCAGTGAAGTCCTGGTTCAGCAAGAGAGCCTGTCCCCCCCCAAAAAATAACAAAAGGGGAAAGTGATAGGAGAAGACACCCAATATTGACCTCTGGCCTCCACATGCACATATACACACATGTACACATGAATATGTACACAGACACCACACGCACACAAAAGCTTTGAAAGACACGATTTCCTTGAGAGGAGCATCATATGCCAGGCTTCATACGGTGCCATGAGCACCTTGCATGGAACAGGACACTGTTGGCTCATCTCAGGCTCTTTATTCAGTCTAGAGTGGCACTGTGTGTTAGAAAGACAATGCGTACCATCTATGTTTCCAAGGCTCTAAATCAAAAGGTAAAAGGAAATCAAGTAAAGAACCCCTAATGATAGATTCCATTAATAAATTAAAAACGAAGACTAAGAAGACAGACAAAAACACTCAGTTGTAAATTTAGCAAAAGAACTACAGAACGGATGCTCCAAACACTATCAAACATGGCTGGAAGAAGTTAGAAGATGGCTAGATAAGTGGAAACGCATCTCATGTTGATGACATGGAAGACTTCATTTTGTAAGCAGTACAAAAATTTCGATCACAGTACTTCCCAGGCTGGCCTGAAGATCCAACACTGTTTCTATGATTGACAAAATGATCCTAAAGTTCACATACAGGGTCAAGGAATCTAGAACAACTGATCTAAAAACAAAACAAAAAACACAACAGCAGGGACTGAGGAGATAACTCAGTGGTTACGAGCATTCACTGTTCTTCCTGGGGACCCAAGTGTGGCTTACAACCAGCTATGGTTTTGGTTTGGTTTTGCTTGTTTGTTTTTACATTTTTAAAAAATTTATTTAATTAATTTATTTAGATTACAACTCAGTTGTTATCCCATCACTTGTATCCTCCCGTTCCTCCCTCCCTCCTGCTTTCACCCTATTCCACTCCCCTAGGTCTAAGACCGAGGGGGACCTCCTCACCCACTGTATGGTCATAGGCTATCAAGTCTCATCTTGGTAGCCTGCTTATTCTTTCTTTGAGTGCTACCAGGCCTCCCCACCAAGGGGAAGCAGTCAAATATGGGGGACCAGAGTTCATTTCAGTTCCAGGAGAGCCGATACTCCCTTCTGGCTTGCAAAGACATCTGCACACGTCACACATCACACACACAGAGTTTCTTAAATAAAGGTAAATATTACTAAAAGGAATAAAGGACCCACATCTTCTGCTTTCAAAACTTACCATAAAGCTGTAATAGTGAAGACAGTGTGAGGATAACAGCCTCAGCAACAATAGAGCAATAGATCAACAGAAGAGAAATGAGAGTCCAAAAATAAGCCCTGACTTTTACAGTAAATTGATTTTCTACAAGGGTTCCAAGAAAATCGAGAAAGTGGGGCGGGGGTAGGGTGGGGTGGGAGAGGGGGAGGGGGAGTCGTCTCAACAAATGGTGCTGTGCCAGGTAATGGTACAGGACCCTCTGCCTCATGCTACGTACAGAAATCCGCCCAACAAGGATTCCTGTCTTGGATGCAAGCGCCAGCATTATAAAATTCTTTGTGACCATAGTTAGATGATGGCTCTGAAACACAAGCAACAAAAGAAAAATGACAAACTGGACTTCACGGAAAATTGAAATTGGACTTCAAAGGACACTTCCCAGAAGTGAGGGACCACAGAAGTGGGGGATGCTGCAATTAATGTGTCTAACAGAGGACCTGAATCTGGAATGTATAAAGAACTATGACAAGTCGGCAATGAAAGACAACCTCATTTTAAAAAGGATAAGGGGGCCAGGCGTGGTGGCGCACACCTTTAATCCCAGCACTCGGGAAGCAGAGGCAGGCGGACGGCTATGAGTTCGAGGCCAACTTGGTCTACAAAGCAAGTCAAGGACAGCCAAGGCTACACAGAGAAACCAAACCAAGCCAAACCAAAACAACAACAAAACCACAACAAGCTACCACTTTTTGCCCTTAGGATTAGGCCATCAGACAATTAACAAAAGGCACTACAGTTGCATTCATTTACTTTTGTGTTTTTGCTTTTTGTTGTTGTTTTGGTTTGGGTTTGTTGTTGTTGTTGTTGTTTTTGTTTTCCAAGACAGGGTTTCACTGTGTAGTCCTGGCTGTCCTGGAATTTGCTCTGTAGACCAGGCTGGCCTTGAACTCAGAGATCCACCTGCCTCTGTGTGCTCCACCACAGCCAGACTTCATTTACTTTTCTCCTCACTGTGTGCAAATACCTATCAGAAGCAACTCGAGGGAGAATGGGTGTACTTTGACCCCCAGTTTAGAGAGTACAATGAGTCCATCAGGATAAGAAAGACACGGCGGCAGGGCTGGCTCTGGTCCATGGTACCAGGAGCTTTGGGGTTGCATTACTACATCTCAGAAGATAAGGAAGCAGAGAGCTAGACCAACCTAGCACCCTCCAAGCCCACGTCTATCGTCTGTACCTGCCTGCTAGGCTCCACATTCAAATGGTTCTGCAGTCCCCCCTGCCCCATGTCTTACTTAGGGTTTCTATTGCTGTAAAGAGTGGCCATGACCACAGCAACTCTTGTAAAGGAAAACATTTGACTGGGGCTGGCTTACAGATTCAGAGATTTAGTCTATTAGCATCATGGTGGGAAACATGACGTCATGCAGGCAGACGACATGACGCTGGTGAAGCAGCTGAAAGTACCACATCTGGGTCAGTAGGCAGCAGGAAGACAGAGAGACACTGTGCCTGGCTTGAGCTTCTGAAACCCCAAAGCCCACCCTCAGTGAGGCATTTCCTCCACTAAGGCCACACCTCCTGCTAGTGCCACTCCCTATTGGGCCTATGAAGGCTATTTTCATTCAAACCACGCCCCCCAAAAGACATGAGGTAGTTACCACAAGCTGTCTTCCCACCTTTTCACAGTTTTTCAAGTCTGGGGTCAAATAAAGCCATGTCTATTACCTTTGTAGGTAGGGCTAAGGGTTGAGCAATCACAGGCGACCCTGAGTCGTGCCTGATTTAGTGCCTCGGGTGATTACTGGCAGGACGTCTGCATGTAATCAGAGGATTAGCAAGACCTGAGGTTCAAAACAGGAGCCCGTGGGGGACACTTTTCATATGTCTTGGAATGTATTCTTGGGAGACACCACGACCAATACAACTTATAAAATAAAGCATTTAATTTGGCGCTTGTTTATTGTTTCAGAGGGTTAGTCCATGGCCGCCATGGCACGGAGAGCGGACGCAGGCAGGCGAGCATGGCGCTGGAGCAGTAGCTAAGAGCTCACATCTGACCTGAAAGTTGCAGACAGAAAGAGAATGGGCCTGGCTTGGGCTTTGGAAACCTCAGAACCCACCCCCAATAACTCACCTCCTCCAACAAGGCCACACCTCCTAATCCTTCTTAAACAGTCTGGGGGGGGCGGGGGCACACATTTCAGCCTATGGGACCATTCTTGTTCAAACCTCTGCAGCGTGAAAACTGTAGCACCCAGACATTCCTCCTTGAGCTCACATTCAAGACACCTGAACGCATATGCCACCGAAGAAGTCCACACACAAATGCCCATAGCAACATTATTTATAGTAGCCGAAAAAGGGAAAACCGCCCAAATGTCCATAAACTTAACAATGATCAGTACAATGTGGTTGAGTCACACATGACTCAGAGACGCTACTGACTGACCGTGACAAGATGCTGAATGAAGAGCCTGGCCCCGCAATGCGCCCCATGTCACATGGCTCCCAACTTACACGGCATTCCCACAACAGGCAAATGAGAGAGACAAAAAGAGGTTGGTAATGGCTCAGAGCACAGAGTTAAGGGAGCAGAACTGGGATTTGAGGAGTGTGGGGATTTTTGTTGAAGTAATAAAAACATCCCGCAATTGACTCTGTTGACGGATATGCCCCTTGGCAAGCATACTAACTAACCATGGAACTGTGTGCTTCCAGTGGGTGCATCCTATTTTTATGGTTGTCGTTTTCCTGCTGGCCTGGAATTTGCTGTGTAGACTGGGGTGGCTCTTGAACTCACAGAGATCCGCCTTCTTCTACCTCCCAGGCGCTAAGACTAAAGGTGTGCACCATCGTGCCAAACAGTACGTTTTCTCTTGATAAGACTGCTAAGATAGTTTAGCTAGCCCAATAGATCCAAAATGTTACTGTTTCATTAAACAATCAGTATTAGGACGTATATATTATTTAATGTTCCTTTCTTTGATTTTTTTTTTTTCTAATTTTGTGTCTGCGTGCGTCTGAGCTCTTGACTGTTGGTGTCAGATCCTGTTGAACTGAAGTTACAGGTGGTCGTAAGCTACCCAACACCGCCACTGGGAGCTGAACTCAGGTCCTCTATAAGAGCAGAGCAGCACTCACTCTTAATCAGACCATCTCTCCAGCCTTCATATTCTCTCTCTCTCCTTCCCTCCCTCCCTCTCCCTCCCTCCCTCCCTCTCTCTCTCTCTCTCCCCACTCCTATTCTTTTTGTGATGTAGTGTGTAATTTACACTTAATAGTGCATCCCATTTAAATCAGCCCCAGTGCAAATGCTTCCTGTTTCATATGGCTAGCAGCTGCCCCATCAGACAGCACAGTTGTAGTTCTTCAAGGAAGAGTCTGTGAAGATGGCGCCATCACCAGATTACAGGGACCTTTTTGGTGGTTTTAATCCTGATTCTTCATGGAGTTCCCAACACCATCATGAACAGGCACTCCGAGGGTTTTCACTGAGGCAAGGCAGAGCCAAGACTGCTGTTGGGGGGAAGAGGCCCTGGTCCATGAGCCTCCTCTATTGGCTCAGTGTTGACCCCACACAGCCTTTATGACTTTACCATGTGTATATCTCAATTAAAGGGGGGGGGTAATCATAATTCCATTCTCATAGAATCTCTGTGAGGATTGCATGTGATAATAAATGCAATACGCCATGTAGAGAGTAGAAGTAGCTAATTATAAACAACAGCACCGTCATTATTCTGTCTCCCAGCTTTAGCAGAGAGCCTGGCCCACAGCAGACCCTTGGGAAACAGCTACTTCCACAAGGGAATCTGTATGCCACTGGCTGATTCCTGGTTCCTAACACCAACACGATCATTTCGCTGCCACTGATGGATCACACCTTCCTACCCCTGGCAGGCATCCTCAGGAGTGTCCACTCACAGCCTGCCTTTGCCCTGCTCAGAGCAAGTTCCTCACTATGGCCTCTGAGCTCTCTAAGTCTTCTATTTTCCTAGACTGTACATCCTTGGCTTCTTCAGCTCTTCTTCATGTGACAGATTTTCCAACTCTAAGCCTTATTTTTCAGTGTTTTATTGTCCCTCTCAAAATGCAGCAGACTCAACAGGAAAGAGACTTTTTATCATCCTGACATTCAGACTGCTTACATGCCTGGCTTTATGATCCAACCATGTTCTACTTAGTTCCCGGTGTGCTCATAGCCCTATCCTGCATTTATATTACTGACTTTTAATTACTAAGTTGTAATTGTATGTTCAGTATCTGCTACCACCACCCATGCTTTTCCCTGGTGTTATTTTGGCTACCTGTGGCCGCTGTGTCTGAGAATATTAAATGGAAAAGTTCTTGATAAAAATTGTAAGTTCTAAATGGTGCACTGACCCAGGAAGCATGGTAAAATCTCACACCACCCTGTACCAACCTACAGAGGGCTCGAGGCATCCTTATCCAACATATCCACACTGTATATGCCACCCACCCAATAGTAGCTATCTCAGTTATCAGATCAGCTGTTATGGTATCTCAGTGCTTGTGTTCAAGTGTCCATTATCACACATAAAAATGGCCCAAGGCAGGAGATCAGAGAGCTAACAATGCGTCCTTTAGGTGAAAAGTTCAAAGTACAATAGGAGATCTTGAAAGGGACAGAGAGACAAAATGTATGTAACTTTCATTGTTATAGTAAATTTATTACTGGCTATGATAGCTGTTATTGGCTATTGTTGAAAATCTCTTACTTTGCCTAATTTGTAAATTAGACCTTATTACAATCACGTGTGCCTTGGTATAAACAGAGTTCAGCACTGACTTCAAAGCCAGGCATCTCTCAGGGTCTTGAAACATGCCCCTGAAAACAAGGAAGACTACAGTACTCTGTAATGCTCAGCTGTAGGTGTAAAGGGATCCCATCCAGCACCAATAGACCGGTAGAGCATCGTCCTTATCCTGGGAAGTCCTCCTACTGCCTTCCAAAGAGGAAGCATTTCTTGTTCTCTAACCTCACAGATGCCTTTCCAAGCACAGAAATCCCTGTGAGCAGAGTGACATGGCACCAGACCTGAGTTCACCATTTCATTCCTGGTAAATCACACTCTGATTTCAGTCCTTCACGATCTGTTGGAAGTATTTGGCTTCATTTCTCCAAGCCATGCCTAGCCTAGCTGTTGATGCCCTCCACTCTGTGCCACATTCAGATTTGGCAATAGTTCTTTCTGTCGACAAAGAGCCCACGGGTACTTAACCGCAGCCTGCAGCTTAGCAGAGAAATCCCGGCCAGAGGAAGAGACACAGGAAGCTAACCCTCCCTGATAAACAGGCCCCAGATCTACATGGATTCATTTATAAAGGAAGGAAAATGGCTTTCTTCTGCTCTTTTCAGTTCTTTGGCTGAGCTAGGAATTAAAGTGACAAAAAGCGAAATAGCTGACAGGAGAGAGCTCATTTTAATTATGCTCAAATGTCCCAGAAAAATATGAGACTCTAGGAGAGAGAGTCCGGACTACAGAAGGAGTGGAGATTAGTGGCTGTGGGGACTAACTGAGAGGATGAGGGGAAAAAGTTGGTGGAAAAAACATTGCCTTGTGGTGTAAGAGTCTCTCAGGTGATTAATGCTATCTAGGAACATTCCTTTAGTGATCCATAAAATCATTTTTGAGACACAGTCTCTCTGTGTAGACCAGGTGGCCTCAAATTCACAGAGCTCCACCTACCTTTATCTCTTAAGTGCTGGGACTAAAAACCACACGTGGCCCTTTAAAAAAAAATAATGTGTGTATGTGCACAAGTGTGTGTGTGTGTTGTGTATGTTTGTGGGTTTGTACACACAAGTGCAGTGCCCATGGAGGCCAGAAGAGAACATCAGACCCCTCTGTAGTTGGGGTTACAGGCAGTCATGAGTTGCCAATTTTGGGTGCTGGGAATTGAACTCAGGTTCTCTGGAAGAATGGCAAGTGCTATTAACCACTGAGCCATTTCTCCAGCCCCCAATACATAGTTTTAACTAATAAGTTAGAAGCACACGTCGTTTTTGTTTTTTTTAGAAAAAATTTACTTCATTGTGTGTAGGGGTACGGGTCAGAAAACAACTTTTGGAGGTTAAATCTCTCCTTCTGCCACGTGGGTTCGGGATCAAACCAGGTGTGCTAGACCTGTTGGCAAGGCTTTTACCAGCCTCAGATGCAAAAGTCTTTGAAGACAACTTCTCAAAGATACCTTGTGTCTGTGGTTTCTCAAAATAACTATCTAATAACCAGTTTGGCAGGGCTCCATGTTCTGGGGTGCCATAGTCTGCTCACTTATGGTCGTATTTCAGGATGCGCTATCCTGAAAGATAGCATATGGACAAGGGACGTGGGGGACAAGATCCCGGCAGTGGGATGTGCACTGGGACAGGACAAGGCTCAGGACAGAATCTGAGAGCCATATTAGTGGAAGATCACCCTCAGTGGAGGTGGAAGGTGGTCCCCAGGGAGAGAAGGGAGCACTCACCAGTCACTCACAGGGGAGTCCCCCAGCTCCCCAGGTTTCCAAGATTCCCTCCCAGGAGGAACCCTGAGCTAAAGCTATTGTTTAAACTTACCCTTTGTTTCACTGTTTGTTTTGCTAAATCCTAAATAGAGTCTGGCAGCTTGTAAGGAAAAAGGATTTTCCTGGATTTAGAAGCTGCTGGGACCATGGAATCCTGTAAAATACCTCACTCCTTCCTGTCAGGTCCCAACTGCAAACAACTGGGGTTTGGGGTTCAGGCTAAGCACAGGCAGGGGAGAGGAGAAGACTGGGGACATCTTGGTTCTCTCAACCCTTCCGGAAGCACTGTAGTAAAGGTCGCCTTGTAGACTTGTGGAAATGCTCCTTCAATGTTTACTTTTTGATTGCACGTATTCACAGTATAGAAACTGCAGCTCTTTGAAAGACAGGCAGACTTAGAGATGCAGGTGTCCTGTGACAGAAAATGGAAACTCGGACCTGCCACATCTGGCTTGGACTCTAAGCTTGTAGCAGGCTACCTTTGTTTTCATTTCATCTAAAGATGGATGAGAATTCTAAACCTATTAAGGTATTAGAATTATGCAGTAAGCATAAAAAAAAGAAAGAAAGAAAGAAAAAAGAAATACAGGTCCCGGTGAGAGGTGTGCCATTCCATTTTGGTGGTACCTGGATGGAACCAAGGGCCTCATATCTGCCAAGAAGGTGCTGATCCACCCTAACACCTCCTTTAAAAGCCAAAGTTTACACCCAATTACATGGACCTGTAGTGTCTAATTCTTAGGGAGCTTAAGTGGAAGAGGCTAGGACTACAGTCCAGCAGCAGAAGACAGCCAGACCCTATGCCTCACCTCCTAAGAGAAAAAAATTATGATGGCTATGTGGGGAATTACCGAATGACTATAAAGACATTTATGGTGTTACCACCTATCAGTCCATGGTACTGTATGCCAGCGAGGCACAATTAGCCATTCCAAGGCTGTGCGTCTATTGACATGAATAAATATACATAAGGATATTGGTTTGGTTCAAAGGTAAGAATAGACTTTTCTTTCTTGGCAGAGAGATTTGAGAGAGCAGGAAAGGACACTGATGAAGGCAGTGGTGATGGACAGAGAAGCTGAGGGTCAGGTGCCATCTCCAGTTCATAGAAGACTGGAACTTACAAGAAACTTCTATAATAAGGACATGAAGAGACTGTAAAAAAAAGCATGCCGGTGGCATTTTGGTCAGAGACTTTGGTGCGAGTGAGGCACTGACTTGTAGCCGAGCATGAGGTAATATAGGTCACTGACGTCCCGCCAGGCTTGTCCTGAACACGCAGAAGGACTGGACTCCTGGCTTTCTTTATTGTCCTCCTATTCTTTGCAACCACAGCTACCTTGTGAACTATTAAGCCCTGCTGTCCTAGCCTTGGGCCTTTGGGCCGAACCCTACACCGCGACACATGGATACAAGCTTCAAAAGTAAATAACCCAAGGCTCTTCTGAAAAAGGAAAGGGAGGTCCCATCATAGGAGCCCCAGGTTCCATCCCCAGCACCACATACAAAGGAGGAGGAAAAGAGACAGCAGAAGAGGAAAGGGAGCTAAGCACATCCAACAAGCTAAAACTCTGTCACCCACATTGCTCACTTGGCAATTGAGAATGTGAGGCACAGAGTGGGTTAAGGAAGAAACGCTGGCCATCGACACAGCAAGGGCTTCACTCACAGCCCTTCTGAGGATCATTGTACAGAGCTGCTGGGGGTTGAGTGGACTGGTTTATTGCATTCCCTGGCAGATGGCAACAGAGGAATTTGTAATACAACTATTAATAGAAGCTATGCATTAGAGAATCGCTAGTGAATCAACTAATATAGACACTGTCTGGTGATCATAACTTATGCTGACTCTAGCTGATCTGTCTCTCTCTGTCTCTGTCTCTGTCTCTCTGTCTGTCTCTGTCTGTCTCTGTCTCTGTCTCTCTCTCTCTCTCTCTCTCTCTCTCTCTCTCTCTCTCTCTCTCTCTCTCTCTCGTTTGTGTGTGTGTGTGTGTGTGTGTGTGTGTGTGTGTGTGTGAATGCCGGCAGTGTTTGTTATGTCGAGGACATGTTGGTGATATGCATTTCTACAGCATTGTTCTATATTCAAAGACTTTCTTTGTAGAGGAGCCCGCAGAAGCCTATCCCTGTGGTCCCAACACTCTGAAGTCCAGCCCAGGCTACATATTGAGACCCTGTCTTTAAACCTAAGGGGAGGATGGGGATAATAATAAGATATAATTAGCCCACTAAAGTATAAACTTCATTTAAAATTATAATGCAATCAGATTTTGTTTTGTCTGAGACAGGGTGTCACACAACCCAGGCCGTCCTGGTACTCCCTTGTATAGTCAAGGACAACCTTGAACTCCTGATCCTCCTGCCTCCATCTCCAGTGCTGGAATGACAGGCATGCACCGCCAAACCTGCCTAATAATCAGATTCTTATATTTATTCCTTTACTCTCTCCCTCTCCATCTCCCTCTCTGTCTCTCTCTCCCTCCTCAGCCCTCTACCCCCCACCCCCGTGACAAGACAGCTAGTAGAGTTGGTTTGTTCTTCCTACCAAGAGGGTCCCAGGAATTTGAACTCGGGTCAAGCAGGCTAGACATCCAGGGTCTTTTCACTGAGGCATGCCTCCAGCCCAGATTCTGAACAGCACCTGGTGGCATTCTGTCCTGCCGGGAAGTGGTTAACACTCCCGAAGCTCTGCACCCGCCCCCCCAACACACACATTCTAACTTTGATGTGCCATGAGCCATCTGATGATCTTGTTAAAATGTAGATTTTTTGGTTCTGTCAATCTGGAGCAAGGCCCAGGATTTTGCTTAAGATGATCCCAGCCCAGGTAATGCTTGGCAGCTGGTCTGTGGCCTGTATTGTAACCAGGAGGGCATGGAGTGACTGTCTCCTGAGCAGAAGCAGACATTCTGCAGAGCCAGCGAGTTTCCAGGCATACACCTAATTCCTCCTTCGACAATATCCTTAGCTATCCATGTGTTGTTTCTAAATCACCTACAGTATTCTTAAGTGGCATGGAGAGTCTGGGGTTTCCACCATTCTAAACATCTTGTGAAACTGAGTAAAGACTCTGTACCACCTCAACCCTCCTGTTAGCCAAGTCCTTCTTTGTACAACCCCAACCCACCCCCTTCTAATCCGCACCCCAACCTATCATTTGGTTCTTCCTATTCCCTCCAGCGTAATCCAATCCTAGCATCGGAAACAGCTGCAGCTGTCATGTGCCAGCCTGTGGTTTGCTCTTCTGGGTAAGCTTGTAAATGCCAATGTATGAAGTAGTTATTATTTTAACCTCCTTGTTACTGACAAGGCATTGAGACGCAGGGTGTTAAATACGCTGCCCAAAGCTATGTGATTAAGTAAAAATGCCAAGAGGTGAATACAGGTTTTCCTAGCCCAAAACCCAGGTTCTTGGCCCGCAGTAATAGAGGAAGTTGGGTCCTAGAAGGAACCTTCCATTCTTTCTGGAATGACAAGGACTCTTCCATCTTCTCCTCAACCTAAATTATATCTGCTCGCTCTGGCTACTTTCCCCTCTCCTTAGCCCGAACTAAAACTGCATTAAGTCTTAGACATCCACATGAAAGGTATGGCTTTTGCTTTGAGCACCTTCAGCCCTTGAGGAGTTGGCCAGACTGGCCTCTTGAGATTCCCAGCCTCTATTCCCCAAATGGAAGCCCACGGGCCTGCCCCATTCACTGTCTTCCTTTGCTCTCTAAGACCCTTGCCTTCTGCCTCAAAAGCTATTTTCAGAGAAAGCTGTGAAACCATTTGTTAGAGTCTTGACATGCACAATGGTTTTTAGGAAGCTGGCATTGTAAGCCTTATCCCAGGGAGCTGTGGTCTGAAAGATAAATGACTCCTAAAGAAAGGAAGCCGGGAAATGGGGGCGTGATGTTCCAGACAGGAAGAAGATCAGGGTTGGTTGGTAACTGTCTGCTGATGAGCCAATGAAGAGAAAGGTACATATAAATCCACTGGGGATGGGGAGAGAGCTGCCTGCAGAAGCCTTGGACTCTGTTACTGCCTTTATGCTGCTCTAAGAAAAGACAGTTGAATTTTTAAAATAAATGCTTAATTTATATTGTCTTCCTTCCTCTCTTAGCCCAATGGGTTGGTTTTACTTTTGGTTAGATATTCTTAAAGCCAAAAATACTCATTCAACCAGATGACATATAAAAAAGAAATCTCCGGGGAGGGGGGCACAGGGGGAGGCTGGCAGCACATGCCTTTAACCCCAGCACTTGGGTTCAAGGCCAACCTGGTCTAAAGAGTGAGTTCCAGGAAAGCCAGGGATACACAGAGAAACCCTGTCTCAAAAACAAAACAAAAGAAAAATCAAATCAAAACAAGAACAAAACCAAAGAAGGAAGGAAGGAAGAAGAAGAAGAAGAAGAAGAAGAAGAAGAAGAAGAAGGAGAAGAAGAAGAAGAAGAAGAAGGAGAAGAAGAAGAAGAAGAAGAAGAAGGAGAAGAAGAAGAAGAAGAAGAAGAAGAAGAAGAAGAAGAAGAAGAAGAAGGAGGAGGGGAGAGAGGGAGAGGAGTAAGAAGGAAGAAGAAAAGAAGAAGAAAGAAGAAGAGAAGAAGAAGAAGAGCGAAAAGAATAAGAAGAAGCAGAAGCAGAAGTCAGAAGAAGAATAAGGAAAGAAGGAGAAGGAGAAGTCATCGCTCTAAGGAGAAATCTTCTTCTATGATGCATCAGTAGAGTCCAGCCTACTCAAGAAGAATCAGAATCAGCCTCGCCTCACTCTCAGTCTTCTCCGTCTGCCTTCGAATGCTCCTTTCGTCTCCGTTCCTTTCCGTTTTTTTTTCTTGTCTCTTGCGTGGATTTCATCCTTCTGGCACTGCTACACCATCCTTAGGATCTGGCTTCTGACACCAAGAGCACAAACAAGAATGGGCACTAGGACCCAGATAATTTATCATATCAGAGACAAAATAATCTCTCTGTGTTATACCCAGGCTGTCCTCAAGTGCTGGGATGGCAGGCATGAGTCACCACGCTCAGAAAAGCGGAGAGTTTTTGGTGGTGGGTGCATGACTCTGTGTGTGTCGTAGTCTGTCCGCCGTCGCCTGTGCAGCTCAGTTTCCAGTCTGCACTCCCCTGGCCTACACTGGACTGAGGTATGGAAACCATGACTTGCTTTTCTAAAAGTCAGCAAGAAAGATAATAGCAAAGGAGCTTCAGAGTGAATTTTACACCCTACGGAAGCCTAATATTGTCTGATAATTTTGCACCTTTGAATAGAAGTGAGAATAGAAAATAGAATAAAATAGAAAATAATGTAGAAGAGGGAGAACTCCCTTGAAGGCCAATGAATAGGGGTCAAGTAGATGATTCTCTTTAAAAATAAGATTTATTTATTTTTTATTTTATGTGCATTGGTGTTTTGCCTGCATGTATGTCGGTATGAGGGTGTCAGATCTTGGAGTTACAGACAGTTGTGAGCTGCCATGTGGGTTGCTGGGAATTGAACCTGGGTCCCTTGGAAGAGCAGTCAGTGCTCTTAACCTCTGAGCCATCTCTCCAGCCCCAAGTAGACAATTCTTTCTCATCTGCTGAAGCACCCCAGTATCTCTTGAAATAGAAACCAGAGCTTCTCAACTATGAAGTGTCTGTTTACATACAGAAAGAACAAGATAGAGGAGCTAGCATGGTTGTTTAGTAGGAAACGTTTAAGCTTTCATACAGGAAAAATATGGAATAAGAGTACGTCGAGTGTTTGAGCCAAGTCATTTAACAGCATGGGCTGGAGATGTAGCTCAGCTGGTACAGTGCGTCCTACTATGCACCTGGGTTTAACCCCCAGCCCTGCATAAGATCACCTGGGGGCACACACCCCTAGTCCCAGCTTTTGGGAGGTAGAGACAAGAAGTTCAGGATCATCTGTGGCGACATAGTGAGTTTGAGACCACGTGGGATCTCTGTCTCAAGTAAACAAAGACAAACAAAAAAATATCACCACACACACACACACACACACACACACACACACACACACACACACACACAAACAGTACAGCATCAATGCTAGAAAAAACAGAGGTTCTTATCTACAGAACATGTAATAAGTGACCTGGATACAACCTAGGATTCTTTAAACTACTCTCCAGCTATCCGGTGACATGTTGAGTATGCAGCTGTTAGTACATGTTTTCATCCCTGCAAAGGCGAGGTCCCATGTGTCTTGCTTACTCTTGCATCCTTGATAATAAGTCAATAATAACCCATCAGGCTCTCATCAGTCAGGAGTAAGAATTTAGTTTTTTTTGTTTTACATTTTTTGTTTTTTCGAGACAGGATTTCTCTCTGTAGCCTTTTCTGTCCCAGACTCACTTTGTAGATCAGGGTGGCCTCAAACTCACATCAACCCGCCTGTGTCTGCTTCTGCCTCTGGAGTGCTGGGATTAAAGGCATGCACCACCATGCCCGGCTTAAGAATTTAGTTTTTAAAGATTTATTTATTCACCCAGCCTACCTCAAAGAAGATGATGAGCAACAAAGAATCTTCTTATGGAGATGGCTTTAAATGTGGCAAACCAGCCACTGGGCAAACTGTCCTAATTTCTGCCACAGATGGAATTCTGTCTAAAAACGGGCAAGCTTGGATGCAGGCAGAGTCAGCAGCCAAACTCTACCGAAACAGGGTAAGCAAGTCCTCAATAGCTCCTGCCTTGCAAATATGTCTGTCAGATACATTGGGCCAGAAGGCTGAAGATGATGCTCCAACATTATAGAGAATTTTGGGTGACTCTTCAGGCAGTAAACTGTCTCCATCAGTTTTTTCATTTTGGAAACTGCTAACCTGCACTTTCGGTTCACTCAGGTAATTACGTTTTATTCCTTCTCTAGTCTCTGATGGGGTTGAAGACCAGATAGTTTAGTCTTACAATTAAGCTTAGTTGTTTAGGGGTTAAGATGTTTTTAGGTCAAGGTAGTTTTTTTTAAGTTAATAGAGATGAGATACGATAGATATTGATTTTTATTCAGAATTTAAGACTCACCAAGACAGGAAAGATGTTTTCTTCAAGTTTGCCAAATACAAATAGCCAAATGTAACATTTATATAATTCCTGCTTGTTTCATGGTTCTTCCTGCTGGATGTAGTTTGTTTTATTTATGTGTAATAATATAAATGTATATGTAAAAAAGAAATATAATAAAAAATAAAAACAAAACAAAACCAAAAAAAGATTTATTTATTTTTAAGTGGATGGATGTTTTGATTGCATGTATGTCTGTATACAATATGTGGGTCTGGTGCCCTAAGACTGGAGTTACAGACAGTTGTGAGCTGCCAGGTGAATGTGGGGACTCAAACCTAGGTCCTTTGGAAGAGCAGCCAGTGCTCTTAACTGCTGAGCCATCTCGCCAGCCCCAGGAATAAGCATTTGTAATAAAGTTGAAGAGCAAGAAGTTGAATAGCTAAAACTGTTTTTACAAATCACCTGTCTGACGCTTAAGCTGAGGGTATTGTGTCTTATGTGGCCCTGAGAGAGCGGAGCCTTCCACAGCCCCACTGCTTTCTCTGCCTGTGTATTTTCTCCATCTCGTGCCATCTAAGCATCACCACGTTTGTACCCAAAAGCAAAGTCCCCAAATGCATGCTAATTTGGAGCTATAATTCTGACGTACTTTGCTCACTGAGTCTCAGTTGAGAAAAATGAAAACAAAAACAATACATAGTATATGATGCTTTCTCTGAAGCCCCAGGAAGAGAGCCAGAATATAAGTGTCTCTTGTGCATGGGTCACTCAGAACAAATGGCCTTACGAGCCACGGTTCTAGGTGGGAACTATCCTATCTTTGACTTGCATGGAGCAGCTCCTGGACTCTGTGTCACCACAGAAAATAGTCCACAGTTCATAAAGCTCAAATGGATTGTTAACAGGCTCTTCCTTCCACTTGCTTGAGAGTCCAAAATGTGCAAGTGAGGAGACCTGCTAACACCCCCAAAACAGACATGTTCACTTCTTCCCAAATGAAAGTGTCACCTTTCCCTTTGTCACTCATATAGCCTTTCAGCTGACAGAGAAAGACAGTTTGCAAGAAATGTGAGAGTAAAGCCAAGTGGGACACAGACACCGAAGGTCGTAGGTGTCACCTTCAGGCGTTACCTCCCCACCACTAAGATGAGTATCGTTGCTCAGGCTCAGAAGTTAGACCTAATGACAGAAGAGTGATGGATTCTCAAGCCTTGGCCAATAGTCTAGCTCAAAAGCATCCCGTCTGTTGTCATGCCACCTCAGCGACATGCAAGTCACCCATCTTTCTGGATAAATAGAATTAAAAGAATGAGGCGCCGGAAGGATCTGGAACCCAGAGAAGCAAATGTTCCAGATAATAAAACACAGGAGTGGAGAGGTTTTGAAGAGTTCACATGTTGCGGCAATGGACCCCACTCAGAGAAACCAAGACTCAAGCTCAATTCAAATGTAGATTAAAGGAATTTATTCTTACAGCTAGCAGAAAGACAGCAAGCCTTGGAGCCAAACAGCATGCTGTGCAGAACGGGGCGGGGGGGGGGGGGGGGGGCTAAGGTGGTGTTTTAAAGACGAGACACCAGAACAGTGTGTATTGTAACTGTCCATGGAATCCACAGCTGAGCATGAAAAGTGTGGTGTTTCCCTTCGTTGTTTCTCAGTTTCCTGCTGTATCATAATAAAAAGACCATTTCATCCTTTCCCACAGCGAGAAACGATTTTTACAGAAGCAAGGGCAGCTGTTGAGACCTCGCACGAAGCCCATTATCCTATCTCATCTCACCTGCAGGCCATTATGATCTCCCAGGCATTTCAGAGCAAACGGCCAATGGCCCTCAAGGGATGCCTGGCTCCTACTAAGTTCCTTCAGTCATCACAGGGGAGCCCGGGTAAATTATAACTCAGGTCTGAGATAGAGAAGTTCATTTCTGGGCAGAGAAAAGCACAGTGCCAACTGGTTAGGGCTGGCTGTCACGTGCCCACGTATGACTCCCTTTTAAGCCCACTGAGGGCCCTGAGGGCAGGGCTTGGAGTCCAAATTCAGTGCCTGCTTCTGGGTCAGAAGCTTACTTCTCAGCGTGGCAGCTCTGTCCTGGGGACCCCTGTGCTGTCCTGTACACTAAGGGTGGACAGAAGTGACTGGCTTCGCTATCAAGGTCTGTCCCATGGGACCTGCAGCTGCATCGCTGCTGTCTGTTCTTTGCAGTCCTGACCTGACCTCAGAAGCCAACACCATGAATCTAAGCAGTCCTCTGCATAGAAACTATGTGGCCCCTGAGCACATGGACAAAGGTATGCTTTGGAAGTGTTAAGTTGTGTCTGGGGCCCTGGAGTCAAAATTGATGTCACTGTGAACAGGCTAGAGCAGGCCACAGCAAATTCTATCACTTCCGCTTTCACATTTTATCTAGAATTGACGAGTTCTTTGACTCCTAATATCATTCACTACCTTGGACCAAGATCTGAATTCTAGATCTGTAGTAATGCCCTCTGACTAGACTTTCCATAACTCCTGAAATTGATTCCAAAGGCAACCTATTAGTGCTGGATTCAGCTGGTGTCTCTTAGGGTCAGGAGGCAGAAAGTACCTCTGGTGGGTCCACTAAGAGCTCGCGCCATGCAACAGATCTAATGCAAGAAGTTTACTAGGGGATAAGAAAAGCAAAAGGCTGACTTGGAGTGGGGACCCAAGAGAGAGGGGGTGGGGAGGCAGACAGAGAGAATGAACAAGACAGAGAGAGCCACTGGGGGTGGCTGGGACCTTTGACATGCGACATGTGTAGCCATGCAACTGGTAGCAATAGTGGAAATGCGTCACACCTGGCCATGGTGAATGACAGCATAAACTGAGTCACTGAAAGGCAGGGTGGTGGAGCATGCTTGATTCCCAACAGCATCCTCTGCACAAACCCCTCCAACGGCTTCTTCCTCTCACAGAGTAAAAGCTAATGTTTTTGGTTTTTTACTATTTCTACTGCTACAGTGTTCAACAAATCCTGAGCCTAGGAATGCTCTGACCTCATCAGATGGTCTGTCCATCTGCTTCAGAGTGCCAGACTCCCACCTCAGGACCTTTGCACTGGCTATTCCAGTTACCCAGAATCCTCCTCATCCTTCCTAGACACTGTAGCTAGCTCCATCATTTTGTTGGCAATGCCTTAAATCAAACATTGTGTGTGTGTGTGTGTGTGTGTGTGTGTGTGTGTGTGAGAGAGAGAGAGAGAGAGAGAGAGAGAGAGAGAGAGAGAGAGAGAGAGAGAGAGAGAGAGAGCTCCTCCTTGGCTACCACAGTGAAAACATTAAAATTCACCCACCTGGCTGGACAGTTTATATGGCTCTTTCCCATTTTATTTCTTCTCCTCGTCACTTTCTGGGAACACACATTTTAGTTTTAAATTTACTCCCTTATTTTATTTTATTTTATTTTATTTTATTTTTTGTCTTTCTTTCCCATTAGAACACCAGTATTTCCGTGTCTCGTGTCTCTAGCACCAGGACAGTATGTGGCTAGCACAGAGGGTACTCAACAAAGCAAGAATAAATGAAAAGTCGTTTGGGCAGTTACACCTATGACTCAGTAGCCCTACCCTGCCCCTAGATGGGAACTGGGGTTCAGCAGTCATTCAACAAGTGGCTGTGCTTGCTACATATCAGCCTCTATACTTCAGGTAAAGTTTTTATTTACTCATTATGAGCTAGACAGTGTGTATATGCGTGGTACGCCCATGTGCGGGGCACTCCGCAAAGAGGTCACATTGGGACGGCTTCCTCAATAGTTTATTCTCCGCCTTTCTTTTTGAGGCAGGGTCTCTCACTGACTGGCTGCTTGGCGAGTCTCTGGGTTCTGCCTATCTCTGCTCCCCAGAGTTGGAGTTACAGGGAGCCATCTCACCCAGGTTTATTTGCAGGTCCTGGGATCTGAACTCAATTCCACGTGCTTGGACAATGAACACTTTCCCCACTGAGCCATCCCCCAGTCCCCACATTATCCTATTTTTACATGATTGTGTGAACCAAGAGGCCACGTTCAAGTGTCTGTGTCCACTTCTTTGAAGATATCTCCCACAACGCGTACAGGTGGGCTCTACTGGCGTTCTGGCACTTGGGATACCCCACTCTCCACTCAACAGGCCACTTCTTACTGATCCGGCCAAGGCACAAAAATAGTTGGACCTAGTGGATCTGGTCTTCTTTCTTGAAAGGCAGATCAGAAAACAGACCTGTGTCCTCTCCACAAGGCCCTTTACAAGGTAATCCCGGAGCCCCCAGTGTCTAGCTGCAGGTGCCACAGGCTAACAGCTTCTCCAGTTGGGGGCGATGAGAGCCATCGCTTCCCAATGTCAGAGAAGACAACACTCCTGTGGTTCGTAACAGTGCACCTACCCCAGGTCACATCTCTTAAGGCCCAGCTGAGTAGCCAAGTCCCAGGTTTTATTTGGCCATCTCTTATTTTTCCAATGGAATGTTCTGTATGTTTTACCACTGAGCTGTAGCCCCAGCCCCAAACTCTGGTTTGGCTAAGACAAATCAAGTAGCTTTCAAATACTTGTAGCCAAAGGAGTGTAGCTCAGACTGCTCAGGTACCGCCTAAGGCCAGACAGCATGGAGCTGGGACTTACTCATTTCCATGGCTGTCATTTCACTGGAACCTTTCTTTCTCAGGTCTGGTAAGAATGTGTGGGGATCCCCCACCTGATGTACTGTCTCGCTTCCACTTTTTCCACACAGGACATTTTCCTAAGGAAAATGAGGTCAGGCTAACATTCAAAGCAGCAGGGAAGATAAAGCTAAGGATGTCCAGGAAGCAGAGAGAGGCTAGCACTGCTCAGAGTATCAGAATGAGGTGTCACGGAGTGAGTGCAAATTTTTACTGAGTGTAAGTTGTAGGGGAAACAAATTCAGGAATCTCCATAGTGACAAGGTAAACAAACAGGTAAAGGGAGGGGAGGGGCCGGTAAGGAGAGGGGCTCACTTAACCATTTTTTTTGTTTGTTTGTTTGGTTTGGTTTGGTTTGGTTTGTTTGTTTTTGAGACAGGGTTTCCCTGTGTAGCCTTGGCTGTCCTGGACTCACTTTTTAGACCAGGCTGGCCTCAAACTCATAGAGATTTGCCTGCCTCTGCCTCCCTGAGTGCTGGGAATCCATCAGTGTGCCACTGGCTCAATGAGCTTTTTAAATGGGGGTTATCCATACAGTTCCTAGATCCAAACCTTGACCCTCGTCAAGGACACTATACCTCCCAGGCCTGGTCCAACAATGCAACCCAGCCAGGTGAAGTTAAAAGAAAGGTGGGTCGAAGTTTTCTCTGGGCAGATCCATTCGCGGCAGCTGCTCCCTGGGAACCACTTACGGGCTGCAGTTCCTGAAGCTCTATCTATTGACTCTGTTTATTTCTCTAATTTGTCAAGGACTGTCTGCACACTCCAGCTTGCCTCCTAAGCGCTCAGCTTCTGTTTCACCTCCCAGCCTTCACCAATTCAATTAGTGCACTCTATCCTCCCTCATTGGAGTCATTAATGAAAATACTGCTGAATGCGGAGTATAAGCCAGGTCCCTGGGGCCTCCCCTCCACTCCCTCATCCTCTAGCCTAGCTGACAATCCTCATTTCTGATCATCTTCACCCATTGTTGAAGGATTTTTCCTGCCTCTCTTTGCATTCACTCATTAATTCAATCATTCATTTGTTCCCTTGCTAGAGACTTCGCTCAGGATAGCATGGGCAAAAGGCGTGACTACTGCAAGCTATTGCTATGGTGAGATGCCGTGGGGGAGCAAAGAAGTGCAGGACAGACTATGGCCCTCAGCAATAAAAACAGGAGTAAGAATAGCCTCTGCTGCTTATAGCATCTCTCCAGGTACCTGGCTAATATTGTACAAATAGTTCACAGCCCCTGTTGGGGGTGGCCCGTGCTATTGAGGCAGCTATTGGTCAGGGTTATTAAAAGTACCGATTCTAAAGCCAAAGATTTTTATTCTTCTGGCTCTCTCATTTACTGGCTTCTCTGCCCTAAGTACCTCATAGCGTTGTTTCGGGGATTTAAATTATTCAATAAGATAATGGAGAAAAGATATTTGAAGTACTGCCCAGCATGTAATATGCATTCAATAAATGATGGCCATTATTATTTAATGTAACACAACTGTCCCATGTCAGGTATTAGAATCGGGGTTTTGCCAGCGAGAGGGTTGATTCTCAGACTGATTTACCCAAGGTTCAATGGATGATAATGAAGTAATGAAACCGCTATACTAACTCAGAACTAGATTCCAAATCCTATTTTGCTTTATTATTGCAACCTAAAAAGAAAGAAAACATGCACAGACAATTATTTCTCAAGCTAGAAAAGCAAAGACGATTATAAGGCTCAGGATATTCTCACAGCAGAGCAGGTGTTTAGTAAAGTAACAGGAAATGATGATGAAGATAAAGCAGAGGAGGGCAGAACAGTCATGATGGTGGTGGTGGTGGTGGTGGTGGTGGTGGTGGTGGTAGTGGTGGCAGCGGTGGCAGCGGTGTTGGTGGTGGTGGTGGTGGTAGTGGTGGTGGTGGTGGTGTTATTGGTGGTGGTTATGGTGGTGATGGTGATGGGGGTGATGGCGGCGGCAGCAGCGGTGGTGGTGGTGGTAGTGGTGGTGGTGGTGGTGGTGATGGTAAAAGCCTGTCATATTATAGCTTAACAGAAATCGTTAGGTGCTGGTGATGGCGCACACCTTTAATCCCAGTCCTGGGAAAGCAGAGGCAGGTGGATCTCTGAGTTTGAGGCATGTCTGGTCTACAGAGCAAGTGTAGGACAGCCAGGGCTACACAAAGAAACTGTGTCTTAAAAAAAAAAAAATCAAAGGGTGGGTAGGGAAAGAAAAAGAACATGTTAGGATGCTAGACGACAGAGGGGAGTTGCTTATTTTGTGCATAGACAGGGGGTCACTCTCTGGCTCCGGCTGGAATTCTACTTCCATACCAGAAGTCCTGGGATAGCAGATCTGTGCCGCCATGCTACACTTAGCTAGAGAGAGCTCATTTCTTAGCAGAGGAATAGGTGGGCGTGTTCATGGAGACAGTAGCAGTTTCATAGTCTTTAAAGAATAAATGTGAGTTAGCCACAGTAAGAAAAGAGAGACACCCTATGGAGAGAAAAGAAATGTCACCAGCAGAGATATGCAGATAGAAATGCTCTCTCGGGGTGTGTTTAGAAATTTCATCTTGGCTCCTACATGGTAGGTGAAAGGAAGTAGCTGGGACTGGATTAGTGAAGGAGTCATAGCCATATTAATAAACAAAGCCTTGGAAAACAGACTGGTCAAGGCATAGCTATTTCTGCCAGTTATGAGTCTTGGGCAACTTTCACTGCGGGAAGAACTTCAGCAGGGACAGATAGAAATGGGATGGAGTTTAATACCCAGCCTAGGGCAAGATGCAGAGGTCTTATGCAACTAGGTATTGAGAGTGGAGACTAAGCAAGCAGCCATATGGCCAGTGTGTAAATGCAGATGGTTAAAATGCTCAAGTGTTTTCTTCTGGTAAGTAGGACCTCCTTGAGCCCCTGAGGCCTCTTGCTCTGAACTACAGGACCTCCTTGACAGCCTGGCATGAAATGACTAATTTTTGGCCATGCTGATGAAAAGTATCTTTTGGCTAGGGACTTGAGGATTCTTTTGCTAGATTGAAAGCTGAATGGGTAGGGGAGTAGACAGATACAGCGTTGCTGATAGAGTGTGGAAAAGCAAACTGTGACCTAGTCAGCCAGCACACGCCAGCCTTGGCTATTGCTTGGGCAAGCTCCCTGCCAACAATGCTCTTCCTGCTGAGTCACTAGGACTGCAGTCGGCTTGGTCACATGACTGACCTGTTGTGTGGGAGTCTGTTTCCTTCCTGAGCAGAGAAAGGGTCTAGATTGGGACATGGGCATGGCCACTACTTTAGGTACACATCTGCCCGTCCTTTTGAGTCCCTAGTTTTTCTGTGGCTCCTAGCATCTGCTCTACCTGGTCTTGTCATGCTATAGAAAGTACCAGAAAATAATCCTTAAGAGTTGCTTCTTGGCAGCTTTTGCACAGGCGTGCCTCTGGCACCCTCTCTCCTCTCAATACAACACCCTTGCACATGAGCTCAGACCAGGTGAGGAAACTTAGAGCTTCGTCCTGCCTCTGCTGTTATGTAACATTTCCTGCTCTAAGCAGCAGCCTCCATCACTCCTGCAGATCAGCTTGGTTGCTGCCATTCCCTGGAGCTACCTCCTCCAACCCACACTTCACAAAAGGTGTGGTCCCCAAGGCAGAGCGGAGTCTCTGATGAGAGCAGGGCCCAAGGCAACTTGCACCTGTGTGACTCTGGGGACCAGGGACATGAGGGATGCTCCAGGATAAATGGTGTCCACGCACCCTTGGGCATGGGCCCTGGGTACTATCTAGAACTCTGTCCTTGGAGATGGCCCTGCTGTTGAGACAGGAGCCCAGGAAGGAGATCCTGGACCTACAAATTGGCTTGCCTGCTGGATGAAGATATTATTTCTTTTTCAAATTAGATTTATTCGTTTTACTTTATGTATGAGTATTTTGCCTGTGCGTACGTCTGTCTGTGACCCATGTGTGTGCTTGGTACTCTGAGAGATCTGAAGAAGGCATTGCATCCTCTCATATAGGTTCCAATTCCACCTCCCGGTCCTCACCCGGGTCCTCTGACCCACCCTCAGACACACTGCCAGGGAAGCACATTTTCCCTGTGTTCCTTCTAGACCTAGAGCCTCACAAGCTCTGCTGCCCTAGGTCACTAGAGCCTGGTGCTCTGCCCACAGCTCCACAGCTCTGCCCACACAGGACTCCCTCCCTCCCTCAGTTGTGTTCCTTGGTGAGTTGTCACCCCCGCAACCTCCCGAAGTCCCAGCCATAGCACTAACTATGCCATGTGGTTCAGCCTTTCCTGGTCACAAGCCACCACTATACAATGGCTGCTGCCTCAGCAGGTTGTTGCATACTTTTCTTTCCCAGAAAGTGTAGTAACTATGGCATCATGGTGAGGTCTGCCCACCTTTCTAAGTCAGGACTTTCCCCATTTCTTCTTTTCTGCCTCTTTCAGCAGAGCCGTTCTTAGAGATACAGCAGACCAACTTATTTTCACGTAGATACCAACTTCCACAGTTTCTCAAGGGCTGGGCTAGTGTTTGCTTCACTCACACAATCCTCTCCGTAGCACACAGTGCTCAGCTCTGCGAGGTGGATGCTATGCTTAGTGCTAACGAATAGGCTGAGGAACCTTGCGTATGAAGGAGTTTAAAATATAGCTGGAGCTTCATGTAAGGAAGAAGGCCCAGATTCCAACCCAGGCTGTTGGAAGGTTGGAGTACTTTCTCTCCCAGAACACTAAATCCAGTCCTTTACTAAGAACAGGAAGAGACAAACGCCGTGGGTTCGAGCATGCGTGCTTGCATGTGTGTGTGTGTGTGTACGCGCGCGCGCGCGCGCGCGCACGTGGCCGCGTGCAAGCGCATGTGTGCAGAACCAGAGGCCTGAAGAGGGACCGGAAGTCACATGTGAGATCTCAGGGGGAGGACAGCGAGGAAGAAGCAGTATTTTCTCCATGCTCCTGGATGTAGGGAACAGACTAGGAGAAGTAGAAAGGGCAGAGGTGAGGAATGAGGGCTGGAGGAAAGGAAAACAGCAAGATTGGCTGGAAAGAAGAGGAGGAATGGCTGATAGGGGAGATGGATGGGAGGGAGGGGCTGCAGAGCTGGCCAGTGGCTCAGAGGCGCAAGCCTCCCTCTGCATGGCTGTTCAGAGCCACGGGGACAGCTGCAGGGTAGGCTATTAGTGACAACAATTGGCTCAGGTTTGCAGCCTTCCTTGTTTATATTATTATTATTATTATCATTATCATTATTATTATTATTATCATCATCATTATTATTATTATTATTATTATTATTATTATTATTATTATTATTATTATTCAGGGTCTCATGGATCCCAGGCTGGCCTCAAACTCACTTTGTTGCCAAGAAAGACTTCGAACTGCTGATCTTACTGCCTTGGCCTCTGGAGTTCTGGAGTTGTGGTATGTGTCAGCACACCTAGTTTATGTGGTGCCAGGGATCCAACCCAAGGCTTCAGCTTCTTGCTTGTTAGCAAACGCTCTACCTCCTGAGCTACATCCGCACTCCCACAGACTTCTTACTGACCGATTTTTCCCAAAGGCTTGAGATGCCAGTGACCTCCCAGCAAGGCTACCCAGGTACTAGAATTTGCAAGGGGACTGGGAAGCCAAGCAGGAGATCAAGCACACGAGCTCCCTGCCACCCAGACTCAGGCATGACTAGAGTGCTGGATCTCTGACAGATGACTGGACTGGCACAGGCAAAGGACCAGGGAAGGAGGGGGGCCACCCGCAAGGCCCCAGGGGTGCCCTGTCAACAGGCAGTGCCCTTTGGAAATCAGTGCAGAGAAAACAGAGACAAAGGGTTTCCTTCCTCCTTCCTCTGTTTGCAATTCCCCAGAGGTTCTCTCGGGAGCCATGTGTTTGTCTTTAGAACGATCCTAGGCACTGGTTGAAGTTTTTAAAGGACCCTATAAACAGGATACTAGAGGGAAATAAGATTAAAAAGATGTGTGAAGGTCTGATGCTGCAGGGGTGGGGTTGCTGATTCTTCACACTGTGAACAAAGCAGAGGAAACACAGATTTTTCCATGTCGCATTTGATGGACATGGGAGCTTAGACCAAAGGCTAGATAGGGAGCCCAGGGGGATACAGGGTGAGTGGGAAGGAAGGAGGAGGAGGAACTCGGAAAAATGGAGTCATCCTGACTTGTCTTCACTTTCCCTGCCTCTCCCTTCCTCTGCGTGCTCATAGTCATCAAGTTCTTCCCCTTGCATTTATATTCTCTTCATTTCCTCTATCCCTGCCGCCCATGTTCTAAGTCCTTCCTGCCTCTCCCCTGGACATGACTCAGGGTGAGGACTAGGGCGAGGGTGAGGGTGAGGGTGAGAGTTAAGGTTAGGGTTAAGGTTTGGGTTTGGATTAGGGTGAGGGTTAGGGTGAGGGCGAGGGCGAGGGTGAAGGCTAGGGCTAGGGTGAGGGTTAGGGTTAGGGCGAGGGTTAGGGTGAGGGTTTGGGTGAGGGCGAGGGCTAGGGTGAGGGTTAGGGTGAGGGTGAGGGTTTGGGTGGTCTTCGTAGCTTCAGTTTCCCCCTCTCCAATTCATCTCTCTCACCATTTGTAGTTTAGCCTTCTAGAATATTTTTCACATCATTCTCATACTGTGTTATTCTGTTATGACCCCCTGCTCAGCTCCACTTCTTACTTTGGTGTAATGAGAAGAGATGAGCATTAATAGACTAGACCTCCTTATCTCAGAACTGTTGATATTTGGCTTAGATAACTATTCTAGGAGGCTGTTCTACACATGGCAAACCCTGTCTAGAATAACACAAAGATGCAAAGATTACTTTGGAGTATTTACCCCCTCCCCCACCACTCCCATTGGCACAACCCCAAATTTCTCCAGACATTGTCAAATGTCTCCTGGGGGCCCATAGTGTCAGTGACCTAGATACAAATCACTTCTTTGTTACCTACTGAGTTCCCTTAGGGTCATCATACAACTTTCCTGAACTTTAATTCCCTTAATACTAACACAGAGTTAAATAACACCTACCTTAGGAGCCATTGTGAGAAGTAAATAAAAGAATTCCTAGCCTGTGATAAATCATCAAACACAACACAGAGAAAAATCTGTGTTTCCTCAGCTTTGTTTCCAGTGACCCATTTGCTGCAAGTCTAGCACATACATGTTGACTGGATGGACAAATGAGCAAACAGATAGAAGAAATAACCCATTACCAAACTCAAGAAAAAGAAAATGTCCTATCTTTGTTCATTTCTTTGCAGACAGGGTCTCTTTATACAGCCCAGGCTGGCCTTGAACACTCAATCCTTCTGCCTCAGCCTCCTGAGTGCTGGGATCTCAGGCGTGCAGCACCCACCACACCTAGAACAATGCTTGCTGCTCTTCTTGATCTATTCGTCCATCCAAAAGGCCTTTGTCATTATCTATCTGTGCAGTACAAACCAGAGGCTCCTCCACAGTTTCACCCCACCCTGGGTGTATTCCCAACAGCATCTATCTACCTATTAGTACAAGTGATAAAATAGCAGTGCCTTTGATAAGCCAGGGTTTGACAAAGGGAAACAGAGACACCCAGACAAAGGAAACTGAACTGTACTCAACCTTTTGTTTGTTTGTTCTGTTTATTTGTTTGTTTGTTTAATCAGACATGAGTTTATACTGGAGGATAGGACACTCAGTCCTTATCACCTGTCAACAGCTCACATCTGAACCAGAAGGACAATTAGATTTCAGTGGACATTTTGGAGGGGGACATTCAATCCATAGCAGGCTTCATATGAGCTTCTGGATGTAAGGGGGGTGGGCAGAGGGAATGCTGCACTGTCCCTAACTAGCATGGTGCGGATGCTCAGAAAATATTGATTATCTAAGGACTAAGAGATGAGAGAGGGAGAGAGGGGGGAGGGGTGGAGGGAGGGAGAGGGAAAGAGAGAGCAGAGGGGAAGCAGGAGAGGAGAGGCTGCCAGATTTATCCATTGGATCTCTAGGGAACATTTTAACATGGATACTCCTCTTGTTTTTTTGTTTTCCCTCTTTTGGTTCTATATTAGTTATTTTTCTGTCATTGTAACAAAATGCCTGAAAGGGAATTTTAGAACCAGAAACAACTTAAGATAGTTGGTTTTTGGCTACAGTTCCAGAGGGGACTGTTCCATGGCAGCTGGGGAAGGACAGGCATGGCTGCAGGAACATTTTTATACACACAGGAATCAAAGGGAGTGACCAGTACAGTATGGTGAGGTCATACACCCTCAGAGTCCATTTCCACCAGCAAGACTCGCCTCCTAAAGGTCCCAGACAGGGCCACCAACTTAGGACCAAGTGTTCAAATGCATGAGCCTGGTGGGGTGAAGGGGCGTGTTTCTTATTTAAACCATGACTTCTGTGACTCCACTCTCCCTTAAGGCCACTCTTCTCTCTCTCTCTCTCTCTCTCTCTCTCTCTCTCTCTCTCTCTCTCTCTCTCTCTCTCTCCTCTCTCTCCTCTCTCTCTCCTCTCTCTCTCTCTCTCTCTCTCTCTCTGAGTTCCTCTACCTGTGGCCATCTTTTAAAAAGTTGCTCAGTGGTCTCCTTCTCCACGGTTCCTTCCACAATGACCCGGGTACTCAAGCACCGCAGCCATTGCTCACAGTCTACTTGGCCCTCGGCTTCTGGATTCTGGGAATCTCCCTTGACTACGCTGTCACTTTAGAGGAGGGATTGGACTTGTCTCCTTCATCCACCCACTCAAATCCACAGCCGGAAATCCAAGCTCAAGAGGTGTGGGAGGGGAAAGCCCGGTCCCTCAGCGAGGGCAGACTGCACTATGGAGCAGACTAGAAGTCCAGGCCACGGCCCTGGGGGCCAGGCTCCTCTGTGAGGCGAGGTGTCCTGTGGCAGGGTGTTGGAGCTTAGAGAGAGCTCAGTGTTCAGTGACACAGCAGAGTGCAGGAGGGGAAAAAGTGTCCAGATAAAAGTAAGCTGGGGCAAGAAGAGCCTTTCTAGCAATCTTCCCATCTCATTGCCACCACACGCAACCTCCTCAGGCGAGGGCCTCTTCCAAGATGTTTTCAGAGGAGGGACGGGCTCACAGAAGAGAAGGGAGGCAGACCCTGCTGCAGATGATGGAGAGAGGGCCATTGCCTTGGGTTAAACTACATTCTGAAGATCAAGAGTCCTGGCTCTGACTTCAGACTATAATGGACCTGACCCCTGCATGACTCTGAAAGGTGACTCCAGTTTTCGAAGCCTCAACTTTCTTCTTTGCAAAAATGAAGGTGAAAGGCCGTTAAATAAGGTAATCCATGCTCGGTACCCAGGACACTTCAAAACAGACACTGAATAAGCCCTAGGTTTGTGTTAGTGATCACTCTTATCTGCAGCAGTTTTCCTGTTTAATTTTCATACCTCCTCTTTAGGCAAGGGACAATATGCACGCAGTTACTTGCTCAAGTCTACGTCCGTTTATATTTGATAATCTCCTTCCAAGGGTCCTGTCACTGTTCTGAACTCTGGGGACACCACAGCAAATAAAACCACCAAAACCTCTGCTCTCAGGCTGGAGAGTTTGTTGCGAGGTTGACAGCACATGTTGCTCTTATCCTGTATTCAGTTCCCAGCACCCACATCTGGCCACTCAAAACTGCCTGCAAAGCTCCAGGGGATCTGACATCCTTTCTAGCCACCATGGACATGGCACATGCATGTATGCACACATAACTGAAAGTAAAAATATAAACTTAAACAAAACAAAGCCAGGCAGTGAACAGAAAGTATGCGTGATCATGAAATGCTGTGCACAGAGACATGAGAGAAACAATAAAGATGGGGCGGTGGGGGATGGGAGGCTGCTGGTTAGAGAAATATATATTGTGAAAAGATTGAGCCAAGGCCCAGAAAGGCTATGGCACAGGTGCATAGACCTCCAAAGAAAGAACATTCCGGAGAAAGAGGTGCCGGGGTGCAAAGGCTCTAAGCATGAACCAAGTGCTGTTAGTTTCCATGTTGGTGGGTTCCGCACCTTCAACTATGGACTCCAACCAGCTCAGATCAATACTGTATGAGGGGAAGTGTGACTGCACTGAACTTGTATAGGATTGTCTTCTCATGGTTATTCTCCTGCAGCCAGGATAACAGCACTTCCCACAGCATTTCCCCTGTATTTGGCATCATAAACAAGCAAGGTGATTTAATATACAGGAAGATGTTGTAGGTTGTATGATGGGACTTGAGCACCTGCAGGTTTGGGGATCTTCAAGATAGTGTCTTGTAGATACAGATGGAGGACTTCACCAGGGCGGAATTAGAGGCCAGAGTTGTCAAAGACTACAGGGAGGGGCCAAGGAGGTCAAGTATTACTGCACATTGTGGTGTTAAAAGCTGTGACCTAACTCCAGTTCTGCATCATCCCAGGCTCCCAGATGACAGGCTCCTGCTTCCGGGTGGGTCATCCAGGAAGGGCTTTGAGGAACTCAAGTTAGATACCAGGAAAGGGCAAAGAATTCCAGATGTTAATAATTGTTTTGTGGCTTTTCTTTTCTTTCTTTCTTTCTTTTTTTCTTTTATGAGACAGGGTCTTTCTGTGTAGCCTTAGCTGTCCTGGACTCACTTTGTAGACCAGGCTGGCCTTGAACTCACAGTGATCCACCTGTCTCTGCCTCCCGGTTTCTGGATTAAAGGTGTGCACCACCACGCCCAGGTAGCGTGGCTTTTTTTCCAACCTCAAATTAGAATATGAGTTTGAAAGGTATATGATCAGGTTGACGAGTGAAGGTGCTTGCCACCAAGGCTTACAACCTGAGTTCAAGCCCCAGGACCCACATGGTAGAAGGGGAGAACCAACTCCTGTAATACATCCTCTGACCTACACACACACACACACACACACACACACACACACACACACACACACACACCCATGCACACATATACACACTCATGCACACATGTGCAAACAGACATATACACACACACATAAATAAAATGCTATTTAAAATAAATTTAAGTGCATGATCAAATAGAGCAGGCTGAGAGCCAGATGTAGCACACATCTGTAATCACAGAACTGGGAGGTGGAAGCAGGTGTACTGTGAGAGTCCAGGCCAGCCTGGATTACATGTCAAGACTCATTTCATACAAGAAAGTTTACTATCAAATGGAATATCTAAAACCAAGAAACCAGGGCAAATATGTCTTGATTGCCCAAGCCAGAGAATGTCTTTAGCTGACTCTGACAGGTCCCTTCACTGGCCTGGGAATGCGGAAACTAGTTTTCCTGAAAACCCTCTACCTGCTAGGGCAGCGATAAAGTCCAAATGGGCAGAATGCAGCACCAAGAGATGGCGGGGGGTGGGGGGAGGCTCCAGAGACTTAGTCCTCATTTCAGGTCAAGTTTTCCACCTGCAGTGTACCCATGGCTGTCTGCCTTGGATTCCTTCCTCTGGGAAGAAGGCATCCATCTGGCCACTGTCTTTAAGAGTATTCTAGGACTGGAGCAAAGCATCTCTTGAAAGGGCTGGCTGCCACTCATATAATTACAGGGTGCACGCACAGGGTCGTTATGATGTCATGGGCCTGTGCAGGCAGAGCTGAAGGAGGAAACTGCTTACTTTGGGGGAGGGGCAGCACCCTTCCAGGCCAGTGTAGCATGCTAAGTGTCTTTGCCAAGGTAAAATGCTTGACCGGAGACTTGAAAAGTGAACTTTGACCTGCCCTTTCACAAAGGATTTGGTTCCCCAGGCTACAAGACTCCTCTTTTGAGTCCATGAAACATGAACAGCAGGGACATACTTCTGACAGAAAGCAGCACGGAGCCCTGGGAGCTTGTTAAAGGTGTTGGGGGAGGGGCAGGGGACATATAAGTGTTGAGAAGAAAAGTAGTTGTGCCAGTGCCAAGTGAGGGGTCTAGGGGTCATTCTGGAAAGAGCTATGGGCCTGCCATCTAGGGTCTCTCATTTCCCAATACTACGCAGCAGCTGAGTGGCCAGAGAAGTTCAGTTGATGAGGCTTGTCTCCAGATTTTGTGTTTTCTTGTTTGAGCCAGGGTCTTGCTTTGTAGGCCAGGCTGATCTCAAACTCATTGTGTAGTTTAAGCTGCCATTGAATTCTCTATCCTCCTGTCTCAGTTTCCCAAATGCAGGGTTACAGGTCTGAGCCACCATTCCCAGAGTGTCCTCAGGCTTTTTCCAGAGAAAGAACATAGTTGTGTGTTCACACTCAGGTCTGTAGTGCTGTGGCTTTAAACAGAAGAGACTTCGGGGCCTCAGCAGAGATGGGGTGGCTCCTGCTGGAGCTGAGATGAGGTACCTGTGTTTGCCATTAAGAAAATGCTCAGCTGGGCATGGTGTGCACACCTGTAATCCCAGCACTCTGGAGGCAGAGGCAGGTGAATCACTGTGAGTTTGAGGCCAGCCTGCGTCTACAGATTGAGTCCAGAACAGCCAAGGCTACATACACAGAGAAACCCTGACTTGAAAAACTAAAACATCAAAAACAACAACGAAGAAAGAAAATGTTCTACTGAATAGCTCAGTAGCAAGTGCCATCAAACCTGACAGGGCTTTTCACACAGACAGCAGAAAAACATTCTGAAGGGAACAGTTACTTACTCCTGAAATGTGGAGGTCTAGAGGTAAATTATACAAAGAAAGCTGGGGACAGAGAACCGAGAACCGGAGTTTTACCATCAGAAGACCATCATCGCAAGCTGCATCAATGACTTGGTGTCCCAGTCCTTCCAGCTGAGCTTTTCTCACTTAATTACATGCTCACAGGGCTACAATTTCAAATCCTGGCAGCCATGTTCTATGCAATCACAGACTAACAAACAGGCTTTTTACTCGTGCCCCCAATACTTGGTTAGAGACTTTTGTGGCCATCCACCCAGCTCCCTCTAATACTTAACGCTTTTACTATACCACTTCAGGTCCTTTCCTCAGTGCCTGTGAGTTACTGTCCAACTTCGGTCATGGTTAGGAGCCATTGACCACTCATGGCCCAGACGCTGTTCAAATCGATAAGCTTTCTTGTTCCTTCTTTGAGGTTGTAACTATCCTTCTACCCGCCCCCCAATGTTACATGGGCTCGAGTAGGGATGCTGACTAGATTGTTTTGTTTTATGTTGAGTACGTACATCTGGGCACGTGTGGAGGCCAGAAGAGGGAATTGAATTCCCTGAGACTGGAGCTGTAACAGCTGTGACTTGTCACTTGAAGGCTGGGAATTGAACAAGGACCCTCTGCAAGAGGAGTTGGCGCTCTGCACTGCTGAGCCATCTCTCCAGCCTTCATGACCGGATTTTGCATCTCCAGTGTCTTTCGAGAGTTGAAGGTGCCATGTCAGCATCTGACCAAGATTAGCCTTCGTTCTCTTCACTCTGCCATGTTCTCTGTGTGTCTGGGTTTTCAGTAATGGAATCAGTGTTTATGAAACACGCTATCAGCAGGCATCATCGAGGACAGAAAACCCTAACTCCGGAGCACTCACTTTTCCCACCTTCACAAACCAAATGTTAATTCCAACAACAAGTTCCTATGAGAGCGCCTAGCAAGCTTGGAGTGTGGCCAGGCTTGAAGTATAACGCCTGTGCCAAAGCCTCCACTTTACCAGGTGGCAAAGGAGAGTTAAAGGGTGAGGTCACCATGTCAAAACATCAGCATGACCTGGACATCCCACTCTGAAAGTGTTTATTATTTGTCTCCTGTTTCCGATGTCAACAACCCAGCTCTAGCTGCCGTCTTTCTTGGGTTTGGGGTGGTCAATTGCAATAGTCTCCCTTCCTAGTCTCATATCTAGTGAGGTGAAATAGCCTGGCAAAAAGCAATTTGATGGAAAGGGGATTTGCTTTAGCTCACAGCTTCCCAGTTACAATCCGTAGCAACAGGGACATCAGGGTGGCAGGAAGTTGAAACAGCTAGTCACATTACACACACAGTCAAAAGCAGAGAGAAATGAGCGTGTGTGTGTGTGTGTGTGTGTGTGTGTGTGTGTGTGTGTGTGTGTGTGTGTTCATGCTCTCCTCTTGCCTGCTTATGCTCAGCTCCATTTCTCCACCCTAACACAGTTCAAGAGCCCTGCGTAGGGAACAGAGCCAGCTATAATAGGTAGGTCTTCCCACGTCAATTAACTTTATCAAGACAACTCCCCACAGAAATGTCCACAGGCCAATTCGATGTAGATAAGTCCTCATTGGGACTCTCTTCTCAGGAGAGATCCCAAGTTGTGTCAAGTTGACAACTGACGTTATCATGCCTCCTATGGCCACAACGGGCATCACATCGCTCCAGCCAGCCTGTCCCCACTCTGCTGACTAAATGAACTTTTCAAAACTCAGAGTAGATAAAGTCACCCCTGCTTGAGAATATTTGATATCTACTTAAAAATAAAAACAAATTACTGTGACCTACACAGCCAGCATATACTCTACCTGATGGGTTCCCCCAATAGTTTTCACTTGGAAGTAATTTTACCTCACAAGCGATGGTTGACAACATCTGGTACCATCCTTGATTGTCACAATGGGTGCCGAACTATTGCATCTAATTGGCAGAGGCTGGTGGTGCTGCTAAGTGTCCTTAGTGCACAGGATGGTCCCCAAGAACAAATGATTGTCTGTTCCAAAATGTCAATAGTGCCAAGATTAAGAACCCAAAGCTTGAACCCACTTCCTGGGAGTGACTCTACTCGACCACCTGGACCTAAAGTTGGTTCCCATCCTCTGATGTCCTTCCTAGTGCTAGCTACACCCAGATGTTCACACAGGTGTAGTTAGCTCGCATAGCAGGCTGGAGATGTGTGTCTTCTTAAGCCTGGTTGCCTCAGCATCTTTCACCTCGTAGATGCTTAGTAAGCAACAGTGGGAAGAAGATGGAGCAGAGGGGAAACAAACCAAAAGAGCATCCCCGTCGCTCTGTCGGCTTCTCACAGCCACAGTTCCCATCCCTACGTCATGTGGAAGATCAGCCTGTTCCATTTGTGACATCTTAGAGGACAAGCAGAGTGCGCTTTGCAGACTTTAACAGCTGGGGTGGGGGGTGGGAGGCTGGCAGGAGACGTCTATCGGGATAGGCTTCGTTTCTGCCAAACAAGGGCACAAGGCCGGGTAAAATCACGTCTGTTCCAGCACCAGCTGCTTCCTCAGCATCTTGCATAGTGCCTAGAAAGAGTGTATATGAACGAGTGGATAAGTATCAGAGAACACAAGTACCCTGACGCCCACTTCTCTAGCAGCCCAGAAACCCAATTCATTGAACCAGCTCCCAGTTTTAGCTTTTGCTCTTATTACCCATGTTCCCACTGGAAGTTCCTCACACGAAGAATTTCTTTTCTGTCACCCAGAGACCTGGCCAACGCTCTCAAAATAACCATCACCCACCAGCCTTCACCCCAGCTACTTCCTAGGGCTCCCGGCTGGCTTCCTGCGAGCTCTGGGCCTGAGCAGCAGTGTCGAGGCTTCTATCACATACTCCTTCTGGGGAAGACTCCTGGAAGTTTTGCCTGGAAGCCCCAGAGGTGCATATCATCTTGTTAGCACACAGAGTGGAGAAGACTCGGCTTTTTCCTGCACCTGCTTACTCTGCTCAGTTGCTTAGCTTGCGGGAGCTTCTTTGTGGAACGGGCATAGGTTTTGTCAGAAGGGATTGAAAAGAGAGCCCAAAGTCCAATACACCACTTGGCATAAATCATTTGTCTTCTTTAGCTTGGGAAAAACTTATTGGGTAGGTCTCAGGTCTGTCAGGTTTTGGGTTTTTTTTCCCCTATAGAGTCTACAAACACCATCGCCAGTAAGAAATCTTATACAATAAATGTACCATTTCAAAGCCCAGCTCTCTCTCATCTCACCCCTACTCTCCTTTCCCTCTGCAGCCGCCCCCCTCCCACCTCACCCCCGCCAAAAAAAGAAAAAAGAAAAAGTGGCTCTTTATTCTCATCAGCCCCACCTAGTGGTACTTCACATACTTAATATTCCTATTGTCTTTCTGAACATTTCCCCTAAACGTACCCTTCTGTGCTGATTGTTTTTAATCTAGCCTACTCTAAAATCAAATAGAAATATTTTAAATATTTACCAATTCATTTCAAGATGATGATAATACGCCCATTAAATGCTTCACACATTTTGACTGAAAAACAGTATTTTCCAAAGCAAAACAAAACAAACAAAAAAAACCAAAAAAAAAAAAAAAAAAAAAAAAAAAAAAAAAAAAAAAAAAGAAAAGAAAAAAAGAAAGAAAAGAAAAGAAAAAAATCAAAACCTTATGAAGAGTGAAAACTTTTGTTCGTGTTAGTGCTTGGTTTCACAAGAAAATACCCAAGTTTTCATGTCCATTCTGTACTCAATCTTTTTCGATGTTCTGGCTGAAACCTATGCTTGGCCTCATGTAGCTATGAAGTTAGGGAAGAGGCGTGTTTTAATGTCTTTCCAGATGACCGTGTGCATTCTTCTCTGATGCCACATCCAGACCCAGGAAGTTATAGTTTCATGAACTTTAGTTGAAACAAAGAATTAGAAGAATCTACAAACATCTTATACTATGTCATGATAAAAGCCACTAGACTATCTTAAACTGTCATAGGATCCCCCTCATTTTCATGTGTGTGTTGTGGATATGCATATATGGTTTTGCACTTACATGGTATTAGGATAAAGCTGTGAAAGGTACCTTGGCGGGTTGGAGTCAAGGAATGCCACAAAGTCACAGCATGCAACAGATCCAGCACAAGAGCTTTATTAGGGGAGGGGGGGGAGAGAGACAGACAGACAGATAGACAGACAGACAGACAGACAGAGACAGACAGAGAGAGACAGAGACACAGAAAGAAAGAGAGACAGAGACAGCGCGGCAGAGAGACCAGGAAGTAGAATGAACAAGAAAGAGGCAGAGACAGAGATCTGGGGTGGCCAGGATCGTTTAAAGGGGGGTGCCTGTGGCTATGTAATTCAAAAGGACTTGGCAGTGGGGGGTGGCATGGGGCGGTGGGGGGAGAGAGGTTAGGAGGTGGGACGGTAGAGGGGGCGAGGATATAAACTGTTGCTGCTGAGTTAATGAAAGGCAAGCTGTCAGAGTGGCAAGTTCACAATACACAGGAGCGTGCAAGCATGTGTGTAAATATGCATGTGGAGGCCTGAGGTTGATGTTGGAAATCATCCTTGCTCATTCTTCCATCTTAGTCAGAGTCAGGGTCTCTCAATCAATCCCAGAGCTTGCTAATATGGCTAGTCTTGCTAGCTTCCTCTGTTGGGGTCCCATGTCCCCGATACAGGAGTTATGGGCAGGCTGCCATCACACGCACTCAGCATTTATGTGGGTATCTGAAGATCCGAATTCAGCTGCTCACACTGGTGTGTGGCAAGCGCTGCTACTGCCAAGCTATTTCCCCCAGACCCTTCTGTAAATGAATCTTTTTTTAATGAATGATTTTGTAACTTCATTCACTGTTATTTGGACAATACTGGCTCGTTTACTCATATAAGTAAATATCATAAATATTGAAACATTTCATTATATGACATCAAAAACCCTCATTAATGTGGCTATCAGTCTCATCTAAAAAAGAAAAAAACCCCAAAACTACCAAGTATCAAGAAACTTTAACTGTCAAGCTCATGACACATTTTCAGAAATTCTTATTATCATATAAAAGCTAAACTTCTATTAACTGCCAGTAAATAGCTGTTTTACTTGAACTGGCAACCTTACTTCATTCATTTCTCTTCAAGAAAATACTTGCAAAATAATGGAGGCGGGAGACCCGTAGTTTGATTGACAATCATTCTTCTAAATAAAAATAGTATTCCATGAGAAGCAGCCTTCAGGTCCACTTACAACTCTGCCAGTGTATGTGCATCCCCCAGACACTCTTACGGTCTCCGTGGGCACCCACACTCACATGGCATCCACTCCACAGCAGTAAAACCAGCAACAGAAGCCTCTGCTTTCTTGCCATCTTGAATTCTGCACAGCTTGAGTGTTGATATGAACTTTCATCACACAGAATGTTTAAAAGACGTCCTGGGGGGGGGGGTGTCACGCCATAATGTATCAGTTCAGGACTTGATTCCCTGCTTTGTCAAAGGCATTCTTAGGTGGAGCTTACATCTCTTTACCCACTGACCCTGTGGTGAAGCACACAGGAACAGTGTCCAGTTTGGAGCTCTACCATGGGCTAAGACTTCACCCACCATGTCAGCACACTGCAAAAGGCAAACCACTATTGAATGTGACTGGCAACACAGTTTTATGGGAAGAGGAGTGTCGGATACAGGGTCAAGCTAATTAACCCAGGCTGGCTTAGAATTCATTATGTAGCCGAAGATAACCTCAAAGCTATAGCAAGCCTGTGTTCGCCTCCTAAAGGCTGTTGTGAAAATAATTTTCATGCCTGGTGTGAAAATAATTTTGATCCCACAGATCCCAGGGATGAGTAGCCCAAACTTGGAAAGCTGCTGTTGTAAGACAAACTCCTAAGACGGATTGTGGAGGCTTATGCTATGACTTTAAAATAGTTTGCTCAGAGAGAGGAACAAGTAAAAGGTCCACTGTGTCTAGATTTGATTTCCTTATCCCCTCACTACGTACATTTCCCATGATTCTCTCATGGTAAAGGAAAGATTGGCAGATCAAAGAACCTCTCTCCATGAGAAATTCCAGATGACAAGAAGGCAGAGTGCTCTCTCTCTCTCTCTCTCTCTCTCTCTCTCTCTCTCTCTCTCTCTCTCTCTCTCTCTCTCCCCCTCTCTCTGTCCTTACAGTAGGCAGAGAATTTAAACTCATGCCCAGGCTGCCCCCAGTGCTTAGGGTCATCTTTGTCACCAGCATCCAGGGACTTACTCATCTTTCAGGGTATTAAATTAAAACCATGCTTCACCTGCTGTCTGTGCCTCCTCCCACATCTCCCTCTTCATAGAAATGGTAAAGACATAAATATAAATCTAGGCACATATGGAAATTTATATTCAGATCCTCATAGTGCTATCATTATTGCCTTACCTTATTTTCCCCAGTATATGATAAACTCGAAAAAGACAGTGCGTACTTTCTGTCTCCTTCACTCTCACAACTCTCTGTAGTCTTTAAACAGAGACGACCTGTCTGTAAGCATACATTTTCAGGCAAATACTTTTACAGGGTGATGTGCCTCTCCACTCAGCACCATCTTCAAGGCCACTGTTTATCCTGAATACCTCCCTGCTAACCTACTTTATGTTTGGATATGGAAAGCCCCCCATCCCTTGCAGGCTTGCGTGTTGATTGCTTGGTTCCCAGACAATGGTTTGTGGTAGAAATGTCAGGAGGCAGGAACTGGCTGAAGGGAGTGGCTCACTGAGGGGGGTGTGTACCTTTGAAGATGATGCTTGGTTCCAGGTACGCTTCCTTCCCTCTTCTTGCCTGCCTTGAGGTAAAGAAGATCCCTCACCACAGACATGCTTTCACTGCCAAGTGTGTGGTCAAGAAGCCATAGAACAAACTCTCTGAAACTGCGAGCCAGCCTCATCTTAAATACTTGTCAGGTATTTGTCCACAATGACAATAACTGACAGAAAAAGAAATTAGGACCAGAGAAGCACGGTTGGTGTTGTGGATCTAACCTTGACTGCAAGCTTGGATTTGGGAGTTTGGAGTATAGGCTAGAGAAAATCTAGAATACAGCGGCAAGAAAAGCCTCATGAGTGGTTCTGGTGGGAGTCCAAAAGGCCAGAATACAAACAGAAATGCAGACAGAGAAAAACAAGCTTATGAAATCTCAGGTGAGTACGTGGATTCGATCAGTGACTGGATTAGAGGCCATGTATGTTACATGCTGGAAAAGCAATTAGTCTGCATTTTGTGTTAAGAGACTCTCAGTGAGGCTGCATTTTAAAATAATGCACCAGTTAATGTGGCAGAGAGAAGGTTAAGACAGGATAGCTTTTAAGCCTTGACATGGTTGTTGTTGGCGGCTTATAGCTAGGTTTACAGTAAGAACCGGCATCAGATTGCAAGCATAAGGACTTGAAAATGTATAGCAGAGTCAGAAAAGAAGCATGTGTTTAAAGTTGTTAGGTTACTATCCTTAAGAGGAAAAAAGTACTTTGCATTGGAACAATGGGGGAAAATGCCTTAAAGGCATCTCAGGAATTGGCCAAGCTCCATCATCAATAGGTACAAGTAGGGAAGCACAGTAGAGCTGGGGACATGGGTGAGGGAAAGCTGGCCCCAAGGACATGAAAGCAGGCGAGCTGACACTGCCCCTTACTGGTTGTGGCATTGGGTTAGCTAGCCAGGGCAGTGCTGGAGAGCTCACTGGGGTTGTGAGGGTGTAGGAGAGCTGGTGGGCTGACCAACCTAGCTACCACCCAGGTCCAGATCCAGGGCTTTGAGTTGGACCACCCCAACATCTACCCGACCTATGAACTGCTGGAGTGAGTATGTAAGGGCTGGTCCTGCCAGTCCAAAGCTGCACAACCTCTATGACCCAGGGCAACAACAGACTATCTGAGAGGAGTCTCAGTGAGGATCCAGTATTGAAGCCAGAGGCCTCGAACCAGACCAGATGACTCATTGCAACAAACATTTGCAATTGAAGATGTGTGGACAAAGGACTATACTGTGGGACACGCTGACACACTGCAGCTTCCACGATGAGATGTTTCTGTTGTGGTGGTGGTGGTAGTAGTTTGTTGTTGTTTGTTTTTGTTTTCTTTTGTGGCAGATGTGGCAAGGGCAGCAAGCTGATACGAAGGGTTTAGGGGATAAATGGGATAGGAGTGCATGGTGTGAAATTCATAAAGAATCAATAAAAAGTTAAAAAAAAAAAAAAAAAGGTCCAGGTAAAGTTTTAAGTCTCCCAAAGGACTTGGCTCTGAGGAGAGAGAGCCAGGGTTCCCTGTTTGCATAAGGTCTCCTAGATAACTACTTCCCCAGATTCATCTGCCACCTTCTCAGGTCCAAGAGGACACAGCCACCCTTTGAGGTGGCAATTGACTTTTCTCCATGTGATGCTGACTTTTGAAGATATAAAGAATTTAAGAGTTATGGGACCACAGAGGTTTCCACAAGACTCCAAAGGAAGGCCTGGCAGAACAAACAAAGCATATGACAGGATGAGGATCGTTGCAGGCAGCAGAGAGGATAAAGCATGGATGGGTGAAGGAGAAACCAAAGCCTCAGTGGAGATTCCAGGGTGCTGAGGGTACCAAACACGTGGGTGTCTGTGGAACAGCATCCTCCAAACGGAAACATCTCTCCTGGAGGGAGGGTTGCTAAGATACAAGGGGTTCCAAATTAAGCTTTCCTGAAGATTTAGGAAATGAACAATTCACAAGTCTCAGAAATTACAAGACTCACAAAGCGCCTTCTTCTCCAATTACATACACAGCGAAGATGGCTGACGGGAGAGGGAACTCTAATCCTCTGAGCTGTCTGCATGTCCTACAGAGACCTCCAGAGATACAGCACTGTAAGTTGGACCTCAATCTGCTGTTGGCTTTTGGGTGATGCAGCAGTGCTGAGTCTTCCATGTTCTTGTGAGTACAATAAACTCACCGATTCACCAAAATGGCCTTTGGTAGACTCATTTCTTTGGCTGTCCTTGGTTTCCTGTCTGTAGTAAGAAGTTTGTTCACATCTTTCCCAGAAAAGTCGCACAACAGGAAAACCCTGAGCAATAAATGGAGACCTTGTGGACTACATGAACACCACGGGGCAGAGCTGCTTGACCCTTTGGGAGTTTATACCATGCTACTACACGCCCCACATGCTGTAGAACTTCGTATCTATCCTGTTGGACTTTGGTCTTGCTTTGGCTGGATGCTTCCATGATTTCCTCCTATTCTTCCCTTTGGGGTGGAAATGTGACCTGGTCCCATCATATCTTAGAAATATGCATGTTCTTGAGTCTCAGAAGAGCCATTCACTTAGGACTCTTGAACAATACTAGAATTGCTAAGACTGAGCACTCTTGGACATAAACTGCATTTATTCTATATCATGAGATGGGTGAGAAATCAGTGGGGAGGGGCGTGGGGGTACCCGGGGGATGGGGGCAGAAGTGACAGAATGTTATGATATGTGTAGGAAGTGTTCCTCAAAAGGCTTATGTTTGGCCTGCTCTTCAGATAGTGGCGCTATTTTTGAAGATGGAGGAAACTTTGGGAGGCAGTAGTAGACATAACAGGGAACTGTGGCACGCTGTTGGAACTGATGCCTGGTTCCCAGGCCCTTGCTCTTTCTCTCTCTTCTTCCCAAACACCCAAGCTGCAGCAGCTCCTCAACGGTATGTTCCCATAGTAACACCATTCTACTTAGGTACATGGCGCCAGCAACGCAGGACAGAACCCTCTCACACCACAAGCCGTGATGGCCCCTCACATTATTTCTCTCAGAGACTCTGTCACAGCGTCAAGAAAAGCAACCAACAGAACCAGAGTTGAAACTGCCACTCACATGGCATCCCAAACTGCAGTGGGTGTCAGTACCTATGTATGAGAGGATGAGGCTGGGTCTTTTCTTGGGAGGTGGAGCAGTGAAGAGCTTTCTTGCAGGCATGAGGGCCTGGGTTTAAGTCCTGGCAGCTACGTGCAGAATAGCCAAGCACGTGAAAAAGTAATACATGTTTGCAGTCCCAGTGTTGGGGAAGTGGACGCAGGAGGATCGCTGGGGCTTGTTGACCAGTCAGTCTACCCTAATTGGGGATGCTCTAGGTTCACTGAGAGACCCTGACTCAAAGGAGGTAGACTGTAAGGAGTGACAGGAGTCCTGAATGAATATGTATTATTGCCATACATTATTGACATATTGACATAGGGCATAGCCATAGCAAGGATCCAATGCTTCAGACCTATGGGAATGGCTAAGCTTTACCTCCAGGGGAGGTTCAGAGGAGAAACTCTTTCTCTAGTCTGAGTGCAAATGTTGACAGTCTGTGATGAAAACACCCACCACCCCTCCCCCTAACACACACACACACACACACACACACACACACACACACACACACACACACGAGTTCGTGGCCTGAAAACTACTACCTTATAGAGATTAGCTATGCCCCCTCCTTGCTCAACTGTTTATAATAACCCCGCTTGTTATCTTTCTGTAGTAGCCCTGCCTCCTTGTTCAGCTGTACACAATGACCCTACCTCCCTGCTCAGCTGTATATAAAAAACACACTGAGTTTCCAGGGTGCTAGAGCTTCTTCAGCTCGGGGCCCAGATCACCTAACCCCGGATTCTGTGTGTCGGCCCTTTCTTCATTCCCTCACCAGCTACCCCTAGTCAGGGTTTTTCAGCATGCAATCAGTGCAAGGATATGGAAGTAGGTCCTCCAGGATGACACCCGGACAAGATTGTTCTCTGGACTCCATATGCACCCAAACACACACATCGGATGTTCTCAAGCAAGAAAATCAAGTATAGCTTTAGATATGGGAAAAGGCAGAAGTTGTGTTGGGAGTTGGGGAAGGTAGGTTGGGAGAGCCCCACAGGTCATGCCTGAGGAGTACAGATCCATCCTTACAAACTCTGGGTGTCATGCCATTAGATGTGACCCATTCCATACGTCCCAGGGCTGATCCGATGTCCTACTCCTTTCTTCCAAAGGAGTGCCCAGTGCCTACCACAGCAGGTTGTCCTGATTGGATGGCAGCGGACGGGTGATCTGGGCAGACACCTACCCTGCGTCCCACTACTCTTCCCTGGGCTAAAATGTGCTCCTGACCTCACTTCCCTGTGCCCAAAACGTGTTCCCCAACTTCAGCCGGTTGGACGAGATCGGGTGGGGATTGAGGGCTCACAGGATTAGCCATCACCCTTGAATGAAACACGTTCCACAGTCAGGTAAGCAGGGTGTGGTAGAGGTGGGCCCTGCCCAGCTTCTTTCTGAAGGGCTGTAACCTCAGGGCTGTCCTAAGAGCTTGCTGTCAGCCCATCCAGGCCCTGACGTTCCAGCACATCTCCCCTCCTAGAACTTTCTCTGCTCAAACATCCTCCCTAGGTACTGCTTCTACAATTTGCTGGTGGCTCACATTCTGGCCACCTCTCCTTTGGGAGGAGGAATAAAGAAGAGTGCTCTGGCTCTCTGGACATTTATCAGGAGAATTATCTCCAAGCTACTTTCTTTGTAATTGTTCTGCTGGATATAAAAATAGCCTATATTTATTGTAAAAAAAATAGTTTTAGAAAGTTCTAAGAGCATTCTAAAATCACCTATGTTACCCTTCCACAAACATCATAATTGGTTTTTTTCCCAGTCTTTCTGGTATGCCTGGAAGGAGGGTGGGAAAGGGAAGATACAAGTGGGATAACAATCTGGATGTAATCTGAATAAATTATAATAAATTTTAAAATGTATTTAAAAAATCTGAATGGACACACACACACACACACACACAAATACACACAGAAGTTGGGACCAATTTTAAAAAATGTTTTTGTTTCACTTGTTTGAGACAGATATTTGCTATGTAGGTCAGGTTGGCCTCCAATTTGTGAGCCTCCTGCCTAAGCCCTGTTTGGTGGGATTATAGGTATGCATTACCTACATTTTGCCCTTGACGGTTTTTATGGCCTGCCTTTTAACTTCCATAGATACTTGCCGTTTCCTCATTATTTCTTTTATAGTCTTAGTGGTTCTTTAACAGTGCAGTCAGTGATACAACCAGACTCATGAACTTAGGGTGAAGCAGGGTTTCCTTGCAGAACAAAGAGGGGGCACGAACATGGCACTGCCTGCTTGTAATCCCAGCACGTAAGAGGCTGGGGCAGAAGTCTGAGGTAGGCATGGGCTACACAGGAGGCTCAGTCTCAAAAAACAAAAGAAACAAAGAGATTAATAAGAGAGGAGGCCAGTTTATCGTTTCTTCCCTCTCTCCCTTTCCCCACCCTCACCTCTCTCTTTCCCATTTGTGTGTGCATGTGTACACAGATCTGTATGTGGAGGCCAGAGGAGCCTGGGTATTATTTTTCAGGTGCCAGTGCCATCTGCCTGTGCCCCCTTTTAGACAGGGTCTCTCACTGGCTTGGATCTTTGGATCTCACCAAGTTGGCCAGGCTGACTAGCCAGTGAGTCTTGCCTATCCCTGCCTCCCCAGACAAGCACACACCACCATGCTCACCTTTTCTTGTGTGAGTTCTGGGAAACAAACTAAGATCCTAGTACTTGCAAGTACTAACTGAGCTGTTTGGCCAGCCTCACTTCCATCCCTCAGGGCTCCCAGAGGCAAATCTATGATGTTGGCTGTATGTCACCAGCTCAGGTTCCATCCAATCCACAGTACCACCACAGCAGCCCATCACAGTGCTAACTGTATTGTATTAAATCGATTTCTTTTGGTTGGTGAGATGGGTCAAATAAGAAGGGTGCTTGCTGCCAAGCTTGAGGGCCTAAGTCTGATTCCCCAGAACCCAACTGGTAGAAGGAGTGAATGGAGGCATTTCTACTCCCCTGTACTCTCGCAGCAAATGCCGCCCATCTGTATCCCTCTTTTTCAGGAGTATGACTACAGGTCAGTCTGAGGTCTCAAGGGCCCTCAGAGGCCTCTCACCCATGGTTTTTTTTTCTATACAATCTTATCTCTGCATATTCTTTCCCTATGAGTCACACTTCCCTGGAACAGCCAAATCCCTTGAAGGGCTGGTTTAATTAGAATAAGAATGGGTTAGAACAAGTTACACAGGACCAGAGTAAACCAGGAGTGACCATCATGACAGTTTTATTCAAGTCTCTGAGAGCTCTGGTGTGGGGACCAGGCTGAGATCAGTAATACAGTGGGAGGCTCAGCCGCTGAGCCAAGCCTGCTTGGCATCCCCTGTCAACAATGTACAGTACCTCGAAAGATATGGGGGAAAAAAGCCAAAGGAAAGAACTTGATAATAAGCTTCCTTCAGGACTCTTCCATTTTTAAATATTTCTGACAACACACAATAATTTAAATTCCAAAGCCAATGGGGGGCACAAGGACACACAGAGAAGGGGAGACACTGGCACAGGAAAGGAAATGTGTAGTTAAATACTGAAGGACAAAACAAACTTCACTTTACCTTCTAGACTCAAAGACCCTAAGGAGAGAAAGCCCCAGACAGCTTTTCCAGAAAAGTAGAAGCCATCCAATGCTTCTCCTTGAGACCTTGAACAGAACCTCAGACCGATGTCTGTGGAGAAATGCGAAGAACGGGGGCCGTAGGGGGCAGAACGTTAGTGAGCTGACCATCTCCCTGATAGCTGGGTACCAAGGCTCAAGGTGACAAAAGGGCATCAGCCTGATTTACCTAGAAGACTCGTGCTGGGATTGGCTTCTAAGCCCAAAGGAAAGTGGACTGGCAATGAGGAGCAACATCAGGGAAGCTATGAACAGGACAGGGGAGACCCAGAGCCTTCTGTGGTGCTGGGAGTAGAGCTACAGGGCAGATAGTCATCCCAGGGAGATCAGAATCCCTGCAGAGCTGAGAGAAAGGTGAAGGAGAATGAGCTGCCATCAGCAACAATGAAGCTCGCTGAGCTCTGGTGAGATCACAGGTCAGCCAGGGAACACAACTCCTTAGGGAAAAAGGTGATTTCAGAACCTACACAGGCCCAAAATGAGCAGGTTTCACCTCGAGGGTTAGAGACATGCCGTAGAGCAGAGCGATTGATTGACAACTTGCTTCCCAGCTCTGTGACTCTGGGAGTGCTGTAAGGAGTCACAGAATACATGCATGTAAAGCTGCAGACAGAGCCTCCTTATGAGGAAGATTCAGTTGATTCTTAAGGTTTACCATTCAACTCCATGTCCGGGCCAGGATAAACCTACGTCTCCTTCTGACAGCAACAAGGAAAACGGTGGCAGGCCTGTAATCTCAGCATCCGGGAAGTGGAGGCAGGAGGATCAGGAGCACAAGGTGGCTCCTCTGGCAAGTTTGAAGCCTGTCTGGGCTATAAAAAACCCTGTCCAAATAATGATAAAAATAATAAATAAAAGCCATAGCAGACGTGGCCTTGGAACTGGAGGTAGAACAAATGATGTGAGGTGAAATGACGATGCAGGAAGGCGGCGATGGCAGCGAGCCTGACCCCAGTGGAGGCTGCAAAGGTACCACTCAGAAGGTTTGGTGTGGAAAGAGAGGGGCGAGGAATACCATGCTTGACATCCAGCGGGGTAGAAGAGCCCCTTCCACTCACTTCTGAGATGCTGGCTCGATGAATGAGGTCCGTTCACTTCTAGACTTCCCAGAGAAGTGTTAAGTTGAGAATCTACAGGCTTTTCTCTCCGTCATCACTGGAGTGCACAAACACCCAGAACATGGCCTCTGAGAACCTGGAGGCACCCAGAGACCAGGAAGGAAGGAAAGGTCACCCCAGCTACAGTGCCAGCGTTAAGAGCTGGGTGCTTCCCCACTCTATTTGCATGCCAGCGAGCTGCCCGGGATGAACGTGCAGCATGGGGTGGTAATGAGAGTAAAACAAAGCCTATGCCAAATGCCACAGCTCCATCTGGAGATCCAGGAGACAGGCAGGCAGGGCCCACACTGTACCATGTTGAGGAGAGTGAGGCACTTGCATTGGATATAAATTTCAAGAGGATGAAAAAAGAAATCGATAATCAAAGGCTAAATCATACTTCAATATAATTTTCTAAAATGCTAAAATTAGTTAGAACATCCATGACATGACCAGGGCTTAGCCCCAAGGCTGTCTGTGCAGGTATTGAGGTGTGAAGGATTCCAAGAATGAGGGCAACACAGGACTTTTAAACCTGGCAGGGAGGGACTGCAAAGCAGGCCACATCATTTTACAGGGTCATCACATGTTAGTTTCCCTAACAGCCATTCTGACCTGAGTAGGGCTTCCACCCCTCCTGTGCCAGTAAGAAAGGCTGGTCTTTGAACACTAGATTTGTATTCGAATTTCCCATCCTGAGACACATCTAGTTGTCATGTTAATGTCTGACAACCAAAGGGTGGGCGGGCAAGGGCTATTTGAGGCAAGGCAGGCCGGTTTTCAAAGGACACCAGAGCAGCATGGAGCTCCCAGCTCAGGGAACCTTCCTCAGTCCCCAGGAGCTTTTCTTTGCCAACATGAGACACAAAAGGGATGTAGGGAGCAAGGCAGTAAGAAGTCAGGAAGGCCCAGCCAATCCTAGGGCAGAGCTCAACAAGAAACCCAGTGTTCTGAAAAGGCAGTCCAGGGCTTCCCCAGCAGCTTAGGGAAGTCCAGGTGCCTCTAGGGGCCACGCCCAGAAATGGACAAAGGCGGCAAATGGGAACACTCAGACACAGCTTGTGAAGAAATAAAAGAAGCTCATCTGGCCTGCAGAGCCAGCCAGGAACCTGGAGTCTGGGCTAGACTAGTTAGATGCCTGTTAATTAGCTTCCAGCTCCTGTTCCTGCCCTCCACCTCAGTACGGGAGACGGGAGCCTCCAAGCGGCCATGCCAGGGAAGAGTCCAAGGAGAAGGGCCATCCTCCTTTTATGTGGATTTTATTACAATCTTTGAAGTAGGAAAACGTTTTTTTTTTTTTTGCTGTCTGGAAATGTTTCCAACAACAACAGCTGTATCTGGACAGGAAGTCATTCTCAGGTTAAGCCAAAGACGACAAGTGATACATGATGGAGCCATATGAAACGACCAATATTGGCCTTTGACCTCCTATCGCACATACCTTCACACTTTTCTCCACCGAGGGACGCATTCTTACAAGGTGAAGCTACCTGTGCTGGACTTGGAGCTCGGGTAACACACAGTTAAGAGACAGGGTCTTGTTATGTTGCCCCAGACTGACTTCACACCTGCGTCTGAAGCAATGGCCTCGCCTTAGTCTCCTGAGTAGCTGGGTTTCTGAGTATCCTCAAACCCAGCTAAGACATTAGAAGGGCTTTAACTGAAGGGGGAGGGGTTGAGTGGGCATCAACCCCAACTCATAGGAGGGCTGCTGAGGGCCAGATATTGGCAAATTTCTACTTGAAAATAATAGCTTAAGTCAGCAGATTCTTGCTACCCACAACTCCCTGAGGGCCACTCTTGCCTCTGCCCCAATTCCATGGTCTAGACAAGTCCTGAGTCCAGTATTTCACCAAGTAAGACCTGCCTTTCTTCTCTGGTCTTCTAGAGGCGGAGATGTGTGCTCCTGTCCTGTCAGGTTGTGTCATTCCTCAAACACCAAGCCAAAGGCACATGATCAAATAAACATACGATAAAAAGGTCGGGGGTTCTGCATCCATGGCGAGGCACCACTGGACATATGGGCACTTACACCCTGAGTGTCTACTCATAGTCACCCAGCCACCAGGGGACACTGCTCTTTAATATCTTAAAAGCTTGATATTACTAGGTTCTTGCTTAGCATACGGGAGACCAGGCTATGAGGGTGGGTGAGTCGGGGTGACAGAGGCCAGAAGAGGAAGAGCAGAAGAGATGACCTCAGGAATTAAGAATGGACCATCACACGGGGCAAGTGATGTCTACAACACGGAGCCTGTATGGGCAAAAGCATGGAGCAAAGGTCAGGTCTAGATACCCTGCAATGTCCCTGAGCAATAACCTGAGGGCAAAGGAGTTCTAAGAGGAGCATCACGTCATAACCTATATTTCCCATGGCTTAGGGGCCCTTTCCCCAGAGATTCTTCCAGAACTGGCCTGGCTTCATATTCTTACCAAATCTGACCCAGGTATAATCCTCAAAAAGCAGAGATGGCAAACTGTTGCTCAGACGTTGCTACCAAGCTCCCGTGTGAGACACAGAGGGTAAGAACAACCAGCCAGCCAGGTTGAGTCGGGGGTGGAGGAGGGGAAGGAATTAGAAAATGATGCTATTGTCACCTGGGCTCCCTAATGTGGTAGAAGAGCATGTGCCTGGCCTGGGTGCCCACTAGTCGTGTTAAGCCAACTCCAAATCACTCATCTTCCAGAAAGCAAAAGATAAAACCAAAGCAAGATACCCTGAGGCAAAGGTGGTGAGAACCGTGCTGTCTGCTTCAGCACACTCATCCTGTAGGAGAAGAACTGCCCTCAAGCTGGAGGAGCCACAGAGTTTCAATGCCCTTGCAGGGGAAACATACAATGAAAGCTTTTACAAAGAGACCTGAGAGGGGCCAAGCCACAGGACCAAAGTCATGCGATAAAAGCAGAACAGAGGAGTAGGGCCAATTTGTGTGGTTTCAGATCATGGTGGCCAGACTCAATCATCCAAACAATGTCTGTCTGTCTGCCTGTCTGTCTGTCGTCTTCTTCCTGTTTTTGAGACAAGTGTATGGAACGTGAAGGGGAATGATGTGATTTTGTAGGCTTAGGAGAAGCTGGCCCTACTCTGAGTTGTTCAGATGTACGCTATCATTATTACGATGTCTGCCTGAGCACAGGGATGCCAAAGACGACCAAGTTAAGAGCATCCTCCACAGCTTCACAGAGATAGCCTTAAGAACAGTTCCTAGCAATGGTCTGGATCCCTAAGGATAAGCACTGTGAACTGAAAGCCCGAGGAGACACACAGAAAAGACCACTATCTGATCTTGTTAGTAGCCTGAAGATAACAAACACCTGTTCTAAGCAGACAGCCAAGTCTTTGAGGAAAGTGAGGAAGTGAGAGAAAAGGGAGAAGCTGGCTACTGTCACTCAAGTGGATTTATTCACAGCTCCCAGGCCTGTTCCTAAGCATGGCCACAGATAAGGAAACCTAAGTCACACAAACTGTGACTTCCTAACATTCATCCCATCTCCAGGCTCGCACAAAGTGTGGCTGACAATGGCCCAGCACTGCACAGGCTTGGAGGAGGTAAACAAGAAATCCGCCGCTGCCCCATCTTAACCCATGCTCTCAGCAACATCTTCACAGCAGCCCCACCTTCACTTCTCTCAAGTACAATTATTTCCTTAGCAAAGCCTTCCTCTGTCTGAATGTTGGGTGGACAAGAACTAGATTCCACCTGTCACTGCATGGTATATAGTTGTCACGCAGTGTATATTGCATCTGTAACAATATGTCTTTTCCAGAAAGATGGCCACAGTCAAACATGGAGGAAAAACCCTGGCTGGAGCTGGAACATGGGCTGGAGCAAGCTGCAGCCTACCTTAAAGCCTTAATGCAGTCAAGGTGTGCAGATGTCTTTGTGGCCTGGAACAGGGGTTTCTGAGGATCCAGAGAAGGGGCACACAACAGATTCTCCAGCCCTCATCAAGAACACCAGCATCATCACTAGGCTGGCTGGAACTACCGAGAAGGTTCACCAGTGGGGGTGAAAGTGAACTCTTCCATTCTCATTTCACAGAGCCAAGATGAAAGATAAGATATTACAGCAAAACCCTGGCTGACACCACCAGCATGGCTTCCCTGTCTGAAACTAGTGCAGGGGGCTGAAGGGTCGAGACAAAGGGCAAATGAGCTCCTAAAAGAACAAATTTGTGGAAACCGACATCTTTTAAGAGCAGGGTTTCTATCAGTTACAGAGACATGGCAGTGGTGAAACTTGTCACCTGTGTATGTGTAGCGCTCTAACCCCTCTGGGCACCCGGGCGGCAAACCAGCCAACCAGCAGACTGACTCCAACACCGCTGGAGGCGGCAAGCCCAACCAAGCTGTTACTGTCACATAAGGGCCACAGTGCACCTGCATCGCAGAGGGATCTGAGGATGTGGACAGTGAAGAAAATATGTGAGAAAGCTCTTGATGAAGCACAATATTCAAGTAAAAGAAACAGACCCCAAATGAGTGACCACGAGCCTCTCAGTCTCTCCTACACAGGTCATGGTGCAGGGCCCAGCCTCAGCTCTCTGTGTAGAGACCTTGTAGCCCCAGTCAGTGTCCCACTGAGCGCCTGAGGAACTGTACCATGCTACTGCCTTCCTGTACCCAAACATTATAACTAAGGGTTTATTTCCTTCAAGGGGATCACAAAACAGATAGTTCCACACCCTCAGGGTCCAGGACCCACCCCCATGTGCTATTCTGGCACACTTCAGGTGTACCTGTGAACCACACATGACCTAAAACCCACTGATGGCAGGAGCTGGAGGGAAGAACAGAGGGCCACCAAGAGAGACAAATGCAGGCACTGTCCCTGACTTCCGAACTGGAGTCAGTGAGTATATCTCCCGAGCAGCTATGCCTGAGATGAATATACTTAAAACTCAAACCTGGTGCAACTGTGACCTGAAGCCATCCAATAGGTACCAATTTCTGCCTTTGTTTCTAAAACTCCAAGCCAAACCAAACTGAGGCATGACTCTTGCACCCTCCCCACGCAACCTGACTGTATTTTCCTTGACTGTCTCTCCTCTCCTCCTGCCCTGGACCCTTGGTTCTCACTGAGATTTGAGCAGGTAGGTAGTACCAAGTCTGTCAAGCCCTCTAGTTCTCCTAAGGCAAACCTGTCCCCATCAGCTGTCACAGGATACTCATCACATACCAAAAGAGACACTGGGAAGAGTGGAAGCTATGCCAGACCAACCAGAGGACACCAGCATTGGTGTGTGAACAGGTGCAACTATGGGCTGACAAAGAACTCCAGGACAGCTCTGGCAGAGAAGAGGCAGTGGATAGAATTGGCTGACTGACTCTGCAGTGTCACCCTATAGGTGAGGAAGACCAGAGGGTGGGGACGTGCACACAGCCTTTCCTCCCCTACATGGCCAGAGCTGACACAGCCCTTCCAGTGAACATGGGGCAGGAGGCCCTCTCGGGTGGCCCCGCTTCCATCCCTTCCACCTTCAAAGTGCATTCTCAGTGCAAGGAGGAGGTCTAGGTCCTAGGGGGCCTAACCCAGACAGTGCTGTGCCAGCCAGGCAGCTCCCTCCATCTCTTTCGGATTCCCCTTTGGCCACCCTGACCCTTTTTACACTAAGACCAGAACTCCTGCTGGATCTCATAAGAGGAAGGCCCATGTGCGTTCAGTTCAGCTCTGCATAGGGGCACAGTGCTATCCTGGCTCTGGCCCTCTGCGTCCAGGTCCAGAAGCGTCCGCTCAGTGGGAGGCAGTGTCCCTGCCTGTAAAGGGAGCAGGGCTGGAAGTCCAGGCCGCTCTTCTACGGTGCTGCTGCTGCTGGCAAAGCAGGAGTCCAGGTTGCTGGGTGTCTCTGTGCTGGAGCTGTTGGCTGGGGAGGCGCTGCGGGCATGGCTGGGAGACACAAACCACCAAGGGTCCAGCCGCTGCCGGTTGGCAGAGGGACGTGGCCGAGGCAGAAACTCCAGAGTCTTAGGTCTCTCTAAGGTAGAGTCCCGTTGTGTATTCCAGCGCCTTGGAGTTGGGGGAAAGACCACATTGGGGTCAGGGAGACGGGGGAAGTCACCTGGGTCTCTGCTGGGACTGGGAGTTTTCAACATTCCTGGTCAAGGAGACAATGGGAAAGACATCAATCGATGGCATCATTATTTCCAGGGGAGATATGCACCCATCCCAGGTTTTTACATGCTGAGGCACATGGGACAAAAGGGAATAAACTCTCGTGTACAGAGCCTCTGCTGTGCCATGCGATATGCTGGGGGTGCCATAGTGACTGGGAACCAGTGGCCTTGGATCAAATAATGGTAACAACATATTGCGGTGGCGGGGGGGGGGGGGTTGCACATGTATAGTGAATTAATTTAAGGTGAAATGTGCACTTGCATTTGTAAATAAAGTTTCCTGGGACACATTTTGGATACGCTCTGCAGCTGCTTCCCATCTATAGCAGTGTGGTTGGATAGTTACAGAAAAGGGCTATATAACTGCAAACCCACAATATTTACCATCCGGTCCTCTCCCAAGACAGTTTGCTGACCCTTGATTTAAGAGAATGCCTGCCATTCAGCATTCATCTATGTAATACCCTTGACAGGAAAAGGAGCTAGGTAGCAAAAATGTAAAGATGTCTCTATTTCCAAAGAGGTCACATACCTGAGTGTAACAAACAAATCTATAGGAGGAAGAGTCAGACAAATGGTGTGATACAACTGTTGCACACACTTAGCACCCAAAAGGTGCACCCGCCTTTGCCTCTCACTGGACATGGGGATGTTTCTTAGCCTGACTCAGGGGCAAGGAATGGGGGCAAGTCCTAGGTTGAAAGTGCACAGTCGCAGGAGTGTCTGGGGTCAGAGGCTGGAGGCAAGCTCGTGCATGTGTACAGCCACCTACTGGACACGTCTCAGGTGTGAACGGGTGGGTATGACTCAAGGATTAGTAATGGAGAACGTGATGGATGGGTGCGTAGCAGCTGGCCTTAGGTGTGTGTCTAAACTAATGCTTTAATAGCAGAGACCCAAGTATGTGGCAGAAAACATCCTGCCTAGGTGTGGCGAAGACACCTTCCTTGTAGCTGCAGAATCTTTAGGGAACAAGAAGCTTGACTGCTGCCCTTGGATGCCAGAACCCTGAAGCAGGGTCTCAGCATGCCACTGAGGCCCATGTCTGGCCTGCTGTAGCCAACCCATCTCCTTTCAACAGTCAGGAGAAGATGCTCATCATACAGGGCAGAGAGAAGTCAGGCAGCTCTGAACACCCTCCCAATCCCAGATCATATTTCTTGCATGGTTGAGCAAGAAAAAAAGAAATGGGGCTTATTTGAATCCAGAATTAGAAAGGAGGAAATGAGCCACCTACAAACATCTTTATGCCCTGAGGGCCACAAAAGAAGCCAGGAGAAAAGAGAAAATGGCCAGAACTCACCTGCTCCCGGACTAGGACTCAGGCCATTGCTGGAGGGGCTCCTGCTGGCTAGTGCGGGAGGGGCTGCCATTGGCTTAAGAGCCCCATCGGAAGGAGTCCTCCTGTGACAACTAGGCTGCGTGGGCGTTGTGAGGGTGACATGGGTGGGAGTCAGGGACTGGTTGGGGTCTCGCTTGAAGCGCTCCACTTGGACATTAACCAGGGGGTTGTGGGTGCATGGGGTTGGGGGTGGAGCTTCGGCTGGGCTGACTGGCATTTCATACACCACGATCTCATCACTGTCAGAGCGCAGCAGGGAGCGGGTAGAATTGCATTCAGAGATAGAGGAGAGAGACAGCAGTGTCAAGGAGGCAGAGGGATCTCCCAGCAACATCATTGGCTCTTCCTTCTTGAAGATCTTCCGGGATGGGGGGCTGGTACTCCGACGAGGACGGCTGGCCCTTTGGAAAAGACCCTCTCGTTTCTTCTTCTCTTCTCGGACTGGTGGCTCAGGTTCCTCTGGGGGAAGCAATGGGCACTTGCCAGCTTCCAGCAAGTCAAACCCAAGGCCTGTGGCTGCCAGAACAGCTCCACAGCCAAGCAGAGCCACCTCACAGCGCCGGTGGTGGGTTCCACTGCGTTTGAGGCTGTTTGTTGGCGTCAGCTGCGGGGTACTGGTGGCTGAGTTGACTGGGGTGGGCTCCTCATGAACACCATCACTAGAGGGGCCATCCCCATCCTCTCCACGAGGAAATGGGATACAGAGGTAGGACTGGTTGGGCGAATGCTGTAGATGATTCTCTCTACTTCCTAGGCCTTCACTATCCTCATCCTCTGTGAAAACAAGAGATATATACAGAAATATGGAGTGATGGGTCTGGTCCTTCTCCCAACTCTGGCTCCTCTGACTCCGTGTCAGAGATGCAGGATATAAACCTGGGCATGGAGCCACCAGGGAATGTTTTCTACCACATTCAACTGAGAACAACATGGGAAATTCACCTGCATTCCAAAGCCCAATCCTCTACTGCAGGAAAGGGGATCAGCTAATCTGCTCCCTCCTTCCGGACTCCTCTGAGTGTGTGTATACAGTGCTAAAGACAACTTCATCCATGCTAGGCAAGTGAGCTACCACGGCTACACCTTTAGCTCGACAGGGACTTTTTACAAGAACATGTAGTATGAATTCCTAGAACACTAGATAAAAGAAATGTTTCTAATATTCTTGTACCTTAGAAATGGAAAGGCTTTGGATTTATAGCATGATGTTTAGCAAAACAACTTAAGGCTGGTCTGTAAAAGAAACCAGAATCCTGTACATTGGTGAAGGCCAATCTGTTCTACTTATGGGTCTACTGTGACTTGGAAATTACAGAGAAAAGGACACTGGGGGAGCATCTGAAGAGCTCAGCCACCACTCAATAGCCAGAGAGTAACACTGGAAAGGCTTGGAAAGGGGGAAGTCCTCATCCTTGCACACTGCCCCAGGGAGATCCTTGCTGAATTCTTGGGGCACGAAGCCAAAGATAGGTTCCATAGCTACAATACAAGAACACTGTGGTTTAGGAAGACCTGAAAAAATGGAAGAGTGAGAGCAGGGGATCGGAGGCTGGGAACAAAAACAAGACAAATCCTATAGATAGTATTAGGAATCCTTAAACAATTCTGGAAGTCTGGCCAAGAGTTCTCTAAGGAAATGGGAAGAAGCCCAGGCAAAAGCTATACTTACCTATCTCCATAAGGCTGGTAAACCCAGGCAGGGCGGGGCTGCTCCGCGGGCCCTTCCCCAGGTTGGGGGCACTGGATGACCACTGTTTGTATCCATCTACCAGGGACCTGAGGCTGAAGGGATAGGGAGGAGACCTGTCAGGACTGGCTGTTTGCCTTACCCTGGCCTCCACGGGCATTCAGAGACTGTCTACTTAATCCCGCCACAAGCGCGGGGAGCAGACGGGTCTTCCTGAGCCCTCCTACTTCATGGACAGCACAGGTGCTGGGGGATGGAAGTGGTGGTTTAACCCAGCCCCTCACATGCTGTGAATCATGGGAAGATTGAGTGGGTAGGTAGGCAAGCAGACAGAGAGTAAGGGCTGAGCTTGGGGAGGGTCTTGTCTGAGCCACTCTTAAGGAAAGGCAATCAACTCATGGAAGTGAACACAAAACACTCGTAATATCACAAGTATTTCAGTGCAGACACCTGCAGTGCAAGGCAAGCACGGGGCAGATGAGCCAGCAGAAATGGCCCGGGCCACTCCACTCATAATGTTTCTCAGCTTCTCGTTCCAAGCGTCTATCTCGCATGCTTAAGCTTCCAAAGCCATTCACTCTTCAAAAGGAAAAAAAAAAAAAAAAAATCAAGCAACAAAGCTGCACTAACCCAGTGCACTCGAGACAGACCTCTATGGGGAAGACACTATGTGGTGCTCAAGCCCTTGGTTTGTCTGAGCATGGAGATAAAGGACAGCAGCTTGATTTCAAATCCCTGCTCACTGGGCAAGCCTGGAAGCTCTCAGGATAGAATGGATTCCCATCAGCTCCCTTACAAAGAGGGATCTGATCTCTCCCTGGAGAGCAATAAAAGGGAGTGGTGAGGAATAAGCATGCTATGGTGGCATTGAAAATCTAGCAGTCAACCAGAGGGGACTCTTGTTTTTAAATGCTAAAGACCCATTCATGCAGAGTCTATTCTCTCAGGGTCTCAAGCCACCAGAGTGAGAGAGAAGGCTCAACTTTCTCCTTGGCCTCAGAAGTGTGTTTTAAGTGCAGTCAGAAACACTCACAAATTGAAGCACAGAACACAGAGCTAGAGAGAAGCCAAATCCACAGCCTGGGACTTCCGGCTGCAATGTTACGATATTTCCTCTAGTCCTGGGCCCCAAGGAAGCCAGAATTGCAAATAAAAGCCAGTGCTCAAGGATACACAGTCACATGGCTTTCACTAGAAACACTGTGCAAGGAGCATCCCAGCAACTGGGGTGGGTCAACAGAGGGATTTTCCCAAGGTGCACTGCTCTTAAAACAAAGCAAAACCAAACCAAACCAGGGTGTCCCTTGCAGAGATGAGAAATGAGGACAAGGAAATGGAAAGGCTGCTCCCAATACAGCTTGTGGATGGGTGGAGCCCAGACTCACCCCAAGTGGAAATGTGGAGACTCTGACGGGGTACTTAAGCCATTAGTTTTTTCCCGTCTCTGGGGGGATCTTCAATGAATAAAGAGAGTCAGCAAATGTAGTGGAGACCACAGCCAGCTCACCCTCCCCCATAGTCAAACTGCCCCTGCTGGACCAGCTAGGTGGCCAGCTGCCCTCTGCTTGTCCAATCAGCAAACCCACCCCAGGAAAAGACTGCCACATCAGAGCTCTGCAGGCCCAGACCCTTCCAATGTAAGGAGAGCCAGAGGGTAACTTCAATGGGCTGGGAATCCAAAATGCCCAAGCTGCCAGCAGTGAGCTGCGCTGTTAGAGGAAGGGGAAGGTGGGAGTCACTCTACTGAATTCAAGGGTTTTGCCATTATGAATTTTCTTCAGTTAACCTGCACTAAAATTAGAAACACTATCATGGAGAGATCTCTAACATTTCTGATATCAAAAAGATACACACTCAAGCTTGTTAGAGTACACTTTTATTTCTTCAATGAGAACTGAGAGTAATAAAAAAAATCAAGGCATGTGCTTCTTAACTGCCTCAAAAGTCTACAAGGACAGATTTTTATAAGAAGAAAAACAAATACAAAGTTAACATTTTGTTGGTGTAGCAAGAAGGTTAATTTACTATCAAGACCAACAAAACAAAACAAAAAAACATTAAGTGAAGCAAAACCAGAAAAAATCACTAGAATCCTATTTGGGGAGAGGAGGGAAGGGGGAGGGCAGAGGGGGAGGGTGAGAAAAGCCATAATGATCTTTATTACAAATATGCCACAGTAAAACCCGCTACAGTGTATGTTCACTGAAAACTTAGTGTAAAAAGATTAATCCCCAGACTCCAGGTAGGCTGGTTAACCCTAGACTTCATGCCAACGTCAGAAACAGCCAGTGATTCAAGGTGGCTGAGTTCCTGAGAGCCAGGCCACGGAGGGCAGAGTGCAAGGGTCTCCTCCCTCCTCTCCTCTCCTCTCCTGAGTTCTGCACATTTGCTGCAAATCTTCCCCCAAACCAAGGCCACTCGTGCTGCATCCACACACAGCACGGTGGCTTTTCCTACAAGTGTACACTCTCTATTCAAAGGAACTTAGTGATTTCAAAGTCTTACTTGTCAGTATAGATCAAATTTTTAAATAACTTGTTATTTTCCTCTTGAGCTCAGACATGAAGAAGGCAGAGTTTGAAGGTGAACGTTAGTACTCAAAAGATTACCAAAGCTAGCTTGACAGGCTTGGAGGCTCAATTCAGTGACCAATGGGATGCCACTGAAAATGATGACAGGACTGCCATCCTCATACTTAGAATAGCCAGGACATATTCTAAAAGAAATACAAACTATGATGTCACACTTTGGGTGTTAGGTAGATGATCTGGAAGGCAGAAAACAATCATCCCAGTTGATAATTACATATGTCCACCATGAGCCAGCTAATTGATTTACTTCACAAAGAGTAACTCAGCCACCCTTTACATGCACTCTGCAAGCTGGGTACTAGTCTTAAGCCCATTCTGTAGGTGAGCAAACACGAGCTCCCACAGCTATATGTGGAGCTGAGTCCACATCCAAGACCCTCTCTGTGACATCCGGTGGCCTGGCCTATGAAGAGTTTGTCTCCCAGGCCTCAAGCCTACAAGTGAGGATGCAGCATATTTAAGGCGCTAAGACCCTTTGCCTAGGAGGGCACTAAGGGGTGTGGTTAGGGGTATAGTAGGAAAACAGCCCAGTGGGTGCACAGCACAGTCTAGGGCACTCCCAGGGCTGAGGTACTGGGCCTCGTTCACCCTGTTCGTCCTCCCTCCTCCTCTTAGCACACACGTATGGGGAAGACGCAGGTCTACGTGGAGCACTTGGCCTGATTCCCTTCATGTCTGTCATCTCTGGGCTACCTGCTGCCTTGAGAAGAACATCAGCAGGAGGCAGCAAACATTGGGCTGAACCCAGCCCGCCCGCCCCTTGTCACTGTGAGTCTGACTGGAACACAGGCATATGTGCTCATTCATTTCTGTGTTACTCAGAGTCTGGGGCAGCTTTTATATTTCTCTGTCACCATGCACAGCCACAAGCTTAAAATGTCATCTGGCCCTTCGTGGAAATAGCCTGACAGCTCCTGCCCTATGAAAGAACCCAGGATCTAGGAGAGTGGGCAACTCCCCAGAAAGCTCAAGAATTGCTTAGTGGTAGCAGTGCCCATCTGTAATTCCAGCACTCAGGAGGTGGAGGCAGGAGGACGGAGAGATTGAGACAGCCTCGGCTAGTCTGTTTTAAAAAATAAAACAAAACCTTTATACTTTCCTAGAAAGTATTAAAACGCACACGAGAGAAAGCACTTCTTGTCACATCTGACAGTGTTGTGCCGGTCTTTAGGTGAGAGGAACTTCACATCAGCCGGCCCTTACCCTTCATCTCCTGAGGGGAGCTCTTTCTGCCCAAGTGTTCCTGGTCCCCATGTCCGGCCCTTCTTCTTTGGGGCTCTCTTCTCCTCCTCTTCTCCTTCTTCTTTTGGGACAACTGAGCTCCGGCCCCAGGTTTTACTACTTTCTCCTGGTGTCACTGTGAATAACAAAGGTTAAGTAAGATAAGTGTCTCCAAAAATGGCAGATGACAACACACACACACACACACACACACACACTTATTTTAAGCAAATATTATAGTAAAAATAAACCAGTCCAGGTTTGACCCACGCTGTGGCTTTGACAAGTTTTCTCAAGACCTAGGCTTTGGAAAGCCTCAGTTTGGAAAGTAGGGCAGATAGTGTGGAGGTCCCCAAGGGGGACACCAACCTGCATCTTTATCATATCAGTCTCCAAACTGCTTACAATTTCCTGAAGAACTTTTCATACCCATAATCCCCAGTGCTGATATCTGACTGGGGGTTAAAGGTAGAGGAGATACACAGAAGTTAACATGGAGACACATAGCAGGAAGGCTAAGGGTATGCAAATGTACATGCATGTGGATACACGTTGTTGGAGACGGTGGCAGATGTTATGGGTGGACAAGCCTGGATTAGTCAGTGGCTGAGCAGAGCAGGGGACAAGTGCCCCTGGTATGTGTGGCCTCAGGTTTGAAAACTGTCTCACACTGGATGGCTCGGAGGCGAGGGATGATGGTGGGGCTTGCCGGGGGGCTCGACCGGTTGCTGATCAGACTCTTCCTTTTATCCATGGTTGGGGAGGCCTGCACGGTGAACTTGTGCTGGAAATCTGCATGGGGGGAGACAAACATGCGTGTGTCAGGGTTACCACATAGTCACATTCATTCAAGAAGTCTGTGTCTCCTGGCGGACCTGAGGGATAGGCCTAAAAAGTTTTGTTTATCTGGGAAATGTTTTCTCTCAGAGCCATCCCTTTTCCCCAAAGGGACGCATGACAACGTGAGTACACTGAGGGCAGTCTTCATAAAGCTCCTGGTTTCACAGACACAGATGATGTGATTACAGACTGAGAGTTGCTTTTCAATGCATGTCACCATGTAGATTATTCTAGGAAATGCTACTTGAAATTATGTTTCAGATGATCTGTCACCATGCACATCCTTTTTAGGTACCAAATAGGGAGTGTCTGGTGCTCCTCTCCAAGTGTAGGCAAAGCCCATGCTGGGCACTCAGGGAGACAGCAGAAGTGGGAAGGGACCCCAACCCTCACACAGCTTAAAGGCAGCCTTGATGCAGCACGAAGAACATGAAGCCCCCAGCTCTTAAATCCTGAGCTTCCTCAACCACCAGAGAGGCGCTGGGCCTCCACCAGACTAACCGCTCCCTGCACATGGGAACAGTAACTTCATACCCACACTGCTAGTTAACAGCAGTGCCCTGGTACACTCCAGACGCTCCAAATGTACCTAAAGAGACCACACTATTTGAAAACACACACACACACACACACACACACACACACACACACACACACACACCCCAAACAACAGCAACAAAATACAACCAAATTATATGTGACAAGGGTGTATGCTCCCATGAGCACATTCTTTCAATCTGATGACTTAATTCCCTTGACTGTATCTAAGCCATCATCCCAAGCTTACAAAGATCACCCGTAGCCACTCTGTGCCTTTTCTTCATTTCCTTAACTTCTAATAAGCTTGCTTCCTAAGGCCTTAGGACTAGGATTTTTTTTATCTATAGAAATACTCATCTTCCCCCATGGGCACAGTACACTCCACCAAGACTCTAACTCACAGTTTCTTATTTCTTTGGATTTCCCCAGGGGGATTCAGTAGCAGTACTGAAAAATGTACCTTTACGGAGCCAATGTGCCTCTGAGAGGCTGTTGATGAATCTTATAATAGGAAATCTTTACATCTTAACCTAATGTTAAATGCACTTAGAACTAATTATTAAAAGAAACTTGAGATAAGCTACTTTGTAGGGTTAAGACTTCTTATATATGCCCGGGGTGGTGGCGTACACCTTTAATCCCAGCACTTGGGAGGCAGAGGCAGGCAGATTGCTGTGAGATCAAGGCCAGCCTGGTCTAAAAAGCGAGTCAGGCCGACCAAGGCTACACAGGGAAACCTTGTCTTGAAACCCCGCCCCCCCAAAAGAAGATTTCTCATATATTAACACCTGAGAATCCTCTGGCCCAACGATACACATCCAGCTTTTGTCTAAAGTGGAGTGTGCCTTTGCGGGTTGCATGCTTTGAGCAACTTGGGCCTAGTGGGCTGGTACTCTGCGGTCACTCACAGTGAATAGTCCCCCAGAAAGCATGTCCTCCACTGAGTGACATGGACCATTCCAACAGGCTTCACTTTGAGAGTCATGGTCTGTGTCTCCAAGCACACCCTGACTCCACAAACTCCCACAGCAGCTCCCGCTTCCCACTGCCGCTGACCCGAGGGGAGGCTGATGCGGTTGCCATCCTTCAGCTTGAGCCGGCTCTTCCTAAACTTGCCCTTGCGTTTCTTCACCCTGGGCTTCTCCTGGCACAGCTGGTGGATGATGATGTTGAGCTCTCGCTCCAGGATGTCGATCTCCCGCTCAGCCAGTTCCTGCTCCCGGCGTCGCAGCAGCTCCTCCTGGGTCTTCTGCTGGAGCGCAGCCCGGGTCAGCTCCTCCTCCCAGGTGCGGAGCTCCTACAGACAGGTAGAGCCAGCCAAGGGAAGACCGGGGCTCAGTGCAGAAAGGATCTGGGCTAAGACAACCCGGAGAGCTCTCCCATCGTGCCCAGGAGAGAGAGAACACCCAGCAGTTAGCCGGAAAGGGAATACTCGCCAGAACAGCGTGAAAGGAAAGTGGAGCCCAGCCACACTGTGAATACAGCCAGAGAGGCTAATGCCATAGTGCAAGCCTGGAGACATGACCTGCCTCCTTATCCTTGGGGAGCATGTCCAAGACCCACAGGGAAGGTATGAAGCAACGGATTCTTCTGACCTCTCTGTGTATTGTGCATCTTCCTTTAAAATGCCTCCATCTTAAAATTTAAACTATAAGTTAGGCATTGTAAGAGATTAACAACTAATAGTATACTGATAACAATATATTACATTAAAATCCCCAGCGTTGCTACTCTTATCCTTTGGAACCTTTATTAAATAAAATAAGGGTTGCCTAAACATAGAACTGGCATAGCACAGCAGCCAGCAAGAAATCCAAGATCAATACTGTCAAGTGTCAGGAGGATGACCGTCCCCAGGAAGGACAGAACAAGACTGCATGATGATGATGCTCAGAACAGCATGCAACTGAAACCATGAAACTGTTCACTTCTGCAATGGTCCATTTAATACTTTTGGACTGTGGTGGACAGTGGTAAAGTCAAACCATGAAAAGAAAACTAATGAAACTACTTGACAAGATCAAAATTTCATTTTTCCTACTGGCTTGTGTAATATACAAAGTATATTATGATTGTAAAAAAAAAAGTGGCCAAGAGTTGGTGACTTAGCAATCTTAACAAAACCCAGCCACTGTAGACACTGTAGGGCTCCTCCTAGCTGGAAGAGTAGAAGTGAAAGGAGCTCTATCATCGGCTCATTCAGAGGGACCCTAAAGATTTGCCACTAGCTCCCCGCAGCCACAGCCGCAGCCGCTATGGCATGTTAATTGTATGATCTACCAAACGATACTCTGCTTAGGGTCACAGTGCTGCAAAGGAGACTGGCCTCTTGGAATTAGATCCTGAATTTACCTTTAAACCACCTGTGTAGGGACAACAGTGGTAATGCAAAGAACATAGGGCTGGGACTTAGGTGGCCCCAGTTCAAGGTCCTACTTCCTCACTTACTAGCTCCGGGAAGGTGGAAGCCACGGGCCCTCAGCTGTGAGATGGAAACAGTCACACCGACCCCACATGCTATCATACTGGCAGGACAAAGAGGTTTCATTAGGCTTTTCAAGTGGGGAAAAAAAGAGAAACAGTAAGTTATACAATTTTACATTCTATTATTATCACACTGCTATTTATTTATTCATTTAATCCTTTGCGACAGGGTTTTATATTGTAGCCCAGGCTAGTCTTGCAGTCACTTTATAGCCCTGGCCGGTTGAACTTAAAATGTACTCCAATTTGGTCTCAAACTTGCAATCCTCCTTCCTCAGCCTCCTGAGAGCTGAGATTACAGGCATGTGCTACCATGTCTGGCTATCACACTATTAACTCCACAAATTTCTACAGTACGGAGTGAGAAGAGAAAAAAGGAAACTAACCAAGACTATATGACTACCTTTCAGGTCCCTGCATTTGGCCCTGCCCAACTGCACACTATCAATTTCATGTGTGTGAACGCTGACTGCTCGGGCCGTACCACAGAAAAGGAGAGGGCCACTGGGGGAATGACTATTAAACCCCAAAGCAGAGCTCCGACAAGCCAAGAGTGCTAAAGTCCCCAGATGACTTGAGTTTGGAACGCTTCCCATAAAAACACGAAAACTGACTGTTTCGGGCTGCTACCCTGTGATGTGGATCATCACGCGGACCCCACAGAGAAAGGTACTGGTGTGAGTGGGTAGGCGCACTGAGTGCAGGAGCCCCGGTGAGGCCTGTCTGCTGAGACAATGCATGCTTTTCCCTCCTCTCTACCTTTTCCTTGGCCCTGAGTTGGTCAAACATCTCCTGAATCTCATGTTTCCAGTCATCCTGCAGGCAATGGAAGGAGTCCTTGGGCATCTCAAAGAAACCAGACTCTTCTATGGTCATCAGCTGGTCCAGGATGCTTGGAAAAGACGGACGTGCGTGGGGGTCTGGATTCCAGCAGTCTGGATGGAAGAGCGAGAAAAGCAGGAAACGTGAGTGGGCAGAGGCAAACGGAAGCCTTGGGACACTGCATGGCCCCACTTACCGGAAAATGGCCTCAATTTCTCCTTCTAGGGCTGGAGGGATGGCTCAGAGGTTAAGAGCACTGGCTGCTCCTCCAGAGGACCCGGGTTCAATTCCCAGCACCCACATGGCAGCTCACAACTGTCTGTAATTCCAGTTCCAGAGGATCTGGCACCTTCACACAGACACACATGTAGGCAAAACATCAATACACATAAAAGTAAGTAAATCTTTAAAAAAAAAAAAAAAAAGAAAGAAAGAAAGAAAAGGAAATAGAGCCCTGAGTTTAGGGAATCCCCAGACAGTGAAGCAGACTATGTCATCATAACCACGACGAGGGGACACTGGAAGTCAAACACTGTGCCCTGTACACGCTGTTGAGTAAGCCAAGGAAAACAAGAACAAAGCTTTCTGTGCCTGACACGTTGCCCAATTACCCCTTACATGATTCCAGTGGGCCATGGTGACTGTGCCCCAAATTCTCTCTCTCTCTCTCTCTCTCTCTCTCTCTCTCTCTCTCTCTCTCTCACACACACACACACACACACACACACACACACACACACACACACACACACACACACAGAGCTACTATCCCCCAATCTCAATGGGATAAGAAAGCAAAGAGAAAAGCATCAGGGTGAGACAGGAAGAGTGAGTTCTACACAGTCGCTGCCCGGCCAGCAACACATAGGCACATTCCCTCTTGGCTTTGCTTAGCTTTGTGTTCCTCACGATGCCAGTGACCTCATTTAGAGCCCCTCTCTTCTAGATGACCTTCTGTTCTACACACAAGATATGCAGGTCTGGGAAGAAAGCAGCTGCAGCTTATTTTGTACTGCATCATAAGATGCAGGCTTTAGTTACTAATTTCTACAGTCCCTACAGAAAGGAACCTGCTTTGGCAGGGTGTAGCCACTGTCTAGAAACAGCTCTCCCAACTCCTCCTTCCCCCTGGGAGGCTAAGATTTCACATCCCCTTTCTGCAGCAGACATCATGACATTGGGATGTATCTTCCAAGCGCTGCAGAAAGGTGAACAGCCACCAGTTTTCCTCGGGCCAGGAGTTGCTTACCTTCCATGAGTTTGGCAAAAGGTTCTGGACATGTAGAAGGAATAGGAAGGGCGAGTTTGTTCATGGCCACTCCATAAGCCACTGCTAAGCCGTCAATGCCTCGGAAGGGCACCTCACCAGTCAGCAGTTCCCAAAGCAGCACTCCGTAGCTGTAGAGAGGAAAAAGACAGAAATAATAGCTCCTACCTCACCCAAACAGCTACCGATGTTCTTCCAGGCATCCCATGTCATCCTCAGTCCACAGGAAGGCTGGTGAAATAGCCACAGCAATATAATGGGGAGTCACAAAGCCTACTAGATTCAAAGCACAGACTCTGGAGCCAGGAACATCTGGTCTCAGTCTTGTTCCAGCAGTCCCCACCTCTGACTTCATGGTCAAATCACTTTGTTGTTTTGAGCCTCTAATCTCTCCTCTGTAAGGAGCAATGCCACTATCAGTCTCACAAGTTGTCATAAACCCCAATGAGTCTTTCAGAGCGCAAATAAGTATTCAATGGCCATATCAGTTTTATTGTTTTAAAACAAGGTCTGACCATTTAACATAGCCATGGCCTGGAACTCATAATCCTCCTGCCTCAGCCTCCCAAGGGCTAGGATTATAGGTGTGCACCACCATGACTCACTGCTATTGTTAATGAAATACGCCTGTAGAAGAGATGCTTCCAAACAGAATCTTCCTGTTTTTAGACAACTTTTGTTCTGGTTATGTTTATTTTTAGCTTTAGAAAAAAACCAGTGAGCATCTATTCAACATGGCTTTTGCTCCTGTAAAATATGTCTTTAAATGTCTGCTAGGTGAAATACATTTCTGATTCCAGATTGGTATGAGTGGGATCTCCACAGAGGCCTCTGCCTAGCTCTGTTGGGAAAGCTCCACAGGGAAGACTGGGTCAGCAGAGCAAAGCAGCACACTAGCTGTGAGAATTCCAGTGTCTCCTACCTAGCAAGTTCATAGAAACAGTTCTTCATCTCCTCGAGGCAGGGAATGGACACAAAGCTTAATGGAAGAAAGCGTCCATGGATCTACAATCAAAACCAGGAAAACCCACCCAGCATGCTGTCATTCCAGGAATAAGTTAGGACAAGAAAACATAATGCTATGAACACCCAGAAGGAAGGCGCCACACTGTCTCAATTTACCGTAAAGCTCCTCACTAGTGTGCAGTTACAATGAAGGCCATATAAATTAAATGATGATAACAGTGACGATGGGGATCTCTCAGTGGTTAAGAGTACTTGTTACTCTTGCAGAGGACCCAGGCTTAGTTTCTACATCTACATGGTGGCTAATAACCATCTGTAGTTCCAGTTCCGGGGGGTCTCATACCCCCTTCTCACCTCTGTGGACACCAGGCATGCATGTGACACACACATATGCACACATCCAGGCAAAATGCTCATTTACATACATATATATAATATGCAATTTAAACATTTTTGTAAAGGCAAAAGAAGAAGAAGAAGGAAGAGGAAAAGGAGGAAGAAGAGGAGGAGAAGGAAGATGAAGAAGAAGAAGAGGAAGAAGAAGAGGAGGGGGGCGGAAGAGGAGGAAGAAACAGCCCAGTGTGTATTTAACAGAAAATCTTATTTGTTTAAAGGGCCTTGCTATGTAGCCCAGGCTGTTTCAAGCTTTCTACCCTGTTGCAATCTTCTGAGTGCTAGATAACAGGTTTGTGCCAGCACTAGACTCTGTTTTCCTTTGTATTTTCACAATGCTGGAGATTGAAGCTAGGGGTTTGTACATGCTAGGCAAGTATTCGGCCACTGTGCCCCTCTGCCAGACCTATCAATGTGTTTTCTCGGTTTGATTTGCTGTTGTTGTTGTTTGTTTGTTTTCAAGATAGGGTTTTTCTGTGTAGCCCTGAGTTTTCCTGGAACTTGTTCTGTAGCCCAGGCTGGCCTCAAACTCAAGAATCCTCCGGCTTCTGCCTCCTGCATGCTGGGATTAAAGGTGTGCTGTTAACATGCCTAAAACCTTTCATGATAGGTTGCATGTGTAGAGAGGACAGCATTTTTCATCACCCTGAATCTGTGCAAGGGTGTAGGTAAGTATGAGCACTATTTCCCAAGGGAAGAAAGTGAAGTCTTGGATGGGCTTGGTGGTCGATATAAACCCTCAGCTCCAGTCACTGTGAATCAGAGTAAAAGACATAGGTCATCTACATAGAAATTAGTGAGAGGCACAGAAAAGACAAAACTAGAATACGGAGATGAGCCACCACAGACATATTAGGGCACAAAGAAGGAACCCCTAACAGACCAGAGCAGGAAAAGCAAGCAACCTTTGAGCTAACTCCTGAAGGCTTAGGGAAAGAGGAAAGTCAGGGTTCCGAGGACAAGGCTCAGCACATAAAGATGAGTGAGCAGGCTGCTCCAAATCACTCATGACTCCAAACAGTGCGCCAGCCTACGTACCAGGGCACTGGGCTTGGAGACCTGCACCTTGGGATGATCCGGCCATCCTGCCTTTACTTTATTAAGGCTTCGAGATACTGTCACTTTCTCTATGTATCTTGACAGGATGTGTCAGTCGTAGAACTTGTCTTGTCTCTCTAGAGGAGCTGAATTTCAGACACAGTAAGCCTACCATGGCCTACTAAGTTTTGACTGCCATGCACTGCAGTTGTTTGTTTGCCAATCTACGATTCCTAAAGAGTGGGAATAATATTACCAGTTTTTAGTCTTCACATTCTCCAGTTAAAGGCACCTCTCACTCTGTTAATAGGTGTCTATAGACAGATCACTGCAGCTCTCATCTCTCAGCAAACAATCTTCTTTTTGCATCAGGTGGAGACTATTACAGAGATCATGTCAAAGTGCAGAGTAAACGACCGTAGGGTGTTCAGCCCCAAGTGGTACATCTCCAGGATAACCGCCATACCTAAGACTCATGGGAAACTGCGGAAAAGGAGGCAGAAAAACCCTAAGATTCAAAGGGCCAGGCCCCCTGCTGCTAGTAGTGTCTTTAGACAAGACAGGGAGCTGCAATTGTGAGATCTCAGTATGGCTGTCCACACGAGACCTGCATAAGGACACCAGGTGACGTGCTGAAGTGGATGGAGAAAACCTCATGGTGACATGTTTCTAGGGTGTGAATATTTCTGTATGAATAGATGTCTTCCTCTAGTAAAGACAAGATATTTCGGAGCCATTCAGCGCACGCTTGAGTGGTGAGGGGTGAAGGCCCATATAAAGGAGTCAGTAAGCTGTGATTTCAAGAAAATGCCACAGCATTGGAGCTAAGAATGCTGGGAAAAAGCAGGTGCATTATCTTTTCAAACTGCAGCCATCAACCAAACAGGGCCAAGGGTTTAAGTCCTAGGAACATTTTGTTATTTAAAAGGATTTTTACTTAATTTTTTTAATTACAGGGGAGAAGGTGCCCCCAGAGTCCAGGACAGCATCGGACCCTCTCCAGTTATGGTTACTGGCAGTTTTAAGTTGCTCAACACTGATGCTGAGAACTAAACTTGGATCTTCTTGCAAGAGCAGTAAGGACTCTTAACCACTGAGCCATCTCTCCAGCATCGCTGGGAACAATCTAAGCTAGAGAGTCACTGGTTTACTGACTAGTTTAAAGTCAACTTGCCCTAGGCTAGAGTCATCTGAAAGGTGGAAGCCTCAATTGAGACAATGCCCCCAATAAGATCTGGCTGTAGGCAAGCCTGTAGGGTATTTTCTTAATTAGTGATGGAGGAGGGCGCAACCCACTGTGCAAGGTTCCATCCCATCAGGGCTGGTGGCCCTGGGTTCTGTAAGAAAGCAGCGCCCCTCCATGGCCTCTGTATCAGCTTCTGTCTCCAGCTGCCTACCCTGCTTGAGTTCCCATCCTGACTTCCTTCACTGACGAACAACGATGTGCAAACATAAGCTGAGTAACCCCTTTCCTCCCCAACTTGCTTTGGTCGTGATGTTTCAATAGGGTAGCAGTAAGCCTGACTAAGACACTGGTAGACCGGTATTTTCCGCTGATCTGAAGTTCATCACTAAGCTTTTCCCGTTAGGGAACCGAATGATTTTATTGGATGCCTCTCACTACAGCTCCTGCAACTGGCTTTCAACACTGACTTTGGAACAAGACCCAAATCTTAGACTTGTACAGGATATTTGGGTAAAAGTTGAAAGAGTCCTGTCTATTCCCCCATGGAGGACAAGCCCCTGCAGTAGTCCTGTTCTTTCCTGACTACCACTTCCTGTCACTTTAAGACCCTAAATTAGGTGTTCACATTCCCTTCCCACTAAGAAGAGGAATGGAGCCTGGTGAGACTCTGTCCATATCATCACCAGCAGAAGCAACTGAGAAAAGAACAAAGCCTCAGAGAAGTGAGACGGGACAACAAAGCAGGTTAGCCCATAGAGAAAGGGAAGGGAGGGAGAGGTGGCCAGCGGCTGTGACGAAGGGGTAGGAGGGGATATCTCCTCCAATCACTCTCTCCCGATTCCTGAGAGAATTTTCATTGGACACACAGTAGCTAAAGTTGCATTTGGTGTCTCTTCAGGTCCAAGTGGATAAGCAAGTGCAGACAATGGGACAGAGGAGCTGTGTAGAACACACAGATGGTCTCCAGAGCAAAGGCAAGTTTCTGGCCACGGATAAGCTTGGTGTCCTTCCCCGCAGACTGTAGCTCAGAAGTACTGCAGCTCAGATTAAACCACTGGGACAAGGACAATGGGGAACCTGGAGAATCTGGGTCCCATGGGGGCACAGCTATCCTGCCAGCCTGGGCTTCCTAGACTGCTTCTTGAAGCTGAAACACACTTCTCTTAAATAAGCATCCACATCGATGGGTCTCCTTGTAATGCCAGGTTAATTAATACATCGACGAGGCCTAATTATTATCAATCTCACTAGTGTGTGGTGAGACATTGCTAGTGTCAGGCCACATAGAACTGCTCTTTTTACAGATCTATAGCAGTTGACTATCAGGTCAAACATTTTCAAGGAGGAAAACATACTCCCCAGTTGGCCCTTCATTCTGTAACTAATATACTGGGAGATTAGAGTAGACATTCAGAATAGAAAACAACACTGAAAGAAACTAAAGGAATGAGAATATCTCAAACTTATGGGTTAGAAAACACAATTATTATGATGTGTTACACATAATTCACAGAGTAAACACAATTCCTCCGGAGATCCTAGGTGTCGTCCTAGATGGTGGCACCTATGACCCCAGTGCCTGGGGATACAAAAGCAGGGAGGACTGGGAAGTCAAGAGCATCCGTGCCTGTGTATCTGACCTGAAGCCAGCCCGAACTATAGGAGATCAGTCTTAAAGCAAAACCAAACACCTCCAGTTGCTTATTTTCTAAATTAACAAAATGATGCTAAGATTTCTTCTGTATGTGAAGGTGTCACTGCTGTCCTTCAGACAGGGTAGTCTGTCCCACAGTAGCTTATCCTCCTTCAATGACAACATGATTATTTTTTTAGATCTATGTCCTTGTGACCTCTTAGGTTGACACTTGCTAGTAGAGATATCTGGCCATGTGTAGTCTGTAACTTCACAGTTCTTAGAACCTGCTAGGGACCCCTTTATTCCCATTTCTAGATAAATGTCCAACATACACACAGCCCTGAGTAAGAGAATAAGCAGATAACTGGGAAGGATATTTTCCAAGTTATCAAAAAGAAGACAGCACAGAGAGGACCCACTGGCTCAGCAGCTTACAGGGAAGACCCCGGGTTAAGTCCTCCCCACACTTAGCAGTAGCAGCTCCTGAAGTCCAGCCAGGTGCCTGAACCAAGCTACTGCTTGATGCAGGGGATTTCCCACCCTACAGGTCAGAGATGGAAGTGCGTGGTGCCCCGGAATCTGAGCTTTGCTGAAGAGCCAGCCATCTAGGACATGCTGTGCCTGCACAGATGAAGCAATTGCCACAACATTCCTTAGCAACACTAGGAAATCATTACAGAGGTCGCAGACCTACATGGGGTGCCTTGGGTCTATGCAACCTCAGTTCCAAGTCCTGAAGTGTGCAGGCAAAACAGACCTGGGAACTCAGGGGCTGCACCTTACCTCCACACATCGCTGCCTTTGGAAAACATGGAAGCACGGATGACTTCAGGGGCCATCCAAGCGTATGTCCCTGCCGCACTCATCTTGGTGGTCCGGTGCCATTCCCGAGCCAGCCCAAAGTCAGTGATCTTCAGAATCTTGTTACTCAGGTCTCCATTCTCCACTTTCTGCAGGATCAATACTGAGAGAAGAAGGCAACAGAGAAGAAACCAGGTAAGCACCAGCCACAGGGCCTCTGCCGCCCACCTGCCACCTCCTGCAGACTCTGCTGTTCCGCTGACATACACTGACAGCAAAAACACCATCTGAAGCCCACAACAGTTCACTCTGCACACTATACTTTGGTTGACATCTTCTCAAGTCTCTGCGATGCCCTTACAAGGTAGGCATTGCAGGCCGAACATCCTTTATCCAAAAGCTATTTAGAGGTCAAGTCTACAAAGGTGTTTACAAGTCTAAAAGGACCCCAATTCTGAAACTCTCTGGTCCCACAAATGTAGGATAAGGGGCACTCAGACAACATGGTGTCACTCTCCAGGCGGCCTGACTTAGAGCCTGATCCCCTGCTGCAGTGACAGAATTGCTATGAGCCACACAGACCCTTATGAACAGCAGCCACCTGGGCTCCCTGCATCAAAGCACACATATATTATACCCACTCACAGGTCACTGGAGATGTATGTTAGATTTTCAAAGTTTCAGTGTCTAGACAACTCTGTGACCCCATTACAGGCATATCCCACCCTCCTCTGACACTGTGAAACTGACACCATCACAGTACAAGAAGGAAGGTTCCCTCTTCACCTCTGTGAGGAAGAATACATGTTCAACATGGGATACAAAAAATATATATTGAAAAAAAAAAACCCAAAAACAAAAACACCAAAAAACCCCAAAACCCAAAAACAAACCCATGAAAACAACTCTCCCCTCTGTGTTTTAAATAAGTCTACATTTAGTGTTGGAGCACATCCATAGTGACCTTAGATACTTGAGGTCCACGTGCTGTGGGTTGGACACCACTGATACTCTTGGACTCTGGAGGTTTTTGTCATACTCCAGGCAGGTCCCCCAACCAATTGAGACTGACTGATGAGCTGTGGAAGGTCAGAGACACACAGTTGCGCACACTCATGATATCCTCAGTGAGCATGCTCAAGGAAGAGGAGCTGGTGCAGCGGTGACCTCAAGGCACTGAAGTGTGGGAGGCAGCCTGGTGCACCCAGGATGGCAGATGAGGCAGCCACCACACCCACATGGTGGTCCCAGCCATAGGTGTAACCTGGCAGGGGACAATTCTAGCTAAAAATCACCTGAACCAAGCTGTCTAAGATGCCATACTGTAACAAGGAACTCTGTGGAGTTAGGTGACTAGGGAGCTACCTGGATAAAGGCAGGACAAGCCTCCTTGTCCCAAGTGGGATGGTTCAAAAGTTTTGTGTGAGCATAGCCTGTTTAGCAGGACATGGCCTTGCCTGAATCTGTGTAAGTGGGAGTTCAGGGCAAGAAGGAAGGTTCTTTCTTCGCCCCTGTGAGGAAGAAACCTGTTACAGAGTCCTTTAGGCATCTCTGAGAGGCAGGATGACTCTCCCTGTCTCATCCATGTCAAAAGAGATGTGAAGATCGGTTGGGTCAGTGTCTGGTTGGTGAGGGATGGGGATGGGGATTAGAGTAGAATCTATATTCCTCACCTCATAGCCTTGTTCTCCACATCTGTGCTACGTGATCCAGAGTTGAGAAAGAAATTCTGTCTCTAAGCTTAACTCAGTTTCCTCGGTGCTGCAGCTGACTGGCTTGTCTACTCTGCTATCCCACTGCTAGTTCCTCCTCAGCAGCCAAAACCAACTGCACACAACCCAGCAGTTCGTATGCCTACACAGTGCCTACCCCCTTTCCCTCTAGACCGCCATGGGACCTGACTCCTCCTTCTCTTCCAGAACCTATGACATCTTGCTCCAGGAGCCATGCATGAGGTCAGGCTCTCGGCAAGCGCCGCCTCCTGCCTGGCCAGTTACTGACTGAGGTGCACCTGTGCATTTTCTCTGCCGATGGCTTCCCTAACATTAACGTTGACAAGTACTGGGGGATGATGACACAAAGTGGAGCTGAGTCAGAGGGAGTGATGCATCAGCCAGGCGACAGTTTTATCCAGGTTCTCTGCTTCAGAGGACCTCAGTCCACCACATTAAGGAGGGCACTGCAGAGGATCGAATGGTGGTGGTGGTCCTCATGCTACTGCCCCGAAACTGAGCTACAACCTTCCAAATCCTGCTCTTAACCACCTACTTATGTCAGCCAGGCCTCGTCTCCCAAAGGTTCTACCACCTACTTGTCTGGTAATGGGCTTCATGAACTAGTTCTCCAGCATGTTTAAAAATCAGATATTGTGTGTGTGTGTGTGTGTGTGTGTGTGTAGACATGCTCATGCTAACAGCATTGAAGTGCAAGTTGAAGGACAGCTGTAGGAATCAGTTCTCTCCTTCCACGTTGGTCTTGGATCAACCCAGCCCATCAGTCTTCCTAGCAGGCACCTGTGCGCTCTAAGCCTTCTTGACAGCTGCTCCAATTGCCTTCTCTCATTTGCTTTTTCCATACTCTTTCCTTTTCTTTTCTTTTCTTTCTGGGTTTTGTTGCTCTGACTTCTGACCCTTCTACTGTGTTTTTATTCCCCATCATGGTTTTCTAAGTTTCATTTGGGGAGGGGAGGGGAGAATTACAAATGCTCCTGGCAGCAGCAGCTTCTGTAGGATGGGCCTAATGTCTCCTCTCTGCCTTTTTGTTTTCTGCCACTTTCTTTTTTTTATTATTTAAATGTATTATTATTTTTTGTTTTGTTTTTTGTTTTTGTTTGTTTGTTTGTTTTACAAGATGGGCTTTCTTTGTGTAGCCCTGGCTGTCCTGGACTCACTTTGTAGACCAGGCTGGCCTTGAACTCACACCTGCCTCTGCCTTCTTTTGAGTGTTGGAATTACAGGCGGGTGCCACAGAGTACTTTGCTGAGTCAGGCTCATCCTTGGCTCTCTTCTGTGATTCAGCACATAGTTATGCTTGTGTTCAAAGGGGTACTCCTTAAGTTTTAAAGGTACACACTGAAATATTTACATGTTAATTGGCTGTTGGTGGTTTCCTTCAAAATAGTACAGGATGGCAATGGACAGAGTGACCGAAGGAAGAAGAGCTATGAGCTGGTAACTGCTGAGACAGAGTAGAAGAGGATTCACGGTGCCATTCTCCTCATATGGGCGTGTCTTCCATAGGAAGAGGAAGAAAAGAGGGACAGACAGGGACCTAGGACGCCGGATCTGCCCCAGTGCCACACCTGTGAAGCCCTCTCCAGGACTCTACTTCTCTACCTCTGACATTCTTAAAGTCTGTAGTTCCCTGAAAGCGTCATCAGTCTTCCCAGGGCTCAGTCAAGCTCTGCCAACTGTCTTGAGGTAAGAATGGAAAAATCCAGAACCCAAAACCCAAGGGTAAAGATGTTAGGGGAAGTGACTGTGCCAGAGGGAAAGCAAAAAGCCCATGCCCTCCCACTGCAGCTTTAGGGTACCCAAGGTGACATTTGTGACATTTCATTTCTGCACTACAATTGTCTCCAAGGGAAGAAGAGGGGTGATCTAGGACCCCAGCTGCAGCCAGGAGTTATGAGTGCCCACAGAGCCACTGCTAACATGGGGGCAGTGCCTCTGCACTGACTCAGCAAGAGCCTAACAGGAAACCTGGCAGGGGCCACTGCCAGGCACAACAGTACAGCCAGCCAGGGCACATCCCCCAGCTCTCCCGGCCTGGCCCTCTGCCCACTCTATCCCTTTGGGCAAGGCCAAGAGAGGGCAGACTTGCTTACTGGGCAAATGATTCACTGCCTAGACTCCCTGACTCCAGGCTCCAGCAGAGGTGTGGTGCTGCCGGAGCATGGCCGGGAGATGCCAGCAGTAGCTGGGGCCCTGGCTGGGTTCACGTCAGCAGAGTCTCACCAAGTTCCACCTGCACAGCCAGCAAAGCCGGGCTTCGTCACAAGCACACAGGCCTACGGAGGAGTGGAGAAAATGGAGTCTTTGGGCACTAAGGATCCACCTCCTCTTGAACTAGACAGACAAAGCCAGGAGTGCTCAGGACCGGAATCTTTCCCTGGTCTCAGCTAGCGCAAAGCTGAGCCATAATGGCCTCTCCTGTGTGGAGCACAGGATACTGGACAAATGTGTCTTGACTGAGTTTTTTTTTTTTTTTAATCAAGGCATCACAGAATGCTTCTTTTAAATCTCTTCGGGCACTAGGCTGCAAATACTTGTTCTAGGGCCCTCCATCAGTCACTGAAGAAACTATCCTAATGGTCTCTAACTTTTAAAACTATCCTTTCTGCTTTAGGAAATGTCTTTATGATGCTACTTAAAGTTATAGTGAGCACTGACTTAAAGAGAAAACATACCACAGCTAGTGGTCATGGCCTTCGTGAGTTACACTCATCATCATCTTTAACCCTCTCAACAAAAATGAAGGCAAGTGAATTACTAAGCCTACTTTCAAACTGAAACAGGATGGTCCGCAGGAAAAGCAGAAGCTAGACATAACTGAGTCCTCAACCAAGGCTCCAGACAACCATGCTGTGGTGTGCAGCCCAAAGAGAACAGTTATGGGTGTTTACATTTCAGTATTACCACCTACCCACAGCTGAAAACCAGAAGAAGAAATAGCTGCCCTTTCTGCAGGCACATACAGCCAGTCAGCAGCACATCACAGGCCCTAACGCAGCCACGTGCCTGTGGCCTTTTCCATCCACAACAGTAACCCTAGGCCTCCAACTCCAGAGTGCTAGCAAATGAGAGGGAGGGAAGAGGGAGAGGGAGAGGAGAGGGAGAGGAAGAGGAGAGGAAAGGAGGGAGGGAAAGGAGGGAGGGAGAGAGCTGTAAGTAAGGGTTACAGCAGAAGGTTAGAGTCAGCACTGTCGGTGAGAGAAGCCAAACTGAAAACAAAGCAGAAATGGCCTGTGCAGCACTAGCAATGCTGGCAGCCTGTCATGGAAGGACTGAGATTAATGGCAGGAAGAGCCTGAGATCTGTGACCCACTGTTGGTCACCTCACTTGTTCTCTTTCCCTGCACAGCAACAGATCCACTGTACACAGTTCCAGAAGGGCATGGTGACTTAAAGCACAATGCAGTAATGCAGTCAGTTTTTGCTGCAAGGACAGCCAGTTAACAATCAGTATTAACAGTTACTTGACAGTGGTATGCGGCTGGGGGGCCTTGAGCCTTGATCTTCACCCATCCCTACACTGTGTGGCCTGGAAGAGGAAAGTGACAGCTACCACCTAGGACCACCATCGAGCCGGGACCACACCAGAGCCAGCAGAGCTGTGAATGGCAGAGATGTTGCGCCAACCCTGTTAGGTTTCTGCTGTGATAAACACCATGACTGAAAGCAACCCAGGGAGGGAAGGGCTTATTTCATCTTACAGCTCGTGGTCCCTGATGAAGGACTGGGACTCAGGCAGAAACGTGAAGAGAGACCTTGGAGGGGTGCTGCTCCCTGGCTTGCTTTTTTCGTGGCTTGCTCAGCCCACTTTCTTATATAGCCCAGGACCGCCTGCCCTGGGGTGGCAGCACCCACAGTGTGCCACGCCCACTGGAGGCCAACTGGATGGAGACAGTTTCTCAATTGACATTGCCTTTTCTCAGACGACTCTAGCTTGTGTCAAGTTGACAAAAACACTAACCACCAAAGTAGACTTTGTTCCCCTCAGAAGCACCAGGAGACCGGCCTGCTGTCTGCATTTCTAGCTGCATCCTAGTCTTCAGAACTGCCACCAGAATACCCCACTAAGCTCTGCTTACAGTATTCGGCAGCTTCAAACCCTTCCACATCCCTCCCACAAACCAGTTCCAAGGGCCTGAACTAAACTGCCGGGTCCATCATGGCAACAGCTCTGTCTCTTGCCACAAATGTTCTGTGTTGCTACTTTTGTCATTGCTGTGTCAGAATACCGGGCAGAAACAACTCCTGGGGGGAAGGTTTATTCTGGCTCATGGCTCGGGGGTTGCAGCTCACCACAGTGGGAGCACAAGGCATGGGTTACATAGGATTGGCACTCAAGAAACACAGAGCTTGGGCAGGAACCTGGACTGGGTTATAACTGGGGTCTAACGCCAACCCCGCAGTCCAGTTTCTGCCATCCACTTTCATGTAGCTTCCCCAGACAGCAACCCCCTTCCCACAACACCTATGCCTCCCCACCCTTCGTCACCCCCCCTCCCCCTTCCTCCACCCCCGCCCCAAGAACCAAATGTTCAAACCCAGGAGCCTGGGAGGGACACTGCACACTCAAACCACCACATACATGGATTCAAACTCCACAGCTACACAGAAGCAGCATCCCAGTGAGCCAGCTCTCAGGAGAGTTTTGCAGAGCCCCTCTGTGCTGCTGTGAAATGAACCAACCTGAAACATATGCTTCTGCTGTATATTTTTAAAGTATTATGTCACATTCTATAATAAGTTTTGATACAAATCTTTCTACATGAAAAAAAAAAGTCTGTATATTGAAAATCCAAATGAACCAGACTCCACGCTAAAGGACTTAGTGTTGAAAAAGAAATTGAACTAGGACTCACAAAGATGTTTAACCAGCCAGAAAAAGCATCAGAGACCTTCGCTCTCTATTATTAGCCATGTATATGCTTTGGTTCTCTCTAAGCCTCTCTCTGTTTTTCTGAAATAGGAAGCATGCACCCCTGGCTGGCCTTTACTCACACCATGTAGCCAAGGATGGCTGTGGCCTCCTGTACTTCTGCCTCTTAAGTACTGGGATTATAGGCATGAATTGATATCCCTTTTTGAGAAGGTCATTCACTGTTAACCAGGAAACACTATCTAGCTTATGAAATCCTCCTGTCTCAGACTCCCAATTAGCTGGGAATACAGGTGCATACCATTGTGTCTGGCTACACTTCTGTTTTGCCTTAAAGAGATTCCACCATTTTGAACTTTACATTTAATTACATTAACAGATACCTAAGCAACAGTGACCTGCTTTGTCTTTTTAACCTAGGTCATCTATGCGATACTTAAAATTCTTTTACTGGGGACACGCATGCGTCTCAGTAGCCTAGCACTTCTTTACTGCGCATAAGGCCCTGAGTTTATCACCAACACAGAAACTAGCATAGTAGGGGCTGTGAAGCTGGCTCAATGGGGGAAAGCACTTGAGGGCCTGAGTCTGAATTCCCAGAACCCACGAAAAGCGAGACACAATAGAGCGAGCCTCTGTAATCCTAGGGCTCCTCTGGGAAGATGGGAGGCTGAGCCAGGAGGATCCCTAGAAGCTCACAGGCCAGCTGCCCTGCTCACACAGTAGAAAAGCAGCAAGAAACACTATCTCAAAAAACGTGGAAAGCCAACTGACACCCAAGGCTATACTCTAACACACACACATGTGCACCAGGACCTGCATGTGCCTGCATTTACTCATACAAACGCAAACACACACACACACACACACACACACACACACACACACCAACACACAATATACTAAACAGTTTAACACTATCTGTAACTACATTATAATAAAACAGTAGTCTGCAAAATTAATAGTTCAATTTAAATTTTAGCTATTCTATCTGTCTTCTGTCACATGGAAAAAGCACCTTAAAGACATATATGGAGATGCAAACACTAAAGATCTCTGTGTAGCGGGAATCCAAGTGACAGGTTTTTTTTATGGTCACCTAAACTGTCAAACTCATTACATTTCTATATGTAGTTAATTAATATATTTAAGTCACTTAGTAATAGCAGTGGCTACTGTTTCTTGCATGCCTCTATATCTGTTGCACTACAGGGATTCCACAGACATGGTGTCTGAGCCACTCTTTCCGGCAGCCCTGCAAGCTGCAAAGCATCACTTTACCCACAAGAAAACTGGGGCTCAAAGTTAAACGGCTTTTCCATATCTAAGAGGAAGAGGCAGGCCTGGAAAGTCACTCTGGCTTCTCCAGCACTCCACAATGCCCCTAGACACTGGCCAGATGCTGAGCAATTTTGTCTCTATGCCTTCTGTTTCTCTACAGCACTGAAGCCATCTTCTTATCCTGGGACAGCCTCAGATTGTATAAAATTGGGCAAGAACCTCCTCTAATCCTATGTTCTAAAGTTTAGAATCTAAAGAAACTAGTGCGTGCATCTCTGCTGGACACACCAGCACTCCAGGTAACTTTCTGCATGGCACTGTCACAGCATTGACACACCAAAGAAAGAAAACCCGTGTTTAAAATGAAAACTAGGAGAGATGCTACCAAAATTATTACCAACACTAATTTTACTCCTGAAGACAAAGCTCCTTCCATTGGAACTCAGAGGGGGGCGGGGTATCTTAGCCTAAAAGCAAACAACTTGAGTGCTATTCTGTAATGACCTTTTATTCCTAGATTAAAAGCAAGCATTTGGGGATCTCAGAAGCTCATAAGATCAGGACAGCTCTGGCCAGGTGTGGTGGTAAATGCTCGCTGGCAGACATTTCTCCAGTCTTCCAGGCACAATCCAGGACAAATATGTGCTGAAAGCACCAGGGGCAAGACAATACATTAGCTTGAGAGTTAAAACAACAGAGCTAATGGGCAGGACAAGCAACCCTCTTACCCCAAGTATGAAGCCTTTAGAGAAGATCTGAGACCGGCCATTGAGTAGTACGGCCCGCCCCTGCAAACTGCATGAGATGCTCCACCTGGCAAATGCAGGCAGAGCATCAGAACATCAGGCTTGTGCTAGCTTCCAAATCTAAGATGCTCACAAATACAAGGATAAGACTGAAGAAGCATAGGAATTCCTAGGACCCTGAAGGCCTGTTTTCCCCTAGGAGAACATCACTCTCATAATGGGAATGTGTAACCTCCAGGCCTAACACAGCTGGGGATCACAACAGACATTACCAATCCAGCACCTTCTCTGTCTCAACTTCCAGAATCTTCTCCCATCAGTTCTTCAGACTGTAGGCTATTAGAACTACAAGACAAGCCTGATCTATCACTCCTTTTCTACTGACCTCTAGGCCCTGTGGCTTCCTCAGTTCCTGTCTCCCTACCCTTTCCCATCACACTGTCCTCTGAGACCCATAAGAAATCATCATCAAGGGATGTCCCACAAAAGTCTTCACTTACCAGGAGATTGGGATAGATGTGAGGACATCCTACTGGGACTCTAGGTAAGAGAAATATAGGAGATGGGGAAATAGAAAGACCCAGAGGGTCCTAGAAACCTACAAGAAGAATATCGTGATGGGTGGATCGGGGCCCAGGGGACTCTGCTCAAACTATTGCACTAACCAAGGACAATACAAGTAGTAAACATTAAACCCCTACTCTGATCTAGCCAGTGGACAGGACATTCTCCACAGTTATGTGGAGAGCAGGGACTAACTCTGACATGAACTCTGGTGCCCCATATTTGACCACCTCCCCTTGGTGGGGAGGCCTGATGGCACTCAAAGAAAGAATAAGCAGACTACCAAGAAGAGACTTGATACCCTATGACCATATAGTGGGGGATGAGGTCTTCCTTGGTCTTAGACCTAGGGGAGGGGAATAGGGTGAAAGCGGGAGGGAGGGAGGAATGGGAGGATACAAGTGATGGGATAACAATTGAGTTGTAATCTGAATAAATTAATAAAATTAAAAAATTTTAAAAATCATCGAACTACCTGTTCTGTTCTCTTTTCTAGAATGTTGTATCTTACTCGGTGACTCTACCTTAGGACAGCAGAACAGTCTCCAGAGAGTGGTGACAAATGCTAAGACTCACACAGTACAGATGCCAAGGGCAAGTGTCACGTCGCAGACCTCGGGACTCCAGCCCCACAGTGCACCAGCAGCCTGAACCAACGCTGGAAGAAACATCACCCACTGCCCACCCACCCCAGGAAAAAACCTCCTTCACTCCTCCACCAGAGAGGTTCCATTCATCAGCTCCAAAGGAGAGTCCATTTCCTCACATTCTAAAAGGCATAAGGACTATCTGTGGTGCCTACTAGCATTCCAAAGCACCAGGTCCACTAGTATCACAAATACCTACTACACATTTTAAAGTTCATGCTCACATCCTAGCCCTTCTCACCTCCAGCTCATGGCTTCCCTCCCCCAGCCACTCATTCTCCTCACCCCTGTGATGTTGTCTATATATTCTCATATTCACTCATTCTCCCACCTTTAGCCATACCATGGAGCACTCAATGACAGTTCACAAGAAGCTGTTCATTCACAAGAAGCAGATTTCCTTCCTTACTCTATCCTGTTAGGTCTCAGAAATCATGGCAGATGTCTAAGGTGCCTATTAATTTATCGAAGCTGATGCTGGCTAGTTCTCCCACTACCTGTGTGTGGCTCCTCCACCCGTGGCTCTACTCAGCTCTCCCAGCCTACCCACTACCCGTGGATCCGCCCAGCACCACCCACTACCCGTGGCTCCGCCCAGCACCACCCACTACCCGTGGCTCCTCCCAGCACCACCCACTACCCGTGGCTCCGCCCAGCACCACCCACTACCCGTGGCTCCGCCCAGCACCACCCACTACCCGTGGCTCCGCCCAGCACCACCCACTACCCGTGGCTCCGCCCAGCACTTCTCACCCCTACCCCTACTCTAACCTCTCTGCAGGGGAGCTAGGCTTCCACTTCCCTTCCTCAAGCCTGATCTCTATATAACGCATCCATTTTGGCTACCCTGCTCTCTTGGCCTCTTGGCCCAGGCCACCTCTCTTGCTCTTCTCCTCTGCGCTCTCATGGTCTGGTTTAGTCTGCGGGCTGTGTTCAGCATTGACTCTCCCCTCTGCCTGCTTTCCTCCTTATGCCTACAATAAAAATCTTCTCCATACTTTTAGGAGTAGCCATGTCTTCCTCCTTTTATTTCATTTTTCATTCACATCCCAACCCAAGGTTGCCCTAGTCACCCATCCTTTTTCTTTTTCCTGTCATATAATATTTTTTGCTCATGCTTTTCCCCTCCTGAGATATTTTCATCTACCTCCTCCCTCAAGGCTCAGGGATCTAAGCTGAAGAGTAGGCAGAAAACAGAAGTGACCAGGGTGGCTAGGGGCAGCCCTGAAGTAAGAGGCCCTTCCTCTGCCCAGGGAGTCGCCTGCCTGGCATGCTGGAACATCAGGCCCCACCTGCCTAACTGCAGTGTCACTTAGTTCTCTGGGAAGGAGTCGCTTATCAATAATAGCCCAGCTACTGTTTCTTGCATCCTCTCAGCAACCCTGAAAACTGCATAGCATCTCCTTTTTACCCACGAGAAAACTGGGGCTCAAAGGGCCTGTAGTTGGCGAGAGCCTCTAGAATACAGTCCCTATCCAAGATCAGAACGAAAACCAAGAGAAAACCCAGGCTCTTACTCCAAGAAAGTAAGGCTCCTCTCAGACAGTACTCATGCCTGGGAAGTCAAGGCCTCAGCAAGTTAAAAACCCAGCTGTTCTGACCCCTGGACAGTCAGCAGTAGGCACAGGGAGGGCCGGCGAGCAGAGCCTACAGATGACCCCTACAGGAAAACAGCAAGAAGCGGGCCCTGTTCTCACACTGCTTCGCTACCCACGGTGGCTGTAAATCACTACTGTTTACTGAGCACTTACCCCACATCAACCATCTTTACGTAACTTACTCATGTGAGCACATTGTAAGAGATCTTCCTAAACTGCATCTGTGCATGAAACTGTGGCAGGTACTTCCCCAGCGAGGGAGTCATGAGGTAGGGGGCCCTGCTGCTCTCATGAGGTTAGTGGAAGGTACTGAGGAAACTGAACCGCAGTGAGAGGGAGAACACAAAGCCTCTCTCTGAGCTGTAAAGAAAGGATGGGGCTTGGCGCAGGGAAGAGAATCAAGAGAAAGTTACTCTGAACCGGCAGAGGGAATCACGTGATTCCAGCCCACTGGGTAAGGTGAGTGTGAAGACGTCCAGGAAGCAATCCCTTGCAGGTAGAGCAGAACGTTTGTGAAGAAGAGAGGTGGAGCCTGGAGGTGCTGACCTGTAATCCCAGCTACTCAGAAGGCTGGGGTAGGGGAGTCACAGTCAGAGCAACAAGGAAAAGCAGGGCAGGAGGACACAGCTCAGTGCAAGGCCTGGGTAGTGGGTGGTGCTGGGAGAGCAGGGCAGAGCCAGTGGTAGTGGGTGGTGCTGGGAGAGTAGGAGGTGGAGGGGAGTGAAGGGCGGGAATAGGACTGTGCCAAGGAGCTTAGAAGTTACACTAGAGTGGTATGAGTCTTTAAGCACGGAAGAGAAGTGATAAGATCTGTGCTTCAGTGTAGCCACTATGGCTGCAATGAAACACAGTCAAGTGCAAGAGCGATGGACGGGCGGGAAGAACACAGTTTGTAACCTGGCATTGTCTAGAGAGGAGACTGTTGGTTTGACTGGACTCACAATCATCTAGGAGACACACTTCAGGGTATTTGTAAGGTTGTTTCCAGAGAGGTTAAAGTGAGGAGACCCAATCTGAATGTGGGCGGAGCCATCCCGTAGGCTGGAGAATCCTGGACTGAATGGGAAAAGGGTTTAAAATAAGCCGGGCAGCGGTACTGGTGTATCTGCTTGGAGATACTGCATCCAGAGGGCTCAGGCTGCAGCTACTCTTGCGGCCATGCTGTCCTCAGAGTGAGCCAAAACAAACCCTTCCTTCATTAGGTTGCTTCTGTCAGCCATTTTGTCTCATCAGTGAGAAAAGCAATTAATAAAATAGCTGAGGCCAACTACCGGTTGAGGATGGGGCTAAGCAGAGAAAGAGACAGAAATTAATTTCATACACAGAGATCAAGCTTCCCAGGGCTTGGGACCCAGTCCAGGAATTACTTCACAGGACTTGGATACTGGGGCCTCAGCTCACACTTAAGGGTTTTGGGGTTCCATCCACTCCCGACTCAGGAGAGTGTATATACATGTGGATCAGAGCAGGGGAAACAAATCAAAAGATGTGCCTTCATCGTGTGCACCACCTGTGCTTGCCACGTGATTCAACAGCATGACGTGGATTTCCACAGCTTACTGAGCTGCAGGGCGGGAGACAAGATAGGGAACTGATGTATTTATAGGTGGTAACTCATCAGACTTGAAAAGTGACACTGGCCAGCCCCAGCTTCCTGGGACTTCACTTTCATCTCCTGCTTGGCCACTGTACCCCTTCCCATGGCTCCCACACTGCTGAGAAAAAGCTGCTTGTGGTTCAAACAGAAAAGTCGGAGTCAGCTGTCCAACTGAGTCTCCCAGCACGCGTCTCCTCTCTCACATCCTAAAATATAGCTGCTTCAAACGATGTCAAATTAGACATCTACAGTCATTGCCACTTTGTGTAAATTAAGCCCAGATAACACAGCTGAGGCTTGAGCCCTGAGCCCAGCTAGACAGAGACATCACAAGTAGGAAGCAGAAAGCCAGAAGCAGGCCTTCCAGGCAGCCACTGTCTTAAAGCGGAAAAAAGAACCTCAAGCACCTTCCTGTCCTGCTTCCTTCTCCCATTTTAACAGCTCAAACTGACCAGGGACAGCCCAATTATTCAGGCCTGGTCACACCCAACTATAAACAGGATGAGAATAACTGAGAAAGAGGAAGTAAACTGACCATTGAGGGTTTTGTCAGCATGTTCCTCTTTCCCGACATAATGACACACACACAGAGTGTGGCTGCTGCACAGATGCCCCAGATCTTGCAACTCCACGCTCTGTCTGCTTCCTTGGTGAGCACAGGAGAATGCATTTCCATGTTCACACACCTCCCTCCCTCAGTGCTTTCTCCAGAATGACCTCAGTATCTCCGCTGAGAGGTGGGTCTGTCTTCTGCACTGGACCTTGCTTGCCCTCGAGGCTCCCTATAACTATGCAGTGTGTAGAAACAGTACTGCACAGCTTCTAAGCTACCTCAGAAAAGACGGTGCAGTTTCTACCTTGTTCATGGGTACAGCTTTGTTTCAGCCTTGAGCTATCACAGAAAGTGAAGGGCCTTCAGGGGGCCATGGCCATGATCCCTCAAAGCCTCCCAGATGGGAAACACTCTTCAGATGGACGATTATCCCTTTCTCTCCCTGTGGCCTCACTCTGAGTCTTTGCAGCTAAAGCCCAGGACACCAAGAAGTAGACATCCTACTGAGCCCTTTACAAATTCCTGACCCAAGGACCTCTGAGCATGATGGAAGGTTCTTACGCCGGCCGCTGGTTGTGAAGCAATGGTAATGAAAGCAGTGAAGGACGATGTGAAAGTGCCGTCCCATCTGTGCTCCTAGAGAAGCAGCGGCTCTGCTTGGTTTTGGTTGGTTGGTTGGTTAGTTGGTTTGGTTTGGTTTTTTGAGTTTTCAAGATAGAGTTTCTCTGTGTAGCCCTGGACCAGGCTGGCCTCAAACTCACAGAGATCTGCCCACTTCTGTTTCCCTGAGTGCTGGAATCACTGGCGTGCATCGCTGAGCAGGCCAGGCATTACGCTAACAGCTTACACCCATAACTTCATTTCCTTCCTATTACAATGCTGAGTTAGCAGGGTTGTCCTCATTGCAGGGGAAAAATGGGGGAGAGGCCTCAGAGTTTGAGGGTTTTGCACAAAGCCAGAAATAGGCCACACAAAGACAAGCTGCCTACATAAAATACTTTACCTATGTGAAGTGTCATGTCCGTGTTCAATATTTCATGTTCGAGAGCTTACTGTTTTGTGGCATGACATCAACGGATACTTGGCCCCATCATGGTAGAGGCCTGTTGCCTACCCACCCTATGACCAATACCTCCTAAGTCTCACGCCAATGTTTTTAAGACCTAATTCTTCCACTAAGATCTTGCTTGGAATTCTCCTTCTACCAACTCTGAGGCCATATATCTTTGGCAAACTATTCTATACTGTGCAACATAGTTTTCTGATTGTCTGGGGTATTGATGTAGTAAGCCTGCAGAGGACAGAAGGAATGAGATGAGAATGATGTCTATGCTGTGTAGATGACAGATGACACACCACATTTCCTACAACATTGTAGCAACAGCAAACACACCCCATTTTCATGAAGACTTGCTAGGTAATCAAACTGGTTAAGAACCATAATTCACACACAATGCAAACGCTCCAGGCCGTCACCTGCATATCACCCAGGATATGGAGAAGAGAAATGATCTGAAGGCTACAGAAACAGTACCATATACCACAAATACCACAGACCTCAGGGGCAAGGAGACCCAGATCCAAAACACTGGGAGGTATCACTCAGAACCACAGTGTATTTTTAATGGCTGTGGAAAGCTGTGACATACCGAATAATATTTCCTGTGAATCATTCTTAACCTCTCTAAACAAGAGCAAGGAAAGCCAGTAGTGGTGGCACACACCTTTAATCCTATCACTCAGAGAGGCAGAGGCAGGTGGATCTCTGTGAGTTCGAGAAACCCTGTCTCAAAAAAACAAAGAACAAAAAACAAAACTGACAAGAACAAGGAGACCAACCTCAAGTTTTGCTCACTCACTGTCCTTCACACTGTGCTATGAAGGCTTTTCTGCCTCTTCTCACATCTCTATGCCTACCAGGAAGAAAGATGAAACCTGTATATATACCTTTCCAGTCTCCCTCCAAACATAATTCTTACAAGCCTTCTTCCCCAAAAGGCAGTCCCTGGGGTAGGGAGGGCAGGCCTTGAGTATTGTGGAGCAATCTGCTTCCTGATTGGTGCCACGTCCTAAGTAACCAATATGTCCAACTAGCATGGCCGGGCAAACTCAGAGTCACACTGATCCCTAAGGTGGAGTGTTCAGGGCAGAAGAAGGAGAATCCACCCTTTTCTCTCAGTGTGGATTGCAAGTAGGCATATGGAATGCAGCAGACATACTCAAAAACTGCTAAGAAAATGTTCTAATGCCTTATTCCCTGTCAAGAATGAACTCCAGGTGAAAGGGTTTTTTTTTAATCTTTCTTTTGGAGATAAGGAGATGAGTCACAGAGGGAGGTCAAACAGGCTGAAAGATATACATATAAATACATATATACACATACATACATATATACACATATACATATGTGCGTGCGTGTGTGTGTGTGTGTGTGTGTGTGTGTGTGTGTGTGTGTGTGTGTGTGTGTATTCATAGGGACAATAACAGCATAACAAGAGATTCCCAGAGGTGCAATAGCGGAGCACTTAACTTGGCATAACCAACAGGCATTAACTGCACTTAAGGACTTCCCACTCGACAGGAGGGAAATCATTTCTGGTCCTGGAAACCCAGTTAACCGCCTGGGGCTAATGATGCCATGGGTCTCTGAGAACCCACTGCTACCACTTTACTAAATCAACACAACTCTTACCTGCAGTCTGCATATGTATCCTTACGCTCACAGGCAAGCATAGCTCCCACCACTCATCAAGAAGCTTTTATAGCGCACGGAGACCACGTCAGAAAGCTACAACTGGTCCAAGCGTAGAGAACAACTAACTGATCGCGGGGTGCCCAGCCCCAGTGGCACAACTACAGCACAACACCTGCACCTAAAGCTCAGGCAACGTCTATGAAAAGGAGGCGGGAAGATTGTGAGAGCCAGAGGATCAAGAAATCGGCTGTGAGACTGGGCCTCCTAGAAAAGGCAGGGAAGCTGTGCTGAAACTATCTAAATAATATGGCTGCCTAAACAAGGCTCAGACAAGGTCAGCACCAATAGACATGCCACTGTGGAAAGAAGAAACCTCACCAGGCCCCGTTCCAAATACTACAGGCGACTAGTGACTGCTGAGAGAGAATAAGTCTTTCCCAAGATGAGCCCTGTAATTGGTTATCAATATCAATACCATCCCTGAACTAAACAGACTCAGCAAGTGTTATTTTTATATGTATGGCTGTATAATAAATGTGTACAGATTATGTGTGTGTGTGTATGTATTAGAATCATTAAAGGAAAATGAGGCCATAAATTTGAGGGAAGGCATGAGAAAAGTTGGAGGAAGAAAAGGGAAATAGATCTTTTCAAAATGTCGTAACAATATAGTCCCTTATAACACAATTTAAAAAGACAGACACACGGGGGTGGGGCCTGAAAGTCTCTATTATAATGCTTCCAGACACCATTGATTATTTTAAAAGATTCCAATACCAGGCATGGCTAAGGAAGTCTTAGTGGCTCCTGCCATCCCTCTTGGTAACTCAGCAGAACTAGACAATTAGAGCCTATTGCCTCAGACACTATGCACTCTGATTGCAAGAATAAAGGAGTCAGGCTGGGACTGAGACAGAGACTTTCTTCCTGCTGGCTGGCTGTCATAGTGCCAGAAGATACTAGGAAGCTGCTAAAGGAGAAAAGGTGTCAACAGTCTGACCCAGCTGTGAACCCAACAACCTACAATAGCAAACGGACAGCAAGCCATGCACAACTACACAACCTACAATAGCAAACGGACAGCAAGCCATGCACAACTACACAATACTGGCAATAACTGTTATGGACGTAACCAATCCCTCTCTGATTGGACTTAAAGCCTGGATTCAGGTTACAAATCCATGCTTGGATTTATGAACAAACAAACAAGACCTGCCTACTAGATATGTATGTTTTCACCCACAGACAAACGCTACTCTCAGCCTGAATCAGTAAATCCTTCTTTCCAGTACAGAGTGGATGCAGAGATTCACGACTGCTCAAGGGGCTCACCTGTGAATGTTGACTGCTCAGTCCTAAGCAAGACATCTATACCATCCGTCCTACGGCTAGGGAGCATTGCAGAAGAGAGGCCAGGGAGGATCTAAGAACTGGAAAATACGGAGAACAGCTGTAAACCTCCATCTTCTGAGCAAGGCACAACTGCAACCGTGAACTCACAGCAGCTGCAGCTGGGCTCACTGCTGGTCGGGTGTGGGTTCAGGAGAAGCTCAAGACGTGGATTTCCTTGAGGATGAACTACTGGCTAAGGGTAGATTCTGGAATGTGGGGAGTTCCTGCCTCACCAGTAAGGCATAGTGGTATGGCCACACACACAGTCCTGGTTAAAATCAGTGGGTCACATAACCCAGTCAGGTCTCAGCTAAAGGCTCATGTACAAGAACCCCAGGGCAGAGCTGTGTCCAGTCAGAAGGGGAAGACATTTTAAGGTAAATTTGTCTGACTCTCACTTTTCCTCAGCATCCAGAGCAACAGGGCTTCAAATACTCCCTTTCAATCCCACACAGTGTCTTCACACAAAGGAGCTCCTCCACTACCTGCTCAAATTCCTTCTTACAAGACTTTCTCTGGGGCTGGCTATGGCTACAGCACCTGAGAGGAGGCCCAAGGTTCAAACCCCCAAACACACGCACGCATGCACACAGAGTCTCTGCCAAGCCAGCTTTGCAGGACTGCAGTCACTGTCCCCTCTCTTTTCCTTCCAGTACATTAAGTTCAAAAGTTCCAGAGCAGCGAGATCAAGATTCTCATGGTGAGCCACAGTGAGCTGAGCTGAGCCGAGCCGAGCCGAGCCGAGCCGGGGAAACAGCTGGGGCTTTCCAGGCTGCCAGCTGGGTGCTGTTTCACCAGCAACAGGCCCAAATGGAAGCATTAGGAATGAATGCTGGAGTCAGTTTTCTCTCACAGTATTAATCCAAATTAGCGTGAGTGGGCATTGCAGGGCATGCTCGGCTCTCCTCCCTGAGGCACAGGCACCCTGGCATGACACTCAGCTGTAGTGGCACTACTCCACTTCCTCCCCACTCTCCACAGCTGAATGACCTCAGGCTCTAACAAAGGTGTCCAAACTCTTTTATATTACTTTTTGGGTTTAAATTTTGTTTAATTCCATACGCAATTATCTGACATATATCTATACTCTCTTGGTTTAAATAAAAGCAAAACTACAACACAAACTCAAATGAAAACAAGAGCCCAGCAGAGGAAGGACTTGTACGTTAGCCGAGCTTTTGGAGAGCTGTATGTAAAAACTATGTTGGGTCAGGAGAAATGTGAATGAAAGCAAAACTGAGATTCGTGCTGTGCTTCTTTTTGAGGGGCCTGGGCCAAGGGGCCTGGGCAGAAGGGCTGTGAGGGTTTGCACTTTAGGACCATGAGGTCTGAAGGTGGCAGAGGTGCCTGGGTAGGGGGAAGAACACTCGTCCTGCAGTTCCTGATGTGGGAAAGGCGAACCCCACAAAGGGCCCAAGACCAGGCTTACAGTCGGGGTCAAACTACATTATACTGGATACTGGAGCCCTGCAGAGTGCAGCTTGTTCCCAGCGCATAGAGTAGAGAAACTCCACCCAGGCACCGAGAGCTCAGGGCTCAGGCTCTGCCACTCTCTAGCTGTGTGCTCTTCAGCAAAGCATTCAAGCCCCCCGAAACTCAGTTTTCTCCACTTTAACATGAGGGAACTGCCATATATCTTAGTGTGAAGCATTTTTGGTATTGTTTCAAATAAAATGTTTCTGTTTGTTTGTTTGTTTATGTTTTATTGTTGCTCTTGCTTTGAGATTGGGTGTCATGTAGCCCAGGTTGCTCTGGAATTTGCCAGGTAGCTGAGGATAGCCTCGGACTCCTGCCTCTGCCTCTTAAGTGCCAAGACTGCATGCATGTGCCGACACACCTGGATGTTCAAGTAAAATTCTAAAGATCCAAATACAAATACGGTTACTCTTCACCCCATCTCCAGGCCACCCTACTTACTGTTGTCTGTGTGACTGGTAAGCAAAGGAAAATCAAAATAACGTCACATCATCTGAAGAAAACTTCTATGAAAAAAACCTGCCTGTGCAGCGGGAGTTCTGCAGCCAGCCTCAGCTGTGATGGGTCCCTTTTCTTTTTGTCAGCAGCTGTGCAGCAGGAGCACAAGCTAGTCTTATTACTAACTGCAATTAGAAGGGCAGGTCTCCGACCACACTTACGACGGGAAACAGCTCTTTATACAGCTGAGCCGGCAGCTGAGAGACAATTACTCCTCTGGCCCTTGTGTACAGGTAGCCAGGACTCGACTGCCTGAACAATTAGAACATCTTTTTTTTTTTTTTTTCATAAATATGATACTTCCCACATGAGCAATAAGCATCTGGCCCTTCCACAGAGCACAATAAAGAAAAGGATGAACTTTGTGTTAGCATCCAAGGACACATACACTTCATCCCCATCACTGACCTTGGCCTTATGTGGCCTTAACATCCTGATTCCTCGGGTGGGGCATGGATCCTCTTTCCAGTATCATCAGCAACACTTCCGACCTAGCTGTGCTCCGGAAAAGGTGACAGAACTGTGCCGCCCAAAGAATGGAGCTAGAGCTCAGCAGTGAAGAGCTCACCTAATGCTGCAGCTGGCATGGGGCAGGGGCAGCTCTCCTGCTCTCCTGCAGGTGGCAGGCCAGAGAACTGGCCCTGAGGTCAAGAGAGCAAGAGAATTGTCTCTGCCCCTCACTGGCTGCAGCACTTGGGAGAGCAGGCCCTGCACCTTGTCTGGGAAACACAGTAGGGCTGACCCTGGTGGCAGGGGTGCAGGTGAGGCGCCCCAAGGGTGTGAGCATGGGAAATGTGGTGGGCTGATCAACTGAGCTACCTCTGAGGCCCAGATGCAGGGCTGTGAGTTGGTCCACCCCCAACATCTAAGCCCAATTACGAACTGCTAGAGCTCATGAAAGGGCCAGTCCTGCAGATCCAAAGCTGCATGGGCTCCATGACACAGGGCAACAACAGGATATCGGAGGAGTCCCAGTGACATTCCAGTATAGATATTGTAGCAGGAGCCAGAGGCCTCAGAATAGACCAATGATTCATTTACAAGAAAAGATGTGTAGACAGAAGAGTATACTATGTGATACACTACAGCGTCCAGGACAAGATTTTTTTTTTTAATTCTTTCTTCTTTTATTTTCTGTTGCGGGTGAGAGGAGGTTGCAAGGGTGGAGAGTGGATAGGGACAAGGAGATGAGTGGGATTGGGGTGCATAATGTGAAAATCACAATGAAGCAATAAAAAGTTTTTTTAAAAAATAAAACTTGACTGTAATTTGTTTCTTAGAAGTAAAGGTGGGGTTTAGGGAAGATGATGATTGACTTCTTTGGGTGTCAATTTTTTTTACTGTCTTTTAGCTGTGTGTTGATTTTTATTTTTTTAAATCTATAGTGAAACTAGAAAGAGCACACCAAAGCACAGAAAACCCCAAATACAAGACAAAATTCCAAAGGCGCCAGCATGGGGTGTGATCTAGATGCTGGGGTCCAAGGGCAGCAGCTGAGGGGCAGGCCTGATGGCCAACAGGAGTGCCAGGGACTGCCATGAGCTCACCTGGGCAGCTCCACTTAGTCCTCACTCCCATCCTATAAAATCAGACAGGTGATGTTACAATTATTCCTAGTTCACATCTACAGAAACAAAGGCACATGGACTATGCCCCCCATACAAGGTCCTCAGCTGGCAGAGTCAGAGGGGACACAAAGCCAGGTTCAGCTACAGTTCATGTGACTCATCTCCACAGGAAAAGGGGGCTCACAGGCTAAGACGGGGCTCTAAGAAAAACAGCAAACTTGAAACAGTCCCTGCGTGGAACGCATACAGGAAAACACACAAGACTGACTCTGCAGTGCTTAAAACCATGAATATTTCTGGGGGACCTAGTAGATACTGTGCACCATAGACTTGGGGAGCACTGTAGGAAATAGAGTTCTTGTAGGCACAGATGGAAGTAAGCAGACACATTAGACTTCCCTTCCAGATAACACCACAAAGCAATGAAAGAAACAGAGAATTTCAGCCCACCCCAATTATTCCCAAGTCGTCAGAGGCTGTGGAGCAGGCTTAGATGGGGTGTGAGAAAAGGCGTTCTCTTTGACCTCAGTAGCAGATGACAGCAGCAAAGAAGGGAAGGGGCAGCAGAGAAGAGATCCCTGCCTTCCTCCTGGAGTGAAAGTATTTTAATTATCAACTGAGGGTCCAGCAGAGCCAGCAACTGGCCATCTGTCCCACTCCATCCGACAAAAGGTCCTAAAAGACAAGACGGGTAGCATTTTCCAGGGGACCAAGGCTGTGTCCAGAAGAAACAAGAACCATGATGCTTTTCTGCAAGAGGACCTTGTGCCATCATCAGGAGGTTGTGGGATCTAGCATGTCACATAGCTTCCGAGGAAACAAATCGGCTTGTCAGAGGTGTGACAGTGAAACTAAACCCAGCCAGCACAGAAGGGAGGCGGGGCCTGACTCCAGCAAGGCAATTCACAGTCAGGTACAGTTACACCTGTGTCTACTGAAAATGATCAGAGATGGGGACAAGCTTCTCCTACTTCTTGGAAAAAGATAAAGTCAAATAGAACAATTTGCTGGGCATGGTGCCTGTGTTGGGTTCAGTCCATCTTCCTCCATATCGCTGCCGTCTTCCGTATTGTCCACAGTTTATAGGTAAGATTCCTGGACGGCACTAGGTACTTACGTGAAAAGATCTGACCTGCTCTTGTTCATTCTGTTGCTGTGATAAACACCACAGCCAAAAGCAACTAGGGTAGAAAAGGTAGAGCAGGAACTTGAAACAGGAACTGAGGTAGAGACCAAGGAGGAACACCACTTACTGGTTTGTTCTAGCCATGGCTTGCTCAGTCTGCTTTCTTATATAACTCAGGACCACTTGCCAGGGTGATACCACTCACAGTGGGCTGGACCTTCCCACATCAGTCATTAATCAGGAAAATGCCCCACAGATGTATCCAAGGGCCAACTCTGAGGGAGGCATTTTCTCCACTGAAGTTCCCTCTTCCCAGACAGCCCTGGCTTCTGTCAAGCTGACCAAAAACCAACCAACCAACCAAACGAACAAAAAACAAACAAAAAAAAAAACCAACAAAAAATAAAACAAACAAACAAAAAACCTAACCAGGATAATTCCAAATCTGTCTGGCCCCAAGCCATTGTTCTTTCCATGGAAACCTCCAAATCTCCCACAAAGAGGGTGAAGCCTGGGGAAGCAGGAAAGGGAAGGAATCAGCAATTCAGCTTTTACTACATCTAACTCTTGTTACTCACACAGGGCCCCAGGTCCTCCGGAAATTATGTTGGAAAGGACACAGAGAAACACAACACGATGTATATGGTCTTGAGCCCCATGCGAGGAAGGCCTGTGTTGATTCAGAGTGCAAAGGGCAAATATAAGTCAAAGCAAGAGCCGAGCTGAGCCACTGCCGGCCCTTGCTTAGTTCCAAGGACAGACGTGACAGCTAACTGCATCCTGCTTTCAAGATTGCAACTGTCCTTGGTCTGTTGTAAATCCCATCATGATTCATGTGACCAGAGCATCTTCTGTCTCTGCAAGGCCATCTGTCACAGCCTCAGCAGCAATGGGGATAGAGAAGTGCACACTGGCTCTGGTCAGCTGTTTCACCATTAAACAGTTCGGCAAAGGATCTCTTTCAGGGGACCCAGACCCTGCACGGAGTCCTGAAAGAGGGGAGCCTGGGCACACTGCAGTCTGCTGTACACAGATAAACCGGTACTCACTACCCACCGCCAACAACACTGACGCTCACTTCTAATGCTGGGAAGGACCTCAGACATGGTCTCATCCAAAGCTCTCGTTTTACTGAGGAGGAATTTAAGATCTCCAGGAACTTCGAAAGGTGCATTCAACAATGTCTAGCCAGTTGATCTCAAGGACTATCCCAGGCCACCTCTAAGATCTCTCTAATGATGATCACTTGTGACCATCTCTCATACTTTTATCAATAAAACCTAAACCTTCTTGCCCTAAAACAAACCTAAAACTGCATAGGTCTGGAGTAGACTGGCCCTATGTTAACAATCTGACTTAGTGAGAGGGACAGAGTGTGCTTCTACAGGAGGCTTCCAGGGTCCCATAGGGACCTCCATGTAAAGAGCCGTGCTCTCTGGGCCTACAGAAGAGGCCATATTTTCCTGAGTGCACCAGACAGCTGACCTCATGACCTCATGGCTTTGTGTTCACAGGCAACACTGAGGCACATCACAGAGAACAAGGTGAAGCGCCAAGTTAAGGAGAGAAAATTGTCCAAGAGACGCGAAGGAAAGGAGAGAAAGGAGCAGGCTCTTGTCTTGCTTGTCATCTTTACCTTGAGCGATGGCAAGACCATAGGCCATCTGAAAATGTTGGTCACCACTACCTCCTGCCTGCTCTGTTTACAGAGCATATAGAGATGGGCCAGGAAAATACTATGCTTAACATTCAGGGTCGTCGTAGCTTCAATTTGAAGTCAGAGAGGCAAGGGAAAGAGTTTTAAGATCCACCTGAAATCAGCATCCCAAATCACAGCCCAGAAATCCCTTCCATGGTCCTCAACACAGGCAACCTTCTGCCCCGATTCCAGCATAAGCTCTGCTAGTGCCTAAATGGTGCCCAAGCTACTCCCTGCCCGAGGTCTAGAGCTACTCCCTGCCCCAGTGAAGAAACTGCAGAGAGGACTCTGAAGGGTGAAATAGAAAAGGGGACGAGGGGGTCTACAGAAACAGGTGAGGGCCCAGGAGCTCAGTGTCCCTCCTGAGACCCAGTGGTTCCTTAGCTCTGCTGGTCACAGCTAAGAACTGAAGTAAAAGAATCCAAAGGGAATGCCAATGATGCCACTTGCCTTCCCAAGGCAGTCTCACATGGGTGTGGGGGGCCCTCTTTCTGGAACCTTCTCAGCCCCCTTTTCTCCCCACTTTCTAGTCAATGAGTGCTCCTCAGATCACCCACAACGCCCGTGTTGAGGCATGTGCCTGGATCATCATTCTCATGTCCCAACCGCCCTTCTTGGCCTTGACTTTAAACTCCAGTGTGAGATTGTTTTAATCAAGGTCCTTCTACCCGATCCCATAGGGAACTCCTGGAGGGCAGAGCCTAAGCCTGTGCTCTAGCTGACTGCTGTACTAATAACATCCAAAGAAAGCCAGGGGAGCTCAACAGGAAAGTGCAAGCCACGGTCTTGAGTTCAGGCTCCAGAGCTACCAAAAGCAAAGGGGGAGGGGGACAGGGAGGGAGGCTGGATGGTACAGCAGACAGCCAGGAAGGATTGGAAAGGGAAATCAGCACCCCAAAAGTCAGGCCTCTGGCCACACTGTTTTCTCCTGCAGAATCACGCCCACCAATCTGGTTTGTCATTTGCTTCACTCTGACTTTATTTGATTACGTCTGTATTTTGGCTACAGAAAGTACCTCCCATCCCATCCACCGAACACAGTGCTCTGAGCATGGCTGGCAGCCACTAGCTAAAATTCCACACTGCCTCCTGTGACTGAGGCAAATCCAAGTTAGCTTTTTTGTTTGTTTGTTTGTTTGTTTGTTTACTGTTTGTATACTTTTCCACAGTAAAATCTTAAAATCTAGTATCTTTTGACTCTTTAAAAGAAGCATCAACCGGGCGTGGTAGTGCATGCTTTTAATCCAGGGAGGCAGAGGCAGGCTGATCACTGTGAGTTCAAGGCCAGCCTGGTGTACAAAGCAAGTTCCAAGATAGCCAGGGATGTTACACAGAGAAACCCTGTGTCAAGAAAAACCAGATATAAATAAATAAATAAAATTAAATAAAAGAGGGCTCTTCAGTGTAGCAATGAACTCCAACAAGACTGGAGACAGAGATCCAGCGCACATGAATGCAGCCACACTGGGGGGCCTCTCAGTGGAGATGTGCTCTTTTGTTTTGTTTCTTAAGATTTATTTGTTTATTTATTTATCCTAGACCTCTCTCTGTAGACCAGGCTGGCCTTGAACTCAGAGATCTACCTGCCTCTGTCTCCCCAGTGCTGGGATTAAAAGCGTGCGCTACCATCCCTAGGCTTTTAAGGGTAATCTTCCTCCTCCTCCAGGGAAGTGTGAGGCCATACTGGCCCTGTCCAAGGTGCCTGTGCCTGACCTGCTCATCTACAGACAGGAATGTGACCTCTCAGCAATATATGCTGGAGTCAAGTCTACTGGATCAGCCAGCAAACTCTCAGCCATAGAAAACCCTCCACAGAGCCACAGGCAGAGACTTTGGCTAATGTCTGGCCCAAGTACACACCAGGGTAAGAAAATTCAAGGAAGCCAGCGTGAGGCCAAAGGGAAGATGGCAGTTGAGTCCCCATGCTGTAAGAAAACTCATCTTCAGCTCCCTGAGCTTGTGAACCCTAAGGAAAGTGGCACAGCACACACATGAACACAGGAAAAGGTGTGGGTGTGTGAGCATGAACTTTGCATTGCAAGAGAAGCAGCCAGTCCAGACAAATAACACCGTACAGACAGGGTGGCAGTGTGAAGGGCTGAGGCTGGCCAGAGCAGGCTAGCAGCAATTCTAGTTACACAGTAATAGCAGCTGTTCCAGCAGGTCCTGGCAGCCAGTAACTGACTTCCATGTAGACACTGGACAGCAGGTTAGCCAGGATGGCACTTAGGAGGACCTGGAGACAGGAGGCAGAGGCAATCAAGAACAGGGATGACTATACTTCATAATGCCACCCTGCCAGGAGCCATCCTGTTAAAGGAGCACATTAGGCATGTGCGCTCTCTAGGAGGTGATCTGGTATTTTACAAGGTCGGTACCGTGATGCACCCCAGAACTGCTTCCAGCCTCTGACAATCCTGTCAGTTGTGCACTGCTGCGTCTCTCTAAAATCTGGCATTAGAGCTGGGCGTCATGGTGCATGCCTTTAATCCCAGCACTTAGGGAGGCAAAGGCAGGTGGGTCGCTGTGAGTTCGAGGCCACAAAGCGAGTCCAGGACAGCCAAGGCTACACAGAGAAACCCTGTCTTGAAAAACCAAAAAGAAAAAAAAAATCTGGCATTGGTGTGAACTGTCACTCTCTGGGTGTTTCTGATTGAGCAAACTTCCTACAGGATCTTACTGAAGATGTACTGCTGCTCAGATGAATTAATCCCTCACTATGGAATTCCTGATTTGATTCAAATAGTTTTAAAAGTTAAATTGTTTTAAATTCTCTAAAAGAATTTTAGAGAGTGTATGGATGTAATTAATATCTTTGTGGCCCTCCAGATACCTCACTAAGGGATAACCTTGAAGCAGATTTGTAGCCTCAGATAAGCCTTCATTCCAGATGGCAGCACAAATCCTGATATTCACCATAAATATAGGCAAGTTGGTTTAAACTTACCATGAACCCAAGATATAATGGGGCTACCTAGAAATGTCTAAATTAATCACGGACCTTAATGTCAAAATATACAAACTGTTCTGTTATAATTCCTTATACCTTGTCACTTTGTAGCATCATATGCTGTCATTTTAAATTTACTTTGTTTCTTAGAATGAAAGACAGATAAAATTATTGTCTTAAACTCACTATGAACTAAGAGATAGCTGGAAAATGTGTAGCCAGGTCAGTCCTAATTGAAAAGACATATATTGTAACTTTTAGACCCTGTTAACCTTTAGGCCTTGTCAACCTTTGTCACTCTGAACTCACTATGAACTTAGGTAATGGATACATAGATCCAAAATGTTTAGTTTTGAAAACATGTAGCCTGTTGTATTTTAGAATTCATCTGTTCAGTAATTAATTGCCTTTTTTGGCTATGAGGTAATTCTCTTTTCTCAGGAGTACAGTGACCAACAATAAACAGCATTGAAATTAGTATGCTTGACTTTATCCAGGTGAAACTGGGAGTCTTAGCTTCATCTGATTGAAATTAGAATGCTTGACTTCATCTAGTTGAAGTTAAGATTTCTAAGTTCATCCATCTTTTCCCTTGAATGTATATTGTATATGTGTGAGACTGGTTCCTTTTCTTTTTCTTTTTTCTTTTTTTTTTTTTTTTTTTTCTTTTTGGTTTCTCTGTGTAGCCTTGGCTGTCCTAGACTCACTTTGTAGACCAGGCTGGCCTCAAACTCACAGTGATCTGCTTGCCTCTGCCTCCCAAGTGCTGGGATTAAAGGTGTGCGCTGTCACACCCAGCAAGACTGGTTTATTTTCTATCTCACCACTATACCCTGTAACTTTTTATGGAACTATTCAACTGTGATTTTGCTAAATGCCTTCATGCCAAACCTCCTATGACACAAAAACGCACCTCCCTCCATAACCGAGGTTTCCTTTACCAGCCCATCATTCTCCAGTGCCTCCAGTAACATGTAACTGGTCTCCCCATTTGAAGCAGACACAGGTCCATGTTTATAGGCAGTGGCTTTTTGCAGGTATTTTTAAGATGTGATGTTCAAGTCACTGATGTAATACTGTAAAGAAGTATAAGCCATTAATTTTAAAAGCAGCCTGGCTAACTTCCTTGGCTGTGTGACCCTAAACATCTGAGATAAGGGTTTTCCCTATACGAAGCCACAATAGCAAAGGCTGCCGGCTGCCTCTTCCATGACCTATTGCTCCTCTGTGTAACAGACCCTGATTATTAGTGGGGCTCCCTTTCCAAGCCCCTTCTTCAGCTAGCACATTCTGGGCAGTTAATACAAAACACGGGGCTTCTGGGCAGCGACTGGGTAGGGACTCAGCTGAAGGAGAAAGATCTTTTGTGCTTCTGCTTTTCCTCCTTCTTCAGGCCTGTACCTCAGTCAAATAAAGGGAACCCTTCACTGCCGTCTTGGGCCAGGAGACAGTGAGGATGGAAGCCAGGTCTGGGACTATGATATAAGAAACAGGCGCCTGGAGTCCCAGGCACACTGTGCAGCTGCCCTGGAATCCTCAGGCTTCTTTTCAAAGGCAGCTGAGGGGATCTCTCAGCTGCTGCCATTCACAGAGTCCAACCTACACCCAATGCCAATTACAGACTTACAAGGACAGTCTCCCCCAGCACATCCCACTGCTGGTAAACGGCAAATGACTGGAGCGGGCGGCCCAGGTAAAAAGAACAGTTTAATCAGCTCCTTGTTACTAAGATTTCATAACAGCCTGATGCCTACTACTACTACTTTCTCTTTTCCACACACACAGCCATATTCTGTCCATGACTAGTTGAAACTCCACTAACAGACACTTTCTACTATCCTGTCCCCATACGGCAGTGGCCAAAAGTCCAACCCTCTGTAAGCCCTAATAAAAGCAAAAGAACACAGAAGAGTGTCCCCTTGTCTACGAAACACGAAGAAGCCACAATCCCCAAGATGGAGGCAATGAACAAAGTGGTAGCATACCATTTCTGAAATGATGGCCATGGGGCGACAATGATGCTGCCTCTGGGCTGGTATTAGCATGCACAGGCCCAGGCAAACACTCGCCCACAAACTACAGGGCACATGTAAGATCTACAGACTACACTGCCATCAGCACCAGCAGGGCTATACACAGCTATGTCTTGACAACGTCCTTTAAGAGACTCTGTGCAGAAGCCCACCCCTTCCCTGAAAGCTCTCTGCTTTCAAGGATGGACAGGACCAGATCCCTGGCTCCTGGAAAGAGACATGCAGTCTCCTGCCCTCTCCTACAAACAGCACAACCTGTCGAGGCAGCGTCTCCTTCACAAGAGCCCCATTTCCACAACAATCCTGAAGAACGTAAAGCTTCTATGTGTAGCTTCAGAATGTGGTTGAAGATTCAACTTGACCAAGGAAACTACTGTAAACTTTTACACTTCCATTATCCTGGATCAGGTTTCTCAATGGGCCAAGTTATATATAACATTACTGCACCCTGCCTAGCTCTCTCAGAACGGTAAGGACATGAGAAAATGTTAAAGAAAATTCAGTTTCTCCATCACATTTTCTTTCTTTCTTTCTTTTTTCCATCACATTTTCTATGCATCTGCTGCCTCTTCTCCCACCACCCAAAGCAACCTCTGGGCTGAAATCAGTCACCAAAAGTTTCAATTCAGTTAATTTACTGAAAGAACATAGTTTTCAAGAAGGGATAAACAAAACATAAAATCACAGCAAAGAGAAAAGGAGAGGTAAGATTTTACCTCGTATAACTCAAATCTTATACACTCACCATCAAAGTCTATACTTAATTGTTTATATTCTCACAAAGAGGAAGTTTTCTATTATCATGAAGAAAAGAGATCAGACTGAAGGGATAAAGGAAATAAAGGCCATTTTAAAGCAACTTAAAGTACAATATATATATTTCTGCACATAGACACTTCTTAAATGTCCGGTAGGACAGGCCAAATCAAACACCTGTCCTCAGCTGGACAGGTGGTAGCACACACCTTTAATCTCAGCACTTGGGAGGCAGAGGTGGGCAAATCTTGAGTGCAAGGACAGCCTGGTCTTAAGACTGAGTTCCAGGACAGCCAGGGCTACACAGAGAAACCCTGTCTTGAAAAACCAAAAAGGCAAAAAAATAATCATTCTCAATAAGGGAAAGAATTGCAAATAATCTCTTCTATTGTGTTTTCTAATTTTCTACAACAAACACTACTTACACAATTGCAAATGCATTTTGGAAAGCAGGCCCACAACAGAAAAATAAGTCATGTTAGGAACAGCTCAGATAAAAACAAGGTCTGAAACAATGGACTCAAGGCGGACAGATGCAGAGGGTAGCCCCAAGAGCCTATGCCATCCCCCCAAAGTTCTTCGTGTGAAAGACCCTCCTCTCAGGAAGAGGATATTTCAGGGAACACAAATACCATTAGTCACTAGCGCCCTCTCTGCAGTCAGCATGGACAGAGAGACACCAGGAAGCGTATTCCCAGCTGTTCTGCTAGCCCACATGTAAGACTCAAGTCTCTACTAACTTACCTACTTAATTATACCTAACACCGACTTTACAGGCCAGTTTATGGATTCCATGTATTTAACACACAGTTACTTCTCGGCTCCCTGCAATTACACACGAGTTATGGAACTCATTAATAGCACCCCTGGGCTAACAAGAGGTCTAAAACAACACTAGACAGGTCACACTCTCCAGATTGACACTGTCACCTGCACAGGATCCCAGTTCAACGCACACCCCTTCTCCCGATGGCTCCCTCTCCAGTGAGCTGAGGTGTGGAGGTAAAAATGTAGACAGACTGTAGAGGTCTGCCTTCTCAGCTGCTCCAGAAAGGGGAAATCTTCTCTGGGGGATTACATGCACATTTCCCACAAGCAGGAAATAAATACATCAGACTCAAACACTGAAACTCTGCCTGTGGAATGGACTCACAATTACCCTGGACTGCTCAGCTGCCTCGTCCCTCTTTCCCCATTGGGAGCCCATGCCCACCAAAGCCACACGGTGAGGGTGTGGCTGCTCTCCATACTCACTGTTACTGGACTTAAGGTCTCGGTGAATGATGGGAACGATTGCCTCATCGTGTAGGTAGTTCATCCCTCTGGCGATCTGCACAGCCCAGTTGACCAGGATGTCCGGGGGAATCCTCTTCCCAGACAGCACTCTGTTCAAAGGCCCTCCACGAGCAAACTCCATGACCAAGCAGAGGTTGGGCTCCTTCAGGCATACCCCCCTGAGGGCAATGATGTTCGGGTGCTTCAGCATGGCAAAGAGCTTGGCCTCCTGGCGAACATTCTCGATGGTCTGGCTGATGTCCTCATCAGGGTCATGACGAGCTGCTTTCACGGCGACCTCATCACCGACCCAGAAAGCTCGGTAAACTTTCCCAAAGCCCCCAATACCGATGATCTCCTCCAGGGTCAGTTCCGCAAAGTCAATCTCTAACACTGGAAGAAGAAAACAGGAAGTCAACAGTATACTCTGAACACTGTATAACTAGCCACACTTACACTGGATGGGCAAACACAGCCATGCTAGGTAAATGGGCCTCCCTGTCTCCCCACTCTAAAGTAAACCCCATAAGCAGTAGGGACTGTGGTTAATTTCATATATAATATTCTTAGTGATGAGCAAACAGTCGAGATGCTCGATGAGTGTTTACAGTAAAGTAAATCCTACTTGGATTATCAGCAGAATGGTGTACCAAGGCTACCCCATTTTAACTCAAGGGAATATCAGGGGCAACCTTTTCTGAAAATCGCTTAGGTTCATTTGTTCTTAGTAGTGAGAAGCCACAACCCAGGGCTAAGCAGACACACAGCAGCTACAGTTTGGTTTGCAAACAGCTTTTATAGAAATACGACCAATGAATACAGAAGGTGGTGTAATGTGGTGAGAGGTGAGTGAAAATAACATGTGAGAAGGGCCCGAGAGGAGGAGTAGAGGGGAATCACATCAGACAATTATGGGATGGGGTAAAAGACAGAGAGAAGGATGTGGGCAGTAGCATGGAGTCTCAGGGCACATGACATGTAAAGGACATCAGGAGGTCCATAGCAGCTGGACTGTGTGTACTGGGATAAGAGGTAAGACTTGAGCCTTGTTGGGGGTGACAAGGTAGAATAAGCTTTTGAGCCATTCTGAAGGACTTATAGTTATTCTATAATCAATAAGGGCCACATATGTTGCCTTCGGAAGAGGAGTTTTGTGGTTTAGAAAGGACACTAACTCTGACAGCCATGCAGAATATAATGGAAAAGAAAATCTGGAGTGGTAATGCTGCGACTTTAACACAGTTCCTCATGTTGTACTGACCCCCAACCATAAAATTATTTTCATTGCAACTTCATAACTGTAACTTTGCTACTGTCATGAATAGTAACATAAATATCTGATATACAGCATAGCTGATATGTGACCCCTGTGAAAGGGTCATTTGACCATAAGTTGAGAACTGCTGGTCTGAAGCAAAGAGCCACTAAGGGGCTGGGATGCATCTTAGTCAGTAGTGCCTAGCACGCATGAAGCTCAGGGTTTAATGCACAGCACTACCAGTGATCCTACATGAAGGAGATGAAGACAGGAGAATTAGAAGTTCAGGATCAACCCAGGCTCCAGAGCAAGTGTGAGGCCAGCTTGGTCTAAATAAAGACCCTATCTCAAAAAAAAAAAAAAAAAAAAAAAAAAAAAAAAAAAATTATCAAGGAGGCCCTTGCAGTGACCCAGGCCTGCCGAGCCTCAGAGGTTCTAGACATGGAAAGAACTAAGCCAATGTGAAGGACTTCCAGGATTTGGTCCTATGAGGATCTAGTTCCCAAGAGGTACAGGAAAAGAGCCTTGTGAGGAACATGAGCGCCTCAGGCAATCCCTGACAGTCACTTCAACCGTTCATTCGGCTTCTGAGATCTAGAACCAGAGCCTGGGACACCTGATATACCTTCAGCAGTGTTTGCACAGCTTTCACAGACGATCACAGCAGCTACCGGTGAATGTAAGCTTGGGCTAGACAGGATGTGAAGAACTGGGCACAGCCCCATGTCCTGTGTCTCCTAAAGCCCTGGTCTCTGTTCGCTTTTGACTGATTCAGACTCATCTCTCGCATTTGAATTTAAACACCGGTGTCATTGAGAAACTTCTGACCTCAAGACCAGACGAGGGCAAGCTAGTCACACGCCTTTGCAGCTGACTCCATTCTGCAAGATGCACCCAGGCTATCCCTAATTAAGTACTCATTAGCTGCCTATCACCTGTGACACTAGGCCAACCACAGGACAGAGATTCTGTCTGCCATCGCTGTACTCTCTGTGCCAGGTAGTTAGTGGGTGACCTACAAAAAGAATTTACCTCAGTAGGGCATAAAGAAATTTAGATCTGTTTAAAGGAGGGGGAGAGGGTCAGAGTCTCTGGAAGAAAATAACCACACTCTACCAGGAAACAAAACAAAATCCTAGGAAAACAAAGATGTATTTCTAGATTTTTGTCAAGAGCAAACTGGATGGCTGTTCTTCCTTATGTGGCCAGCCCCACCACACCTCACACTTCTTTTAGCTGCCGATGGGCCTCAATATTTGTTCTTTCTTAATTCTAGCACTTCTAATCTTCCCCAGACCCACTGTTCATTTGTATTTAGCAATACAACTGTCAATCTGCACCAAGGAAACGCTCAGGAAAAGCCAGGTGGGCTGTCTTTATGCACACAAGAAGCAGAGTCCACCTTGACCCCCAAAGTTCCACGATGCTAACTAACCCCTTGAGGACATAGCGCAGCTCAAAGCACAGCAGGCAAAGCACAAGCTCAGTATTTGCGTAGCGCTGGTTTTAAACCCTGATACCATGAAATAAAGAAGAGAGAGGAAAGTCATTCTCTTTCGGGAAGGGGATCCTCCTGAAGTACAAAGGACATGGAAGAAGCTGTAGAGCAGCAATCAGCACTTATCCCAATATCCTTCTAGCACCTCATCTCCTTTTAGTACCAGAGGCTAGAAAACTAAGAAACTACAAGTCCCAGGATTCCTTACAGCAAAGGTACTGGAAGTGGATTAAGTGACACACAAGATTTGCAAAACAAAGCGAGATGGAGAATATTTTCTGGCTGCCCCTCCTGGCAAGTATGGCTGTCTGCAGCAGTATGCCAGTGCCCAGCCATGAGCTCTGTGGCTGTGCAAATGAATGCTGCTTCCTACTCTCCGGCTGAAGACACAACAGCGTGTTCCTGAAGCTCCCATCTTCCATGGCGGCTCCAGATGCTCAGCCTTGTCTGTAAGAACAATGCCAACTCCTTGGTGGTTCAGGCCTGCATTGCCCAGAGCTTGCCCCATAAGAGCCTCTTCTCCAAGCCAACAATTCTGCAAGCACCCAATTTCCTGTGCTGAATCTATTTCTTGCTTAAAATAACTTCAATGTTTCTGAGTCCTAAAAATGAATCCTGACTAATTACTAACTTTTCCCTGATGTCATCCACATGAATGAGAAAACATGCCTACAGTAAAGAAAGGCTAGAAACCCTTCTGAAAAATACATGTCTGCTTGGTCTTTGCCCTTACACTGATAAAAAGCTCTGTGCCTCTTCAATGAATTGTATTGATCACCCTATTTCTTCAACAAAGTCTTTGAATTTATTAACTATAGTTTTCCTCTTATACTCACTCTCCGATTCTCAGCTCTGGAGCATAGTTGTCAACACACAGTAGGTGTTCAGTGTTTACCTAACCGCCTGAGAGTGTAAGAAACAGACAAGGCTCTGGTCCAGGGTGCTGAAAGGGACAGCTCCTCCAGCAGCTGTACAGAGACAGGCAGACCCTTCGAGTAGAAGGAAAGGTAGCGACCTCTCTGTGTAGAAGCTGAGATCTCAGCTTTGCCCACTAAGTTAAGCACCATAACGAAGCCAGCCTGCAAAGGAAGTATAGAACACAGTTTTCCAACAGACAAAACAACCTGGGAGGGGGGGACTTTCTTTTTCTCTCCCTGCTAAGACGTCCCTTCGATGGGCTTCCCGGGACTAGACCTTCGGCTGCAGAGAGCATGCGGGCTCTCCTTTCCTTCTCTGCTCCAATAAGATCTGGTTTTAAGCAAGAATCAGGTCAATTTGCATTCAGCGCATTTTTTTTTTAATTTTTTTTCCCTGTGGGAGCCTATTTCCAGGAATATCAACAATAAAACCTTATTTCATGTTGGAGTCAAGATGTTATTTCCTCCAGATTGTATGCTTGGAGACCGACTGCACGGACCCATCCTGTAGGCTTGGAGCAAAGGAATGGTATACTGTGTTCCTTTCACATACAGAGTGTTACATACAGAGCCAAGTGAGCGATACACAGCTGTAGTCTCAGTACTCAGGAGGTACATACAGGAAGAGAAGTTCAAGGACAGCTTGGGCTACATAGTGAGATTCTGTTCCAAAAGGAAGAAATAAATGACTTTTAAAAAGAAAATAGGCTCAGTGGGAAAGAGAGCTGGCTGTGCACACCTGAGTTTAGATTCCCAGGACTCACATGAAAAAGAATGGCATGTAACCTCAGCACTAGGGTGGGGGAGGGGGCGGGGGGGAGGAGAACGGGGAGGAGGATAGAGATGCGAGCATCACTGGGACTTCCAGTCTAGCTGAAAATGATCCAGGTTCAGTGAGAGACTGACTCAAGGGAATAAGGCAGAGATCATTAGAGGACACCCAGCATCCTCTGTGCATGGGTACATGCATCTGCACACACACACACACACACACACACACCATTCATACATACACACACAAACACATACATCACACACACATACAAATCTTAGGCATATCTAAAACTATGTCCTTGCATTTGTAGTGAATTCAGGAGAAACAAATGGAAATTAATAGTGACCTTAATTCTGTGTTACAAACAGACTAACACTGGCATAGAAGAAATGCTTTACTAGCTGTGTATCTCCAGGGTGACTAACTGGAGCTTTACATTTTTTCACTTTTTACAAAACAGATGAGGGAGCACCCAGGTTACATAGATTTGCCATCCATGGAGGGCCAACCTCTGGTACCTACAGTGGAGGGATAAAAGCAGAATGTAAAATGTCTTATGATATCACTAATCTGTTTTGTCTTGACAAAATATTAACAAAAGATATTAACTTCTCCTTCTGATCTGAATATGGCTTGAAGCAGAATTTTCACTTGAAAATGATACTATAGAAGCAAATCTAACTCTGCCTGCTTGACTAGACTTAGGCCTTACACTCACAACCCTGAACATATTACATGCTACAAATCCCAGAGGGGAAGTTCAAAAGGGTAACTCTGAGAAAGTGTTGTCAGTGGCTTTACTATTCCAAGTCCTGGGGGACAAGGTTTGTCAATCACCTTTCTTGTCTGGGTGACACTAGCTCAACCGGTGGGCAGAGTTCCCAGGTGAGACACTCCTGTCTTCTCCTTCTATCCCTCGATACTTAACACAGTAGCCGCTGAGTATTCAAGACCGAGCTCTTCACTGGGGCTTGTGGAACTCTCAAGAATAATGCCAGTCCCAAGTGAGGTTAAGTTAGAGGACATACCAGAACTTTCCACACCACGCTCATCGGGTGAATTCTTTCCACAAGCACGAGGTCCTCCCACCTGGGTTCCAGATCCAGGAATCCACTCTAGCCAAGGCACTGTCTACTACAATGGTGAAGTCCTGGCCACATTACAAGGACTCATCTCTGAACGAAGCACACTGTTGCTATGTCTGACGCTCCATGGAAAAGGTCCTTTTAGCCTAAGTCACGTTTGCTCCTGACTGCTATGACAGCCGGAGCACAAGACGCTGAGGAAATGAGGAGCGGCTGCTCATAAACTTCACTCTTACCTTAGCTGTCCCTAAAGACAACAGCACAGAGCTCCACCCACAAAGGGCCTCAAAATCTCACTCTTAAAACCACCCTGTGGCCAGGCAGTGGTGGCGCATGCCTTTAAGCCTTTAATCCCAGCACTCGGGAAGTAGAGGCAGGTGCATCTCCAAGTTCCAGGCCAGTCTGATCTACAGAGAGAGTTCCAAGGCAGCCAAGGCTACACAGAGAAATCCTGTCTCAAAAAACCATATCAACCAACCAAAGAAACACATTGTTTCTTAATATGTCAGACTGTCCCTGTCTTTCAACATATGGCCAAGTTCATCTTCAACACTAATTCCAAACACCATGCCAGGACCTTTGACTGGCCTTCTCCTCACCACTACTGCAAAATATGTCAAAAATGTGTAGCTCTTAGAAACAACCTAAAGTGTTATCAACATCAAAATGCATAAGGCAGAAACTCTGAATGGAAGGGGGCACATCTGAGGCGAGCTAGAGATCCGAACAATTCACCTGTCAAAAGGAGAAGAAGAAAAAGAAGCTGCGATTGTACTTAAAATTCATCTTAAAGTAATGCAATTGTCCGTGTAAAAATAAGTGATAGTCAGAAAGATAACTATCACAGATGAAAATTTAAAACTAAAAAGTCAAAGTTAGCCCTCTGTAATGGCTTTTAACTCAGGTAGGGTGCAAAAGTACCTAAGTATATAGGACAAGGAACAAATGACTAAGTATATGGTTATAATGCCTTCTAACTAGGCTTATGGAAACTCTTAAATGCTAAACTGCACTTGGAGAGACTCCCATCTTCTAAAATAACCAAATATACAAGTGGTTAAGGAAATGAAATGGAAAAAGGAAAAGAAAAGAAATTTTCATTAGGGGCGTGGAACAGGGGGTTCCTGGGAAATTAGTGAAGATCAGGACACAAGGAGGAAGGCCCTGGGAGGGAACCCTGGGCCTGCCCCCTCCCCCTGAGATTTGGCCAATGCCAAAGATAGGCAAGGATCTGGGATGGAAAAAAAATGCGTTCTCTGAATAGTATGACAAGGACCTAGCCACTGTACCTGCTGATTCTGAGCTCCCGCGAGGGACAGGCTTACTTTCTCCCTCTAATTATTTCTCCACTCACGACTTTGCTGCCCCCTCCCCCAACACACACACCTTTCCTAGCGTATTATTCGGCGATATTCCTCAAGGTACAACTTTGAGGTACAGTACGAGAACCAAAGAAATCAACACGAGATTTCAAAGGCACCTGACTCTTGAGTTCACGCAAGCTTCCGGGACTTGTGAGCCTGCCCAGACAGGCGGGAGACACCTCCACTTCTCCCTGGACAAATACCTTTAAGAGGCGGGGACAAGCCACAGAAGAGGTCCTCCAGGTCCTTGATTGGGGAACTAAGGTTACTGATGACAGTAACCACCTGCTCTCCAGAAACCATTCCAGACCTTGAGGGGCACAAGGAGGGATGGTTGGGACATGCTGAGACTCCTGCTAGGGTTTCAGGAGTTGCTACTTGAGCAAGTCAGATGAAGGTGAAGATGCCGAATGTTCCAGGCAGGGCCTGCGGCTCTGGAGCTTCTCCATAGCACCAGCTAAAGCCCCTGCAGCACGCGTACCCACCTACACCGGGGCCAGTCATCCCCTGACCTCTCCTCGTCCAACCCAGGCCTCACCCTCCCCTCCCAACCGAGCTCCGGTGCCCGCCTTCTCCTTACGCTGAATGGGCGGGTAGCAGCTGGGGTCCTCCGCACCCGGCTGGCAGCGGCTGGAGAAGGCGCTGCGCGGGGTCACGTAGTTGCTGGGGAAAATGCCCACCCGCTGGTTCAGCTGTCCGGTCCACCAGCCCTCATCGCCGGACACCTGCGAGTCCTTGGACAACACCTCTACCACATCGCCCAAGCGCAGGGTCAGCTCGTCCTCGCCCGCCGCTTCGTACTCGAACACAGCCGTCCAGTAGGGCAGCGCGGCGTGAGATCCCAGCTCGGCCGCCGCCTCCTCTTCGTCCTCCTCCTCCTCGGCCCCTGCGCCCGTGGCATCCTCCCCCGGCGGGGCGACAGCGGCGCTCGCCAGGCAGCCGAGAAGCGATCTGGAGGACTCCATGGAGCGGCCGGTCCATAGGGTGCGGGGCGGCCGCCCGCGGGAGCCGCCGCCGCCTATTGTTCATGCGGCTCGGCAGCGCTGGGGGCTCCGCGCCCCCGACGGCCGCCGCAGGTAGGGCCCGGGCAGGCGGGGCGCGCGAGAGCCGAGGACGCCCGGTGCGCACCGCGAGCGCGCACCGCGGACAGAGCGCGGCGCAGTGCCCGCCGCCTGGCGCCCCCGCGGGCGGCCTCGCCCCTCGGCGGCTCCCACCTGCTCGTGCCGCCAGTGCCCGCCGCCCGCTGGCCGCTCCCTCCCCGCCCCGTCCCGTGCGCCCCGCCCCCCGCACGCCCGGGACCACCTGACGCGAGTCTGGCTCCGCCCCAGCCCTGCGGACCAGGGGGCGCGGCCTCTGAGATGGGCCCGCCTCCATAACCAGTCCGTCCTCCCATTGGCCCGCTGCGGCTGTCCGTTTCCTGAGGGAGGCCGAGGCCTTATTGGGTGGCTACGGAAGGTGAGACTGCGTGCGTGTGGACGGTCTGAGCCCGCTGCGGAGCCTCTGTCTTTGTCTGCGCCGTTTCGTCCTACGAACTGCGCCAGCTCCCGGTTCAGATGACCAAGCTCTTGGATCTACTTCTCCCCTGGTCGGCTCTGGGCTTCCGTCTACCTTCGCCTCCACGCACACACTCGCTTGGGATGGAAGAACTCTTCGGATTGCTCTGCTGGCCTTAAGGAAGACTGCAGACATCTCCGTGAGAAGAGGTTCCAGGCCATCATTGTTAGAATTCCGAAAGCGGAGGTCACCTAGCGGGCTTTCCGCAGTCTAGGGAAGTCGTGCGGAACCAGCTGGTTTGCGCTTGCCTTTTGGAGCTGGCTGTATCGAGGACCCTGGTGACTGGCTACACAGATCACATCAAGGACCAAAGCAGAGTAAAGGCTGGTGTTGCCACTCTTGGGCAAGGGCTGAACCATGCTCTGCCCTTTTGTTACATGCCTCACACACACAAGATTAAGAGGGAATAAGAAGACCTTTACCTATTTTATATGCTTTTTTAAGCCTATCATAGCGATGGTTTCCGTATTCCAAACCAGCCATGATGTCTACCAGACTGTATTACCTTTTCCAAGACAGGAATAGATGTGATTTCTTTAACCAGAGTTAGGACTCCACTGTTTGTTTGTGTTTTTGAGACAAGATCTCATAGTGTAGCCCAGGCTGGCCTCACACAATCTTGCTGCCTCAGCTGCCCTAGTACTGGGATTACAGGCACGTGCTATGAACTATTACAGGCATGAACTCTTATTTGGTTCCGTTTGAATTTGAGGTTTCTCGTTAGGCAAACTGGAGCAATTTGGGGAAAAAATAGCCAGGCAGCTACATGACCTTGGGCCAGTGGTTAACATTCGCTGCTGCCGGCTCATCCGTGAAGGGCGGAGCACAGATGCGCAAGTCTCCTGTGTTGTAGGTTGGCCATGCAGTGGTTTGCGGACGACTGTGACTATACCGTGAATGTAGACACCTTGCGCATTTAAAGTCTTAGGAGAGAGATGAGATGGCGCTGTTCAAAAGAGAACCCAGAAGGTCCCGAGGATGGAGTCCCAGAAGTCAATTCCCTGATGCGGTCAAGTTCGTAAGAAGGTCTAACAGGCTGAAGTCTAGGGAGGATCGGTAAATGGTAAAGCGGGAGTCTGGGCAGGTTCTCTAGTGTTAAGATGAAGCCACTCACCTGCGTAGAGGTGCTCGCCTGTAATTCCAGCACTTGAGGAGGCAGAGGCATGTGGAGTAGGCCAGCCTGGTCTACAAAGAGAGCCAAGGCTACACAGAGAAACCCAGTCTCGACGGAAAAAAAAAAAAAGTTGTCACTCCACCTACAAGAGGAAGAGAGGGGAGAAAACCATTAGTGTTTTAACAAATACTTTAATATTTTATTTAATAAAATTTTCATATGTGTGAAAGAAGAGTTTTCCAAAGTAGGTGAAGAAACAAAAAGAACACACACATTAGCGGAGCTGGAGAGGTGGTCAGCGGTTAAGAGCACTGGCCGCTCTTTCAGAGGACCCCGGCTCTGTTCTCCTCCCTCACTATGGCAGCTTCTGTAACTTCAGTCCAGGGGAACTAACGCACTCTACTGGCCTCGTGGGCACCAGGAATGCACAGGGTGCACACATACGGGCAAACCACTCACACAGGTAGAATCGTTTTACAAAGAAGAATGTTAAATGCGGGTCTTCAAGTAGTGGGATTAGGAGTAATGGGAGCTTTTTAATTTGTCATTTTGCTCCTCTACGTATGCATGCCCGTTTCCACACCCCACCTCTCCCTAGAGCAGGTGAGAATAAGAAAACTTACTCCTGCTCAATTTAAATATTTAATGCTGCAGCATGTGCCCAGAGTCACTCACCAAACATTCCAACAAGTCACTCTGTAAATATTTGTCGAATGGATAAGTGCTTAAGAATCCAAAGCGGGAAGATCCTTCAGACCGCAGTGGCTTGGCTTGGCGGGCCTCATGGTAGAGGAGGAAGCGGGGTGGAGCAGGAAAGGGAAGGAGGAGAGAGAGGTGGGACATCGGACATCGTGGGCCGGTGAGGCATGCTGATGGCATGAGAGGATAAGAAAGAATGCTGGAAACCTATTGAGACCGGATTGCAGAGGGCTTTGTAATTATTTGATTCACATTAATAATTACTTAATTGATCATTTGAAATTATTTCATGACGAAAGTGTTTGCCATAAGGGCAGGAACCGGTCTGACTTGTTTCTTACAGCTTTCCTGGCGTCTCAGAATGCCTGGCACATAGCTAGTCGCCCTCTCTGGACACAGTCACACCTGATGGCTGACTTGGCTATAAGCCTAGGAAGTCTGGGCTTTGTTTAGCAGACCAAGGTTATCACAAGGGCAAGGAAATGGTTGAGTGGGCGGGGGTGCTTGCTCCACAAACACGAAGACCTGAGTTCAAATCCCTAGCACCTATATAAAAAGAGCCAGATTTGGCTGTGTGTGCCTGCAACCCCAGCAGTAGGGGACAGCTGCTGAAAGCTCTCTGTCTGGCCAGCCTAGCTGAACCACAGGAGGTTAGGAGCAGAGCTTTGAGGTAAAACGACTGAGATTTTGCCACCTTTTAGGTTCCTCAGCAGGGAGTTGATAAATGTCACCCAAAAAAGCAACATTTTCCCTACCACACTGGAAAAAATAGCACCAAGCAGAGAGAAGATAAGTGTCTGTCAGTGACACAGTTGGCACTAGACTTAAATCAGATCGTGGGCTATCCTGACTGTATCCTGAAAAGATCTGACTTTGTACAAGACAAGATTTTATTGCTTTTATTAATTTATTAATTATATTAACTATATATTTATTGTGTTAATTATATATTTTTTATTAAATAATTATATATGTGTTTCATTAAATAATTATATGTGTGTGTGTCATTACACATGTTTCAGGACACTTTCGTACTTGCATATAATATATTTTTATCATCAACTCCCATTACTCTCTCTTGCTCTCTTCCCACTCCCAACTAGTCCTCCTTCTACATTTCTGTCTATCTGTCTGTCCGTCCCACTGAGCCTCATTAGAGTTGCTTACAGGAACATGGAGGCTATTTGCCAAAGCATGGCCGCCTTCCCCCTGGCTATCTCACTGAAGAAAATGGCAGGACAAGTTTTTGAAGCTGTTTTTCCATTTGTATAGCAGCAGAACATACTTTGTATGGATGTTATAGAGTTAAACAAGCCAAGACGCCCAAAGCGTGCTATTTAGCACCAGTGGCCATCTTTCTTTTGCTCGGGTTCCACCCTTGGACACACCTTTAGCAGCACCTTAGAATGTAGCGGATCATGACTGGGAGCTAACCGAGGGTGGCTCTCAAAAAAAAAAAAAGAAAAGAAAAGAAAAAGAAAGAAAGAAAATTAAATTAAAATTGAGAAATAAGGAAGGCAAGAATAAGGAAAGGGATGAAGAGAAGACAGGAGGGAGGGAAGAGGAGGGCCAGTAAGAGAATGAGTGAGGCTTTGAGTCTGAATTCTGATTGATGCTTATAAGCAAGTTAAACCCCCTGTATCCCAGATCCCTAGTGTGAAAATCAAGGATAATAGCATGGTTTCTCTGGCCTCCCAGCCTGATGAAGGGACGTGATGTATACTTAACTGAGGAGCCTAGCACCTAGTCATCACCGCTGATCCTAGAATTCAGGTTAGTAAGTGAATGCCACCCTCCCCTTAGTCCTTTTTGGGAACATTTTATTTTAATTTTTATTGGTATATATGTTATTGTACGTAGCAGTGGGCTTTGGAGACTTCTGTTTTCAAATGTAACATTTACCTTTGACCGTGTCCGTCACCTTCACCCTCTTTTCTCCTCACTCTTCCCTCCCCTCTAGTTTTCTTTCCCCAACTGCCCTTCTCCCTTCATGGTATTTATATGGATGTGTGCGCATGCAAGTGTATGTGTGTGTGTGTGTGTGTGTGTGTGTGTGTGTGTGTGTGTGTGTGTAGGTCAGAGGACAATTTTGTAAAGTCTGTTCTCTCCTTCCACTTTTATGTGCGGGTTCTAGGAATCAAACTCGGGTCATTAATTTGTGTGGCAAATACCTTTACCTACTGAGCCATCTCACCAGCCCTGAAAATGACCTAGTTTTGTTTCTGGTTTAATTGAACTCTGTTGTGTGCATATCCCACACTTTGTTTATCCATTTCCCTGTTGATGGACATGTAGGCTGATTGGTAATTGGCTATGGTGAATATGCTGTAACAAACAGGATGTGCAGGCTGCCTGGGTCACGGCCGCAGTTCTACTTTCAGTTCTGTGAGGAACCTCCATGCTGATTTCTGTAGGGTCTGGGCCGATTTACATACCCACCAGCAGTGTGTACTGGGAGGGGTTTTTAAATTAGTTCTTTAATGCTTAAATCCCTCGAGCAGACACTGACCATTTCTAACAGTCAAGGGTACATCCCTCACTCCCAATGTGTCCTCACCTTTGAGAATGAGCTCCTAGCTCTGAATTCAGAAACTCAGCTTGTATGACACCAGCTCAGACTCCTCGCTGAAGAGGGATGAGTCCAGTGGGGCACTTCCCCCATTTTTTCATTATTTACAAAACATAGGTATATAAAATAGGATTTCCGTAGATCAATGATTCTCAACCTTCCTAATGTTTCGCCTGTTTAATACAATTCCTCGTGTCATGGAGATTCCCAACCATGAAATTACTTTTGTTGCTACTTCATAAGGGTAATTTTGCTACTGCTGTGAATCGTTATGTAAATATCCGTGTTTTCCGATAATTTTAGTGACCCCTGTGAAAGGGTCGTTCGACCCCCAAAAGGCTTGCAACCTACAGGTTGAGAACAGCCGCTGTAGATGAGTCAAGAGGTCTCCGAGCAGTGCTTATAGGTCTCGCTGTACTTGATGGTGCTTATAGGTCCATTCATATCTGCTGAGAACTAGTGCTGCTTGCATCATCAAGATGGCAACAGAGCTCCCCTCCCCCGCTCTGTTCTCTCCTGTGAAGGTCCTGGTTCAGAAAAGAAACGGACTACAAGAGCTGTCTCGCTTGCTCCTTCTGCGGAGAGTCCCTTCTTACCAACGATCAGAGCCTTTGATCAAGGAGTGGGCGTCACACAGAATTTGTGCTTCACCCAGGATCATGACAGAGCCGGCCCTCAGGTCAGCTCTCCGTGAGATAAAACTCTAGGCTTGGAAAGACTTCGTGTCAGATGGGCCGATCAAATGGAGAGAGCGTCCAGAAGAAGTCACCCCTATAATTAATCATAAAGAAGAGTTAAGGTCTGAGGGAATAATCACACAAAGAGAACATGGTCTTTAAACGCAATAAACCTAGAGGAAATATATTCCTCATTTTGTGGAAAATAATATTCATCAACACTATTGAAAGAAACAGATCTGAATGTAAACTGCAGCTGCAATTTATCTAGATAAGGGGGTGAGAAGCAACTGTTCTCCTCATTCTGCATTATTCAGCAGTTTCCAGGTTAAAATGTACAAATTTTCTAAGTAGGGAGGTATGTTATACTCTGAAAGGCACAGCCCTCTGTCATCTCAATTACATGTAGACTCGGAAACAACTCAGTTCCTGAAACAGTAAAATGATGGGAGGCTGGAGGATGAGGCCAGAGGACCAGGGCTGGAGGATGGGGCTCGAGGATTAGGGAGATGCTGGTCAAAGCTCACAAGATTTCAGTTAGAAAAAAAATGAAGCAATCTACTGAAATGCAGGGTGACTATTAATTAATAACAATATATTTTATTCTTAAAAATTCTTGAGTATGTTGTGTCCTCACTGGCGGCAAGTGTGGGTGGCAGAAAACACATTTACTAATTTGATTTGCTCGGTCTATATGTGCTACAAATCACAAAACATGCTGTTTATCTCAAGTGTGTACACTTTTGTCGATTAAAATTGTAAAAAGAGATGGGGGCTGAAGAGAGAGCTCAGCGGTTGGGAGTTTGTGCTACTCTACCACTGAGGAAAACCCACTGAGGGCTGGGTTCTCAGCTCAGACAACTGGAAGGCTCACAGTTTCTTGTAACTCCAGCTCCAGAGGCTCTGACACCCTCTTCCAGACATGGTGAGCACTGTGCCCTTGGACACACTCCCCCATCCCCTCAACACACACTTTTAAAAACTAATAAAATTTAAAGAGGCTGAGCATAGTGGCACACTTTTTTTTTTTTTTTTTTTTTTTTTTTTTGGTTTGGTGTGGCACACACCTTTAACCCTAGCACTCAGGAGGCAGAGGCAAACGGATCTCTGAGTTCAAAGCCAGCCTAGTCTACATAGAGAATTACAGGACATCCAGGGCTACACAGAGAAACCCTGTCTCAAATAAGTAAATAAATAAACATTTTATTTACTTACTCACTTACTTACTTACTTACTTACTTTTTTAAAAGAGGCTATTGCCAGGCGGTGGTGGCACACACTTTTAATCCCAGCACTCAGGAGGCAGAGGCAGGTGGATCTTTGTGAGTTCAAGGCCAGCCTGGTCTACAAAGAGAGTCCAGGACAGTTAAGCCTACACCAAAAAACAAACAAACAAACAAACAAACAAACCCACCAAAAAGAATAGTATGTTATCAATTATTATAAAACATTTTAAAGACATGTCAATAATGATCACTAAAGATCAGTGAAAAACACTGTGTAAAATCACAAATGTATGTAGTAACAAAATCTTATATTTATCAAATAATAGAATGTGAGTAATTTTTATTTTTTACAAATTTTCCATATAACTAAAATAACCATGTGATAATTGTATAAGTAAAATGATGTGCCACAAAAATCACTTTTAGGGTGAAAGCACTGGCAGTTGGAGAAGTGATGGGAGAAGGAAGGCGCCCCAGCCAAGAACGCCACTAACAATACTAAAACCCAGTCACGGCCAAAGCCACTGCTGGCTGCAGGCTCACCAGGTGCCGTGCACTGGGTCGCAATCTTATTTTCTTTCTTTTTTTTTTTTTTAGCTGAGCAGAGATTTAAGCTTTCATAGGTAACAATGACCCTGGAATCTTAATGCTCCATCCTTTACCTAAGTCCCCCACCTCAGGGAGAAACCACTCTTGGCTGTGCACCCAGATGTGAGGGCTGACTTGTCATGGTGTGTCATTGCTTACTTGATGCGGACAGACATTCCTTTGACTTTTCATCTCTTCTTATTTTAATTTGAAATCATTTTGTTTTTTGGGGGGGGGTGGAGGGAGAGTTTTATCTTAAACATCAGTTTATTGTTGCGTTATGAGATTTATGGTTTACAAGCCTTATCTGAAGCAACATTAACTTAAAGATTTTTTTTTTTTTTTTGCTGTGTAACAAATCAATACAATGTGATGAATTAGCAAGTCTCACAGTTGTCCCTGTTAATATTTTAGGGTGACCACAGCTGTTTCATAATGGCCCTGGCACAGCAATACCATGGTATCCGCAAGAGTGGCCGCCTGAGCTGCTGTGTGGTGTTGCACCTCTCTGGGTTTTACGTATTAAGATTTTCTACTAACTTTAGCGGTCACTAGGTGGCGCCTTTTGTGTTTTTTTAGAAATCAGATTCCAGACTGCTGGAACTTGAACCAAACAAACACTACCTGGCAACTGCTCCCAGCTTTTCAGCTTACCTGGGCATGCCTGCATGAAACTTCGGAGCCAGATACCCAATTTTGTTCACAAAGAAACCAAAGTACAGGCAGGGTAAGTGACTTGCTAACGTGGCCACAGCTAATTTGAGGCCCCTCGTTTTGTTTTGTTTCCATGTATGATTTGTGAGCTGCGGCACTCTCGTGTGGAGGTCAGCGGACATCCTGCAGGAGTCATCTCTCTGCACTGTGTGGGTTCTAGGGATCGAACTTAGGTCGTCTGGCTTGGTGACAACTTTCCATACCTGCTAGGCCCAGGTCTCTCATTTTTGCAGTACTCACTCATATACTTCCCAAGTATTTACACACATGAAAACAATTATATGAAACAGGTACACACACCACAAACAACTTATAAAGCTCATGTTCCAAAGGGAGAGATATAAGTGTTAGAGAGGGTATGTAAAAAGCAAGGGGAAATGTGGGCATGGAGAACATAAAATATTGCCTTTCAGAGTGGCCATAAAACACCTCTTGACAAAGTGACCTTTTAAAGCAGACCCCAAAGAACTGAGTGTGTCAGATAGGTCGTTGATTATGTAGGTCTGGAGTTCAGTCAAGCACTGTTGAATCATAACATTCTGATCAGGGAAGACACTGACTTCATAAAACTACCATGTACACAATAGTGATTAGAAAAATTTCCAGCCCAAATGACAAAATTCATTACATGTTAGTGTGCGGTTTTCCAAACATTACAATCAAAGGAAGTGATTTGCAATGTCTCTGCCTCTCCTGGATGAAAGCCTTAAAACACATGTCTTATTAATTTTCTATTGCTCTCATAAAACACAGTGAGCAAGGCAGCATATGAAAGAAAACATTTCTGTGGTGCCTATAGTTTCAGAGGGTTAGAGGCCATGAGCATCATAGCAGGGGGTATTAGCAGCTGGCAGGCATGGCCCTGGAGCAGTAGCTAAGAGCTTACATCTCCAAGCATGAGGGAGGGAGGGAGGGAAGAAGGGAGGAAGGGAGACAGAGACAGAGACAGAGAGACAGAGGCAGAGAGAGACAGAGAGACAGAGACAGACAGACAGACAGATAGACAGACACAGACACAGAGAGCTGGTAATTGTGTGGGCTTTTAAGCCTCAAAGCTCATCCTCAGTGACACCCCTCAGAGCTTCCCTGTCTCTGGAAGCTTGCGCTGATTTAACCTTCATCCTTTAGAAATTCCTCAGCCCGTAGTGTTTCGTATGCACTGGAACCAGAACGGGGACTCCGTGATTTCTGACCAAAGTCCTAGGGTTTAGGCACCAGGAGCCTGCTTTGCCATAGCTGAGCTCTGTGCAAAAATCACCGTCTACTCTAGAGGCCCCTCTTCCAGGACGCCACACTGATGGGACGAACGAGATTGCTCTGCAGCCTCTGAATACAAACCCAGCCAGCCTAGATGCCAACTGTGGCATTACACCTACCAGCCTTAACCCCCAGAAACTACCCTTCTCTTCCTTGCCCCACATACATGCAAGACAGTCCACCCCAGGCCCAACCCTCCACTCCTACCTTAGGGTCCTCAGCACCTAAGAGGCTACCAGTGTGGGGTCGAGCTGGGCCCTGGACCCCATGCTCCTGACTAGTGATCTTGCCTGCCCCTCATACTGTCTAGTCACTCTTGGGAGGCAGACCAAAGTGTGTGTTTTATTGCTTTTGTGTTTAGAGACCCCAAGCTTCCAAGCCTCAATGTAGGGTCCAGTCCAGTCCAGTGCAGGTCAGTTGAGTGCAGTTGGGTTTGTGCTGTTCAGTTCGTGGAGTTCAGAGGAGGTTTCTCCAAGCAGAGCAACTCAGTGAGAAGCCAGTTTGCATCAGTCAACTTGGAGAGGAGTTTTGAGCCAGAAGAGCTGAGTTGAGCCAGCCAGAGTTCAGAAAGAGCTAGAAAGGGTGAGCTTATCGGCGGTAAGTCTCAGAAACTGAAAGCATTCTGGGCCTATGTTAGCAGACGGAGGCTTGAAGCTAAAGCTTTCAAGATCTGGGCTTGCAGAAGATTAGATTGTATAGGTGGCTAGAAGCTTCCAGGTCTAGCCCTAGGGATAGTTAGACGCACTCTGGGTTCAGCCCAAGTCATGGATTCATAATGCTTGGGTACAGCTCTCATCTCAACACCTCTTCTGAGAAATAGAAACAACATTTACACGCCAGGATGAACTAAGTAAAGGAGACAGTTTCTTCTTCCATGAGGCTGGAGGTAGGCGGGAGAATGGAGGCCACAGAGGCAGATGGCTAAATGTAAGAATTGCTATGAGAGATCAGCACTTCCTCTCTTCCTCCTCCTCCTCCTCCTCCTCCTCCTCCACTACCACCTCCTCCTCCTCCTCCTCTTCCCTGTTTCCCTCCCTTCCCTAAAACTGCAGCATACAGCCTGAGCAAGCAGCCACCAAGGCTCTTGCCTCTGCTACCTAAGCCCTTTAGCCTAATGGACACTGGGTTGAGAACGCTCCCTTTGTGAGCTTGGAAGGTGTCTTTTGTGTGGGTCTCCGATACATCTAGGTGACTGTTCTGTCCTTCAGCTAGGTCACTCGTCATAAATATATGTCCTCGTGCCTATTAATAACCCACACTCCACACACTTGCCTCCTGTCACTCCAACTAACTCAACGGTGGGGCTTCTCTTCACTCCTCTGCTCCCCAAGGCTGTTTCCACCCAGGGTGAGGAATTGGAGGAGCTCCTGGGGTCCACCTGCACCTGGCTCTGCTATCCTGTTTTGCTCCCATCTTTTCCATCACATTTCCTCTCTCACTTTCCTGTACCTGTTCCTGGGGCTGTGACAGCAGATAATTGGCTGGGGACCTGGGTGGGGTGGGGTGGGGTTGGGTGGGATGGGGTTCGAGTCAGGCAGGAGGTGAGGGAGAAAGTAGAAGATAACACAATAGCAGTTTTTCTGCTGTGCCCTGAGCACTACCCACCCTGGCTTCTTCCATTCATTCGGAAACCACTGGTGCTGTTTCTCAGAGCTCTCAGAACCTACAGTCTGTATGGGGGTAGAATTACTCCAGGTGAGGGGCCCATCACCAGTCGAAGCAGGGAGGGGGTCCTCTTGGTTGTGAAGCCTTCAACCTCCCTCTCATCCCTCCCCCATCCTGCTTGCATCTCCCCTGCCTTGACTTCCCTCCTTCTATGATATGAGACCAAAAAGGGCTTGAAACGTTACATGTAAAGGCATGCCAACCCAAGTAGGATCTGAGGCGGGGAAGGGCTCAACATCTGAAAGGGAGTGAAGCGGAGATTCCTTTCAATGGAGGGCAGAGTGCTCCACAAGATGCCATCTTGACTTATGTCCCCATAGCTGGAGAAGCCTCTCTTTCCTGCAGGTGGCTGGTCCATTGCACGGTGACCCCCACCACCCATCCAGACCTGCAGTACAGTGCAGAGGACTGCACCAGATCACGACTCAAGGTCTTGCCTCGATCTGAAAAACCAGGCATGAACGGTAGAGTAGATGCCTCCCAGGTACCAAGGAAAAGAAGCCTGAGAGGATGTGACTTCAGAGAGACTTTTTGCTGGTGCCCTGAGATCAGACTCCAAATAGGACCACAAAGCATCTTTCCCGCCAGGCTTGCACCTCTCCGCATCATCCAGTTAGAATTTCCCTGCTTCCTGCAAACATACTCGATCTCACTGAGATATCAGAGGCCTTGTGGGAGGTTCCCTTAGCTGGGAACCTTGTGGGCTCTGCTCTGTAACCACTGGATCTTGTCTTTTTGGCTGTATGTCCTGAAACAAAACATTTGGCACCCTAGACCTCACTTGATTCACCTGGAAAACAGAAATTCAGTTTAACCAATGCCCAACCTGTGCGGAGACCATAGCAGAGGGATCCAGAGGCAAAGGTAAATGAGATATGGTCTCTTCCCTCAAACTTTTCAAGTCAACAGAAGGAGAGATTTAAGAAGAACCTACGGAGTGGAATAAGGCTGACCTAGAAGGAAGAAGAACTCGGCTACCTGGGTACAGTGCATATGCCTCTAACCTCAGTGTCTGGGAGCTTGAGCCTGGGAGTGTGAGGGCAGCCTGGGCAACATAGCAATAGCAGAACCCAGTCAGTCTCTCTCTCTCTCTCTCTCTCTCTCTCTCTCTCTCTCTCTCTCTCTCTCTCACACACACACACACACACACAGAGGAATACCTGCTTTTCCCACTTGCTCAGGTTATTCCAAGAATCATATGAAAGAAAGAATGGATATGTACTGTCTATAAGGCTCTATACAAAGGTAATCAGATATGATGTCCTTACACGGCTTCTATGGGAGCTGTCTGCACAAATCTCTTTACAAAAACAGCTCCTACAGCTGAATCTACAAGGGAGCCGAGGCATCCCCCTTCCCTTGGGTGCCATCTTGGCCATCTGGTTGACTGAGCCAAGCGCATGGGACTGAATCAGGCTGAGCCCCTGGGGACCCTTGTTCTGGGTTTGGAACAGGATGAAGGGAATCCAGTCTCACTCTGGGTGGGATGAAAATCAAAGAATGCCAGTCGTGAGCATCCAGAGGAGGATGGAGGAGAGGTTCAGAGAGGAAGGAAACAAGATGCACAGATTTCCTGGATCTGGCTCACGTCTGTCTGCCTGTGCCAGCTAGAAACAATACCCCAAAGAGGCCACCTTTTGCTGAAGGAAAGAGGAAAGCCTTTTAATCATGATGGTCATTCCAAAGTCACTTGAGAGACTGTGTTTATCTCTTTATTCAGATCACCAATTTGATCATTGATAATATGACAGAAATCTAACACATTAAAGCAACACATGCCAGGAAGTAAGTATTTGGATCCTGTAGTGTCAAGCTGAGGTTTAACATGGAATACAGTCAATAAACGTAACATCTTCGTTTGTGGGTCAGTAGTATTGGGTCCTTGTTGTCTCTCCAAGGTGGCAATTTGATGAACTAAAGTCTTGATGCCTCCCGAAGTCATCAGCTTATTCTTCCTCTTGGGATGCCTGCTCCTGGTGTGTTTGTTGTCATTCGTCAGATGCTTCATTTGCCCGGTGGTCTCAGGATGCTATCTTGGTCAGATGCACGGGGACCGAAAACATCTGGGACTTTGTTCATTTTCAGGGAAGACACAAGCATAACCCGCCCTGATGTTAGGAGAACATCCGGTCCTTTCCACTGATTCATTTATGGATCATTCCTGTAATGTACTGTGTCTGTGCCTGTGTCTTCTTTGGGCAAAATGAGTTGGGACGGCAGAGTGAAAAAATTTAAAGTAAGCATGGCCAAACACAGCAGAGCATGTGGGGACTTAGGAGGGTGCGTGTTCATACCCTCTTTTTATTTTTAAATACTGTTGTCTAAGTATTTGATGGTATCATTCCACAAAAGCGTTGACACTGCGAAGGCATTCCAGTAACGCAATTAGTAGTTTGTAAGTTGTAAAAATTTCTTAAAGCATTTGCTGGTATAAGCAGGGCCATGATCAGTTTCCAGTCGTGATGGGAGCTCTGGAAAGGGAAAGGCATACAACAAACGGTAATGGCTTCTGAGGTTGTTCTGTGAGCAGAAGCAACAATCATATATATTTTTTTAAAGTATCAACTGTCACATGAGGATATTTTAAATGTCAAAATGCCGAGATGTGAATAGTACCAAGTGGCCTTAGGTTTTAGCTCTGGAGGATTAGTTCCACCAGCAGGTGGCAGTGAGGCGAAAAGATAAAAAAAGCAGGCTCCAAGGATTCGTGGCGCTTGTTCATGAGGTGAAGAGAATTATACTTGTACTAATTTTGTGTTTTGATGAAGAAGTTTATGAGACTTTCATGGGGCCTGAAATGAAAGTATTAGGGGGTGAAGAGAGGCCAGCACGTTGTCTCTAACATTGGTGGATGTAAACAGACCTGGCCTGTAAACAGACCACAGATATGAGTTATGAGAAAATATTGAGATCATTGTTGTACAGATGTCTGAAGGCCAGGCGTGGTGGCGCACACCTTTAATCCCAGCACTGGGGAGGCAGAGGTAGGCAGATCTCTGTGAGTTCCAGGCCAGCCTGGTCTACAGAGCGAGTCTAGGACAGCAAAGGCTACACAGAGAAACTCTGACTCGGGGGAGGGAAAAAAAAAAAACCCAAAAACAAAACACCAGAAATAGTTGGGAAATAGCATGAGTCATAGGATTTGGTTTAAGTATTGCAGTTTCTCTTTCTTTTCTTTTCGTTTTTATTTTGGATTTATTAGACAGGGTTTCTCTGTGTAGCCTTGGCTGTCCTGGACTTGCTCTGTAGACCAGGCTGGCCTCGAACTCACAGCGATCCGCCTGCCTCTGCTTCCTGAGTGCTGGGATTAAAGGCATGCACCATTGCTGCCTGGCTAACTCTTGCAGTTTCTAAAAGAGAAACCGTTTGAGCACAAATGGAGAGTCAAAAAAAAATAACTGTGGTTGAGAATCATCTAGTCAAAGCTGTACAACCAGGGGTGCATACAGTCTTTTTTGTGGAGGATGTGAAGTTTGTATATAAAACATAAGTTCCTTGTCCTTCTGAAGAGCCATCTGTAAAAGCATTGAAAGTGGGCCCTATAGGATTTTTAGATGTAATTTTAAGTAGCACCCATGCGGTAGCTTCAAGATTTCTTGAAATGAAATCCTTAGGATAATGATTATCTATAGATTCCCAAGTAGCATGCTAGCAGTGCCTGCCAGTCTCGATCAGTGTGGGACAAACAATCTACCTGCGTTTTATTTAGTGGCACAGTGGTTTCTGTAGGCTCTTTACCAGGAACTGGCTTAAAATGTGCCTGTCCCATCCTTATTAGATCTATAATTTCTTGTAAATAGGGAGCTACAGATAGTTGAGGAGAATTGTGACGTGCGTACATTTCTACAATGCCTTGTTGGTTTATAATTCCAGTGGGTGATGGGAACGAAGGAAGGATAAGTAATTGATAAGGAAGAGGCAATTCAATCTATGAGCTACTGGTTTAACAGCAGCAGTATTTAATAAGCTAATAACTCACTCCACTGTGGATGTTTACGTTTCTTATAGCGTCTAACAAAGATTCTCCAGAAAGTCAATTAAAGAACAGAGCCAAATCTTCAGTAGTAATAGGCAGATAAGAACATACCCAAATGACATGTCCCTAGTGTTTTTATTGTTGTTGTTGTTGTTTTAAGTATTTAAGGTACTTTGTTTGGGAAGATTTAAGCTAGGAGGATGATGGCAAATTTGCGGTTGAATAATAACATATTTTAAATAATTCTAAGGTGATTGCTTTTGTATTTTATCTGGAGTCATGTTTAAATTTTGTTCTTTTAGTTTATTTACGATGCAAGTTGGGCATTTCCTTAAGTATCGATTAGGGGAACATGAGAGGACAATGCCATCCATAGTGTGAATGACCACTACCCCAGAAAGTTTAATTAGCACTAGATTAGGAGTTTTCTGTAAATAATACTGACAAATAGAGGGGCTATAGTTTTATCCCTTGTGTCAAAACTTTACAGTGAGACTGGGCCATTGGCTGTTCATTGTTTAAAGTAGGAACAGAGAATGTAAGACTTTTCTTATCCTCAGGATGTAAAGGAAGAAGGAAAATCCAGTCTTTTAAGTCAAGCATAAGAATGGAATGTCCTTGAGGAATCATAGTAGAAGTGGGAGCCTTGGCTGGAGGGTCTCCATTGTTCTCATAGTAGCATCTATGCCCCTGAGATCATATGCCAGTTGAAATTCATTTTTTTTTTCTTTTTATTTACAAAATTATTTAATGTAATTATTTACTTACAAAAATAGGGGAATTCTAAGGACTAACTGAAGGTTTTATATGTCCAAGTTGCAATTGTTCCTGTAATAGAAGTTGGGCCTATAATAGTTTTTTCCCATGAAGGGGGGTCATTGCTCAATCCATACTGGGTCAACTTCTCCCTTGATCTTGGGGATAGGGCTTGCCCCATTGGGAGTTTAAAGGCTTACCATCCCTGTCAAGTTTAGATCAATATTTCTTCACCCAGTGTTTTCCATTCTTACAGCATGGGCAAAGGCAAAGGGCCTTGGGTCCAGGTGGGGTGCTGGGGGCAGCCTCAGGGCCGCTTTGGGAGCCAAGATGTGTCCAGAGGATGCCTATGGTCCTCCTGAGTATATCACAGTAGTCCAGATTGCAGAAATCATTAGCAAGGATTTTATCCTTTTTTTTTTTTAATGGGGTCAGTTTACATTAATTCCTATGTGATTCCAATTGTCAGCATCAATGGTTCCTTGTTCAGGAAACCAAAGATTGAATTTGTATCATCTTGTACAAAGTTGCAGGGCTGTCTGTTTCTTTGTTTTTAATAGTTGCTCCCCTGGATCTGAACAGACATCTCAAAATAATAGTATAAAGAGCTTTGCCTCATAGGACTGAGAAAAACTCATGTTATTTCACTCTCTCACAGTTGTGACTTCTTGAGTAAGAGGACTGAACTCCTACCCCCTGCCTCGATTTAAAGAAAAACAAGTCTTACCTTTTCCAAGGGTCAAGTCCCATTTTTGAGTGCTGGTTATAGGGAGGATCTCTGTAACCTTAATGGGCTTCCGAGAGATAAGCTGTGAAAGGCAAATTAGCAGTTCAGTTCAACGTGACTCAGTAACTGTGTTGCTTCAAACTTCCAAAGCTTGACTCCGAGTGCTTTATTTTAGGCATATTTAAACACGGGACAATTTGGCTAACACCACTCTAATGATAGTTAACTCAATCCTGCCTGTGCAACAAAGCACAGATAGATCTTGAGGAACAAGGTGCTAAATAAAGATCAGACGTAACAGCATCAGAACTCTTTGTAAAGTCCATAAAGAGAGGGTCTATAGATTGACTGAGAAAAACAAATTTATAAGAACAGTCTAGGGGAGGATCTGATGTCAGAAAGTCTTTAGCTACACAGATAGTGCAAGGTCAACAGGCTAGAAAGCATGTCCACTTCCAGGCTTCTGGGCAGGTAACAGGTATTGCACTCCTCCCCTTGAAGGAACAACCTCGCGTGCCTAACACCTAAGTTCCCCTGGTGCTCAGCTAGCTGTGAGCACGAAGGGCTCCATGCTTTCTAAGCCCAGTACCAGCTTCTGACCTCCAAGGGCACTACCAAGCATGCACATGGTACACGTGCATATATGCCGGCAAAACACACAAACACCTAAAACAAAATCAAAATAAATCTTTAACAACAACAACAACAAAGACTCAAACTTTCTTTAGAGGGAACATGACTCTAGTTGAGCTGAGAAGCAAATATAGAGACCACTGGACTTGGACCCCCACCCATAGCCCCTGAGACAAAGCAGCCCCTTTCCTGGACTCAGTTACTCCTTTAAATATATAGTCATCACTCAAAGAATACAGATTATTTAAGACAAACAAGCCAATAAGTTATTTTTAACCAAAGAATCTTTACACACCAAATAAAAACCCTCATTCACACGTGAAGAAAAAGAAGGGAAGGGTGGAAAAGCCACGTTGCATCACATCCCCTACCCAAGTGGCAGCCACAGCCAGGCTCCTATTTTAAGACCCTTTAATGGATCTATATTTACCATGTTTTAACATTTTTTATTTATGGAAATTTACACGAGTCACTTGGCTGAAGGCTAAAGCTTATTTCAGGGCAGCGAGTCTGTTATTTGTATGAAATTCCTCATCAGCCCCTTCTGCACCTGGTTTCTCTTCTGCCAAGCCACCTGTGCTCATTTTCAAGGAGGACAAAACCAGAACCCAGAATGTCAGCTGGGCTTTAAAAAAGCAGGGTCAAGACAGGTGCAGTGGTGTGTGCCCACAGTCCTGGGGGAGGCAGCCCGAACCCAGAAATTCACAGCTCATCTGAGCAATGGAGACTAGAGAGTAAGAAGAGAGAGAAAGAGAGAGGGCGGGGGGGGGGGGGGCAGGGGGAGAGGAGCTGAGCGACTTCTAAACCGGACATTGCTGTACAAAGGATGTAACCCCTGCACTTGGAGGTAGATGCAGGAAGACCCGAAGTTGAAGGTCATTGTATTAGTCAGGCAAAAGTCTCTAAAGAAACACAACCGACAAGATGAACATGCGGAATTTATTAGAGTGCTTTACAGCCTCTGGTCCAAGCAGCCCAGCAATGGCAGGTAGAAAAGTGGCTCTTGAGTCTATGAGGCTGGTTGTCTCAGCACTCCCAATCAGGGGCTGGAGTCCAGGGACGCTCTAGAGAGCTGTGGGCTTCAGTCTACATTTTAATCCTGAAAAGGTAGATTCTAACACCAGCCAAGGAATGCCCCAGGGACAGGAGAAATGGGCTTGAGTGCCAGTAGGAGGGCAAGCAGGCAAAGAGCAAAAGCATCTTTCTTCCATGTCATTTATATAGGCTGCCACCAGAGGGTGTGTCCCGGATTTAGAGTAGGTCTTCTGACTCAAACCATCCAACCAAGAAGAATCCCTCATGGGTGTGTCCAGTTGCTTGGGTTTTAGTTCATTCCAGATGTAGTGAAGTTGCCAAGCAAGATGCGCCATTACAATTCTTGCTCAGCTACCCTTGTGCTAGAGAGAGCAACCTTGAGGGTGAAGAATACCTTAGTTTCCCCCTGGCCAATGGGTTCAAGATAGGCTGATAGCGATGTACAGTCACAGCATATACCCAGGGCAGAGCAGGCCCTGACTCAGTGTCCTGGGCAGTAGGACATACTGTGGATGGAGGTCATGACAAAGCGGCAGGCCTCACTAACCCAAGTGCCTTGTGGAGAGAAAGCCCAAGAACCAGCCATTGCCACCTCAAGGACATAAAAGAATGAAAGGCATATATATTACTGGGGACTATTCCAACCTTGCACACAGCGTGGAAACATATGACCAGCGAGGAGTGTTGGCTCATGCCTGCAGTCTCAGAATCTTGGGGGCTGAAGTAGGGGAAGTTCCACAAGTTTTAGGCCAGCCGGAACTACACAGAGAGACCATGGCTCAAGGACAAGCAAAACCCCACCTGCCCAATGTTTACTGACCTTTCACACTAGACCAGCAGTTGTTCTTAGCAAGATACATAGATAAGTCTTCCCATCAGACCTTGTAGCATGTCTACATGTGAGTAACTGATAGCACAGAAAGGTATGTACTGAGCCTTCAGCTCCATACCCCACCCTCTCTACCAGAGAGAAGAGCTGCGGTGCACAGGATGGTGCTGGTCACTTTTCTGTTGCTGCAACAAATGACCTGGGAGAAATGATATTATAAAAGAGAAAAGGTTTACTTTGGATCACAGTCTCAGAGGTGTTAGTTTATGATTGGCTTGGGGTTCCATTGGTTTGGGACTCATCGTAATGAAACATCACGGCAGTGAGAGGGCATGGCAGCAGGAAGGCATGGCAGAGCAGAACCATGACACCACAGGAGCCAGGAGAGAGGGAAGGGCACCAGCTCCCACCTCCTCCTGAGAAAGCCATCAACTATGACTCCTTCTGTGGTCAGAGCCTACGTGATGCAGTCACCCTCAGTGAATGTGTACCCACCAACTAGCTAGCAAGAGACCGAGCTTCAAAATGAGCCTTTTGGAAGGAAACCTCGTATCCAAATCATGACAGGAATGGAGAAAGGGGCACTCACCATGCCATTATAGCAAGCCAGATTCCAGCCCTTGGCTATTATGGTGGAGGTGGCTGGTGAGGGAGTACGGCAAGGTCACACCTTCAGACTCCTGCACTCCTGAGAATCTACCCTGTGTCACTTGTCCACATGGTTATCGCTCCAAGGCTCACTCCAGAGACTGGGTGCTAGTTCAGGAGAGCTTCTAGCTTTAATTCTAACAGCATGGGCTTTTCCATTCCAGGGTTTTCTTGCTGTACATTTAGTTTGCCTTTTGTGAGACCTAGACATCTTTTGCTCCCTGCTTGGACAAATTCAGACATCAGAAAGGATCAAATCATATTAAACCCTCATGTGGGATGCAGTCCTGTTGTCGCTAGAGCCTCACACAATGGGAATTCTTGGTCCCCAGTGAGTATTTCCTTCTCCTTTTCCCCAAGCCAGCTACATCCCAGTGATGAGACCAGCCTTGGCCAGGGAAGCTGCCCCGCTTGCTGAGTTCCTGCAGGGCAGTGGGATGTCACTTGCTTTTCACTCTGTGTAACCTAAAAGCCAACATGGACACTTCTGCAAAACAGGATCTGAGCCCAGCCCAGCCCAGTAGCTCCAGCAGGAACCTCCCTCTAGTGAAATAATTAAATCTGTACCCTGTGTGAGCCCTTCTACTCGAGCTTGGCAGCTGAGCAGTATAATTCATTCTGCATACACACAGCACCAGCGACATGCAGTGTCTTCTGAGGAGCCTGAGACAGAAATAAGACGCAGGCTTTCCTAAGTGAAGAGAATGGGGGCAATAGATAGCAACTGCGGGATGTCCCTAAAGATGTCAGCAAGGACACGGGGAGTGGGAAGGCAAGCAGAGCAGGCATGTGAGGAGAGAGGAGGTAGTCACAAGAAGCCTGGAACTGTCTGCAAGTCATACCGACACAGCCTGACAGTGAGTCTATTTAAGGACAGCCGCAACAAAGAAACCTATTTAGCCAAAGCTATCAAAATAGACACACTTACTAAATATGTAGCCAGCCTTCTCACTCCCACTCAGCTCCATATAGAAGCATCCTACAGAAAGAATGGGGTTTTTTTTTTTTTCCAGTGTACTCTGAGATACACGGTGACATTCCTATTTGAAAAGTAAACCAGGCAGGTATAGTGACACATGGCTGCCATCACAGACTTCAGGAAGCTGAGGCGGGGGGGGGGGTGTCAAGGCTAGCCTGGGCTACATTGAAAGGTCCAGGCTACATAGTGAGACCATACCAAAACATATGAATAGGAGCTGGAGACTTGGCTCAGTGGTTAAGAGCACTTGTTCTTGAAGAGGAACCTGGTTCAATTCCCAGACCCACAGGGTGGCTCACAACCATCTGGAAAGTACAGACCCAGGGGATCCAATGCTCTCTTTTGACCTTTGCTAGCACTAGGCACAGATGTGGTACCCAGGCATACATGCGGATAACACACTCGTGCATAGAAAACAATGAAATAGAAAAATCTTTAAAAAAAAAAAAAAAAAAGAACAAAACAAACTAAATGAAGAATAAAAGAAAAGGAAGCTAATCGAGGTGGGCAAATGGCAAGCAATGTGCCCATTATTAAAGCAATGAAAATACTAGACACCAGTTCCTGGGGGTCCTCCAAAGAGCCTGATGCTGATTTCACAAATGGCTGGCCCGTATGAGTCATGCATCACTACATGACCATGTCAGTAACTTCAAAACTCACCTCTTAGAACGACGCCCTTGCTTATGGTTCTGGATTTGCGGCTCACCTAGTGTCACTCACGAGTCTGCTGTCTTCTGCAGTGACTGGAACAGGATTAGCTAAGATGACCTCACTTGCTGGCTTGAAGTCTTGGTGCTTGCTGCCATCAACTGTTCCTCACAGCTGATGTCATTCGGTAGCCTGGTTCTGTCTCCCAGGGCTGCTGGGGCAAGCCAAGAAGAACCTTGTGGAAGCCACAGGGCCTCTGTCGCTTTCCCAGAACATACTCATAGGGACAATCATGTAAGGGAGCTACCTGCAGAGCCGAGAAGAAGCCTGGAACAGAGGCCTTGAACTCTCTGGACTCTATAACTGAGAACTTTGGGTTTTTGTTTGTTTTGTTTGTTTTGAGACGGGGTTTCTCTGTGTAGCCTTGGCTGTCCTGGAACTCACTTTGTAGACCAGGCTGGCCTCGAACTCAGACATCTGCCTGCCTCTGCCTCTAGAGCACTGGGATTAAAGGCATGTGCCACCAAAGCCTGGTGCAAATTCTGTCTTTTAAGTCACATGGCCTGTGGTATTTTGTGATGGCAGCAACCTATTTTGGCTTCTTACAGACCAGGGCTCTGAAGCTACTAAAACATTTGTGAACAAGTTTTGTGTGTGTGTGTGTGTGTGTGTGTGTGTGTGTGTGTGTGTGTGTGTGTGTATGTGTGTGTGTGAGATGGACTTTAATTTCTTCTGGAATATTTACAAGCAAACAAAGAAAAAATGGCATGAGGCTATATGGCACACATGTATTTACCTTTTAAAGGAACTGACTAAGCCTTCCAACCGTCCAGAGGAACCATGAGTATTTTGTAATCCCGCTAGCAGAGAATAAGCTATAACCTCATATCCTTCCCAACTCCCCCTTTTCAACGTGAGCATGCTATGTACTATGGTATGCTATGTGATAACTAGGTACTGGTAGCTCGTGTGGGTTTAGTTCGCATTTTCCTCATAACTCATGGGATCTGTCAGATTTTCATGTACTCTTTTTGGTCATCTTCCTATCTTCTTTACTGAACTATCCGTTCAAATCTTTTGCCTTTCTGTTACTGGTTCAGAGTTAATTAAATGTAAGGTTGAATAAATGTTAGCCTGGAAAATCAGACACAGAATCTTACTGGCTGTCCAAGTTACACAGGCTTGGGAGATCAGAACTTCTAGAATAGTGGTTCTCAGCCTTCCTAGTGTCGTGACCTTTAATAAGTTTCCCATGTTGTGATGACGCCAACCATAAAATTACTTTTGTCGCTACTTCATAACTGAAAGTTTGCTACTGTTTTGAACCATAATGTAAATGTCTGATACATATGATATCTAATATATGACCCCTGCGAAAGAGGTCAAGAATTGCTATTCTAGAAAGAGGCACCAGGCTTTGAAACCCTGGAGGGGTTCTGAGGGTTCAACAGAACATGCATAACTGAAGAAATTCCGGCAGCTTCATGTTTTTGCTCAAGTTTATCCTGAGGCCTCCCTTAGTGCTTTCTCACCATGAGCACAGACTTCCTCCAGCTCCTCCAACAGTTCCATCCTTTGGACACTTCCTTCTGGAATTTCCTGGGCCAGGAGAACATCACCTCTGTCACTCTTCCTGGAAATACCCCAAGTCTGTGGGCAAATAACAGAGGCACCCATGGAAAGTGCCTAGATAAGATTTGGCCCAGAGTGTTTCCTGAGAGCACCAGGCGGTGTCTAAAACAGAGTCCACTCTAGGGAGGACCTTGGAAGGGAGGAATGGCGGGGAAGGAGTGAGGACAGATAGGAGCAAGCCTATGCCGTGACACTGAGGGCTACAGCCAAGGACATCGCTCAGCCATAGATAACACCATGCTGGAAGGAGATAAGTGGGAAACCGTGCAAGCCAGAGCAGAATAAATGATTAAGGGGTAGGCAGCTGAGTTATGAGGCTGACTTAATAGAACTCACTGAGGCTCATCCATTTAGCAAAATGTCACTGCAGCTAATTTTCCATCAGAGCCTGAAAGGAAACACTGGTAAAAGATAAAAGATCGGGGAAACAGCAAATATAAATGCCAGCTTGTCTGGCAAGGCTGAGTAAAAAGACCATGATTTCTGCACTAAGAGGATCAGGCTTTGATCTGAGCATATCTCCCTGTGCTGTGACAAGCCTTTCGGTGACACGTTTCTATTTCCTTCTGCGTTCCTCTTTTTATTCCCTCTTTTTTCTTTTTCTTGTTCTTCTTCTTTCATACAGCACATCCCCACCATAGCCCCGCCCCCACTCCTCCCAGTCCACGCCCCCCCCCCCCCAGTCCTCCCCTCTGTTCAAGTTCCACTGCTCCCTCTTTCCCTTCAGAAAAGAGCAGGCTTTCTAGCCGTATCACTAGAAGGTGATACGAGCTGACCATGGTGTAACACAAGACGCAATATGATAGGCAGATTTGGGCCCAGGGGTCCTGCTCAAACTAAGGCACCAGCCAAGGACAATACAGGAGGTAAACTTTAAACCCCTTCCCAGATCTAGCCAATGGTCAGAATATTCACCACAGTTGAGTGGAGAGTGTGATATGACTTTCTCACGTACTATGGTGCCTCACATTTGACCATGTCCCCTGGAGGGGGAGACCTGGTGGCACTCAGAGGAAGGACAGCAGGTAGCCAAGAAGAGACTTGATACCCTATAAGAATATATAGGGGGAGGTAATCCCCCTCAGGAACAGTCATAGGGGAGAGGAATAATGGGAAAATGGGGGGGGGGGAGGAATGGGAGGATACAAGGGATGGGATAAACATTGAGATGTAACAAGAATAAATTAATAAAAAAAAAGACATTAAAAAAAATAAAAATAAAATAAATGTTAAAAAAAAATAAAAAAATAAAATGCTATTGTCTCTCATACTATTAAGCAATAAAAATGGTGTTGTAATGAAAACAGAAATTATCTTAATAAAAAAGGATTTGCGTATGATAAAAAAAAAAAAAAAAAAAAAAAAAAAAAAAAAAAAAAGACTAGGCACAGACCCTGAAATCAAGGCTGGCTGAGGCAACCCAGCAGGGAAGAAAGGCAAAGGAGTCAGAGACACCCCCACTCACCCCTACTGTTAGGAGCCCCACAAACACCCCCGAGTTAAACAACCACAGCAGGTATGCAGAGGGCCTAGCACAGATCTGTGCAAGCTCCGTGATTGCCACTTCTGTCTCTGTGAGCCCTTATGAGCCCGGCTTAGTTAATCCTGTTCCACCTTGGTGGGAATCTCTTATTCCCACCTTGCATTTTAGGCTTGATGAATGTTAAATTACAGGTGAAGCCTCAGATCTCTGAGTTTTTACCTCTGTACCTTCCAGGGAAATCTTTCTGCCTAGGCCCTGAGCTTGAGTCTCAGCACTTTTTAAAAAATATTTATTTATTTATTATGTATACAGTATTATGCCTGCTTGTACTGCATGCCAGAAGAGGGCACCAGATCTCATTGTGGGTGGTTGTGAGCCACCATGTGGTTGGGAATTGAACTCATGACCTCTGGAAGAGCAGTCAATGCTCTTAACCGCTGAGCCATCTCTCCAGCCCAAGTCTTAGCACTTTTATATTCTTTCTGTTTCCTGCTATTGTCTGAGTCTGGGGTGCACCCCAATACCCCCAGTTCCTCTCTGAATCAGGCCTTTCCGCTATCCAGGAGCTCAAGAAAGATAATAAACAATCCTAATTCCCCCTTTTTAGTTCAATCTCCCGGAGCACTTGAGATACTTCCTCCTCCTTCTTCTTCTTATTATTATTTTTTTTAATTTTTATTTGTTGGAATCATTCTGGGCAGGTCACATTACCTCGGTGAGCACGCTTTGGAGATAACGATTTTGTTCATCTGCCAACCTGGACATTTCTGCGATGGCAGTTTTGGATAAGCTTTCCACTTAAATTGGTGGACTTTGAATGGAGCAAATTAGTCTCTAGCCTGTAGTAAGCCTCACCCAGTGTGTAGCAGGAGCGAAAGGCTACCCTTCCCCCAGCAAGCACGGTTTCTGCAGCAGACTGCCTCTGAACCTCGTCCAGAACGCCAGCTCTTCCAGGTTCGACAGCTGCTGCCTTTGGACTCAAACTAAACTCCTGCCTACATCTCCACCCCGCTTGCTTTACGCTTTGGAGTCATCAAGCCTCCATAAGGTGTAATAAGGCAATTTCTAAAAACGAACCTCTTTCCAGACAAACACACACTCCCATATTAGCTGTGCTGATACATTAGTTGAAATTGCACTAGCAATGTGGGTAAGCATTCATTAAAATATGCTTTAAAATGTGGTCACATCATACCTTCCACAATTAAGGATCCAGAACTGGAGGCCTTTAGGTGTCTGACATTACTACATGCTCTGATGTAGAGAGACTTTTTTTTCTCTCTTAACACATATTTATTTTTTTGTAAGGAATGGGGCAGGAAGTGCATACACTCCACATCACGCATGTGCAGGTCAGGGGACAACTTCTGGGAGTCATGTAGGATCCAGGGACTGAGCTCAGGTCAGCAAGCTTGACGGCAGGCACCTTTAACCACCGAGCAATCTCGCTGGCACCAGGTACAAGCTTTTGCAAGCAAATAAGTCAATGGTTTACTGAAATATTCACTGATACCAAAGGCTATTGATAAGAACACACGTAGTTCAACTTTCTCTGAACTTAGAGAATTAACATATGTCTCAGCTTTAGTATTTATCAATTTAAAATTGATATATATGGCTCTTTTTGGTTTTGGTTTTGGTTTTTTGAGACAGGGTTTGTGTAGCTTTGTAGACCAGACTGGCCTCAAACTCACAAAGCTCTGCCTGCCTCTGCCTCCCCGAGTGCTGGGATTATAGTTCATATAAGCTTATATATGGCTTTTCAAGAACTTGCTCTGTAGACCAGGCTGGCCTCCAACTCACAGAGGCTCCCAAGTGCTGGGATTAAAGGTGTGTGCCACCACGCCCAGCAGTCTCTTTCTATTTTATCATTTCCCTCTCAGCTAAAAGATCTTACTTGAAACGAGACCTCAGTGCCAATTTCACATATAAATAGCAGCCTTGGAAAAGAAAGATATTTAAGATAAGAGAATATCCCCTTTATCAGAATGTTTATCAAGCGTCCGTCCTTTTACACGTGATACTGGATATGTATTATACAAAGGCCTTTTCACAGTGGCTTGTAAGCTATCACGGTGCCCAATGAGGATCATTTATTGAGCACCTACGATGCATGTAACAAAAGATTACCTGCATAAATCTGCTATTCTCTCAACAAATCTGCCAGGCAGTACAGGATACAGAACTCGTCCAATCTTCTCCCTCCCTCTCTCCTAGGAAGGAAGTTAAGTCTTTAGAACTTCCTAAGTGATCAGCATATCTGGGAGGCCCTGGGACCTTGATGGTAATGAAGTGATACAGATGAGATTTGTTCACACAGGAAAGACCAACCATGCAGCTAGACAGCTGGGGCTTTTCCCTTGTAATGAGCATCAACTTGGGAACAGCAGGGATGGTGCGGGGGGGGGGGGGGGGGGGGGGGGCGGAAGTTGAGTTTGGGTTTGTGACTGGTGACTGCAATTGTGACCGTAAAGCGAGGCAGAAAGAGAGACTCTAGGCAGCCATGCCATCCTGAACGTGCAGACTCTCTGATCCTGGAAGCTAGACAGTGTCGCTCAGGCCTCCTCAGCTCTTGGGTAGCAGGAACTCTGGACAGAGATGTTCACATGGACTTCCTGGTTGAAAGTCAATTGTGTGGACATGTTACATCATTCCAAAATGTACGGTGCCCTTGACATGGCATGCTTACAAAAGTATATGCTGTTTGGCACTGGTCCCAGGGAAGGGCTGACTATGAAAGCTACTGAGGGGTCAGGAGGAGTGATGGCACTTGCCTGTAGCAAGGCTTGTATGGCTATGTATTTTTGTTAAAACGCAGAACTAAATAAAATGACTTTCACTACGAATAAATTTACCATAAGTAAATCTGTCCTATACATTTTCTATAGCTATAACAGAAAACCTGAGAGATAGATCATTTTTTTTTAAAGCTTATTTTGACTTACAGTTCCAGAAGTTGGGAGCCAAGGAACATGACGTCACATCTGTTTGGCTTCCAGTTAGTGTCTCATGATGTTTCAGTTGATGGTGGGAAGAGAAGAGACAACAGAAGCTAGTGAAGGAGGGAGCGGGTGGTGGCTAGCCCCTTTACAGGAGGAAAGCATTGGTCCATTTGTGAAGGCTCCATTCTCATGACCCAGACACACCCCATAGACCCTGTCGCCTGATCCTGCTGCACCAGGAAGAGAGGCTGCAAGCACGTAACTATTGGGGTGTGTGTATGTAATAGTTAGCTTTACCTGTCAAATTAACACTAGACTCACCTGGGAAGAGAGCCTCAAGGAGGCTACATGGGCCACCATAGGCATGTCTGTGGGGAGCTGTCTCAGTTAAGTTAATTGATGTGAGAAGATCCAGCCCACTACGGGTGGCACCATTTCCTAGACAAGGGGCCTCTAACTGTGTGGGGTGGACGAATTGAGCTGGACACAGCAAGCCAGCAAGCGCACACATGTGCATTTCTTTCTCTCCGCTCTTTACCGTGGGTGTGATGTGACCAGCTGTTTGAAGTCCCTGTTTTGACTTCTCTACAATGATGACTTATGACCTAGACTTGCAAGCTGAAAGAAACCCTTTCCTCTCACAAGCTGCTTTTTGTCATTTCTTTTCTATCGCAGCAATAGAAATGAAACTAGGACAGGAGGACACTCAATACAATAGCAAAAATGATGCCTTAAAAAAAGCTGTGTGTGTGTGTGTGTGTGTGTCTGGGGGATGGTACAGTGAGCTGAAGTGCTTGCTGCACACGCCTGATGACCTAGATCCCATAGTGGAAGGAAAGAACAGACTCCTCTTCTCATGTCCTCTGCTTGCCACAGATGCACACACACACACACACACACACACACACACACACACACACACACGAGATGTTTTAGAGTAGAGAAATGCTAGTTCAGCAGAGGTGACTCCAGATTGTCACAATAACATACAGTAGAATTCCGTTCAGATAAGGCCATGGTGGAAATTCAGAACGGGCACACCCAAAGCACGAGGAGGAAGTCTGTGGTGAAGACCCCGAGAGTCAAGAGGCACAAGCCTCGCAAGGCTTTTTTGTTTGTCTTTCTTTTCCTTCCTTCCTTCCTTCTTTCTTCCTTGCTTTCTCTCTTTTATTATTATTTTTTCTTGAGATCTAAATCTAATAAAAGGGAGAAACAACAGGGGCTGGGAATAAGATTCATTCTAGGCTGTTGTCTGGTGTGTGTGTGTGTGTGTGTGTGTGTGTGTGTGTGTGTGTGTGTGTAGGGGATGGTACAGTGAGCTGAAGTGCTTGCTTCACACGCCTGATGACCTGGATCCCACAGTGGAAGGAAAGAACAGACTCCTCCTCTCATGCCCTCTGCCTGCCACAGATGCACACACTCTCACACACACACATTCACACATGCACTCACACAAACATTGACACACACATGTACACTCATACATATACTCACATACACATTCACACTCACACACATGTACACTCATGCACACTCTCACACACATGTACACTAATGCACACACACACACTCACAAACACACACACACACACAAATTAAAAATACAAACCAAAACAAAACAGTAGTGCAGGGCAGAGAGACACTAGCCTCTGAAACACTACACTTGCCCACTGCAACGATACCTGCTAGTCAACATGAGGGAACAGTAAAGATATGAAGAAGAAAAAAAAAAATCACAACGCCTTGATTAAATATCTTAATTTTAAAAACTCAACCTGTCACTACAGTTCCTGTGAATTGTCCCTCCTGATTGTCCACTCCTGCCTTAGTCCCCACTTAGTCAAGTGTGTTGAGTCTCTTGTCTACACTTTCACTCATCCCGGGGATGTCAAGGTCTGTGCCATGGTGTCATCTGTGACACTCATCATGATGAGGGTGTCAGAGTAGGACCTGACTGTGTCGCTGGAGAGGGCGGCTCCTTCCTGACCAGCTCTCTGCCTTCTGAGCGCGGGCTGGCGGTGTCCGTTACGGTGATATCGCACAAGGACCCGTGCAACCTTTAGGGACGCAGGAAATACTTGCAATTTCCTTTAAAACCAGAAGAAAAACATCCACTTTGGGGTTTTAAAAAAAGTTTAATAAGCAACTATATTTCAGATATTGTCTGTTTCCCTAGGGCCTGGGGGCTAAAGATTTGATTCCCATGTTGGAGTTATGGAGGTGGAGTCTGACGGGAGACCCTTCGGTCACTGAAGCCTTAGGTCACTGAACAGGCCCTTGAGGAGGCACGTGAGGCCCTAGTCTGTTTCCTGGCTCATGACATGAGTGGTTTTGCTTCACCGCATCTAGACACTGTATTTGTTGACTTGATACAAACTGAGACATATCTGGCAAGAGGAAATCTTAATTGAGAAAATAAATCCATAAGACTGGCCTTTAGGCAAGCCTGTTGACATTTTCTTGACTCATGGTTGATACGGGAGGGTGCAGCCCACTCTGGGCAGTGCCATCCCAAGGCAGATGGCCCTTGATGATCTAAGAAACGAGGCTGAGGCAACCATGAGGCGCTTGTAAGCAGTAAACAGCCCCCCTTCATGGCCCCATTTCAGTTTCTGAGTCCAGATTTCTGCCTTGAGTTCCTTCGCTGACTTCATTCCATGTGAAAGCAGGAGGGTAATAAACCCTTTCCTCTCCAATTTGCTTTTGATCATGACCTTAAAATGCCCATTATAACGTGTTATCTCATCTCAGGCTGAGGTCATGGACTGGCATGCCCAAACTGTAACCCTAAAGTGGACCTCTTATCTTTATAATTTTATGACTCCGTGTACTTTGTTATAGTAATTGGAGGTTGACTAAAATAACATGTTAATATATTCACCTTTATATAAATATAGTTACAATACATATTTAAAACTATCTTGTGCATGAGGAACAGGGCCTCAAAAGGCAAAAGCACCCCAGGTTCTTTTAAAAGCATAATACAGTGCTTCCTAAAGCAGCTTTCTGGGTGTCCCTAGCTGACAAAGTCTCTCTGGAATAACTAGGTCAGCGTTCAGCTGTCTGCCGCTGAGCCAGAGGTCTGCAAAGCAGAGCAGAAGGTGCTCTGGCCTCTTCATGCTCCTTTCCTACTCCCCTCCCTCACCACAATTCCTCTTTAGATTTCTCAGGTTTCAAAGCAAAACTCAAGCCAGCAAACAAATGACCGGCTCCAGGCAGCCTTTGCTTTCAGCTGTGATGTTGCTGTGCCACTGTCCTTTCAGCCCAAAGTCTTATACCAAAATTAAACACCCGCGTGGGCAGCGTTTTCCTTTTATCGCCCCCCACCCCCGATTCAGAAAATGATGCTATCAATGTTAGTACCTACACTCACTCCCAGTTCAAATCCAAGTACTAAGCAAGTATAGATGGTTGTGAGCCACCATGTGGTTGCTGGGAATTGAACTCAGGACCTCTGGAAGAGCAGCCAGTGCTCTCAACCTCTGAGCCATCTCTCCAGTCCTAAGATGGACATCTTTTGCCTATGGCTTCATGAAGCTGTCCCTCTGTACAAATTCCTGCTTTTTTGTAAAGGCACCATTTGTGAACCACCATGTGGTGCTGAGAACCAAACTTGGCTCCTCTGGAAGATCAGCCAGTGATTTTAGCCACTAAGCCATCTCTCCAGACCGAAAAATATCATTTTCAAATATGGAGACATTCATAAATTCTGGGGATTAAGATTTCAACATCTAGCCAGGCAAGCTTTTAATCCCAGCACTTGGGAGGCAGAGGCAGGTGGGTTCAAGGCCAGCCTGGTCTACAATGCGAGTCCAGGGCAGCCAAGACTACACAGAGAAACCCTGTCTTGAAAAACAAAACAAATAAACAAAACAACAACAACAAAAAAAAGACTTCAACATTTTTTTTTTTTTTTTTTGAGACAGGGTTTTTCTGTGTAGCCCTGGCTGTCCTGGAACTCACTCTGTAGACCAGGCTATCTTGAAACTCAAAGATCTGCCTGCCTCTTCTTCCCTAGTGCTGGGATTAAAGATGTGCAACACCGCTGCCCGGTGAGACTTCGATATCTTTTCATGGGAATGTCATTCAACTCACATATTGATTTTAGAGAGAGGCGGGAGGGAGGGAGACAGAGACAGAGAGAACACAAGAACCTACAAGTACATTGAAATGCCTGTAAGAAGAGAGACCATGGGTAGGAACCGCAGTTGCCTCCCAGTTTCATCTGTGCTTCACACAGTAGCCAGTAGAGCAGTGTTTTTCAACCTGTGAGTTGTGACCCCTTTGGGGTCGAACAACTCTTTCACACGGGTTGCATATCAGATATCCTGCACATCAGATATTTATATTACAGTTCATAAACGTAGCAAATTTCAGTTATGAAGTAGCAACAAAATAATTTTATGGTTGGAGGTCACCACAACATGAAGAACCGCATTAAAAGGTCACAACGTTAGGGAGGTTAAGAACCACCACAGCAGAGGGAGAATGTTCCTGCAGATCCCTCACAATGCCAGGAGTACAAATCCAGAAGTGCAGAGGCGGGCACAAACAGGTCTGTTTGTCCTGTGCACAGAGACAGCCTGCAATGCTCCAGCACTTAAACCCACACTTTCAAAGTAGAGGAGAATCCAAAAGGAATGTCTTGTTCATTCATTAACTGGCTCCTTCAGTCTATACAAAACCCATCTTTATTTTGCCCACTGGGTGAAAATGGAAATCACATTGGCTCACCCAGTCCCACAGACTCCTAGCAAGAAAGGGTGAGCCTTTCATGAGCTATATGCTCAGGCCAGAGACCAGAGAATGTTCTGGGTCCTAACCAAAGGTCAGTTCCCTCTCTGTCTCTGCCTTTCCCTTAAATTTTACCATTGTCTCCTTGGCTTGGTGCTGTGTGACTCTGTCACATCCCCCCTGCCTTACCTATATGATCTCTGAGGAGAAAAGCAGTATCTTTGGTGAGTAGAAACCTGTCTAACAATGGGGAAAAAACATTCCTCCCTGGATGACTGGGGACAGATAGGAGCCAAACCATTTCCTCCAGTCCCTGAGCACATTGCTTCTCTATAGTGATGTCTACAACCCAGACAGAGCTTCCGATTCCAGAAATACAGTGCTCTGCCCAATCCCTCCCCCACATATTTACCCTTTTGTTTTTCCCCTCTGGAGAGAGGAAATAGAAAAAGAAAAAGAAAAAGAAAAACAATCCCTGAAACACTGACAGATTCAGTAATCCCAAGCATGTGTGAAAGGACGTGTGAGTCCAGCCGTGTCTTTATTTTTGGAAGAAAGGAGAGAGGAAAAAAAATAAGAGACTTTTAAAACAATGGAATTGGGCATGGAGAAAAATCCAGGTAAGTGGAGTTGAAGCTGTACAACAAGGGACAGAACAAAAGCATCGCTTGGTCACCTGGAATGTGTCCCTTCCACCTGTCTAGCTTAACTGCCGCTCACTTAGCGTGAGCCAGAAAGTCAATCTGGTTCAATATTTCATGTGGGCCATTTGCAGTTGACTCTAACCTAATGAAAGGAGGTCATGATGTATAAAAATGATACTGCATAATAAGGATGCTACTAGACAAATCATTTACTCTTGTAACCTGTGACCTAAAATATACTTAAACAGTGCGCCAATCTACAATACATTCTTTTTTAAAATATTTATTTATTATTATGTATATAGTGCTCTGCCTGCATGTACACTGGCAGGACATTCTTTCATTTGTCTTTTGAGAGGCACTCTAGCTTCCTTCATGCCCTATATGTCTGGGCAACTGAACGCCTTCTGCTGGGGGCTAACTGACAGCATCCTCAGGAATAGAAAGAATGACGTGTTTTGTCGTATCCATCCCTGATGGGTCACCATGGCTGGCTACTTCTCTCTACTGAAGACCACAATTTCAGTAGAGAGAGGGGTATGTCCCTACTCTCCATGCAGCCGTGACGTGGCTCTTCTCCTCACCCCACATGCTGGGTTTACACAGCTATGCTCTTCTTTTCCAATTTTTTCCAGCACTTTTTGTAAGATTAGTAGTTGACCAACTTGGTGGGTGTACTTTGTATTGCCAAGGGGTGCCCTGCCTGTTAGAGCACATACAGTCGCTTAAGTGTCATCTGAGTGGATGATCTAGTCTCCCTGAAGTCTTTCATGGTTCTGTACACAGACCCAGCATTTGTAATTCATACTATTGATGATTTGAGGGGAAACTCTTTCACTTGGTCTGGCTCCCATTCTCAAAGCCATACTTCCAGACCCACATAGCAACTCATACAAGAGTCTACCCGTTCACACAAAGCTTGAGGACTCATACATGGCTCTATCTATTCATTCCCACATGAGACTACTTAACAATGGCTGATCATTGTTGTTGCCCGATACCTACACTGAATGAAATTTTGCTACTTACAGAGAGTAGTGGGATGAAATAGAACCAGTAGGTGGCTTGGAACCCAATGACAGTCCCAGACTCAGTGCTCAGCTGTGCTACTTACTAGGTGGGTCCCATGAGGAAAGCTAATGAAAGATCCCAAGATCCACCTTTGTTATATAAAAATGTGAATTACAGAAATGCCACACCTCTCTGTCAGTGTGGTCAACTTCAAGTCCTTTGTTCCTTGTGAACACAGAGGTCAGTGGTAGGATGAACCCGGTTCCTAAGGAAGAGAAGATAGAAAAAGAAAGGTATGGTGCAGTGGTCTGAATAAGAATGCCCTCCCCCACCATAGGCTCATATATTTGAGTGCTTGATCCCTAGTTGGTGGACTGTTTTGGGGGATGTAGTCAGCGTGTGCTACTTTGTGGGTTTCTTTTTCTTCCACCCTTCTCCAGCCCTTTTCTTCCACCCCTTCAGCTCCCTAACACAAGATAGGAGAGAAAAAAAGATAGAGAGGAAAGATGATGTTACTGTTAGGCCACTTCCTGCTGACTAGGGGTGTCACGTTCCTTGGGGAAAGTTTGATCTACACTGTTAGGATATTTAGTTTCTCCTTCTTCTTCTTCTTCTTCTTCTTCTTCTTCTTCTTCTTCTTCTTCTTCTTCTTCTTCTTCCTTCTCCTTCTCCTTCTCCTTCTTCTTCATCATCATCATCATCATCATCATGCTTTTGTGCACAACTATTTAACAAATCAAAAAAGAACCCACCCCACATCTCGGGGCCCTAGCATTTATATACCCCCTGAAAAGTCCCCAGAATTCCAAATGTCACATACTTGGAGAAACTATCTGCAACTGGCAGGATCATGCCCCTGCTAGAGCATGAGGCAAATCATAGTCAGCTGCTGCGAAGCTGCCCCATATCTCACACCTGGGATTTAAACCATCTCAGTTAGTTTTTCGTTTTGGAAGCTGCTAACCTGCACTTCTGGTTCGCTCAGGCATTTAAGTTTTATTCCTTCTCAAGTCTCTGATGGGCGCTGAAGACCAGATAGTTTAGTCTTACAGTCAAGTTTAATTTGTTAGGGGATAAGATCTTTTTTTAGATTACAATAGATGATTTAAGTTAATAGAGATGAGATATGGTATTGACTTTCATTCAGAAATTTAGACCCAACAAGATAGGAAAGATGTTTACTTCAAGTTTGACAAATACAAATAGCCAAATCACTATGAATGTAACATTTATATAACTCATGGTTTTCTCATGGTTCTTCCTGCTGTATGTAGTTTGTTTTATTCAAGTGTAATAACATAAATGTATACATTAAAAAAGAAACAAAATAAAATAATTTTTAAAAATTGAAAAAAAAAATAAAATGAAAATATATTCTTATAATATATCTGTGTTTTTAAAGATACCAAAATTCTCACTACAGGAAGACATTAGAAGGTGTGGCCATGTCACAGGAATTGTGTCTGTCTTTGAGGTTTAAAAAGCCCACACCAAGCTTAGTCCCTCAACTCTGCCGCCCAACTCCAACTTTTGGATGATGTAAGCTCTCAGCTACTGCTCCACTGCCATGCTCCCTGCCATGGTGATTATAGACTCACCCTCTGAAACTGCAAGCAAGCCCCCAATTAAATGTTTTCTTTTATAACTTGCCCTGGTCATGGTGTATCTTCACAGCAAGAAAAAACCAACTAAGACAAAAGAGAAGTATCAGAAAACATAAATATTGGCTACACAGGGTATGGTCAATAGTTAAATATGATTTGAGGTGAGGTGGAAGTGGCAAAAAAAAAAAAAAGATACCTAATGAAGCTAAAAGAAAATACAACCAAGGGTCCCGCTCAAACTACGGCACCAGCCAAGGACAATACAGGCGGTAAACTTTAAACCCCTACCCAGATCTAGCCAATGGACAGAACATTCTCCACAGTTGAGTGGAGAGGGGGTATGACTTTCACACGAACTCTGGTGCCTCATATTTGGCCATGTCCTCTGGAGGGGAGACCTGGTGGCACTCAGATGAAGGATAGCAGGCTACCAAGAAGAGACTTGATACCCTATGAGCATATACAGGGGGAGGAAATCCCCCCAGGAACAGTCATAGGGGAGGGGAATAAGAGGAAAATGGGAGGGAGGGAAGAATGGGAGGATATAAGGGATGGAATAACCATTGAGATGTAACAAGAATAAATTAATAAAAAATTAAAAAAAAAAAGAAAATATAAAACAGGAGGAAGAATACAAAGTGAGGGAGATGGAATATTCCAGTCTGCTTTTTCCAAGCAATGGTGGTCTGGTGGGAGCCCTCCCAGGGAAAGCTGACTGAAGGAAAGAGTTGTTCAAGGTAGAAACTAGGCCACTAAGTAAAGAATGTATTCAAGAGAGAAGCATAGAAAGTGACCACAATTCCTTCCACCCTTTGGCTGAATGGTTCCTGGTAATTCATAAGTTCCCGTGAAAGTGCAATTTAACTTCCCAACTCTACCAATAAAACAAGGACCATAATGCATAACTCTTGGTTCAAGTTACTTTATTCTTATTGTTTTCTTTCTAGATAAAGACTCTATAGTTAGCTGAGTGAGGTGGACAAAGAGGTCTCCAGGCATCCCAGCAAGGCAGACTTGTGTGGACTGAAAAGACACCCCCAGGAAAGAAGAGAAGGGTGTTTCATCAGACACTGGGTTCATTGTATTCTTTCAGGCAATGGGCCAAACCTGTACGCCTCCCTGGGATGTTGCAAAGAATCACCATGGGATGGCTGAGATTCTGACACCCTCTTCAAAGGGTTGCTATAAACTACTCCAAAGAGACAACATGTACACACAGTGCCTCCACTCAGCATATAGTTGGCACTGCACACATGTTCCTTCTTTTATAGGGATTTACAACCTGTGTATAGTTCAGACTGATTGTTTTTTACATTTGTAGAATCATTATGGTTGACATTCTTCTAGTCGTCAAACCAGCTGTGCCAATGGCTCCAAAAGGGTTGTTTTCCATCTCCTTGCACCTATGACAAACGTGAAGGAGGCCTGACAACAATTGCCATACCAAATGGCACAATGCAGTTACAGTACACAAACATTTAAGTTGTTTGAACTCAGCTATATGCTCAGCAAAAGAAAACCCAGATGAATATACACATGACGATGTAGCACACCCCCGCCCTTTCCTACAATATGGCCCTTAAATTCAAGCCAACGACTTCATCTGGTTCTCAACCAGAGAAACAGGCTGGCCATCTGTTAAACTTTAGAGGGAAAGCTGGCTGTGCTGAATTTACTGAGATGGCACAGAATGCATAAAATTGTGTGATCTCTACCATGTGGGTGACATGAGAGGGTCCATTGGATCTTTGTCTATACATAAGTGTGCCCTCCATGTTGACTTTAAAAACCAGACTCCAAGCTCAGTTTCACATCACTCCATGTACACTTGACTGTGTGTATTTTGACCTAAGAGACTCTCTGTGGGGGGGGGGCGCAGCGTGGGGGGTCTGTGAAGAATGACTCTCAGCGAAACCCTGTGTGACACTAAGGCTCATGCACAGGCTGTCTGCACAGCATTGTAGCTGTAGGGTTGTCTGTGTATAATCTTGCTCCATTCCAATCAATTCCTTCTGCTAATTATTTCCAATTGTTTAGTTAAAAAATAAACCACTTACTGATTCACTATGACCCACTGGGACCTCTGCTCAGACCTAGGAATACTAGGATGACTCATGCTCAATATTGGATCTCCTTGTGGCGCTCACATGGGTAATTAGAAACACTGTTCAGTTGTTCACGAGAATGCAAAAAGTTGCCACTCAATAAATATTAATATTAAAGGCCAACAATATGATAACATATATCAGAGGTGATGGGATAACATATTCAAAATAATAGAAAACCTTATTGTAAAGGATTTATGAAAGACAAACAAGTATGAAAACTACATAGTAGATATTTACAAATCCCAAGGGGATAACGCTAAATCAGAAAGGAGAGTTTAGGGGTTGGAAAGAGGGCACAGTTGTTAAGAACACTTGCTGCCTTTCCAGGGGACTTTGGTTCTGTTCCCAGCACCCATATCAGGTGACTCACAACTCCCTATAACTCTAGTTCCAGGGGACCTGACATCTTTTTCTGGCCTCCACAGACACAAGACATACATGTGGTGAACATACATGTGGTGAACATACATGTGGTGAACATACATGTGGTGGACATGCATACATTCAGGTACTCATATATGTGTATATAACATATAATTTAAAAGGAGATTATAAATGGTCTAAGAATGGTTTATTTCAGACAGAAAGGCCCAAAAACCTCCCTTGAGATGGAGGTCTTGTTTTATTGTTGTTGCTGCTTTGTTTTGTTATTGTCTGTTAAGACAGGATCTTGCTGGGCTAGAGCGCTGGCTCAGCAGTTAAGAACACTGTCTGCTCTTCCAGAGGTCCTGAGTTCAATTCCCAGTAACCACATGGTGGCTCACAGCCATCTATACTGGGATCTGATGCCCTCTTCTGGCTTGCAGGTGTACATGCAGACAGAGCACTCATACTTAAAATAAATAAATCTTATATTAAAAAAAAAAAAAAAAAAAAAAAAAAAGACAGGCTCTTGCTACAATGCCCCGGCTGACCTGGATTCATGATCCTCCTGCCTCATGCTTCCTAATGCTGGGACTATAGACATGAACTACTATCATCCAGAAGGTGTCTTATGAGTAAAGACTAAAAGAAGCGATTGCTTTAGCCCTGTCCCTATGGCCATGTAGAACATCCGAGAAAAGAAAGCAGTCAGTGGAAAGCCACAGTTTCTTAGCATAGAGGGGATGTGTAACCAAGGTTGGGTGATTCTGATTGGAGGGAGAGAGGGAGGGAGGGAGAGAGGGGCGCGGTGACTGGCTCTTCTGTGGCTGTAAAAGGAGAACCCTGAGGGAGCTTAAGCAAGGGATCAAATAATCTGGCCCATGTTCATACCATCACTCTCACTGCCAGAAACCAAGGGCAGATGTCAATTCTGTAAGGAGGAGGCTGTCGCAATAACCCAGGCAGAATGTGACAGTGGCTCAGGCAAATGGGGTGGTAAGAGGTGGGTGAGCTATGGATACATTTTGAAAGTGGAGTTGGCGGGCCTTGCCAATAAATTACAAGTGAACAAGGAAGGAAAAGGATCCCAGATGCAATCAAGGTTTTAACTGAGCCATGAGGGAGATGCTACTGCCACTGAAGAAGAGAGGAGCTGGTTTCAGAGGCAGAATGACCTGGGCTAGGCCCTATTAGCCTGAATTGCCTTCTGTGGGCAGTCTAGCAGACTCCTGGATAAGGTGGGGTGGGGTCTAGAGATGTGAGCTGGAAGGCCATGAGAATAGAGGAGGTATTTAGCCGTATGAACCTGGGTGAGATCCCAAGAGTCAGCCCAGAGAGAAAAATCCAAGATGGAACGGGGGTGGGTAACACTTCAGGATCGAGGGGTGGAATGAGAGGCCAGTGAGCTAATGCTGAGAAGGATCAGCTAGGATGGTAGAAATAAAAACGCAAAGCTTTCTCAACGCCAAGAGTAGAAAGCCTATCAAAAAGGAGAGATCGATTAACTGCCAAGTTTTCATTAGTGCTACTTGGAAAGGCCTGGGGTTCCAAGAAAGTGTGTAATGAGTGATTCAATTTAGATGGAAGACTGACATTTAAGATGAAGGCTAGAGGATGAAGCCCAGTAACGTTCACCTACCTGGTTTTTCCCTCACTTCATCTCAGTGGTGTCTCTGGTCTGTAGACTCTACCTGTGGACCCATAGGTGACCATCTCCATCACATCCACCATCTCAGAGAAGGAAGGGGCTTGCAGGATAGGTGTGCACAAGGGCGGGAGCTCAGAATGGCATTTTCCAGTGGGACAGGTGGAAACAGGCACTCCCATCTGGGCGTGCTGGCACATACCTGGGGACTGGAGCAAGAGAACTGCCATTTTGAGGTCCGATCGAGCTACAAAACAGGACCAACTTTAAAATCCAGGAGAAAAATAAAGACTCACCCACCTCCTTTCAAACTGACAATTTTTTCAATATGATGTCTGGCAATGCATATCTATTTGCACCGGCAAACTCACTCAGTGGCTCCTGCTCTGGTTGGCTGGACACCCTTGCATACGTAGCCAGCAGTGAGCATACTTAGGTGCTACCAGTAGTTGGGGGTCACTATCTAGACTGAGTATCTCCACATTCTTGATGTTTTATCAATAGTGGAATAAAAGCCACATAGATTGTGAAGTAACACAGGAAATACATTATAAAGCACCAAGGGAGCAGTGGGCATGTGAATGCCATTGCACAAAGACCCCCAGGTCATTTTCTGGGTCTCTTTTTGAGGTCTGACTATAGGAATAGTTTGGGTGAGTCTCTATTTTTATTGGTAGCTAAGCCATGCAACCATTTCTCAAAATGCCCCTTCCCACACATCTACATAGGTATGAGATAGTAAATAGAGAATTCCCCCCTAAAAGTCCATCTGATGATAAAGATTTGCCTTATTGCTCATGCATCCCAAACTAGTTCAGGCCAGCTAGGCCGGTCCATCTTTCTACCCAGATGGGACAAGAGTAGGATGGACTTAGGATCTGTCTAAGCTTAAATGCCATTAGTGGAGAAGAAAGGTTTTCCATTATTTAGAGAGAGGTGTGTGTTTGTAGCTCAGTACAAGTGTGTGTGTGTGGGGGGGGGGGTGGGATCTTGTGTTGCTAGGCTCATTGTTTAGAGAGGATGTGTGCACAGCACACAGAAGTAAGAGGTCTCTGCCAAGTACAGTACAACTAGAAGAGGGTCATATACAACCCAAGCTAGGTAGGAGCCAAAGTTGCTAAACTGTTGTTTGTGCTTGTCAGCTTCAAACTGGGCCCAATTTTCTCCAGACAAGAGACCAAGAAGCCAAGAGAGAAAAAATACTTGGTGGTACATTACATGAGATAAACTGATACAGAAACTCTCCAAGTCTACACCCATGGCTACTATTTTAAGGAAAGAATGTCCAGGTGCTTCTTGCTATTTAGACCCCCCAGGGGACGTCAAAACCAATGACCTTGACCGCGATGGTTGGATTAAGAAGGGCTCTGTGCATCTTCTCTGACCAGGACAACTAAGAGGAAGCCAAAGACACATTCTACAAAGGGAAACATCCTAGATGGAACAGTGTTGATGTGGTTCATCAGTCCGCTTCGGAAAAGCTCACACACTACAAATGAACAAAGAGAAGCAAGAGGTCGAATTGTTTCACACCCATGTTCAAAGATGTACAAACACCAAGAGGTTGAAGCAACCCAAACGTCCACCAGTGGGTGAAGGTAGGCACGTACTTCTGAAGGAAAGAAGGTAGGAGACACCAGGTAGGAGAGAAAGGTTAGTGGGGAGAGAGGGGAGGGAGTTCTCCTTAACTACTTCCTGCTGGTTAGGGTCGTCGGGTTCCTTGGGGCAAGTCCAATCTCCAGCTTCTCGTCAAACTGCATCAACAGCAACCAGGAGCAGCAGAGGGGAAGCACCAGCAGCCTTCTTCTTTCTCAGCGCCCCCTGTCTCTCTCCTGGCTTTAGCATTTATTCCCTCTCTAGAGTCTTCAGAATTAAGCTATGTGCAGCTGGCAAAGAGCCCCTCTCAGAGCACGCATGAGGCAAATAGTCTGCTGCTGTGGACAATCTGAATCAGCTCTATATCCCACACCTGGGATTAAAACAAACACGCGTTTACATTACATAACAGTTTTTAAAGACACCAAAACTTTCCACTACAGGTGAACAAGGAAATAAAATGAGGCCTGTACTATAATGAAAGAGAGTGTATGTGTGTGTGTGTGTGTGTGTGTGTGTGTGTGTGTGTGTGTGTGTGTGTGGTGTGGTGTGCAGGTGTATTGTATACATGTCTAGCTTGCTCTAAGGATCCTACTCCTTCCTTTCAAGGCTGGAATTACAGGCAAGCCACCACCCCCATCCAGCACTTAGATGGGCTCTGGGGGATGTGAACTCCATCCCTCACAGTTGAACCCCAGGCACTTAACCATTGAGCCATCTCCCCAGTCAAGGCCCCAATTCCTAAGGCCATTAAACCTTTCACTGGAGGTGAAAGATTTGTTGTTTTATTTTTGGTTTTTGATTTTTCTTTTTATATGTGTGAGCACACGTGTGTGTGCACATGTAAGCGTGGGTGAGTGTAAGCACCATGCACTTGTTGGAGGACAACCTTGGGTATTGATCCTTAGGTGACTTCTACATTTTGCCTTGAGACAGTTGGCTTGGAACTTCACTGCACATGCCAGGCTGCTTGGCTTGAAAGCTCCCAGGGATCTGACTGTCTCTGCCTCCCATCTGCCAATTACTGGGGTGATAGGAGTGTGCCACCATGCCTGGGAATCCTGACTCAGGTTCTCCTGCTTGTCAAGCAAATAGTATACCGAGTGGGCCGTATCCCCAGCCCCCCAGCCTCCCCAGTCCCCCCACCCCCATGTGTATGCTCATGTACATTCCCTTGCTCACATGGATAAGTAGGTGGGCAGGTCAGAGATTGAAGTGGGTTTTTAACTCAGTAACATCCCCAAACTTGTTTTCTTGTGACAGAGACTCTCACTGAAGAGATCACCAATTGGCTAGACAGCTGTCCAGCAAACCCCAGGGTTCCTCTTGGCTCTGTCTTTCCAGTGCTGGGATTACAGGCACTCACAGCCACAGCTGGCTTTTCACATAGATGTTGTAGACACTGACTTAGTTTCTCCATTTGTTCTGAGCCATTTCCCCAAACCCACATACAAGGGTTTGCCCTTGATATAGGATCTTAATGTAACCCAGGCTGGGCTTGACCAACAATGTAGACAAAGCTGGCCTTGAACTCCTTTTAAAAAAATATATTTTATTAATTTATTCATATTACATCTCAATTGTTATCCCATCCCTTGTATCCTCCCATTCATCCCTCCCTCCCATTTTCCCCTTACTCCCCTCCCCTATGACTGTGACTGAGGGGGACCTCCTCCCCCTGTATATGCTCATAGGGTATCAAGTCTCTTCTTGGTAGCCTGCTACCCTTCCTCTGAGTGCCACCAGGCCTCCCCATCCTGGGGATGTGGTCAAACCTAATCCTCCTGCCTCTCCCTTCCAAGTGCTGAGATGACAGGCCTATGATACTATGTCTGGTTTAGCTTGCTGTTGAGGTTCATACAGTCCCAAAAGACAAGGATTTTTGTGTAAATGTGGGAAAGCTCACTTTGATCACCGAAGGCATTAGCTTGCTGGGGAATGCATAGACACACCAACACGACCCCCATGCCATAGAGCACATGTGCAGGTGGAGAATGTCCTCTTCCATTTGGATTAGAAATTCAGCTTCTCTCTAACCCCAGCCCTCCTAGCCATTTTAGCAACTGGAAGACCAGGGCTGGGCTGCAGCCCACTCAGGCTCTGATTCCAGCTTCCTGGCTGGTTGATATTGCTATTAGAGAGATGCTATGTTGGGATGAGGAGAAACAACAGGAGCCAGGAAGTTCCCGTATGAAGCATTGGTGGCTATCGTTCTAATCCAGGTGGATAGAGGACATCCTCCACCTGCCCTTGAGGCCAAACTGGGACATTAAAGACAGGAACAGAGCTCGGGGTGTAGCTCTGTGATAGAGTACTGGTCTACCACATACAAGGGTTTGCCCTTGAATCCCAATGCCCTGTACACACACACACAGGATAAGGAGCGTAGCAATCTTTTAGAGTTTAGAGTGCTGTGGAACTTGCCATTTACCCACTGTTTTTCCATTAATTCTGCACTGATGCCTTAGGCCTTTCATTACTATGTACAAATACCTAACAGAAGGAAGCTTAAGGGAGTGAGAGGATTCTGAGTGGCCATCACTGAGAGGACTATAGTTCACCATGGCTAGGAAGCATGGTGGCCAGTGGCTTGGTCCTTGATGCTAATCAGGAAGCAGTGGGAGAAAAATGTTAGTGCTCGTCTAGCGTTCTCCTTCTATCCAGTCTGGGCTCCCAGCCCAAAGGAGGACATCACCTATATTCAAGCTAAGTCTTTTCTCCTCAGGTAATCCTCCCAGGAATGTCCTGACAGATGCAGGACAGATGAGTCTCCTAGGTAATTCCAAATGCAATCAATGAAGATTGGTACCACCATAGGTTATGTATGCTGACACCCACCCACAAAAGAGCATATACCTCCTGTTGTGTTGTTCTCACCAAAAGTGGAAGGTTTGCTCTGCTTCAATCTCTTCTTTTTTGTTTTCATTTTGTTGTTGTGGTGGTGGGTTTTTTGTTTGTATGTTTCTCAAGACAGGCCTTTTCTGTTTAGCTTTGGCTATCCTGGACTTGCTTTGTAGACCAGGCTGGCCTCAAACTCATAGAGATCCGCCAGCCTCTACCTCTTGAGTGCTGGGATTAAATAAAGGCATGTGCCACCTCCACTGACTTAAACCTTTTAAACCTCTTATAATTTCTAGCCTTCTGAGGCACTTACCGGTGACTGGTCAGGGTCAGAAGAGCAGCTGTAGGTCTACAGTGAAAATAGGGTCGCTGCATTCTGGAACCTAAGCCATAGCCTTGATCTCATCAGAAACTACACTAACTAACTGAACACACCAGGCCAAGATGAAGTTAGAAATAGCCGAGGGTTTCTTTACCCTGAACAGAACACCCGTCCTTCTGCTTGCATATGTACCACATATGTGTTCCTCTCAACTGGTTTTGTGCATTTCCATCTCTGTTTTAGTTATATTCATGTAGCGTCCTTTAAATACTTCAATTAAAATGAAGAGAAGCAGAGAGACTGAACGGGTTCTATTCCAGTCCTCAGTAGAATGCTTAATTCCACGTACATCACCCTCCTTGCTTCCTAGCGTCTCTGACTCTGGAATGCAGCAAGGAAGAAGAGAGCGAAGGTACAATTAAAAGAGAAGGAATAGAGAAGATAGGGCTGGAGGGAAGGCTCTGGGATAAAGTGCTTGCCCCAGGAGCGGGGATTTCGGATTCCCAGAACCCACATGAAAATCAGAGAAACATGGCTGCCACTTGCAAAAGCAGCATTTGGGAGGCAAAGACGGGGTTCTCAGGAAAGAATGGATATAGACTCTCTAGAATCTGCAAGCTCTGGGTGCAGCAAGAAACCCTGTCTCATTAAATAAGGTGGAGAGCAATTGATGAAGACACTCCCACAGTAGGATGTGCACCCCCCCCACAGTAGGATGTGCACCCCCCACAGTAGGATGTGCACCCCCCCCCCACAGTAGGATGTGCACATGCGTGTATTACACTCACAACAACAAGGAAGAAAGCTTAGGCAGCCATTATTGGTGTTGATCCACATTACTTTAAAAAAATTTTCAGGAAGATAGACACGATTCTTAGTATGATTTAGTAGTGAGAAACTGAAGCTGTAAAAAACATGAAGTAATGTTTTAGAAGTCACTGCTGGGGTTCAAATTGAGAATTCCCGGTGTGCTGCCTGTCTCCTCTTTTACCAAGACCCACCAACATGGGCTGTGTTTGCACCAAGACTGTGACAAAGGCGACCCAGGTCATCATTGAGACGTATTGCATGCGTCTGGGTAATGACTTCCACACCAACAAGCACGTGTGGGAGGAGAGCGCCACTATCCTCAGCAAGAAACTCCACAACAAGACAGCCAGCTCTGTCAGGCATCTGATGAAGTGGATTCAGAGAGGTCCTGTGAGAGGTATCGCTATCAAGCTGCAGGAAGAAGAGAGAGAGAGAGAGAGGAAAGATAAATATGGTCCTGAGGTCTCAGCCCTAGACCAGGAGATCACTGAGACAGATCCTGACACCAGGGAAACGCTGAAGCTTCTGGACTTTGGTATCTCTCCAACCTGCAGGTCACTCAGCCTACAGCTGGGATGAATTTCAGAACACCACGTGGAGCTGTTTAAATCTGTTCTGTCATATTTTCAATAAACCTGAAAACAAAACAAAACAAAACAAAAAGAATTCCCATACAAGAAATCTGATTCTAGGTTCTACATTCTGATTTATTTTCTTATTTTATCTATCTATCTATCTATCTACTTATCTATTTATCTATCTATTTTTTGGCACTTGGACTTGAACACAGGGTCTTGTATACACTAAACACATGCTCTACCTCAGAGCTATACCACTGACTTTTGATGCTGCATTCTTAATTTCCACTACATGGCTTTCTTAAACTCAGAAAAGAGTACAGAATAAGAAAGGAGGAAATCAATGATGAGGAAATTGAGAATTGAATACGAGAATATGTTAAGAAGGAAGGGACTGGAGTTGGTGCTACAACTTGGTATACTGAGTCCTGCCTTCAAGAGAGGAGTACTTCCCTCAGCCCCATTCCATTTGCCTGCTGGCTTTGACCTCACGGCATTGTCTGCTTTTCTTTCTCCATCTGTACAACACTCTCTAACATGCATGTGTTCATTCTAACAGGTATGTATTCATTCTACCTAATATGCATGTGTTCATTCTAACACGCACATGTTCATTTTAACAGGTATGTATTCATTCGACCTAACAGGTGTGTGTTCATTAAGCCCCGCTGACCAAGCATCTTATTTGCACAAGGAACACTCAGGCCAGCAGATGATTGCGAGATCTGTGGTGATGAACTTTTGCATAGTAAGGCATCAAACAGTAAGACATGACAACCAGCCCTGAACAAGTGTAGCCCCCATATACTGTTTCCTATGAAAGGAACCCAGAAGGATCCACATAATGGGTTCTGTCAGACATCCAGGATGGCCTCCCTGATGGCCTGAGTCCCATCCCAGCTGTCTGAGATGGAGTCTGACTTGAGCAGCACTAGGCTGACTGGACTCACCAGTGAGTTGTAAACGTGGTGTTGCGGTTGGAATGTAACATGTTTCCCATGAGGCTTACATGTGTTGAGAACGTTATGAAACCTTTAGGAGGAGGTCGAGACTTGATGCAGGAAGTACATCACTGCGGCTTGCCTTGAGGTTTTACAGTGCAGCCCTGCTTCTTGTTCCCTTTTTTCCTGACCGCTGAGACAACGTTAGTGGCTGGGCTTGTGTTCCCTTCACTACGTGGTCCCTGCCATGAGGACTGCATCCTCTTTGGAACTATAAGCCAGAATAAACCCTTTCTCCCCTAAGCAGCTCTGCTTGGGCATTTTGCCATAGTAACATGTGAGGAAACTGAAGCGCATAGGTTCGTCTCGGCACCTTTGGAAAATATGTTTACCTGCCATTAAGAAAGGGCCATGGGAGAGTTTTATTCAGTGACAAAAAACCTTTTTTTTTTTTTTTTTACGGTGCCATTTGCGGGGAAAGATATGGAACTAGAGATAATCATGTTAAGCAAAATAAGCCAGTCTTAAAAAGACAAATATCACATATCTTCTCTCAATGTGGAACCCAGATTTTAAAAAGCTAAGATATTTTCTTGGTTTGAATAGCTGAGTAGTATTCTATTGTGTAAATGTACCACTTTATTCATTCTTCAGTTGAGGGACATCTGGGTTGTTTCTAGATTCTGGCTATTATGAATAGACTGCCGTGAACATGGTTGAGCAAATGTACGCAGAGAACCTGGACCCTCTGTTCAGATATAACCAGTGGGCAGACAGCTCATTCTCCATGGTTGTGGAGGGAGCAGGGACTGCCTCTGACACGAACCCCGGTGCTCCCGATTTAATCACCTCCCCTTGGCAGGGAGACCCTGCGGGCACACAGAGGAAGGTGGTGCAGGCTATCCAGATGAGATCTGATAGGCTGTGGTCAGAGGGTGGGGGAGGAGGGCCCCCAACAGAGGTCTAGGGGAGGAGAATGGGGCAGAAGAGGGAGGGAGGGAGGGTGGGAACAGGAAGATAAAAGAAATGGGATAACAATCGGCATGTAATATCAGTAAATTATAATAAATAAAAAAGAAAAAACTAAGATATAATGTTAAAGAGAGAATATCTAGGAATACAAGAGGCAGGAGGCAGAGCAGAGCAAAGAGGGAAAATAAGGAGTGAATACGATTAAAATATAAACATGTATACAAATGTCAAAGTAAAAACAACTACTCTGTGCTATCAAACATACTGATGAAAGATTAATGGGGAAACAGACAAATAAAAAGCCATAGGGCTCCAGTAGGAGGGGAGGAAAACAAGGCACCTAGTCTGATAGCTGTTGAAGCCTTCCAAATCCCAGGAGGCTTTCCCCAGGATGAAGGCAGCACTGGGGCTAACATGGCAGAGAGCTAGAAAAGGCCATTGGTCTCAGTGTTTCTAATAGGATTTGAGCCCTGTGGCACAGGGGGAGTTGATACCCGCTACCGTCAGCTGGGAGATGCTACATCTAGAGGGGAACCCAACACAATGTTTTGCTAGATGGTCATGCTGTGTGTCTTAGTTAGGATTTCTATTGCTGTGATAAGACACTATGGCAAAAAAGCAACTCAGGGAGGAAAGGGTTTGTCTTAGCTTCAAACTCTCAAGTCTGGAGATGAGAAAGAACAAAGAATGATGAGGGTGTATAAAAATGTCATAGACACAAGAAGATTGAAATACCTTGTATCCTATCAGACTACCACGGACTAAAAAGTGGACCTCAACAACAACAGAAATAACAAAAGTCTACACACACACTGAAACTGAACAACTCTCTGCTCAATGACAATTGGGTCAGGGGAGAAATAGAGAAAGAAATTAGAGACTTGCTAAAATTCAATGAAAATGAAGATATACCATACCCAAACTTATGAGACACAAGGAAAGCGGTGCCAACAGGAAGTTCACAGCACTAAGTGTCGTCATAAATAGATTTATGCAACTTAATGGCAACCTGGAAGCCCTAGGAAAAAAGAAGTAAACATACCCCAAAGGAGTATACAGCTGGAAATAATCAAACTCAGGGATGAAATCAATATATTAGAAACAAGGAGAATAATTGAAAGGATCAACAAAACCAAGAGCTGGTTCTTTGAGAAAATGAACAAGATAGACAAATCCTTAGCCAAACTAACTAAAAGGCAAAGGGAGAGTGATCCAATCAACAAAATCAGAAATGAAAAGGGAGACATAACGACAAATACTGAGAAAATCCAAAGAATTGTTAGATCTTACTTCAAAAGCCTATATACCACAAAATTTGAAAATCTACATGATATGGACAATTTTCTTCATAGATTGCACTTACCAAACTTGAATCAAGATCAGGTAAACAAATTTAATAGTCCTATATCCCTGAAGAAAATAGAAGCAGTCATCAAAGTCCCCCAGTCTATAAAAGCCCATGGCCAGATGGATTTACTACAGAATTCTACCAGACCTTCAAAGAAAAGCTAATACTCTTCAAACTATTCCACAAAATAGAAAGAGAAGTAGCATTATTAAATTGATTCTATGAAGCCATAGTCACCTTGATACCTAAAGCACACAAAGACCCAACAAAGAAAGAGAATTTCAGACCAATTTCCCTTATGAACATTGATGCTAAAATACTTGCAAACCAAGTCCAAGAACACATCAAAAATATCATCCACCATGACCAAGTAGTTTTTATCTCAGGAATGCAGGGGTGGTTCAATATATGGAAATCCGTCAATGTAATCCACCATATAAACAAACTGAAAGGACAAAAAAAAAAAAAAAAAAGATCATCTCCTTCGATGCCAAAAAAGCATTTGATAAAATCTAACACTGGTTCATGTTTAAAGTCTTGGAGAGATCAGGGATACAAGGTACATAACTAATCATAATAAAGGCTATATACAGCAATAGCCAACCCCCAACAAAGAGCTAACAGTCAAAATATATAAAGAAATTAAACACTACCAAACCAAATAATCCAATTGAAAAATGGGACACAGAGCTAAATAGAGAACTCTCAATAGAGGAATCTTGAACAGACAAGAAACACTTAAATGTTTAACTTCTTTTATCATCAGGAAAATGCACATCAAAACGACTGAGATTCCAACTTATACCTATCAGAATGGCCAAGATAAAAAACTCAAGTGAAAGCACATGCTGGCAAGGATGTGGAGAAAGGGTAAACCTCCTCCATTGCTAATGAGAGCGCAAACTTGTACAACCACTTTGGAAATCAATCTGGTGCTTTCTCAGAAAATTAGGAATAGTACTACCTCAAAACACAGCCATACCACTCCTGGGTATTTACCCGAAAGATGCTCCACCATACAACAAGGACATTTGCTCAACTATGTTCATAGCAGCCTTATTCATAATAGCCAGAATCTGGAAACAACCTAGATGTCCCTCAGCCAAAGAATGGATAAAGAAACGGTGGTACATTTACACAATGGAATACTACTCAGCTATTCAAAACAAGGAAACCTTAAAAATTGCAGGCAAATGGATGGAACTAGAAACAATCACTCTGAGTGAGGTAACTCAGACCCAGAAAAGCATGTATGGTATATACTTACTTATAAGTGGATATTAGCCCACCATAGAGGTTCTCTGAGAGACTCCACCCAACAGGGAATCTGGACAGACCCTGGGACTCACAGCCGGACTCTGGGTGAAGTGCCAAGAGTTGTACGGAGGAGTTTGGGGATGAAAGGATCAGGAGGGGTCAGGAGCTCCATAAGGAGATCATCAAGCCCAGCGGATCTGGACCCAGGGGGACCTTCACAAACTGATGCACCAACCAAGGACACTGCATGCAGAGAACCTAGACCTCCTGTTCAGTTGTATCTGATGGACAGCTCATTCTCCAAGTTGTTGGGCAGTGGGGAGCAGGGACTGCCTCTGACATGAGCACTAATGCCTGCGATTTGATCACTTCCCTTTAGTTGAGCAGCCTTGAAGGCACACAGAGCAAGGGGATGCAGGCTATCCTGTGGAGACCTGATAAGCTGTGGTCAGATGGTGGGGGAGGAGCTCCCCCCTACTCCACCCCCCTACCCTCTCCCATCAGAGAGCTAGGGGAGGGGAATAAGGAGGAAGAAGGGAGGAGGGTGGGAAGAACCTAGGGAGGGGCTGACAATCGGGATGTAATGTGAATAAATTATAATAAATAAATTAAAAAAAACTATCTCAAGTCATGTTTGGTCACTGAAGGAAGCAAGGGCCAGAAGTCAAGGCAGGATCCGGGCACTATGGCACATATGTATAATCCCAGCACTAGGGGAGGCAGAAGCAGACGGATCTCTATGAGTTCAAGGCCAGCCTAGACTACAAAGTGAGTCCAGGGTAACCAAGGCTACACAGAGAAATTCTGTCTCAAAGAAAAAGAAAGAAAGAAAGGAAAAGAAAAAGAAAGGGAGGGAGAGAGAGGGAGAGAGAGAGAGAGAGAGAGAGAGAGAGAGAGAGAGAGAGAGAGAGAAGGAAAGAAAGAAAGAAAAGAAAGAGAAAGAAAGAAAGAAAAAGAAAATCAAGGCATGAACCTGGAGGCAGAAACTCCTTCCAGCTGCCCAGGAGTAGCACCAGCCCCAATGATCTGGTCAAGCATTAATCACCTCAAGCATTAGTCAAGAAAAAGTCCTACACACTCGCATATGGGCAATATAATAGAGACATTTTTCTTAGGTGAGGCTCCACTTCCCAGACAACTCTAATTTGTGTCAAGCTGACAAAAATACCAACCAGGAAATGGCCAGGCTGCCTTCTAGATATTTATTTTTAAACCTACAGACTTGTTGCTACTTACAGTCATGACCAGGGAAGCTTCTTTTTACCATGGGCAAGGCAGAGACCCACCAGTAGTCAAAGTGTGTAAGTGATTATGAGTCCTCCGCTCTGAGTAGGCTGTCTCTACCAAACCCTTCCCGAAGGCTGACAGAGTATCGAGGAAGATGGGTAGAAAGAATGTAAGAGTTAGAAGGTGGGGAGGAGCGCTATGAAACGCTACCTTATGGTCTTGTCATGGGCATCACAGTGATGGACTCACAGCAGCTATGACTGTCTGCACGAGACAGGTAGACGATCAAGGCAGCCGATACTCTCACAGGAATGAGGCCCTACCAGTAGCTGAAGAAGAGCCCTTAGCAGTTGACTGCTGCTGGGCCGGTTTTTCCTTAAGCATGTGGCTGTCCATGTTCCAGGTGAAGGCCACACACCCACCTACATATGGGCCGCACTAGTTCAGACTTAATGGGTTGTAAAAAGGGAGGGAGAAGGAAGGATGAAATTAGGAGGACGAAATGTTGGCTTGTGGCCTTCTTTTAGGTTTTGCTTTGTCAGTTTAGCACAAGCTAGGGTCATTTTGGAAGAGGGCACTTTAATTGAGATATTTTCTCCATCAGACCACCTACAGGCATGCTTGTGGGGCATTCAAATAAATTTTAAAAATGGAGATACAAAGGACATTGGCTACACCAAACCTTTCCCTCCCCTGAATCTAAGCCAGTAAATTTCTTTGTTATGGAGCTAGTTTTGAGATTGTGCTGGATTATCTGTCACCGATCTTTTCAAGTAGTCTACTGATAAAGCATGAGCACCAGCGGCCTGATTTTCTCCTTAGGCTGGCTCGCTTGTTCCGGCTCTTCTTCCCCGCTCTGGGTATGACAGCTGGTCCCTCGAATGATTCAGCTTTCCCTTGCCATGGCTCCTTGGCTGTCAAAGCCTAGACAGGAACTCAACGCCTGTGAGCTTCTATCCAGCCATCCAGCCAGCTGACGTAGCGATGAATTTATATCAAGAACCTAAGGGAAGGCATTTCCTTAGAAACTGTAAGATTATCAAAAGGAGGGAGAGAAACCACCCAAATACAAAGACACAAAGAGCTCTAAAAGGGGAGAAAAATATTTACATCATTTCCAATGATGAAATACATAAAGTCATTGTTACTAGAGAAATGAGAATAAAATACCACATCAAAGACACTAGGCCCAGTTGGAAAGCTTAGGGCCATTTCTGTAGAGAGGATGAATTTTGAAAACCCTTCTTGGATGATACAAAACTGTTGCAGGGAAAATGGGAGAATTAGCATTCTTGGCGGAGCCGGGCAGAAGCTAAGGCCTAGCAGAAAATCACAAAGATAGGATGGAAGGGCTTTCTGGCTGGAAAATAAGACTGGAATTTGGAAGGGTCATAGAAGCCAGCTGGGGAGGGGGTGGTTATAATTGCAGGTCAAAGCATCATTCTGAGAGCAGAGGAATGGGTCTGGGCACACAGACATGGTTTTGAAAGAAGGGGAGGAGCTGGGAGTGGTGGCACACACCTTTAATCCCAGCACTCGGGAGGCAGAGGCAGGAGGATCGGTGTGAATTTGAGGCCAGCCTGGTCTACAAAGCGAGTGCAGGACAGCCAAGGCTACACAGAGAAACCCTGTCTCAGAAAACCAAAAAAGAAAAGAAAAAAGAAATAAAGAAAGGAATAAAGAAGGAAGGGAGGGAGGGAGGAAGGGAGGGAGGGGAAAGTATTCAAAAGAACATAGCAGCATAGCAGGAGCAGAGAGGCACCTGGAGCAAGTTTTCTGCAATCATGAGCTAGGACAGGAGACGTATTTGACCCACTTTGTGAGGTATGTAGGTCTAGAAAGAGAGAGAGAGAGAGAGAGAGAGAGCGCACACACACACACACACACACACACACCCTCCAACTGTTTGAGGAGACTATAGAACAGTGGTTCTCAACCTGTGGGGCACAACCCTCTTGGGGATCAGTCAGTCTAAGACCATCAGAAAACACAGATATTTATGTTATGATTCACAACAGTAGCAAAATTACAGTTATGAAGTAGCAATGAAAATAATTTTATGGTTGGGGTCAGCACAACATGAGGAACTGTGCTAAGGAGTCGCAGAGTTAGGAGGGTTGATGTGGTGGCACAGGCCAGTAACCCCAGCATCCCAGAAGCAGAGGCAGGCGGATCTCTATGAGTTTGAGGCCAGCTGGGTCTACAGATTAAGTTCCATGGCTACACAGAGAAACCCAGTTTTGGTCTTAGGAAAAAAAAAGTGTGAGGCTTGACTGTGTGGAAGAAAGTCACTGGAGGCTGACCTTGAGGCTACAGCCAACCTACTTCCTCTCTTTCCTCATCTTTTGGCTTTCTTGTCTTTTGAAATCTGAGGAATCCCAGTCATACACTCTGTCCCACCTTCCTTGCCATAGGGATTCTACTCAAATCATAAGCCTAAGGCAACCTTTTCATCCCTTTAGTCAATTGTTTCATCATATCAAGGAACCAGGTAATTGTTGCAGATGGTTAGTTTTAGGTGCCATGTAACTAGGTCAAGAATTATCTGGTAGCCGGGAGACCCTCTATTTAGGGTACAGGTGTGGAGGTGTCTCCAGAGGAGATGAGCACGTGAGTTTAACTAGACAAGGTGGGAAGACCTTCCTCCAGTGTAGGTAGGCACACCGAGAGAACAAACACTGAAGGTAAGCTGGTTGGTACCTTACCTGAATGCCTGGGACCTGCTCATCTCTGCCTTGACGTCAGAACCCAAGCTCGCCAGCCTCTTGGCTTCAGTACTTAGTCTTGAGGACCTTTTTGTAGGTATTTCAGCTTTAGGCTTCAAAGCAAAAGTTACACTTTTCCTTCATTGGATACTGTTGGGCTTGGGCTGTGCTGTGCTACCAGCATCCTAGGGAAATGAGCCCATCGATGACGTCACAGCACTAACTGCACTAGCCATTCCTTAAAAGCTTCCTTTCACAATACCTATCTGTGATTTTGTTGGTCCCAGTTCTTTGGAAAACGCTGACTAAAGCTGGCACTCTCAGAGTCTGGGAGCTCCAGGCTACGCCTTGTTGGTTAGGCACAGAGATTCTTCTTTGTTGTTTTGTTTTGTTTTTTTTCTGTGTCCTGGAAGTGGCTGTCCTGGAACTCACTCTGTAGACCAGGCTGGCCTTGAACTCACAGAGATCCACCTGCTTTCTGCCTCCTGAGTGCTGGAATTAAAGGTGTGCGCTGGGCTGGTGCTGATATTCTTGGGAAACTTCTGCCTCAGAACATGTGGGCCAACATAAAAACAGGTGAGTGCCACATGTATCCAGGAGCCAGACAGGTGGAGCCAGTGCAGCCCTGGGAAGGGCAGGGGAAGATAACCCAAGAGATGACAACAGTTGAAAGGTAGAGACGGAGAGGAGCCACAGGCCTCAGAGTCAGTGAGGCTCAGGATTGAGTCCAAGGCTTTCCATGACTAAAGATGAGCATACTGCCTGTTTCCTGGAGTTATTACAAGGGCTGTAAATAATGCATGAGCAGTGCCTGGCACCTGGGACATTCCACAAAGGAGCAGTGTTGTCATCGTCCACATCACCTTCCTTGCTCACGCTGAACCAGAGAGGTCTCATTGGCTTGGAGAGAGAAGATAATGAAGTAAGCCCAAAGGAACATTGCTGAGAGCAGGGAAGCCAAGAGGGGGAGCCGAGCCTCTCCAGAACAGATTGGGATTGTAGATGCCATATGTATGGGTCATTTGAAACTGCCGGCCACTGGCTACCGTGTCCTCATGCTTGCGGAGACAAATGCCATTGTCGCTGCTTTCTCCAGAATGAAAACAAAACAAACAAGCAAAACAAAAGGGAATCTCAGATTTCTGTGCAACCAGCTATACGGCTCGGCTCAACTGCTCCAGCATATCCATTGGTCTTTTCTGCGAGGAAGCAGTCACTGGAGTTCAGGGACACATGTCACCTGCCCCAAGCTTTTGACAGTCTCGGTGATGTAAGGACTGAGTGCATTAGCTAAGTGGGGTCAAGCACAATAGAGTTAATGCTGACCGGGGACATGAGGGTGGGGGTGGGGGGAGCACAGGTGCTTCTGAGGGCTGTGCATGACTGACCCTGTATGGTGTTAGGGAAGGCTTTTGAGGGTAGAAAACTAAGGTCACAAACCTTCTATGGTCCCCGAGGACTCAATATCAGTATGTCCCCAGATGCGGCTGTTCACTGGGGCTTTCCAACTCCCAACCACTGTAGCTTGCCTATTCCTTTGATGTTTAACTGACCTTGCTATTGGTGCCCAATCCAATAATATTTGCATTTACTGCCATTAAGCCTTCACTCAGTGCTAGGGTAACAGCAAGCTAAAACACTCACCACCTTGTTGAATCCTCCTCTCCACGATCCTATGCAGTCACTGTCGCTTGGTCTGTTTTAGTAGAAGGTCAGCATGGTCCAGCAATGTGGCTCCAGTCACCCAGCTGAGAAAGCTGGTGAGCATGACATAGACTTAGGCTTTGCTGAATCAAGAGCTTCAGCTCTGACTTAGCAACTGTTCCTCTTGCTCTTTAACGTGCACGCAGACCACCAGGAACTCTCTAGAATGAAGGTTTTGAGTCAGCACATCCAGACGCTGACTCAAGTGCACTGTTTCTAATGACGTCCTAGGCCTGGTGGATGCTGAGTGCCTGTGCTTCATACTCTTGAGTAGCAAGGGACCTGCCTGGTAGGTTTGGTCCACAGTAATTGGCAGGCATCTCTTGGAAGAAAGGTTTGGTCTCTTAGACAAAAGAGGTTTTGTTTGTTTGTTTGACCGCTTCCAGTGGCTAGGAATGTAGTTCAGTGGTGGGGCACTTGCCTAGGGTGTCTGAGGTATTGGACCCCAAGCGCAGAGAACGGAGGAGGAGAAAGAAGAGGAGGAGAAGCCATTTATAACTTGTGGATTCTAGATCTACACTGAGTAACAAATTACCACAAATTTAGCACCTTCAATAACACCCATGTATTTTGCTCACAGTTTTTCCACAAAAACCATGGCAACCCGGAGAGCCAGCATTCTGCTCATGTTCTCGAAGGCTGAATGAAAGTGTCAGCCAGGGTGTGTGTGTGTGTGTGTGTGTGTGTGTGTGTGTGTGTGTGTGTGTGTGTGTGTGTGTGTGTGTTAGACAGTCTCAGACTGGCCTCAGACTCAGGAGCCTCCTGCCTCTGCCTTCCAAGTGGTAGGACACCAGATGTGTGTCACCCTCTTTGGCTATGTTGTCTCTGGGACTTCTTCAGATTGTCCCAGATCCGGTTCCATGCTAGTAACAAGGTGTGTTTGCTGGCACGCTCCTCCATGGAGTACCCATTCTTAGCTCCTAGCCTGGTGCATTTTTTCTAGCATCATTGTGGACAATCTTCCTTCTGTTGAATTCCTCTCTTGCTTCAGTCAAGTCCACCCACTCTCCCTACCTTAAGGTCAACAGATTTGAGACCTCACTTAGATCTGTAGGCCTCTTCTCAGCAGAACCCGTGGTGGTATTTGACGGAATACTCGAAGGAAGGCTCCTGAGCTGCCAAGCGGGAGATCTCAGCCTCCCCAGAATTCTGCCTGTGTCAAGCACACTCATTTCCTCAGCTAAGCCGTGTCAGTCCTTGATCTATATTGTTAGAATTGTGGCAATGGAGACTCTATGAGCACTTTTACTTCTGCCTTCACTGTCTACTAATTTGCTGTAAGCCTTCTCCTTCCCTGTATAATTTATCAGCCGTGGGTTCGAAATAAAATCAGACTGTCAATTTCCAGCAAATGCAGCTGAGGCCCCTTTTTGTTGGTTGAAAAAAATTGAAAGTGTAAAGCTGCAATTGATCCATAGTTCATGTGGGGCTCCTCACGGAATCGTTAGCAAGGTCCTTGGAAAGAGTGTCCCCATGCAGGCGTGTTCAAATGAAGCCTGCTCTTCGTTCTCACGGGGCTCTGGATGCTCACAGGGGACAGTTTTGAAGAGAGAGCGAGCTTGTGCCATGCTAGCATCGGGTACTGAAGTAAGACAAAAAACAGGAAGTCCAAACTCTAATAACTACCACATTCAGAATTAGATTTCGACACATGAATCTGGGGAGGCTGCCTTTCAGTCCACTGCAGTCTAATACCCTGGAAACTGTCATGCCAGCATTGCACCTGTGGTACATCTTACCTGGGAGGTCTGTATTGTAGCATGTAGGGTGTACTTCTGGGTAATTAATTCCATTGGCGACGTTGTCCCCTGAGCAGGCTGAATTGCACCTTTCGGCACGACAGTCAGCAGGGAGGAAGTTTCCGTTTCAGTTCCAGGTGGATTCCTCTGCGTCCTGCAACCAGAGTGTGCTCTGTCTTCAGCAAGATGGTCTTACTGCCTCGTTATGGTGGACAGGCAAGAACAATGGCAATAGCTTATGTTGTCTGAGGGGCCTCTGGGGCCTCTGTGACCAATCACTCATAGGTCATCGCCATCTGACACTAAGATTTTAATTTAATATCCCATGTCCTCTGGGGGAAGCATTGACCGCCCATGTAGAGGACCTCTGTTCAAATGCCTCTGTCTAAAAAACATGCTTTTAAATCAGCTTACAAAGCAGTGGTTTCCATAAGGCCTTTTCAGATATTCTTAGTTTTAGTTACCACCCTCCGCCCCGCACCTGATCTCCTCCTCTTCCCCTGCCACTGTATGCAACTTTGTTTGTATCTTTAAAGCTGTAAAGCAAGATTATGAAACGGGGTGGGGGGACCCACAGTTTCCTTAGCTCCTCATAGCACAGAGCACAGGGAAATAATTGTTGGAGTAAAAGCTAAGTGTTCATTGCCACTTGGGGGCGAGAGTATTGTAGTATGCAGGGGGATTGCTTGCAGTGTTGCTTCCTCCAAAGCTTAACTAGCACAGCCAAAGTGCCTGCCCTTAAAGACATGTTTGCTAATACAAACGAGCCCCGTTTTTGCGTTTTTAGTCCCATGGCATGGGTTTTGAAATAGGAATCATAAAAGCGGCACATTCCTGCTCTGCCTGCTGAGACTTGCCTTATTGCCCCTCCATTTCAGCATCAATAAAATGATGCTGTCATTCCAGCTTGGGGGCATTTTGATGGTTCCAGACAGAGCTGGCTAGTCACAGTGTGTGTGTGTGTGTGTGTGTGTGTGTGTGTGTGTGTGTGTGTGTTGCACTTGTTCCTTCTTTCTGAGTGTAGAAAGGAAATTGTCTCAACCCGGCAATGAATAAACGCATTTTGATGGTGACTGTTTACTAAGTGGGGCTTTCTATACTGACTCTAGCATCTAGCATCATGGCAATTTACCGACAGAGAATTCCTCACTAAAGACATCATTAGCAAAAATCTTCTGCCAGTGAGTTCTAAATAGAAGCATGATTGTAGGGTAGTAAAGTTGAGACTGGGAACAAAATACGATGGTTTGTGTGAATGATCTGTAAGGACCGCTATGATTAAAAAAAAAAAAAAAAATCCAAGCTTGACTTGAAAATGAAACTAAATGGTTTAAAACAGGACAGTAGACAATTCTGGAAGGAATGGATGAGCTCATGTGTGAATCTGGGCATTTGCACTTGTGTGTGCCTGCTGTTTCTCTGACATCGAGAGAAGTATTTCTCAAAATCTCAGAACCAAAGCTCAGGTGGACGGCAGAGTGGAAAGGACTCCCAGACCTACTGGAAACCCGGAGAGACACAGGCATTCCCAGAAGGCCCTGGCAGTGAGAGTCAGACAGAGAAACAGGCTAGCTCCCAGGAGCAGCGAGAATGCAAGATGGGCTGTGGTGGGTGGAGCACAGTTGGCCCAGTGCTGAGGTCTGGGCAGCACTGAAATCCACATTGGCAGCTCTAGGGAGAGGCCAACAGGAGCTGTGCCTGGAAGGTGAGGTTCAGGGCAGAACTGGGGTTAAGAAGGGGAAAAAAAGAGGATTAAAAGGAACAAGAACATAACATCCAGTGAAAGGTCCCAGAATAGGGTCTAGGGATAGGCTGTTGGGGAGTTGATCTTCAGGCATTAGATGTATGGGAACCAGGGAATAGGTTTATACAGTTCTAATAGCAAGGATAACTTGATGCTACTTTCTTGAGGAAATTGGCTTAAGAATCTGTAACTTATTACTTAATTTTAAATTATTTTTATTATTTATTAAGCAGTTTATTAATAATAAATTATTCTATAGTCCATATAACAATAAACGATCTAATTATTTTAAATTTAAGAATCCTTAAATTCTCCTAGCCTATGGAGATGCAGGGGCTACAAGGGTCCCAAGGAGGCCAATCGCCAAATTCTAGAACTAGGCAGATGTTTCTAAGCAGCTTAGAATGTTGATCCTGTCCTCAAGGAGTTTATAATCTGGGAAGGAAAGGTCAGCGCACATGAGACAGGAAAGTGGCTGAATAGCTCCCTTGTCTGTGTTACACAGAAGTTTCGGGTAGGGCCTGGAGAGAAAGCCTCTTAGAGAATAACGCAGGATTAGCATGTACAAGGCTCTAGATTCAACAATCCCCAGCACTGACGGGGGAGGGGTGTGTATGGGGGGATGAGGTTGGGGGGGCTGGGGGAGGTGGAAGCATGTGCTAGAAAAATCAAGGAAGGCATCATGGATGAGGAGGAGGTCAGGAAGCCGGTTTGGATTTTTTTTTAATTTTTTTTTTTATTTATTCTTGTTACATCTCAATGTTTATCCCATCCCTTGTATCCTCCCATTCTTCCCTCCCTCCCATTTTCCCATTATTCCCCTCCCCTATGACTGTTCCTGGGAGGGGATTACCTCCCCCTGTATATGCTCATAGGGTATCAAGTCTCTTCTTGGCAGCCTGCTGTCCTTCCTCTGAGTGCCACCAGGTCTCCCCCTCCAGGGGACATGGTCAAATGTGAGGCACCAGAGTACGTGAGAAAGTCATATCCCACTCTCCACTCAACTGTGGAGAATGTTCTGACCATTGGCTAGATCTGGGTAGGAGTTTAAAGTTTACCGCCTGTATTGTCCTTGGCTGGTGCCTTAGTTTGAGCGGGACCCCTGGTGGTTTAGATTTTTTAAGAGCATATTCTTTAAAGAGCATTTTCTGAGCACGCATGGAAGATGTCCGTGGAGACGGAAAGAGAAGAGTAAAGTTGCTCTGAGACCTCTCCTATTCTGCTCGTATCCGAGCAGGCTGGAGTGTCTCCTTCCCTCGGAAGACTGAGGGTGGGGCCGCCATGGAAGCCCTTAGAGACTGGAGGTAGCAGAGTCAGCGTGATAAGAGTGGTGTGGTGAGGAGGATGTTCTCAGCATCTTTCTCTGTGGCTGAGAGTCCTTTTCTGTCCCTGGGTAATCTGGCCTTGATTTAGAAGAGTGACAGTTCCAAGTCCCCCACTCCGACCCCACCCGGACATTTTCTCTCTGTGCTGGCTGCTGGTTCCTCTCGCTCTCCACGCCCTCATGTCTTGTCTTCCACGCTCTGCTTCAGTGACTACAACTGAATCAAAAGACCCCTTGGGATCTTGGAGCCTTAGTCTGCCCCTCCCCCATACGTGATGTAACAGTACACATGACATTCCAGCGACTCCAGAGCCCACTGCTGACAGCACAGGGGACTGTCACCGTCAGGATGATTACTCTGAGTCAACTCAGCATATCTGTCCACCTTCGTGACTTGTACTGCCGAGAGAAGGGGTGTGTGTGGGGGGGGGCGGTTGAACTTGCTTCATTGACACTGACAGTTGCCTCCATTGCTTAAGGAATTCCTAATGGTTAAAGTCAGATCCCAGGTTTCTCCTGGCCTATAATGCTGAGAGAGGAACTAGTGTCAGAGGCTTTTAGCTGTGGTTTTACTCTGCAGGAGCTGAGAGAAATCTGAGCACCCCATAATCCCTTTCTTTCAGCAGCATCGTAAGGAGACCTGACATCTAGGTTGGAAAAGTATCACTGGCTCAGTTTAGAGAAAAGACAAGTTTAACCTTAGCACAGCTGAGCTCCTTTCCTCTCAGGCACCTCCCTCCCAGGTGTCCTCCCTGTGGACAACCCCCACCCCCGCCCCCATACACACAATGCCCCCGTAGGCCTGGAGACTTATGAAAGGCCCTGGTGGCTGTGGAAGGTAACAGTAATGACAGTGATTGACAAGTGTCTGGCAATTTATAGGACATTACTTCCGACTTCCTTTACTCCCCGAAACAAGCCTGAGACTTTATTATGCATATTATGTTTCCAGAGGTAAGGAAACAGATGGCTCTCCTTAAACAATAGTAAATGAATTGAAGCCAGTGTTTGTGCAGGCCCCAACCCTTCCCAGTAAACCAGATTCTCATTTTTTTCCTTTATTGCCAGCCTTTTTGCGAGATGTGTTACAAACAACTTGGACTGTTGTTGCACCTTAGAATCATACATTGGGACAGGCAGTGTTTCTCTGCAGTTTTCATAGTCAAACGTGCTTCCAGAGGAGGGAGATAGGGCCGGATTACAGGAAGCACCTGGGAGAACTATGTCTAGCTAGTTCATCCATGCCATGGCACTAAAAGGCCATGGGTGGCTGGTGGAAGCAGTTAACAGTTGTCACCATCAAGTTAGTGTCGTTCCCTTACTTCCCTGTGGAATACCAGGCTTCCTTAGTTTGGATCTGACTTCTAGGCAGAGCTGTGCTAGTTGTGTGAATGGCATCCATTTTGAATAGCTCCAAGAGGTCGCTGTAGTGACGTGGCTCATCCACGACACAGCTTTCTGCTGGGGCTGACACTGGTGGTGCACGGCTTGGTCCTTTTGAGGTCCTATGGTCTATCGAAGCGAGGCACGCATCCCTAGCACACGCACTGATGAGCTTCTGCTTGCAGAGAAATGTATGTGGTCGGCTCTTGCTATGCTGTTCAGGATGATGTCAGTCTTTTGAGTGTCTCTCATGTCAGCATCCAAGTGGCTGAGACTACAGATTAGCCATAACCACCCCGCCCAGCCAGCTCTTAGTTCTTATTTGGTCAAAACTGCAGTGTGAGCTGGGCAGTGGTGGGACACGCCTTTAATCCCAGCACTCGGGAGGCAGAGGCAGGTGGATCTCTGAGTTTGAGGCCAGCCTGGTCTACAGAGTGAGTTCCAGGACAGCCACACAGAGAAATCCTGTCGCGAAACACCAACAAAGCAAAACAAAACAGAACCCTGCAGTATACTGTGAAGACGATACAATATAAACATAAACTATGGAAAATCGTGTGCACTGTTATTCCACAAATTCTGTAAAAACATTCTTAAAACAACTTCTGGCTAGTCCCACAGGTTCAGAGGTAGAATTACCACGGCAGAAACCCTGGGGAAAGTTCAGACCGGTTTACAAAGCAGCACTGTTGCTTTTCTTTTAGGTGTAAAGAGGCACATTTTAAGAGCCGCAGACATAGCTGGGCCAGAGCTCTTGCTCAGCACACACCAGGTCCTGAGTTGAATCCCAGCACAGCTAAGAGAGAAGTCAAAAGGGGGGAGGGGGCGCATTTTATATAAGAACACAGGATGAGTACACTCTGAGTAAAGGTATCTGTCTGCTCCAGACGTTCCTGACTGGTGAGGGGAAGGGAAGCATATTTTTGCCCCTTCCCTGTGAGGATGCTCACAAATGACAAAAAACATTTAAAAAATGCATGCGTGTGTGTGTGTGTCTGTGCGCGCGTGTGTGTGTGTGTGTGCCTACTTGCCACATGTCTGAGAGTCTCTCAGAGACTAGAAGCCCTAAGCTGAATTTACAGGTAATCGTGGGTCACCTGACGTGGGCACTGGGAACCGAGCTCCAGTCCTCTGCAAGAGCAACATGTGCTCTTAATGGCTGAGTCCTATTAAAGGCCTATTCTTCAGCCCTATTAAAGATAACTGATCTTTGAGATGGTTCAGCCAGTAAGAGCACTTCCTATTCTTACAGAGGACCTGAATTCAATTTCCTGTATGCCCGTTGGGTAGCTCACAACCACTTGTAACTCTAGCTCCAGGAGACCTGATACCCTCTTCTGGCCTCCTTGGGGACTCACCCACACATGGCATAAATGCATGTGAATAAAATAATTCCTTTTCCGGAAAAAGTAAAAATAAAATCTTTATTTGAAAAGACATTTGTGTTTCACAGAGGAGTCTGGTGTGCCAGTGCTTGTGACATCTTATAGAAAAAGGGTCCAGAGGTGCTGCTAAAAAACCCACGAGACAGTCAGTCTCATTGGGCCTCAAATGACGATGGAGCTGGAGCCTAGAACCTGTTCTACACTGACAGTGAACTGCAAGTCCGCAGGTTTGATCACAGGAAAGAAGGGAGCTGTTGTTACAATCCAGACAGCCCTACATCTTCCTGGTCTGGGGAGCCAGTTCCTCTCAAGCCTCCAGCCAGGGTAGACAGCCACTCCCCATGGGGGTGGCGTACAATGGCTTGGCTTTAGCTGTGGGTTGGATGCTCTTTCTGCCACACTCACTGCCCCTGCCTGTTCCCAGCTGTGGCCTTCAGCTTTTGAACCCACGCTGCCATTCAGGACCGCTCTGTTCCTGGTTGGGGCACAGTTCTCCCTCCTCCTCCTGGAAGCCCGTCTCTCTACACGTCCTTAACATTGGGTGCAAACCATCGCTAACAGTTCAGGGGCATTTTCCAGTTGAAGCAGGCACCTTCTACACAAGGATTTAGCTGTTCCTTCAAGCTGCCAGAGTCCCTCGCCCCCTCCTCTTTTTCAGATTCCGATGCTGTCACTTGAGTAGCCGGCTGAAGCTTCATAAGCTCTTGCCTTTTCCTTGTGCAAAGCGACGTTTCCGTCTTTGTTTCCCTTTCCTTGCTCTGGGTGGGATGGGAATGGGACTGCTCAAATAGGAACATCAAAGTATTCCTGAGACAAACTGCAGTCATGGAACAAAAACAAAAGCCACATTCAGCCTGGTAAAGCGTGTTCTTCCAGAGGCAAATGGAAGCGCCGCACTTGTTTTTATGTAAGATTTCTTTCCTTCTTGACACACTGGGGAGAAATAACGTATGTGGCTGTTCGGAGCTGTGGACATGGGCTAGATGACCTGGGATTTCAATCCTGCTTCTCTCTTATCTGTAATCCACATACTGGCAGATACAGCTTGGATCTAGAGTATTCCCAAAGGTCCCTTGGTCCTCAGAGCCCTGGACAGTGATGGAATCTTCAAGAGGGAAGGGCCATGGGAGATCCCTGGGTGTTGGAGATGTACCTTGAAAGGGACAGTGGGACCTTAGGCCTCTCTGGTCTTTCTTTTGCTTCCTGGGTGTGAGCTGAGCATTTTAGCTGCCTGGCATGCAAACACACACACACACACACACACACACACACACACACACACACACACACACGCCCTCCCTATCTGTGCTACTTTACTATACAGTCTGTTTCAAAGTAACCAGGTCAATGGATCCTGAACTAGATACTTTAAAAGTGTGGCCAGAAAAAAATTTTTTTCTTGCTGGGCAGTGGTGGTACATGCCTTTGATGCCAGCACTCGGAGGCAGAGGCAGGCAGATCTTGGGGCCAGCCTGGTCTACAAAGTGAGTCCAGGACAGCCAGGGATACATAGAGAAACCCTATCTCAAAAAACCAAAACCAAAACAGAACACCAAGCCAAAAAACCCCTTTTCTCTTTGTAAGTTTATTATTTCAGGTACTTGGCCAAGGCAAACCTTTCCTCTTTATAAATTGGTTCCCTCGAGTATTTGTTATAGTAATGGAAAGCTGACTGACCTAGTCTATGACCTGAAGTGAGTTATTTCCCTTCTTGGTTCTTTCATTTCTTCATTATTTCAATAGGAGGAATATAAGTACTCACCTCATCGAGCATGTAAGCACATGTGAACGGCTGTAGCTCAGAGGCTGACACTTGGCAGTTGCTGAAAGGGTGGGACATACCGGTAGCCTGGTCCCAGGAAAACAGGCAGGCAATGAGCATGTTCCTGTTGGAGGGATGAGCCCCTCAGGCCACAGGGATTCAAAGCAGACAGAGAGCTTCTGCCCTTAAAGAGCCCCCCACCTCCCAGGAAAGACAGAAATAAACAATTGTAATGGAATGTGACAGTCCTACAGAAGTCTGCTCATACTTGTCAAAAGATTTTACTCAGTAGGGACTGTGACATCCTGTTGCTGTGGAAAAAGATCAGCTTCTGTCCCGCTAGAGACTGATAATGCATAGTATAATCTCCTCATAGTGAAAGGGGGTTACATAACTCATCCCTGGTACTGGATTTGCCTAGTCCCACTGCTAGGCATCACAGCTTACAGACTCAAACTGTTCTGTTCTGGCTTTGTACATTTGGGCTCCTCTCTCTGGAGAAGTCTTAGATATGGCTTAGAAAGGTGTCTAGCCAGCATGACTTCCCATCTGTGAGCTGAAGAAAGATGACACCAATGGACAGCCAAACTAAAAATGGCATAGGGGTAGGGGTGGGGCGGGGGAGATCCCACAGGGCCTCCACCCTACACAAAGAATTACAGGCAACTGAGGAAAAGTGGGCATGGGAGAGGCAGTCATCCCCAGGGAAGAGCACACCAATTAGTTGTCCAGTACCGAATGGTCAGTTCTGAAAACTTGCAATGCAAGTGACATTCTATAGAAAGCACAGGTTATACATAAGGATGCAATGACAATTGTTGACAAAAGAGGCCATGAATTTGAAGAGTGGGGAGGTGTATATTAGAGGGCTTCGAGGGAAGAAATGGAAGGAGGAAACGTAATTATATTAATGTCAAAAAAATCTAAAATTGGTGGCTGCTGGAGGCTGAGGACAGCGTGTGGGGTGGAGTGGGGGGACACACTGATGAATTGGTACTGAGTTAGTGAGGCGTGTCTGGTTCTGGGTGCAAGTACATAGTAGGGTGATTATGATAACAATAATAAGCTATGTATTTCACAAATGTAAAAGAGGACTTTTGAGTTGTTTTCACTATAGAGAAATGGCAAATGCTTGAGGAAATGGTTATGTTTAATGTGATTTAGACATTATACAATATACTTATCTACCAAAGCATCACAATATATATGCCGGGTGTGGTGGCACACACCTTTGATCCAAGTACTAGGGAGGTAGAGGCAGGAGGATCTCTGAGTTTGGAATCCCTTCGAGTTCAAGGCCAGCTTGGTCCATACAGTGAGACCCTGTCTCAAAAAGAAAAAATCACAATACCACATTACTGTGTACAAATTTTGTTTTAATGTGTCAGTTGAATGCATAAAAATACAAAAAAAAAAAAAAAAACCCACCATTAAAATTAGAAAAAAAAATCTAAGAACAGGGTCACAAGACAAATCATAAACTAAATGGATATTTGCAGCCTTCCTGCAGACTGGAGCCCCAGCTTAATCCAGTAGAAAAAGAGGCAATGGATCTGGGCAAGGCAGGGCCTGGACAAGGAAGGGCAAGTGGCATCTTGGCATATGAAAGCTGCTCACCGTTACAAGAGAGAAAATTCGAATGAGAGATATCAGATTTTGATGATCAAACTATTGAAGATCCAAAAAATCTGACAAGCTTTGTTGACAATGGTTCTCATGCGAGTGCTCTCAAGGCCTGCCAATGGGAGCATACGCCACGGCAGAAGCTGGAGGAAGCTGGCATTAACTGTGCCGTGGGATTTATACTCCAGCGATGTCTCCCGAGTCACACAGCTAAATATACATAGTGCTGTAGTTTGAGTCTAAAATGTTCCCCATGCTCCACAGGCTCGTGCTTTGAACATTTTGTCTCCCAGCTGGGAATGTGTGTGGAACTTTTGATGCCTGAGGTGTAGCTGGCAGACACAGGTGGATAACAGCTGGCCTTTCAGGGCTTCAGGTTTCCCGCCTATTTCTCTGTTTCCTGATCTGCCAATGTGTGACAAGCCTCTCCCACACCCTGCCCTCCTGCCACCATGAACTGCCATACCTTCATTGCTATGATAGAGTGAATCCATGAGCCAAAATAATGCACCCTTCCTCCTTGTAGTTGCTGCTGTCATATGTATGTGAGCAACAAGCAATATGTCCACTATAATCCATTATATCAATACGTGTGTGTGTGTGTGTGTGTGTGTGTGTGTGAGAGAGAGAGAGAGAGAGAGAGAGAGAGAGAGAGAGAGAGAGAGAGAGAGAGAGATCGGTCAAACCCAGAGTCTTGTACACATTAGGCAACAGCTGTATCCTGGCATTACATGACTTAAATTTTATTTTATTTATTTGTCTGTGTGAGTGCAAGTGTGTGTATACAGACACGTAGGCCAGAAGAGGGTGACAGGTGTCCCTCTCTATCTCCAGATATTCTTTGAGTCAGGGTCTCTCTCTCTCAACCTGAGGGTTGTGTTTTCTCAGCTAGGTTGGAAGCCAAGAGGCCTCAGCGATCCTTTGTCTATGCCCTCCTCAGAGCTGGGGTTACAAGCATGTGCCAGATACCTGGCTTGCTATGTGAATGCTGAGATTCCAACTCTGTTCCTCGTGATGGTGCAGCAAGTGCTCTTTTTTTTTTTTTTAATGATTTTTTTAAAGGTTTATTATTATATATTCAGTGCTCTGCCTGCATGTACACCTACACACCAGAAGAGGGCGTCAGATCTCATTATAGATGGCTGTGAGCCACCATGTGGTTGCTGGGAATTGAACTCGGGACCTCTGGAAGAACAAACAGTGTGCTCTTAACCCCTGAGCCATTTCTCCAGCCCATGCAGCAAGTGCTCTTAATCTTAACCGTTACACCTCTCCAAGCCCAAGTAAATCCCATCCACAGCCAGGCCAATAATTGGTATATTCATACAGTAAAACACAACACAGTTTAAAAAACAGGACTCTGAACCCCATTACGTGTGTGTGTGTGTGTGTGTGTGTGTGTGTGTGTAGTGTAATTTTTCCCTTTGTCTACTAATTCAGTGCTTGGAAGGCTACGTGGCACGCGTGAAGAGAAGTTGCACTATCTGCCTTTTTTTATACTTTTTGTTGAATCCTTAATTATGTAAAGTTTTGTATATTAAAACATTTAAAACTGACATTAAAAGACAATAATGGACCAAACATTGTTAAAGGCTATATGTATATGTATATGTATGTATATGTATATGTATATATGTATATGTACATGTACATGTATATGTATATATGTATATGTATATGTTTGTACAAAGTTCAGGTCGCTTGAATCTGTGTGTGGTTGGGTGTCTGTCTGTTCAACATCTATTCTTCCTCTGAGATTCCTAACATAATCTAGTTTTCTTTAGGCATTTACCCCTCTCCACACATTTTCTATTCCTTAGTCCCCATCTGGAAAAGATAAGAGTGATTCCATTTTCCTGGCCAGTAATTGGCTTATGAACCTAGGCCAGACTCAGTCAGAGTACATCAGTGCCCCGAAGAGAGGTTGGCTCAAAAGTCAGCACACAACCAAAAGTGTGGCAAGGACTTAAGAAAGAAATTTCTTTGCTTGTAAGTGAACTTCTAGTCAGTGGCATCTCCAGGTGAAACCAAAAATGCTAATAACCATTTTGCTTTCGTGAAGGAAGCAATCGGAGGGCAAAGCCAGCATACAGAGAAGACCATCTCAGGGTTCTTCAGCCACAGTTGCAAACTGCTTAACCAAGCTGCCCCCAGGCGCAAAGGCCTCCTGGGCCTCCTGGTAGGGGTCCTCTGTCACTGGCAGCTGCAGGCTAGTGCCCACGAAGCACAGAGAATGCTGCCAAGGCTCTAAAAGAAACACATGGGCAAGTCAGAAGGAAAAAATGTCCCCTGAAGTTTCTCAGACTGAGCGAGCTGCCAAAGCACATGGCATGTGTTGACATAAAAAATTTCCAAATCAGACACCGCATTCCACCAAGACTGGTGGAGCAGAAGGGGAGGAGGGTGCAGGACTGAGGACCAAGATACCACACATCAGCCATGCTTGAAACTGGGGGGTGGGGCGGGTACAGGATATGTACTAACTTTTCTATATCTTTCTCACATAAAATACGAATATATAGTCTTTAGAGTTAAATACCACCCAAAAAAAAAAGACCAATCAGATGCAAATCGGTAGAGAGACTGGCCCTAGCACAGTGCCTGTAACTTACTTCAGGGTTTCAGAAGACAAACCTGGGGCTGGGGAGTGTGTGGTTCCATGATGGACCTTTTGACAAGAATTTGCACGGTCCTGGGTTTATTCCCACAACTGGGAAAAAAAAAGCACACAAGTTAAATGTTGATTTTTAAAAACTTCATATATTAAAGGTTGAGAGTTTAGCAACTTCTCCTATTCTTGAGACATAAAAACAAAACAAAACAAAACCAACCAACCAACCATACAAACAAACCCAACTGTCACAAATACAGATTGTCACTGTGAAATTGAAAGCACAGGTCATGTTTGTGTTCTTCAGACCATGGTTTTAGGGACTATTTTGAGCTGTCCTATTTCTAATCATCTCTTGAGGCATTTGCTTTCATTGTCTGTTACCTTATGAGGCTGAGGGCCACCATCTGGGTCAGACTGGGATGCTACAGCACCTTTTAGACTGAAAAGGACCGTAGAGATGAATGACAGAGATGTCTCCTCTCCTTATTAATCCACTGCTAACCTTTAATGAATGGAAAGAAAGTGAGAATTTCATAGAGGAGACTGAGACAAAGGTGAGCAAGCAAGGAGCGGGGACTAAGTGAGGAGCCTGATGCTGAGGGTTAACATGGCGGGACTGGGCAGCACCTTCTGGGACTGGGAGTCGAGGAAATACCTAGTCATGTGAGCAACAGCAGGGATGTATTTCTGAGTGTGAAAGGGTCCATGGTCCACCCCTGGCAGATAAGAAGCACACCCACACATATATGAAATATGTATCTATGCTAATTCTCTAATCTGGGGACACCTAACACTGTGGTGGCTTTTCTAATGCCCCATTTATAGATCTATTGGAACTTAGAGTTCTCTAACTCCTGGAACTGGAGTTGGAGACACAGGCAGTTGTAAGTGCAGATGCTGGGAGCCAAACCTTGGTCCCCTGGAAGAGCAGCACCCTTAACCACCGACCCAACTCCTCAGACCCAGAGTTCTGTGTTTTCAATGGAAGGTTGTGATTTGGGTGACTCATGGACTGCACAGTGAGACATGCTTGTCACAGGGCTCAAGGCCCTAATGAGTTTAAAGCCTGGAAATGCTGAGAAAGGGAGAAAATCGGAAGGGCAGGGAGTTTTATTTTTTGCTTTGCTTTCTACTGCGACTTTGAGAGACTTTATCCCATGCATATCACTTTCATAGAGCACATATATGAAAGAGGCACTACTGTGCATCATTAGAAAATACTAAGTATATTACCATTGGCCAAATCTCAGTAACCAACAGGGAAACAATACCCCTATCCAAACCTCAAAACTCAAACCAAATGAATAAACAAAATTAATAAGAAACACGTTCCCATGTACTATCATGGGTTCCATTAAATAAACGGTAAGAAAATAACTCGAAGAGATATGCCTTTTTATTTTATCCTTGGAAATTTTCATTTTTGTTGCAGGTGGCGGGTGTATAAAAGCCCTGCCATCAAAACTAAAGGCAAGGAATCTGCAGGACTGAATGCCCTGGAATTCCTTAGTTCTACTCAGTTTCACTCACTTGGAGCCAGGACTAATTTAGAATGTGGTAGAAGGTGGAGGAAACCCAGGTTCATCCAATTGCACACACTGTGATCTTTCCACTATGAACACTACGGTCCCTCCAAGGAATGTTCCTGGCACTTCTTGATTGAGGAGCCAGATATATGGCTTCCAAGATGACAACTGTGTCATTTCTGCCGAGGCCTGAAGGAGTAGGTGATCCACACGACACAGTGGCTACTAGCAGGTGGCCAGGCGCTTTGGAGGACATCCTTGACATCAACTGGCTCAGCGAGTCCCGCTGGGACTATGCTACCCTGCCTGAGACAGGAAGGGAACTAGTCCTCCACCGTGATACAGACACTCATCTACCAGAGGAATCCTTTAAGGATGAAAAACAAGTGCCCATATTGTTTCTAATTTAGGTATTCCCAATATTTGGAGAGTTTCACAACATCCTACATATTTCCCTTTTCCTGCTCTGGAAGTGTTGGATGTGAATTAAAGGAAAGTGAGTTGTTTTGTTTTGTTTTTTCCAACAACATACTCTCAGGATGACACAAAATGGTAGTGAGAATTAGAGGTGGCTATTGTCAAGTAAAACTCTTTTCTTCCTTCCTTCCCTCTTTCTCTCTCTCGACAGGGTCTCATTATGTGAACCAGGCTGGCCTCAAATTTACTGAGCTACACCTGCCTCTGTCTGAGTACTGGGATTAAAGGTGTGCGCCATCAGGCATGGCTACAATGTGTCTTAATGTTCATAGCCCATGGAACTGGTGTTCTAAAACAGGCTGCCTGTTTTTGTGATTTCCCAGAAGGATCATTTCCCAGGTAGTAAAGAAAACCAATTCCATTATGTAAGGCTTGGGGATTCTCTCCCCACCCCCCCCCACCCCCACCATTTACCGGCTTGCTGTGATATAAAGTGACACATGGCAGATAGCTAAAAAGTGATAGCTAAAGACTCTCCTCCAGATTCTCTTCAATCTTTATCTCATAGTTTCTCCTTTCTTGAACTGATCTTCTAAATTGCTGGAATGTTTTTAAATATAGAAGAATTACCAGATAAATTGTTTAAAATATATTTAAATACCCGATTGGAAGGCCACTGGTTTCTGTGCTCTCTGCAGCTGGTCTGTACTAAGTGGGCTGATCTAAAGGGTTTCTGATGGGGGCCTGGGGCACACTGAGAAGCGCCTCGCCATCAAGGAATTCAGTTCATTTGGAGGCATCTAGAGTAACAGACAATTCAATGCTAAGTGAGTGGAACCTGTAAGCAGGCTGGCTGGACTGTTCAAAAACAAAAAAACAAAACACGAGAGGGAGCCGGGGGCGGGGGGGTGTGTTTGGAGTAGTCCTTATGGATTTTAGAAGGCAGGTAAATCGAAGAATTTCTAGATAGACTGTCAATAAAAGCACACAAGCAGATAATAACTGGGTGGGCTGATGGGCATACTAAGTACAAATGCTGATATTCACCAATGAAAAGGGTCCCTGCTGGGGAGCAGGGGCAGTTAAATGACCGAGCCCATTCAGGTTGTAGGGAGCCTGGCTAAGGATGGTGTCTTTCCTCCCATAGGTTACTGGAGGGAAATAAAGGCTTTTAGGGAGAGTAGACCAGGGAGATTAATTTTCTGGTAGAAGGCAGAAGGGTTTTGAGGTGGGGGGAGCCCGATGGCAATAAGCTATTAGCAGGACTCATCTGGCAACATAATGGAGGGGGTAGAAGAAACACAGTGGTTTAGACCATAAGAGAGGGTCCAAGTCTGAGCAAGTAAGGAAACATTGGCTTCGCTGAGAGGGAAGGGGAGCTGGTCTCAGAAAAGACATGGATACTTTTGGCTTTGAGTAGCTGGCAAGGCACTTGGGCCTCACTGTTTAAAGTAAGGGATAGACAGGGCTGTGTAGCATGGAAGACTGTCAAAGGTGGGCCTTGGTGGAGCCACTAAAGGGTTTTGTATGGTCAGCTTTGTCCCTTTCAGGCAGGAGAAAGAATCTGCTGTGGGTGTTCCCGGGCCTCTATGGGCCTATGAGCTAGTCAGGAAACATCATTTTAATAGGATTAGCTGAAAGATGAGCCAGTGTCAGGTGGTGGTTTGGTAGGACGTCGTGGCTGCTAACTCTGACACGTTAAGTGTAACGTTATTGATGACTTTTGTGTCTGGCTGAGAGTGGTAACATTTAGCAAATTAGATCTCTTCATTTTTGTCTTGCTTTTACATTTTATGAGTATGACACAGTGCGTAACCTCGGGCAAACCATTTAACCTTTCCATGCCCCCGTGGATAACATAGGAAGCTTGTGGGAGCACTTATAAACGTTTTGGAAGCTACAAGATGAAAAGCATGCAGGGCCCCACCCCTTTCCTCCGGTGACTGAGTTAGTCATCTGGGAAGGTCAGCCTTGTCTATGTGTTCTTTCGACTGCTAGTTAATTAGCATTTTTCTAAAAGGGTTCTCCCAGTTCGGAGTGAAAGAGGTACTTTCTAACCACCCTCTTTAACTTTCTGGACCTGCTCATCTTGCTGTCTCCCTTTCACCAGGAGATTTTTGCTGTGTAAGTCCCATTTTTAGGTTCTGGGATTAAGCCCGGTAGGATTGGAAGGGAATTGGGGTTTTACACCCAGGGGCTTCAACATAAGGCAACGATGCTTAGTGTGAAATGTTGCCCCAGTCCTAGGCATCAAGCTACTTTTGTTTTTTGTAAGTTCCATCCCATCCATCAAGTCTGGCCTCTGGATGCCTGCCTTGTTTCCTTGGGTCACCAGAATTTGCCCAGTACCTAAACTCAAGGACACGAATCTGGACCTGGAAAACCCCAGCAGCAAGGCTGGGGCCCTGAAAAAAAAAAAAAAAAAGCAACATATTTTCTCATTCTTGCCATAATTTCCTCATTTTTGCCTGCTCCTTGAACTTTTCCAGACTGCCTTGCAGCTTCTGTTGGTTTCTCACCCACCAGAGCGCCCTGCTGCCAGCTGCCTCCCTGGCTTGCTGCAGGTCGGTTCCCTATCTGCCACACACTCTCTTCTGATCCAGCTAGGTTGGCCTCTCATTTCATGGACTCAGTTCTAGAATGCATTTCTGCCCCACTGTGTGACAGTTCATCCTTTTATGTTAAACCACAGCGGATGTTTGCTGGCATGGAAACTGATGTGCTACTGGAATTTTATCCTTGTTTGCATCTTCCTTTGTGTTGGAAAGCTTGGGATCACATCCAGTTTCTCAGAGAGCTTTCCTGTCTCCTTCAGGAGAAACAAAAGAAAATTCTGTCTTGTGCCTGTGAGTCAGGCCATTAGGCCAGTATTTAATTAAAATAGTGTATTGCTTAATCTTAATTTTGTTTTTAGACATACACTTAAAATATATATTAATATGAATTTATTCACACCTTTTAATTTTAAAGTGTTTTTTCTAACTTAGGTAGCTTTGTGATTATACGATAATAAATCAAAGTTGAGAGCAGTGTTCTTCCTACCTGGAAGGTCCTTAAAAGTCCTCTAGGAGGCTTGTTAAATCTCGCTGGGTCTTCCTCCACCCCCAGAATTTTCCCTAGAGAGTTAATGTGAGAGTTTCCGTTTCTAAGTCATTCTGAGGTGATGTCCCCAACTTCCTTTTGTGGACAGCTGGCCCAGAAGGCCCTGGGTTCTGACTCCTACCTGAGTGGATATGGAAACGCAGCTGGGATAAACGCTGACTTCAGAGTTCCCCGCTGCATATCACTGACGAGAACCTGGGCAATCGGTCTGAGTGGCAGAGCCCTCATTGATAAAAATAAGGCCAGCCATGGCACTGCCTCAAAGGAGTGTTGTGAAGGTTAAATGAAACAGGTGTGAAAATAACCTCAGCGGCACTGCAGTGGGTTTGTAATCATTAAAAACAAAACAAAACAAAAAAATCCCGTCATCAACTGCTTTGGCTCAATTGCTTCCCACTCATTAATTATAGCAACTTTAATCTGGGAAAACAGAACGTTTATTGCTACAATAAACTCTACCTTCAAACCCTTAAAAAAATCTTCCAGTGAGATCAGACATTCTTCAGAAATATTAGACAGGGCCAAGAATGATTTCCAGTTTTCACAGCTACAAACAGAGAAGTACAAGACCCCATTCAAAGTTTGGGTGGAGTAATAATCTTTCAACCCCGCTGAGACTGGCACATTGATAAAAATGGCTACTAGTTACAACACATGAAAAAGAAAAGTTGCGGCACATGCACAGCTTCTTCATGTTACACCTTTGTATCTCTTGCAACTCATATTAATTTATGCCTATTTGGAAGCAGTAAATGCTCCCAGTTCTTGATCTCGCCCTTTCCCCACCCAAACTGCTAACACACACACACACACACACACACACACACACACACACACACAGAGAGAGAGAGAGAGAGAGAGAGAGAGAGAGAGAGAGAGAGAGAGAGAGAGAGAGAGAGAGAGAGAGAGAGAGAGAGAGAGACAGAAACTATCTGCTCAAACTGTAGGCATTGTGGCTTTTCAACTACGCCTTAATTCTTCCAGGCCTACAACGTTAACGTCGGACAGTTTACCCCCAACTGTTTTTAGGTCTTGGACAAATGCCACAAACGCCAGCCAGGCAAGGTTTACCAATTCAGAATCTGGAAGGCCGTTCCCCTTCAGTAGTGGTAACTGAGCTTGCCGGAGTTGGTCATGCGCGACTCAGAGGGGTTCTCTGGCGTGTACCCCGACCCCACCCCACCCCACCCCGCCCTAACCCACCCGACTCCACCCCACTCCCACCCCGGCCTGAGGCTGCATCTGCAAGCTTCTCCCGGGCGCCGACAGGAGGCGCCCGTGCGACCGAGGCGCTGCGCGTACCCGTGGGGACCGCTCCGCAGGCGGAGGGAGCGGGGGGAGGAGCCGTAGGGGGCGCGGCTTCCTCCGCGTCCTCCGGGGCGCCCGCTCGCCTGCTCCGCCAGGCCGGGGCTGGCGGCCGGCGGGGGTCGCGGCGGCCGAGGCGGCAGCGCTGGCGGACCGGGCTCGGGCTCGGAGCTCGGAGACAAGATGGCGGCGGCGCTCCGGAGCCCGACCTCCTCCTCCTCCTCGCCGCTCTCCGCCCCGCCGCTCGCCGCCTCCTCCTCCGCCGTCTCCTCCTCCTCCTCCTCCTCCACCTCCTCGTGCAGCAGCACCAGCGAGCGCCGCGGCGCCGGGCCGCTCTCCCGGAGCTCGGGAGGGGGCTAGACCGGTCCGCGGGCGCGCAGGCGAAGAGGCCGAAGCTGGGGCCGGGGCGGGGACGGCGGCGGCGGCGGCGGCGGCGACGCCGGGTGGGGATGGGGTCGCAGACGCTGCAGATCCTCCGGCAGGGGGTGTGGGCCGCGCTCAGCGGCGGCTGGTACTACGACCCTCACCAGGCCACCTTCGTGAACGCGCTCCACCTCTACCTGTGGCTCTTTCTGCTCGGCCTGCCCTTCACGCTTTACATGGTGAGTGGGGGCGGGGACGCGCCGCGGCCGCTGGGCTGCTCCCCTGGGATCCGGGGGTCCGGGGGTCGCGCCCCTGTCCTCCCAGCGCCCCGCGGTCCTGGCGGCGGGCGGACGCTCCCCCTCCCCCGTCCGCACCGCTCCGGGCCCACGGTTTTTCGTGTTTTCAGCACTTCCCTTCCCGCCGGTCCCCGGCCCGGGTCCCGCTTCCTCGCGCCTCGCGTGCGGGCCCTGGGTAACCGGCGCCCGAGGCCTTCCCTCGGAGTCCCCCCCGTCCTCCCCCGGGCCTTGGGCTACCTTCCTGTACCGCTCCCGGGGGGCATCCTTGCCCGCACCTCGGCCCCGGCTGTGCGGAGCCTGCGGGGAGGCCGTGCGCGCTCCGCCTGGAGCAGAGTCGCGGGGTGTCTCGGTTCGTACTCGCCTCCCGTGCTGGGGAAACCCCAGGCGGGCTCGTGCCTCTGCAAACCGCTGATCGGTTGGGTGCGAGTTCCGTTCGGGTCAGCCTGGCGGCGAGGGGCTGGGGTGTTGCCAGGGCAGCGCTGCGGGCAGGGAGCGGGGAGATACGGGAACCTGGCTGGCATTTCACCCATTTGTTTTCGTTGGTTCAAGGCCTTAGACTGGCAAGGAAAAGGAAAGTGCCGCCTGTTGCTTGGTGCCCTAGGGCCAGTTTCTCTGAAGTGTTTTTGGTGTTCTGAGAGTTTCCTTCTATAGCCAAGGCTGGCCCGAGATTCACTGTGTAGTCCAGGCCTCAGCAGTTGCTGGGATTACAAGCGTGAGCCATTTCTCCAGAGTGTTTTTTAGAAGGTGTTTTCCTGAAAGATGTTTGATTGCACAGTTGTTAAAAAAAAAAAAAAAAAAAGCGGTGGAGGGAAAGCACAGTATTTTAAGGTGGGACATTTGGGGAAAATAAAGGTTTCAAATTTTAAAGTAGGAAGGAAGGATAGGAACTTTTATATTCAGGGATTTTTCTGCTACCTTGGTGGTTCTTCAAGGAGCTACAATAAAGGTGCTGCAGTAGAAAATTCTGGAACAGGAGTATGAGAAGTGCCACAGTCAGGGCAGCCTCTTTGCTCAGTATCACTAATTGGCAGGAACATGCCTTGGGGGGATTGTGTGTGTGTGTGTGTGTGTGTGTGTGTGTGTAATGCCACATTGTCAAGAGGATTCTGGTTTCTCATAGAAATGTGTTCGAAGGGACTTACACAAGCTGAAAGGAGCTATTTTTAAAAAGTGCTGATGGCTCATTACAGGGCTTGTTCGGTCTTGTCAAATTCTGAAAATTTATCACCGAATGTTGTAATTTCAGTTCATTTCGTCCAGCCAGGTTCGTTTTGCATCAGTATCCCATCCAGGAAGACGGTGTCTTTAATGAGTGCGCAGCCCCAGGCTCACAGAGCTTTCAGAGCTGTCTTCTTGTGTTCCACCGGGTTGTAGGTTTAAGACAAAAATGATTGTTGGGAGGTCAGGATTGGTTGCTGTGTGCTATGTAAGGTTTGGGCATAAGCCTCTTTGTGGAATTATCAGAATCACTGAAGACATTAGAGGAAACGGAAAGCCACACATTGAGTTCCCGGGAGTTTATTCAGTTAAACCTAATTCTCGAGTATTTGAGTGTCCACTATTGCCAGTGTCTGGGAAAATAAAAGGGCTTCACTTCAACAAACGACAATTTCATTCTTCCCGAAAAACCTCCCTTGTGTCTTCTCTTTCTCTTCACCCCCCAGTCCATGCACAAAGCTAGTGGGTCCATCACCCCCAAAGTCCGTCCCGGTTCAAGCTACCCTGTCCTACTGGGTGTTGGGGAGTCAGGGAGCTGGGGTGGTGGTGGGTGGTGGTGGGTGATGGTGATGGTGGGTGGTAGTGGGGGTTGGTAGGGTGACGGTGATGGTGGGTGATGGGGTGATGGTGGGTGGTGGTGGTGGGTGGTAGGGTGATGGTGGGTGGTGGTGGTGGGTAGTAGGGTAATGGTGATGGTGGGTGGTGGTGGTGGGTGATGGGGTGATGGTGGGTGGTGGTGGTGGGTGGTAGGGTGATGGTGGGTGATGGGGTGATGGTGGGTGGTGGGAAGATGGTGGGTGAAGGTGGGTGGTGGTGAGTGGTGGGGTGATGGTGAGTGGTGGGCGATAGTGGTCGTTCTCAGCCTGTTTTTTGCTTCCCATTCACAGGACAGAGGATTCTTTCAGATCCTGTGGCTCTTCTGTTTAGACCCGCTCTCCCTTTGCCTTTGCCCCAATCCCAGAGCTGTGTCGCTGCTGTGCCCTAGGCCGCCTGTACTTGTCTTCCTACTCTGTGAGGGGGGCTCTTCCCTTCCAGATGATTGTGTAGACTGCTTTGGTTAGGTTATTTCAGGTTTCTGGCATGTGAGACTTTCTCTGATAAGTAACATAGCAGCTCCTGAATTCTTCTGCCTGCTTTCTAAACAACATTTTCTGCTGGCTGATACGTGTGCTTAGTGTCTGTCACCCTGTTAGACTGTGTAAGCTAATAATAGACTCTAAGCTCAGACCAGGCAAGAGTTCCACTGCAGAGTGGAACGAACCAACAGTCGTTGCTGCATTCTGAGGGCTTAGATCAGTCATGAGATGTTAAACCAACGATGGTTAGAAGTGAACAAGGCTCACTTTCCTTTAAAGTCTAGCCCCGTGTTAAGCAGCAGCAAGCATTAGAACTGTGGGGATGATGGACGGGCAGGAGTTGATGGTCAGGGAAGCTAGCAAAAGGTAGACAGTGTGACATACATATCCAAAGTAAAGCAGCAGCTCGCCTTGTGTATTAAAATCTCACCCATGGTTATTAGTCATGTGTTCTTCCAATAGTAGTTGCAGGTGATGTTGACTGACTGAGCGTGTGTCAGGTTCTTAGCCCAGCTAAGTATCCTCATGTGCCTGAGCCACTGTGACTTAGGCACATATGTGAACTGGGATTTACACAGAGCACCCTATAGGCATGGATGTACTTTGTGCATGTGGAAACACACACACACACACACACACACACACACACACACACACACCTTTTCTGTCTCTCGGTTTTTATAGGTCTTTCAGAGGGATAAGATACTGTTTCTGAAATTATAGTTTGAAGTAGTAAAAATCAGGATGAAAAGCTTCTACTTGGTTATCTTCTATTTTCCTTGTTAAGTCCTTTTATATTATTATAATGTACGTGCCTTGTCGTGTGTGGGATTTTTTCTTTTTCGGTATAGGGTAGTGTTTTTGTTTGTTTGCTTTTTGATGAAAAGTTCACTGTAATGAATATTGTCTTGGTTTTTGAATCTTGGCTTTGCTGTTGATTTGTGGTCTTTGGGCAAAATTACCTTCCTGAACCTTGATTTGCCCATGTGCGGCATATTTCATAAGTATTTTACAAGGAAATATTTATGAAATAAATTAGTCATCTTCAGAATAGCCTTCAGTAAATGCCATTTCAAAGGATGTCTAATTAGAATTTCTATAATGCTGCATGCCTAGAAGAGATTAGTTAGTTCTACATTTACTGAATGTAACAATTATTGTAGCTTCACATACGGTCTTCTTCTACAAAGAGTTATGTGTCTAGATGAAGTACATTAAAATGTATTTACGCTAAGATAGTCTGGGGGTAAAATGTTATCTAACATACATGGACCCTGGGCGCAGTTCTGGGCACCCCTCACCCTCCAATCTGTTTACAGAAAAGGTTCTCAGATTATAGTTGACATCAAAAAGTACTTGACAAGTGTTAAAAATGTATACACGTACAAACCTGTTCTGGTTCAGAACATGTGGAGTGTGGTTCGCCCATTTGTGCACTACGTGCTAGGTAGGTTCAAAGGACTTGATCGGTGTACTCGTATACTTAAGTGTAGCCTAGTCTTCTAAACCGGCACTCAGGTATCTTCGTTACTGTCCTGAGGCATCTGAGAGCAGTCACGTCTAAACCATTCTAAAGGGCTTTAGGGATAGCTCAGGGTTAAGGGTGCTGCTCCTCTTCCAGGGTGCTTGGGTTCTGTTCCCAGGCAGCTTGTTGATTCTACATGACAGTTCACAACTGTTGGTAACTGCAGATCCAGGGCATCTGGTGCCTCTTCCTGGGCATCTAAGGGCACCAGCCACACAAGTGATATACAGAGAAGGACTCAGGCAAGGCGCCCATACACATAAAATTTTTTTTTAAATTCTGAATTTTAAGTGGATCCTTCATTCCAAAACAGACACACAAACAAGCTAGTGAACAAATGGAGGAGGAGGAACCTTTTCTCATTGATGTATATTGGTTAATGGTATAACGGGTACTGACTGGAGCATTCCCTTGCACTTGCTACACACACACACACACACACACACACACACACACACACACATACACACACACACACACATACACACACACATACACACATACACACACACACATACACACACACACATACACACACACACACACACACACACACACACACACTCCCTTACAGCCGTGTTTGTCAGACTGTTTTGTCTGCATTGTTTTATTAGCCATGTTACTGGTCTTTGGCGTCTGTTCTTACCTCTTTACAACTCAGCATAAGCAGAAGTCTTAAGGCAGTTTGTCCCACCCCCTTTTGTATTTATTGGTTTAAAATTTTACTCATGTAATATATTTTGATTATATTCTTTCCCCTCCTCCAACTCCTCCCAGATCCTTCTCCACGTTTTTTACCCACTCAAGTAAATGTTCTTTCTCTCTCAAAACAGAACAATCACCAAAACAAACCAAAAGCCAAAAAACCCAAAAAGATAAAAAATACCAAAACAGAACAAGCATAAACATAGAACACATGGAGTCCATTTTGGGAGCAGAGGACCTGCTTTGGAGTGAGGTTGATATACCCAGTGTCAGGTCATCATTAAAAACTGATTTTCTCTCTCACAGCAAGTATCGATCACAAATTGCTTCTTGGTTAGGGCTGGGACTTGGTGCCCACTACCCCTTCTCGGTGTTCAGATTTTGTCTGGTTGAAGCTTGTACAGGTCTTGTGTGCTGTCCTGGTCTCTGTGAGTTCATAGGTGCATCAGCTCTGTGGTGCTTGGAAGGCACTTTTTCCTTGGAGTTACCCGTAATCTCTAGCTCTTACAGTCTGCCTGCCTCCTCTTGGGCATAGATCCCAGGAAGGAAGAGTTTGATGAAGACATCTCATTTAGGGCCAGCGCTCCACAGCTTCTTGTTCTGACATTGCCCACGTATGGGTCTGTATGTTAAGTATCATCTACTGCAAGAACAAGCTTCTCTTATGAGGGTTGAGCAATGATGCACTGGTCTGTGGATATAGTAATATGTCATTAGGAATAATTTTATTTATATGTTCAATTAGCAGAACAGCAGTAGTAAGTTTTCCCCTAGGGCCTATGACATATTTAGTTTCAGGTTCTTGGCCACTTTTGCAGTGTCAGGTATGAAGTTCCATATTAAGGAGTGGACCTTAAGTATGATTTTAAAAACTAGTTGATGACTTAGATAACAGTTGTGCCACTATTGCACTAGGTTGTTACTGTAGGTCACTGGGGTCATAACTGGATGATAATGATGATTACTTTTCTCTTCCTCCCAACACTGAAGTTAGTTACAAGTGAAGCTACTAGTTGGTCACCAGCTCCATCTCTCCATTTTCCATGACATGGTATCTTCAACAATAGGGTCTTACCATCAGGTTGTGAAGAGTAACCAATAGCATTGGCCTGTAATTTTTTTTTTTCTGGGCGTGTCTGTGGGACCCCTTTGGCCAGCTACTTAACAAGACATAACCCGTGCCTGGTACTGGAGATTTTCTTTGTAGTTAAGCTGTCTAGTTGGGCCATTGTCTCTCCCACTGTGTGCTAACTTCATTAAAATTCGTTATGTCTATGTATTGTAGGAAGTCTCTGTAGCAGTAGGCTTGCACATAGCTTTTCAGAGGGCCTTTTCTGTTCGTCATCTCTCTCCATACTCCCTCCTTTATCCTTTCCTCCAGTCCCCGCCCGTTCGTCTTCCTAGTCTAGTTTCTCCTTTATCTCTTTATAACACTATTTTCTATTTCTCTTCCTTGGAAGACCCTCTCCTCCTGTTCCTTACTACCTCTGTGGTTATTTGGATTGAAACATATATCTAAAGCATAAACACTAACATCCACATATAAGAAAACATGCAGTGTTGTCTTTCTGGGTCTGAATGACCTTACCTAATATTTTTGTACAGCTACCATAGATATCAGTGTGGAGGGTCCTCAAAAAGCTGAAACTTGATCTACTTTGGCATATACCCAAAGGACTGTGTACCTTACTGCAGAGATGCTTGTTCATCCGTGTTCATTGCTGCTTTATTTGCAAGAGCCAGGAATTAGAAACAGCCGAGATGCCTGCCCATCAACTGATGAATGAATAATGAAAATGTGGTACATTTATACAATGTGATATTACCCAGCTGTTAAGAAAAATAGTTATGAAATTTGCAGGTAAATGGATGGAGCTAGAAATAATCACTTCTCCCTTTTAATATCTTTGCATGATTTACCTTGGCGATTAGAGTAAAAATCAAGCATCTTTACCAAGGCCACACCAAAGCCAACTCTGCCTTTACCTACAGTTTGTGCAGTTTCCCCCATGCTAGACTCATGTGTCCTCCTTTCTTTCAGTTCAGCCTGCTAAGCTGCTTCCTCTTACAGGAGCTTTGCACCTGCTCTGTCTTCTGAAAGGAGTCTCTTCCCGCCTCTTGCTCTCAGGCTGGCTGCTCCTAATTGTTTAGGGCTTGAGTTTCACCTCACAGAGGCCTAACCCCTTAACTTAAAACACCATCTTTCTTTTCATCACTTCATCTTGTCAGTTTTTCTCATGGTTCTCCATAACCATGTGTTTGTCTCTGTTTACATGTTCACTGTCTAGACAGCTCTACTACCACAGTGGACTATGGCTTCAGTGAGGGCAGGGGCCAGGCGTGATATATATTGAGTATCTGCTCTAAATAAGTGTTTGCCGATTGAAAACTGTATTACACAAGTGAGCCTTTTTTAAGGGTGACCTCCAGAACTGACCTGGAGTAGCTGAGTGCAGGAGGGGTGTTGTAGGAGGCTGCATTGTATGGCAGTTGTGTGTAGACTTAGTCTCAGCAGCTGCAAGTTAAAAACCGAATGCCAGAATGACTCCAGAAACGCTTGTCACTCAAAGTGCAGCAACATGTGTGTTTTGTGTGTACAGCCTTGTATAATTGCACATATGTAAAGTAGTGTGTGCTAAGTACCCTGTGGAGTGATTATCATAAATTAATCCTTCTCAGAAAATTTATGGTTCTGACTTTTTCCTAGCTGCTGTCACTATTCATTTTTGTAGTTGATCCTCATTGTCTATAGAGTGAAGATTTCTTTGAATCCTTTCAGCCCTGAGTCCCAAAGAATCAGAAAGTTTAAAGAGTAATAAAATCTTATCCAGCGGTTCTCTTGAGATTGGTGCCTTTAGAACCCTGGCTCCTGGGGGCTGCGACGTCATTCATTTGTCAGTGTGCTTATGTAGTATAGCCTGATACCCTGTGTTCAACCCCTAGCACTGCATAAGCCAGACCTGGGGTTACAAGACTATAACCTAACACTGAGGAGGCAGAGGCAGAAGGATCTCCAGTTCAGGGTCATCCTCAACTTTAGAGAGCTTGAGCCAGCCTGAGCTTTGTGAGATCCTGCCTCAAAATTATTAATTAATTAATTAATTAAAATGTAATATAACCCTTTATCTAATGAGTCTTCTCCAATGCTTAGGAGTGGTCTAGACATGTCTGTAACTAACTGTCTTAGTTACTGTTCTATTGCTGTGAAGAGACACCATGACCATGGTAACTCTTATAAGAGAAAGCATTTAATTTAATTGGGGCTTGCTTAGTTCATTATCATCATGGCAGCAGACAGGTGGCAGGCATGGTGCTGGCAAGGTAGGTGAGAGCTACTGCATCTTGGTCCAAAGGCAAAGAAAGAGTCAGACTGGGCCTGGCATGGGCTTTTGGAACCGGGAAGCCACCCCCAGTGACACGCCCCATCAAGGCCACACCTGCTACTCCTTCTCTTCCTGTCAATACAGCCTCGCTCTGATGATTGAGCATTCAGGTGTATGAGCATGTGGAGGCCAGGCTTCTTTCTTTTTTCTTTTTCTTTTATTTTATTATTTATTATTTTTTTTTTTTTTAGAGATCCACCTGTCTCTGCCTCCTGAGTGCTGGGATTAAAGGCTTGTGTCAATACTTCCGGCTAAAAATGGCAAAGTTTGAATGTTCAAAACATGAGCAGAAAACAAACTACCACACTTACTCTGTAGGCACCCCCTTGAGCAGTTGGACAGACACAGGAATGTACAAAGGAAGGCATGGAACTGAAAACCAGAGACCAAGTGGATAGCATTAACTTCTTTCAACTCCTCTATTTAAAAGATTTTCATTAGCAAATGCCGGAAATGTTAACTTGTCAAGCCAGTGAAGTGACAGACTTCATGGTTAAATATGTCTGCTCACAGACTGGAAAAGAAACAGAAACCCTGCTAGTTTAACAACAGCTAAATGGTTTTATGGCTTACAGTGGTTTCTGAAATGGTGCAGAGCATTACATCTATCACAAAACACAGCAGGGAGCTCACAACTGCCGGTCTTTCTAGCTCCAAGGGATCCAGTGTGGGCACCTGTATACTCACGAACACTCACTGTCTCTCTCTCCCTCTCTCTTCCCACCCCTACCCCACCCCATATACTCTTTAAAAAAAATGGGCCCATTTGCTTTGCAGTGTTTCAGAACCTTCTGTTTCCTCTTGAGTGTGTTTTATGGATGTTTCCATGAGGGAACATGACTTAACAGCCCTGAAAGAAGTTACAGTAGGAAGTGCCGGACTGAGGAAAGCCTTTCCTTGATTAACGGTCATACAGTTTATGTTCACTTTTTAAGCTCTTAAAAAAACTTCAGTGTGAATATTCTTGTGGTTAAATAGTGTAGCTTTTTGGTCTAAAGCCCTAGAAATAGGTACAGGTGAATGCTGATGGAGAAGGAGCTAAAGGTTGAGGTCCATCTTGTAGGAGTTATGTAACATGCTTGAAGTACAAGATGTTTTCTTTTGAGAGTGAGGGAGGAGATGCAGAGGGTATAGCAGGTCTGAGCAAGATTCAGATGTGGGATGCTTTTCTCTCTTGAACAGGAAGTGAATTGACTGTTGAAGTAGGATTGCTGCCATGTTGAGGGCGTCATTGAGACCAGAGAACTTGAGCTCAGAATGTTGAATAGGAGTGTGCAGGAGAGACATGTGGGCACATCTTATTTATGTGAAGTTGTCGATATAGATACTGTGTTGTAGAGAGATCCTGTAGTAAGAATTGTTTTCTTTAAAAACATAGAAATGTTATGTGAATATGTTTTTGTTTTAATCCTAGGCGTGGGATATGGGGCTACTTCAGGTTGTCCACGGCTGCTACCTATGGTTTGTCTCATGCTCTGGCAGGGGTATGATTTTGCCAGCTGAAGATAGTTTACTGTAGGCTTAGATTTTCCAAAATTTACTTTATTTAGGGTCCTTAAATGCTTCTACCTCCCTTCTAACCCACCAACCAGAGGTAGCGGACAAAGAAGGTTAACAGATCTGAGCCCCATTTCTTAATTGGATTATTTAGTTTGGTGGTGTTTAGTTTCTTAAGCTCTTTATATAATTTGGATATTGGTCCTTTGTGAGATGTAGCGTTGGTGAAGGTCTTTCCCAGTCTGTAGGCTGTCGCTTTGTTCTCTTGACAGTGTCTCCTGCCTTACAGAAGCTTCTCAGCCTCATGAGGTCCCATTTATTAATTGTTGACCTTAGAGCCTGGGCTGTTGGAGTTCTGTTCAGGAAGTTGTCTTCAGAATTCTCAACAGAGGAATATCAAATGGCTGAGAAACACTTAAAGAAATGCTCAACATCCTTAGTCATCAGAGAAATGCAAATCAAAACAACTCTGAGATTCCACCTTATACCTATCAGAATGGCTAAAATAAAAAACTCAAGCGACAGCACATGCTGGCGAGGATGTGGAGAAAGGGAAACACTCCTTCATTGCTGGTGGGAGTGCAAACTTGTACAACCACTTTGGAACTCAATCTGGCGCTTTCTCAGAAAATTGGGAATAGGGCTACCTCAGGACCCAGCTATTTCACTCCTTGGAATATACCTAAAAGATGCTCCACCACACAACAAGGACATATGCTCAACTATGTTCATAGCGGCCTGATTTGTAATAGCCAGAACATGGAAACAACCTAGATGTTCCTCAGTTGAGGAATGGATAAAGAAACTGTGGTACATTTACACTATGGAATACTGCTCAGCTATTAAAAACAAGGAAATACTGAAATTTGTAGGAAAATGGATGGAACTAGAAATGATCATTCTGAGTGAATTAACCCAGATCCAGAAAGATACACATGGCATATACTCACTTATAATTGGACACTAATCCAACGAGATGTCCCTGAAAGTCTTCACTTAGCTGGAGATTGGGATAGATATTGGGACTTCCTATTGGGACTCTAGGTGTGAGAGGTAAGGAAGAATGGGGAAATAGAAGGATCCAGAGGGTCCTAGAAACCTGTAAGAGGACCATTAAGGCTGGCAGATCTGGAACCAGAGGCCTCTGCTCAAACTACTATACCAACCAAGGACAATGCATGTACATTCTCCACAGTTGTGTGGAGAGAGGGGACTGACTCTGACATGAACTCTGGTGCCCCCTATTTGACCACTTCCCCTTGGTGGGGAGACTTGGTGGCACTCAGAGAAAGACTAAGCAGGCTACTAGGATGAGACCTGATAGGCTGTGATCATATGGTAGGGGAGGAGGTCCCCTCCTGTCACAGACCTAGGGGAGGGGAAATAGGGTGAAAGAGAGGGAGAAGAGGAAGATACAAGTGAGATGTAATCTGAATAAATTACTTAAAAATTTAAAAAGGAATTTTTTAAAAAAGGAAGGTTAATAGAAAAAAGGGGGCTGTGGACCTGTTTAGAAGTAGTTTCTTGGGGGTGATTCTACTCTTTATTGTCAGGACCAGCAGTCCAGTCCAATAGCAAATGCCAGACAGCAACACAAGTCAGTAGTGGCGGCACGGTCCAGCAGAAACAGTAAGGCTCTGCCCAATCAGCACAGGTCGGTGGAAGTGGCCAGAATCAGCAGCAGTACCATGCAGACGTTCTTTGGCCTGTTTGTCTTTACAAAGCGAAGACCACTGAGCACCAGTGAAGCGTTGCTCAGCGTAGCCATGCAGAAGCGTTGTCTCGCTGTCTGTGGGGTTCTGTTTATAGTCTTTCTAAACATCAAAGCCCTCTCGTGTCTGTTTTCAGCAAAACATCACATGCCCTCTCACAGGACAGCTTCCAGAAAAACATCACATGATGCAACAGTTTTTAAAAACACCAGAAACTTCTGATTCATAACCCCCTTTCTGTCTTAAAAAATTGTCTTTTTCTCTAACATTAACAATCTACACATATAATTATTAGAACCATAAAACTATAGCTTCACATCACAGTTTAAATAAACAATAGTCAAAACAGCCATACATTTCTATCAGTAAACAATAGATAAACAAAATAAATTTCTGTCAAGGTACAATAATTGAAATATCCTTAAATTTCTATCAATATATAATAGTTAAAATAACTGTAAAGTTCTATAAATATACATTAATTCATATCAAAGTAAAATATTTAAAACTAATATATTCTACTTTATTAACTTTTTAAATTCTTAATTTAAGCATTTATTTTTGTTATTATTATTCCCATTTCTCCTCTTTTTCCTCACCATTAGATAAGAGATAAAGCAAAGCTGGGCAGTGGTGGCACATGCCTTTAATCCCAGTACTTGGGAAAGCAGAGGTAGGAAGATCTCTGTGAGTTCTAGGCCAGGCTGGTCTACAGAGTGAGTCCAGGACAACCAGAGCTGTTACACAGAAAAATCCTGTCTCAAAAATACCAAGAAGAAGAAGAACCCCCCCCCCCCAAAAGAGACAAATAGAGGAGTGAGATCCTTGATTTAACTTTGTTTCCTCCCTGACCATAACCAATAACAACCAACTATCCTAGATGATAACAAACAACCATAATACATTAAACGACAAAAAATAAACAAACAAACAAATAACCATCCACCTTTTGGGAATAGGGGAGTCATGTTCTTAAAATTACTTGTTGGAGACAAAGACATCTCTTTTGGGTACCCTATGAAAGTTGAGATATTGGCCACATCCTGGGAAAGCTAGCTGTATTTTTTCTGTCCAGTGTCTGTGTTGTCTGTCCAGTCTCTGTGTTATCAGTCATTTGAGCTAGCCCTTCTGTAGTTGATTTGCTTGCATCTTTTGGAGAAATCAGTAACTGAGACAGTCTATGAGAGAATCACCTGGGCTCTTTGCTTTGTGAAGGCGTTAATGTCTCAGCTGATAAGAGGTCTTCCCTGGTCAAGTCTAATATTTATGAATTTCTCATTCTCTGTAAATACATAAGCAGACCACATCCTCACCTTGAAACTGTTGAAGGCTTCCAGTCTAATGCCCACACATCCTTATAGTATATTGGTTGGTCCGGGTCCTCAGTTTTTTCAATAACAGTGTCTCTCAGCAGCTGTTGTTCTTTCTCACCAACATTAAGAAGATTTAGCGTTAACAAAGCATTATTTGGTTTGTCCCTGGGGGTCTTTACCCTTCCTTTTTGTTTAATAAGCATCTCTTTTAAGGTACAGTTGGCTCTTTCTATAATTGTTTGTCCTGTGGGATTGTGTGGTATACCAGTAATATGATTTATATTGTAACATGCTTAATCTGATTGGATATATATGTGAGAATATTATCAGTTTTAATTTGTGAGGTGTCCCCATAATTGCCATTATTTCCAATACATGTGCAGTTACACAGTCAGCCTTTTCAGAACTTAAAGCAGCTGTCCATTGAAACCCTTTGTACATGTCAGTGCTGTGGTGTATATACCTACTAGCAGGTAGGAATTTGGTTGTATAGAGAACAAGGAGGGCATGTTTTTACTATTATTTCTTTGGCTTGTTGCCAAGTGATAAACATTTTTTTCCTTTAAACCTTTCCTGTTAACATGATGTTCCTCACTATATTTTGAGGCTTCTAACACATTTCCTATTAGTGATTGGTCAATTTCCTCATTTCCTTGTGCTAATGGACCAGGCAAACCTGTATGAGACCAAATATGAGTAATGTATAGTAGATAGTTTCTACCTCTGATGGTCGGTTACAATAGCATAAATAACGAAGTTAATTCTGAGTTATCAGGAACAAATTCATCGGTTACTATATGTAAAACAACTCCTTCTGCGTATAAAGAATCAGTAATTAGGAGGATCCAAGATGGCAGCGAGCAGTGTGGATCATGTTTGGAGGCTCCAGTGAACAATTCAGGGAATTGCACAGATTTCTGAGCCAGGAACACCGAGGTCCCCACACCACGGCAGCGGGAGTGCTCCATGGTTCAGAGGGAGCAGGGTGCGGAGGACCTGCGTGCCCCTGCACGCTGGAGGAGCGTGGATTTTCTCGGATCAGAGCAGCAGCAGCAGAGCGGCAGTGGCAGAGGCAGCAGCAGCAGTGGCACCAGCGGCGGTGGCTGAGGTTTGCAGCTCATAGCCTTCCAGTGGAGGCGATTGGTGTGGTGGCCAGTAGGAGTTGCTGCGGGAGAAGGGACTCTGGGCAGGATTTGGGTCGTGTGGTGCCTTGGGACCCAGACTGGACTTGGCAGACAGTTCGGCCCCAGAGTCCCGGGTTCTGACCCAGCCCAGCAAGCAATTCTACCTGAGGCACTAACTCAGCATGGCCACAGATCCCCTGCTGTGGCGCAGGCTTGGCAGAGCGCTCAGTTCCACCCTAGGCACCACCTCAGCTCAGCGGCAGCTCCCCTGTGGTGACGCAGTCTCGGCAGAGCGCTCGGTTCCACCAGCGGCGCTGGCTCAGCGCAGCCGCAGTTCTCCTGCTGTGACACAGGCTGTGCGGAGCGCTCAGTTCCACCACCGTCGCTGACTCAGCGCAGCCGCAGTTCTCCTGCTGTGGCGCAGGCTGGGCGGAGCGCTCAGTTCCACCATGGGCGCTGGCTCAGTGCAGCCGCAGTTCTCCTGCTGTGACGCAGGCTGGGCAGAGCACTCAGCTACACCGGAGGCCCTAGCTCGGCACAGCCGCAGTTCTCGTGCTATGACGCAGGCTGGGTGGAGCGCTCAGTTCCACCGGAAGCCCTAGCTCGGTGCAGCCGCAGTTCTCTTGCTGTGACGCAGGCTGGGCGGAGCGCTCAGTTCCACCGGCTCTAAGACTCTGGTTGGACACAGTGTGCAGTTTGAATCCAGAAATCCTGGCTGAGATTGGCAGACAGATCGGGCCCTGAGTCAATAACTGACCACAGCACGCACTTTGGGCCAAAAGCCCCTAGCTGAGCTTGGTGCGTAGTCCCAGCCCAAAAATTCTGGCTGGACCCTGTGTGCATTTTTGGGCCCAGAATCCCTAGCTGAGCTCGGCAGACAGTTCAGGCCCTGAGAATCTAGCTGAGTTCGGCCCGTGGTTCGGGCCCAGTGTTCCTGGCTGGACTTGGCAGGGGACACAGAAGGCTGTGAATACCTTGGTCTGACCCAATGCGCATTCAGAGACCCAGAACGATTGCAGGACCTACAGCACAGGGGAGCTGAGGATCACTGGCTCTGAGAGTCCAAAACAACAGGGCTAACCTCCTAACATCCGCACCAGTGAAGCATTAGAGTTCCCAGCCTAGGGAAATCTTGAGAAAACAAGTGAATCTATCATCAGACTCCCTCCATCCAACTCTGGAAGCTACCCAACAAAAACAAAGACGGCAAGATGTCTAAAGGACAGTGAAAAAGCATATGCAAAAAACCCCAAAACAACATGGCGTCTCCAGTTTCCAGCTATCCCAAAGAAAACAACCTAGAGAACTCAAATACAACGGAAAATACAAGAAAATGACCCCAAATCCTTACTAATGAGGATGGTAATGGAGGAAACAAATAAAATTCGTAATCAAATGCAGGAAGACGCAGACAAACAGGTGAGAGACATAAAAGAAGCACATAGAGTGGAACTGGAAAAATTGCAGAAAATGCAAACAACCAGATGAAAGAAATAAATAAAACAGTTCAAGCTCTGAAGACCTATAAAGAGGCAATGGAAGAAACTCAGGAATATACAAACAATCAGATGAAAGAAATCAAAAAGTCAGTTCAAGATCTGAAAATGAAAATGAATTCAATGATAAACACACAGACAGAAGAAAAACGAGAACGTGAGACCTCAGAGAAGGCGAGCAATACAGAGGTGAGATTTTCTAACAGAATCCAAGAGATGGAAGAACGAATCTCAGGTCTAGAAGATACAATCACAGATCTTGAAGCAACCATTAAAGAAAATGCCAAATCTGGAAAACTCCTGACACAAAACATCCAAAGAGATTAAGGACACCATGAAAAGAAGAAATTTGAGGATAATAGGCATTGAAGAAAGAGAAGATATCAGACTCCAAGGCCCAGAAACTATTCTCAACAGAATCATAGAAGAAAGTTTCCCCAATCTAAAGAAAGAGATGCCTATAAACATACAAGAGGCCTACAGAACACCAAATAGAATTGACCAGAAAAGAAAAACTGCCCATCACATAATAATCAAAACACAAAACATACAGAACAAAGAAAAAAATATTAAAAGCTGCAAGGGAAAAGGGCCAAATAACATTTAATGGCAAACCTAACAGAATTACACCCGATTTCTCAGCAGAGACCATCAAAGCCAGAAGGGCCTGGACAGAGATCCTGCAAACCCTAAGAGACCACAGATGCCAGGCCAGACTACTTTACCCAGCAAAACTATCAATAACTGTTGATGGAGAAAACAAAATATTCCATGACAAAAACAAATTCAAACAGTACCATTCACAAATCCAGCTTTACATAAGGTACTAGAAGGAAAACTCCACCCCAAAGGGTCAAGCTACAACCAAAACTACTCAGGAAATAGATAACTATCCCATGGCAAAAACACAACTACACAAACGCTCGACTGGAACCGACATCAAAATTAAGACTCTTAACAGTCACTGGTCATTAATATCTCTCAACATCAATGGTCTCAATTCTCCAGTAAAAAGACACAGACTAACTGAATTGCTGCATAAACAAGATCCAACATTCTTCTGCATTCAAGGAACACATCTCACCCATAATGATAGGCATTACCTCAGGGTAAAAGGTTGGAAAAAATATTCCAAGCAAATGGTCACAAGAAGCAAGCAGGCGTAGCCATTTTAGTATCGAAAAAAAATAGATTTTCAACCAAAATTAATCAAAAGGGATGAGGAAGGACACTTCATACTCATCAAAGGTAAAGTCAACCAAGATGACATCACAATTCTGAACATCTATGCTCCCAATTGTAGGGCACCCACATTTGTAAAAGATCTGCTAAAAAAAGCTTAAACCACACATCGATCCTTACACAATAATAGTGGGAGACTTCAACACCCCAATCTCTCACTGAAGGATAAGTCATTGAAACAGAAACTAAGCCGAGAAATAACATCATTAACCAATGCCATGGGTCAAATGGATCTAACAGATATGTATAGAACCTTTCACCCAAACAAGAAAGAATACACCTTGTTCTCTGTACCCCATGGAACCTTCTCCAAAATTGATCACAGCGTAGGTCACAATAGCCTCAATAGATTCAAGAGGATTTAAATAATACCTTGTATCCTATCACATCACCATGCTCTTAGGCTGCAATTCAACAACAACAGAAACAACAAAAAGCCTACACGTACGTGGAAACTAAACAACTCTCTGCTAAATGACACCTGGGTCAGGGAAGAAATAAAGAAATCAAGGAGTTTCTGAAATTCAATGAAAATGAAGGAACAACATACCCAAATTTGTGGGATACATTGAAAGCAGTGCTAAGAGGAAAATTCATAGCACTAAGTGTCTTTAAAAAGAAATTGGAAACATCGCACATGAGCATCTTAACGACACATCTGGAACCCCTAGAAAAAAAAGAAGCAGAAACACCCAAGAGGAGTAGACATCTGGAAATAATCAAACTCAGGGCTGAAATTAACAAATTAGAAACTAAGAAAACAGTCCAAAGAATCAACAAAACCAAGAGCTGGTTCTTTGAGAAAATCAACAAGATAGACAGACCGTTAGCCAAACTAACTAAAAGGCAGAGAGACAGTATTGAAATCAACAAAATCAGAAATGAAAAGGGAGACATAACAACAGACACTGAAGAAATACAAAGAATCATAAGATCCTACTTTGAAGGTATATACGCCACAAAATTTGAAAATCTAAGGGAAATGGATGATTTTCTTGATCAAGTTCACTTGCCAAACTTGAATGAAGAACAGATAAACAAGCTAAATATTCCCATTTCCCCTACAGAAATAGAAGCAATCATCGATAGTCTCCCAACCAAAAAAAGCCCAGGGCCAGATGGTTTCGGTGCAGAATTCTACCAGACCTTCAAAGGTGAGCTAATACCGATACTCTTCAAGCTACTCCAAAAGATAGAAATGGATGGAAAATTACCAAATTCATTCTATGAGGCCATAGTCTCATTGATACCTAAACCTCACAAAGACTCAACAAACAGAATTTCAGACCAATTTCTCTTATGAACATTGATGCAAAAATACTAAATAAAATACTTGCAAAACGAATACAAGAACACATCAAAGATATCATTCATCATGACCAAGTAGGCTTCATTCCAGGCATGCAGGGATGGTTTAATATACGGAAATCCATCAATGTAATCCACCATATGAACAAACTGAAAATAAAACACCACATGATCATCTCTTTGGATGCAGAGAAAGCATTTGATAAAATCCAACACCCATTCATGTTTAAAGTTTTAGAGAGATCGGGGATACAAGGCACTTTCTTCAACATAATAAAGGCTATATACAGCAAGCCAATAGCCAAAATCAAAGTAAATGGAAATTCCTCTCAAATCGGGAACAAGGCAAGGCTGCCCACTCTCTCCATATCTCTTCAATATAGTACTCGAAGTTCTAGCCAGAGCAATAAGACAACAAAAGGAGGTCAAGGGTATCCAAATGGGAAAGGAGCAAGTCAAATTATCCCTATTTGCAGATGATATGATAGTGTACATAAGTGACCCTCCAAATTCCACCAGAGAACTCCTAAAGCTGATAAACACCTTCAGCAAATTAGCTGGATACAAAATTAACTCAAAAAAGTCTGTAGCCTTCCTATACACAAATGACAAGCTGGCAGAGGAAGAAATTAGGAAAACCACACCCTTCACATTAGCCACAAGCAATATAAAATATCTAGCAGTTACTCTAACTAAGCAAGTGAAGGACTTGTTTGAAAAAAATTTCAAAACTCTGAAGAAAGGGATTGAAGATGACCTGAGAAGATGGAATGATCTTCCTTGCTTATGGATCGGGAGAATTAACATAGTAAAAATGGCCATCCTACCAAAAGCAATCTACAGATTCAATGCAATCCCTATCAAAATACATACACAATTTTTTAAAGACATTGAAAGTTCAATTCTGAACTTCATATGGAAAAACAAAAAACCCAGAATAGCTAAAACAATCTTGTACAATAAAAGGTGCTCTGAAGGAATCTCCATACCTGATCTCAAACTGTACTATAAAGCAATAGTAATTAAAACAGCATGGTACTGGCACAGCAACAGGCTGGTTGATCAGTGGAATCGAATCAAAGACCCAGATATGAATCCACACACATATGGTCACTTGAGTTTTGACAAAGAAGCTAGATCCATTCAATGGAAAAAGGATAGCATCTTCAACAAATGGTGCTGGTCTAACTGGAGGTCTATGTGTAAAAAAATGCAACTGGACCCATATTTGTCACCTTGCACAAAACTCAAATCCAAGTGGATTAAAGACCTCAACATAAAACCAGAGACACTAAGTCACTTAGAAGAAAAATTGGGGAAGAGCCTGGAACATATTGGCACAGGAGACAACTTCCTGAACAGAACACCAACGGCCCAGGCCTTAATGTCAACAATTAATAAATGGGACCTCATGAGGCCGAGAAGCTTCTGTAAGGCTGGAGACACTGTCAAGAGAACAAAGCGACAGCCTACAGACTGGGAAAAGATCTTCACCAACCCTACATCTGACAAAGGTCTAATATCCAAAATATATAAAGAACTCAAGAAATTAAACACCACCAAACCAAATAGCCCAATTGAGAAATGGGGCTTGGAACTAAACAGAGAATTCTCAACAGAGGAATATCAAGTGGCTGAGAAACACTTAAAGAAATGCTCAACCTCCTTAGTCATCAGGGAAATGCAAATCAAAACAACTCTGAGATTCCATCCTATACCCATCAGAATGGTTAAGATCAAAAACTCAAGTGACACCACATGCTGGCGAGGATGTGGGGAGAGAGGAACACTCCTTCATTGCTGGTGGGAATGCAAACTAGTACAGCCACTTTGGAAATCTATCTGGTGATATCTCAGAAAACTGGGAATAGGGCTTCCTCAAGACCCAGCTATTCCACTTCTTGGAATATACCCAGAAGATGCTTCAACACACAACAAGAAAATTTGCTCAACCATGTTCATAGCAGCCTTATTCATAATAGCCAGTACATGGAAACAGCCTAAGTGTCCCTCAGTAGAAGAATGGATAAAGAAACTGTGGTACATATACACTATGGAATACTACTCAGCTATGAAAAACAAGGAATTCCCAAAATTTGTGGATAAATGGATTGAGCTAGAAATGATCATAATGAGTGAGTTAACCCAGAAGCAGAAAGAATCAAATGGTATATACTCTGTATACTAGCCCAAGGGGCATGCCCCATGAAAGCCTTCACTTACCAGGAAACTGGGACAGAGGGAGGACATCCTATTGGGACTCTAGATGAGAGAAGCATGGGAGAATAGCAAAGTAGAAGGATCCAGAGGGTCCTATAAACCTACAAGTAGAACATTATGATAGGCAGATTTGGGCCCAGGGGTCCCACTCAAACTAAAGCACCAGCCAAGGACAATACAGACGGTAAACTTTAAGCCCCTACCCAGATCTAGCCAACGGTCAGAACATTCTCCACAGTTGAGTGGAGAGTGGGATATGACTTTCTCACGTACTCTGGTGCCTCACATTTGACCATGTCCCCTGGAGCGGGAGACCTGGTAACACTCAGAGGAAGGACAGCAGGTTACCAAGAAGAGACTTGATAACCTATGAGCATATACAGGGGGAGGGAATCCCCCTCAGAAACAGTCATAGGGGAGGGGAATAATGGGAAAATGGGGGGGGGGGAAGAATGGGAGGATACAAGGATGGGATAAACATTGAGATGTAACAAGAATAAATTAATAAAAAAATTTAAAAGAAAAAAGAATCAGTAAATATATTAAGAGATTCAGAAAAATCTTAATAGCGCCAGAAAAATTACATACAATTCTGATTTTTGAACTGAGGTATATGGGCTTTTGATCACCTTGCTTATTTTGTCTGAGTTATAACCTGCCATTCCCACCTTGTTTGTATCAGTATAGAATGCTGGTGCCTCTGGAATTGGTGTTTTCTTTACAATATGTGGAAGAATCCAAGTAGTTCTTTTTATAAATTGTATATGTTTGCTTTTCAGGTATTTGTTATTAATTTCTCCCAAGCAGTTACTATAAGCTCTTTGCAGTCTTCATTGATTACCCATAATGACATAATCGCAGAATTAGTAAGATGTACTATAATTTTGGCTGGATCTGTTCCTGACAATTGACATATTATTATTCTACTTTTTATAATGAATTGAGAAGTCTTTTCCATATATGTTTTCAGTTTTTTTTTTCTTGGTTTATGTGCTAAGAAAATCCATTCTCGGGCTGGAGAGATGGTTCAGAGGTTAGGAGCACTGACTGTTCTTCCAGAAGTCTTGAGATCAATTCCCAGCAGCCACATGGTGGCTCACGACTATCTATAATGTGATCTAATGTCCTCTTTTGGCATGCAAGTGTACATGTGGGCAGAGCGTTGTATACAGAATAAATAAAATAAGTCTTGGGAAAAAAAAGAAAATCCATTCCATAATACTGTCTTCCCTTTGTATAATTAACCCAGTAGGAGAATGAATTGGAAGGCAAAATGACCAAAATACAAGCAAATTTAAGATCAATTTGACCCACATGTCTTGCAGCCCTTGTTCTACAAGAGTTAACTCTTTTTCTGCTTTAGCTGTACGACATCTTGGTCTGTTTAAATGTGAATGTTCTTATAATGTTAGAAACAAATTACTTAGTTCATAAATACTTAATCCAAATTGTAGGCGTCAGCCAGTTAATATCCCCCATTAACTTTTGAAACTCGTTAAGAGTTTGCAGTTGGTCTCTATGGATCTGTACCTTTGATGGTCAAATTTTTTTTGTTGACTGATTTTATAGCCCACATAAGTGAATCTCCTTTTTGCATTTTTTTCTGGAGCAATCTGTAACCCTCAGCATGGTGGAATTATTTGTGTTTCCTTAACATTTTCTTTAAAGTATTTTCATTAGAATCAGCCAATAAAATATCACCCATGTAATGATAAATGATAGATTGAAGAAATTACCTATGAATTATTTCTAATATTGACATAAAGTTGAACTATTTAACATTCTCTGTGGAAATACCTTCCAGTGGTATCTTTTTGTTGGACCACTGGTCTTCAGGGTAGGTACTGAGAAAGCAAACCTGTCCCTATACTGCTCATGCAAAGGTATTGTGAAAAAACAATCTTTTAAGTCAGTCATTGTTATTAAAGGCCATGACCTAGATAACAAAGAAGGTAAAGGAAGTCCAGGCTGTAAAGGACCCGTTGGTTGAATTACCTATTCACTGCTATTAATCTTTTATCATCCTCCATTTTTCTGATTTATTTTTTTACAACAAAGGCAAATTCCATGTAGTGAGCCTCCAGGTGCTCTTGTTCAAGTGCCTGTAGTTTTTCTTCTGTTACAGGCCACTGGCCTTGCCACACAGGTCTGTTTGATAACCATGTTAGGGGCAAGGCTGTTGGTATGTCAGCAGTGGCCCCTCTTAGAAATTTGGAACCTCAGTCCCTGTAATGTTCTGTGTGTGCACAATGGGCACAGCTTGTGATTGTTCTTGGTCATCCGTATCAATACCTTTTCCAGGAGCACTTACCATAGCTTCCACTTGCAATTCCAGGGGCTCATGAGAGGGTATAAATCCGTAGAGGGCCTGGGGTAGTTGCTCCTCCTCCTGCTGCTGCCGCCCTGCTTACTCCTGCTGCTGCTGCTGCTGGATTGCTGGGTTTTCTGGGTTGCTGGGTTGCTGGATTTTCTGTTGGATTGATGGTTGCTGGTTGGAGATATCCTGCCCAGGGAGATCAAATTTTTTGACCAAGGTATTCAATGCTCCTAATCAACAGGAAGTAGTCTAATGATATTGACCCCTCCCACCCCCGTTTCACCTCTAACCTTCTTTATCTCCTATAGTGTTAAGGATTGGAATGGATAGGGTATTGTAGGGAGGTAGGAAAAGAACCCAATAAAGTAGCCAAAAGTCTGGCCACGGGATGCTAAAACTAATTAAGAAGAAAATATCCTTGGACAGAACTGTAAGACCCAGTAGTGTCTAAAAATGGCAAAGAAGATTAATAATGGCAGGAAAATATAGAAGAAGAGAGCCAAGAGAAGGAATATTTTCAAAAGGAGAGACTGGACAGAGTTTGCCAAGTTGTGCTCCAAAGGTTAATGGTGCCGTAAGTCTCCCTACGTGTGTGGGGAACATTGCCTAGGAGGCTCTTGTCACCCCTACTCAGCTCTTTCCAACACGGCTGGCATTGTTTTAAGCTGCTTAGTCAATGGAATATTGAATAAAACATTTCAGTAACATTTTTGTCTTTGATTATACCAAGACTTTTTCCAAAGAACCTTTTAATTCAAACTTAGTCCCAATTAAAGCTCTTTGCTGCGCTGATACACATCACATGGCAGCTTTGATCTGTGTTTTCCTTAGTTTTGTCCTCAGATAAAAGTGGGTACAAGATTGCTTCATTATGTTATTTGCTTGCATTAAGTCAAATGATTTTTCCTTGTCTCTGTGTGTAGCTGAGGAAGGTGAGAAGCATTTGGTAGGCATGCTTGCACCCCTTCCTACAAGAGTAGCCAGGAAAGCCAAGAGCCCAGCGAGCAGCCTGTAGCCCTCCCCTTGATTTGTAATTGTGTAGGTGAGCTTTACCATAGATAGTGGAATGAGTGTTGGGATGCTGATTCCCTCAGGTGCCCCTGGAAAGCTGGGGTGTACCTGTGTGTTCTTTGTTAGAACTGGGAAGCTGCTGGCACGTCTCCTTGGTCTTGGGCCTGAGCTCCTGCCTCTCAGAACTTACACAGTTGATACCAGATTCTTGCTTTGTGTTAAGATAAGAAAGAAAAGAAAACCCAGGGAAAGGAAACCCTTTCCTTTTTGAGGTTTTCTGGTAGGGGGAAAGAAAGTCCTATTCTGTAGAGCTTTGTGTAACCAAGTAGAACTGCAAGTAGCCAGGAAACCTCGTCACAATTTGAGAAGCTTGAGTCATGGAGCATGCCCCTCTTCCTCCCCCTCCTCCTGTTACAGTGTCGTCTAGACATAAGCTAAACAGCCCAGCCGGCTGTTATCCTCCTTACAGCACTTCATTCTGGCGTAATTATAGAAAAGTTATAATGCAATTTCTTTTTTCTTTTCTTTTCTTCTTCTTTTTTTTTTTTTTTTTGTGTGTGTGTGTGTGTGTGTGTGTGTGTGTGTGTGTGAGAGAGAGGGAGGGAGGGAGGGAGGGAGGGAGGGAGAGACGGTTTCTCTGTTTAGCCTTAGCTGTCCTGGACTAACTTTGTAGAACAGGCTGGCCTCGAACTTGCAAAGATCCACCTGCCTCTGCCTCTGCCTCTGCCTCTCCAAATGCTGGGTTTACAGATGTGTGCCATCGTGCCTCCCAGCTTCTTTGTATGTTGCATGCCACAGTGTGTTTGTCAAATGAAGACATTAGTATTGGTACAGGATATTAATGGATCATCGTCTTGTGTGGATTTTGCCAATTACCTTTTCTCCTCCGGGATTGATCCCAGACCTCTGTGCTATATCATCTTCAACTGCTGTTTTTCATTCTCTTCCCCCTAAAAGCCTGGATTGTAGTCTTTGAGGGCTTGCACAATTTTCCAAATATATATTTTCAGAGATTTTGTGCCTCTGTAAGATACATCTTAAGTGGACAGAAAGGAATAGTCTGAGTATTTTTGAACTGTGTTCTGCCGTCCTTTAGTACTAAGGTACTTGAACACAAACATGTGACATATGCAGAATTGTACACAATGAAGACTCCAAAACGAAGTCTTGATACCTTACTTTGGCAGGACGGGCATCTGTGTCTTCTATATGAAGTGCCCCCCTTAATTTATAAACTAAAGGTGATGAAACTAGGGTATGGCTGATCTCTTTGGTGTCCTGGAGTGTTGTCCTAGGATGCTTCGTGCAGGGGTAGTCCACATACACAAGGGTGATCATACCTGCAGGGGGTGCTCTGCCTGCCGTATGCTGGGTCTCCATGAGCTTTGTGTTTTGTGCTGTCTGGTTTCATAACCTTCCTACCAGGCAAATGGAGCTTTGTTCTGAAGAAAAGAATGTTCATTAAAAGAGTATATGCTTTTGGGTATAATGTTTTACTGTTGTCAAGTTTTATGTTGTTATATATTTAGTGTACATTGGCTTCTCAGTGAGTCACTTTTTAAATCTTTTGAGACACTGGTTTGTGCTGTAAGAGCACCACCTTGGGAAAGTATCTGAGACAGTCAAAGAAGATAAAAAACAGACCATTAAGTAAGTGCAACAGAGCCAGTTAGCGTTTGCGCTCAGCCTGGTTTTCTTTTGTTATGCTACAGTTATGCCGTCTTGGACATCATCCCCACAAGCACCCCTGACCTCATGAGCTTCGCAGGTGGTAAATAGAGGTCCTAAAATTGTTTTCCTTTTGGTATTTTTGGTAACATGAAGTCCTCAATTGGAAGATGTTTTGAAAAGATAAAGTATAGCTAATCTAAAAACATTATATATTATATTATTAAAAATATATTAAATTTATCATCACTCCCTTATGGGCAGAGAATATTGCAGCAACTGTGTTATTAAACAATACAATTAATCTTATTTTTCTACTATCTTAAAGATTTTCAGATGAACATGAAAGTTGCAGAAAGCTTTATGATCATGCATATCTCCATCTAGATTCCATATGTACTTTGAAAAATCCTGGTTGCTTGAACTGTATACATGGTATCTCACACAGGTCTGTGGGACTCATTTCAAAGTTTGCTACCGTGACGGTCACCTTTGACCTCTCTGGGCTTCATGTCCCATGTAATGATGGTCGTACCCCACTGACGGTAACTGATGAGCATTTGCTAAGATGGATCATCTAGTCCATTTCAGACTTCCCCAGTTATCTTTAAAGATGCCATTGTGAGACAGATTTGCCAGTCTAGGAACCAGCTGTATTTAACCATCCTCCACCCCCAAGGTGACTTTGTAATGCTGGCTGTAGTTAGTGGTACACACCTTTATTTTTTCTTTTTTTTTAGATTTATTCTTATTTAGTGGATGTTTTGCCTATATGTATGTATGTGTGCCATGTGCACTCCTGGTGGCCACAGAGGTCAGAAGAGGTTATGGGATCGCCTACAGCTAGAGTTACAGAGGGTGGCAAAGTGCTTTCCTGGATGCCGGGAACCGATCCCAGGTCCTCTGCGAGAACATCTAGCGCTCTTAACTGCTGAGCCATCTCTTTAACACGTGCTCATGTTCCTCCCTCCGTGCCTCCCTTTTCTTTTCTTTTGTTTCTTTTTGATACAGGACAGGGTCTTAGTATGTAGATCAGACTGTCTTAGAACTTGCTGTGCAGGCTGAGCTGGCCTCAGCATTGTTCTGCCCGCCTCCGTCTCCCAGTGCTGGGTTAGAGGCATGGCTGTCATGCTCAGTCCTTGCCTTCCATCTTTACTTGATTCTAGAGATTAATTTAGGTTGTCAGGCTTGGTGGTGAGCACATTCCCCTGCTGAGCCATCTTGTTAGCCCCACTTTTTACTTTTTTGGTTATCCTCTTCTTTTTCCTATAATTGCTTTCCACATCTGTATTAAATAACATTGGGAATATGGACAGTTTTGTCTTGTCCTTTACTGCGATAAGAATTCTTGTATTTTAATGGAAATTCTAGTGGTTTTGTTTGGAATAGAAATTCTTTCCTGTGTTACAGAATCATTCATCAGTTTTCCATTCACTTCTGCTTGATCATCAGACTAATATTTACATCTATATACAGTCAGGCTCCACAAATCTTAGCTATGACATCTGTTTTTAAGCTGCTTTTCGGTATCTCTTAATCATATGTGATCAGAGATCTGTTTGCGGGTCTTTGTCATGCCACGTTGAAGTGTAAACATTATTGAAAACATAAATATCTATTATGCTGCTATGTACCCATGCGCTACTCTTTCAGGCTTTCTGCTCTACGCCTCAGTGTGCCTGTGAATGGAGGAACTTCACTCATGTTTTAGAAATGAAGAATCAGCTGCTAGGACGTAGATCACTGGCACGGGACTGTAGACGGCCTCGGCTGTTTAGTTCTTAGTTTTGACACGGGGACTCCCACCACGGTCACTTTCCATCCTTCTGTTATATATAATCATGCAAGATGATGCTTATTAATCTGCTCTGAAGCCAGCCTGTGACTGATTTGTGATGATCTAACCGCCCCCTGGTTGTTTTCACTATATGTTCTGACTCTAGAACTCTCAGAGCTGTCGTTGGCATCACCATCTGTGTACCCGTAATTCTGGCTTTGCTTCTTGACTAGCATATTATGTGGATGCTGTGGCAGTCCATTTGCAGAATGCACTGCTCTCCCAGGCTTTAGTTATGGCCCCATATACTTACAGTGAGATCGTTTGTCTCTGATCATTTGGGATGGGGGTTAGTCCTGTGACACTTTATAAATGGAGTTATTAAACTTTAATGTCCTTTCACTTACTGGTCTAATCTCCTCCCTGCCACTGCTGCCGCCATTGCGCCTGCTCCTTCGTCCCAGCCACGGAGATGCAGCATGTGTAGTCTGTGCATACGCTGTCCAACCCAGTCTGTTATGACCCTGTCCAGCCCAGTCTGCTATGAACAAGTCAGGATTGGCAGTCCTTACATGTAATGACAGCACCTAGCTGCCTGTTTCAAGGATAGGGACTTTGGGGGAAAGATTTTAACATGATTATAGTTTGGGCAATGCCATGGGCTTCTGCTGGATGCCGGCTGAGGACACGCTCTCACTGCAGAGGTTGTTTGAATTAAAGTATCAGCAGTGCTACAACATTGTCAGATATGGCAGTCGAGAGAATAGAAATTAGTTCTTGGGTGTGTGTGACATCGACCTTTGTATTTTGTTTTTGTTTTTAAGTTGAAAATACAGAGAGATGTGCACAGAGTATGTTAAAGAAACTAAACATTTTGGGTTTTAGAGACAGACTGGATATAATCCTGTTCCTGTTTTTTTTTTTTTTTTTTTTTTTTTTTTTTGACTAGCTATGGGCAAATGATTTTAAAACCCAAGTTTTTTAGCTGTGAAATTGGAGATAATAACAGTATCTTCTTCAAAGGATTATCATGAGATAAAACACCAGATGAGTCATTCTAAGGGCTCTGGGGGAGAAGGGTTTGTATTTATTACTGTATAAGCAACCCTTAGAAAAGTGCCTGAGACTCGGTGTGCCTGGGGATAAGCCGTGAGCCAGCCAGCGGGTAGGTGGTGTGCACTGCAGGTGTCCAGGTTACTCCCATGGAATTGTGAGTCTGCCTCCCCTCCCACTCCACCCCAAGTAGATATTTTTCACATTTAATTCACTTTAAATCTGGCATGTGATACATGCCTAGTTTTAGCACTCACAAGGAGAACTGGATTATGGGGTAGCGTCATTCTATTGCAGGCCGATTGAGTGAGATTGGGACAGGTGTGCTACAAAGAAGATGGATGTGTTCTGGTCATAGTCCTAGGAGTGCTGATGTACTTCTGATTGATGGGTCTTACTGGTTTTCTATTTTATGTTAGCTTATACTCTATCTCACTGGTTTTTAATGAAACAAGAATATAACTAACTAACTTGATAATCTAATTTTTGTGTATATTAATATTTTAAATTATTTCTACTTGATCTAGTTTTAATATAACTATAATTTATCATATCTCAAAGCTGTAAGTTGAGCTATTATGTTGTGACTTTCTTATGACTTCGTAGTGTACTGTCTATAGGAATATGGTTATAGTTCTGTGTGAAAGCAGGATCTTATTATTTTTTTATGTATATGGTAATCCTGTCAGGCAGAAATGGTGTTTTTTGAGGCATAGTAACTAGAGGACTTAGCTGCCGTCCTATAGCATGAATGTTGACCGAGTATTAGTTCCCTTTCTCCCTGAACATCACTCTGTTGACTGCATCAGCACAGGCATGAGGTTGTTGAAGTGAGATTTTGTGAGATAGCTTCTGGTCCTTTTATTTACCATATGGAAATTCAGGCTCCATTTACCCTGGGACTGGCTGTGCCGTAATGTCACCACTGATATATAAAAGGAGATGGTAATTAAGATGATTCTTAGTGTAGAACACCCCACACTCTTTTCAGAGTGGTTGGGTTTACTCAGAAAACCACATATAAATCAGAACATTACCGAGACCTTGCAAGTCACTTCTCACATAATAATCCTCTCAGACTTGAGTTTGGGGTTTGCGGTTGAGCGCAGTCTCCAAATGATATCCTCTGGAAGACACGAAGGATGCCGTTCTGCAGGTCCTCCCGGATGTGTGATACGGTTAGCTCTGTGCTTTTATTTGCTCTAACGGTTATAAGTTCTAGATGTGTCAGTTGCTTGCAGTTGTGCTTAGGTCTGCTAAGGCTTCGAGGCTGTCTCATTAGATTCAGTTCAGAGGATGGAGTTCAGAGGATGGAATGCTTTTGGAAAGGATTTTGGACCATCAGTTCCATGACGGTTTAGGCTGTCGGGTGTCGGGTGTGTTGCATGTGCAGGCTTCTTAGTCATATCCAGGCTTGAGAAGTCCCACAGCGGCCTGTCTTTGACAAATCTTTTTAGATAGGGACCATTTAGAGGCCCCTCTGGAATTACTTGAAAATTGTTTATTCCCCTTTGCTCTCTGTAATAATTTAAAGATGGTTTTGGAAACAGGAGAAGATATGCTGTGAAACAGCATTCCACTCTCTGCCCTCCAGCCGTCATCCTGATCTTGTTTTCAGAATTTCACCTCTCATCCATCATATGACCTACACAGTGGTCCCTTGGTGTTCTTGCAGGATTGGTTCCAGGACCTTCCCATGCCACCATCCAGAATGCTCCATCCCCTTAAATGATGTGGGTAGTGTCTGTGTATGTATGTAAGTCTGCATCATACGCCACACATGAGTGCTGTGTCAATGCTGGTTAGGCTGTGTTGTTTACAGAGTTACAAGAAGAAGCGTGTTCACATTCAGAGCCCCTAGCACTTTTCTTAGCTTCCTTTATTCTGTGTATGTGAGTGCTCTGCCTGCCTGCATGGATGTCCACCCTGTGTGTAGAGGTGAGAAGTGGGTGTCTGATCCCTGGACTGGAACTACAGATGGTTATTAGCCACCATGTGTGTGCTGGACCTGAGCCCGGGCCCTCTGCAAGAGCAGCAAGTACTTCTAACGCCTGAGCCTCCTTTATAGTTCTGGAGTTTTTAACCCATGAATATCTTTATTTTGTTGTTGATTGAGTCCACAGATGTGGAATCCACGGATATGGAGAATCGTTCCTCTGCAAGGAAAGCAAACCCATCTTCGGTTTTTTGTAGATTTCCTGCATACTTGCTACCTGCCCAGTTATATTTTGCCTCCTGCTTCCCTTTGTGTACTGGCAACATGACTTGGCTTTTAAAAGGCTTAAACATCTTTAATCTTTACATAGATTACACTGTTACTAGTATTACAACTTACAATGTATAAATATTGAATGCCATGCCAATGAATTGTTGAAGATAGGAATATATATGGAATGAACAGAAACAAGTAAATCAGAAAAAAGCCCTTAGTGAAGTACAAATGAACTGATGTTTAAAAAAAATCTAGCAGTGTTATTGCATTGTATGCATTCAGCATTGTAACTCAAACTATTTTTTTTGTAACTCAAATTATTAATACTGCAGCAGTTAATATGTAAGCTTATGCAGATAATGAATAACAGCTTTTAAGATATACACAGTTCTGTGGTAAAGATTTAGGTGAATAAACTGAACCAGGTTATTTAAAGTACAAGTAGGAAAAGACTATGTCTAAACCTGTTCATTCAAATTCATAAACCCAAGTGCCCTCAAAGCCCCCTTGGGAACTTTTGTTTTTAAAAAGCATAAAGTATACAAGATTATTTTAGTGCAGCAGATACACGGTGGACTTTGAGTTTGTTTCGCAGGGTTTTCATTCCATGCCTCTTCTTGCTGCTTCAGGCTGCCCACCTGGTACAGCTGGTACAGCGCTTGACTTGTCAGAGTAATGCGGCGCCTGCTGCTGCTGAGTGAGATGTGCTGCTGTTCAGTCTCTTGACCACTGTTGCCCTAAAAAGTGCAATCACCTGAAGCTAAAAATATAAATTTGTATGGAGTGGCATAAGTATGGGATGCAAATAGAAGATGGTAGCTAGTACTCTTAACAATTTCCTTCGAATTACAGACAGAATTCAAAATTGAAGCTACCTGGGTTCGTCGCCTTTTGGGGAGATATTTTCTAAGTTTGTTAGACTTTCCGAGCCAGGCCTCTGACATTAATGTGACCTATCGTGTGGTTGGATTGGTATACTTTCCGTGTGGGGAAGTATGCTTGAACCTCGGCGTTGGAGCAGTGCTCTGCTTTCCCTGTGTGCTGCCATCTCTGGAGGAAAACATCTAACTCGAAAGCTTTACCTCAACCCCCAGAGGAGGGCGATGACTGCTGCTTGTGGGACCTCTTGGCAGTCCTCTGAGGGCAGCATGGAAGTGACAGCTGGAAAGCTTATTGAAAAGTGTCCTTCTCCTTTTGATTCAGGCTCCTCTCGTCTTGACAAGCAGTCATTTTGTAAGTCTGCAGGCATCCCTTCTTTCTCTCCAACATTCTTTCCAGACCAGAAACCAGAGGTGTCTAGCTGTAACACTGCCTTCTACACACTAAAGGAAGCTTGTCTCTGTCTGCCCCAAATAAGCCAAAAGTGCTCTTTGCACACAGTAGGTGGAGTATACTCTCTTCCTTCCCCTAAGTAGCTCCAGGAGCACAGTAGGTGGAGTACACTGTCCTCTCTACCCAGCACAGCTCCAGGTGCACAGTACGAGCTAGAACACAGAGCCACGTGCCTACTCATGCGTGCTCACGCAGGATGATAGTTCTTTGCACAGCTGGTCACTTGAACCTAGTGAAAGTAGCTATAGGTCTGGCTGAAATTCTGATGGACCTATGGGGAGACTGCTCTCAGATTGTGACTTTGTGGCAGTGCTAACTGTTGCTGGGGATTTGTGCTGGGCACACACTACCAGTGCACTGCGTTTCCAGTTCTCTTTTGACTTTGAGAAAGGGTCTCACTGGGTTGTTTGAGCTGGCCATGAACTCATTGTAGTCCAGGCAGGCCTTGAACTTGTGATCCTCCCTGCCTTAAGCCTCCTCAGAAGCTAGCATTTACAGGCCAGGCATGGTGAATATTTATCCCCCTTGGCCATCCTGGACTCACTTTGTAGACCAGGCTGGCCTCAAACTCATAGAGATCCACCTGCCTCTGCCTCCCGAGTGCTGGGATTAAAGGTGTGCGCCATCATGCCCTGCTCATCAATTTGTTTTTATAGCAGGTACTATATTATAATGTATCATAAAACAATAAAGTATGGCTTGGGGGTGTGTCAGTTGTGTCTAGCAGTTTGCAAATTATAGCTAAATATCTCAAGAAAAAAATACCTAATTTAAGGGAGTATAGAAATGAGCTTTGGAATATTTATATTGAAGAGCTAACAGAAATGTTTTTTTAAATCTTATATATCTCTTACACCTTGTTTTTTAGAGAGCCAAAACTTGTTCTTCATGTTTTTATCTATTTTTACATTTTCTTTTAATGTGTTGTTTCTAGCCCTTGGTCAGTGTCTGTTTCAAAATGGTTAAGTAGTGATACAGGCATTTGGGTCTTTTAGTGAATCTGGGGAGCCAGTTATACTCAAGAATACCGCAGCAGTGTTTCCTAGTGTATGCTGATAAATTTTCCCATTAAAGAGGAAGACACCAAAACAGAGGTATGTCTATGGTCACAGCTTCCTGTACATATGCTGTGTGCTTTCACCAGCTAATGCTTTATAAGTACCCTGAAATTCCTTAAAGTCCTTCACCCAGAGACTAACCAAGATAAGCCATCCAGATCTCCGTGTGCCTTCACTCGGGGAGCATGCACACGTCATGAAGGAGCCGCCCTATCCTGGTGCTGCTTTCCTCTGCTCTGCTGTGGAGGACATTGGTGTTATGGAAGTTCTGGGGTTGCAGTCGGCAAGTGAGGGAGACGTGCTGATGCTTCGCTTGGGGTCTCTATTAGTTAGAGAGGCCATGCTACCTGGGATTCACCAAGTATGTGTAGTTCAGGCTGGCTTTGAACTCTTGGCAGTCTCCCAAATGCCACCATGCCCAATTAGTTTCTTGCTTTATTTTATTGCTGAAAAGAATCAAAAGTGCTATTTTGTGACATGAAGCTCATATAAAATTCAAATTTCATTGGCTGTAGAGTTTTACTGTAATATGCTGTGCTCATTTGTGCATATCTGCTTGTGGGTGTTCTTGTTTAGTGACAGCCGAGTGGGTGTTACAGCAGGTCGTCTGTGGATTGGGAGTACTCACTGGTCTTTACAGACATGCACATGCGCGTGTGTGCATGCATGCTCACACTCACATGATTTGCTGATGGATTCAAAGTCAGAAGCAGATAGGAGTAAGTGGGGGTGCTCTATGTTCAGAGGCTGCCTGTGGTTAACTGTATTGTACCACAGAACGGAAACTAGGGAGAGGAGAGGATTTTGAATGCTTTCCTCCCAAAGAAGTAATAAAATTTTGAGATGGTGAATAACCCAGGTTTCTTGAGTTGATCGGTACAGAGCATATGAGTGTATCAAAGCCTTACACTGTGACCCCCAAGGATGGACACTTTCTGTCAGGAAGATGTTTTTTAAATGCTTTAAAAATATTTTTTAAAAAGAATACTGACTCCTGGCTATAGAGCCAGATTACCCTTTAGTGTCCTCCATTGAGACTACAAACAACTGACTTCTTTGTACCTCAGCTTTTCTGTCTGTAAAATAGGAGACTAATAGAGGCAGCCTCATGAAGTGAGGCCAAGGGTGAAGGAGTTGCTGCTACATAAAGCATTTAGCAGTGCACAGCACACACAACAGCCCATCCAGAATCCAAAACAAAGCATAGGCAGGAAGCATGTGTCCCTGCATTGCTGCCGAAGGAGGTGGCTGTCCTCCAAAAGCTGCTTTTACCAAGCAGAGTGCTGGGCTAGAGGGAGAATCACTCACTTGGTGTTTGGAACTGAAATATAAGGTCATCTCACAAGTAGTAATTCTACTCTGAATATTCCCATGACTCCACTGGCTTCCTCAAGAGTCCTGTCAGAAGTGTCACAATGTCTTGTGCTAAGAATAAGCTACCAGAATCAGAGGATGGAATTGTGCTGTGGCTGTGTCGCTGCTTGCTCCTCAGCATCTCTCTTTTTTTCTTCCCTCCTTTGAGAGAGGACACAACAAAAATATTCTTTTGTGTACTCACCGTCCCCCCCCCCCCCAGTCTGTCTGTCTCTCTTTGGTGTGTTTGTGTGTGAAGGTCAGGGGTTGGTGTCAGGTGTCCTCTTCAATTCCTCTCCACTTTATATACCCAGATAGGGACTCTCTCATGACCCAGATCTTTCCTCCCCCACTCCCCCTCTCTTTTCCTATTCTAAGTCGCAAAATGGACCATACTTCTTTATATGCAGTACTCTTTAGAGAAAAATACTCTATCACAGCAACAATCAGTATCCTCTGGTTTCCACTTGGGATATCATTGAAATCCTGGCAAATCATTTATATATTAAAACAAATCAATAAGAAGGGCTCTACAGGAACCAAACTAACAGTTATCTCCAAACAATAGTTTCTTCTTCAGTAGTCAAAGCAGCATCTGCTGTGGCAGAATGAAATGCATACCTGACAGCGATGCTTACTTATAAGAAGACACGCGTTCTTCCCGATCCGTGCATGCCACAGACCCACTCACTCTACTGTTGGCCACCGCGTGCCCACAAACACCCTGGAGGCCACGTGCTTCTCTGTGAACTTGCCCCCACACTCTGAGTGAACATGGGCTCTCAGGCCTGATTGATTGCTGAGGGAATACAGCAGGGCTCCTCCCCTTTTGTGAAGGCCCATTTGTGAGGCCGCTCTCCTTGGCTCAGTGATGGTGTTTTAGTGGCAGGTGACAGACTCTTGGCTGTAGTCTTGGCCTAACCAAAGTATAACATCATATCTAAAAAGATGTTCTCAGCATGTGAAAACCTTTCTGTACTTTGTATGATGTACCCGTTGGCTCTTGAGGGAGAGAAAACTTCCCTCCTGACCTTCCTGTGTGGGAGACAAAACTTCCTGTCTTTCATGTGCTTCCAAATTTACACAACAACCAAACTGGCTATTATTGTATTTTTCCTGTTCTGGCCAAAATAATGTAGAAATTCTTCGAGTACGTCATTGTATGATGCACTGTGTTCTCCTTACCTTCATCCTTAGGGCCAGGGCAGTTACAGTACATGCCAGGCCATTTTGATCAGTCTCTTCTTTTTGTGACAACCAGTGTGGGGAAAAATTCATATAACTTGCAACGGCTTCCTTTGTGCCCCTTTCTGGATCATGGATGATAAAAGCATACTTAAGTTGGCAGAGGTGGACCATCATCCTTGACTTATCACCCCTGCTCCAGTTCCTCTGGACACATGTCAGGGCAGTGAGTGCAGGCTCTCCAGTGAGAGTCGTGCTGGATGGCGGCTCCTCGGGTACCACCTTGCCAGGCACTGTTTGATTTGCTCCTCAGCTTGCCTTCTTCTCACAGGCAACTTGATTCTAACCAGAAAGGCTCCTCCAGCACAAGGGTTACTGCACTGGTGTCCTTGCAGGGGCTCTAGGGACATTGCCTAGATGACCTGGGGGGCAGCAGACTGGCCTCAGTGAGACTCACGCCCTTCCTCTTGTGTCCCCCTACTGCCTGAGTTCTCTCCAGACTCTGGTACCAGCCAGAGTTTTGGAGGCTTCGTCTCCTTATCTTTTAAAAGAAATGTGACCCATCTATTTTTAAGATTTTATTTTATTTTATTTTTGGCATATACATTTATATTGTTACACATAAGTAGAAAAATTACATACAGCAAGAAGAACCACAAAGTAATCAGGGATCATATGAATGTTACATTCTTTTTTTGTTGTTTTTTTTTTTTTTTTCGAGACAAGGTCTCTCTGTGTTAGCTGTCCTGTACTCCCTTTTAGACCAGGCTGGCCTTGAACTCAGAGTGATCTGCCTGCCTCTGCCTCCCGAGTGCTAGGATTAAAGGCATGTGCCACCACGCTCGGCACTGAAAACATCTTTCCTGTCTTGGTGAAGCTAAAATTCTGAATGAGAATCAATATTGATCATATGTCATCTCTGTTAACTCAAAACCTCTATCTAGACCTAAAAGCCTCTTAACTCCTAAACAGCTCAGGTTAGTTGTAAGACTAAGCTATCTGGTCTTCAACCCCATCAGAGACTTGAGAAGGAATAAAACTTAATTACTTGAGTGAAACGGAAGTGCAGATTAGGAGCTTCCAAACTGAGAAAGAAAAGAAAAAAAAATGGAAAAAAAAAAAAAGAAAAGAAAAAAAGAAAAAGAAACAGTTTACTTCCTGAACAGTCACCCAAAACTCATATCTGTAACATTGGAGCATCATCGTCAGCCTTCTGGCCCAATAGCTGACAGACATATTTGTGAGGCAGGAACTATTGAGGACTTGCTTGCCCTGTCTTGGGAGAGTTTGGCCATCAACTCTGCTTGTATCCAAGCTTGCCCATTTTCAGGCAGAATTCTGCCTGTGGCAGAAACAAGGACATGTTGCCCAGTGGCTTGTTTGCCACATTTGAAGCCATCTCCATAAGGAAGATCTTTGATGGTTATCATCTTTTTGAGGTAGGCTGGGTGTTGCCAGGAACTAACTTGTCTTGTTGTCAAAGAATCTTTAAGATATTAAAAGCTTCTTAAATGCCATAGTCTGTAGGTCTCTGAGGCATTGAAGACGGTATCTAACTTTTTACCTTATCTATCTATAGGATGATATCTATCTGTTAAACCTAGAATGTATATTCTTGTGATTAAAAATAGGCTGGTGGTTGACATAGAAATATATATAGGGATGCTAGGATAAAAAGTAGACTATTAAATCTACTCCTAAACCTAAAGCCTTATTTGCTACTAACAATAATTTCATATATTGATACAAAATAATATTAGCTTTGGCCCATTGATATAGAAATCAAATTTCAGACTAATCTCCACACATATTATATATATTTCTATTCTAATGTGAGGCACTGAATCCATACAACTCAATTGTAATTCAAAGCTTATTTCCAGTAGCTGGACAGGGCTATTGCAGGCTGATAGGATAATTAAGTAATACAAGCCAGTTGTTAGTTGATCAAATTATGGTCATGTCAATTACCAGTGACCCATCCTTTGAGTGAAAAGTACCATAGTTTCACTTCAATTTCAACTGGAGATGTCAGCAACTGTCTGATGATTCCAAATGGGAAACTGCAGACATGACTTGAGAATGGAGCACTGTGGTGGTAGGCGCCTTTGTGCCTGGGAAGGGCACCATCATCTACACATGTGTCCTCACTGTAGACTCTCCTCACCAGCTAGGCCTTTGTTTGTCTTGGTTTTGCTCCACTGTGGCAAGAATGCCACATTGCACTCAAGTGCCTCCTGTTTCAACTTAGGGGCCTGCCCGAATGGAGGGAACGTCAGCTGAGAAAATGGCCTCCACAAGATCCAACTGTAAGGCATTTTCTTAACTAGTGACTGATGTGGGAAAGCCCAGCATAGTGTGGGTCGCGCCATCCCTGGGCTGGTGGTCTTTGGTTCTGTAAGAAGGAGAAAAAAGCCAGTAAGCAGCACCCCTCCATAGCCTCAGCATCAGTTCCTGCCTCCAAGTTCCTGCCCTGCTTGAGTTCCTGCCCTGACTTCCTTTACTGATGAACAGTGCTGTGGACGTATAAGCCAAGTAAACCCTTTCCTCTCCAAGTTGCTTTGGTCTCGATGATTTTCAGTTAAGATTTCCTCCTACTTGTAAAAGTTATCTAGTACTGTCTTTATTAGAATTTCAATTTTATGCTTAAAATGTTAGGTCTTGGTTGAAATTGGCTGCTGCTATTATTATTATTATTATTAGTAGTAGTAGTAGTATTTCTTCTCTTCCTCCTTCCTCCTCCTCCTCTTCCTCCCCCTTTTCCTTCTTCCTTCTTCTTCTTGCAAGCTACAGAGTTATATTGGGGGGGGGTTGTTTTGCCTTGTTATTTAGTGGTACTAAGAATTGAACCCATGGCCTCATGTTTGCTAGGCAAATGCTCAACCTCTGAACTATACCCCCAGTCCTCTTGTTTTTATTTGGAGATGAGTTCATTTAAATTGCTCAGGCTGGCGTTGAATTTATAACACTCCTGCAAGGCTTGGCAGTACAGACTTGCAGCATCAGGCTGACTGGGTTCAGGGTATTTATACTTCACATCTACACAGAACATTAGATGGTATGTTGGTATTGTTTTACATTATATTAAAGTTGTATTACCTATTATTAATGAAACCAAATGGTATTTTTATGTGTTTATTTAAATTTGTTTTTGTGTTTTGAGACAGGGTTTCTCTGTATAGCCTTGGCTGTCCTGGACTCACTTTGTAGAACAGCCTGGCCTCAAACTCAACAGCAGACTGCCTGCCTTTGCCTCCCAGAATGCTGGGATTACAGGCATGCGGCACCATGCCTGCCTTCTAATTTAAAATTTTTATTTTAAGCTGGGCATGTGTGGCACAGCTTTAATCCCAGCACTTGGGAGGCAGAGGCAGGTGGATCTCTGTGAGTTTGAGGCCAGCCTGATCTACATAGTGAGTTCCAGGACAACCAGGGCTACACAGAGAAACCCTGTCACAAAAAAACCAAAAGAAACACAGACACACACACACACACACACACACACACACACACACACAATAAATTTTATGGTGTATGAGTGCCTGGCTTGCATTACATGTATGTCTGCATACTGCTTACGTGCTTGGTGCCCTCAGAGGCCAGAGGAGGGCATCGGGACCTCTGGAACCGGACTCGAGTTATATAGAGAGTTGTGAACTAGCATGTTGGTGCTGGAAATCAAACCTGGCTTCGCTAAAACAGGCAGAGTTCTTCACCATTGAGCCATCTCTCCAGCCTCTCATGCAGCTTTTATTGGCCGTTTATATTTCTTTTCTTTGTATGGCTTGCTCCCCATTGCTCCCAGTCTCTTGCCTTTACTGTTTTTTTTTTTTTTGTTTGTTTGTTTGTTTTTTTTAACCTGTTTGTTACTACTTTGAAGGCGTTCCTCATGGGTCTTGCCTGTATGTGTGCACACAGATCTTTATCAGGTTTTCTAAATGCTACTTTAGTCTGTGATATCTAAATTTAGTAAAAGCACCTTAAATAACGAGGGAGGTACAATTATAGAAGCCCCCAAAGAAAGCATAGACGGTGCCTTACTTTAAAGATGAATAGTTTAAACCTTTTATAGCCTCAATGTCACTTACAAGTGATGTGCCTGTCATTCTGTTACCCTATACCACACACTACTGGGTTGTGTCCACACTGGCTTGATACCTGGGTGTTACCAACAAGTTCTCAAGAACCACAAAACCATCCAGCTATCACACCAGAGAAGTGAACCCTCTAGGCTGCCGTTTTTAACTTTGTTCCCATGCAGTTTTATACTGTGTGGGACAGAAGGCTGCTGAGATCCACTGCCCAGGGCGTGCGAGGAGCTGCTGATGGTGCCACAGGCCTTTATCTCGCACATTCAGAGCTCTGACCTTTATGGTTATTTAATGAGGGCCTTGTTTGTCCACCAGAAGATGCCAGCTGCTCTGCCGCCTTTTCATCCCTGCTGTCCACTGCTCGTGGTTTCTTAAAAGAGTTAGAAAGTCAGCTTGTCCATGTTGACCAGCTCTTATGTAATGAGAGGACAGACTGGGTCTTAGCACCTAGGGATTGTGGCTGTGCATTAACTTAAGGTAACACTCACAATAGAACACTATAACTTGAATGTAAAACTAGAACTTTCTGAAGATTATTTGTTGTAGAGCAGAATTACTGTGAAGTCAATAGTTCCCTTCCAGAAAGATTAAAACTCTGTAGAACTTGCTAGGTCAAACAGTGCACACAAATCATACTTTAAGCATGATAAGCAGATATGTCTCACATCTTTTGTTTTTTCCCCCAAAGAGCCTAGTTTCCCTGGACTTGATGCTTGTTGCTAGTTAGAATTCTGAGTATTTCTGAGCACTCTTGCCTTGAAAACACATACGCATATCTAATATAATGCCATTTCAAACAAGGAGCTGAGGAGACAGCTCGATCCATCAAGTGCTTGCTGTGTGAGTCTGAGGACTTGGATTTAGATCCCAGTACTTGAGCTTGGAGTGTTCACTCCACCAGCAGAGGACCAGCATTGGTCAGCCAGCCTGTCAGTGAGCTCCAGGTTCAGTGAAAGACCTTGTCTTGAAAAATAAGGTGGAAAGTGGCTAAGGCAGATCCCTCTGGCCTGCACATTCACACGCACATGTGCATGTGCTGTAACACACATGAACACTCAACATATGCACCATGTACACACACACACACATACACAAATACAATTTCTCTTGCCCTGTAATCCATACAGTAGAAAACCTGTGAGCTGACTACTTTGCGGTTATTTTGTGTGTGCTCAGTTTAGGTGTTTGCCCTATAAACCAAACACCATTTATAATTTCCTTGGAGTGTGGTGAATCATAATTGTAGACAAGGCTCATGGTCCCTTAAGACTTTATGCTAAGCCGGGCGTGGTGGTGCACATCTTTAATGCCAGCACTCGGGAGACAGAGGCAGGAGGATCTCTGACTTCAAGGCCAGCCTGGTCTACAAAGGGAGTCCAGGACACAGAGAAACCCTGTCTCAAAAAAACCAAACCAAAACAAAAAAAAACCAAAAGACTTAATTCTAATGCAGCCAGCTGTCCAGGAATCAGTTGAGTTTCGCAGGCAGTAAAGGAGGAAAGGGCAGGTTCAATGCAGCGCTCAGCAGTCCAGTAGGTCCGCACTTTCACCCACTTCAGGAAAGGTGAAACTTAAAGGGAGACAGCTTTTGTCCCCAGAGGGCTTGGGACTGACATGGTGAGGGCTCAGGCACATGAAGCACAGGATGCAAAAATAAAAGAGCAGTTTTGTAATTTGAGTAGAAAAACAACTGTTACTGACCTGACCCTGGTTTCTAGTATGTACAGATCTTCTTAAATTTCTTAGAGCAAAGTTCATTTCAGTCTTTCTGTGACTAGCATATTTTCAAAACAGTGACTTTCTTCTTTGACTTTAAGCCTCATTTTCAGCGGGTTTGTTTACACTGTTCTTCGCAGTATTTTGGGGTGTGAAGATTGGAATTTATTAAGTTTTGGGCATTGGCAGTCTTTGACAATCCAAAACTAAGTACTCTACTGTTTGTTGACTGGCATTTCCATTACTTTGACACTGATGTTAGTTATTTCCTTTCTGTCCACTTAATATATTTAGCCACTTTACCTCCATATGGACTGTGGCGGGTTAGGGTGGAACTGACCTGTTTTGAATAGACTCTGTTTGAAAATGGAGTTGGTATGTGTCTATGATGTGTGCTGAAATAGGCGTGTGACTTCTCTTAGTGTTAGGATTTGTTAAGATGGGTAATCTTGGTTAAGTCTCCCAAATTTAGTGTACCTCAGTATCCTATCAGGAAATGGAGATGTTGAACTAATTGGCCTTCAGGGATTCTATTTCTCTTTGGAAATTTCATAAGGAAGCCAACACCACTCAGAACTTATGCAGATTCTCCAAATGGTTGGCTGGTCTCTGCCGGTGTCTGTCTGTCTGTCTGTCTCTGTTTATATCAATGGTGCCCTCCCCCATCCCGTGTGTGTGTGTGTGTGTGTGTGTGTGTGTGTGTGTGTGTGTGTGTGTTTGAAGAGTGGTCTTTTTTTTGTTCAGAAGAATATTCAGGACATTTTGTTTTTATAGTGAATATTAGGTTTTTAAAAGAACTATCATTTTACAGAGGCTTAATTTTTTTTGCATGATATGATGGATTTTTTTTTCTTTTATTTTTTTTATTAATTTATTCTTGTTACATCTCAATGTTTATTCCATCCCTTGTATCCTCCCATTCTTCCCTCCCTCCCATTTTCCCATTATTCCCCTCTCCTATGACTGTTCCTGAGGGGGATTACCTCCCCCTGTATATGCTCATAGGGTATCAAGTCAGAGGCTTAATTTTTGTACTTTAAGACTTCTTTAATTTAAATTGCATTTATAAATTGAGCATTTTAAAGTATTTACCTGATAAATCTTTCAAAGTACATCTAGATCTGGTATTTAATAATTAGAAAAAAAAAGAAAATAGATATTTAAACTTAATCTCAAGGCTAAACTAGTTATCTGGAGACATTTTAAATTATATTCAACAGTTTAACTTTAATTATATTAATATGCAGGGCTTCTTAGCCCAAGTATTCTAAGAGCCAATGTACACCTGCTGCTCTATTCCGACACAAAAGCTGTGGTCAGGCCTTATGGTTCTAGCCTGCGCTTCAGGTCACTCAAACAAATGCAACACCACGTGTGGGTATCGTGACGCTGTGCTTGTCAAAGGAGACCCTTCCGATTTCACACCACCATTGCATCGAGGCTCCCCTTCCTAAGCTTGTTCGGGGTTCTGCATGGCAATGGCTGAGGTTGACTCTGATGATAACACATGGGATCTGCAGCTGCACAAATGGAAGTTCAGGGTTGTTTGATGCTGTCTGCCAGTGGTACCTCTGAGTCCATACCTTCCAGGTGGCCTGTCCCCAAGCCTGCCTCCCTGTTTTTCAGGTCTCCAGTTACTCAGTACTCGCATAGAATGGGTCTTTAGTCTCCAGGATAGCTGACTGGCTTACTAATGCATTGGTTACTTTAAGTTCTGAATTCTTCTGTTCTTTGTTCATTCTTCAAATTAGGCCTACATAGTTTATTTTATGTGTATGAATGTTTTGTCTGTATGTGCATATGTGCACTATGTGTGTGCCTTGTGTTCATAGAGGACAGACGAGCCATCAGATCCCTTGGAGCTGGAGTTATGGATGGCTGTTAACCACCATGTAGATACTAAGAACCTTGGCAAGAGCAACACGTGCTCTTAACTACTGAGCCATCTCCCCAGCGCCTCTTCCACAGAGAGCATAAACAGGGGCTATATTTGGGTCACACCCATGACTTGCTCACATCTTACATACAGGGTGATGTGATATCTTAGCTATTCAGTTTGAACTGCCCTCCCCCCGCCCTCTGACTTTGTTAGCACTGGCACTGTGCAGTAAAATGTAGTGTGGGCCACACAGGTAATTTTAAATTTTGTAGTAGTCATAGGAAGTAAAATTATTTTCAATAATTTTTAGAAAACAAAATTCAACTGTTATTCCACCTGCAGTCAGTATAAGCACTGACGTTATATTTTTTCATACTTAGTCTAAACTAAGGCACATTTCGGCGCTCAGTATGTGTGGCCTCTGTTTGGAGCAGTGGAGTCCTTTAACTTTGCAACTTAGTAGTATAATTGCTTTGTGTATAACTTCATTACTTTAGGTACAGATTGCCAGAATTGAGTAAAACAAAGTATTCTAAAGTACATATATTTACTTTCTCTTAAAGGCCCTTCCTTCTTCGATGATTATAGTAGCAGTTTATTGCCCCGTGGTAGCTGCTGTTTTCATTGTTCTGAAGATGGTCAACTATCGACTGCACAGGGCACTTGATGCTGGAGAAGTTGTAGATCGGCGCGCGAGTGGATTTCCAGATCAGCGAGGCAAAGCTGAGCAAGGCAACTGTTCAACAAGGAGGAAAGACAGCAACGGTCCAAGGTAAGAGATGACCGTGCCTGCCTTGAGGATGTGACAGTGTGTGTACTCTGTCCAAGGTAAGGAGATCAGGGTGGGCATGGATGCATGCAGCGATAGGTTTGCACTCTTGTCCTGCGCAAGTTGTAATCTCACAGCAGAACAAAGGAACTAGCGTGTTTGGAGGACCAAATCAGTATCCATGGCGTCGGCCTTTAACAGCCTAAGACAGTCATGCCCCTGCATCATGATTACACCAAAGATCTGACACAGGGCAATTTACACATGCAGAAGTCAGGGCACACACCTGTAATCCTAGCAGGTTGATGTGGAGGCTTCTGTATTCCAAGCCACCCTAGTCTTGTGTGCAGACTTGTCGTGCCCCAGCCCGCAGGAAAAATCGAATCAGGGTTCACCTGAAAGAGGGAGTGGGGATTGAAAGTAGGATACAGAGACGCGAGAAAAAATGAATCAAGTCAGGAAATTTCTGATCCAGATTCACTTTAATGCCCTACTAGAAGAATATATAGAGAGCAAGGTCAAAAGAATCTATCCTAATCTCACTCACCCTAGCCCCCAGGCAAGAATACAATAGCCTAAATCGCTCCCTGTAAGAACTTCCTAGTTCTCTAGGTGGTTCCAAGTTGGGACTTCCCTACTTCTTTCAGAGGTAAATAGTCCAAGGATAGCCTGGAACACAAGACCTCGTGAGGCAAAGGTCAGCAGCTCGAAGGTCACAGCATACAGCTTAAGCACAGGATTTCTGACATGGCAGAATTTGGCATGGCTTCCCACACAGACTCAAGAAAATCTTATACTTGATATAAGCTGCATTTTTCACTTAATCTGTTGTAAATATCTTTCAATTATATATTCTTGTAAGTACCCTTCTGTTGCTTAGTTACATTGTAGCATGTTTTCTGGGCTCTACCAACTTTCTGGTTTTGACACCTAATTTATCTATATGGTGAAAAGTTTCTTGAGCTCTTACAAAGTAAAGCACACCACTAACATGAATCTCACAGACAGTTCCTGTGGGCCAGCATGTATGCAAGTTCATTTGGTCCTTAAACTGATCCTATGAGGTAGGTGCTGCCATCCTCTGTGATACACAGCCTGGCCTGGTTAAGACCTGACAACCCAAGTCCTCAAGCAGGAGCCAGCTGCTAGCGGACCCAGCATAACATGAGTGGATTTAGGTTGTGTGTCAGGGCAGTCAGTACCAGTATGTTGTCCATCCAGACTCCTATCTCCCATGCCTTAGTTTATTCCCTTCCTCTCAGCCATAAGGCAGTCACCTCATTCGCTTATTGAGCAAGTGTTTTACTCTTGTAATAATTTTGCTTATATTGGTAATCATAAACTGCCATTACTTTCCTTAGTTACCGCTTGTATATGTAAGCTTATTAAAGTTGGGGACATTGCTTTTCCTGTAGACTGTTTTCAGCTCTTAAATCACTGTTTGGCACTAATAATTATCTCAATACATATTTGAAGTAGTAAAAGCTTTTTTCTATCATGTTTTTAATGACATAAACTGCATTCTGTATAGATGTATTGTCATTTACCTGTTCTGTTTTTTAAGAGAAATTATTTATTTACTTATTATGTGCATGTATGCCTGTGTACCATGTGTCTGCATGGTGTCTTGGAACCTAGAAGGCATCAGAATCTCTGGAACTGAAACTACAGATAGTTGTGGGCTGCCATCTGGGTGCTGGGAACTGAATCCAGGTTCGGTGTGCTCTCACCTGCTGAGCCATCTCTCCAGCCCCCTATTTTTAGTTATGTTAGTATTTCAAAATTAAGTTTTATTATGTCAAAGATGCCTGTGGTGCTCATTTTAAGTTATTATACTTCTAATCTTAATTTATTAGAAGTGTAATTCTTGGAAAGGCTACTGTGGTCTGTGCATTGTAAGCAGCAGAAACTCAAGTCTTCTGTCATGTCATCGCTACTCATCCTCCTGGTATACTGTAATTCCTGTATTACTTAAAACACCTAATAAGTGTACAGGATATGTACAGGGTTATTGTTCGTCCTCTTTCCCTGTGGCCTGGCAAGGCAGCCTTACCAGGGGGAAATGATCAAAAAGCAGGCAACAGAGTCCATGTCAGAGACAGCCCCCACTCCCCTTACTAGGGGACCCATAGGAACCCTGAGCTGCCCATCAGCTATATCTGTGTAGGGAGCCTAGGTCCAGTCCATGTACGGTCCTTGGTTGGTGCTTCAGACCCCACAGGCCCCTCTGGACCCTGGTTAGTTGGCTCTGTTGGTCATTTTGTGGAGCTCTTGTCACCTCTGGGTCCATTTATCCCCCCCCCCCTTTCCACTAGACTCCCTATGCTTCACCCAATGTTTGGCTCTGAGTCTCAGCATCTGTTTCAAAGTGCTGCTGGGTGGGGCCTCTCAGAGGACAGCTCTGCTAGGCTCCTGTCTGCAGGCATAGCAGAGTATCTTAATAGTGTCAGCGGTTGGCCTTCTTTCATGGGATGGGTCTTGGGTTGGACATCCCTTAATCTCTGCTCTATCTGTTCTATCTTTACCCCTGCATGTCATGGAGGCAAGTTTTGGATCAATGTTTTTGTGGGTGGGTTGGAAATCTTCATCTTAAAAGGTAAATAGTGCTTTGCCATTCAGGAGTCTAAACTGTGCTTTACTGTGACGTCCGGTTGCGCTCTGATTGCTGCCGCGGTTGGGCACTTCATCACCATCCTGTGGCCAGTGAGCTTTCTCTTTTTCCATTGCCCTTTTGAGAAGTGTGAAGCTGTCTTTTTGTTGACTAATAGAAATTGTTCATTTTTTTTATACCACTGGTTTATTGCTTATGTAGGATAAGGCATGTTGTTTTTCTTTTCTTAAAATCTCTTAGGATTAACATACTTCTGTTGTTGTTTAAGCATTGGTCTCAAGTCACACAGGTCAGCCTTGAACTACAGCTGACAGTGTCCTTGAACTCTTGCTCCTTTGGCCTCCAACTCAAGCTGTTTGGTGCAGCTATCATACTTTTAAAGATTCATCTGGTTTTGGATTTTGTTGTTACTGGGGATTGAATCCAGGACCTTGGGAGTGCCAGGCAGATGCTCCACTTGCTGAGCTCTGTCTTTAACCCATTCTTGGATCTAATAAAGCCAAATTTACTCTTTTTAGTAATTGATACTTTTGTGTCTTCTAAAAGTATTCCCTGTACAGACATGTGATATTCTTTATTCTTTTTCATCTTTATTATGTTTTTGTATTTGAGTTTTATCTGAAATTATTTTAGTTCATAGTGACATGTAAGGGTTCAGACTTAATAACCAACTCCTTTTGGTGGCAGCAACTGTATTCCCTCTGTTAGAAATGGAATTCCATGCGCAGCTGCCCAGCAGCATGTTCCTGGCTGTCCTTTCTGTTATGCTGATCAGTTGCGTGTGTCCCCTTTTCTTCTCATTAGAGAAACTATGTGCCTCGCTCTCGATAGCCTTGATCACACTCAGGAGTGCCATCTTGGCATTTTTATTGGTATTGCTTTGAAAATATAGATTCTCCTTCAGAGTCTATATTGCTCTATAGTATTAAAGTTTTCTCTATTCAAAATTCTTTTTGGTTTTATTATTTCTCATTTAAAATAAATTTATTAAATTATTTTAGCTTTCTACCTCAGAAGTTTTAAAATTTTACTTTTTTCCCTTTAATGTATCTGTTTTCATTGTTTCCAGAAATTTTACTAAAAACTAAATTTTACTAATTTGTTTTTCTATATGATGGCAGGGTTATTTCTACCTTTTTAGCCCTACTTCTTGTTTAATTGGGTTTTGCTGGCCGTGGCACCTGCTTAAATAGAAATAGAAAGAGTGTACATCTTTGTTTCTTTTTAAAAATATTTTTTAATTAAAATAGAATTACATCACTTCTCACCCTCCCTTTTCTCCTTTCAGCTCCTAGCGAGTACCCACCCTCCAATTCCTCCTATGTCTTCCTCTCAAATTGATACCCTCTTTCTTTGTTATTGTCACATATATATTAGTGTGTGCATGTATGCACAATAAGTAAAAACAGCCTGCTGCGTCAGTTTGTGTTGGTGGTGTGTATAGGGCTTTAGGGCTGATCATTTTGTATGAAGCAAGCGAACCTTGGGGAAGGCTTATTCCTTCTTCCAGCAGTCCTTAGTTGCCGATAGGTCTTTGTATATTGGTGGGTGGGAGGGACCCCATGAAACACCCCTTTCCCTGTTAGCATGTTCATTGATATCGCTGTTGTTCAGGACTTGTTTATGCAGCCGTTTCTAAGGGACCGTTTCACAGCTGTCTTTAGTATTCTGGCTGTCGCAGTCTGTCCGCCCCCTCTTCCTTCATGTTGCCTGCACCGTGTGTGCAAGAGCTGGGATGCAGATGAATCCGCCGAGGATGGGCTCCTCGGTCAGTTAATCTCTGCGTTGTGTGCAGTTGCATTCTTTTGTTACGGTTTCTGTTTCTCTGTAAAGAGAAACTTGTTTGATCAGTGGTGGTAACTCTACTTACCCTGAAGATTTGGAGCTAGCAACCACAGATGAAAGAGAACATGAAATGTTTGTCTTCTGGGTCTAAGTTCTCTCAATATAATCTTTTCTAGGTCCATCCATTAACTTGAGAATTTCACAATTGCATTTTTTGGTATAATTGAATAGTATTCCATTGTTTGCACACGCATTTGTCTTACCCATCCATCAGTTGAAGGTCACTTGGATTGTTCTGTCTCCTGGCTGCTATTGCGATGAGAGCAGCAGCGAACATGGCTGAGCAAGGATCTGTGGAGTACGGTGTCCAGTCCTTTGAGTATATTCAAGGAACTGTGTAGTGGGATCATAGAGTAAATTTATTTTTAGTGTTTTTTGAGAATTCTCCTTCTTTTTAAAACTTGACTGTTGAGATTTCTGCTGTGGGCTTTTGGTTTTCCATTTCCTTTTTTCAGTCTCCCACTTGTGAGTCTCACGTTCTGTTCTAAGGGAAGAAACAATTAGGACTGCATGTAGTTTTTGTCTAGAGTCAGCGCTGTGCTTGGTACCTTAGGGCACTCGGTTTATTGCGTGAGTGAATGACTCCTGGAGCTGCGTGGTTTTTCAGTGTCCTCTCATGCATTCAGAAATACTTAAAAATACGTAGACTCTTTAATGTTTGTATTATATGTTTACAACTTTATAAGGGGACGTCAATGCATTGAATGTAAGGATTTGGATGCTGGTATTCTAGAGACAGACTGCATTTTCTCTTTCTCAGGGCAGTAATGCTTGTTAATACTGGGAAGCAAAGCTCCATTTAATGTATATGAAGCTGGATTTTAGGCTAAGGTTTCTGAGGGAGGTCTACTCAGCCTCGGAACGTTGGTGGGTTTTGTTTCGTTTTGTTTTATTTTTATCTATTCCTATTTTTATAAGCATTGTAATCTAGATTGCAATTGTAAACTTAGTATTCTAAGGGAGTTGGGGTGCTTTTGACCAGGGCGTGAGCACCAGTAGCTGACACGACACTGATGGTGTAAGCCTGGTTTTGGCGTCTCCTCTGTAATTCTTGTTAGACAACTTCAACTTCTCTGCCTTTTCCTATACTTGGTTTGGCTTTTTGTGTTTGTTTTTTTAAACAGGGAAATTAAGACATAAAGGTTGATGTTTCCAGAATTTGGTTTATTGCTTACTGCAGTAAGCTACTTTGCTTCTGGTGGCGCACACCTTTAATCCCAGCACTGGGGAGACAGAGGCAGGCAAATCTCTGAGTTCGAGGCCAGCCTGGTCTACAAAGGAGTCCAGGACAGCCAGGGCTACACAGAAAAACCCTGTCTCAAAAAACAAAGCAAAAAAGAGTTGTAAACTACTGTACTTGACAGGTGTGTTGAGCTCTCCACTGCTAACCCTGGCAAGTCTTACTAATAAGGAAAGCTTTTTGTGTTAAGCTGTCCTTATGGTTGTAGAGAAGAGAGAATGGTAGACATTTTATTAGTGGATTTTTTAAATAAAGGAGGTGGGTTTTCTTTCTTTCTTTCTTTCTTTCTTTCTTTCTTTCTTTCTTTCTTTCTTTCTTTCTTTCTTTCTTTCTTTTTTTCTTCCTTCCTTCCTTTTTAGCTATGTCCTTTCTGTGTATCGTGAATACTTCTCTTCTTACCTCTCTGCGTCCTTCGTTGCCTCTCATCCTGGGCATCTGGTGATTCTAGGAGACGTTTCAGTTTTCACAACTGGGGTGTACTGTTGGCATCAGTTGTAGGGAGGCAAGGACCAGAGATGCTGCCAGCCATTGTGCACAGGCCAGGCCCCTACAGTCGTGAATTACAGAGCCCCAAATGTCGACAGGGATGGAGTAAGAGACTTGCTTTAGGTAATGGTGACCAGAAGAACTTAAGTGTCTGTTGTAGAAGGTCAGTGCAGTTTTCTTAGAAAGAGCGTGTGTGCTTTAAGTTTTGCAGATGGTGTGTTCAAACATTCCTGCATGAAGTGTAGAGCAAATAAAGAACAGAGTCATTTACACACTAACTCCCTATGTCAACAGTTTAGCTTGCTTACCTGGAAACTAGGGTTCACCTCTTCGATTACTGCATTTTTTTTTTAATCTGTAAAACAAGAATTAGTAGTACTTACAAATTTTAGGGAGGATTTCATCAGAAAGTACAAACAAAACAAATACTAGTAAGACTGGGTTATAATTATTTAGATTACAATCAGTTGGATTCCTTTTTATCAGAAAAGGTATATGAAAGTGGACAAGATTGTTTTGCCTCTGAGTAAACAAATGTTGGTCCATACAGTGGACTATTATTTCACCACAAATATAAGTGAAGCGCTGCATACCACAATGTGCTTGACTCTTGAATATGCTGTTAAGGGAAGGAAGCCGTTTCAAGGTGTTTACGTGCTACATTCTTGCGCTGATGTGACATGCCTGGTGGCCACATCTGTAGAGACAGAAAGCAAGTCCCTGTTGGCCTAGTGCAGAAGGATAGCGAAGACAGAGAGGAGCAGCAGATAAAGTGTTTGTTTTCGAAGTGATGGAAGTATTTCAGAATTGAGTAGGAAGATGGTTTCATAAGTTCTGACTACGTAGAACTACTGAATTATACAGTTTAAGCGGGCATATATACATACATACAAGCAAGATGAGGGTTATCTGTCCTCCCTCTGATATTGAGTGTTTTCTTTCTTTGTCGTCACTTTGCCCTGCATCTTTTCATTCTTGTGAGCCAAAAGATTGTCTTGCCTCTGACTGAATAAATAAGCGTCTGCCCATATACTGGACTGTTATTTGGCCTGTGGGTCTGACTGAGAGGATCCATTCTAGTAATGTTCTAGATGTTTCTCATCACAGGTGCAGTGTGGTGATAGCTGGCATATTATATGCTCTTAAGTTTTTGGTGTGGCCTGTATTGCTGGTGTGACTTAATGCTGAACAGCTAACAAAACTGGAGCATATCCCCTCTCCTCACACAGGGTATTGGTGTACTGGATTGGCCATGGACTTGGTAATTATTTTCTAGAACGCTGTATTTATGTAGATGTGTAGCAAGTTAGCAAGTTAGTTCTTAGTGGCCTAACCTCGTTAAGCAAACCAGGAACATTATAGTTCTGAGACCTTTGGTAATAGAAACTAAACCAAACTGCTGCTGTAGGAGATACTTATAAGGCTATGCTTGTAAGTGGATTGCCACAAAGCAGCTCATCGAGACGCATGAGAGGGTTCATGCCTCACAGTAGTAGAGCATCTGCACATGGGGCTGTCTTTAGGTGTGTCAGGATGAAGAGAATAAAGTCACCTCACAACACTGCTCCCCTTCTGGTAGCCAAGTTCTGATCTTTTCTTTCAGTTAACTGCAGCCGCTACTGCTGTGGGGGTGGGGAGTCGGGGGGTGGGGATGACGCCTGGTCTCATTGTATAGCTCTGGCTGGTCTAGAAGTTGATGTGTAAACCAGGTGGTCTTGACTCCCAGAGATAAGCCCACTGCTGCCCTCTTAGTGCTGAGATTACAGTGACAGCTACCATCCTGGCCTCAGTTGATATCTGTAGTAGCTCTAGGCATTAAAGTCGTAGCATCAAGACTACCTCATACATGGGCTGGAGAGATGGCTCAGCAGCTAAGACCACTGGCTGCTCTTCAGGGGACCTGGGTTTGGTTCGCAGCATCTATGTGGCAGCTCACAACCACCTATAACTCCAGTTCCAGGCAATACAGTGTCTGCTTCTAGTCTCTGCAGACACCAGGCACACATACAGTGTACAGACGTACACATAGGTATAGCACTCACACACATAAAATTAAGATTTAAAAAAAGATAAGCAGATCACCAGAAAAATTTGGGATTGCGTTTTTGGTTAAACAGGGGATTGGGTTAGATAGAGGGTGGCAAGGCTCTAAACTAGAACAAGTAAACAATTTTTGATTAAAAAAAGAAAAAAAAAAAGGATTATGAGTTGTTTTAAGTTTGTGTTCCTGAGGAAACATAAAGCTCTTTGAGCCTAATACCTTGCCCTTTGATTTTTCTAAGACCCGTTGTTAGTACATATCATCACTTTTAAAGCTCAACAAACATATCTTTTCTTTCTTTCTTTTTCTTTTTCTTTTTTTTTGGGGGGGGGGGGCAGGGTCTCTACATAGCCTTGTCTGTCCTAGAGCTCACTATGTAGACCAGACTGGCCTCTAATTCACAGTGATCCCTCTGCCTCCAAAGTGCTGGGATCAAAGGCATGTGCCATTGTGCCCAGTAACAAACATTTAGTTCTTTACAGTAATTAGTATCCCAGGTAAGTTCACGTTACTTACTATAGAGCAGAAAACAGTTCACCCAGGAGGAGTCTTCTCTGGTATGTTTGTCTTTGTGTTGTACAATTAGTCAGGCATATCTCTCGGAGACATCAGCTAACATGATATCTGATTACTTTCAATTGGCCTCATCCACTTGCTTTTGGGAAACAAATAGCAATAACTTCTTGCAAGAGAGGTTTTATGGCATGTGCCATCAGTTACTTTCAATAATTAGGCTAGTTTCTCATCGGGTTTTGTGTGGACAGTTTGAGATAGGAGGTTTACGTACCTCCACACAGAGGCGTGAATGTTAAAGGATTCCGACTTTCAGCTTTACAAACCAGTCTTCATTAGTTTATTTTACTCTTTGAAAAACCAGGCTGTCTCTTTAATCTCAGCATTCAGGAGACAGAGGCAAGCAGATTTCTGTGAGTTTGACACCAGCCTGGTCTACATAGTAAGTTCTAAGATAGACAGAGCTATGTAGAGGCCCTGTCACAAAAACAGCAAAAAAGAAAACAAAAACAAACCCCAAAAATCCAGGACCTCTTGGTTTTAAAAAACAAGATAGAACCCCAAACAAAGGAGCTCATCAGGGACAGTTGATGACGGTTGCTCTCTCTTCTCATTTTCCTGCACAGTGATCCTGGTGGAGGGATTGAGATGTCAGAGTTCATTCGAGAGGCCACACCTCCGGTTGGTTGCAGTTCGAGAAATTCGTATGCTGGTCTAGACCCAAGCAACCAGGTAGGAAACACATGCCTCTGTGTTGTGCCCGATGCTCTTCTTCCTGGTGGTGGTGTCGGCCTTTTTCAGACTTAGAGCCATCAGCTCATGGCTCTCTCTTTCTCTGGTGGGTCATTTTTGATGGATGTATACCATTTTTATTCATTATTATTTTTAATTTAATTCTTAGTTTGATTTGTATGGGTGTTTGTACACCATGTATGAACTTGGTACCTGTAAAGATGAGAAGAGGCCATCAGGTCCCCTTTAAACTGGAGTTACAGATGGTTGTGTGCCACCGTGTGGTGCTAGGAATCAAACCCAGGTCCTCTGTGTAAGTGTTGCAGCTCCGCTCTGAGAGCTATCCTGGCAGCCGGGAGCCAAGGAATACCACAGAGTCACACTACACAGCAAACCTCACACAAGAGATTGATTGGGTATGGGGAGGAAACCCAGGAGAGGAGGGTGACTGTCCCCGCCCAGGCAAGAAACAGCAGGGAACTGAACAGAAGTCAGAGTTTTATAGGGTTTCTTGCGGGGTGAGGATGGTGGAACTTCAAAGCCTGGCCTTGGGGTAAGCTCGGGGATTGGGGGGATTCTTTGGCAAACGCAGGCAGAAGTTGGTGGGATTCTGTTTCTTGGCCCTGGGCTTGGCCTAGGGGTCAAGTCAGGGTCAGGGTGTTCTTTCCCTGGCCCTTTTACCCTAACTCTGGAAGAGCAGAGGCCCCTCCTGAGCCATCCCTCCAGCCACTAGTTGTTATTTCTCACTAACTTTTCGCATTGCTAATATATATTTGCTGAGTGTGTGCCATGTACTCTGCCTACGCCTACTTTTGATCAAGCAGCTGTAAATGTCCTAGGGAACCTAGCTCGCCTGTCCATCCTCCTTACCTTTCCTAGTCCATGTTGCATGGTTAAAAAATAAAAATAACACACCCCAAATCTCAGTGTTGGAAGTGCTGACGGCAACACTGGACGTGGACTATAAACCTGCCTCTGACAGTTGTAGTATATTTCTGTGGCATTTCCTTAGACAAGTCTGTGGCCTGTTGTATGTCTGACCTGAGCCCTGCTCCTCCACTCTCTCACTGCTCTTGAATTTGAGTGTGCTGCCGCAGGCCAGATCCCAAGCACTTCTTTGTCTCCTGTGCTCTCAGCAGCTCACTGCAGTGAGGGAAACTTTGAGAGGAACGTTCATACCCAGACTTGATGTCATTGTGGAGTTCCATGGTTACTGTGTCAGTCCTCCCATTGTGAAGAGGGAACAGCTGATTGCCACCAGCGTCTAGCAGAGCACTCACTGCTACGTCTCAGTCCCGATTCCTGTTGTCACATTCCTAGCTTGTGGGTTGAGAATGCTCGCCTCTCCTAATGGCTGAAATCCCAGAGAGACTTGGTTCTTGATCTCATCCTACTTAAACTCCTCTCGGTACCACCCCAACTCCCCAGAGACTGCAGACCTCACGGTGCTGGCCCTTTGCAGACAGAGCACTTAGATTGATTGCAGCTTCGTTTCTGATGTATTATGCGTGGCCAGTTACAAACCTCCAGAGAACACTTTGTTCTCGAGCTCTGTAGCATGCTGCCTGTGCACAGCTAGCTGACAGTCTGTGTTGCTAGTTACCTTTATGTGTATAGATGATTAAGCTTTACGGATAAGACTTGAACTCAACCCCTCACTTAACAGTAGCCAGCTGGTTCTCTGGACACTCCCTTATAGCATTCACATAGTTTCATAGCACTGGTAGCCGGACTCTCAGAACACTATTGTGGAAATACCACAGCCTGTGAACCAGACTCTCGAGCAGGGTCCTTTTCCTAATATATGTTCATAGATTTGCTCCAAGGTTAAGTGAGTTTTTAGTAATAGTTTTATTGTGAAATCGTGGTGCTATAGAACAAAGAAGGTGTTAAGTTAAGATTAAGCTCTCTCCATCCCCCATGGAATGGGGAAATTTGGGATACAAAATAAAATCCAGACAAAAAGGCCATGTTTCTGTTGTACTTGAAAGTCTCAGGTTGCACAATGTCTGTTTGCACTAAGGCTGTGCCTCCCAGCTCCTCGATCTTTCGGTTGCCTTCACGCTTTCCTCAGTTTGTCTTCATAGAATGACCAACTGAATCCTCAGTTCCAGCAGGCGTTTGTGTTCCTGGCTAGCCCTGGCAGGCGACAGCAGCTTAGCCCTGGCAGTCACCCTACATTTCTATTAGTTCTTGGAAAGCCAGGCGTTGTTGTTGTTATTATTATTGTTGTTGTTGTTGTTGTTGTTGTTGTTATTATTATTATTATTAATTTTTCAGAAGGTCAAATCAAAGGACATGGCAGGAACTAGCCACCTTTGGATATCTGCCCTCAATGTCATTTCAGTTGATTTGTCTCTACTTGTTTTATAGGATACAGTTAAAGCATGCGTGCATCTAAACACATGCCATAGACAACCATGCTTTTCTTAAGTAGCAATTCTTTCATTGAAATGGGGGAATATTTTAAGGTGATTTTTATCATTGGTGTTTTATACCGCTCATAATGTACTGTTTTTGTCATAATTATTTTTACCTTTTAGAGACGCTAAAGTGAAGAGGGTGACTTAGGGCGTGTGCATATTCACAGATGCAGCTGATAGATACGGACATGCTTCTCCTGTTTGTGGCATAACTCTCACACACGCTGTCATGGCTGTACGATGACGGTCTTCTATGCCCAGTGGTGCCGTGCCGTCCCTCTGGCTCCGTCTAACCTGCTCCTTCCTGTCCTTGCCGCCTTCCTCTTGATAGGTTCCCCTCAGTCCCTCTTGTCCCTGCCCCTCCTTCTGTTAGTCCCTTCCGTTCTTTCAAATAATTTGGTACTTGTAAACATTCAAGGTAAATATTTGGTCTATGATAGTGACTTGGTTGTACCATCAGAGACTGTGACTAGAGTAACCATTGTCATGTGATCTGTTACTGAGGAACTAAGTACAAAATCCTTTCACAGAGTCACAGTTGCCATCAAAATGGCTCAGAAAGGGGGCTAGCTTCAGAGGAAGTGTAGTTAATTGCAGGGAGATTGAAAGGCAAGGCTCTGTGTAGGATGTGGCCTTGCCTGACATCCACAATCCTTGCTTACCATAGGGAAGAAACACAAAACTGTTTGTATAAACCATTTAAATAAAAAACTTCACTTCTCCTAAGTGTAGGAGATACTACCATTTTTTCTTATTTTTTCTTTTCACTTTTAAAAAATTTAACAAATAAGGGTTAAAGAAGAAAATAAAATCTTTCATATTGTCATATATAATAAGAACTCTTTGTTGGTTGTGTCAAAATGTCAGTGTCATGAACTCTTCTGCAGTGACATTTCCGTAGTTTATATTAGTAGTTATCTGTTGTATACAGTTATATTTCTTTGGTTTTAGAGAGGGGCTTGATAGAGAAAAGCTTTAAGAATCCGTATCTGTGGTCCCCGCCAAGACCTCTTCTCAGTAGACAGAGCTGCTCACTTTAGAGTGATTTAGAGAAGTGGGGTTGGTGTTGGCTGTGTGATAGTCTGGGGTGACTTGTCTGCCTGGCACTGTCTGCCTTCTCCAGGCTTGTCCATGAGGCCCTGGGGGTGAGCACAGAAGCTACAGTTGTGATGCTGGGGCTGGGGAGCGGGTAGGCAGAACCCTCTCCAGGCACAGAACGGTCTCTGTCTGGACCTTCAGAGGCCTTCCCCTTACATCCAGCCATCAGAACTACATCCTGTAGCCCCTCTAGATGGGACCAAGGTCCACTTCCTGTATGGCACAACATCTAGGAAACATTTGAGGATTGTTAGCAAATAACTAAAACGCATATCCAAACAGTTTAAATTCCCAGAAGGGTATTCATGCAGTGGCGTTTGTATTTGCTTGTTTAAAAGTTTGATCTAGGAAGTTGCTATGTGTTTGTATTTCAGTAGACAAATAATATTTTCCCTATAACTTGCTTAGCTGTTTGGTAGGCATCTTAAGAATGGAACTTTGTTTTGCCGTAAAAAAAATTTTTTTAGTGGCTTATTTATTAGTATTATATATTTTATAATTTTGGAAACAGGTTCTCACTGTAAAGCCAGGCTGGCCTCAAACTTGAAATCTTCCCACCTCAGCCTCCCATGAGCTAGAATCGGGCTGCAAACACTGTGCCTTGCAACTGTTTCCTCTCGGGGGCAGTACAGTGCCTGGTGGTGTATTTAAAGCAGATGTTAAGATGTCTTGAAATAATCAAGCTTAACAAACAGCGTCAAAATATTACAAAATAGTGTGTGTACATGTATGTGTTGTGAGCATGTGCATGTGTGTGCGCATTTGGTGTGTGTGTGTGTGTGTGTGTGTTTGAGCGTGCATGTGCATGCAAGTTGCTGACCAATGAGTTCTAGAGATCTGCCTTTCTCCACCCACCTAGTGATGGGCTTGCAGATGAGTTTTACGTGGGTGCTGAGGGTCAAAGCCAAGACCTCCTGCTTGCACAGCAGGCATTCTGCCGACAGTGTTCTCTCAGCCCTGTAAAGCCTGGCTTTTATTGGTATCACGGAGTCTACTAGTTTCACCTGTGTTTGTATGCTTCCTGTTCTTTCCTTTTTCACTGACAGATTACTTACACATCATAGCAGACATCTCCAGTCTAGCTCTGAGGCCGCAGTTAGTGGCCTCCAGGTTAGCTAACCCGTCTTGCTCTGCCACACTCATCTTCCAAGCTTGTTTCTTGGATGCCACAGCTACAGTGACTCAGCGAAAGGGAGAGTTGGAGTAAAATAAGTATTGTGTGATTTAAGTTTTATTTACAATGCTGAATGTGCAAAACTGTCTCTTTGAATCCATTGATACAGACGTATTGGAAGAGCTGCTGCAGCTTGCTGGCTTAATTGACCGAATCATGCTTTATTTTGTTTTCTTGCTGTGTTTGTGGAATGTGTGGTATTTGTTTGTTTATAGGGTGTGTAAATAATGTGTGTAACATTTCGGAAAATGGTAGGCCATCCTGAATATGAACACTAAAGGCTTATCAGTTACAATTACAGTTTGTGCTAAGAATTTATTTTTGTGATGTCTAGATTCTTATTATTTTTATTTTATTATTTTTAAATGTTCTAGCCAGCAATAAAAAGTTCATGTCTTAGATCTAGTAAGAACTTATGTTATTCTCAGTGTTGTGTTAGTGTATCTTATCCCCTCCAACTTTGCTGTTGTTCTAAGAAGTCTTAAGTTTATTTCCCACAGACTCAATGTATGGCTTTGCTTTGCTTTATAACACAAACATGCTGGGATGTAATGTAAAAAGTGATAATAGCTACATGGTGCAATTTGCTTTGCCCCCAGGACTCGGTCAGTCCTGAGCATGCAGAGGGCTCAGTAGCATATGCTGCAGCAGACAGCTGTGTGCCCAACATGTGTTTGTAAACAGTGATGAAAGCGGCCGATCGAACGCTAGTGGCTGACAGACAGCACACCCCTGAGAAGACACTTTTGATAGTCTTGATGCTGCGGGTTGGTGGCATCTTTGGCTGGTGTGTTAATTAGCTTTATTTCCTTCTTGTCTTGCTTTCAGATTGGATCTGGATCTTCTCGACTTGGAACAGCAGCAACTATTAAAGGTAGACATGGCCTAACTGCACAGTGACTGGCCCTCCATCCCTCCCTCACTGTAATAAGGACAGCATTATAATATACTAAGAATTCCTTAAACATGATCTTACTAAGTTGCCTGACTGAAATATGTTATCCTTTCATTAGCTAAGAATCACTGAAATATTTGAACATTGTTTATAAGTTTAAGCTATAGAAACCTTTTGACAGAAGGGAATGTGCTTTCTTAAGTGTGGGTACAGCTTGTATGAAAAATTAATTTTCTGTGAATTTTTAAATGTGAGCATAATTGAAACTTTAAAGGAGAAAGGTTTTTTTCTATTTCTGTACATTTATCTAGACAAATTCAAAATTTTGCCCTGTGATGTTGTAGTTTCTAATCTTCCTGGGGAAGGAAATTTCCCTCACTTCAGGTTTGTTATAAAATAATTGGCGTTCCTTTTTAGAACTTGTTTTTAAAGAAACTAGCCCAAGCTCTGCCATGCTGCTGGTGATACTGCTGCCTCACACTCTCCTGGGGTCCATTGTACTCAGTTCAGCCCCACCCCCCATGTCCCACCCCCTACATAGCTCCTGGTACGCAGGAACTGCCAGAGTTGGTAGAGCTCCCCCACTCTGTGTCCCTTCTTTGCTGTGTCTTTACTAGAGTGTCAAGTCCTCACGTGTTTGTCTACATTGTAGGAGATACGGACACTGCTAAGACTTCTGATGATATAAGTTTAAGTCTGGGCCAGAGCTCTAGTCTTTGTAAAGAAGGAAGTGAAGAGCAAGGTAAGGAGTGCTTGGCAGTGATGTGATATCTTGTAGTATGTGGCGGTGTGAGGAATGCCTTTCTCACACTGAACAGAAGTGTTTGTCTGCTTGCTTGTTTGTTTATATAGTTTCCTACACAGTCTGTTGCTTTATAGCCCTGGCTGATCTGTAACTCACTATGTAGCTCAGACTGACCTCAAAATCGTAGGTGATCCTTCTGCCTCTGCCTCCTAAGTGCTAGGATTACAGGCATCAGCGACCAATGCCTGGCACTAATATGGTCAGTTTTTAGGAAGCCAGATAATTCACTACCATAGTCGTGATGCAGCATTTTAAGTACTTTTACCGTACTGAGTTACGTTAGACTAAGCAGAGAAAGAAATCTTATGAACAGGTGCCCAGGGTGTGAGATAGCAGCTGCCCTTAGCTTGATGGTTCACCCAGTCCCCTTTCTTTCTCTCTTTCTTTCTTTCTTTCTTTCTTTCTTTCTTCCTTCCTTCCTTCCTTTTTTCCTTTCTTCCTTCTCCTCCTCTTTTTGAGAAAAGTGCGTTCTCAATATGCAGCATTTTCTGGCCTGGAACTTCCTATGTAGATCAAAGTTGCCTTAACTCATAGAAAGCCACCTAACTTGGGCTCCTGAGTGCTGGGATTAAAGGCATGCACCTTTCTTCCAATTTCACCATGCCAAACTTCATTTCTTATAGGCATAGTCTGTTGCTGGTACTTGGAAATTTACTACGGTAGCTCTCTAGTCTTTCGGATTGGAATACCTTATCTTTGAGGATACCCCCCCCCCCCAAGACCTCTATATGGTATGGGTATCTTTTCTTTACCCATTTCTATAATCTGTACCATCATAGTGTCTGGACAATGAGGTCATAGTCTTAGTTGGCTGAGCCTGTGTGCATCTAGGAGTCACATAGCTCATTATCTTACAGGGCATCCAAAAGCATGAGCAAGAGGTTTTCTTTGTTTTTTATGATGATCTGGCAGGTTGGGATTTACACACACGTAACTCCTCCCTTGTGCCAAGTACAGAGTAGCATAGATGATGATGTCTGAGTCACTTGGCACAGACTGTTGTCTAGGTTAGGGGTCCTAGGTAGTTTTGCAGGACATATGGTCCCTCGGTGCCCAGCGTTGTGGTCATGGAGGGGAAGGATCCCTACACTATTTATCTCTAAGTGGGTAGACATGGTTGTACCACACTGGCACCTCCTTTACAGATGTGGCCAGGCTTTGTTCCACGATCCTTGGCTTGTCTCAGCCTCTGGGTTCTCTTCATATGCACTTACTCAGTTGTCATTTCAAGTATTTGAAGTCAACACTATTGCTGTTTTTACTTTACAGATGAACACATTGTGACTTAAAGAGGAGGCACAGGAAACGTACCCATAATCATAGCTAAATTCAGACTACTATACGACTTTAAAATCTTTAAAAAAAAAAAAAAAACTTAGAGAGAGAGTGTGTGTGCACGTGCGCACAAACTGAACTCAGGTCCTCTGCAAGACATATTCTAATTATGTGCACAGCACTGTTTTAAATATTGGAAGTTAATCAGTGAACAGACAGTTTGCGCCCTCCTATGGCTTTCATCTTCTCAGTATGGAGTTGTATTACTGTAAATTGGTTATAAGAGTAAACAGAGATGGAGAATAGGAAGTAATGGGGTCCAGACATTATGATGGAACACTATATATATATAAAAATGTAGGCGTGCTCTGTCTACATTACACCTGCACTCCAGAAGAGGGCATCAGGCTCCTTTAGAGATGGTTGTGAGCCACCATGTGGTTGCTGGGACCTGAACTCGGGACCTCTGGAAGAGCAGCCAGTACTCTTAGCCTCTGAGCCATCTCTCCAGCCCCCGGGAAATAGTAATCTTAAATAGAATGGTTTGGGGGCTTTTTTGTTTTTGTTTTTCCTACAGCAAAGCCTATAGAAAGAAAAAGTGTGGGAAGGAGCCCTTCTCTGCAAGGGGCATACCTGTAAGCTTTGAAAAACAACATGGCTGCTGTAGGAAGTGTGTAGGTGGGAAGGCTGTATAAAGTCTCAGAGGCCGTTTTTAAAGATATTTGTTTTAGTTCCTAAGAAGGTGAACTGCCACCATGGCTGTGACTTTGAGACTCTATCAAAGGGGGTAGATGCTGAAGTTCAGAGGTCATTTAGAGAGGATCATCATAAGCATCAGGGTTAAGAAGTGGGTTGGTTCTACCACCCTCCCTCCCTCCCTCCCTCCCTCCCTCCCTCCCTCTGTTTGTGTGTGTGTGTTGGTGGATTTTAGTAGTATTATATAAGATTTTATAGTACCCGTGGATGATTCTCAGACTATTATGGGTTAGACAGCAGGGGCGATAATGAAATGTCCTCAGCTGAAGGGAGTGTTCTAAATTCAAAGGTAGGAGAGCATGGAGGGTAGGGTGGGAATTCAGCTTGGGGCATATTTACTATGTGATTCTTCAGGACCTGAAGCAGCAGGGGCAGAGAAGTCAGGCCAGATGTCTGGGTTAGACATCTAGGAGTTGTCAGTGTGTGGATACCCACCAACTAACCAACAGGTCAATGTGGGGTTAGAGCTGGGCATAGTGGCTCATACCTGTAATTTTGGAGGGTGAGACAGGAGAACTGCCAAGAATTCAAGGCCAACCTTCAGTAGCAGAGTGAGTTCCAAGCCAGCCTCCATTATAGAGAGAGACACTTTCTTGATTGATTAATTGATTGATTGATAGACAGACAGCAGACAGATGGAGATACAAAACAAACAACGCAGATGCACACGCTGAGCTGGTTCTTCCAAGATTGGTATGCTAACAGTTTGTAAGGTTAGCTGCCACTGGCATAGGGTTTGCATGGTCCTGGCTGTGGTTTGTCACCACCTAGTGGCAGTTCTTTGAGCTGCTGAAACTGTTTAGGCCTGGCTTGGATTCAGGTTCTTTTTTGGGCAGCATTTGGTTGATAAGTCGATACTAGATTCCAGATTATTAGTGGAACCGAGAATGTGGAGTGCACCCTGATCCTTCACTTCCGAGGAGGAGATTTTGCCGATTTGCCTGCTTTGTCCCACTCGTTTCCTCCCTGTCCAGGATCAGAATTATAGCTCACCCCATCACATACAGAGGATGGAGACAGTGGTCCCATATGTTTCTGAATGTTTATTTTGGTGTCAGGAAATTGGAGAGATCTACAAAGAGGAAGAGAAGGTAGGGAACGGAAAACTCTCAGGGCTTAGCCCTGAGCCGGGAGCCTTGAAGACATTCAGACTGAACAGAAGCAGCTGGTGAGTCAGAAGGAGCCCTGAGCCTGCTACATGCAGCATGACAGAGAAAGGCTTATCTCTTTGTCAGTGCCACGGCTGCATCAGGGACTTGAGGGTGTCCCTTGGCCATACATACAACAGTGACAGCACTGCCTACCAATGTGGTAGCACTAGAGCCTTTTGAAGGGGGATATGACTGGGTGCTTACCCGACACGTGTGTGTTTAAGGCCACCGGTTCAGTCTCCAGTACCACACAGCAAAACACAAACAAACGTCCTCAAGGAACTGTTAAGGAGAATTAGAGGAGGAGGAAAATAACACCTGTGGCTATCAACTACTCTTTAAATACATTCTTGCAAAGGACACAGCAAAGAAGTGAATGATAAGGGAGGGAGGATAGATTTTAAGAGAAATAATAGCATGTTTGTATCATTAGTAGAGACTGTCCAAGAGAGAAGCCCAGAGCATGCTTTTGGTTTGTATATAAGTGTGGGCTGTCAGTTTAGGAAAACACCTCAGTGTGAGTTGTAAAGTTATTCATACTTTTGCCACAAGAACATTCTGTGTGTGTGTGTGTGTGTGTGTGTGTGTGTGTGTGTGTGTAACTTTGTGTCCTGTTATTTTTCATTATAATATAGCATTCATACCATGAAACCCTCCCTTCTAGCTTAAGTTCTCTCCCTTCACCTTTCCATGGTTCTGGGGATCCAGTTCAGGCAAACCTTTTCCCAGGAAGCCCCAGACTTAGGACTTTCTGAAATATATAATGTGTGTGGTAAGTTCATTCTTCCTTTAGTCTTAGGAGGAGTGTCTGCTTTTACATTGAGAGACAAGTGAGCAGGATCTGCATTATAATTTGTCTGTATAGTTTTTCTTTTTGTTGGTTTTGTGTTTATAGCCCAAGTTGGTCTTAAACTCATGATCCTGCTACCTCAGTCCCCGAAGTGCTTTGGATATGTCATCATGTCCAAACTAATCTTTTTTTTTTTTTTTTTTTTTTTTATGGCGCTAACATCAGGTTCAGGCATCCTTTTCTGTCAAAATGTGTATTTTAAAAATCAGCTTTTGTGTAAGTAGATGGACTTTTTCATATTCATAATTCTATTTATGAAGTATATGCTAATTTAAGTCAGTAGTGCCTCTCTTAAGTGGAAGACTAAGGAATGCTCTTGTAATACAGAGCAAGATGTGTTTTTTCATGAGGTGTCTTGTAATTGTTTCATCAGTGATGAAGGAAGATGCAGGATTTTAGCCTGTATTTATTACTTTTTGTTGTTGATACCTTAACAGAGTCTCATGGTAGAAATAAAACATACTGCACATAATTTTGGTGGGGTTTTTTTTTTTGTTATATTTTTGTTCTTTCATACATCCATACAGTGTGTTCTGATCACATTCTCACTCTCCCACAATTCTTTCCAGATCCATCCCCTGCCCTTATGACCTCATCCCAGCTTTGAGTCTTCATTTAAACATATCTGTGTATATGTACATATGTACGTACATACATACATGCAGTCATCCCCTATCCCATTTGTGCTGTCCCTGTGATCACAGATGGGTCCATTTGATTGAGTACCTTCCTAGGGCACCCCCTAAACTGATTCTTCCTCCCCCATATATGACCACATGTCACATCTCAGAAGTGGGGACCTGTGAGCTTCTGTCGTTTTGTGACTGTCACAAACCGTGAGCTACCTTGCATCATTAAGTCATATCTTGTTTGAGCACTGATCAGCACTTTGGTTTTGTTGTTTGTTTCTTCCTACTCTAGGTTTTAACATTTTAAAAAATTTATGTATTATTTGAATATGTGTTTGTGTAGTGTAGACATGCATGTACTGTGATGGGCATGTGGAAGTCAGAGGACAGGTGTGTGCTGTTAGGCTGTCCTTCCATCTCTACATGGGTTCCTTGCATCACACTTAGGTGACCAGGCTTATGCACCAAGCACTTTGCCCACTACATGACTTTAGAGACCCCATTCTAGGTTTCTGTTTATTTTTAAAATAATCTTAAGCCAGGCGTGGTGGTGCACACCTTTAATCCCAGCACTTGGGAGGCAGAAGCAGGTGGATCACTGAGTTCAAGGCCAGTCTGATCTACAAAGTGAGTACAGAACAGCCAAGGCTACAGAGAGAAACCCTGTCTCGAAAAAACAAAAAAAGAAGCTTGTGCATATAAAATAAAGTAAATCGTAAAATAATCCTATTAGTTTTTCAAAAGAATTAAAGTATTTTCTTAGGCATAATAATGACAGATGCTATTAATTTTGATTATATATGTACATACATAAAATTATATATGTGTATTCCTGCATGCTGCTTAGTGAGGTTGGTCACACATCTTTTAGATGAAGAAACAAAGGCTCAGAATGGTAACCCAAGGCTACTTATTTGTAAGTTAGAAATAGACCTTGCAGCAGGTTATGGTGGGGCACACCTGAAATTGAAGTGCAAGGCTAGCCTGGGTTAAATAGTGAGACCCTGTTCCAAAAGAGAGGGAGAGAAGGAAGAGGGAAGAAAACACAAACACACACACACACACACACACACACACACACACACACACACACACACAGAGACAGACAGACAGACAGACAGACAGACACACACCCACAACAGAAGCCTTTTGAAGAACCCAAAAGATTTGAAAGTTGAGTTCATCCGTCAGTTAGAATGGTTTCTTTGTGCAGCTCTCTGGGATGACTGGCCGGCTTGTTGGGTGAACTGCTTGAGGATTGCTTATACTTGATTTACTACTGTATGCTATGAATTCTTTCCTTTGTTAGACAGCACAGAAGCTGATCATGCATCTATATTAACATTTTCAAATGTATTTAAACAGATTTGGGTGACTGACCGCAAGCTCTTCCGCCTGGTCTCCAATGACTCCTTCATTTCTATTCAGCCATCGTTGTCCTCTTGTGGACAGGACTTACCGAGGGACGTCAGTGACAAAGTGAGCCTGCCAAGTCATAGCCAGCACCACCATGTTGATCAGTCACTGTCCAGCGCCTGTGACACGGAAGTGGCTTCTCTCGTACCTCTCCATTCACACTCATACAGGAAGGAACACCGGCCACGAGGAGTGCCACGGACTTCCAGCTCCGCCGTGGCGTTTCCTGACTCGTCACTGAATGACTTTCCTCTTTACCAGCAGAGACGGGGCTTAGACCCAGTTAGTGAGTTAGACTTGTCCAAGCCCTCCTCAGGACCCAGAGAGTCCTTAGTGGAAAAGCCTTGCCCACCTGCGGAATTTCAGCCTGCTGGGGATCTGAAAAAAAGTAATTCCCAACCACCCACAAAGTGTGGGAGGAGCAGGGCACTGAATGCTGAAAAAAGCGTGGACAGCCTGAGGAGCCTGAGCACACGGAGCAGTGGGTCCACGGAGAGCTACTGCAGCGGGACCGACAGGGACACCAACAGCACTCTGAGCAGCTATAAAAGCGAGCAGACCAGCTCCACTCACATTGAGAGCATCTTGTCTGAGCATGAGGAATCTCCTAAAGTGGGAAAGAAGAGCACCCGGAAGAAAGAGTGCTGTGCTGACTCAGCAGAGGAGAGGCGCCATGGTGCTGGTGACCAGAGGACTAGCAGTGACAAGGCTGCCCCAGAGGAGAGTGCACCTGTTGGGCCTCCTGAGGCCCCAGATGCTCAGGCATCTGAGGAAATGGGTGACCATGTAGCTCCCAGTAGCTCTGCATCAGAAGATGCCAATAAAAACCCCCACGCAAATGAGTTTACTGTCCCTGGGGACAGGCCTCCTGAGCAAAGTGAAGAGAGCAAAGAGGAGCAGAGTGAGAAGCCCAGCCTTTCCACAGACTCCAAAGTTTGTAAAGACGATGGTGGGAGGCAGAAGGAAGGAGACGTCCGACCCAAGTCCTCCAGCTTAATCCACCGGACGACATCTACCCACAAGCCAGGCAGGAGGCGCACCGGGAAGAAACGGGCCAGCAGTTTTGACTCCAGTCGCCACAGAGACTACGTTTCCTTTCGAGGAGTCTCTGGAACCAAGCCACACAGCGCTGTGTTTTGTCACGACGAGGACTCTAGTGATCAAAGCGACTTGAGCAGGGCACCGAGTGTTCATTCTGCCCAGCAGCTCAGCAGTGACAGCTCTTCCAGCGCTGCTTCTCATTCGTGCCAGTCTCCCGAGGGCAGATACAGCGCCCTCAAGACCAAACACGGCCGCAAGGACCGGGGCACAGACTCAGACCACACGCACAGAGCTCATGCAGGCCCCGAGGGAACTGCCAAAAAGAGGGCCACTCGAAGGACTTCCAGCACAAGCAGTGCCAAGACTCGGGCTCGGGTGCTGAGCTTGGATAGTGGCACTGTGGCCTGTTTGAATGACTCAAACAGGCTGCTGGCCCCGGAAACAATGAAGCCCTTAACCACTTCCAAGTCAGACCTTGAGGCCAAAGAGGGAGAGGTGCTGGATGAGCTGTCTCTCCTGGGCCGCGCTTCCCAGTTAGAGACAGTCACTCGCTCTAGGAATAGTTTGCCAAGCCAGGTTGCATTTCCTGAAGGGGAAGAGCAAGATGCAAGCACTGGAGGTAAGTAGGGCCAGGATTGCTGCAGGTAGACACTGCTGCTCCTGCTAGTTGACAGAGTCCTAGGAAAGGGCGCGGTTTTCAGTGAGGATATGGAGGTCTGATGGCCCAGCAGTGAGGATACGGAGGTCTCATGGCCCAGCAGTGAGGATATGGAGGTCTGATGGCCCAGCAGTGAGGATACGGAGGTCTGATGGCCCAGCAGTGAGGATATGGAGGTCTGAGGGCCCAGCAGTGAGGATATGGAGGTCTGAGGGCCCAGTAGTGAGGATATGGAGGTCTGATGGCCCAGAGGTGAGGATATGGAGGTCTGATGGCCCAGCAGTGAGGATATGGAGGTCTGAGGGCCCAGTAGTGAGGATATGGAGGTCTGAGGGCCCAGCAGTGAGGATATGGAGGTCTGATGGCCCAGAGGTGAGGATATGGAGGTCTGATGGCCCAGCAGTGAGGATATGGAGGTCTGAGGGCCCAGCAGTGAGGATATGGAGGTCTGATGGCCCAGCAGTGAGGATATGGAGGTCTGAGGGCCCAGCAGTGAGGATATGGAGGTCTGATGGCCCAGCAGTGAGGATATGGAGGTCTGATGGCCCAGCAGTGAGGATATGGAGGTCTGAGGGCCCAGAGGTGAGGATATGGAGGTCTGATGGCCCAGCAGTGAGGATATGGAGGTCTGAGGGCCCAGAGGTGAGGATATGGTGGTCTGAGGGCCCAGCAGTGAGGATATGGAGGTCTGAGGGCCCAGAGGTGAGGATATGGAGGTCTGAGGGCCCAGCGGTGAGGATATGGAGGTCTGATGGCCCAGCAGTGAGGATACGGAGGTCTGATGGCCCAGCAGTGAGGATATGGAGGTCTGATGGCCCAGCAGTGAGGATATGGAGGCTGATGGCCCAGCAGTGAGGATATGGAGGTCTGATGGCCCAGAGGTGAGGATATGGTGGTCTGAGGGCCCAGCAGTGAGGATATGGAGGTCTGAGGGCCCAGCAGTGAGGATATGGAGGTCTGATGGCCCAGAGGTGAGGATATGGAGGTCTGAGGACCCAGCAGTGAGGATATGGAGGTCTGAGGGCCCAGCAGTGAGGATATGGAGGTCTGATGGCCCAGCAGTGAGGATATGGAGGTCTGAGGGCCCAGCAGTGAGGATATGGAGGTCTGAGGGCCCAGCAGTGAGGATATGGAGGTCTCATGGCCAGCAGTGAGGATATGGAGGTCTGAGGACCCAGCAGTGAGGATATGGAGGTCTGAGGGCCCAGCAGTGAGGATATGGAGGTCTGATGGCCCAGCAGTGAGGATATGAAGGTCTGATGGCCCAGCAGTGAGGATATGGAGGTCTGATGGCCCAGCAGTGAGGATATGGAGGTCTGAGGACCCAGCAGTGAGGATATGGAGGTCTGAGGGCCCAGCAGTGAGGATATGGAGGTCTGATGGCCCAGCAGTGAGGATATGGAGGTCTGATGGCCCAGCAGTGAGGATATGGAGGTCTCATGGCCAGCAGTGAGGATATGGAGGTCTCATGGCCCAGCAGTGAGGATATGGTGGTCTCATGGCCAGCAGTGAGGATATGGAGGTCTGAGGGCCCAGCAGTGAGGATATGGAGGTCTGAGGGCCCAGCAGTGAGGATATGGAGGTCTGATGGCCCAGCAGTGAGGATATGGAGGTCTCATGGCCCAGCAGTGAGGATATGGTGGTCTCATGGCCAGCAGTGAGGATATGGAGGTCTGAGGGCCCAGCAGTGAGGATATGGAGGTCTGATGGCCCAGCAGTGAGGATATGGAGGTCTCATGGCCCAGCAGTGAGGATATGGTGGTCTCATGGCCAGCAGTGAGGATATGGAGGTCTGAGGGCCCAGCAGTGAGGATATGGAGGTCTGAGGGCCCAGCAGTGAGGATATGGAGGCTGATGGCCCAGCAGTGAGGATATGGAGGTCTCATGGCCCAGCTCTCTATGGGACACATCCGTTTATTAGTGCTTGCCTTCGTTTCCTAAGCTAGTTTTTCCAGTAGTAGCCCATTTAGTTCTCATCCTTTGTACAATAGCAACAGTACTGCAGGTATATTAGGCGACAACCCACTTACAGCCATGACTTCCATGCTGTGCTGCGGAGCTTCCAGAGGCAGAACCTCACCCTGTCACATGAGATTCTTCCAAATGCTGCTATAGTCCTGGTGGTGTACTTTTATAGACAACCCTTTTTCTGTTTCTGTGCTTTTCTCTTAATTCAAGTTTTAGATACTAAGGGAAAAAAAAATACTTTCCTACAATAGTACATTGTCCTTAAAGTTAATTAAGTCGAAGTTTATAACTCATATTAATTAGCATTTTATTATGTGATTATTTGTTTTTTAATTTTTGAGACAGAATCTTGGTGTGTAGCCCTGGCTGGCCTGGAACCCACTATGTAAACCAGGCTGGCCTCAAACTCACAAAGATCTGACAGCCTCTGCCTCCTGAGTGCTAGGATTAAAGTAGTGCATCATCACGGTCAGCTAGATTACATTTTTAATCTGTTAATAGATGCATGGTGTCTCTGGTGTGGTGATGCTGCTTGGGTAAAGCAGTAACTTACTGATTTCAGGCTTTGGGGGAATTGTACGAAGTTGGATAGGTGATGTTATTTGTATCAGTGTGTATTGACCTTTTTTTTCAGAGGTGTTTTTTCCTGTTTTCCTCCTACCCAAGTGGATTATTGCCTGTTTTGCTAATTATGAAGTCTCTTCTAGGTAGAGTGAGAATGAGGCCTCCTGTTGTTAGCACACATGTGTCTTTAAAGGTCATGGTCATTTGCTGTGATAATGTTCTGTTTATGCAAGCATTTTCAAACATTTCTACACTTAACCTCAAAGAATTCTAGACTCTAGATATAGAGTATTTTAAAGGTCATATTGTGGAAATGTTCTTGTTTTTCTTTCAGTTTCTGGTAAGGTTCTAACAAAAATTGACTTTAATGGGAATGTAAAAAAATTATTTTTAGTAGTGAAGGAGCTATCAGAGTAGTCCTCTAACCTATATATTAGAGATTAATTGTATCTGAAGTGGTTGTTATTACTGAGTAGGTTTATAGTAATTAAATTTCTTGGAATTTTTGACCTGGATGTCACTGTGTATTTATAAGAGATCTAAAGGACTAAAGGGGCTTTTCAGAGAAACTGTATCATATGTGTCTGTTCATGGTGTCAAGGAATCCACTAGGTTTTAAAAGATAGCTTCATTCTTTAATTTATCAAAATAAATTTTGAGAGTGTGAGCATGCTATGGTATGTTCTAAATATTGTTGAAATAACTGGTATTGCCAAAATGTAAATGTTGTTAGCACCCATGCAAGATGTACTGTGTCTGGTAAATTACATCTTCACACATCTGCTGCCGTTTCCTCTCCACAGCAAATGTGCATCTTCCTTTTTGTTTTGTTTTGTTTGGTGGTTTTACAGAGTCAAATGAAAAGTGTTATTTGCTTCTTCATACAGTTCTATGACCATATAAGTCCTCATATTTCCAGATTACAAATTTTTTTGTATTTTTAAAATATCCATTAAGTATTAATAATAATACAGTGAACTGAACTCTTAACCTCAGCTTAGTTGAAGAAACTCACTAGTATGTGGGAAGTTGAAAATGCTTTTTTGTCAAAGGAAGGTACTGCTAGGGTTTTCTTTATTTGTTTTCCTTGTGCTTAGAATGAAAATCAGAACAAAACAAAATGGCTTAAATGTGTTGGAGATTTATGTTGTCTCCATTACCCCTGAATACAAAGGTTTGCTGTGGTTTCGTTGAACTTCCAGAAAGATGCAAATAGCAGGAAGGAGTTCATTCATTCCCCTTTAAAACCAACAGAATTTTAGTGCGTACTGATGTGAGTATCATTGTCAACATCTTTTCTAGTGGTCTAAGAGTGATGGGTCTGTGTTGTCCATTCTGCCTCTCTCGTTCCTCCTCTCTCCCTCTTCCCCACTCTCCATCGCTCTCTTTCCCCCTTTCTCTGCCATTTTCTCTCCCCCTTTCTCTCTCACTCTCTCTGCCCCTCGCCCCCTTGCCTGGACATAGGGGCTAGGCATTGAACCTGGGTCTCAACTACTGAGCCATCTCTCCAGCCCTGATAAAATTGTTTTAAATACATTGTTTGCGTCACTGTCCTGTAGGCTGCATCCCTTGCTACTCAAAACAGTGTCTACATGTACAGTCTCAAAACCAGTCTGTGTTGGATTTGCCAGGTAGGAACAAACACCCTTTTTTCTCCAGCAGCAGTGGAGCTCCGAGTAATTCAGTGGTCATACCTTACTTCCACCTCTGATTACTGCCTCAATATGCTAGCCAAGCCATTCAGTCTGCCTCAGATTCCTCAGCTGCAAAAGAGGAGTTGTAACCATTGAGGCCTGGCCCAGTTTATCCAAAGACACTAATGGGCTTAGGGGGTGAAAGTGCTTTGTTAATTTTAGATTCATTGTGTAAAAATGCACGGGTACTTTAAAGTCATTTCAGGAAGTTCCTTTTCTGCCACTGCTGCTCAAGTTAATCTGTAATAATTGCTGCTTATAAGGCTGTCTGTGAGCTGTATGTGAATGCGCTTTTCTGGAAGAAGAAAGTCAGTGTCTTTGAACCATTCACAAAAGATTTAAACCCTGTCCCTGCTGCGGGCTTTGTAATACTGTAATACCAGCACTCAGGAGGTGGAGGCATGAGGATCAGAAATTCAAGGCCACCTTCAGCTGAGGAGTGAGTTCAAGTAGCACCGTCAGTGAACGTCAGTAATCGTACTGTGATTTAAAAGAACTGTACCAGTTAGCAACTGTTCTTGTGTATTAGATTCTGGAGTATTATTTAAGTACTTTTTCTTAAAATGTTTTCTTAAAAATATTTATTGGTGGTTTAAATTATTGTTATATCATTAATCAATCAGTCAATCATCATCGTTAGTTTTGTTTTTTGTTTGAGACACAATCTTAACTCTGTAGCTTTGGCTGTCCTGGAACTCACTACGTAGACTAGGTTTGACTTGAACTCATAGAGATCTGCCTGCCCTTGCCTCCTTAGTCCTGGGATTAAAGTTGTGTGCCCTGAGCCTGGCTTCACTTTGTTTTTAATTGTGTGTCTGTATCTGTGCGTGGTTATGTGCACGTGAGTGCAGGTGCTCTTGGTGGCAGAATAATCCCTGGGGCTGGGTTCTCAGAGCTCAACTCTGGTCCTGTGCATGAGCAGCAAGCACTCTGAACCACTGGGCCACCTCTCCAGCCCCATCATTTAGTTTCTCTTCAGCGTTTCATCTGTCCAGTTATGTTTGCTTGGCTCCTACGATTATGGAAACTAGCAGTAAGGATATGCAAATTGTGTTACTCAGAGCACAGCTGATAATTTTGTTATTTGCTCTTTGATGACTTGACAGAAATGGAGTGGCTACTTAATGTGTTTGCACACATGGGGATTGTTTTTCACTGAGAATTGAATTGTTCTTTGGACACCATGAAAATGATGATGATGAGCATTCATTTCTTTATTAGAGCAGAGTCTTTCCAGAAATACCATGGTTCACAGTGTTCTTGGCTAATATAGAAAGTAAGAAAAGGAAGGCTGTTTAGATAAAGTGGGTTTCTGTGCCTACACCAAAACATTGTTTTGTTTTGTTTTTAGAATTCATGTTTTAGAATTTCTTTTAGAATTACTTTTAGAGTATTTTTGCAAGATAAATTTATTGTTCATTTCTTTACGTGGTAATTAAGTGAAAGTTTGACCTTAACCTATCCTAGTCTGTTCTTGAATGTTGCAAATGTCCTGGCTTTTAAGATGTATAAATACTTGTGTTGTACTTTAGTCTCAGTTCTTAAAATTTTTAGTTCCTAATAACATTTGTTGTTTCCATTTGAGGCAACAAACACACACTTTATTTTGTCTCCGTTAGATATATTCCTTTTTTCTAGAATGAAAAGAACACTTTTCTTAAGTAGCTCCTTGTTACCTCAGTTTCTTACTGAAGCAGCAGTTGAGGTGTTGCGAAAGGGGCCTACTACAAGTAACTAGTGAGGCATGGGGACAGGGCCCTTCAGTCCAGACCAGCCTCAGCCTTGCCGTGTGCCCGACTGTAACCTTGAAATTCTGACTCTTACGTGGCACTGCGGAACAAACACGGGCCTTCATGCGTGTGAGCAAGCACTCTGTTAACTGAACTGTATTATTCTGGCCCTAGAAGATATTCCTAACCTGTGAATACTTTCCATAATCTACAGGCTGTGCAAGTGAAATAGTGTGTAGAAACTGCTTTGCCTACTTAGGCTCAGAACTTGCAAGCTTTTGAGATGCTGTGGGTAGCTTCGGCTCCTGCCCCTCCAGGATCACTAAGTGTACACAGCTTTGTTAATTTTCTTGTTGCCTTTATAAAGCCAGTGGATAATGTTTTAGTATATTCATATAAGCAGAAATTGCCATACCAAACAGTTGCACACAAATGTGTAGTTTCTCTGTAACTCCCTGAAATAAAATAGAAAGAACCCTAAGGTTTGATTCAACATTCCTTTGTAATAGTCAGGAGTAGACCATTCCAGAGGATAGAGCTCCAAGTATCTTGGGCTACTCATCTCATGTTATGAATTGCATTTAAGCATGAACCTCAAGAGACTACATCACTATGAAAATATAGACCATCCATGGTGGCATACACCTGTTATCCCTGTACTTTGGAGGGATATCACTGGAGTTAGGAGGAACTATTTTGTAGATTAAAATATGAATGTGTATAATTACTCAAAGGTGTGTTTTTTAAAGAAGACAAAGTATTTTTATTATTATTATTTTATGTATACAAGTGTTGGCCTGAATATGCGTGCTGTCTGTGTGCCTGGTGTCTGCAGAGGCTAGAAGAGGGCATCAGTTCCCTGGGACTGGAGCTACAGACGTGATCGTGAGTCACTGTATGGGTCCTGGGAATCAAACCCAGGGGCTTTGGAAGAGTAGCCAGTGTTCTTAAGCACGGACTCATCTCCAACACAGCCAACAGAGTTTTTCACTAAACTAGACACTCAGAGCTTTTGCTTGATTTTTGTTGTTGTTGTTAAGTTTCTTGTCCTTCTTAGAGTCTTAGCCGTTCTGTAAGAATAATACCACTAAGTCCTCAAAGAGATTAATAGAGAAGTCCATTTCCCGTTTCAGTGATCACATGCTGCTTTCCCAGAGTTAGCTCATAAATTTTGTCTGGGTTTAATTTTCTGTTTATTTGCAAGATGCAAACATTTGTGAGAATGTTTGAAGATTCTATAATGAAGTTGATTCAACCAGTGAAACTGATTATAATAGTTTGTTATAAGTAATAGTTTGGAAAATTAGGATATAGTTTATTTCAGCTGTAGAATAGAAATTTTCAGTAAAACAGTTCACAAGGTAGCTCTTAAGTTGAGTTCCCACTAGTAACTGTACTGTAAGCTGGCTCAGCTGTGCAGGTGTCTAAGAACTGCCCACCTCACTGTCCTGTCTTCCCTCACCATCTGGTGACCTCTTGGTCAGTGCGTGCTTCTCTGACGTGTTGTGCATTTTCATCTCATCGAGGTTGCGGTTGTCAGAGGTCAGAACGTGCTCTGCAGATCATGCTGATGAAGCAGCACCTTGATTGTCTGCATCCGTTCTCCATTGTGTCGGAGTCGTCCAGCAGTGCCAAGCACTTGCACCACGTCACTACCGAGTGTTAGCTGTGCCTCAGGAGTAGATTGATGGATTCTTAGTTTCCATTAATATAAAATCAAATAACCACTCCTGGCTGGCTAGTGGCTACTGCATTAGTGCAGTCCTGACCCAATGAGCTTCATGGTTTCATTGGACATGTATGATTTTCACATACAAATAATAACCGTTTCACATTTAAAGGACTTTTATGTTTGAAAAAGTGTTTCTGTATGAACTTCTGTTTTCTTTACTCATATGTAGCATAAAAAATTCTTTTCTCAAACTCAAAAGATTTGCAGAACACTGAGATTACTGGGGAAGAACAGTTGACAGATGCTCACATTTGATTATTTTACATTTCTGCTTCCTAATGTTGAGTAGGCTAGGACCAGGGCGTTAAAGTTTTTAAATAAAGTTTTGATAAAGCAGTTTTCAGTTAAGAAATATTTATGTTACCTTGAGTATTTGACAAACCGGTTCTGCCAATTTAGAGTCAGTGCTGGGATGCAGCTTGCCGCCCTATCTTTGGTGTCTACAAGAATAGTCTGCAGCAGGATGGTTCAGCGGTTTTTTACCTTGATGGTGATTCAAAGGTAGAAACCATACTCTTGAGTTTTGAAGTTTGCTCTTCTCCTAGGTGAGTGATAGGAGCCACAGCTCACAGCTCGCATTCAGCCTTGGGGGCACTGGAGCTCTCAGGAATGTACAAGCTAAGTGGTGTGTGCTGTGTGTTGAGTGCACTTTGGGCCCTTGGTGCATTAGATTAATGATGGTTGATCAGACTGTGGCCCCATCCAAGTCAGGGAGCATCTGTGTGTCTGTGCTGCTTTTACTAGTCTCACAAGAAAAGGGAGTACTCCGTTCCCATTAGGGACACTAACTTTTTTAAAGACTGACTTAATTAAACAGAGAATAGAAATGTGCCAAAAATAAGGAGGCTTTCAGGAAAACATTTAAAGCAGCAGAGATCTCAAAATAGGAACTTGAGGATGAAGAGAGAATGGTGAGGTCAGGAATTGATCCAAAATGTTATTTTCCAAAACACTAACTTTGAAGAAAAGGCAAGGCACATGCTTTGTGTGTATTCCCTGGTGTGACAGAAGGCCAAGTGTCCCTTCTCCTGCGAGGGTGGGAAGTCGAGAGAGGCAGGCTCAGCTGCTATTGTCATCTCTGACCTAGGCTTCTGTTTGACCTAAGTCTGTCTTGATACAGCAGCACAGGCCAGCGAGGAGGCAGTGGCTTTTCGCCGTGAACGCAGCACATTTAGGCGCCAGGCAGTACGGCGCCGGCACAATGCAGGGAGTAACCCTACCCCTCCTACCTTGCTCATCGGATCGCCCCTAAGGTATGGTATTTTACAATTCCACCAAGTTCAGCATGCATGCAGTGAACCTTCTGACCCAGGCAAGCGTTTGAAAAGCCTTGCTTGTCTTTCGTTCTCTTCGGTGCATCTTCAGCTCTTTCAGGTTCTTCTGCATGTGACCACGAGCCTACTGCATTGTGCATGTCTTCTGTTGCACTGTTTAAACAACGCTGTCAGACTGGTTTTGCCCAGTTTTTAAATTGCAAAAGCACGTTAGCAGTAATAGAAATGAAAACATAGCTGTTAAGTTTGATTTATTCTTTTCCCTACTCTAAAGTCATTATATTGATGCAGTGTCTTCACAGTGCTTAATATGAACAATTACAGGACAAGTGGTGACCTTATTGAGAAGTAAAAATCTCACTGGATTCAGTTTGATTATTCCATGTCACTAAAAGATTATATTTTATCTTATTTATACTGTAAAGTTTGAACTTAGTGAAGGACACAGACTAAATATTTATGTAAAGTATGGTCGGCTGCATACCTGTTTACAATTAGACATGTGTTGAATTTCTCAACCTCTATTGTGTATTAAAACCTTTTATTTTTCCAGTGTTCTTAAATTAGAGAACGAGCACTTACGATGTTGGAGATAATCTCCTGCTGAATTTTTGGGAATTTTAAGAATCGTGATTTAGAATTACGAAGATCTTCTTGAAAGACTTATGTTTCATTTCAAAAGGGCAAACGTGAACATGACATGACCGTGTGTGTGCTTACGTGGCACGCACGCAGTGTGCTTCACCGCTCTGCCTGAAGCTCCATTGCTCAAGTTCTTTTCATGCCACGCTCCAACTCAGGCTTCTCAGCTTTGTGAGGAAGATTAGCTTCCATGAGGAGTTGCTGGTTAAAAGACACAAGCCTTCCTCCTCCTCTTAAACTTGATTTTCAGAATAGCAAAATTTTGTTTTTTTAAAAATTCATTTTATATTCCCCTGAGATTTAAAACTTGGCTTCTTTTGTTGTTAAGTTTCACATTATATCCAGAAACGTCACCTTTATTCTCTAATTCCTTAAATAATACACAACTTCACAAAATATATATGTATATAGGTAATAGTTAAGACATAAGAGTGGGAATGGAGTTAGAGTAAAGACATGTGTGTTGTAGGAACTTTTGTGAGCCCTCGACTCCTGTGTCCTCGCCCTCCTTCCCTGCCGGCAGGACTCTTCTTTCTGTTGGTGAATGTGGGGCACAGTCCCCATGGGCAGGGACTGGGCATGCGTCTCCTGCTGCTTTTCTCCCCTTTTTTGCCCTTTGAGTAATACTTGCTGTAGATAGCTCCTTTGCCTTCCTGCTTCTCTGTGTTTTCCTTTTATAAACATTTTTAACCTACTTAGTCTTACTTTTTTTTTCATCCTTTGCCATGACTATGCCTACTAGTCTCACTTGCCGAGCAAACGTGGACAGGGTAGTTTTCTTTCTCTCCCTGGTGGAATACTAGCATTACTGTTCCAACTCCAGCCACACAGTATTTCCCCTCTTTCCAGAGTTTTAAATATAGCACATCTTAGAAAATGGTTGAGAATGCACTTCTAAAGGGCGTACATTTGCCCGAAAATCGTTTTCTTGTAGTCAACAAGCAGGTTTGTTGCAGCTCCAGGGTATTTCCAATACAAATGTTGCACGTGTCTAAATAGATGGACCTTATTATGGGTGAAAAAAAGAGCATGTGGCTGTAAAGACCGAGGAGAAATACCAACTTAGTAAATTGCCTTTTGCAATTGGAAAAATTCCCAAGTGAAGTAAATTGCTGTTGTTCTTCAGTGTGAACTACTGAATAATAATGTTATCCTTAATTAAATATACAATAGAATGACTACTTCAACTTTGGGAAAACATTTTGTCAAAAATGAGTAGCGCATGTATAGAACACTTCTACTACAGTTGCTGTATAAGTAGCAGTAAATTTCCTGTAGTAGTTATCTAGGGGCAGAGTGGAAATGGTCTAAAAGGCTCGTACAGCATCCCGAAGCCATGGCTGATATGAACCCACTTGTGTGGCTTGTTTTCCCCGCCTTGACTCATGCCTGTGGTGCACTGTGATCTATGAGTTCCGCACAGCAGGAAAGCAACAGCAATGACTACTAACAAAAGAGAGCAATCACACATCTGTAAGGCATTAAAAAGTATGGCTGTTTATTTCTGATTTTCAGTTTCATGATTTCAGATTGATGTTGACTGTAGGTAACTAGGATCAAAGGAAGCAAACTTCAGAAAAATACTGAAGTAAACTCTACTGAGTAACTTAACCACCTAAAAGGGCTGTGATAAAATACATATATACAAGTGTTAAATCAATAGCTTCCTCACGAAAAGAGTTTGAATGCTTTTAAAAATCTCATTATAATAAGCTCTGTAAGAATTACTTCTACAGATTTTAAATTAAGTTAACTTTGTAGATAGGATTTTTTTAGGCCCTAGCTAATTCTTCTTAGTGACTAGCGCTAAAACAATGACAAACAATAAAAGTTCTTTATAACATAAAGAGTTTGATATTTATTACCTTAAATGTCATGTTTTTGAGTCTTTGTTAGACTAGAGTAGAAAGAAATCATCTCCCTTCAGTAAAGAACAAACAGCTTTAGTGTGTCTTTAGCTTCATTTAAAATATGAGATTAAAAGACCTATAATAAAATGAGGTTACAGTCAGGGTTCAGAACTATGGTTAGATCTACGAAGTCACTTTATACTCAGAGGAGTTCATCGTGTGTGTGTGTGTGTGTGTGTGTGTGTGTGTGTGTGTGTGTGTGTGTGTTTACTCAAGACATTCTCTTCTCTGGAACCTGTATATTCTTTGGAATAATGGAGCCATATTCTTAGAATTTATATTTTAGTAGGGGAGACACTAAGGTATCTGACAGTGTAAAACAGAATTGCCAGGTGCAACCTCCACGTGTAGAGGAAGGGATGGCCAAGACCAGCTGTGTGTCATTTAAATTGAGACTATATCAGCATGCTTGCTTGCCAGCCCATAATGACAGGCTTAGATTTTATTACTGTGTGATAAAGCATTTACTAAAAATGAAGAGAAGGGAGGGGAGACATTCATGTCATACTCACGCCTGTGAGTCTAAAGCTAGTACCGCCCTCCCGGAATCTGATTCTCAGCCACTTGTGCTAATAGCCAGCCTTTCCTGTTGCCGACGAGGGCTTTGAGACGAAGAATGAAGGGATATAAACATTGATTACTGTCTTTTGATGTTTAAAACTCAATAGCTATATTAATAGATTTTGGATAATATCCTTGACTTTGATGCACTACTTAATATTTTGAAAACATTTTGTGTATTTGGATAGACATTGTGCATTGGTAACCTAACAAAATATTCTCAGATCTATTCACATTAAATTGTGACTATATTTGACATGATCTTTGCTTATGACTTTAGGTGAAAAAATAGGAAAAGTTGAGTACAATTTTTTTGGAGTTGTTAGCTGAAAGTCTATAATATTTGAATTTCCTGGGATTTTTTTCCCTGTGTTTTTATGTGAAACTTGTTCATTTTGATGAAATTCATGGATAAGTTTAGATTGCTTCTGATGAGCCATGTATGGAAGATAAAACTGTTCAATTAACAAGATCATCTTTTTTTTTCATTTTTAAATTTCCAATGTTAGAGATGAACCCACGGTTTGACACATGTAGGCAAAGGCTCCGCCACTAAACTGCATTACCAGCCTCACGCTGTTCTCTCTTGACTAATAGCTCCTGGGAAAGTATTCTGAGGGAACTACTGAGCAGAGGCTTTGGAGCGTGCCTGAGCAATGCCAGTGTGAACACAGCCAGAGTGCGCAGGCTCGCGTCTCATAGAGATGCATGCCTGTGCCCTGTAGAATGGACTTCTCAGAGGCTGAAGCGTGAACGTGCTGATATCGGCCTTCTGTGATGGGATGAACATTCCATACTCCACGCTGTCCTATATGGCAGGCAGTCATGATTAGCTTCTGACCACGTTGGTGGCCACTGACTGTGGTGTGTGGTTATTGAACTTGAAATACAGTTGGTCTAGGGGAGGGGAATAGAGTTAAAGAGGGAGGGAAGGGAACAGAAAGATACAAGTGAAGGGATAACAACTAGGATATAATCTGAATAATAAAATTTAATAAAAAAAAAAAAAAGAAATACAGTTGGCATGCGTGAAGAACTAACATTTATTTAAACATCCCAGGCTTGGCTGAGTGAGACCGTCAGTTTCAAAGTATCTCTTGCCGTAGCCACAGCTCAGCCTTTTATTTCCATGTCGGTCAACAGGACCAAAGGGATAATTGCAGTACATTCAAAAGGTCAGAGAGAACATAGTAGAAAATGACATCATTAGAAATGATAGCTACACAAGGCCATCTCAGGTAATGTTCGCTTTGCTGTAGTGTCTAGTTATTTTACTCAACGCCTCTGGGATTGCTCCGAGTACCCTAACGTCACTGAGTGGAGCATTGCTGGGGCATCTTGTGTAGAATGATGTGAAAGTTACAATATTTCAGAATTTCATTAGCTTAAATTAGAGTAAATCATATATTAAAAATATAAACAATGAAATTCATATTATCTTAAATAATCATAAAAGCAAGTGAGTAAATAACAGAAAAATTAGTTTTATAAATGATAAATTTATTCTAACAAAATACTAATTTTTTTGAAATTTTATAAAACTTATAATAACACTGAAATATCTGTTGAGAAATTAAGGTTTCCCAGTTACTAAGATTTTTTAAAATAATGGATTCTTGTTAATGAGAATACAGTGTGGACTGGAAAAGAATGTAAATTGGTTATAAGAACATTTTTGTGTATGTGTTATCTATAACACATGTAGATTTATTTCAGAATACAGATGCTTTTATAAATAAAAATTTATATGAAGTCTCCTTCAATATCCCTCTGGCCACTGTTTCACTCAGTTGAGTCGTGTATTCTGATTCTTATGCAGTAGTTTGTGGTATTCTTTTGTTTAGCATTGTATTTAGTTGGATTTGATAGCCATTCTTTAGTTTTCACATGTGTAGAAACTTTGTTTTATTGTCTGTTTGAATCTGAGATTTTAGAACATTAGAGAGGAAACAGCAAAGTTCTCGCAAGGTAAATTTTACCAGTAGGAGCCCAGCACCGAGCCACGTCACTGCGTACACCCCGGGCTCCTTGCTGCTCTCTTTGCTTCACTCTGCACTCTAGTCGGCCTGCGCTGGAGGAGCATTGCCGATTGACAGTCACTGCCTTCCTCTCTATGACTCAGATTGCTAAGGACCGGGACGAGAATCAACTGTGTAATTATTCAAAGCTTCTTGGCTTTCTTAGGTTATTTGAAAAAGTGTCATTTTTGAAATCAGCGTGCTATATTGGTTTCATTCTAGCTGTTGTTTTCTCTTTTCTTCCCTGTAATGTCTCCCCAATCCATGTTCTCTCCTAGCCTTCAAGATGGTCAGCAAGGCCAGCAGTCCACAGCCCAGGTCAAAGTGCAGTCCCGCCCCCCATCCCAGGCTCCAGTGCTCAGTGCTAGTGCCTCCTTGCTGGTGAGAAAAGGGAGTGTCCACTTAGACGCCTCACATGACCATACATCTGCTGTAGGCGGTAGCAGTTTGCACGATGAACTTGGTATGCAGGCCTGATGTCATCTTGGTGGTTGGAAACGTTTAACTGGCAGCAAATGGGTAACAGTGATTGCAGTTCTCTCTGAGAAGGCTTTGTTTTGGAGCTATGCACTGGGGCGCTGTTTCGTTGCTTTGTTTGCCCTGGGTGTGAGAAAATGGCTGGCATTCTCTTTCTGCATTTCTCTTTACTTTTATTGTACTTCCTGTTTTGAGCATATCTATCACTAATGGTCAGCTAATGTGCTAATAACTGTTCCTTGTAACTGTAACATTCTCTTAATTGGGCATTTCTACCATTCCTAGGGAATACCATGTGGGGAAATATGAATTTTTGAATGAATTTTTGAGAAAAACCTTCAATTTTTTTTAGTTGTTTGAGTGTGTTATACACAGGAAGGGGGGAGTGCTCTCCAGAAGGCTTATTGCTACAGTCTTGCTGGGATGTGCCCTGCATTTTGCATTATATCCATCTTTTGTCATAGGGTTTATTATAATCCAAAATCAATGTTCTCAGGACAGCATGGCTCTACTAGTGACTGGTAACTTTATAAAATATTTTATTATGTGTTAAGATATCTATACATATACTCATGAATTATGAAAGCTAGTATTTAGAAATGCAGCATATTTTAATAATAGCAAATGCATGCTTTGTGCATTGGCATATTGTTATGCTACTTTCAGCTGTTATTTCTTTATGTAGATGTGTGTGCACTAGTGTACTCGCCCACCATGTGCATATGTACATATCTGTGGAAGCCAGAGGAAGACATTGGGTGGCTTGTTTTTGGGGGGAGAGCTCTCAGTGAACTGATGCTGACTGATTCGGCTGCACTAGGTGGCCAGTGAATTGTAGGGGCCCGTCTGAGTGTTCTCTCCCTCCCTCACCTCTGAGGTTATATGTGCAAACCTTACCTGGCTTCTTTCTGGCACTGAGGGTCCAAACCTGAGTCCTCAGCTTGTGCATTAAAGCTCTTCACCAACAGAATCCGTGTTCCCAGCTCCTGCTCTTGGATTCCTGTTTCTCTGTATGACCCAGGTTTCCTCTGTTCAGATTCACAGTGGTTTGAATTAATTTAATAAAGAAAATCTTGCTGTTAAGTAAGACTCACTTGAAAGCATTTACCCATTATGATCTTGCTGACCTCTGTTATATGGTCTTTTCTCTTAGAAAGATAACTGTCCAGTTCATGTGTTAGCTGGTAGAATATATGGTAGGAAGGAGTCAAATAGGTTTACCAAAGCTTGATATGCTATGTATTCACTGACTCCCTTTCCAGTATGTAAAACTTGGGACTACAGAGTGGTGTTAATAGATAGGTAAATGGGAACTGTGCAGGATTTCAGAACCTGCAAAATGGTCATCCAAGAAAGTCACAGCATCACCATGGGTTGCAGGCAGGTCCCAAATGCAATGAGAAAATAGCACAACACTGTAAGTGTAGAAGCTTTTCCTTTTGTCAGTTTAGGGGTAAGAAAGTCACTTAAGGAAGATGTTTGAGGGAAAATAAAGTAGAATTCTGTTTAGCTACTTTATTGGTTTCAATTGGCAGTTTTTAGATGCAGACATATAATCCTTTATGTTATAATAGTGATACCAATCACTATGGAACCCAAGACTCCTGGCAACAAAGGGCTGTGCATCTGCTGATTGCCCATTGGCTCTGTGGTGTGGGTTGGCTAGCGTAAAGGGCTTCCTTTTGATCTGTTTCAGACTAGTAGACCAAGCACAAAATAAAACAAACTCTCAGTAATTTTTCCCAGTAAGAATTCATTACTAGAGTAGAAATCTAGAGGGGCCGGTGATCTGGCTCAGCTGGTAAAGGTTGCCTCCTGCCACAGCTGGCAACCCTGGGACCCACGTGGTGAGAGAAGAGACCTGACTCCTCCACATAAAGCACATATGCATGCACGTACGCACACTAAATAAAAATGTTAAAAAAAGAAAAGGTAGGGCCGGGTGTGGTGGTACACACCTTTAATCCCAGCACTCGGGAGGCAGAGGCAGGCAGATCGCCATGAGTTCAAGGCCAGCCTGGTCTATAAAGCAAGTCCAAGACAGCCAACGCTAACACAGAGAGACTCTATCTCCAAAAACAAAAACAAAAAAAGAAAGAAAGAAAGTGGGAGAAAAGGTAGCTAGAATGTTCCCTTTCCCTAAAACTATGACATATTTACAAAGGCTTGCTTTTTTTTCAGATTTAGTTTTATTGAAACAGTGTTCCCATATGATTTTTTACATGCAATAATATATACATATATATGATATGTTTAAAAGGCATGTATGTATATATAAACATATACATTCCAAACAAATCTCTATTTAGCATATATAATTGTTAATAATTTTAGAAACTGAATTACAAGCAATATAATTTAAAAGAAAAATTTAGAATATTGCTTTATAGAATTCACTTCTGTACATGGTTAGTAAAATGTTTTAAGGGTTCAAATGATGTTATTAATATTGGCTACATTTTGAACATAACATTATTTTAAAGATTTACTTTATTTTTAAGTAGGTATCTCTGTGCATGTCCCGTAGGTATGTGCATGTCAGTGCAGGTATGTTGGATCCTCCAAGCTGTGCCCCTTCCCAGCTATGCCACCTTAGGCAGGTTGTTTTCTCTCCCTGTGCATCAGTTTCCTCATTTCTCAAAGGAAGCAACACTAATGCCAATTCCCAGGCTTAGTGCAAGGACTATGTTACTAAATGTGCCAGTGCCTGGCATTAATATGTTTGTTAGATAAATGACCATTGTTAGTACTGGTTAATAAATTATCACTGGGCCATAATTCATTTAACCAGTTAAGTAAGCTCATTGCTGGCCTCTTAAGATGTCTCCAGGTACTTCCTACTGTAATATACACTTTGCTGAGGTCTCTTCACATGAGCCCATGGGTACAGCAGTGATTAATTCTTCAGGATTAGAATTATCAATCAAAGACAGTGAATATCCCTGTAGCTCTAGATCCTGCTCGATCCTTGTTTGTGTTTTATCTGGCAGGTTGGGGACTTTTGTTTTTAATCCTCACAGAAAACTCATCCAGCCTTTTATTTCCTAGCTAATGCTTAGACATTTATCATCATTACCATTGAAAGCTACAGAATCATATTTCAAACAGTTCTGGTACCCGAATTGCTTCAGGAATGTTACAGGACTGTCTCCTGCTAACGTGTTGTGGCGAAGCCACTGACATACAAGACCAGATGCTCTGCGTCCTAATGCTAAACATTCTTGAGACCATAGACTGAAGCCCAGTAGTGCTTGAATTGAGTAGAATGTAAGTTGGATTCTCGGAAGATACCCTAAGTCAGCGCCTAAAATGACGATAGTTCTGTTTTTCTCAGAGGGTGTCATGGGAGCCGTTCTCTGTGGCTAGGCTAGCTTTTCTGTTTTCCCTGCCTGTTCAAAGGTCTGCTGCGGTTATTGACATTTCCCAGAGAGCAGGGCAAGGGGAGAATCCACACCAGAGACACCTAAGTCTTGATGTTTCGGGTAGTGACTTGGAAAATAGTGTGCCTTTCACTTTCTTCCGCCTTCCCACCAGTGAACTTAGATGGTCACTGTGTAACTGAGCTTAGGAGAGTAGCTGTTTGGTTAGGGGACACTCTGTTACTAAAGGAATAGTTAAAGGCTGGATCCTGGAACTTACTCACAGCCAGGAAGATGACGAGGATTTTGCACTTGTAGAAAAGGAGTGGTTAGGTAGGGATGGGGGGCAGGAAAGGGTGGAGCACATCAGGGAGATGGGGGGCAGGGAAGAGCGGGGGACGATGGTCAGCCAAAACCAAGTATACATGAAAATTAAATAAAAATACATTTTAAAAAGAAAGATTAATATTGTCATAGATCCAAATCTTAACTTTGCTTATGAGTCTTTGAATTGGAAATTTTAAAAAATCTTGAGAATCCCTTTCAACTATTGAAACTGTAGTGTGTCCATGGTAGAACTTGGAGAAATGGGCAACTAAACACAGATCGTTCTTGTGGGGCAAGTTAGAGTCACAGACCAAAGTGTCCACGTTTCTGCATCTGCAGATTTTATAAGCATGAATTTCGGTGCACTTAGTAACTTAGTACTGTTCATAATTTTGAGAAACTGTGAAAAAAAACTGTTAAGTGCCCATTAAGAGAGAACCACTTAAAGGTGATGGGTCACAAAGTCCACATCATAAATCATAAGAATTGAGAGAGCAGAGGCTAGTGAGATGGCTCAGTCATTGTGAGCACCAGCTGTTCTTCAGGGACGCGGGGTATCATGTGGCTTGCCTGGTTTACCTGACCACTCCAAATGTCATTAGTATCTCCACAGAGGCCTTGCCCTGTGGACTAATACATGAGCAGATGATGAAACCGGAGCAGAGTGTGAGCTGTGTGCATCCTTTGGAAAGTTCTAGCCTGGGGATTAAGGAGCAAGAGTGGAGCCTTAACAGGGAAATGAGACAAGTCAGAACCTGAGCATGGGCCCTCTCAGTAAAACATATCAGTTACAACTCTGCTGCCAAGCAGTAGCCTGTGCGATCCGCTTTAAACCGGCTTCTCACATCTGCTCTCTTCCTCACACTCCTCAAACCCTGTGACAGCATTGTGCTTTCCAGGAGGAAGAGCTGGTTCTGATAATGAAACTTATAATTTTTCCATTGTATCCTAGAAAGACAGCTCAGCAGTTAAGAGCACTTCACTGTTCTTGCGAAGGATACAGGTTTGATTTACAGCACACATGTGATGGCTTACAACTGTCCATAACTCCAGTTCCAGGGGATCTGATGCCCTCTTCTGACCTCCACAGGCACTTCACACTCATACACACACACACACACACACACACACACACACACACACACACACACACAAATCCATAATAATTGAAAATAAAATCTATTTTAAAAAGAAGTAAAGAGTTTTTAGAAGTCTTGAGACTCCGGGTCTAGGTAGAACCAGGTTAGCAGACTACAGCCTGTCGGCTTAGTTCAACTTGACACTGGTTTTATAAATATACAAGGAAAAAAATGCGTGTTTTGTGGTTACTTATGCTACAGTGTCAGGCCTGAATGTACATAATAGAGTATTTACTGCTCTAGTTGGCAACGTTACCTGGGAGAATGGCGCCTAAAAACGAGGCAGACTAAAGTCTCGTGCAATAGACGACTTTATTCAGAGCATCAGACAGTTTATTCACTAAGGGTTAAGAGGAGTCATATGCATAAAATGTACAGTCACAAGCGCAGGGCACACATGTGGCAAAAACATGGTTTTCCATAAAGGCATATAAAAATATCAATAGCCAGTTGTACTGAATTATCTACAGTAAACTCACTTTTGTCTGCTACACTTGGGAGGGGCACAAGAACGCAGTCCACGTTATGTTTTGTTTTGTTTTGTTGAAGAAACTGAGGTCACCAGACTCTTGTCTTGTTATCATGGGGTTTTCTCACAAGCACGAAGAGTTCCTCTTGGACCATGTTCTGACAATAGCTTCTCTGGACCACAGAGCCTGAGATGTTTGTTATCTGGTTCCTCTGGACACTTGAGAGTCGCCACTCGTGGTAATAAGGAAGTGCCGTCCATGAGGTCGGAGCTGACTGTAAAGCTTCTGTCTTAAAAGAGTACAATACAATCACAGAGAGGTGGAGCGTGATAGTTATCAACCCAGAAGCAAGCGTTAGTACTTCCTGTCTGAGAGTATGTGGTCCCTCCAAAACTCTTCTAAAACCATTTACGTAACTACCTCCCCCCCCCCCATGTATCTCTGCTCCTGTCACCCTTTTCTGCCTTAAGAGTAGGACTTCATAAGCAGGGGGCTCCAGTGAGGCACCATGCCAGTCTCAGACTTGGAGGACCCAGAAGGAAGAGTAGGCTCAGAAGTCTAAGGACAAGGATCCAGGAAAGTAAAACAGCTCTTTTATTGCTGCTCCCTGGAAGACTGGAGAGAGATCCTAGCTTCCTCCTTCTGGGAAATGCAGCTGTGTGAAGTGAGCAGCAAGGATGTCCTAGGAGTTTCAAAGGTGTCAGTGTGCTCTGCACCGTTGAGTGTCCTGCAGGTGGGAGAAGTTGGAGGTCCCTTACTGCCCCGTGTCTGGGACTGTCATGACGATGATGTTTAGAATGCCCACTCTGCCATTTCTGGCTTCAGCCCTTACACATAAGGGCTTGTTGTTCCTGGCTCACATTCTGCCCTAAGGTTGCTGTGCAACTTGTCTACTCAGAAAAGATCATATATGATTAACAGATTGAATTTTTGTTGGCAGTGGCATTCATTGTTAAATATTCATCAGTGAGAAGTGCCAAGTGCCTTAACTTTTCTTTTGTCCTTAGCGATTGCCTTATGGATGATATCATCTTTACAAATAAAAAATTCCAGCTGTATTGTTTATTTGGTCATAAATTGATTTGCTTTTCTTGACTCATGACCAAGCCTTTCAGACATGGTTAATTATGCTCCCTGATGTGTTTATAGTCACAGTCCAAATAGAGAGGACGCACTGCAGGAATGCTCTTTCTTCCTAGTTTATATCCATTCCTTAAGCAAGAATGTGCAATTTGAGGGGTTTTAAATCCTATATGTTAAATGGAGTCATAAGAACATTTTGAGTTTAAAGTTTGGATTTGAATATCTTAATTGTTACAAACAATGATAGTGGATAGTTCTGTATCAGTTTGGGGCATAGATTGTCCTTTGCTAGATTAGCAGTGAGTGCACTGAAGTATTAATACATTTTTTCACTGAATCCTTAAGCTACATATTTTTTTAGTACATTCCCCCTGGTATGCTGTCAGTCACTCTGTGCAAAGGTAAAGGCGCACAGGGGAGCATTGCCGTGTTGTGAAGCCAGAAGGCCCCACACAGTGCGGTTTCATGGTTTGCTGTGAAGTGTACATGTTCCTCTAAGAGCCTGAACATTGTCCTAAACTCTCTGGAGGGGAGGCAGGCAAGACTGAGCTCCTCCAGTAGATGCAGCACTGTTGGAGCCACGCCTGTTTGGTTAGCTCCATTCTGGGAGGGTTTTATGTTTTTGTTTAAATGTATAAATTTTATTACATTATTTTTTAATTAAAATTCAGTTACATCTTTTTGTTTTGTTTTGTTTGTTTGTTTGAGACAAGGTTTCTCTGTGTTAGCCTTGGCTGTCCTGGACTCGCTTTATAGATCAGGCTAGCCTCAAACTCACAGCAATCCACCTGCCTCTGCCTCCCGAGTGCAGAGATTAAAGGTGTGCATCACCACGCCCGGCCTCAGTTACATCATTTTCTTTCTTTCCATTTCCTCTTCCGGTGCCTCCCAAGTATCCCCACTTTTCTCAACTTCATGACTTTTGGCCTCTTTTTCTTTAACTATTGTTACATATATGTTTATATATAATCCTAAATACATTTTACTACTTTTTAAATTATTGGTTTCTATAGAGACATTCAGAGTTACACATTTAAGTAGCAAAACACTGAAAATTTCAAGTTCTTTCTTTTGGAAAAGTTCTTTTTTATATTCTTTATGTTTTTATTTAAGATTAAATCATTTCCTTATGTATAAAATTAGATGTCTGCTCATAAAGGATAACATAGAAAATGGCTTCATATTCTTCACTTTGCCTTTGAAGGTTACAAAGATAGTATCTTTCAGTGATTGGTTGTATAGAGATACTATTTCAAATATGTGGAGAACAGACCACATTACTGAATTTTTTTTTTTACATTACTGAAATGCTATGTAAAGTTTAACTATTCAGAAATTCCTACAGTAATTTGAAATGTTGAGTACAGAATTAACTGATTTCCAAAATACGTCTGAATTGTCACTTGTGATAGTCAGTGTATACGTTCCTTTCTTGTTAAACATCACACACCATGCTTATTTACTCTTTTTCAGTAGCAATTTCTGCAACTCAGTCTACCATACTGCAGGAAAAATTTCAGTAACTCCTAAGAAGTAAATAGATTGACAGCTTTATCCTTCCCACCCGCCCCCCCCCCCTCATTATTTGGGACTGACTGAAAGGGGAGAGAAAACAGTCTTAGGCAATGCATAGATGTCGTAGTCCACCCTTTAGCACTAGGACTGTCTCGTGTGGACTGAGGACGTCTTTCTTTTCATGCTTCCTCTGCTGGTTACAAAATCAGGACTTGCTACTGTCACCATATTCCCCTTTATTGAGCATTTGAGGAGTTATTTCCATCTCTGTCTCTGTTGAAATAAGTATCTTTGGAGGTTTTGTTTTGTTTTGTTTTGTTTTTTTCCCTGACTTAACGTTCTGTGTTATTCTGACAGACAATACAGTGGTAAAGTAAAATATTACATATTTTATCTAATAACCAGTAGAAATTAACCAAGCACTATTTATTTACTAGAGTATTATATTTGGGATGGAGTCCTATTAAAAATGAGAGCTAAAATGTTCTGTAAGTCTTTAATTATAATATCAGTATATTAGGAGATCTTTTAGTTACTTAAAAGTTCTTGTGATATACTGTTTTCGTTTAGACATAGAAAAATTTGACCTTTCACTGAAATATTCCCTTTAAGAGTCTTGATATTGAGTGACAGTTATCAGAACTCACTGGATAATATTTAAATGTATATATAACATTATAACAGAAATTTTAATTAAAATTGTTTAAAAGATTGTTCATATTTAGGACTAGGAAGTAGAAGAGTCCAGTGCTTGTCTGGTGTGCACAAAGCCCTGGGTGGGTCCCCAGCACTGCAGTAACTGGGTATAGAGGCAGACGCCTGTAATCCCAGCACTCTGGACATAGAGAAAGCAAGAAAGTCTAGGTTATCCTTGACCAGATAGGGAGTTCAAGGCCAGCTAGGTACGAAACTGTAGAATCTCAGTAATTCCAGCTTCTAAAACAAACCCTTTTAAATTCTCAAAGCTTGGACAAGACCAGGTAGCTGCCGAACTGTATACCTCATCTGGTTGGCTTTTGAAGATCCACATTGATTTACTTATGTGCCCCCGCCCCTCATAGTTATGCCCCATAGAGCCTCAAGAAGGCATGTCAAGGTGTCTAGGTTTTAAAACCCCATTATTAGAAAGCATTTTATACAGTCGAGTTTGCTTTGAGACAGCTGGGCTTTTGTGCTATTATTTTCTTGTTTTCTTTTTATTTGTTTGTTTTTTCTTCTTCTTTTCAAAGATGGAGCGGCAGACTATCCTAGACAGTGTATCACCATCAGCAGGGTCTTGTTGGGAAAAGGGTATAGGATTGAGCGTAGCTCCCAAGAGCTCAGTTTTAATTCTTAGGTTTTTAGTTAGCTTAAATTTTAATCTGTTTAGATTTCATACATCTATTTGGTTGTAACAATGTCATTCCTAAATCTTTATACAACTCTTGTGGAAACTTTGTATAACTAGTGATATTTATTAAGTAACTTACTTCGCACCAACATTATTTAAATTTCTTTGAGCCATGTTGACTTTTCTTCTGAACAAAATTAAGATAACCATTTTATTGTTGTGAAGTTTGAAGTGTCTCAAACTTCAAGCAGCTTTGCATAGGACCACCCATGCCAGGTGGCCTCAGAACATTAAATCATTCATCCATATGATTATCTTAGTTAAGAGGAAAAAAGAGATCTGACTCAAACCTCTTCCTTTTAATACTGATCACATATGCTGCCATTTTACCCCACATTGTTCTGAACTGCATAGAGATTGTGATTTTAAGATGGGTTGTAGGATTTTTGTAATGTAAAAAGTTAGTGAATTTAGTATGTCATTAATGAGAACTGGCTATCCTAACAACTCTTTCTAAACTTGTTCACTTGTTAGGTAAGTTCTCATCCACACTCTATGAGACGGGTGGCTGTGACATGTCACTTGTGAATTTCGAACCAGCAGCAAGAAGAGCGTCCAATATCTGGTAGGTGTGGAGCCTGCAGAGTTAGTGACTCACATGTCTAAAGGTTTACATACTGAGGTGTGGACACTTGTTTTTAAACCTATCTTTTCCTAATGGACACTGCCGATGAACACCATGATGTTTTGGAAGACTGTATGCATTGCAGAACAGCTACACCTACCCTGTTCATACAGGTTGTCTGGTTGTAAGAACGCTTACAATCCATTCTCGCTCATGTTCACACATAGAGAGAACTGTTATTATCTGTAAGCTGCCATGTGAGATACGTGTTATTTCAGAATTGTTTATAGTGAGTTTAGTACTTACCATAATGCATTCATTTCCATAGAATTAATGGTGGTTTTTGTTGTGGGGGTGGAAAGCTATTTTTAAAATAAAAGTTATTCTGTATTTTAAAAACTGAGTAAAATTTTTTATTAACCCTTATGGGATAGAGTTTGCCCAGTTCCAGGTGTAACTAGATATCCAATATCCTCTCCATATTGCATGATATGTAAAGCTTACCAGAAAAATAGCTAAAATGAAGTTCAGGCTCTTGTTTATATGTCCTTTTAGGAAGGAATTTGCAAGATAATAATATTAGGAAAAAGCAAATAAATTAGATATTTACATTATATAATGTTCTATAGTATAGAGTATAATGGGTTTTTTCCTTAAAAATTAGTTTTATTAATTCAATTTCCATTGTTGCTTTGAAATCCAAGACTAATTAATTGGTTCACATCCTTCACAATGGCCGTTTGGTTCTCATTTTAAGATTTCCATTCACCAACAGCTATATGTATCTGTTGTGTACCATTGGGCAGTTCACTTACTTTTCAGAACATTGGAACTTACAGTCACTCAGTTAGCTGCTCATCTGGTCCTAACTCAGAATCCACTCTGGCAGAAACTGCTAAGTGGAAGGCTAGTGATTCTGTGATTGTGGGAAAGTGGGGTTGGGGTTGAGTGGAAACCTGGGTTACCACCAAGTCATTCAACAGAAGAGTTCTCTCTTGCACTGCAATGTGGTACAGCCTCGAGGCTTGAAATCCAAGCTTGACTGCACTGGCACCTGCCAGTCTGTTTTGTAATTTAGCTTAAGTTTATTTTGTCTGTACTGTTCCACTCAGTTTAATTGCTTTCCCTGAATTATCTCATTTAAATACAGTTATAAGAATCCTGTGAGAGAGGCACTATTATTTTATATTACTGATGAGGAAACCAAGCTTTGAAAGGCTTCTGTCATCTGGAGAGGCAGTTTGAACTTGGGCACTGACACAGTGTTCTAGGTCACAACTTAGGAAAATGAAGATTTGCACTTTGGTGTTTACATGGAAGAGTGAAGATAGTATAAATATTGCCTAATTGTTAACTGAGTTTTGGGGTTTTGTTTTTTTAAACACTGTTTTACAAGCTATTTACTCCCTAAGTCTTTTTTGTTTTATTTTAGTGACACGGATTCTCACGTATCAAGTTCTACCTCAGTTCGATTTTATCCACACGATATGGTAAGCTTTTAAATTGTTTATAATGTGACACATTTTTAGATCCAATCTGAAAAGCATATTTATATAGCTAGCCATAAAAAAAAAAATCACTCAAATTAATGAAATCCAAAAATATTACTTTTGTTGGAAACTATGGCACAATCCCTTTGTGTTACTTTTGTTTGTAACTATGGCACAATCTCCTTTGCCTGTCGCCATGGCTCTTACACCCTTAAGACGTTAGCAGGCCGTATATGTGTGGAGTCAGAAGTTACACTGGCTCATATTTTGCAGGTCTGAAAAGGCCTACTTACCATTGTATGATCTGCTTGTACCATACTTTTTCGCTTTGTCTATTTTTGTCTTTACATTTGTTATTTTGCGTGTGGACTTGTGTGTGTGTGTGTGTGTGTGTGTGTGTGTGTGTAAGAACGTGCACATGTGGAGGTCAGAACACAACTTAAGGGCAATCCTGGAGATCCCACTTGGCTCTTCAGGCTCAGCAGCAAGTGCTGTAACCTGCAGAGCCATCTCACTTTGAGTAACATGATTTGCTGTTGTTTTTTTAGCTATCTATTGACTATTAACTCATTTATTAACTAGTGAGTTGGTGGGAGAAAGCTGAGTAACAACATTATTATCTGAAAATATATGAGATAGTATACGGCTTCTGAAACCACTTTTGCTACCAAGATGCACATATGATTCAAGATGGAAAAAATAAAATGGGTGAAGTCTCGCTGGTGACACAGGTGGATTTTATTCTGCCTGGTGGCCCCCTGAGGGCAGGTGTGAGCTGGCTTCTAAGCCTGGGGGTGTGAAGAGGCATAGAGCAGTGGTTCTCAGACTGTGGCTATGTGGCTGCGCCTAAAAGCCTGTGACCCCACACAGCTGGAAGAATGCCACTGTGACAGAGAGAACGCATGCTGAGCGTCACTCTGCAGTGTTTGGCACAGACCCCATAACAAATATTATCTTGCCAGAAATGTCTGTATTGCCAGAATTGCAAAACCCTAGCTAGACTAGATGATAAGAAAATGTTTGGAGAAGTATCAATCAATATTTAAAGATCAAAACCAGCAGAGCTTTTTCTTAGCTGTTGCCTGTGTATTTGAATAGAAAAGACTAGAAGTGGGATCTCCGATGATCATACAGGTATTTTCCACTCTTAATGACAGAGGAACTGTGAGACAGCAAAATACTGTCCTCAGAGGAAGGGCACCTGTAGAACTGGTGAATAGAAGAATTAAAATTGAGAAATAAAGTTAGTACCTTGCTCTGCACCTTGAGGTGAGGAGCCTGCTAACACAGCAGAGGCTTTAAAGAGTAAGACCAATGATGAGACTGGGGGAAGAACTGAGAACTAAAGGGCTCAGATTTGCCACTGGCAGTACAGTTGATACCTTAGTGAGAAAACGCCTCAGATCTGACACAGAAGAGGGAAGCCCCAGTGACCCACATCAAGGGCATTTGGTGGCCTTGCCAGCTGTATCAACATCTTTGAGCACCTTCCTAAAGATCTGTTGATCACATTTGTTTTGGTTTGATTTACTTCCTGTTGCCACCTTGTGTAGATTCTAGGCACTATGGAGTTTTCACAAGGAGTGATCTAGAATAGAGAACCAGGCCTTAAGTAATGTACAAGACTAGAAACTCAGAGTCCTGATTTGATCAGGAGAGTTTAACCCTTTCATTGTCAGCATTTTCCAGCTTTCTCTCCCACAGATTCGGTTGAACAGACTGTTGACCATTGACACAGATCTGTTGGAGCAGCAGGACATTGATCTAAGCCCTGACTTGGCAGCCACTTATGGCCCCACAGAAGAAGCTGCCCAAAAAGTTAAACACTATTACCGCTTTTGGATCCTACCCCAGCTCTGGATTGGCATTAACTTTGACAGACTCACTCTTTTGGCGCTGTTTGACAGGTAAGACCATAGCATGGTATTAAAGATGTGAAGATACTAGTTTTAAAGTGAATTTTTTCCTAATTACCCACTGATGTTTTTACCTGTGTTGGAAACTACTTTTTATTTTCATCCTCTTGAGCTCAAACTTAAAGTAACAGACTTTTAAACACTTAACTCTCTGAAACCCATTAAAAGCTTTTTCCATAAGGCTGTTTTTATTGTTAATGTGAGTCATGTTGTTGATTCCTAACAAAGCCTGTGGAGTATTTTATGACCGTAAGGCTATCAGTAATATGATCACAAACATAGAGTTGGAAGAGGAAACCTGTTTCCCATCTTTTAGCATTAGTGTCTTAGTGGGAGACACATTTGTTTATTCAGACTTGGTGGCCAGTAGATGCTTCCAGCCAACAAGTAAGAACAATACTAGACTTACCTCTCCTCTGAAGCAAAGACAAACAGAGACAAACCATGTGCTTGGAGACAAGGCAGTAGAAGACCGTGAGCCTGAGGAGTTGATGGTACACACCCTAAGTCACTACAACTCTGTGCGTTACACGTTCCTTGTTTTGTGACACAGGGAAGGGAACATAGAACTCAGAACATATTTCAGGCTCAAGAGATAAAACTGAGAGTCCTGGAGTCCGTACTACAAAATATCGTAGAAGGAAACTGTCAAAAGAACAGTGGAGGTGTGAGGCGGGATTCCTTGTGGTCGGCAGACCATGATTAGCTCACGTATCTGGGCAGCTGTCTGCTTAGGAAGAGCTTGCTTTATGAGTGTGGCAGCATTGGTGTCCTTACACTACTGAGAATGAAAGGGATTAGCGTAGCATAACAGATTCAAGCTTCATAGAAACTCAGAGCTACACACCACCAAACAAGTAATGACTGACAGCTAGCCTCTACTCAGAGGTGACCAGCTGTGCAAGCTGAGAAAACATAGCTCATGGGAAAAGGAATAAATCAAGATCAACCTATAATTGGTAGAGATATTAACTGTTAGATACAGGTTTTAAACTAATTATGACTGTATTCTGTTTATTTGAAAAAGTAAATAGAGACATAAAAGATAATAAAAATACACACCAAATCAAACTCAAAGAGTTGAATATTATAATGTTGCCATTAAAAAAGTGAACTAGGTGGAATTTCTGGTAGTTAAAACTCTGTAGAAGAAAAGATTAGTGAACATGGGTGCATCAGGAAAACCATCTAGATAAAGCAGTGAGAAGAACAGAAAACCCAATGATATCTTATGGGACAGCTTCAAGAGAGACAAGACTTGAGGAAATAATGATGGGAACTGCAGATTGTACGAAAGCGATCAGTGCACAGTCGAGAAGACCAGTTTAACCCAAGCAGAAACAGCATGAGAAACCCACCCAAGACACGTATTTGCTCAAGTCCAGTGATAGAGACTTTAAAATCACAAGAAAAATATCAATGAACATTCTGGACAGAGGGCTAAGCATGAGGAAGACATCCACCCACCGAAGGTTACACATGAGAAGACAGTGGGCCAGCCTAGCGGCACTAAAAGAAAAGAGCTGTCAGCACAGTTACTCAAGTCTCGCTAGCATACCTTTTAAAAATCCAAGGAACGAGGCTGGAGAGATGACCCAGAGGCTGGGAACACTGGCGGGAAGGGAGGGGGTGGCGGGGGCCGGGCGGGGAGAGAGAGAAAGAGAGAGAACAGATCTCAGAGCAGCGGATGTTGTCTAAGATAAGGAAAGCTATTTCAAAATGGTAAAGGCCCCATTAGCCTGTAGAACAGAACAGTTCTGAACGTTTCTGTACCTAAACAAGGCCTCAGACTCCATAGGGGCTGACGATGCATCTTGATAGAGCACGTGTTTACCATGCAAACCTCAGACTCCATAGGGGCTGACGATGCATCTTGATAGAGCACGTGTTCACCGTGCAAAACGACCCAGAGTTTACCACCAGCACCCTTATCATTCCAAAAGCCCTGAAGCAGAAACCAATAGACACAGGAGATGGAGGATAGATGGATGCATGCATGGATGGATGTGGGGGAAAAGAAACAGGATAAACAGATGGATGTACAATTATGGGTGATTTGCACCCCGTTTTAAACAGTTGGTTGCAATCAATCAGCTTTATGTTGCTTGACAAAATACCTGAATTAGCTTATAAAGGAAGAAGGGTTGTTCTGGCTCACAGTTTTCAAGGTTTCAGCCTGTGGCTACTTGGTTTGCTGTGGGGCCTGTGACAGCAGAGTACTAGAATGAAAATGTCATAGAGGAAGCTGCTTGAGACAGGAAAAGGCAGAGCTTCCAACATACCCTCAGAGACTCGCTCTTGCCCTGACTTCACACCCACACACACACACACACACACCTACCACCAGGTGCCACAGCCTCCCAGAATAAATTATTGAGCCGTGGAAAATCCTGATGCAGTTGCAATTTAATACTTATAAGCAATCCAAGGGTAGAGAAGAATTTGAGCAAAAAACTACAAGGTATTTTTAAAATAAATGAAAATGACTCCTGTAGTACTTAAGGAAGTTTACGGCACTGAGTACCTAGATTAGAAAAAGCCAATGGACAGGACATTCTTCACAGTTGAGTGGAGAGTGGGGACTGACTTTCACACGAACTCTGATGCCTCATATTTGACCATGTCCCCTGGATGGGGAGGCCTGGTGGCACGCAGAGGAAGGATAGCAGGCTACCAAGAAGAGACTTAATACCCAATGAGCATATACAAGGGGAGGAGGTTCCCCTCAGTCACAGTCATAGGGGAGGGGAGTAAGGGGAAAATGGGAGGGAGGGAGGAATGGAAGGATGCAAGGGATGGGCTAACCATTGAGATGTAATATGAATAAATTGATAAAATAAAATTTTAAAAAGAAACTTTTAAAATAAAATTTAAAAAAAAAAGAAAAAGATGGTCTCAAATCTGTGATTCACTTTTACACTAAGAAAGCAGACTAATAAGTGCCTATCCTAACTAAGGACAAGCAAGAACATAAGAGAAAACAGAAACTGAAGGGAGCCCAAGACTGCAGCAGTGAGACTGGTGACACTCCAGCTGCCTGAGGAGGAGAAGGAGGCAGCAATGACTAGATGAGAAGCCTGAGCTGTGACGTCACTGCAAAGCCCACAGCAGTTACAAAGCAGTAAGAGAGCGCTATAGTCAGCGTGGTGATGCTAAGTTGGCAATAGACTAATGAGAAAGACAAATTCCTTAAAGAACATAATTATCATAGATCCATCTAAATAAATGAGAATTACCATTAGGAACTTTCCTACTGCAAAAGCTCCAGGCCCAGGTGTTATCTAAAGACTGTGCAGTGAAGTAGAGATGTGGTGCTAACATAGCAGATCTTCATATGCAAAAAGCAAATTTTGAGTTCTTAGCGTGTAACATACCACAAAAACTAAATCAAGATTTATCATAGGCATAAATGTGGAACACAAGACAGCAAAAATATATAAAACAAAAGATTCGTTCCCAAGGTTTTAGAAAACTTGTTAGCTCTGGCACAAAAAAACCAAAGCAAAACAAACCCAGAATTAATAAAAGAACTGATTGCTAACTGCATTTATCAACATAGAAAAGTGTGCAAAAGCTGAAGGCAAGCGTGCACTCACATTCCTAGGAAGCAGTGAGCAGCAGCGTGAGGTGGGAGGAGTGTCTTGACCAGTCACGTGTCTTCTACCTGAGAGCTTCTTGATTTGAAAATACTATCCATCTCTTGAGAGATGTTTCATGAATGGAGAGTTTCTAACATCTATAAGTGTACTATTGAGTTAATAAAAGTGAACTTAAAGTTGTTGTGATTATAAATTCTTTACCCACACGTCATTCTTCCACAGAGCCACTGTGAATTATTATGAGTAATAATTTGGTATAGTGTGTTTTTAGGTCTTTAAATTATGTTTTTAGTAAGAAGACTTAGGTCTGTTATGTTGGGTTTGGTTCACTTAGTGGACACGCTCTGCCTGTGTCACTTAAGAGTTTATAAGTACAAGGAGTTTTAGCAAGGATTTCCTGAACATTTATGAAAAAAGCTTACCCAAGAAAGTAATTACACAGACTCTTAGCTTTGGGGTACAGTATAAAAATCCTTTTTGTTTCTGTATGTGGTGTCTTGGGCATCATATTGCCCTCTTTACAGTGTCAGTTTGTGGGTATGGAATTGTCTCAGCAGTGGTGGAAGAGGCAGAGTTGATGGTCTTAGTTGTATATTGTTCTTAGTATATGTAAGACCTTGCGTTTAAGATGCTCCAGTTAGTGAGCTTTTTTATTATTTCAGATAGGAGGAGAAGCAAGGAAACAAAACTGCTTGCTGTCAACATTTGGTTGCAAGCTTTATCTTATGAAATAGCAGATATTTTAACTTTTCTATGAGCTTTGTTAGATTTTGTCTTTTAAACTTCTTTCTGTGTCAGCTTTATTTACCACCCAAATTGGTTAGTTATTTCACAGCATATTTCAGAGAAGATGTTATAAGAAAAAGTGTTATTATGGTATCATAGGACAGCTGTATTAGAGGACACTGCACTGTCACAGTGTCATAGGACAGCTGTATTAGAGGACACTGCACTGCCATGGTGTCATAGGACAGCTGTATTAGAGGACACTGCACTGTCACAGTGTCATAGGACAGCTGCATTAGGGGACACTGCACTGCCATGGTGTCATAGGACAGCTGTATTAGAGGACACTGCACTGTCACAGTGTCATAGGACAGCTGTATTAGAGGACACTGCACTGCCATGGTGTCATAGGACAGCTGTATTAGAGGACACTGCACTGTCACAGTGTCATAGGACAGCTGCATTAGAGGACACTGCACTGCCATGGTGTCATAGGACAGCTGTATTAGAGGACACTGCACTGCCATGGTGTCATAGGACAGCTGTATTAGAGGACACTGCACTGTCACAGTGTCATAGGACAGCTGTATTAGAGGACACTGCACTGCCATGGTGTCATAGGACAGCTGTATTAGAGGACACTGCACTGTCACAGTGTCATAGGACAGCTGCATTAGGGGACACTGCACTGCCATGGTGTCATAGGACAGCTGTATTAGAGGACACTGCACTGTCACAGTGTCATAGGACAGCTGCATTAGGGGACACTGCACTGCCATGGTGTTCTAGGACAGCTGTATTAGAGGACACTGCACTGCCATGGTGTCATAGGACAGCTGTATTAGAGGACACTGCACTGTCACAGTGTCATAGGACAGCTGTATTAGAGGACACTGCACTGCCATGGTGTCATAGGACAGCTGTATTAGAGGACACTGCACTGTCACAGTGTCATAGGACAGCTGCATTAGGGGACACTGCACTGCCATGGTGTCATAGGACAGCTGTATTAGAGGACACTGCATTGCCACGGTGTCATAGGACAGCTGTATTAGAGGACACTGCACTGCCACGGTGTCATAGGACAGCTGTATTAGAGGACACTGCACTGCCATGGTGTCATAGGACAGCTAGCTGTGTTAGAGGACACTGCACTGCCACCGTGTCATAGGACAGCTGTGTCAGAGGACACTGCACTGCCATGGTGTCATAGGACAGCTAGCTGTATTAGAGGACACTGCACTGCCACGGTGTCATAGGACAGCTGTATTAGAGGACACTGCACTGCCACGGTGTCATAGGACAGCTAGCTGTGTTAGAGGACACTGCACTGCCACCGTGTCATAGGACAGCTAGCTGTGTTAGAGGACACTCCAGTGCCACGGTGTCATAGGACAGCTAGCTGTATTAGAGGACACTGCACTGCCACGGTGTCATAGGACAGCTGTATTAGAGGACACTGCACTGCCACAGTGTCATAGGACAGCTAGCTGTGTTAGAGGACACTCCAGTGCCACCGTGTCATAGGACAGCTGTGTCAGAGGACACTCCTCTACCATGGTGACATAGGACAGCTATATCATGTCCACAGATGGTAGGTTTTTTATTCTGTGTGATCTCTTCAAACCAGGCATCCAGGCGACACCCCAGCAGGCCTCATGGTGATGTCTTCCCAGTTTTCAATCTGATTACTTTCTTATAGTGATGATAACCTGCTTGTTAATTTTTCTGTCTGCAGAAACCGTGAGATTCTGGAGAACATATTAGCTGTCGTCCTGGCTATTCTTGTGGCTTTTTTGGGATCCATTCTTCTCATCCAAGGCTTCTTCAGAGACATCTGGGTGTTCCAGTTCTGCCTGGTGATAGCTAGCTGCCAGTACTCACTGCTCAAGGTACCCGTGTCTCTGCTTAGAGGCTGTGCTTAGAGGCCATTCACCCAACTTACCACAAGATGGTAACTTTCAGGTGTATTTTTCCATAGAAGTTTACATATTGGAATATGTAGGGACCAATGCAGGGTGTAAACTTAAAATACAATTGTATGTAAAGTATATTTACTGAAAACAAATTCTTTGTATTAAAAGAAAAGAATTTGTTAGAATGGCAATTTATACTCTTGATTTATTTCTGTTTAATGTACTAGCGCTAACCTTCCTTCTTGCACTGTGAGCCTTCTGTTCTATGGGTGAGATTTAATTAAACTTTTCATTGGTAATAACATTGTCAAAAACTAGAGATGGTTTTTATTCTTTTTTTATTTTTTTATTTTTTTTTAACTTTATTAACTTATTCAGATTACATCTCAGTTGTTATCCCCTCACTTTTATCTTCTCATTCCTCCCTCCCTCTTTCACTCTTTTCCCCTCCCCTAGGTCTGTGACAGAAGGGGACCTCTTTCCCCACCATATGGTCACAGCCTATCAGGTCTCATGCTGGTAGCCTGCTGATCCTTTCTCTGATGGTTTTTATTCTTAAGGGACATCAAAATGAGAATACTGAGTAGTGACTCAGACATGCCTGTGTTGTCAATTGTAAGCATTTATTAAAATGGGAGAATCTATCACGTCAACTAATGTCTGACTAAATCTTCCACCTTGTGCCTAAAGCCAGTGCAGGTTGTTACTAGCATGCTTCCTTCCTTTAAACCAGCATGCCATATCTGCAACAGCTGTTTCCCTCAGACGTGCTGGAGTGCAGAACGCTGTCCAGGCTGGGAGCTGCTGCTTCTGCTCCAAGGATGTTCTTAGCTGTCTTGATTGATTGATTGATTGATTTTTTTTTGGTTTTTTGTTGGTGGTGGTGGTGGGTTTTTTGTTTTTTTGTTTTTTTGAGACAGGGTTTCTCTGTGTAGCCTTGGCTGTCTTAGACTCACTTTGTAGACCAGGCTGGCCTCAACATCACAGAGATCCGCCTGCCTCTGCCTCCCGAGTGCTGGGATTAAAAGTGTGCACCACCGCTGCCTGGCCTGATTTATTTATTTATTTGTTTTTGTCTGTTTATAGCTAACAGCTGAAGTGAGCCATGTAGGTTATTGCTGTTTCTTTATTATCAGTCCCATTCTCTGTTAATTCTCATTTAACATCTGTTAATACCATCCTCTATCTTTGTGTCGTCCTCACCGGGCACTGTGACTGCTCAGCCTGTGTGGCTCTGGCTCCTCGGATGACTCTTCGTTTGTCATTGCTTCTTTACTCAAGCACTACTGACTTTGTGAGACTTCTCTTGGGCCTTGTCTGCCTGGCTCTTGGTTTATATAATTGCCAGAGAAGCAACTTTGATGTCTTCAGTCATCACTCCATCATGTGAGGCACATCCAGATTTAGATGTGAGCGCTTCACATCTCTCTGAGGCCTGAGGCCTGTATGTCTAACTGACAGACACCGCACAGAGCACACCTCCAGGGGATGGGTTTCTTTCATGGTTTTTTTGCTTTTGCAGTGAGAGGCATAAAAAGTTCTTTTCTTCTTCACTAACAAGTAGCCGAAGTCTCTTTGGTTAAACAGAGTGGACATGTTAAAAGTGCTGCTCCTTATTTTTGCATCTTCTTCAGCCACTTCATCCATCCCTTTGTTGCGTTGACCTATGAAAACCTCTTCATTCTCTGGCTCTAGTGTCCCTTGTTCCATTAATTTTGTCTGCTGCTTCCAGGTTACTGTGTTTAAACAAGGGAAAGGCAGCAGAGATTTTTTTTTTAACTAGATGGCTAGAATGTTAGTGTGTCATAAACAGAAAAGGAGGACTGAGGTGACTGAAAGATGACCCAGACGCATCTCCAGCCAAGAGCCAACTGCCAGACTCAGCATGTGTGCTGTGTGTGGAAGTGCAGGCAGAGATGGGCTGTTCTGGGAAAGTTGTGTTGTGTGCCGTGGAAATGCACTGGGATTTGGGGGAAGTACTGATGTGAGAACCAGTTTTATACTGACATTAGGACATTTTCCCAGGATACAGTGGGATTGCCTTTGATTATTTTGGTGCACATGCAGATACCAAATTCAGTTACCACTGTTTAGTAAACACAGAATCTATGAGTGCAACTGGAACTCAGATGCTAGCTCAAGTTCCTGTGTATCTCCTGAGTGGAAGAGTGGGCTATACAATATGGCATCCTTGCTTGCACATAATAAAGAGCCAGCTGAAAGCTGTCTATAGGTTACCATCTCAAAGCAGTAAGCTGAGTAGTTGCAAGTTACTAATGAGCCAAATTAAGTCAAAATGAGAGGCAGTATGTGCCTGTTTACAATCCTGGTAAGCCAGCTCCCGGAGCCGGGGCTTCATGGTGAGAATTAATGTTTGATTTCTTGACTGCAAGACATTTACTAAAATCACTTAAGAACATTTTAAAAGCTGCTTGTGATAAAAAGAACTTATAGGCAACTAAAGAATGCTTACAGTGGGAGAAATAATCTTCCCCAGGTACCAAATGGTCGTTCCTGAGAGTAACATTATACAGACTGGGCATGTTATAGTTAGGAATATGTATGTGTAACCATTGACATATGTACATGTAACAGAAATTTTTTAAAGTTATGAATATAAAAGAGAGCAATGGTGGAAGTTTGAGGGAGGAAAGGAAAAGGAGAAATGTATAATCTCAAATAATAAAAGTAGTTTTTAAAATGAGATAGATATGTATCACACACACACACACACACGACTTTTACTTGTGCATAAGGAATGAATTGATGGTGGTGGCAGGATAATTTGTTTGAGTTTGAGGCCAGCCTGGTTTACATAGTGAGTTCTAGGACAGCCAGAGATAAAAAGAGAGACCCTGGCTCCACAAAAAGAAAAAACAAAGAAAGGAAGGAAGGAAGGAAGAAATTAAATATCATTTTTTCAGAAATATATATGGAACTGGATATCATCATGTTAAATAAAATAAACTCAGCAGATATCACAGGTTTTCTCTCACGTGCATAATAAAGATTTAATGTATGCATATACACACTTATAGTTAGATACATACACATATGTAGTTGGGTACACACATACAATTGGATACATATACACATATAGTTAGGTACTTAAGACACACATACAGTTGAATACTTACTAGACATAAAAGCAGAAAGGGCAGTACCATAGAGGGAGAAGGGAACAGGCGAGATGGGAGAGCATAAGAGTGAAGGGTGAACATTAATAAAACACACTGATACATATAAATGAAAATCTTATGACGAAACCCGTTATTTTGTACACTTTGGTTAAGAGTACAGAAATGAAAATAAACTGTTGTGGTCTTTTTGTTTTTTAAGAAAAAACTTGCTTGTGAAATGCATGGGACTGAAGTAAAATAATCTGTCTTTCTGTTCATTTCTAGAGTGTTCAACCTGATTCTTCCTCTCCCAGACACGTAAGTCCCCTGAAAGGACCATAAGTTCCAGCTCCCCGACACCCAGCCAAAGCCTGTAGTTTCCCCTGGCATGTGCCAGGTTGAGTGATGCTTGCACTTGTCATCTCATCTGCGTTCTGACACACTGTAGTTGACTCATGAGCAGGGAAGGAAATGACACTGTCCTGCCGGACCCCGAATCCATCTGCTTCAGTAGAGTGTCTGTCAGTTAAGCAGACGTAATCCACGTAAGCCTGGTGGTTTGCATTTCTAAAACTTGAAAATAAAGAGTGAATAAGTACTGAAAATAAAATTTTGAAGTAGAAAAAACTTACTTTACTTTTTTTATGATGAATTAAGAGCAAGAATAAAAAGAAAACTGCATTTGACTGCTATTTAAGACTTTTGGGCTAAGGAAAGAGATATGATCTTGCTAGTGACGCTGTGTCTGCTGAGCAGGGAGCATGATCTGGTTATGGATCTGTGTAATAGAAACATAGAGGATTTCTCTACAATAGCGCAGGGCTGGGTTTTGTAGTTCACACCTGATATCTGTAGGAGGCTGAAGGCGGAAGATTGCTAGTTTTCAGCCAACCAGAGCCATGTAAGTTCCAGGCCAATCGGGCCAAAGAGTGACATCCTGTCTTGTTTTTAAAAAAATAAATGAATGGATAAATAAGCAAACCAGTTTAAAAAAAAAATAAGCTCCAAGATTAGTGTTTTGTGGAGTTTCATTCCTGAATGTAATGATTTTTATCCTTACATTGAACTAGTCACTGTGACCACAACAGAAAGTAAAGCAAGTGGGAAGATGTGTTGCTGATGGATATTGTCATCTATAGGGTACTCTTGCAGTGTAACGACATGTGTACGCATTGCTGTGTAACCCAAAGGAATAGAGGAATGCTGGTGCCCTCTCCTAGATTCCTGGGTTAAATTTTTCATGTATGGCTCAGTCCCTTCCTATCTCACTCTGTTCTCTTTCCTCCCTTTCTTTGTAAGCATAATATCTCTTTACCTCCAGTCCGTTAGTGTGTTTCCTCGGAGCATTTTGTGGGTTCATTCAACACAATTGTCAAAGTTAGGACATCAGCTCTACCATGATGCTGTTGTCAGTCTGTAGGTGTTTCTCGGGTTTCATGTCTTCTCTTAGCTGGCAGTACAGGCGTCCTGATCTGGTCTCTTATCTGGCAGTACAGCTGTCCTCATCTGTTCTCTTAGCTGGCAGTACAGGCGTCCTGATCTGGTCTCTTATCTGGCAGTACAGCTGTCCTCATCTGTTCTCTTAGCTGGCAGTACAGGCGTCCTGATCTGGTCTCTTAGCTGGCAGTACAGGCGTCCTGATCTGGTCTCTTAGCTGGCAGTACAGCCATCCTGATCTGGTCTCTTCACTCTTTTAACCCCTGGAGAGGCTCCTTTGTATTTGTTTTTCTTGACATTGAAATTGTTTATGGACTTAGGCCAGTTATACCATAGACTACTCCCCAGTTTGTGTTTGATGTTTCTTTTTTATTAGAGGTTAGTGCATTCGGGGAGTGGGAATATCCTCAGTACATCACACACAAGTGTGTGGCACAGATTTACCCCCACCATGGTGTGAATGTCAGTCTTTTTTTTTTCCCCCTTAAACTTAAAAGTTTTTTTCTTTTTTAATTAATTAAACATTTTTTATTTTTATATATACATTTAGGTGATTACACATATATACAATAGACTACCTATGCTAAGAAGAACCACGACACAATCAGGAATTACATATATGTTATATTCTTAGTGTTTTGGTTATTTGTATTTGAGAGCCTTGGTGCATCTAAAATTCTGAATGTAAATCAATCTCCATCACATCTTGTCATTATCAACTTAAAACATCTATCTAGACCTAAAAACATCTTAACCCCTAAACAACTAAGCATCATTGTAAAACTAAGCTACCTGGTCTTCAACTCCATCAGAGACTTGAGAAGGAGTAAACTTGATTATCTGAGTATGCCGGGAGTGCAGGTTAGTAGCTTTCCACATGAGAGGATGACAGAGACAGTTTTCTACCTGAACAGTCACCCAAAACTCTCTATAATGTTGGAGCATCATCTTCAGCCTTCTGGCCCAATATATCTGACAGACATATTTGTGTGGCAGGAACTATTGAGGACTTGCTTACCTTGTCTTGGTAGAGTTTGGCTGTTGACTCTTCCTGCATCCAAGCTTGCCCTTTTTTAGACAGAATTCTGTCTGTGGTAGAAATGAGGACTTTTTGCCCAGTGGCTTGTTAGCCACATTTGAAGCCATCTCCATAAGGAGGCTCTTTGATGCTTATCATCCTCTTTGAGGTAGACTGGGTGTTGCCAGGAGTTGACCTGTCTCATTGTCAGCTGTCCACTCTCTCCGTATCTCTTCAATAAAGCACTCGAAGTCCTAGCTAGAGCAATAAGACAACTAAAGGAGATCAAGAGGATACAGATCAGAAAAGAAGAAGTCAAACTATCACTATTTGCAGATGATGTGATAGCATACATAAGTGACCCCCAAAATTCTATCAAGGAACTCCTATAGCTGATAAACACCTTTGCACAGTAACTGGATACAAAATCAACTAAAAAAAAAAAAAAAAAAAAAATCAGTAGCCCTCCTGTATAGAAGTGACAAACAGACCGAGAAAGAAGTTAGGGAAAATACACCCTTCACAATAACCACAAATAATATAAAGTACCTTGGTGTAACTCTAACCAAGAAAGTGAAAGATTTGTATGAAAAAAACTTCAAATCTCTGAAGAAAGAATTTGAAGAAGATTTCAGAAGATGGAAAGATCTCCCATGCTCATGGATCAGGAGAATCAACATAGTAAAAATGGCCATCTTACCAAAAGCCGTCTACAGATTCAGTGTAATTCCCATCAAAATAAACTTTAAACGTTTTAAAATTATTTTTATTTTATTTGTATGGGTACTCTGCCTGAATGTATATCTGTGCATCACCTGCATACCTGGTGCACATGGCAGCTCAGGAGAGGATGTAGGATCCCAGAAGTTGGAATTACAGATGGTTATGAGCCTTACATGGGCTCTGTGAGTTGAACCTGGATCCTCTGGAAGAGCAGCCAGGCCCCCTAGCTGCTGTGCCATCTCTGTGGCCACTTGTATTGCTTGATAACCCTGTAGAAGAGACTTTACAGAAACTCTTCAGAGGTGATGAAAGTCATCTTGTCATTATGCTAAAACAAGTTTTGTTTTCAAGAACCAGATGAACGCTTGCTTAACAGCTTTGCAACCTTACTGAGATGATTCCACTTCCCTGTGCAAGGCACTGCTTTTCCTTACCCTATAGAAGCGTTGGGGGCTGCTGTCAAGTATCTGAAAACTCTGCTGCAGATGCAGGTGTTGGATGCTTGGGCTCCAGGCCTGTCACACTGTTCCTAAAATATGGAGTAGTAAGGAAGTAGAGCCCTGTGGAAGAATGTTCGATCAGGGCGAGTGACCGTGAACAGTATATTACACAGTTCTCGGCCTTCCTAAAGCTACAGCCCTTTAATATACTTCATGTAGTGTTAACCCCCAAACATAAAATTATTCCGTTGCTACTTTATAACTGTAATTCTGATACTGCTATGAATTGTAATATAAATACAGGATATCTGATAATGTGACCCCTGTGAAAGGACCCAACCCCAAGGGGTCGCATGCCACAGGTTGAGAACCACTGGTATAATGCCGCCCCCCCCCCAACCCTTGTTTTCTTTTTTAATTTCTGGCTACTCTGAGGTATATAGTGTCCTCTGCTATGGATACTTGCCCAAATGCACTGTATGGCCGTGAACCCACAAATAAAAACTTTGGAAGCAAGAGCCCAAATAAGACATTCCTTTTTTTTTTTTTTTTTTTTTTTTTTTTTTTTCCCAATATAGCACCTCAGGTTCCTTCTCATAATGAATAGCTGAGTAACAGAAGCGTTATATAACTCGATGTATTTAACAGGTTTTGAGCTGTGCCTGCTGGATATCTCAGGAATAGCCATCATACTGTCTGCTGCCTGCCATGCCAGGCACATATTAATAAGTGGATTTCTGGAATTTCAATGCTACAAAATATTGCTTATCACTTGAGGAAGGCAAACTCAAAAATCCTAATGCCATAAATGGCCACATGTGAAATGACCTCTAATATTTCACCAGAGCTAGTCATCTTCTCACACACAACAAGATTTAAAATCTGGACAAATATTTGTAATATATACATGCCTCCCTTACCAGCATGTAGTCTGCCTCGTATGACAAATGTACGTTTTGGTTTTACAAGTCTGTTGTTACTGGCATGGTTCACATTTCAGTATTTCTTTGTACTCTTTCTCAAAAACAGAGGCACACATCTGGCATCCACATCATACATAGACCACACACACACACACACACACACACACACACACACACACACACGCTGATGGGACAAAGCAAACTTCTCAGAATACCAGATGGAAACAGATTATTCTCGAAACAACAAGATGATGGCAGGCACCATATATACAAACTTGCAATCCTTCTCCCGCTGCCACCCAGAGCGGTATCCTCTGAAGACAAGAGAATCACAGTGGTTTAAATCCTCTACATGTGTTCAGTGTCTGTGACCTACTGAATGACTGTTCTTCGTTGTCACCCTGACTGGATTGGAATCACCTAGAAGCACACCTTTGGGTGTAACTTTGAGACTCTTTCCAAAATAGGTTTGAACTGAGGTGGGAAGACCCATCCTGAATGCGGGCAGCACGGTCTCTGGAGCTAGCTAGGGTTGCAGGCTGAATGTAAAGGGGATGAAGGAAGGAGCCAGATGAGTGCAGCAAGCTCCTTTCTCTGCCCCCTCCTCTGTGGATGGTGAGGAGTACTAGCTTCTGGCTCTTGCTGCCAGTGTATGCTGGACTCCCAAACAGCGGGCCAAAGTAGTTCTTTTCTCCTTAGTTCTTTTTGTCCCAACAAGAAGAAAAGTAACTAACACAGTAATATTCATCAATACTTGACCCTGAAATCCTACCCAATAGGAGATATTATTAAAGCTTTGTTTATAGAAACATTTCCTAACTTACCTAACGCTCCAAGAAACAATGTAGTGAGCGTTGATCTTTTAGATGACGATGTAGCTTGAGTTTTCCTCAGATCGACAGTGTTACCGTTTGGCTAGACAAGGCTCTGAGGCTAGAGAAGCCGCATGCATTGTAGGATCCTTTCTGGCTTCTCCCAGGTAGAAGCCGGTAACACTGCTGCCTGTAAGAATGTGTCTACAGCTATGAGGTGTCCTCCACATACCCTGTGGAAGAGCTTCTGCTCTCCTGTGATGCCATCCTTTTCCTCTTGTAGTTTTAAGTCTCTTGTTAAGAAGAACTTGTCTTCGCTCACATCTTACCACTTCAGAGATTTCTGCTCACTTTAGTGTCTACTGGCTTCTTGCCTGAATCAGTTATCGTTTGAGCGTAGCTACATTTTGATTTTCTAATTCTGTTATTCTGTGTTATTTAATGACTTCCTGAAATGAACAGTTTTATCTTCTGTCGTAGCTGATTATTTGTGGTGTTGATAATGAGCCCAGTACCTTGTGCATGTGAGACAGTTGCACCTCAGCCCTGTCTCTGTGCCTGTTTGTGTATACATAAGTGTGTGTGTGTGTGTGTGTGTGTGTGTGTGTGTGTGTGTGTGTGATTTGTATATTTATGTGAACTTATGGGTTACATATAATGGTACAGTACTTTGATACTCAGTTACACTTGACTTGGCCATTTGGAGCCTGTCAAATTGTTCTGTGTCCTCTTGGCATAACTCTGTGATCCTTTAATGCAGTGGTTCTCAGCCTTCCTAATGTTGCAGCCTTTTAATACAGTTCCTCATGTTGTGCTGACCCCCAATCGTGAAATAATTTCTGTTGCTGCTTCCTAACTGTTAATTTTGCTACAGTTAATGAACCATAATGTTTTTCTGATGGTCTAGGTGAGCCCTGCAAAAGGGTCATCAACCCCACGGGTTGAGAACCACTGTTTTAATGGCCATTTTCCTTTCCAAAAAGCAGTGTGATCCAGGCTGAACTTATACTTTCCTACAGGCCCCAAAGACCTATTCTTTCCATGAAATCCTGGCTCTTTTTTGTGAATAGCATCTATAAATTGGGATCAGGATTCTAGTAACTATATTACTAGAATTATGTGTTTAGGTCCTCTTAGTGGGTAAAGACAGGTAACTTGTGCATGTGCGTTCACTTCTCCTGTATCTGTTTGTATGTCTACTAACAATAACGAGTTCCTGCTGAGAGCTCTGATTCTGCTGCTATTGTAGGGATCATGCTGTTCCTTTCTGTACTTGTCCTCGGCGTTCACACAGGAATGGTTCAGACCGTTAGAGCATAAGCCGGTAGCGAACTCAGGAGCTAGTTGTGGCTCTTATAGTGAACTAAACTGACAAAGAAAATGTATTGTTTACAGGGTCATAATCGCATCATTGCCTACAGTAGGCCAGTTTACTTCTGTTTATGTTGTGGCCTCATTTGGCTCTTGGATTATGGCAGCAGAAACCTAACTACAAGCAAGTTCAAATTATATGGAATAACTTTCACCAATCCACTGGTGCTTCTGTCAGCCAGGGATTTGGTTATAGGTGAGTCATCTTGAAGAAATCTCTGATCTTAACATTAGTTTATTTGTTTGTAATTTGCTGATACAGATATAATCAGCTTATTTTGCTTAGTATAGTCATATCTCTGAAACAACTATAGAGTCTCTAAGAATGAAAAGGTTAATGTTGAGTCAGTATAGTAATTCTTTCTTGGAGAAAATGAGGGATAAAGATTTTTTTAATTATTATTATACAGTTTAAGTTCATGTTTTGTTTTTAAAAAAAAAAAAAAGATTGAAATGATTTCCCCTCCCTGCTAGAAATTTAATACTAGGCAGTGCTCCATCACTGAGCTGTATCCCACCTCCTTAAGATGGTTGTTAAAGGTATTCTTTATAGTTAGAAGAATTTAATATCCAATAGAAAGTAATTTTAGATTGTATCTTTTAACGTCACACAGTAGGAAGTGTTAAATTTGACTTCATTGCGTATGGGCTTTAACTGAACAAGAGGATGGATGCAGTGTTTTTTAATAAACTTTTCTTTCCTTCCATAGTGTTTACACTCTGTTTCCCAATAGTATTTTTCATTGGTCTCCTGCCTCAGGTGAACACGTTTGTAATGTACCTTTGTGAACAGTTGGATATCCATATCTTTGGTGGGAATGGTGAGTGAATATGGGTCACTATACTATGGGTCATGAAGTGATAGACTGAACATTAAAATACTTTTCCACTTTCCATATTGGAATTTAAATTAACAAAGAAAGGGTACTTATTTGATAATTGAAGGCAGAAAGGCAGTGAGTTAATTGTAATTAAGAAAAGGTGAGGTCTGCTATTGTAGAGAAAGGTCAGGAATAGCGGATTTAATGTGTATGAAGTAACAAAATAATTTACAAAAGGAAAGTTGTAGACTAGTCCATGCTCCTCCCCACCATCGATAGGGGACATGTTCCAAGTCCCGCTGCTGTGCCCAAACGCACTGCACATAGGAGGACCTGTATGGACTGTCTTTCCTGCACGAGAGATAATAGCTGTGATAGTGAAATAATGAAGGGCACAACTGTGCAGTTTATCCAGCCAGCCTAGTTTAAAGTGTGAGCTTCTGGCTCAGTGGGAAACTGTCTTGAGACAGTAAGAGAGGACGACCCCCAACACCCTCCTCGCCTAAGCGTGCTAGACACACATGTGCACGCACCCCACAGTCACATGCTACAACCAAGTGAAAGTAAGTGTGGCCTCTCTCTTCCTTTCTCTGGAATTTTCTATTTAATATTTTTGGACTATAGATGACCTCAGATAATGGAGCCTTGCGAAGTAAAACTGGAAAAAGAGAGGCTGCTATGGAGATTTACCTGACATCTGTATGCAGTCACAGGATGTTTATAACAGCATCTAGGCTAAGCAGGATGAGGTCCGATTGTACTTGGATTCTGTGCTGGGGTGTGCATTTGGCATGCCCACATGCTTGAAAGGAGAATGCCAAAGCCAGAGTCAAAAAACATTTTACTAAATGAGCTTTTAAGAACTATCTCTGGTTTGTTTTTTTTTTTTTTTAGAGTTGAATATGTATACATTAATTGATAACTCAGAAAATCTATTTTCTTACAATGCATATATTTTATCTTTATAAAAAATCCAGTTAATCTGAAAGATAGTGTCCTGCAGAACTTGAAAGCAGTGCCGCTGGCAGCTACTGTAGTTGAGATAGCCTGTCTCTTCATCTTAACAGTATTGGGCAAGAAGAGTACGCAAACAGAGGGAATGCCTGAGAGAAAAGCCATTAACTTTATAGTTCATTTTCTTCACACTTCATGTTTGGGACCCTCATTTGCCTTCCACATACATGCACTGAAACCATCTCTTGATAAGCATTGACGGCATGGCTGAATGTTCTCTTTTTCAATTTGATGTGCAGTGGAGGGAGAGTGGTGTGTGAATGTGAGTGAGTGGGGACATGCACTGTGTGCAGGAACGCTTGCTGAGGCCAGAGGAGCGTGCTGGCTGTCATCCTTTCTACCTACTGGCCCAGAGCTCACACTTGAGCCAGCTTACCTGGCCAAAGAGTTCTCAGTGCCTGGGTTCTGTCTGCCAGAGCTCCACAGTCCTAGAATTACAGGCATGTGCAGCCATGCCCAACTTTTTACATGGGTGCTGGGGATTTGAACTCAGGTCCTCATGTTTATTGTACCATTCCTCCAGCTGATCTGGCTTAAATTGTAAATAGAAAATGAAACTTTTCTGTGTTGCTGTATATTATACGAGCATGTTTTTATGTTTCAATGTATGTAATTTAGAAGCTGGTTTCTTTGATCAGCTCAGCTTAGTGAGGAGAAGACAGTGCCAAGGGCCCACTGTTGGTGTCTTGCTGAAGCACATGGTGGCTTGGAGTATCAGGCCTTGTTCTTGTAAGCTACAAGTGTGCAAAGCGTTAGGTTTTTAATAACAAATAAATATGCCCTGTGGATTTTCCTTCGATCACTGTGTGAAATCACATTAAGGAGCTCTCTCGGCTGTATCTTTAAATCCTAACTCTGCCTGCTCCTTATTGCTAGTAACCCTGTTGGGTCAGTTGTTGCTGTTGACATTTCTAGGAGAGTTACACATCCCTGAACCAAATCAGCAGATGGGAATATAGACCTGACTGCTGTAAGTAAAGTGAGTCCTTCTCATGTAGAAAGTGGTTAATTTATGCCTCCATTTCAGGCCTTTGCAAGCTTTGTTTTCTGGTTCATTTTATTAATGTAAGATACATTATTAAAAGGGTTAGTTTTTTTAATTATGGGGGTGCAGGTGCCTGTGGAGGCTGGAGGCATTGAAACCCCCAGGTCTGGAGTTACAGGTGGTTTTGAGCTGCCTGGTGTGGGTGCTGGGAGCCAGCCTCTCCATGAGCGCGGCGTGCTCATAGGGCAGCCGACTCTCCAGCCACCTGGGTACATTTTGAAGCCTATTATAGGTGAAACTCTGCGGTAAATAGATCTTATCAAAGATTGAAAGTAGAAAGCAAGGCATGATAGCTGCTCCCTGTAATCTGAACACTTGGGAGGCTAAGGCAGAGGGATTGCTGAGAGTGGCAAGCCAGCCTGAGTTAAGAGTGAGACCCTGGCTCAACAACATATTGGAGATAGAAGTCTTTGTCTTAAAAAAAAAGAAAGAAAGAAAGAAGGAGAAGTCTTTGTCTTGTCAAATCTTACGAATTGTCAAATTTTGTGAAAAGGTGGCTTTTAAGTCTCATGAGTAGGTAAGTATTGTGCTAGTTGATGGACTTCTCTGCATTTGAGTGCTGTCTGTGGGTGTTCTGAGCCCTGGTTTTCTTCCTCCTTCCCCGTCTAGCCACCACCAGCCTGCTGGCAGCACTGTACAGTTTCCTCTGCAGCATTGTGGCCGTCGCTGTGCTGTATGGGCTATGCTTCGGAGCTTTAAAGGTAAGCGGCAGACTGCGGTGTGTCTGTGTCGGTGTGACTGCTGGCCCCTCCTGCCCTGTTGGAGCACTCCATCACTAATTCCCCCGTGCCCCCTGATGCTCGTCAGATTCTCTCATACCTTGAATTTTAAAGCAGTCTGATGATCAGTCAGTATTAAAGGAAAAGTCTTTTTCATACAGTAATCCCAGGTTACTCCTGAAAAGTTTATGAAAACTAGACTGAGCTGGAAGAGAGGCAAGCACGGTGTCACACGGTGAACAGTTGTCTGTTCTGGCTAAGAATATATGTAACTACTACTCACACCAAGATTGATTTGCATTGATAAGAACATGTTTTGGCTGCGGCGTAGCTCAGTGAGAGAGCGTTTTGCCTAGCATGCCCAAGGCTGCTGCTTAGCCCCCAGCACAGCCAGACAGAGCAGAGCGAGTCCAATTGCTACAGTCGGAGGCACATGCTCGTAAACGGCACGAAAGCTCGCTCACTGTTGGTTTGATTTATGGACATGGCATCAAGCCACAAGTCCTTCCCACTGGAGCGAATTTGGGGACTGTCTGGAGAAGGAGAAGAGGACTAGAAACGGTCTGGCTTCAACCGCTGGTTACATAGTGGCATCTATGAGACACTATTGGAAATCACAGAGTTCAGGAACAAGGGATTTTTTTACTGTGAACACTTTATTTGTAATGTGAACACCCCATTAGTAATGTGGTCCAGCGGCATACAGCAGTAGTCATATAGAAAGAGATTTCTGTTTATGCTTGGTAGATACAAACGTCATCAACAGAATTGAGTCATAGAAGACGGCCACTACTGTGGTTTGGCAGAGAAAAATGTGTGAGAACCCTGAGAGATGATAGTATTTAAGTGCTAGATAAAACGGGCTCACAGGGGATGGTCAGAGGCACTCAGGAGTCTGAGAGGTTCTTTTAGATTTGGGACCTGATAGACAAAAGTAGTTTCTTTGGCCTTTTGAAGGAGGAGACAAAAATTACTTAACATTTAAAAGGAGCTTTTGTGCTTTCTGGAATATAGCTGTGAAGCACGTGGACGTGATATGGGTTGTTTTCTAGTTTTGTTTTTTTTTTTAAAGATCTGAGAGTTGGTTTACATCTAAGAGTGAAGAGGGACGTAAACTCAGTACAAGCTACAAAGTGAGCAGTGCTTGAGCTGAGAGAAGTGACAGCAGTGGACGTGAGCCTCATTACCAAAGGACAGGCAGAGGGAGCTGAAGCTTCTTAATACAAAAGAAATGGAGCAGCTTGACCCCAGATCTCCAGAAAATAGTGACTCTAATGTGAGGGGCTGGACTTGAGAGGCAGAGGCAAGATTGGCAGTTTGCAGTCTTCTACAGCTACGTAACAACGGGAAGCCATTGGAGGCCAGCCTGAGCTGTGAGAGGGTGACCCCTTCTCAGATGAAAAGAAAAAAAAAAAAAAGTCATCTAAATTCACTTGGAACAAAGTCCAGTTACTAGTATAGCTAACGCATTTTACACTTTAAATTACTGATATAAGAGGATTATATGTGAAGTCATAGGTTACAAACATATTTTTCTCCGAATTTCTTTTCATCAGGATTCCTGGGATGGCCAGCACATTCCAGTACTTTTCTCTGTGTTTTGTGGTTTGTTAGTGGCGGTGTCCTATCATCTCAGCCGACAAAGCAGCGACCCCTCTGTGCTCTTGTAAGTGAAAGCAGCTGTTACTGTGAACATCTAAGTCTCTCAGCCCCGACAGCTCCTTTCCTAGCGCTTGTTAAGTGGCATGGCCACTCTGTCTGCTAATTATATTAGCTGAGAATGTTTGTTGTTACATTTTCATTTTTTAAAATTTCGTGGGGGGGAGGGAGGGGGTAAGGGGGCCAGGGTCATCAGATCTGCTAAGAACAGAATGTGCTCTTAACTGTTGAGCCATCTCTCCAGTCCCATGTTTTGTGTTGTATTTTTGTTTTCCGTCTCAAGTTTTAATGACAGTACTTTCATGTATGCTTATTTATGCCAAAATCAACTAGTGATTAAATATAGTTGGATTATTTGACTTTCTACCACAAATAACTTTGATATTTAAATTGCTGGTGTTCAAGCTTTAGGCATATATTCTGTTAAATACTTTTTCTTTTTTTTTTTTTCAAATAAAGCTCTTTGATGCAATCCAAGATTTTTCCAAAAACTGAAGAGAAAAACCCAGAAGACCCTCTGTGTGAAGTGAAAGACCCACTGCCAGAAAAGCTTAGCAATTCTGTTGTAAGTGCAGCTTTCTGACAAGACTGTGCTTATGGCGTGCGGCTGTGTTGTGTGCTGAGTGCTTTTGAAATTGGAGGAAGTAAAGTGTCGGCAAGCATTGCGCTCCGTCATGTTCATCTAGGTTCTAGCATACTAGTTAAACATCCTCCTCCCACAAGTCCAGAACAGTCTAGCCTAGGACTCAACGCTGTTCTGAGTGCTGACATGACCACACAGCGGGCACTGCACACTGAGCCGCCTCATGTTAGCAGTCACAGGCAGATCACAGGCACACATGAAAACATGAATTTTGATTTTTTGTGTGCAGCTCATCTCCCCAAATATGTCATATCACAGATGGAAATATGGCCAAATCTACAAACATCCACAGTCTCACATACTTCTGCTCCTAAATACTTTGGATAGGAGCTAGTGAGCCTGCATAGGAAAGGCCCTGTCCTCACACTTGGTCTCAGTATAAAAGAGTATGTCAGAGGGTTTCATGTTGAGTAAAATTAAGTCATTGTCCCTAGAAATGTGTGTCTTCTTCAGGGGAGACAAGGATCTGACCATTGGATACAACAGTAGTCCCGCTATTCTCATTTCACTTCTGATGGTTTTATTTACTGGTGGTCAACTCCAGACCAAAAATATGAACTGGAAAATCCCAGCAATAAGGCATCTATAAGTTGTAAATTGTACAGCACTCTGAATAGTAGGATGAAATGTTGCAGTGCTCCCCCCGACAGGAAGCATACCTTGTCTGAGGTATCTGCTGTGCTCACCACTGCCACCCATCAGTGACTTAGTAGCCCCTGCAGTTATCAGTGTGGCTATAGGGTGAAATACCACTGCAGTTTTAGGTACCCATAGGATCATAGAAGTTACTACTTAGAGGTAAGGGCAGAATACTGTTCAAACTGTTTAATAGAAGTTATAGTTTTGTTATTATTTCTGTTGATTGTGCTCTATTTTTCAAGGGCAATATAAAAAGTGTATGTGCTCAGCAGTTACCAGCACTGTTGCGCTTGCAGAAGACCTGGCTCCAGGTCTCACCACCCACTTGGCTGCTTGCAACTGCCTATAACTCCAGTCCCAGGAAGTCCAGTACCTCCTGGTGTCTGCAGGCACTGCACATATGTTGTAGACAGACGTGCATACAAGCAAAACACCTATGCACATAAATGCACAGAAAAAAATTTTAAATGTGGTTTCCAGGTCAGAGAAAAGAGCAGCCTGCTGACCTGCCGTGCTGCTTAGAGTACTTCTTCTCAGTTCAGTTCAGATTGACGACGTCTCTTTAGTCGCTCAAAAAGTGGGTTCTAGAGAGTTTTGTACAACAAAACACACTTTGTCTGTTTTATTTTAGATTGTTTTTCTTTTGTTGTGCTGGGAATTGAACCCAGGGTCTTAATGCTTTCAAGGCAGAAATACTCTTCTATCAAAACTACGTCCCTGCCCCTCATCTTAGATCATTATGTCTGAATCATGACCTTTCCTGGCCATTAATTAACATAATATTTATTTGCAGTGAACATGACTGTTCACAAATTCTTCAGAAAATCAGAACTACCTCAAGATAGCGTAAAAGGAAATTCTCTTATTTTAGTTTTTGTGTTCATGTTAAGCATAGTGTGATGTTAAATGCAGCTTGTGTATCAGCTGATGAATAAATGGCCAGGCCTGACAAGAGGACCCTGCATTTTACTAGAGTTGAGTGTGCTTCCAAAAATTCAAAACCTGAAATGCTCCCAAGTCACCGTTCAGAGAAAACCTGGACTTGTAAAACATCTGTCTCAGCCTTCAGAGTTTCAGTCGGGAATCCTCAACTGGCAGTGCCCATACAACTCCAGAGGCCCGGTGGACACCAGAGTGAAAAATACTTTTGGTCTTGAGTTCAGATAAGGGAACCTCAACCCCGTAAAACCAGTGAAAGAATAAATCTCAAGAGAAAATATGAAGTGCGCATGCACGTTTTGATGCCTCAGAAGATAAGCAGTTGTCCTTTTTGTCAGTTAAAAATATCAAAATGTACTGACCAATGAGAGGGAAATTTTCTAGAAGACTTTGTGTTTACAGTGTTGGAAACTAGATGTTTTGAAACCTCAAATATGAGAAAAATGCAGAAGTAAATAGATTTATTCTACATAATTATTTTATATAAAAATACCTAGAAATACTGAAGTATACTGGTGCAGAATTCTTTCTTAAACTTTATCAATTGGGAAAGGGAGATATTTTTAAAAACTGTATGTTAAGAGGAGTATAGTGGTATTTGGGAGGTGAAGCAGGAGGATTGGGCATTTAGGGTCTTTCTTAGCCAGATGCAAGTTGGGGCCAGCCTGGTTACGTGAGACCCTAGCTCAAAAACACGTGTGTAATTGTTGGACGATTGTCCTTTGCCCCATAGAGTGAGCGTTTGCAGTCCGACCTCGTGGTGTGCATCGTCACTGGTGTGCTGTATTTTGCTATCCATGTGAGCACAGTGTTCACAGCATTGCAGGTAAGGGATCCATAGACTTAACGCTACTGACGGGGAGACGGGCAGTAGGGTTGTTTGTTTGTTTTCAGTAGTAAGTTTGGTTCCTTCCCAGTTTCATACATGTATACTGTGTACTCTCGTCGCCCCTTCCTGACTTCTGACAGCCCTCCCCCTTCTCTTTCCTCTACTCACTTTGACTTTCTTTTGTGTCCTGTCTGACCCAGAGCCTGAGTTTGGAAGTAACTGTGGGAGCCTGGTGTGTGTCATGGGCACACAATGCAATACTGTGTGTCCTCCTCTCCTTTGCTGCTATTGAGCAGCAGTCAGGACCCCCGAGTCTCCTCACCATCCATACCTACTGCTAGGAGGGCCTGGCTTCTGTGGGCCCAGTGCTGGCATACACAGCTGCTGGGAGGCCATGTGCGCAGCTGTGCTGTGTTTAGAATATGGTACCCTACTGCCCGTCTCCCCGTCCTTCTGCTCCTACGTTCTTCTTTCTGAGACAGGATTTCTCTGTGTAGCCTTGGCTATCCTGGAACTCACTCTGCAAACCAGGCTGGCCTTGAACTCGGAGATGCCGATGCCTCTCTGCCTCTCTGCCCCTCCACCTCTGCCTCCCAAGTGCTGGGATTAAAGGTGTATGCCACCACACCCGACTGCTCCTAAATTCTTTCTGCTCTCTCTTCTTCAGTGTTCCTTAAGCCTTCAGGAATATATGACTTACTGTTTATGTATTTTACTGAATTTTCTCTGGGCTGTAGGCCTCTGTGAGTGTACAGAGCTTTCCTGTGACTGCAGTAGTCTGAGGTAAATTGGATGCACTTGTTTCCTCACCCTGCTAGCTGCACACTCCAGGTCGTGTCCATGAGTTCTTCCAGAGGCTCCCAAGTGTCATCTAAGTGACATCTGGTTTTCCACAGAGTAGATTATCCTAGAGAAAGCCCCAGCCAAAGTGCACTCTTTCAGAGTCTCTCTTCCTTATGCTCTTAGTCACATAGAGCAAGGGAAGCAAGTCCACCGAGGCACAGGCACTAGGAAGTCAGGGCCATAGGACCATGTCAGAGGCTGGCTGCCAGTCCGTCCTCTGGCCCTGTGATTCATATCCCTCCTGAATGTAAGATGTGCTTTTTCTCTACAATCCCTCACTGAGTAGCACTGGAGGGGTTGAGTCTTGTGTGGGCGAGTTTAGGGATGGGTGAGTACTCTGCTCCTTGTGTGCAGTTCCACACGGGCAGTTCTGGCATCCAGATGCCACCTCATGCCCTTGCCTCACACTCTGATGACTGTTTCCAGTGTTTTCATAAAGTGTCACTTCCTTCAGTCCAAAGATGTCTGAAAATGTGTCTTGTTCTCCAGATCTTTTACTCTTTACTCTGTTTCTGAGGAAGTCTCTGTTTCACTCCTGCTTTGGGAAGGTATTGCCTGGGGTGAACATTGTGTGATGATGTTTTGTGAAATTGTCTTCTGCAATATCGTCTCTCATCAGTCCCTTTAGAGTCTTTTTCATTTGTATGATTTTCATCTTTAGAAGTCTGTTGAGACTTTTTTGATGCTGTACATAGTAGTATGGACACTGATCCAGCTGTTATGCTTAAGAGCATCCTTGTCTTCTGATCCTGGCATCTGTACCACTGTGGGCTGGTTCTGATTGGCTGGTTTACCAACTCTTTCTTCCACTCTCTGTCCACAGAGTACTCCCTGGGTTTTAGGGGGTGGTATAAATTTAGTTTTTTAGAGTTGGGCTTGTTTCTGCACTTGGGGCAGTCTCTCCATCCACACTGCTCTTGTAAGGACTGGCTTCCCTGGTTAAGGCTGGGAGCTGCCTTTGTCTGAAGTGTAAGCAGAGGTACCTAGAGCGCAGTTTGCTGTTACATCAGGATAGTTAACCACAGAAACCCATTCCCTGAGTGGGCATGGTGCCTCCAACACTTGGGTTGTTAGCCAGGCTTACAGTGCCGGGCGGGGGTCCCAGCACTGCCCTCTGTGGAGCAGGTCTTGAATGCATTCAGAGTCCTACAGAAATTTTTGAGTGGATACCAACAGTGTACATTTTACCATTTAGTATTAAATTTTTTATTTCCAGAAGTACTTGAACATTGTTCCTAGACACTGTTAAGCACTTATTAACAGTTTGATCACCTCAGGTCTTGCTTTCTGTTAAAGCAATTGCTGAGGTGAGTCAGGGGCCAAGTTTAGCTTAGACCACGTGTATCTCTCACCACTAAGGGTAGGCACCCTTTAGGCCTCTCCTTGGCACGTGTGAACCTTGAGCTTTCCCAGGCAAGCTGGTGAGGGTGGCGCTCTCCCAGTCCTGTGAGAATGATGTATGCTTTCTTGTCTGACTCCTTCCTGATTTCTTCACAGTTCCTCACATGTGTGTGCTTCCCGTTCCCGTGAGTACTTGAAGGACCGGCTGCAGATCTCAAGGACTCCTCTGTAGTTGCCCTTACAGAGCTTGTCTTTGCTACTTTGTGGGTTCTTCTTTTACCCACCCTTCATTTCCTGCCTGCACACACACACCCCTGCCCCCCCCATTTCACACAACACAAATGAAGGAGAGAGAGAGATCAGTGAACCTAATTTCTTTCTTCTTGTTTCTTCTTTGAACATGACTATTAACAAATGCAGCCATGCCTCCTGAATGACCAGCAACCACCAACCTACCCTACGAAAAGTTTCCAGAATTCTAAACATCACAAAATCATAGAAACAATCTACAGCTGGCAAAACCTCTCCTCTGCTAGAGCAGGAGGCAAATCATAGTCAGCTACTGCAGTCAGAAGCAGCCCGATGTCCCCACACTTGGCATTAAAACAAAAACAAATTCTTAAAATATTTCTGTGCTTTTAAAGAAACCAAAATTCCAGAATTCTCAATGCACTGTTAGGTTCACAACGGTCTCTTCTGGGAAATCCAGCCATTCTCCCACCTTCTCTTGCAGCCGTGAGCATGAGTGGGGCAGGCCCAGCCCCTCCTTGGCTCTCTTTCCTCTGGGCATAGACTTATTTCTGTAAATTTTGCCTTATGCAAACCACTGGGTTATGTGTTTTGTTCAGTTTTGGTTCTTCCATATGGGAATGGAAGTCACTGTTACTCTGTTTGGCCAGAGGCAGCGGCTCACTCGATTATTTAGTATTGTTAAGTGCGTTTGCTTCTTTTTCTTCTCTCTAATTTGAATACTGAATTCCTCCTGAACACTGAGAAATGAGATAAGGACCAGTGTTCCTTGGGTAAAGCTGGACACTCCTTCATGTCTGAGGGGCTCCAGGTTCTAAATATAAATGACTTCTGGTTTCAATATTAAAGAAATGCTGTTGATCCTGCCTCCTGTGGATCTAACCGTGCAGGTACCTACCTCTGACAGCATAGCAGATGAAAACAAAAGAAAAGCCCCTTTGTTCTGTGCCCTTCCACTCTATGTCCTTTATCTTCACTAGTTCAAACAGTTGTCTGGACGGTCATATAGAACATTCTTGAAGCAGGAGGCAGCAGCTCTAGCCCCTTCAATTGAATGTAGTGTCAGACACCAAAGTAGTTACCGTATTTCAGATACGTATAAGGACAGTCAGCTAATGTTCAGTGACTTTTTTAGGCAGGAAAAAAAAACCCTACAGATACAGAAGTAGAAATGGTATTTTTTAGATTCTAAGGTTGACTCTGCTGTCCCCATCATCAGCTGAACAATGAACAAAGAACTGGGAGCTCTGCAGTGACCCCACCAGGCTCCTGATCTCCTGAGCTCTGCTTTTCTTTCAGCCTGCTCTCAAGTACGTGCTGTATGCACTGGTCGGCTTGGTGGGTCTCGTAACCCATTACGTGCTGCCTCAAGTGAGGAAACAGCTGCCGTGGCACTGCTTCTCCCGCCCTCTGCTGAGGACAGCCGAGCACAATCAGTATGAAGTTCGAAGTAAGTGTGTCTCACACTTGGTCTTATGGCTCACTTCATTATGCCAGCAAGTGAGTAGAAGGGACGTCATTGAGTCCACTGTTTCCTGCAGTGGATTTGAAGCTCCTGGTAAACCATCTCCTGCAGGGCACAGTCTTCAGTTGAAAGAGCAGTGGCTGCTCTCCAAGACCGTCTTCTCAGTAGACTTACAGCTCCCTGCTCTAATTCTCACAGACCTGTCACTGATGTGTCTTACATTTGACGTCTCTCTCTAGCAGTCCCTAATCAATTTTCTCCCTAATGAATATACAGGCAACCTAATCCTCCTCCAGTCCTCTGTTTAAAAGGTTTTAACTTGAGCATTGGGAAGGAAGGAAAGGCCTTTGCCCCTCACTCCACTAGAGACACGGTCCTACCTATGAACAGTAGAGCAAACCTCTCTGTAACTGCTGTTCACACTTGGGATAAGGAATAAAATGACTCAAAACACATAGGAGGCCTGTCCATAAGCAAGCTTCTTCCATGCCACTGTAAACCTGCTCTTCTTGTCTGTGGTCCTGTGACTGAGAAGGCCACGCTTTCCCCTCAGACTTGAGAGGACCACTGTGAGCAGGGTTACTCACCCCTCATTTGAGGATGCATTGATATTTTTGGAGAGCACTGAAACCTTTGAAACGGTAACAAAGGTGACTTTCTGTCCTCACAATGGGCCTCTTAGTGACACTGCCTGAAGCAGTGTGGCCCTCAGCAACACAATGCTGATGAGCAAGGTGTGTGGTGACACTGGAGACCATTTAATAAGGGCAACTCTCGGAAACGGTAAGAATTGGTATTGTCCTCCTCAGTACACAGAAACACAGCCCAGAGGGACAAGCTTGCCTTTGCTTTTGCATTCTGTGAGGAACTATTTCCATCACTTTATATATAAATAGTATCAGATAGATCTAGTTCATTATAAAAATCAATATTTCTACTGGTTGTGCATTTCTTTATTTTAATCAGTCTAAATTTTTACAAATTTTGAAACACCATAACATGTTTGACTTACTGAAAGTACTAAGTGGGAGTAAAGTTTTTCCCTTGTACTGATGTTGGAAATGTGAAGACTGCCTAGCAGCCTGGTGCACTGTTTTCAGATAGCCCAAGAACTGTTGCCTTAACCTTTACAGGTCACTAGTGATGAAAATGACCTATAAACTGGGTAAATGTAAATCGTGCATGTGTATATCTACAATATATATCTTCACAGTTTAAAACCAGATACTTTAATAGATTGCATGTATCTAGAGATGAGGCCAAGCCCAAGAACCTTTTCTATATACAAAATGAGAAAAAGTACAGTGAAAAATAAGGTCTTAAGAAAGAAAAGTTTTGCTTTAGATGCCGGTCCGTGATAGACAGTTGCCTTCCATGTGTACGGCCCTGGCCTGACCCACAGCTTCACACAGACAGCTTATAAAAGTAAACTTACCTAGGGCTGGGCATGGTGGCGCACGCCTGTAATCCTAGCACTCGGGAGGCAGAGGCAGGTAGATCTCTCTGAATTCTAGGCCAGCCTGGTCTACAAAGCAAGTCTAGGATAGCCAAGGATACACAGAGAAACCCTGTCTCAGAAGAAAAAAAAAGTAAACTTACCTAGCTATGAATCGTGTCTAAGTCAGAAACTCGGGGGTGTAGGGGTGTGTACACTCGCATGAGTGCATGTGTCAGAAGTTAGTCATTCAAGTATAGGCTTCTTACATTTTTATACTGATAGCACTGAGCTAAATTTGAGTCATAATTTCATCCTTTCTTTTTACCATATGACTGACTTAAGCACTGTATGAATTGTGATTTTCTGGACTTGTTGCCTCATCAGATGCAGCCACTATGATGTGGTTTGAAAAACTTCACGTGTGGCTTCTTTTTGTGGAAAAGAATATCATCTATCCACTGATTGTCCTCAATGAACTGAGCAGCAGTGCAGAGACAATTGCCAGCCCAAAGAAACTGGATACAGAGTGAGTGCACAGTCCTCTGGTCCCTGTCATTAGATTGGGTGTAAGCAGTGTGTTACACTTGGTAAAGCAGTCTTGAATCATTGCTCAAGTGCCATTGAGCACTGTGTCTTTGGCACACAGCATTGGAAAAGAAAAGGCTCAGGTGAAAATTTCTCTGTCTTCCTATTTACTTTTATTTACTTGTTTGTTTGTTTGTTTTCGAGCATCACTGTATTTACTGTTCTTGACTTCTTGTCAACCACTTTTTTATGAGAAGATGCTTATTAAGTAAAGTTAGTTTGAGGGCTGGCTAGATGGCTCAGCAGTGGAGGTGCCTGCTGCCACGCCTCACGGGTTCAGTCCCTAGGACCCACATAGTGGAGGAAGAGAACCAACCCCAGCAGGTTGTCTTCTGACCTCCACACGTGCTGGGGCAGCTACACATGCTTACATGCACATATGCATGCATTTATGCAAGATAAATGGAAAAATGTAATTTTAAAAATTATAAGCTGGGCACAGTGGTGCACTCTTGTAATCCCACCACTTGGGGAGGCAGAGGCAGGCAGCCCTCTGTGAGTTCGAGGCCAGCCTGGTCTACAAAGCGAGTCTCAGACAGCCAAAGTTAAACAGAAAACCTGTCTCAAAAAACCAAAAAGAAAGGGAAAAAAAAAAAATATATATATATATGTAAGGCTAGATTTTAGTATTAGATGACAGGTTTTGAAGATCGCTGTTCTGTACTGTGCGAAGACTGTATAGATGTTCATTTGCCTACATGGTTACCCTTCAGTCTTACTCAGTAGTTTAGTACATGTTTTTCATGGATTAAATGTAGCTAATGTTAAAGTGATACAAATATTGAAAAGCTAGAGAACAAGGTTTTACAGCTGTAAAGCTTGTTTTTTAACGTGTTTATTTATGTAGAGGGAAAAGATCACAGTTGTACTAGTAAGGAATACTGCATTAGTGCCTTTCAGGGTGTGAGGTGCTTATCCATGGAAGTCACTGTTATCAGGTATCTATTTCTTGAGACAAAGGATTTGGACTGATCTCCTGGGCGCTGAGATTCTGGGTGTACACACACACTCTGCTCTTATCCATCAATTCCAGAAGTCTGGTCTCTATCAAAAGCTTATAGTGAACACATGGTGGCCTCAGGGTGCTGGGTGCTGAGTACCGCCTCTCTCCACTGCAGGCTGGGTGCTCTGATGATCACCATTGCTGGCCTGAAGCTGCTGCGCTCCTCCTTCAGCAGCCCCACGTACCAGTACGTCACCGTCATCTTCACTGTGCTCTTTTTCAAGTTCGACTACGAAGCCTTCTCAGAGACCATGCTGCTGGATCTCTTCTTCATGTCCATCTTGTTCAGCAAGGTAATCCGTCACGAAAGGAGCATCTGCAACACCCTCTCAGTGGCATGCTTGTGAGGCTTGCGCTGCTGGTATTTTGATTTATTGGCTTCTAAGTAATAGTCCTCTTCTGTCACCGGTTATTTGGAGCAGGAAGCAGTGCTTGTCGTGTGTTCATAAGAGCCAGAGTCAAATGAGACTTCAGTGGGGACTGGTAGCAGGTGAGGTTCAGACAGATGTACAAAGAGAAATCGCTGTTCAACAGACAGCGGCCGCTGTACTAGAGAGATTGTCTCCTCATTCCTTGTGATTACGTATCTACTCCATATTTACTCCAAAGCATTAGAGTTCAAGGTAAATGTGTCCTGGAATAAAATACACACATGTTTTAGGGACACTAGAGTTTCTTTACAAGACAGTAACCTTGTTGCTTCTACCCCTCATTTGGCTTGCAGTGGTGGTAATACCGAGACTGGCCAGAAGAGGGCATAGACTCTTAAAACACCAATCCATAAGTCCATGTCTACATTTTAAAAAATCATCTTTGTATTAAAGGGATGCCAGTGTTTTGGCAGTCGATGAATCCTGTTGCTCTCTGATTGGAAAATAATTTCATTGTCATTTTCGTGTTATGAAGAAGACACATCTTAAAGGTCTTTTATTTTCTGATTGAAGTACCTGCTTACTGTTTTCCTGACAGCTTTTCCTTTCTCTCCACAGCTTTGGGAGCTCCTCTATAAACTGCAGTTTGTGTACACCTATGTGGCGCCCTGGCAGATCACGTGGGGCTCTGCATTCCATGCTTTTGCTCAGCCCTTTGCGGTGCCCCGTATCCTTCACTACAGTGTGTGAAAATGGCTAGTCATATCCTTGATGAGAACGTCAGCCTGCAGGCAGTCTTCTACAGCAGGCATGCCAGGGGCTGCGACAAGCTGGCGAAGCCTCACGGGCTCTGAAGACCCACTCATCCTGATTGAGGTTGTGCAACTCACAGAGCAGCCAAACATGAGCAAGATAGGATTTGTAATAAGTAATCCTATTTTAAAATTTTATATTTAAAATACAAGGTGAATGTTAATAAAGTCAGGAACTTTTATACACTTGGACTAAATGAACAGAACATTTTTCTTAACAGTCATAATTAAATTCCTGGATGAAGGTTTCCATCCTCCTCAGACCTCAAGAACACTTTAAAATAACCATGAAGACTAGTGACTCCAGCCATATTCAAACGCAGACTTTTTTTGTACTTGCAATTTAAAAAAAATATATATATATTATTACATTTATTTATTTACTTAGGTCTGCCAGTGTGCATGCTGCACATGTAGAGGTCAGAGACAACAGGAGAGACAGTTCTCCTTCTAACAAGCGTGCTGAGGCCTGGCAATGCATGCCTTTACCTGCAGAGCCCTCTCATTTGGCCCCAGATTTTGCTGTTACCCTCTATGAAGTTAAGCTCAGCTGTATCATTCCAAGGTTGAAATGTAGGCCTTTTCCCTCTTTCCTGTTTGTTGTGTGTATCCCTTAACCATTTCCTCATAGACTCGGCTATGCTGTTTGTTCAGGCAGTGGTGTCGGCTCTCTTCTCCACGCCACTAAACCCCTTCCTGGGCAGTGCCATATTCATCACCTCCTACGTCAGACCCGTGAAGTTCTGGGAGAGGGACTACAAGTGAGTGAGCAAACGCACGGAAGCCAGGCTCTGTCTTTGTTACAGGGGAAAACAGTCAGTGGCTTGATCATATTTTTTAAAAAATGGTTATAATTTGCTGTGATAAAATACTTTGCTAAAAATTTACAGCTATTTTTAAAATTTGCAGATTATATAGAGTTGAGGATATTGATCTTTATTTTCTCACCCATGTGATTCTAAGGTACAATCCTAATTATTCTCCTCTGCATTTTTTTCAATGACATGTCTTGGGCTTAGACCCTGTCAGTAACACTGTGGCTTTATGTTAGATAGTGTACAACCTTGTAATGTCTGTGGTGAGTCAGCATATTTTCCTTAGAAATGTGTCTAGAGCTAAGCCTTTATAAATTCCTTTGCCTTTTCTGGAAGGAAAGTTTCTTACAACTTCACTCAAGCCCTTTGTTCATTAGATTCACTGACTGGCTGTTTAGTCTGATGCTTAGAGCAGTCCTTGCACAGGGAGGATGAGCGCTGACGTGTATGTTAACACTACGTCTCGCGATGGCTTGTTTGGTTTATATTTCTGGCTGTCCTGTGATGCCTTTCCCTACACTGCCCTACCCCAACATTTTTATTTAGGAAAATAATGGTCTCAACTTTGAAACGGTGAGCAAGCGTGTACATTGGGCATTTCTCCTCTGGCCCTCATCTAAAACTGTAGGTGGTGTTTCCTATTTTGGTAAATTTTTATTACTTTCTGTACCCTATTCTTCTAGGCCAGTGTCTAGGCTGAAGTTACATTCTGTGACAACAGTTCTTAACAGTTTGTATCAGTATTTTTGGTACCCTTAAAATACTCAAGGTGCCATAGTACTTAAATAGAAGTTTTATTCAACATTTTCAAAGAAACCCTATTTAAAATGTGTATGTATTCATTTAAAAATAAGAAAATATCCACTGTGCCCGGCATTCCAGAACCCAGACAATAAAGCTGAGGATTACAAGTTTCAAGCATGGCCAAATGGACAGACCCTATCTAAAAAAGGGAGGCTAGGGTATCCCTAATTAACATAAATAACATTTTAAACTGAGTGCTTCCCACCTACCAAAATTTGAATAGGAAGATTACATTGTTTCCAGTTTTGCAGCCCTTTAATGTTTGACTTGCTAAGACTGGTTAGATCCACACTTACCTGCTTTTCATCCATTCTTGAAGCGCAACATTTTGCTTGAAATTAAGGAAGAAAATTTGTCCTCTCAGATTCACAGTTGAAAAAGAAAGAAGTTTTCTTATTTTAACATGTCTGAGTGTTTTGTCTACACATATGCATGTACACTGCGTACTGACTGGTTCCTGGAGTTCAGATGTGGCATCGGATTCCCTGGAACTGGAGTTAAGGACAGTACTAAGCCACTGTGTGGGAGCAGAGGACCCAGCCCAGTGCTCTTAACCACCAAGCGTCTCTCCAGCCCCAAGAAAAATGTTTCAGTAGACTTTTAAAGACAGTTGTGGATATTTTTCTTTTATCTTTCACCAAAAGTCAACAAATAATGGTTTCTTTTTTATTTGGTTTTTCAAGATGGGGTTTCCCTTTATATCCCTGGATGACTTGAAACTCTCTCTGTGTAGACCAGGCTGGCCTCTGACTCACAGAGACCCACCTACCTCTGCCTCCTGCGTGCTGGGATTAAAGGCGTGCACCACCACCGCCTGGCAAATCATGCTTTCTTAAAAGCTAATTGTAGTGTAGACTCCAAATGAACCTGTGAGCCTTTAGAACAGTATTACGTCTAGGTTGGTGTGTCTATCTTCTTTGACAGAGAATTTTTTTTTTTTTGTATATGTATTTTAGCATTTATTGGCCATTTGAAAATGACGTGCTTGTTGAGTAACATAGGTCTCCAGGTACTGATCCAAACATTGCATGGCACTTTAAAAAGGTGTTCAGAGTATCACCAATCTCAAAAGAAAAGTCATTAGCTGTGTTGTGGGTACACGTTTTCCCCATTCTAAGTTTTTCCTTGAAATTTTGAATTTTGTTTTTGAGAGCTACTGCCATGTTTGAAGTGATGAACTCACTTTCTCGTGTTTGTAAACACGCTAAGTAACACATCTGAATAACATCACACTTTCTTCATTTGAAGTAACAGTAGTTTCAAGCGAAAGGCCACCAATTCAGCTTGCTCAGATCACTGACTCCCTCCAGACAGCAGAGCACCTGAAAGGGTGGAGTAGCTTCTGCACTGTCACATTTTGTACATAGGATTCTAATGTAGCCTGCACCAAGGAGTTGAGAATTCAAACTTTTAGCTTACTGCCTCCTTCTGGGCATTTTTAGAGAGACAAATTAGCTAGCTGCTTCCAGGTATGTGACAGTGAAGGCTGGGTACTGTTCGGGACCTCTGCCTTGCTTCCTGCTCAAGCACCAGCCCTTGGCGCCCATGCTGCTGCAGTGCCAGTGCAGGCGTCAGCATGCTGAGAAGGAGCCGACAGCAGTTTGGTATTAGGATAGCTCTACCTGGAAAACTGAGAGAGTCTTTGAGTCTACTGATCCCATTAGGGAAATTGACCTTCCATGGACCACAGAACCTCTGGACATTTCTAGATAAGCTTTTCCCTGAGAAGAGGGTCCATGACTGTGCACTTGGGAGAGCTGTATGCAGTTTGTCTTCTTGCTGTCTGGCCAGTTTTTGTTTGTAGTACGTTCATAGGTGTCGTTTTACACTCTGTAATGAAACATGAATGAGGATAAAGATGTTTATCTGTTGTGAAAATATGACAGAAAAAAATTTCACTGTGAGTCTGTGCTAACAAGTTCATGATTATCGAATGTGATTTTCCTACAGATGTGAGTGGTGTCTGTATCTTTTAGTTTCTCCCTTGCTCTTTTTTTTTTTTTTTTTTTTTTTTAAGTATACTAAAAGTGTTTTGCTTTGTTTTCTTCAGCACAAAACGTGTGGATCACTCAAATACCAGACTGGCTTCTCAGCTTGACAGAAATCCAGGTAATAGTCCTATCTGTGAAGAGGTGAGGCAGAGGGTTTGGCTTGTTTGTGTGTTTGTGTACATACGCTCCTGCACTCACACACGCACATTCACAAGTTCATCAGTTCACTCCCGCTTACCATAACTTATATAAAGGAGTTCTGTTTTGTTCTTTGGGGACAGGGTCTCTCTGTTGCCTGGCCTGGCTTCAAGCAGGACAGATGTGGTATAGACTGGCCTCTGATTCACAATCTTCCTGCCTCCATCTCCTGAGGGCTTGGATTACGGGTGCAAACAATCAATTTTTAAAAGGCAGATATCCTTTCTTTTTGCTTTAGCAAAACACAGTGTGTGTGAGTCAGAGCGTATCCAGTGTATATCCTTACCCTTGATAGGATGTGTCTTAGAGTGCCAAGAAATGTTCACTATGCCATTCAGGGAAGGCCCTTAGGTAAGCTAAGTAGGAGTCAGACGAAAACTAGACAAGAACGTTGGGTGCACCAACATGTGTCCTTACAGCTTTCTCCCAAGGGTTAGGTAAATATTAAAGTGAATTTTATTTATTTAATTCTGTGCATGGGTGTCATGGGTTCTAATTTCCACCCAACGTGAAGCCTGAGTGGATAGAATTTTGGTGGTATCGTTATCTCAAGTTTGAGTCGTAGCTTATTTGGAAAATCTCATTTTATCACCCTGTTCCTGGGAACCTTGCTGCTCCAACCAGGCGAGATTAATGAATCATTTCATTAGCTCAGGAAACTATTAACTAATTCCTCAAACAAACACTACTCCCAAATGGACTGGAGTCTGTTTCCATTTAACTGGAAGTTCTTCAACTACTCTATCCAGCTGAGAAACCAAACTCTAAGAATCAAATCGACTTTCAGTTATGAAACTGCGTTAGAGCTGTTTACTCGGTGTTAATCGCATACAGTCAGTCATAGAGGAAAGAGTCACCTCATCTCCAGCACATGTGCACGGGCTTAGAGTTCTTGGATGCTGATAACACCGGGAGGAGGTCCTGAGGAAGAAGCCCACACACCTGTTTAATGGACAGATACCACTAAGTACAGATAGACGCCCCTCATTGTTCTAATGTGTAGTTTCTGTGAATTTAAATAACTCCCAAGCCTTCAATACCTGCCTTTCTCCAATTCTTTGCCTGCAGCTTAGGATTTGCTGCTATGGATGTGATATTTGCAGAGATGGCATCTGTCTCATGTAGCCCATGAGGAGGGTTGCTAATGCTTTCCTTCCAGTATAACCTTGTGACCAGCTCTGTAGGTGTCACGGCTGTATCTGCAGGTTTGGTTCACTGTGGCACCCACGCCACCGCGGTACTGAGTCCAGGGCGAGGGACTGCGGATTTAACTCAAGCGCGCGCGCGCACGCGCACACACACACACACACACAAAATAACACAGTGGGTCCTTCATGCTAAGAGAGCAGCAGCCGCAGCAGCGGTTTATTATTCTCGTCCTCCGGTCCCTCCAAAGTTCCAAAGAGCCTTCTTATAGGTAGCAAAACAGGAATCCTCCTCCCAGCTGAAATCCCTGAAATCCCTCAAGAGGTAATTGCACACAGGAGGAAAAGTCTCGAGGATGGGAGGGGTTGCATTCTCAGAGCAGTAAACATGACTAGCTAACCAAGATAAACACAGACATGGAAGCTGCTAGAAACAGGACATGAAACAGCAAGACAGGCAGGCAACCCAGTCAGGCCTGGTTCCTACAGTTCACTTCTGCCCCTTATGAGCCTTTGCAGGATTTGAGTTTTGACTCACTTCTCTTTGGTTTGGGTTCGTTTACTCAACTCCTACATAATCCTGCTAACTTCCCTTACCAGATCATAGTTTTGTTGTCTTGAATTCTGTATCCTGTATATTTTTTTTAATGAAAAGACTGATTTCATTAAATGGTAGTAGTGGTTTTTGAATCATAACCAGTGCAAAAGTGTGTAGGGTCAAGCCGGGTGCCTGACGCATCCCTGTAATCCCAGCACTCTGGGAGGCAGAGGCAGGTGGATCTCTGAGTTCAAGACCAGCCTGGTCTACAAAATGAGTCCAGGACAGCCAGGGCTACACAGAGAAACCCTGTCTCTGGGGGGGTGGGGAGTATGTAAGATGCATCTTCTCACATTGCACAAATGGGAGCCCTCAGAGGGATATTGAGACTTGCAACTCTTTAAGATTTATTTTTAATTATGTCCATCTGTCTGTCTGTCTGTCTGTCTGTCTGTCTGTGTACACATGCACATGGGTGCAGATGCTTGTGGGTGCCAGAAGAGGGAATTCCTAGGGCTGGCATTAACAGAGGTTTGTGAGCTGCCTGATGTGCGTGTTTGGAACAGAACTCAGGTCCTCTGTAAGAACAGTATATGCTTTTAACTGCTGAGCCATCTCTCCAGCCCCTTGACTTCTGAATCTTGATTCTGAAGCTTTACTCATTATTTTGTGTGTATTAGTGAAGTTTCTGTTGCTGTGATAAAATACCCACGATAAGCAGTCTCAAAGGAGGGTGGATGTACTCTGCCCACAGTTTCAGAGGCGTAATGGTCACCTGGCACCATTAGGCTGTGTGCTGTAGGCTTGTGTTGAGGCAGAACTTCCATGAGCTGTTCATGCCAGGGTGCCAGCACACTCTTCACGCGCCTGTCCCGGGGTCGCCCTTCCCTCTACTCGGTGTCTCTTCCTGTTTCCACCACCTCACAGTAACATAACCAGCTGGGTGTCAGTCGCTGGGGGGACATTGTGCGTTCAAACCATAGCACTTTTTGGTTTTAATATACAAGTTGTAGGTATATGGTATGTATTTTTTCTTGTCAAATAAATGTCAACGTGGCCAAAAGAGGAATTTAATTTTAGGTTGTTCATTTGTATACTCTCTAGCCCAGGCTGGCCTTCCTGCCTCTGTTCCCAAATGATGGGAGTGCAGCCTACGTTATGATGTCTACCACGTTTCAGTATTTTTAGTGATCTTGTTCGTCAATATAACAGGTACTTAAAGTGAAATAAACTTTTCTTAAACTCTCTTCTTACAGGATCAGATGACAACAATCTGAATTCTATCTTCTATGAGCATTTAACCAGATCCTTACAGCACAGTCTTTGTGGGGATTTGCTGCTGGGACGGTGGGGAAACTATAGTACTGGAGACTGTTTCCTCCTGGCCTCTGACTATCTCAATGCACTGGTACACCTCATAGAGATAGGCAACGGCCTGGTCACTTTCCAGCTGCGGGGACTTGAATTCAGAGGTAAGACGTTCACTCACCTTTTAGTTCATACTGCAACTGTAGTAGATAAGTTTCAGAATTGGCAACTGGGCAATTGTAGGCGTATATTTAAAAACTTTTTATTTTCGGTTTCTTAAATCTCTTTCTCTCTACTCCTCCTCAATCTCTTCCAATACCCCAACACCAGGTAGAGGAGAAAGAAAGTTAGTGGGGAGAAGGGGCATACTTTTCCTTAGCTGCTTCCTGCTGTTTAGGGCTGTAGGGTTCCTTGGGGCAAGTCCAATCCTCGTTTTAGGAGATCTCCACCTTCTCCTCAAACTGCAGCAAAGTGACCAGGAGCAGCAGGGGGGAAGCACCAGCAGCCTTCTTCCTTCTTGGAGCCTCCAATGTCTGTCTGTCTGCCTCTACCTCCTTCCCTCCTTCCCTCCCTCTGGGTCTAGCTTTTGTCCCCACTAACAAAGAGCACACCCAGGCATGAGGTAGTTCCCAGCACGTCATCATGAGGCAGTTATCAGCTGTGAACAAACTGGAGCAGCCCCCATATCCCACTCTTAGGATTAAAACAAAAATGTGTTTACATATAAACCAAAACTTCTACAACATGGATGGCTTAGCTGTTGAGAGCATTTGCTGCTCATCCAGAGACCCAGGTTCTGCTCCCAGCATCCACATCGGGTGGCTCACAACTTCAGGTCCAGGGGATCTGACACCCTCTTCTGGACTCCACGGCCACCAGCATGCATGAGTGGTGCACATACATATACTCAGGGACACATACATATAATAAATAAAGCTTGAACGAGCTACAAAACTCAGTCTTTGGGATCATAGCCCCTCCCACCAGCCCTCTGCAGTTTTATGTGCTGACACCAATTTATTCTACACAGAAACGGATACATTTAGATGAATGTACATTCTGATGAATACTAACATAAGTGACCTTCAGACAGAAGAAACATCAGAAACTATTTAATATATTCATATCTTTCTGTATCCTCTTTAACAACTTGAGTTTTCAAACTTGCAAAATAATTAGCTATCCACATGAGTAGAGGGTATTTTATGGAGCTCCAGACTTGGCCATTTCTGGAGAGTTTTACCCTTTCTAAGTTCTTTGTGCGTTTTTAGTTTGGAATGGGAAACAGGGAAGAAGCATTGTCTTAGAAAAAGAGCCAAACTAATCAGAGGACATGCTTCTGCTGGGCCTGGGGGGCGGTCCCTGGTCCCTGGAGCTCATGTAAGAGGATGGACTGCTGTGACAGGGCAGCACCCTCCCGCTGTTGCTGTGTGCTGAGTGCACACCTTTAGGGGTGACCGTTCACTCCTTTGGCCTCGACTTGGCACTGATGCAATTGTGAGCACACTAAAAAACTCGGAAGTCTGTCAGTCGGGATAAAGAAGCTACTTTATAGCCTTCGCTGCGCTAAAACATATTGATTCTGTAGGTAAACAGAGCGTCGGCCTCAGTTCTACAGTTTAGTGATGAATATTCTAAGCCAAATGAATCACATACTGTGAATTGCTGTACAAATGTGTCTTCTCTAAGTTGTCTGTGCTAAGTACACATTCATTTTCCAGTTGCTGGTTTTTGCCTTGGTCTATAATGGTCCTGGTCTCTTTTTAAGGTACCTACTGTCAGCAGCGGGAGGTGGAGGCCATCACAGAAGGTGTAGAGGAAGACGAGGGGTTCTGCTGCTGTGAGCCAGGCCATGTCCCTCACGTGCTGTCCTTCAACGCTGCCTTTGGCCAGCGCTGGCTGGCTTGGGAAGTGGTCGTCACCAAGTACATTCTGGAGGGCTACAGCATCACTGACAACAGTGCGGCGTCCATGCTGCAAGTCTTTGATCTTCGCAGAGTCCTTACCACTTACTATGTCAAGGTAAGGGGTGCGTCTGCTCGGACCTCTGAACAGCTGAGGGGTTTCTAGGGAAAGACACGCACAGGTGCACACACACAGAAATACACACATCCATGTGTGTACGTGTACACACACACACACACACGGACTCACAGGCGCATGACATTTGTATTCATTAACTTTTGCGATGCTAATAGTACATTGCTTACTAAAGATCAGGCCCAGAACTAGGTAAGAACTCAAACTTGTATTTTGCTTCTGAGTAATGATTTGAACTCTCTAGTTCCCAAAGAGGCCAATTAAAATAAACCCGTGGGAAAAATAATAATATCCCCCCCCCACCCCGTGCAGGTCTCGCTCTGGCCTGCTCCATGTGCCCGTTGGCATTCGTGGTTTCTGCTTCAGGGCTCCTGGGCACTCAGGCGCATGCACACATTTGCTTGGCTCTTAGACACTGAAGTCCGCAGTCAAGTAGAGTTGACAGGGTCCCAGGACTCGTGCAGGTCACATTGAGACTGTAACACTGACTGACCAGGCCTGAGGGCAAAGCTAGGCCCCTCACTGCCAAAATTAGTCCTCCATAGTTACTGTTTTGTTTCCTGGAGACTGAGTATTTATTGGCATGTATTTTTATCTGTTTTATTGGGGTTCTTATACCTCTACCTCCCTTCTCCACCCCAATCTCTTTCAACACTCCCACACCAGGTAGGACAGAAAGACTAATGGGAAGGGAGGGCGTAGGTCTCGTCAGCTACTTCCTGCTGGTCAGGGTCAGGGACCTCAGGACGAGGTCAGCCTTCATTTCAGGATATAGCTAACTTCTCATCAAACTGAAACAACCAGGAGCAGCACTGGGGAGCAGCAGCCTCTTCTTCAGAGAGCGTTTCTCCCCTCCACACGCACACCTCTGCTCTGGCATGTGTTCCCTACCAAGAGTCCTCAGAATTAAACTGTCTGCAGCTGGCAAAGATCATGCCCCTCTCCACGCCCGCACAGGGCAAATAGTCTGCTGCTGTGGACAATCTGAAGCAGCCCCATATCCCACACCTGGGATTAAAGCAAAAACATGTTTATATGCATAACTGTGTTTTTAAAGACACTAAAACTCCCACTACCAGTATTACTGTAGAGCCCTAGCTGCCCAGGGATTTGTTATGTAGACAGGCTATCCTGGAATTCTCAGAGACCCATCTGCCTCTGTCTCCATGTTGGGATTAAAGCCATTTCACCAGGCCCAGCAATGTCAGTATTTTTAAGAGAAGAGTGCATGGTCAGCCATAATTCACACATCTGAATTTTTTCTATTTTGCATTGTTAAAACTATTTGTGTTAATTTTGATAAACCTTGAGGCTTTTGCTTGGTTACACTCAGGAAGCTAAAACACTTTGCTTTCTTTCTTTCTTTCTTTCTTTTTTTAAGATTTATTAATTATTTATACAGTATTCTGCCTGCATGTGTGCCTGCCCACCAAAAAAGGGCACCAGATCTCATTATAGATGGTTGCAAGCCACCATGTGGTTGCTGGGAATTGAACTCAGGAAGAACAGACAGTGCTCTTAACCTCTGAGCCATCTCTCCAGCCCAATTTACATTTTCTTAACTTCTGTGTGCATCTGTCTGTCTTTGTGTCTGTGTATGTGTGTGTACATGTGTATATGCTTATGAGTGTGTCTTTTGTGGGGGGGAGGAATTTAGGTTTTTTGAGGCAGGGTTTCTCTGTGTAGCCTTGGCTGTCCTGGACTCATTTTGTAAACCAAGCTAGCCTTGAACTCACACAAATCAGCCTGCCTGTGCCTCCTGAGTGCTGGGATTACAGGCGTGTGCCACCATGCCTGGCCTTATGTTTGTGTTTTTTATTTCTATTCCTTGACCTATGCACACCAAAAGTTTTAATAACTTTCTAAGAGAAATTTTTCAAAATAAATGCAGTATAGTAATTTTTCACCTCTTTAAAAGTAGCCTGGGACAAGTGGTGGTGCCATATGCCTTTAATTCTAGCACTCAGGAAGCAGAGACAGGTGGATCTCTGTGAGTTTAAGACCAGCCTGGTTTATGTAATGGGTTCTAAGACAAACAGGGTGACACAGAGAAACCCTGTCTTAAAAAGCTGATAAATCGATGGATGGAAGGAAATAGTCTGAATCAAAAGCACTGAAATTAATAGGCTGCAAATTGCCTTGATCACTTCACAGTTGCAATTTCACACACTGAATGGTGTTTCCGTTTAGGGATACTTGAACTAGCTTTCTGAAAGTATATGTATAGGACACTGAGTTAAAGTAAAGTATTTTGAACTATGTTATCTGTAGGAGCAGTTGTTCGTTTTGCTGAGAAATTGGGATAAATTTACATTGTGATCTGACGTGTGTCCCTCTGTTGTCTGAACTAGGGCATCATTTACTACGTCACAACCTCCTCTAAGCTAGAGGAATGGCTCGCTAACGAGACGATGCAGGAAGGACTGCGTCTGTGTGCGGACCGAAATTATGTTGATGTGGACCCAACTTTTAACCCAAACATCGACGAAGACTATGACCATCGGCTGGCAGGCATATCTCGGGAGAGTTTCTGTGTGATTTACCTCAACTGGATAGAGTACTGCTCTTCCCGGAGAGCAAAGGTAGAGCTAGTCCACACCCTTTGCAATTCTCTGACAAAAGGAAGTGGGAGTATCCTGCAGTTATTAACTGTCAGCTCTTCCTGCACTTGGTCTCAGATCCTCTGGGTTACACAGCATGTCCACATCACAGTGTCTGGGCACGCAGCTAAAGGAGAGTGGTCCTCCTTCGCTGTGCAGTTTCCTGACTGCCGGGCTGCACAAGCTGTGGTTCCATACAGTGCTCTCCAAAATGTAGTCTGTAAGCACCGCCCACCGGACTTAGCTAGGTTTATCCCAAGTGCGGGTCTAGACCAGTGCTGTCTGTGAGAACTTGCAGCCATGATGGATGTGTCCTCTGAGGCCAGTATGGCGTTGGCTTTAACTCCTGAAAAGTGTCCGTGTATGTTTTGCTTAGCTGCAATCATTGTAAGTAGCCTATGCAGCTGTGACTTCTGGTGGATAGGGCACATCTAGGACTTTCAGTGTGAATTTAAGTAAGAGTTAACTGTGCACTTTGGAAGTAAAGATTTTTAGTTCCTTCCAGAGAAATTCAGATTCAATAAATCTAGACCACAAACATAAAATAGGAGTCCCTCTGGCACTTTAATTTAAGTGTTTACTCCTGTGCACATTAGGACAACTTGTCCTTTGGTAAGATGAGTCGCAGACTTTGCCACTGCTGTTTGTTCTAGGCCCCAAGTGAGACTAGCAAAACTGCATGTCCCAAGCACTGTGGCCAGGGCTCACTGCCATCACCTCTCAGGGAGACTGGGGCTGAGTACCTAGCACCTAATTACTTGGTACCCTGGAGTTAGTAAGCCGCATCGGCAGCCAGGACCTGCAGGGTTACCCACCCATTAGCCCTCGCTTCCCAGCCCCTTCCAGGCAGCCTGACACCTTAGCGTCTTTAGGAATGGGCTGCCTTCGTGCTTCTCTCTTAGTGGTAGCCTTGAACTTTACACCAGATGTGCAACCTATGCTGACCAGAACCGCCTGCTTCAAAGAAGAACTAACGGGTAGGATAAAATGCCCTCCTCAGACAACATTTGAGAATGGTGGGCCTCAAAATGACCTTTCTCTCCAAGTGTGTAACAGGCAGGCGGTGGCTTTGTTTCCCATATGTGAAGTATAATCAAGGGCCTTGCATAATGTCTCAAATTTGGGGGTTACTTGAGGCATGTAGACTGTTCGGTGTCCCTTCTCTGGGCTTAGAGCGTGTTGAAGTACACTATCTTCTCACTGAGAAGTGGTCTCTGTCCTAGCTGAAGTGCTCTTCTCTCAGAGGTTCCTAGAAGGCTGGATGTGGCTTGAGGAAGGTCTCCTGCATGCCCATACATTATGCAAAAGACTCACCTTGGAGGCTGGGGAGATGGCTCAGCAGTTAAACGCACTTGCTGTTCTTACAGAGGACCTGAGTTTGGTTCCTAGCACACACGTGGTGGCTCTCAACCATCTGTAGCTCTAGTTCGACACCCTCTTCTGGCCTCCTTAGACGTGCTTATGGCGCACATATATATGTGCAGGTAAAATGCTCATACACATAAAATAAATATGTTTTGAGGCCCAAATCCAATCTGGGTGTCCCCGGTCCCTTCAGACATTACCCACCAAGCCCTGGGGTATATTCTACCCATCGCAGTTTAGAATAAAGTTATTAGTGGTATTTTTCCAGTCATATACTTTCCCTTCTACTACAGTTTTTCTATAATCAAATCGGAATCAACCCGCTCCTTAAGAGCAAACTCCCATAATCCCTTTCCCAGAAGGACCTTTTCCTAAGAAAGCCCTCTAACTGTGATGATAGCCCATTCTAAGCTCAGGGGCACTCACCAGTGTGCTTGGCCACTGCCTCACAGCTCCAGTGTCCCTCCAAGGCAGTGTTACATTGGATGATGGATGGATGGATGGATGGATGGATGGATGGATGGATGGATGGAAAACCTCTTCCTTCTCTGATTGTCTCTGACATACGGATTGGATGTGTTCTGACTTGCTAAATGCTTACATAGCTTCTGATATGTTCTTTATTTTTAAAGCCTCTAGATGTGGATAAAGACTCCTCCCTGGTGACTCTTTGTTATGGACTCTGTGTTCTGGGACGGAGAGCTTTGGGAACGGCCTCCCACCATATGTCCAGGTAAAGAAGCATCTCTGTCTTCAAGAAAGTATTTGGGGCAGGGCCATGGCTCTAGAGAGATGGCTCAGTGGTTAAGAGTACTGACTGCTCAGCAATCACGTGGTGGCTCACAAGCATCTACAACTCCAGTTCCAGGGGATCTGATGCGCTCTGTGCGCACAGGCATGCAAGCAGTGCATAGACACACGTGCTCATACAATAAGAGGAAAAAAATTTTTAAGTTAAAAAAAGAAGAAAAAGCGAGCTTGAGACACTCTGTGTGGCCTAAACTTCATGTGTTTTGTTTGGTTAGTTGATTGGGTTTTGGTTTTTGTTTGCTTGCTTGCTTGCTTGTTTGCTTTTTGTTTTTGTTTTGTTTTGTTTTTAAATAATGAATCATCAAATTTTATTTCAAAATGTAAATGTCACTAAACATGCATACATGTTAAAACAATAAAATTTACAATTTCATTCATTTTTTTCATTTGCATAGGACATTACAATATAGAATCTATGCCTTACAAAATACATAACAAAGTTTTATCCGAGCAAGCCAAGGCCGGATTGGGAACTGTACAACTGTAATACTTCTTGTTTGTTTTTAAACATTCATTGTGCACTGTTTTACAATCACTCTGAAAGATTTGCTTGTTTGGCCTCTACAAATTTCCTTGGCTTATTTTCTCTTTCTTTCTTTTTGTTTTTTGGAGGTTGTTTGTTTGTTTCTTTGTTTGCTTGTTTGTTCAAGATTTCGAGACAGTTTCTCTATTAGTCCTGGCTGTCCTGGACTCAGCTTTGTAGAACAGGCTAACTTCAAACTCACAGAGTTCCACCTGCCTCTGGCTCCCGAGTGCTGGGACTAAAGGCATGTGCCACCACACCTGGCCCTGGCTTATTTTTCTATACTTCTTCATAATCTTTGTCTAGGTCATTTATATTTGTAATACAGTGTGTATTTGAAATAAATAATTCCAATTTAATATTTATTTATTTGTTTGTTTATTTTTGGTTTTTCAAGACAAGGTTTCTCTGTGTAGCCTTGGCTGTCATGGGCTCTTTGTAGACCAGGCTGGCCTCGAACTCACAGTGATCCACCTGCCTCTGCCTCCCGAGTGCTGGGATTAAAGGTGTGTGCCACCACGCCCAGCTTAATTCCTATTTTAAATTTCTTGTGATTATATATTTCACATTAGACAATCCCTAATTTCCTTGGCTGTAGGTTCTCAGCCTGCTGTCTGTCTTTATGAGCTAGTACCATGGATCATAAACAAGGCTCCTAGTCAAACAAAGCCTGTCCCCTGAGGCTCACTTAGGAATTCACACTTCAGTTCCTGGATTCTACTTTCAAAACACTCTCCATGTGTTCTCAACCTTCCTCATGCTGCCGTCCTTTAATATAGTCCTTGTGTTGTGATGACCTCCAGCCATAATGTTGTTCCACCGCTACTACATAGCTGTAACAGGACAGCTGACATGTGACCCCTGTGGGGATGGTGGCCTCCCCGCCCCCTCAGGTTGAGAACCACTCCCTAGAGGTTTCTGCTTCCAATCAGACATAAGATTCAGTGTCATGAAGGCCCTTGTCAGAGAATGTGCCCTTTATCTCCAACCTTACAGTAACCTGGAGTCGTTCCTCTATGGATTGCACGCCCTCTTTAAAGGAGACTTCCGGATTTCTTCAGTCAGAGATGAGTGGATCTTTGCTGACATGGAACTGCTGAGAAAAGTTGTCGTGCCTGGGATCCGCATGTCCATCAAACTCCATCAAGTGAGACATGAGGAGACTTTGTTTAATTCGTTTCTGGTTTGCTGATACTTTGTCTTTTGATTTCCATTATATCTTGGGGACCTTTGGAAAGGCTCTCATCTGAACCACGGAAAAACCTGACTTCCAGCAAGGCATTAAGTCCCAGAAGCCTGAACCTGTGCATCTCATAGTAACCGCTTTAGTGATCTGTGATAGTTATATAATGTTAATATTCCTGATCTAGACTGCAACAGCAAACTGAAAAGAAAGGTCTCTACCCCTGAAATGCCCGCTTGACTTGATGTGGTCATAGTTCGTGCCTCTTACCATGGTGAACACTTGACAGCTGCGAGTGCTGCGCAACCCCTCAGAGGGAGGCGCGCTGCTGCCTTCTGCTCATCCTGTTCCTAGCAGGCAGCTGGCAGACTCAGGGATCAATAGTCCATTAGGAAACTGCAGTCAAAGTTTGGCTCCAAAAGAAGACTATACTGTGGGCAGACTATATTGTGGGATTATGTCCTGGCACTTGTCCTCTGGTCGTGCCTCTCAGCTGGGTGTACAGATCTGATAGGAGCCACGTGGTACCTGAAATGCTGGCCCCAGATAAAAAGTGCGGCCCTCCTCAAGAGAGGTTAGGCCCAAGAATAAAGCTGAAATCCCTTATTCTTTGGGATCATTACCAATAAAGGACAAGTTATTAAGAAATGGATTGCTGTTCTGAAGGCCATGGGGAAGTGTAATTGTCCTTGTTCAGACCAGCTTTAGAGTGTTGAGATGAAATTCAGTACATTTAAAAGACAGGCAATGACCAGGTCAGTTGTGGTGGCGGGTACTGTATTAAGGGGCTAAGCTAGAGCCTTGTGCACTCCAGGCAAGTGCTCTGCACTAAGCTGTGCCCTTGGCCCTCTTTTTTGAGAGAGACAGAAATAGAAAGTATTGTTAAATTGCCCAGGCTGGGTTTAAACTAATAGTGGAGGCCAGGCAGTTCCTAAATGTTTGGTCCTCCTGCCTCAGCTTCCTGAGTAGCTGAAATTACAGACTTATAGATACACTAGACCCCAACATAAAAACGTCAAATTTTCTGTAGTTTAAGACAGTTGGATATTTGAACAAGATTAGAATCTGCAGTTGGCATGCCTGGTAAGTTTGTGTCTGTTCTAGTAAAAGTGTCTATTGTCAGAACTTCCTTCCTAGTCTGAATAATTGTCATAGCAGACATGGCTGAAAGACCTCTCCCCAAGGCAGCAGTGGACCTGCCATGTCTGTTGTCCAGTAATGCTGGCTTTCACAGAAAGGTTAGGAGCAATTATAGTGTCCAGTTAGGTTGGGTCCAGAAGTTATCTAGCAGGTTCTAGAGAAGCACTCAGGGTCCAGGATTCTTGTATAAGAAATTAATCCATGGGGGTAGAGAGATAGCTCCGCAGCTAAGGATTCACACACTCTTTACAGAGGACCCAAGTTCACTCCCCCAACACCCACTCCAGGCAGCTCACGACTGTCCATAACTCCTGCTCCCGGGAATCTGACATCCACAGTCACCTGCACTCACATGCATATACTCTACACATACATACATACATACATACATACATACATACATACATACATACAGTTATGTATAATTAAAAATAAAATGACTAGAAAAAAGAATTGAGATTTAATAAAATTTTCATTGGAAAAAAGAGATAAATCCCTGTGTTGGAAGCTGTGTTGACCTGGCATTACCAGTTGTGAACTTTGACCCTGGGAAGCAGTTTTGTGCCCCCGTCGAGCTTCCATCTTGATAGATGTGAGGTTGAGTTGACATTGAGCACCCTTAACAGATGAGTGCAGCTGGACCAGAGGACGCTGTCAGGCTCCATCACTCACATCACAGCATTGTTTCCATAGAGCCTATCCCACCTCAGCTGCATCCTGGGGGCTGGCTGCTCCCCCTCGCTCGTCCCACTCATGTGGTGCATGGCTCTAGTTGCTGCGGTCGAGCTGTAATGAGTCACTTTACCTGCACGTAGACCTGTGCCAACCTTCTTGCTACTTGCAAAAGTAACCAATGAGACAGTCGCATTTCCTCAATGACGTGCTGTCTCTGACGTTTAGACCTGAGTGACGATGACCTTGATGTGTGTCTTCTATCCCCTGCTAACTTGGAGGTTTTAAAGGAGCACATATTCCCTTTGTTTCACCCATGCTTCCTGCCTCAGTCTTGCAGGCGGTAGATGGTAAGTGTCCGTCATACGGCCGAGTGGTTACTGAGACAAAGAAGCGCTTCTGAGTGGGCCTGAGATAGCTAAGCCATGTACACTCACATCCAGAGGAGCGAGGACGGATAAGTGGTATATTGCAGCTTTTACAGATGCATTGCTTTGTCGAAACTGTACTTGGGTTATAAAGAACACAATATCGAGGCTTTTTGTAAAGTTCTTCCTTAACTTGTGACAATGAAGTAAAAAAGCAGTGTTAAGAGGCAAGACAGCTTGCTAGGCTTTTAATCCCAGCACTTAAGGAGACAGAGGCAGGCGGATCGCTGTAAGTTCAAGGCCAGCCTGGTCTACAAAGCAAGTCCAGGACAGCCATGGCTACACAGAGAAAGCCCTGTCTTGAAAACAGACAAAAAAAGAACTTCGGCTTAGCACCCTGCAAGTTGTTCTTCTTTTTTCCAAAACCAAGCCCATAGTTGGCATTTCCGTATCTAGGATCACTTCACTTCTCCGGACGAGTATGACGACCCCACTGTGCTCTACGAAGCCATCGTGTCTCATGAGAAGAACCTTGTCATAGCCCATGAGGGTGACCCTGCATGGCGGAGCGCGGTGCTTGCCAACTCTCCGTCCTTACTGGCTCTGCGGCATGTCATGGACGATGGCACCAATGAGTACAAGATCATTATGCTCAACCGACGCCACCTGAGCTTCAGGGTCATTAAAGTGAGTCTCCAGGTCACCTCACTGAGGAAAGTTGAGGTTAGGCCTCTCCCCTCAGCCTCTGACGTATGATTGGCACTGCTTACATTTAAAGCTGAGCAGACGGCGCATTCATGGCTTATGAGCACCCAATTATTTAGCACTAGTGCCCTCTGCCCTGTGAGGTTTTCTTAAATGCTGTAAAGCCTTTCATTTGTTTGTTTACTTCAGTGTTCGTGACCTTTTATGCATTACACATGAAATCTGCGCAGCATCCCTTCTGTGGAAGCCAGCACTCTGTTGCTAATGAGGTCCCTTCCTCAGTTAAAAGAGAATATCAGTGTGTGTTTCTCTGTGACTCAGAGCTAACTGTAAATGATTGGTCCCTTAAATTCTCTCACTCTCACTCATTCTGCACAATTGCGCAATTCCGTAAGTGTGTGAGTGCTCATGTATGTGTGCATGTGTGTGAGTGTGAATGTTCTAGGGGTTACGAGTTTATAAGTTTATAATGATTGACTTCTACTTTTTTAAAGACTTATTTATTATTGTGTATATAATGCTCTGCCTGCACGTACACCTGCAGGCCAGAAGAGGGCACCAGATCCCATTAGAGATAGTTGAGAGCCACCATGCGGTTGCTGGGAATTGAACTCAGGACCTCTGGAAGAGCAGTCAGTGCTCTTAACTGCTGAGCCATCTCTCCAACCCAATTGGCTTCTACTTCAAACACTGTGTATGCACATACCGTGTGCAGTGTTTATATGGAAGTCAGAGAACAGCTTTCAGGATTGCTTCTCTCCTTCCCCCATGCCAGGTGGGTCCCAAGGATCACACTCAAGTCTCCAGGTTTAGCAGTAAATACTTTCACCACTGAGCCATCTTGTCAGCCACCTATCTTGACCTAGTCATTTAATCAACCCCAAAATATCCCAAACATCCTCTCAATTGAAATATGTATTGCTTGTAATTTCTTCAGAACTATCTGTTATCTAGTCCACTAGGTTGACAAACGAAAGGGACTACAGTTTACTTAGTACTTTTAGAAGACGGAGCAAGAAAAAGCAAACTATAGGTGCTTATTACTTAGCAGGCTGCTATCCAAGAAGGGACACTGCTTAGCTCCTTTCAAAGGTGACCTTATATTCACAGCTTTTCAGTTGGTCCACCACACTGTGTGTCACCCGTTTCTGTGCCCCACAGGTGAATAAGGAGTGTGTCCGAGGCCTCTGGGCAGGCCAGCAGCAGGAGCTTGTGTTTCTCCGGAACCGGAACCCAGAGAGAGGCAGCATCCAGAATGCAAAGCAGGCGCTGCGGAACATGATCAACTCATCCTGCGACCAGCCTATTGGCTACCCTATCTTCGTGTCACCCCTGACAACGTCCTACTCTGACAGCCATGACCAGCTCAAAGAAATTCTTGGAGGACCAATCAGCTTGGGAAATATCCGGAACTTCGTAGTGTCTACGTGGCACAGGTAGTGGGGTTGTGTCTTTCAGTGTTGTTGTGTCCTGGGGCTCTGAATCTCAGCAGTGTATGCCAGCTCACCGGGGACACTGGTGGAGAAGATGGCGATGCCGTGGCACAGGGCACACGTTCTCTACCTGAACACCAGGAGGTAGAAACCAGCTCCTCATCTTCAGAGATCTCAGTCTCTGGCTGACAGTGGTGAGGCGACGGACCTGTGGCAGCAAGTAGGGGGGAAAAAAAGAATGTGAGGTAGAGCCAGAGACTCCTGATGGTATCTCTAAATGTTCTGAGGACTAACCCATACTTAAAGACGTAAGCCAGAATAGAGAACCTGTTACCTGCACTGCTAGAAGAAATTGACTTCCCTCCTGGAGAAATAGCCTAGAGAGCAGGTTATGGTTTGCCTGTGACCAAGGGCCTCAGCACCAAACTGAGATAACCATGCCGGTCAGGGCAAAAACCAGAACCGGAATGGCGGTGGAAGGGTCTGTGGCAGCAGGTGCAGAGTGGTGGGAAAAGACTGGGTCTCCCTTTGCTCAACAGAGACTGGCAAAAATTCTGTTGCCAAGGCTCTGTGTGGTTGTTCGCACATGTAATCCAGCATTCGGGGACAAATGCAGGAGAATTATTAAGAGTTCAAGAATACATAACTGAATTTTCGACTGGTCTGGGCCTCTCTCAGATAATAAAGAGAGACGTTTGTTTGCTTGTTTGTTGAGATCAGGTTTCTCTGATTCATTGATTAATTGATTGATTGATTGATTTTTGGTTTTTTGAGACAAAGTTTTTCGGTGTAGCCCTACTGCCTTAGAACTCACTCTGTAGACCAGGCTGGCCTCAAACTCAACAAAATGCCTGCCTCTCCCGAGTGCTGTGATTAAAAGTGTGTGCTACCACCTTCCAGCCCAACAGATTCCTGATTCTAGCTGGGGTCCTAATGGTCCAGCTGTGTTCTACACAGTTGCCAGTGCTGTATGGACAGTGCGTGCACGACCTGAGGCAGTGAGTAGGGCAGGGCTGGCCTTCTCCAGCCATCCTTGGGAAGCAGACTTGCCTCCTGATACCGGTTATACCATAATGGCTTTGCAAGGCACTGAAGACTCAGAAGAGGAGAGAATTGACTTTGAATGGTGCTGGCCTAATGCTTCCTACTTTGCAATTCATCCCCAGGCTAAGGAAAGGTTGTGGAGCCGGCTGTAACAGTGGTGGCAATATTGAAGATTCTGACACTGGAGGTGGGACTTCCTGTCCAGGTAACAATGCAGCCACTGCCAGTGATCCCCACAGCAATGTGTCCCAAGGAAGCACTGGGAACCCTGGACAGGGAACAGGCTCTGGACTCCACCCACCCACCACATCGTATCCTCCAACACTAGGTAACTGAAGACAAAGTTCTATGTCAGGCTGGCCCATTAGCCACGGAGCCAGTGCTTGTATGTATAAAGGAAGGGTGTGTGCGGTTATTTTCTTAACATCCAGTAGCGCTTCATACCATTGTTTATAAATACCAGTCACTGACACATACATGTAAATCTCGTACCTCACATGTTTATGGTGCACGCCTTCAATCTGGCACTCAGAAGACAGAGGCAGGCACCTCTGAGTTTGAAGCCAGCCTGATCTACATAGTGAGTGCCAGGACAGACAGGACTATAGAGATAGACCCTATCTCCAAAAGCCCAAATATATATTGTAGTTTTAAAACTAATAATATTTCATTCTTGTATTTTATTTAACTTTTCTCCTGTAGTGCAATAGCTTGGCTTCTTCTGACATTACAATACTATTTCCATTAAATCTTAGTAATCACTTATTACTTTCTTAGGTTACATACTTTAAAATGGACTCACTAGCATGAACCTTGTAAGTCTTTTTATCTCTATCACCAAGAACCTGCAATAGTTCCTCTCAAGTGGACAGTCTTGGCAGACAGGCCTTCCTCTAGAGTAAATCAGGCTGCTTAACAGCCATTTCCTTGGGCTCGCTCTTTCTTTCTTTCTTACTTTCTTTTTGTCTTTGTGTGTGTGTGTGCGCGTATGCACGCGCATGCATGTGAAGAATATTTTATATCTACTCAACAGTTTTCAGGTCAGGCACACATTTTATCACTCCCTGCATCAGCTTGCTGCTGCACCCCTGCAGAAGTCTGACTTGCAGTCCAGTGGAACCTGTCCAGCTGCACCTCCCTGCCTTGCCATCCCGCCCCAGCAGCTGCCTTTCTACTCTTGGCCCCTGAGGTTGACTTTAGCTTCCATATGTGTGTCAGATCATGCAGTGCTTCTCTTTGGAAAGATTTCATTATTTTTACTTTATGTGTGTGAGTGTTTGCCTGCGTGTATGTCTGTGCAGCATGTGTGTGCAGTGCCTGTGGAGATCAGAAGAGGGTGCCTGCTCCCTTGGATAAAACTGGAGTTAGTGTCTCATTTCCAAAGATAATATATCTCATTTATTTTTCTAATTCTTATTTTTCTGAAATATTTCCATAAAAAATTAGAATTTATTCTAACCTTAAATCCAGATATTTGCAGTAAATTGTTTATTTTTCCTATACTCTAGAATTTGAATTTTAAAAGTTTTAGGAAGTTTTAAAAGTACAGTTTTATGGAAATCATACAAGAAAATAGATGTCCAATATTTATTTCTTTTTGGTTTGAGATGTAAATGATAAGTCCTGTAAGTTTTTGGAGTGCTTGCGTAAGGAAGATGGTGTAAGAAGGCATAGCCCAAAGGCCAGGTATGGCTTCTCTGCTGTTGATGAGGCCTGTCATTGCTTCCTGCCAGGCACTAGCCACAGCGCCCACTCAGTGCAGTCCGGTCTGCTTAGACAATCCCCAGCGAGAGCCTCTGTGGCCAGCCAGTCTTCCTACCGCTACAATGGCCGGCACTCGTCCCTCCGGATGTCCACCACGGGCTTTGTGCCATGTCGGCGCTCCTCTACCAGTCAGATATCACTTCGAAACTTGCCGTCATCCATCCAGTCCCGCATCTCCATGGTGAACCAGATGGAAGCCGCCAGCCAGGGCGGCATGGGCTGTGTGCAGCACGGCCTGCCATCTTCCAGCAGCTCCAGCCAAAGCATCCCGGCCTGCAAGCATCACACGCTCGTAGGCTTTCTTGGGGCAGAGGGCAGTCAGAGCGGAGCCACTGAGGCCCAGCCAGGCAACACCTTAAGTCCTGCCAATGTTTCACAGGCCAGAAAAGGGGAGGTCATCTACAGAGTCCAAGTGAGTAGGCCAAGAGATTTGTGCTGTTTGGCTTTCTTTTTATGTCTTACTATGTAGAGTGGGGAACCCCTGTGAAAACTTGATGATGGTTTTAGGTGGGGGATTAGAGCACTCTGTGATGTTGGGGAAATTTTTCCTGCCAACTTAAAAACTGACAGCACCATATTTTGTGGCAGTGATTGACGCATGTTTCCTACTTAGCACTGATGCCAAGTCACTGCAGGAAGGTAGTCCAAAAGGAAGTGATTTGCGGCTGTGCAGATTTGTCTTTTTTTCCTTAAATTCCACAGTAAGCAGTGGAGAGTTTAAAATGCCAACAGTCATACAAGAGAAATTGAGTTTACCCTTACATTTTTCATCATGAAGGGAAAATATAAATTGGAGATGAACCTTATGTCTCCAATTAGATTGTGGATCTCAGTCAGATTCTGGAAGGAATTAACCTGTCAAAAAGGAAAGAGCTGCAGTGGCCTGACGAAGGAATTCGGTTAAAAGCTGGAAGAAACAGCTGGAAAGACTGGAGTCCTCAGGAGGGCATGGAAGGCCATGTAAGTTCTCCCAGGAAGCTGCTGTGTGCTTTAGGTTGTCAGGCGCATGCATGGTTTCAGCTGCTCTGTGTCTTTGTGCTTGAGTCGTTAGCAGAGCTGCGAAGGCGCCCTCAGGCTCTAACTGCGTGTTTTCTTCTGAGTTAACAGGTGATTCACCGATGGGTGCCTTGCAGCAGAGACCCAGGTACAAGGTCCCACATCGACAAGACAGTGCTTCTGGTCCAGATTGATGATAAATACGTGACTGTAGTTGAAACGGGGGTACTGGAACTGGGGGCAGAAGTGTGAGCCTGCGTTCACAGCACCTGCGCTGCTTTCTCTGGCTGCCCAGCCCTTGGAGAGAAGGCAAGGGTGCGGAAGATCTGCCTGTGGGGACCGCCTGCCCGGCACGGCAAAGACTTGAACAGTGGCTTGGCTAAGCGCCTCTCCGCCCTGATGCCTGTCACTGTCTCCATCCCCAAATAAAGCTGAAATATTTTTTTAAGTTAGCTGCATGAAAGGCAGAATTCTGTTGGAGCTTGCCCACAGAGGGCTCTCTGTGCGTTTATGCTTTAGCCCACGGACTCTTGCCTCTAACGCGAAGCTCATATTTTTCTAATTTCTTTGCCAAAAACAGTTGCCATGGTTTTTTTGTTGTTGAAAATGAAATCCATTGACCATGATTTTTGCAAACAGACCCATGTGGACGCATTCAGTTCGACGTGTAACAGTATAAAAGTTTAATGTACAGTGAGAAAGGTGATGAATAGATGTAGGTTTATCTTATTCCTTGAACGCTAAAAACTTTAATGGAAACAAACTGCACTAATTTTTTACAGCAATGCACTATATCTGAGATTTCTCAGAATGTTTATTTATATATAAAAATATATACCATTATTTAAATTGCCTTCAGGATTAGTGCCCCCGCCCCCACCCCCCTTTCCTGACACACATAGCCAGCAGAACCTGCTGTTCCTTTTCTGCTAGCGAGCTGCACTCTGGAGACACTCAGAGCTTCATCTGGTCATTTACCAGCACTGGGGACCGGTGGCTCCACCTGGTGAACACCACCGCCAGCCCTGCCACCACGTCTCCAGTGTGCCTCCAGCTGGTGGCAGGCCCTGTTGAGCTTCTGGAGCATGCTTTTGCTTTCCAAGAAGAAGATGAAGGCCCAGGAGCGTGAGACGGGGTCAGTGCCTCTTGTGTGAAGAGTTCCTAGCGCTTGACATCACCCACGTGAAGTTCAGTTTCTCAAGTAAAGTTTTTTCAAACAAACTTGTTTCTGTGGTGCAGGTCTCATTCTGTCGTCCTCAGCAGGCCTGCACTCTGCTTCCTTCCTGCTCGTTTTCTATTACTTGAAATTATTTCCTGTAATTTATGGTGTATACCTGTTTAAAATATTTATAACTGTGAAATTTACTTAATTCATATGTTGTCCCATAAATTATATTGGTTTTTAAAGAGCATGTATTCAGGGAAATACGTACCCTGGATTTACAGTCTGGCTGCATGCAAACTGCAGTATAGGCTTCATTTGCAACCTTAAGCATTTTTTAAATGCTTTAAATTCCCTTTGTTTTAAACTCCAAAGAAAATTGCCCATCTCCTCTAGGACCTGGGAGCAGCTGTCTGTCTCCCCACAGACAGACAGTAGAAAGAAACAGGTCAATTCATTTTGAAACTTTGTCATTAATCTGTCCGAGCTGTGACCATCTCAATGTGCATCACTGGCCAATTTGCTCAGTGGTGTCTGTGTTAGGCCATGCTGGTGGAGTATCTTCTGAGGTGAGAGGAGAGAGCTGTTGTTCCAACTGTCTGGGACACAGGTGTCACTGCCTCCGGACAGTACAGGAAGCAGATGAGCTAGCAGCCACCGCCAGAGCAGGCTCTCCACACTGAGGCTTCAAATCCTGTTTGTTTTCCCTTTAGTTGTTTTAAAATCAGTGTTCAGAACCCAATGTGCCTTGTATTGACGTTTCCATAGACTTCAAACTTTGAAGACTTTATTGTTTAAAAATATTTGTCAAATGACTTATTGAACCTTTACAAAAAGAGCCCTTTCTCTTTGTAAATTGACCACGTTAAAGCGTATTTTCCTGCTACTGTTACCCTGTTTTGTTTGCTCATTCGGGCAAATCCACGCTGTCTGGTGTATTCAGTGGTGGTGGTGTTTCTGAAGCTAAGTATCTAATTGTTTAGTCTGTGTTTAAAGCTTCACAGAGGAATTGGGCCCACCGCTGTTTGTTCCCTGCTCAAAATGGGTTTGATCTTTCCATGGTGTTTCCTAGGTGGCAAAGTGGAGGGTCTGCAGTCTAAGGCGGTGGTAATCTGCCTTGCCGCCACAGAAGAAGAATCAGAAGTGAACTTTAGGTGACTTGGTCCGAGGGCCAGAATTCTATTTATGCCTAGTCCCCCTAATAATTGTTTAAATGCTCTAAAAGTAAGATTCCATATGTAAGACAGGTCCTACACGGAACATGTATATCAAGTCTTAATTTGGGAGAGTTGGACATTTTTCTTGAAACAAGTTACTGTTTGTTACCATATAACTTTATTAAATTTATAAATTAGGAACCCTAAGAAAAGTCTTGTTTTTAGTTTTTTAATCTAAAACTGATAACCTAAAAAAAAACTTACTTTTCTAATTTCAGCAGGGAAGATAATGATGATTAAGGATTTAAGATTGCATTTATCATAGATTCCTTTCTCCCAGTACCCACCTGGATAGCGTGCTAGTACTTTAGCGTTTCTGCTTAGCCTTTCTCTCTAAAATTCAGAACTGCATCATACCTCAGTGCTCTTAGTTTATAATTGCCACACCGTCAGAGGTCCTTAGTTTCGCAAGTAATTAAAACCAGCTGTGAACTTCCTCAGACACAGCAGCAGCACTGACATCTCTGATTTTCTTCATCTTGCCCCATTTTGAGATGGTAATCCTCGACCAGCCTTTTCATCTTCTTCAGTAACAAGAACACCAACCAACCAACCTATTTGCAGCCCTAAGCCAATCTTTTGTCGAGTCTCTTGGTCCATATCCTGGTGAGAACCCCCTTTGTACACCATTTTCAAGAGCCCATAAACCATTTCAGTGGACTTTCGTTAACAAGCGTTCCTTTTCCACAAGTCTAGGTTAGGTCACAGTGGTGCTACTTGTGCGACTTGGGAGGACAGAGAAGAGATGGGACGGAGGCTTCCCGAGAAAACAGCAGTTACCTCTTAGGTGATCAGTGAGCGAACATGCAGTGTTCTGACCTCCCTGTTGCTGTCAGCAGGGATAAAGCGCCTGCATTAGATTGGAGGCCTTTTGAAATCATCTTCAAGTATATTGATAATACTTCAGGTCCTTGAACCAGAAGATAACAGACAATATTTCTCTCTTGAAAGGGACAGAGAAAAAAAAAAAGGCCCTGGGTAATGGATGTCAAGCAATGCACATGCAAATTCTTATATCGGAAACCATAGCTCTCATTAAGACCTCTTTCTAAATTAGTTTGCTTTTCTTTTCTTTCTTTAATTTTTTTGTTTGTTTTGTTTTTTGAGACAGGGTTTCTCTGTGTAGCCTTGGCTGTCCTGGACTCGCTTTTTAGACCAGGCTGGCCTTGAACTCACAGCGATCCACCTGCCTCTGTCTCTCAAGTGCTGGGATTAAAGGCGTACACCACTATGCCAAGGCCATATTGCCTTTTTAAACTCTGCTTAGTTTCCTACCAGCGTCCTTCTGCCTCTACCTAGAATTCAGCTGATGGGTCACTGTCTTGAGTCATTTATCAAAAATTGGGTCTTCAATATTTTCCCAATGTCTAAAATTATCTCTTTTTAACTAAATTTTAGTTAGCCTTTGTTCTAAATATGTGACTTGAAAAAATAGTGTTATATGAGAATTCTTTGAATTTATATTTCCTAGCTACTAAAGTATGAACTGCTGTCCAGTGTGTTAACTACTTTCATATTTTAAATACTTTTACATTAATATAAGCAATTTCTGGATTTTTGTTTTTAAGTCATCAGTACTTTCTCATCTCTCTTGTAGTAACTGCATGAAGCTGCTTTGGACAGAGACCTGTTAACTTTCATGTAGGCCAATACAGTGTTCAGATAAGATCCATCCTTTCTCCTGGGCATTTCTCTAACTCCAAGATGCCTGGAGACTCACTTAGAACTTGATGGTGCCGGCACCTGCTCATGGCCTTTGAACTCTGTTTCAGTCTTAGGTGGATATTGAGTTTTACCACGAGAAGAGAGAGTTATATGATATACTGCGGTGTATTTAGGTGATATAAATTTTAATATGTTGGATACACAGGCATTTTTTAAGTAAGTTTTTGAAAACCAGCCCTTCATTTCTCTTTTAAAATCATGTAGTTGGTGAACACCCAGGCTGTCTGATTTGAAACTGGTTACCTAGTCACAAGCTATGATCAGAAAGGAATTGGTTATCATCAACTAGGTCTGTGCGGATCTAACTTGGCGTGAATGCAGAGACCTGTTTTCTGTGATGAGTAACTTTCCAGAGTCACCTGTCAAGAGCCGTGGTGAGGGTTGCTTTCTGCCTAGAAACCAGATGTGGCCTCAGCACAGAATTGTCCAGGGAACTCAGGCTGACGGTTGCCCAGGGTCGCACACTTTACCTGTCACATAGGCTCTCACTTCTCTCAGGCTTTGTCTCTGTACCTGGCAACTTGTGATTCATTGGAACCAGCAGGAGGGACAGAGGTCCTCTGTCGCCTGCACAGTAGAGGGTGAGATGGCTGCTCCAGACGACCCGTGGGTTTGCTGTGCTTGTTTTTAAAACAAAATTCTGTATATATCAAGCTTGAGTCTGCAACCAAAACAACAAACAGGGAGGGTCTTGTTGGCTTGTGCTTTTTTTAAAGCTACAGTTTCAACAAATTATCCGCATAGAGTATGTTAACCCATACAAGTCTGGCAGCGAGTTGTGCATGAGGAAAGGAAGGAATGGGTGAGCGGGCCTATGGACCAAGAGTGGCTTTCCCTTTCCGGATCGTCAGCTCTGAAAGGCCATTGCTGTTACCAGCATTCAGTATCTACCAGAGATAAGGACATGTGTCCCTGCACGTGTCTGTGAGTGTGTGTGTGTGTGTGAGAGAGAGAGTACTACTGTAAACAGCTTGTAAATACTGTAGTTGCTTAAAATGGAAAAAACTGAGAGGTCTTTTGACATATATTGATCAGAAAAAAATAAGAGTATTGACCATGGATAAAAACAGGAAATAAATTTTTTTTCGTTTTGCCTTCTGTCCAATTTTGTCAATTAAAAAAAAAATAATAAGATTGCAATGTATTAGTTCTATGCAGCATATTCTTAAAACACATTCTTGGTTCTGAAGTAATCGTTCTAAGCTTGTAAATGTGGGGTTTGGCTTACGCCAGATAAAGGTACACTCTGGTGGCACCTCTTCCACAAAGATATTTCTATCCTCCAAGTCAAATATTATGTGTTAGCGGTAGAACATGTCAGATGATAAGTGTATATACGTGCTGAGCTACACTAAGTTACAATGCAGAGGAAGAAACCTCAGTCAGTGTACTAGGGCTGCACACTCACTGGCCAGTGTCTTCACAGTTCCTGTTGCACACTCACTGGCCAGTGTCTTCACAGTTCCTTCAAGATGCAAACTTGTATGAAGAGCTTGTCGTACCCCGCACTGTCACTAAGCACACCCCGCATCATCTTAACTGGTAATGTCTGTGAGGCACATTACTTTCTGCAACAGAATCCCCAGTGATTTGCTCCCTCTCCCAGATCACAGGGCTCCATCTTAAAGGGCAGTGTAGACTGCAGTGACAGGCAGCGTGCCAGTTAAAATAGCGCGTCTTCAAAGGAAGGAAGGCTCCCTTCTAGAGTCACATTCAGCTTGGAGTTAATCCCAGGGGCTGCTGATGTGCCACCTCCACCTTACTTTTAAAAGGCAGTGTACTTAGGATTTTTCATCCCAAGTAATCCAAAGCTGCTTTGTTGGCCTTGACCGTGTAAAAGCATCTTCCCTGAGGCAAGCAAGGGGAGCTTTAAGTGTCATCTGAGTGTGGCTCCCTAACCATTCACCCAGCACTCACCCATTCTCTTCCCCCTTTCATCTATGCTTATTGAAAGGCAACTGAGCACAATCACACTTGTGCACAATTAGCTGCAAGAGGGCTGTGGATCACTTTGTAGTTCCTCTGTATCAGGTGGTCATGGACTGGTTCAGTGCCCAGTGAACTCGCTGCACCAAAGGGGAAAGCTGAGTTCACGTTTCAGTTCTGAGTACACTGTGTCAATATGTAAGTGACTAGCCCATATGAGAACACACAGCTCTCCAGTGCCCTTTGAAACCTGTGTTCCTCAGATGCAGGCAGCTCCAGGATAGCGCTGACACCATCTCCAGTAAGTGAGGAGTTGCCCTCTTCCTTTTGGTGTCTTTCTCTAGTGCACTGGGCTTTACCCTGTGAGGGCTGGAGGAAGTGCTGCTGGGCAGAGGAAAAAGTTGACCCTCCATGCAGTCACCATGCATGTCCCTGCCAATCCCACAGCAAGCTCACATTCCCCATTTCTCTTCAGAGTTGTTGCTGCTTTAAGTACAAGGACTAGGACCAGTCACTGAGTGTGGGCTTCCCCTGGGAGGACACCTGCCTCCAGAGGTGAGCATCCTTTGGTTGGAGGGACTTCCTGGGTAAGGACCTAGCTTAGGACAGTTCAGGGGAAGGAGTGGTTCTCTGTGTTTGAGGAGTCCGATGGCACATAGCATCTGTGGTTACAGACAGAGAGGAGGTCTACACAAGAGAGAGTTCTGGAAGGGCTGGCAACTACTGGCCAAGGGCATCTAATATATCCCCATGTTGAGCCCCAGTGCTTGATGCAGGCCGTGGACATGAAAGGGTCTTGACTGCAGTAACTCACACTGTAAACCGAGGAAAGAGTCGAGCCCCATGTGGTGGACCTCTGCCTAGGAAGACAAGGCAGTATTTTGGTAGAGTGAATCTGCTTGTGGGCTTTGGCGCTCAGTTTGTCCTCACAAAACACCCAGATTGCTACTCAAAGGAGGCACCTTCCTCCGTGGAGGGCTGAAGCAAGGACTAGTCATGCCCATCTGCCAGGTCCTGCTCCTCATCAGCAAGGTTACACAGTGCTGCACAGGATTAGAGAGCCTACGTGGGGGGGTCATCGTGAAGCGCCTGGTAGGGTGTGCTCAGGGTAGCCTTCCCTTCCGTCCTAGGAAGCCCCTAGACCGCAGCCAGTGAAATACAAGGAAATGGCTCTGCTGTGTCCCTGACAGACTCCGCCAGGAGATGGCAGCAAGAGCCCAGCCCACAATGGAGAGACACTGGTGCCTTGTGCATGCCAAGGACAATGCCCTTGAGAGGCCTCTTCAGAAGCAGGGTGAGGCCTGAAAACAGCAGTCAAGGAAAGACAGAGCCTGTGCAAGTCACTACCCAGAGGGGGCCTACCCTGGCCATTACAGCTTAGCTCTTGAGCCTGCTTTACACTTGCGCCCATTGAATTCTTTCCCCGGCAAATGTCAGTGCAGGCCTTGAAGCCTCAGGTTTTTTTTGTTTGTTTGTTTGTTTGTTTGTTTGTTTTTACAAGGTGCTTTGTCCCTTAGTAACAACCAAGAGACTGTTCTAGAGCCAAATCCTTGGATGCTGGGGTCCCTTGTGTAAAATTATGTGTTTGCATGCGGCACGGACTCATCTAGTATGCTGTGTGTGTGTGGTCACCCACGTCCAGTATGCTGTGTGTGTGGTTTAGGAGCTGCCCCCAGGACCTTGCACATTCTAAGCAAGTGTAATGCCACAGAGCATTGTCCCCAGGCCCTCTCTTATGTCCTGTGCCCTCTAGATTGCTCATGAAACCAAACAGCATAAACACCGTGTAAGCAGGTGCTAAGTCACGTTGCTAGAGGTTAATGACAAGAAGAGAAATGTGTGTGTTGAGGTGCCAGTTTCCATCTTCAGTTGACAAATTTGGATATGCACCACAGGATGCACAGGCTTTCCCTTTGCTCTCTGATCCTTCCCATGGTTACCCTGTGCGTGTGTAAGTATGGTGCTTCCCACAGATGCCAGGGGGAGCTGAGGACCCTGGGTTCCTCTCAGGGATGGGAGTCAAGATCAAATGCCAGCTACCTGCTTTCCAGCCTGGCAGATAGGTGCAAGCTGGCAGAATGATGGTAGGTAGTCTGGCACCAGCTCCTCTGGCAGCTTGGAATGAGCAGTCTACCTAGGTGATTCAGTTGTGACTGTGGAGGCAGCTAGTGCCTCACGCAAGAGCCTCGGTGCTGCCCACGCACACTCAGATAAGGGAACACATGCCTGCACACTCAGATAAGGGATTGCGTGTACACACTCTCAGAAGGAACACATGCTCACACTCAGATGAGGGAACACATGCTCTCACACACAATGGAGGGGTTGTGTGCACACATATTCAGATTGGGGAATGCATGCTCACACACTCAGCTGAGACATGAGCACACACACACACTCAGTGGAGGGGATTGTGCACATGTACTCAAAAGGGGGAACACATGCTCACAAACCCTACCCACCCTCTTAGCGTGACAGAAACCACATAAGATCTCAGAGAGTTTAGTATGAAGAGAATTTAATCTGTTAGCCAGGTGAAAGAGACCTGCAGGCATAGAAGGGACGCTGAAGTGACAGAGATGGTGATGGGCAAGCAGCTCTTGACAAGGCAGGTGAGCAGAGTAAGCAGGCTGGGTCTCGCAGAAAGCATGAAAACATTTGTTTCGCTTAGGGTATTGAACTGAATGCTGTTATCAAGACCTAAAATAACAGCAGCCAGGACGCAAGAGAAACACATATCTTCCTAAACATACCAGCAAGACTTCACTGGAGGACAAGGCTGGTAGAAAGGGTGTTGTCTCCTGGCACTGAGTCCTACCAGCCTTACCTGCACAGCTAACCCTGTGCCCAGGCTAACCCTTTCCCTTAAAGCCCTAACCTTGGAGCTGCTAAATCTCCTTGACAAGAATACAATCACATGGCCATATGGATGCTGGGAAATGTAGTCTTTATTCTATGTAGTGCATGCCTACTAAAATTCAGAGCCTGCAGGACTAGAGAAAACACAAGAGGCTGATTACCCAGGACCATTGAACAGCTCCCCAAAAACGCACAGGGAGATAGATAGATGTCCAGGTGCTAGCTTCATACGTTGTTGTCCCTGAAAACAACAGAGTCTGACTGACACCTATCAAAAGCAGAGTGATAACCAAAGGCTGCAGTTGTTCCATCAATTAATGTGCAGCAATCAAGAAAAGGAATGTGGTGTTGACTGTAGAGATGTCCCCATGGTTAGGAGTACCGGTAAATATTGCTCTTCCAGAGGATCCAAGTTCAGTTCTCAGCACCCACATCAGGCAGCTAATGACTGTAATTCTAGCTCCAGGAAATCGGACACCTTTTGGCCTCCAAGGGCACCTGCACTCATGTGCACATAGACACACACAGATGTGTACATACACACAGAACTCAGAAATAATAAAAATAAATCTCTTAAGAATACGTCCATGCCAGAGAGAGGAGAATACGGGCGTGTGTGGTGAGTTTAAGGCTCCAGACCAACCAGGGCTGTATAATAAGATCTTGTCTTAAAAAATAAACAAAAACAAAAAAACAAACGGGTGGGTATTTATTTGTCTTGTACTTGGATGCTGTGGTTTGAGTGAGAGTGGCCCCCATGTGCTCATATTTTTCAATACTTGATCCCTAGTTGGTGGAACTGTTGAGGAAGGAGTAGGAGGCGTGGCCCTTGTTGGATGAGGTGAGTCATTTGAGGTGGTCTTTGGGGTTTCAAAAGAGTAATGCCGTTCCCTGTGTATTCTCTGCTTCCTGCTTGTGGTTTTGTGATTGAGCTCTCAGCTGGTCCTGCCACCATGACCTCACTCTGCCATCATGGACTCTAAGCCCAAGTAAATGCTTCCCTTTTATAAGTTGTCTTGACTGTGGTGTTTTATCACAAAGAAAGTTAATGCAGGTGTCTAAGGTATATGCTATGAGAAGGTGCTGGTGATACTGATTTCGAAAAGTTAAAAATATCGAGAGACATGAATGAGGAGCCTCAACAATGGAAACACTCTTCAGAGCAAAATGAAGCCAGCAGGCAGGAAATGTTACCGTCTGTTCCCTGTGTTTCCTCTGGAGTCCTACCAGATGCAGGCACCACTTTTTAAACTGTAGAATGATTTTTTTAGAAAAGGAGGCAGATTTGTAAGTACTCATTTAGAAAAATTCCCAATACATATCAAGCACAAAGCAAGTTTGAAAACTCAGTGGCATTCAAGAAGGGTGTGTGATTTGTGCCTGTGTGTGAATGCAGAATCATGCCTGCGGCCCTGTGGGCACAGGTATGCTGCTGTCTGCTGCTACGTGATACGTGTAACTGTGTGGGGCAGTCTGGAAACACAAGATAATATTCACCAAAAGACAGGCACCCACAAGGAGGGACAGGGATTTGCTGGTAGGACACCGTGGTGGGTCATGTCAAAGGTTTTTGTTCTGTACATTTGTAGTGTTTTAATTTGTACAGGCATGCATTGACTGGTTGGTTGAATGGTTTTGTTGTTGATGGTGGGTTGTGGGTTGTTTTTGTTTGTTTGGTTTGGTTGTTTTCATTTTAAGATAGTCTCCTATAGTCCAGGCTTAACTCAAAAAGGAGCCCAGGGTGAGCTTGAACTTCTAATCTACTGTTTCTATTTTCAGAGCCATAGGATTGCAGTCTCATACCATACCAGGTTTATGCTGGGGATTGAACCCAGGGATTCCCGAATATTAGCAAGCACTCTATTGAGTGAGTTACATGCCCAGTCCTTGTCTTATATTTTAATGAAAACACACACACACACACACACACACACACACACACACACACACACACACACACACCTAGTATATTGGCTGGTTTTGTATGTCAACTTGACACAAGCTTGAGTCATCAGAGAGGAGGGAGCCTCAGTTGAGAAAATGCCTCCATGAGATCCAGCATTTTCTCAGTTAGTGATCAACCAGGGAGGGCCCAGCCCATTGTGTGTGGTTCCATCCCTGGGCTGGTGGTCCTGGGTTCTATAATAAAGCAGTCTGAACAAACAGTGGAGAGCAAGCCAGTAAGCAGCATCCCTCCACAGCCTCTGCATCAGCTCCTGCCTCCAGGTTCCAGCACTGCCTGACTTCCTGTCCTGACTTCCTCCAGTGATGAGCTATGATCTAGAAGTGTAAGCCACCAAATAAACCTTTTTCTCCACAGCTTGCTTTTTAGTCATGGGGTTTCATTGCAGCAATAGAAACTCTGAATAAGGGAGCTGGAGAGATGGCTCAGCAGTTAAGAGCACTGACTGTTCTTCCAGAGGTCTGGAGTTCAATTCCCAGCAACCACATGGTGGCTCACAACCATCTATAATGTGATCTGATGCATACTGTATACATAATAAATAAATCTTTTTAAAAAAAAAAGAAAAGAAAGAAACTCTGAATAAGACACCTGGTAATATATTCAAAGCTTGTGATGTTTCACATACACGAGACTTGGTGCATACTACTCAGGATCTTGTTTGCTTCTTGGTAGCCATGGTAGACATCTGGTGCCCTAGACATCATCTGGATAGCCATCACTTAACCCTGCATCCCAGGAACTTAGGATGCTTTTCAGACTCTCTGCATTCCTCTGGGTGTCCTTGGTCACCCTGACCCTGCACTGTAGAACTCGGCAGCCCCAACCTCTGCCTCTACTACCCTGCCCTGACAGAGCTGGCTCTTGCTGAGTGAAGACTGGGTACAATTTGAAAGAATTAGAATGTGGAGTAAGCGGACCTAAAACTCCTTAGGAGATCTAAGGAATATGATGAGGCCCACTTACCCTTGAAGACCCTTGAAGATGGGATAGTTAGCAGTACCCGTTTCCAAGCTGTGTGGCACTAGGAACAATGGTGTGATGTCTCATGCTCTATGTCTTGCAGGATAGACATATGGACACAGTCCGTTTGCTGTTCAAAGTGCATACCTTGAGCACTCATGCCATCATGTAGTGGACTGTCCCCTGACACACCTTCTTAAGCACGGTCTTAAAGCAGAATTGGGTGCAGGCATTGGGCCAACTGCAGTTTCCTTGTGGAGAAGACTTTGGGATCCACCTGTTTGCTCAGAGGAGGAAGCTGCTGTCAGCTGGGGTCTTATTAGAACTCAGGGTGCCCTGGCACTGTCTTCCTCTCCTGCCTTATGGGCTTGTGGAAAGCTAGGCTTGCATCTCCCTGAGGCAGAGCCTCCTTCAGGCTGCTGTAAGTAAACCCTGTCTACCCCAGTCTCAGAGCCCTTGGAAACCCTGAAAGGAGGTGGCCGTAACTAAAGAGTGCACAACTGCACATTCTACTGAAAGTCATTTGCATGAATGAGGACCTTTGGCCAAAGCAAGATGTGTCTCCTACTTGGCTTTCTCTCTCTCTCTCTCTCTCTCTCTCTCTCTCTCTCTCTCTCTCTCTCTCTCTCTCTCTCACACACACACACACACACACACACACACACACACACACACATCTGTGTGGTCCCTTTCTACTGTGCAGTAAATTAGATATAAGAGTGTCTAGTCCTAGCCACATCCTTCCCAACTCCCTGAATGTTGTTTCTGTTTGTGTTGCTCTTGTTGCTGGCTTTGTTCCTTCTGTTTTGACATCATCTCATGCTGTAGATAGGAAGCTACAGCCACAGCGAACGCTCTGATTTCTGGCCAGTGGCACCCCCCTTCCATGGAAGCCATATTGCTGTCAAGGCTCACTGGACTTCTCCCAAGTGATCCATCCCCAGTCCAGGACCAGCATTAGTCCTTGTCTCCTGTATATATAGAGCACATGATATGTCTCACATATAGGTGAGGTCTCAAGTGGGGTTCATAATTGTGGTGGTTTGATTTCTGATTATCTAAGTCCTGAGGCCCCAAATGATGATTGTCCACATTCTTGTCATTAGTGGTTTTTCTCCATCCTTCCAGAGAGGGCAGTTCAGGGAGGTAAAATTGTTCTTGGTCAGTAAACACAAGTAAACACTCGACATGCTGTTGGGTCTCATGTGTTGGCACAGCAATTAAGCTGATCTGTCGCTTCCCCTGCGTGGACGGAGTGGAACAGGACCATTTTATGGCTCTAGGAAATGGCTCTGGATGCAATTGTAATGCTCTCAAGAGTGGGTCGGGGGGAAGGAAGCCTAGTGCCCTCCCTGCCTCATGTCAAGGAGCCCAGATCCCTGGAGAAAAGATGCTTCTGAAGGGGCCCAGGGGTGAGCAGTGCCTCAGAGGCCACTAGCAGCTAAGGCAGTTTCTCAGGTGAATGGTTGGCCCCAATCCCTCACCCCTCCCTGCATCCAAACCCTTGCCTTGTCCCAGTGATAGGCAAAGCCTGGTCCTTTTGACCTTGACCTTGGCTGTGTAGCGTCAGTTAGCCAATGACTCAGTGTTGTAAAAATTCCTCCCGAGAGAAGACAAAAGTCTTCCATCTTCCAGACAAAGCACTGATCAGCCCCACTAAAGTGCACTCTGGGGAACCAATGAGTTTTTTCCACTTACAGAACAATAAGTGAGGAGTTACAGGCAGGACCGATGGCCATTCACCACTGATGATGGCTATCCTGTAGCTGCATAAACAGAATCCTCTTCTATTAAGCCTTCCTCAGCCTGTGTACCTCATCACCTCCCTGGCCCCCACAGCCACATGCAATTTGGGGAAAATTGCATGTAAATGGCTGGGGGAAGAACCTCATGTGAGGGTCCAAGCCCCTTTCAATGAGGGAACATCAGCAGTCCGCAGGCCTCTGCCAGCACGAACTCTTGTAACAGGCATCTCTGATCCAATGCAAGCAGCAGCTGTTTTGCTTAGAGAATCACACTACACAGCACTCGGAATGGAAGAAACTGTGTCCGAGGCCACACAGGCTTGTGCTTGGCACTGCTGTATAGGTGACTACATCCTGTAGCCGAGGCTCCAGCTGATCACAAACCTGTGAGGAGGGCCAGAGTCACTGCAGCTGCCACAGTGCAAGACAGCAGAGCTGCCGGCTGAGCCTAAACTGGGAGAGGCATCAAGTTAGGCTGTGGACCACAATGATTGACAGTAGAGCCTGTGTCATGCCAGTGTCCATAGAATGATCTGCTCTGTGCTGCCCTGTCTTGGCTCCCCTAGTCGGCCCTGTGGTGCAGAGTGACCAAGAGGGCTCTCCTGGCCACTCAGGGAGGCCTTTCCTCCCTCATAGGGTTGCTAAGTAGATGCCTGCAGGGTCTCTGCACTCTTCTGAGTTTTCCCTGTTTAGAGAAAGTCTTATTTGAAAGGTGGTCTTGTCAGGCCTGGTTAGCACCATGGGAGGCGCTTGGCATTCGGGAGGCACAGGGACAACCAACAAGACTTTGGGGTCAGACTGGGCTACATCGCTGGACTCTGTCAAAATAGAAATAAAAAGTTAAAACAGAAAGGAAGAAAAAAAAGAAAGAAAGAAAGACAAAAGGAAGGAAGGGAGGGAAAGGAAAAGACCCAAAGTCAACCCGTAAGCCCCACCTGCCCTAAAACCAGGGAACTTCCTGGGATGCTGGGAGTTGTAGTTCTTAGACGATAACAAAGCCTCATGGGAAAATGGCCAAATGATTTTGTCCTTAAAAAGTCCTACAGCACATGTCTTGTGGCCGGCCACTTGCTGGGAATTCCATCCTGGTCAGCATTTAATTAAAGCTTGCTTCAAATTTGGCACAAAACTGAGGAACTGGCTTTTCTCTTGCAAATCTCAGGGAGGAGGTTTTAACAGAAGCAAGGAATGAACAAAGGAAAGAAGGAAGGAAAGGAAGAGACGAGGGAGGGAGGAGCTAAGGGGGGAGGAGCTGCTATGGATCTTCAGGATGATGTACTTGGTTGTACCCAGTTTGCCAATCTGAGGTGCCAACATCAGCCCTAATTCTGAATGTTAGACAAGAGGGACCACGGTGGGACCTGACACCTGAACAGCCTGATGTGACCTGACACCTGAACAGCCTGATGTGACCTGTCTTCAGCTGACCTGGGGCCTGCACACGAAGGCACTGGGCTTCTTTCCTTTCACATATTTTGCTACTGTTTCTTTGGAGTGTTGTCAGGCCTAGGCTCCCAAGTTTTCAGGGACTTCTGGCTTAAGCCACACATCAGGACAGACTCAGTTGTCCTTAGGAACATAATGAATTGCCTATATGGACATTCCCGTTGGGGCCTCTAGTACTGTTCGTTGTTAGAGGTAGACTGGCTTATCAATCAAAACATTCTAATACCACTGAGCATGTTTGTGTCTTGTGATATTAGAATGTCCTAGTTTATAACCTGACGAACAATGTTAAGAAGTTAAAGACAGCACCTGGGAGGTAAAGGCAGGAGGATCTCTTTGAGTTCGAGGCCAGCCTGGTCTACAAAATGAGTTCCAGGACAGGCAAGGCTACACACAGAGAAACCCTATCTTAAGCTGCCTCACCAAAAAAAAAAAAAAAAAAAAAAAAAGAAAGAAATTAAAAACATGACAACATGACTCTCTTTCCAATTATTGATGACACATATTGGAAACTGTATTCAACCCACTCACTAACGGAAAACAAAACAAAACAAATATTAAGACAGGTTCAAGGAGCATCTGAGGCATTCCTATGTATGTAGCCCTAATTGTAAAATGACATTAGATCTTAATATCCTACATGGCAATTAAATGCAGCCTTTGAGATAGTCTCTTCTGATGGACAGGGCCTGTTTCTACATATCTTTTCAAGCTAACATAATTTCTTAGTCTAAGCCCTGAGTTAATAATAATTAATGAATCAAACAGTAATACATTTCCCTAGACGGTCAATTATTCTCAGGCAAGAAGTTAAGTGTTTTGGCACAAAATTGAAAACGGCATAAGGTGTCGTGCTAACCTTTGCAGCTTTAGGATAGGGTTTTGGTTCATTGTTGTTTGCTTTTTTCGAATGCTTATAAGCTAAAGCTTCCAGCCACAGCAACTGGTCCAGGCTGCAGCCTCAGGCCCAGGCACAGGAAGAACCACGCAAGAGCGGGGAAGATGCTGGAGTCAGGATAGGATGCCAGAGAAGAACGGCCAGACTTCCCAGTTCTCAGCAAGTCCTGTTCTGCCAAAGCCAGTTCCTGGCAAATCAGACAAGCTGCCTGACTGTTTTCTTCCTGTTTTGTTTGTTTTGGTTTGGTTTTAGTACCTACATTTGTCCAAAGACAAATCCCAGAGCAGCATGCCTCTCTTCTGAACACCTAGGCTGCTTCACATTCCTCTTGAGGGCCCTTTCTTTCTGCCACCCACCTCCAGCACAATGTCACTGCCATCTTAGGCTGCCACACTGCAGCCCACAATGAGTGCCTGATGGACAGACATACCAGCTGCTTCTCTGGGCTTCATCAGAGACAAGTACAGTAGGCCTCCCCTATGTGTGCACAGTAGGCCTCCCCTATGTGTGCACAGTAGGTCCCCCTTGTTTATGGTTTCAGTTACCTGCTGCCAACTGTGGTCTGAAAACACTTAAGTGGAAAATTCCAAAAGTGATCAATTTATGAGCTTTATCTTATGAGCCGTTCTGTGTAGCAAAGTGAAGTTTCACACTGTCCCTCCCAGGACACCCCTTTGTCAATAAATTCACACCATGATGTCACCTACTTCTTAACCAATTGTAGCTATCTCAGTTAACACATCACCCAAGGCAGTGTAACAGTGGACCTAGTGACCTTTATTCTATTTAATAATGGCTTTCAGCCAGGCAAGGTAGCCCATGCCCACAGTCAAAGCTGCCCCAGCTCGCCGGGGTTCAACTAACACTCTGGAGGAGAATTTTCCTGTATGGAGACAGAACACTAGACACGAAGAAGGGGGCAAGTCTGCATTCTGATCAAACCCCGTTTATTGAGAATTTTTACAGAGTTTATATAGGCACAGAGGCATGGGTATTTGCGTAAGCAAGGGTTGCTATGGATACCTAACTCTGGGATGCTCCTGCAGGTAGGTATCTACCTTTACAGCTGCTAATTGCAGGAGAGAAATTTCAGGAAAGTCGTGAAGGATCTGGTTAGTCAGGAAAAAGCTCCCGGAACTGCTGCTCATAGGCAGCTGGCCTTTAATCTGATCTTATCAGTAGTCCCACCGGAAAAGGAGTAGCTTGGGGTTCTAGAATGACCAGCCCCCACAATAAACCACAACAGGTGTCTAACTGCCAACCTACAACAAGGTCAGCTAGTTTCTGGTCAATGGCAGACTTCTGTAGAAATAGGAACCTAGGTTCTGACAAGATGGTTGAACATTGGCCATGTAGCCCGTCCCCAACACAAAGCATAAACTGAGGCAGTTTGGGCTCCATCTGGGCTGCAAAAGGAGTTCCTTTCTCAAATTAAATTAAAAATAAATAAATAAATCTCCTCCCCATGAAAAAAAGTAAAACAATGCTCAAGAGTGCTGACACCAACAGTGGCAACACCTCTGTCTGCTCTTGTCGTCAGTCTATCTTAGGGAGCTATTGTTACTTATCCCTTTAGCCCTTGACTAATGAATACATTAAAGTTGGACATTGGTATGCCTGTGTGAGAAAACTGCATTACATACATACATGCATGCATGCATGGGTGCACGGATGGTTTAGTGCTTGAGGCAGCTTTAGGGACATGCAGCCATGCACTGGGGTCTTGGGAGATGGTGGCTATGAATGTGCAGGAACAGACTGAGCCAGTGGATATATGCTATATGGTACAGCCTGTGCTTTCACCAATATGCCCTTGACCTCCCGTGTCCATTTTCCCCTGCACCAACTCCATCTTCTTTCTGTCCACCTGCACTGACCTGCCTTTAGGCCACCCTTTGGTCACAGCTCTACTGCCACCTCCCCCAGTGGACTTGATCTCACTCTCCCCCTCCCCGCAGCAGCTTTCTCTCTGCACCTGGGACTCTTTTTCACCCCACTGCAGGCCACATGTCACTTATTCTTCATGCTGTCCTCTGTCCTCTGCCTTGCAGTCCTCTGGCTGCTCCTGCAGTCAGCTGCACCCTCCGTCTTGTCTGTTACCGGCATCATGCCAGGGCCAGCCCTCACTGTGATCGCCCTCTCCTTCAGGCCTCCCACCTCAGGCCTCAGAGGTGCTGAGCAGGAGACATATGGCACATGTCCTCTCCCAACAGCAGGGAGTCCACTGGGAACTCAGCCAGAGTGTCAGCAGCTCAGGAGTCAGACAGAAAGACAGACAGACAGACAGACAGACAGACAGACAGACAGACTGACTGACACAGAGTCAGAGACACACAGAGAGGCAAAGACACAGAGAACAGAGAAACTGGGCCTGGAGCGGGCTTTTGAAACCTCAACGGCCCCCATCCCCATCTCCACCTTCTGTCCCTCGACCCCCACCCTCCCACTTCCTACCCCACTCCCAGTTGTTTCCACCAACTGGAAAACAAACATTCAAATACATGAGTCTATGATGGCCATTCTTATTCAAAGCACAAGTTCTGCAGCACAAGTTCTCCTTTGTCAGCAACGCCTCCCTGTGTATGTGCCTGCTCCCAAGCAGCAGTCAAGGTTTTCTAACTACAGAAAGGTCTAGGCGCACGCAGTTTATGGATCAGATGGGAGAGCACCACCCCGCAGAGTCTATTAGACATTCAGGACTGAGGGTCCCAACAGCTCCTGGATTGTAATATGTATTAGAAGGTGGCCCCAGAAGTGCATGCACACTCATAGGAAGGGGGATCAGGACAGGCTTACCCCGTGAGTGAGCATTCAGGATCCTGGTCCTTCCTAGTGTCTGGTCCTGCAACACCAGGCAGGCACAACATGCCAGCAGCCCCTCCAACTGTTAGGAGTCTCAAAAGGACACCTAGCTACACAACCATAATGTATATGCAGAGGACCTAATAGAGACCCATGCATAGTCCATGACTGTTGTTGCTTCAATCTCCGTGAGCATCTATGAACCCTATTTAGTTGATTCTGTGGGCTGTGTTCTCGTGGTGTCCTTGACCCCTTGCCTTCTACAGTCCTCTCCCCCCGCCCCTCCAGCCCCCCGTTCTGTGGGGTTCCCCTGGCTCCACGTGCCTCATTTTCTTAACACCCACTTTGGAGCTTGGGGAGCCTATGCCATAAAGAGTCCACAGCTGCTGTCTCTTACCCCCCTCCCAGCTCCACACTGCAGAGAAACAGAGCTGAGGAAAGAGATCCATGCCAGCCCCAAGCCCCCATCCCCGGGTGACCCAGAGTCCCAGTGCCCTCCCCACAAAAGGATCAAGCAGAGGTCAACAATTAGAACTGTATGACATTAAATGGGGAGGTCTTGCTGGCTAGTAAGGTGGGACACAGAGGCAGCCTGGCACTAGGTGTGACATTTAAGGACAGCTGGACTGAGCCAGCAGAGTAGAGTCCCCAAGGAGGTTTGTCTTCATCTAGCCAAGTAACACAAAACTTCCTTCAGAGGTATCTCCTTTGTGTTGCTTACTTACATAGTTTTCAGCCCATAAATCCACCTGTTTTCAGCATTTAAAAGTGGTATGATGGTGAGTGTAGTAACAGAGATACACCTCTCCTCACAAGAACATGGTGCCCACGTACAGCCACTCCAGTTCCCAGACCTGCTGGGCATGAGTGGGCCTTCTGTCTCCAGACTAGCATTCCTATGTCCAGGAACCTTCTGGACTTTCTAATTCCTCTCCATTTCAGCTCCATTCCATCCGGGGGAAAGATGCTAAGGGCACCACACCGAGTACCACACTGAGTCGGCACACAGGAGTCACTTTATAAATACCTAAACATGAATGTTAAAAACCAAACAAACCTGAGCTGCTTTTGTGTTAGGTCTTGACCCCAGGACACATGGCTAACTGAAGAGCCTATTTAACATACCAAAGTGGACCTGGCCACCAGGCTGTGCCAGCATCACTCAACCCTTACCTGTTACAGGCATACCCCCGCCCTCTACCCTAAACTCTCCCCAGCCCACTTTGTAAAGAGTATTTACATTTGGGAGGAGGGCGGTGAGACAGAGTTTCTCTGTGTAGCCTTGACTGTCCTGGACTCGCTTTGTAGACCAGGCTGACCTCAAATTTACAGTGATCCACCTGCCTCTGCCTCCCGAGTGCTGGGATTAAAGGCATGCGCCATCACCACCCTGCTGAGTATTTACATTATTGTCAGAGAAGTAAGTTCAAAAGAGCCCATCCAGGAGCCATTCAGACTCTGCTGAGAGGAGTCCCCACAGGGGTAAACCTGTGTGCGCCTTGGGTGACAAGGGACAGGCACTCCCTATCCAGGAAGCCTTCACAGCTAGAGAGCATCACCTGGGTCCAAGGGGCAGCGGTTTCCCTATTATCTGCTCTAGCCCCACAGGCTGCCACTTGCTCCAGCTCCACACACCCTCGTGGTGCTTCTGAACCTGCGGTCCAGCCCTGTCCCTGAGGCCTTCAGAAGCAGAAATTCCCATTACCTCTTCTGCCCTCCTCCTTTCCAGGAACCAGAAACTTCCTTCTCTTGGGACCCACTTACCTGCCACAGCTAAGTGATTGTATTTCTGCTCCCTGCTCATAAGCCAGTCATGGTCTGAAATACTCATGCCCAGACACCACAGACTCAGTTTCAAATGTTGCAGGTGGCAAAGGTTTCCTGGCCAAGCAGAGAAAGGAAGGCAGGGCCCGGGGATGGACAGTACATGGTTTGGTTTTCATCTTTGGTTCCTGGCTCATCACTCCCTCCCAAAGCCAAGCCATAAGCCATCTGATTTTTCCACCCTAGGCAAACCACAGAAATTCTTCTGTCCCTCCCTGACTTTCTCTCTTAAAGAAATTCTGATCCACCTTGATTGACGAGCTATTATAAGACCATCACTGGGCAGGAAGGGGGACCTGCTGGTTCCCAGATAGGAGAAAAACTGCACAGAGTGGTCAAGAGAAATACCAAAGCAGACCAGCTTCCCCACCTGGCAGGTCAGCAGTCATGCCCATGCCATGAGGTCTCCATGGAAACACCAGAGGGCAGGGCTTACAGAGCTTTCCCAGCAGCAGGGCAGGGGAGGCTCCTTGGGGGTGCTATTCCCAGAAGCAGCATAGATGCCCCTCCACCTTTCCATGACTCTTTCTGTACGCCTCATCTCCTGCATCCTTTATAACAGCCTTTCTAATACATCACTGTGGTCCATTGAGCACCATGAGCCATTTAAGCAAATGAATAGAAGCTGAGATGGTGGGTTGCAGGTGTTTTGAGTCAGAAGTATGGATACCATAACCTGGAGCTCGAGACTGGCATTGAAAGTTGGGCAAGGGGGCCAGGTGTGGTGGCACATGCCTTTAATCCCAGCACTTGGGAGGCAGAGGCAGGCAGATCACTGTGAGTTTGAGGCCAGCCTGGTCTACACAGCAAGTTCAGGACAGTCAAGGCTAACACAGAGAAACCCTGTCTCGAAAAACCAAAAAAGAAAAAGAAAAGAAAGTTGGGCAAGGGCAGAACCCTCAGCCGGTGGGATCAGGTGCTCTCTCCAGGTGCACAACATCAGGACCCAGTTAGCAAATACAAAGCTGCTGCCAAAGTTTTGTAATTGATTACTGCTGGCCAGAGACAGCCTCATACCTTTCAGGGTCTCAGTTCCTGTGCTGGTGGGCAAAACAGGTGCTTAGCATTTTCTGGACAGGTGGGATGAAGGAACTCCCCTTCTCCCATGCCTTTTCTGTGCACTACTAGAGTGTTGTTGTTGTTGTTGTTGAGACAACGTCCTATGTAGCCCAGGCTGCCTTCAGATTCTTTGTGTTGCCAAGGATGCTCTTGAACTCCCCATCCTCCTGCCTCTGTCTCCTACAGACAGGAGCCATTGTGTCTGTATAGATTTCCCTCGTCTAGGTGTCATGTTAAAACGGCAGCACACAGTCTGTGGGTCCTCGTGTCTGACTCCTTTCACTTAGCAACAAATATGTGAGGCTCCTCCATGTATACACACATGGCATCATCTTTTCCTTTTTGTTGGTGTGTAGTGCTCCATTTGCATGGACATACCACATCTGGTTAATCCAACTGCTGCAATGCCTATGGCAGCACCTGGGATTCAGTGTGCAGTCTTCCCACTGAACCCTGTCTCAAGGACAATAACCGGAACATCCTCCTTAAAAGTCTGGCTCTCCTTTAAGCCTCCAAGCATGAACTATCACAGCCTTTCCCTTCATACCGGTCGCCTGGGGTTAGCAGTTGTTTCAGGCAGTTGTTAGTTCTGATCAGCAATCATGAATTTATATTAGAAATCAATGACTCTGTAATCAGAAAGTCAGCATGCTGGTCTCTCTGTGTAACTGGTGTGGTTTTCTGTTACTTGTCTGTTCTGATTCCGATGTGGAGGCAAACTCTCTGTAACTCTGCCTCCTTGGAACTGGCTGGCCTCAAGGAGGGATGCCAGCAGTGCCTTCTCTGTAGATGAAGGTGACCACAGAGAGCTGCCAGTGTCCTGGCTCCAACTGCTTGGGAAAGCAGTCCTAGGGGATAGCTGGCAGGGAGGGCAGAGGTGAGGCTCACACCTAGAGCTTTCTCATAGCCAGGAAGCTTGCTTCCTGTGGAGATCCCTGGCACAGCCCTGTTCTGCCTGCCCTGGCCTGATCTTGTGAGTGTGTGTCCCTTCCTTCCTCTCACACAGACTTAGCTGAGTTGGGCTGCTAACTCTCAAAAGCCCAAGAAAGGAAAGTGACACGCTGAGAACTGGACATGCCTTGAATCCCGCCAGTGCCAATCCTTAGCTCACTAGTGTCTGCGCTACTTTCTCTGCCTTGTGTCTGAATGCCAAAGCCCCCTAGCATCCAGGACTGACCGGCATGGCAGGGCTTACCTGGAGCATCATGGGGTAGACATACGCATTATCTCTTCCAGGCAAGTGCTTGGTACAAAGATGTGACAGGCAGTGAGGGGTCTGACTTGGTGGCTACTATGGGAATCAAATTTGAAGCCAGGATTTAGACCTGGCCAGTTTCTATCTTCACTCACAGATACAGGGAGCTCAGCTCTGCAGGGGAAAGCCAGAGCAGCTAAAAGCTCTGCCCAAGTGGCTCTTTCTCTGGACGTGGGGGAAGGGTAAGGCTGGGGGTGTTTTGATGGCTCCATACAAACAGCGGGATAAATGCTGATAGGGTGTATGCAATTGGTAGAATGAATGTCACTGCCTCTTCCACCCGATGACAGGCAGGTTTTACAGAGCTGTAAATTCTGCAGTCCTGCAGCATGTGGTAGCACTTCCTCTTCTATGTTCTGGATAAGGCTCTGCAGCCAGAACCTGGACTGAGTCATTCTTCACACCGGAATACACAGCCCAGCACATGCTGACTCTGGTCCCTAAGACCCAGTTGCCCTTTAGTGAATGGTCACCACCTGCCGGTCAGTGAGCTGCACATTTCCTGTGCATTTTAATCTTCACAGCATTAAGAAGCAGGTAGCCTTTTCAAAAATAAATCTTTTACATTTATGCTCATTTTTAGATTTAAAGAGAAATTACAAAGACAGTACAGAGCATTCAAATACTCAGTTGGCCCCTCTTAGGAATATCTCAGGTAGTGACCATTCAGTATTGACAAGCCCATTCTTTCTCCATGTTTCCACAGTTCGAATGGGTTGTCCTTTTCCAGTGTCCCACCCAGGATATCACATGGCTTTTAGGGTCCTCTTCGCTGGGATAGTCTTTTAGACTTTGATAATTTTTGTTTGATTTTGGTTTTCAGGTTTTTGTTTTGTTTTGTTTGTTTGTTTGTTTTTGAGAGACAGTTTCTCTGTGTAGTCTTGGCTGTCCTGGACTCACTTTGTAGACCAGGCTGGACTCGAACTCACAGCAATCCTCCTGCCTCTGCCTCCTGAGTGCTGGGATCAAAGGCATGCGCCACCGCACCCGGCGACTTTGATGGTTTTTGATAATGAATCTCTCAGATTTTTGTTTGGATTGTGTACTGGAAGTTTCGGTGTCTTTAACAACCCGGTTATGTTACGTAAACACAGTTTTGCTTTAATCCCAGGTGTGGGATCCGGGGCTGATTCAGACTGTCCACAGCAGCAGCCTGTTTGCCTCATGCGGGCTCTGAGAAGGGTGTGATCTTTGCCAGCTGTAGATAGTTTAGGTCTGGGAACTCTGGGAAAGAATAAATGCCAGAGCCAGGGAAAAACAGGGGCCTCTGAGGAAGCAGAAGAGTGCTGCTGCTCCTGGTTGCTGTTAAGGCAGTTTGACAAGAAGCTGGAGAGATCCTGAAACAAGGATGGCATTTGCCTCAAAGAACCTGGTGGCCCTAACCAGCCGGAAGTAGCTAAGAGACCTATGGTCCTTTCCCTTCTAAACTTCTTTCTCACCTACCTGTGTTGGGGGTTGGAAGGAATTGGGGTGGAGAAGGAAAATAGAGGTATAGGAACACAGATAAAGTTTAAAAAGTAGTGCCAACAGGTTTGGGTTTTTTGATGTTGTTTGTTTGTTTGTTTGTTTGTTTGTTTTTCAAGACAAGGTCTCACTATGTGGCTCTGGCTATCCTGGAACTCACTGCGTAGACCAGGCTGGCCTTGAATTTACAGAGATCCGCTTGTCTCTGCCTCTCCAATGCTAGTATTAAAGGCATGTGCCACCACTCCTGGAGAACTCCTCAGTTTTGAGGTGTACCAGTCAGGATGTTTCTGTAAAGTGATTTTTAGCTGTAATTTGACTGGTTATCAGACTGGTTGATTAGTCTGAGTCACACTCTAATGTCCTTCACTCTGTCACAGAGATGGCTCCAATAGTGGCTCTTGGCCTCTTCTCTCTCCTGCCCCCATCCTCATAACAGACTGGGTGCTTTCTTGAGAGTACTGTTTTATTTCCTGGCACCCGAAGATGTTCAAATTCATCCTGTGCATTTCTTGCCATGGCTCTAGAATCAGCCATTCTTCCCAGGACCCATGTAGTTCATTACACTGGGGAAAGTACTAGAAACTGTAGCCTGGGTAAGACGTATGCTCAGATAGGTAGTATGCCATATATGTCCTACTGAGAAGGAACCAGAATCTTGAAGAGATTAAACAGTTTACCCAAATTTCTATAGCTCTTATGCTTAGCTTGGCTCTCTTCACTAACATACAATCTGCCTGTAACCACAGTGTGTTGCGGGAAGAGAGGTGAGACCGTGCCCTGCGTGCCTACTCTTTGTGAACTGTAAGACACACCATAGCTGTCAACTCGGGCTAGCATAACCACTGCCTCATTTTCTCTTTGGATAATGGAAAGTCTGTGTGCACGCATGGGGGCTCCCAGGCCCCAATCATGTGCAGTGAGCTGCTAAAACAAGTGGCCATTAGCCTAGCCTCCCATGTATTCAGGCCCAAGAAGGACAACAACTGTGTAAGAACAGAGCTGGGCATGTCCTCTGAGAGTCTCTGCCAGGACCCCTGTAGTCCTGGGGCATAGACACAGCATGTTGGGCCATGCCAACAGCACCTATATCTGCCAGCTGGTCCAGTCCTGCCACATGGATATGCATGTCATCAGAAGCTACCAACGTGAGGGAAGGAAGCTGATTTCTGGATATTGTCAGAACTTAGCCTATGAGAGAAAACAGGAGAATTGAGCTATGGGAGACAGAGCCAGCTAGAGGCTGTGGGAAATGGCAAACCTGGGTGGAGGCTTTTGGTCTCTGTTCCCTCTCTTGACCCTGATGACTGTCCAAGGTGGGTGGCCCAACAGGCATAGTGAGACCTATGCTATACATGATATATGTGTGTGTATGTGTTGTGTGTGTGTGTGTTGTGTGTGTGTGTGTGTTGTGTGTGTGTGTGTACATGACATATTGAGTTGGGGTCCTTGAGCAAGGCCTTCTCTTCAGTCCTTTGCCTCTCCTTCTGCAGCCAGCCAGGCCTTCTCCAAGGGGCCAGCCCTTTCTATCTGGTCCTTTTCCTTTGCATTTGAAGTTTCCAGTAGGAGAGGGCCAAGGAAAAACTGTCAATGGCTTATGACACTAGGAGACTTGGAGTGATTTCCCCTTCTGTCCACACTATCCGGAGGACCACTCAGCAGGATGTCCTGTGGGTGCCACAGTGGGGAGCCTGAGGAGCAGTAAAGGCTCCAGTGCAAGCAGATCCTGAAATTCCAGAGTCCTGTGTTAATTGCTATCTGTCATGTTAGGACAAGCAGACCAAGGAAAAAAGGTCTTGAGCAGGTGGGACACTAGACTGCTTCCTCCCTTTCCAGTCCTCTAACAAGCATGTGCCCCCAGGGAGTGCCACAGCACAGCATGGCAGCCTCATCAGTCATGAGGGTGACAGATTCGTTTTTCAAGTGACGCCTTGGCAAGAAGAGGGCCTGTGGGAAGCATATCTCTCACAGGTGCCCTCCCCAAAAGATCTGGCTCAAGTGCTCACCTCCCTTCTAGCATGGCAGTAGCTGAGCTCAAAAGGGGCCAGGAGGCTGCAGCTGTGAGCGCTGTGGGGGAGGCGTCAGCTTGCTTGGCAGCCTCCCCCTCTCTGCCTGGGCCCTGTCTGGTTATCTCCTCTTTCTTCTTTCTCTTGGAATGGACCTGCCTCTGCAGCTGGCTGTGCCTCTCTTGCCCCACGTCCCAGCAGCCCAGCGCTGGCATGGCTCCTGCAGACCTGAGCCTGGAATGTCAAGCACACTAGCATCCTGCAAGACACACCCTTGGATGCTCTCCCTCGGCAGGGAGGACTGAGTAAGACTTGCCTTCTTTCGTGCGTCAATACCCTCCTCCCACAGGCATTTTGAAGAACCTGCCACACGCCAGGTACCAAGCTAGGCACTGGGCTAGGCACCAAGATGGAGAAAGGACTGAAGCCTGGGTAAATGTAAGTTGCCTCAAGAGGTGTGTGGAATGGGCCCCATTCCCTCCTCAGCCCCAGCTCCTCCTGACCCCCAATCCCTCTCACAGGGCATTTTTCCAGGGACTGTCCTTCCAGGCCTGGCAATCAGGCAATGACAGGAGTAAGCTGTGGCTCCTGGTATAATGCCAGCTGCCGCCTGCCACATGCCCTGTGACCATTCTGGCACAGCTGAGAAAGTGACGGGAGGGGTCCTGAGGATGAGACCGGGAAGAAAACCAAGAAACCTACAAGAAGAACATTGTGATGGATGGATCGGCGCCCAGGGGGGGTCTGCTCAAACTATTGCACTAACCAAGGACAATATAATAGTAAACATCGAACCCCTACTCTGATCTACCCAACGGGCAGGACATTCTCCACAGCTATGTGGAGAGTGGGGACTGACTCTAACATGAACTCTGGTTCTCCATATTTGACCACCTCCCCTTGGTGGGGAGGTCTGATGGCACTCGAGGAAAAAAACAAGCAGGCTACCAAGATGAGACTTGATAGCCTATGACCATATAGTGGGGCAGGAGGTCCCCCTCGGTCATAGACCTAGGGGAGGGGAATAGGGTGAAAGCGGGAGGGAGGGAGGAATGGGAGGATACAAGTGATGGGATAACAACTGAGTTGTAATCTGAATAAATTAATAAAATTAAAATTAAATTAAAAAAACAAACACAAAAAAGATGAGGTGAGGGGGGCTGGGGGCGGTGGGGAGGGGTGGCTTTCACATTCTGAGCTTGAGAACCAGCTTCTCAGAGCCAGGAGTAGTGCAGGCCATAGGGGAGGGGGACAGGGCTTCTGAGCCAAGGGAACATTTGGTGTGAACAGTCACACCAGCACTGAGGCGTGAACCAGCACCTGGAAAAACACAGATGCTTTATTTCTTCCTCCCCAAACCCTCTGTTGCCCACCCAAACCCTCTGATCTACAACTCCCCTTTGCCAATTTTAGGGACCCTTTCCCATGCCCCTCCCTAAAGGAACCAATTGATTTGTAGATGATAGGTTATTAGTGTGTGGCTGTCTGGTGCTGAGAGTCTCTGTGCCGGCTCCTCGCTGTACCCAGCAAGTACGAAGCCAGAGCCTCTGGGAGTTTTTGCACAGCCCCTGGGAGCTAGAGAGTTCTGGTACAGCACACTGCCACAGAGGGCACATTTCCCCACAAGACCAGTTGCCCAAGGACTCTGTGAAGAGAACCCGAATGTCCATCTCATTCTAAACGTTCATTTTTGCATCTAGTGTTATAGTTCCCCCTCCCCCTCCCACACCCTTCCTCCTCCCCCTCCCTCTTCCCATGAGCTCTAGGACTCTACAAAAGTTAGGCCTGTCTGGAGGGCAACTCAGCAAGAGTATATTGAGTAAATACAAGATTAAGTCAATGACTCTACAGACAATTAGAATAACATAGGGACCCAGGAAGAAATAGCTCACATGACAGTACCCAAGTCTTCCCCTCCAGGGCTGCCCAAACATTCCTCAGCTGGCCTGCTGAGTCAGCTCAGCTGCAAGGATCACCTACCCAGGTGGCCTTGGCTTGGGCTTGGGCAACTTTGGGAGTCTGTCCAGAGGTAGAGTTCTCAAGGATCCGCTCTCTCTAGAGCCAGAACCTGACTTCTTCATGCTCCCTGGCCTGTCCAGCCCGCTTGCTTCTCACACTGCTAAAGGCATGAGGTGGCTGGGCAGAGGGGGCAGGCTTGGAGCTGTCTCCTGATGCCCAGGCTCCTCTGCTTCAAGGATGGACAGCAGGGAGGCCAGGCTATGTAGCCTTGGCTCTCCTGCCTCTGAAGTGGGTGAGAGACTTCTTTTCCTACTTGTTTTTATTTTATTTTTAATATAGTTTTCTTTTTCTTTAGAGCAGTTTTAGTTCACAGGTAAAATGAAAGTAGGTACAAAGATTTCCCATAAACCTCTTATCCCCACATAAACTACCTCCTACTATGTTCCACCAGAGTGGGACACTTGCTGGTGTGTCATTAATCTTGTGGACCACAGTTTCCTCGGGGCTCCTTCTCCAGGCTGCACTTTGTGTGTGGCCATTCTGCTTTTGGTAAGGATCCCTTTCTCTCTGAAGTCTCCTGGTTTACCCTGCTGGTGATCTGTTAGGTCTGATTCATTACGGAAGGAGATCTTAGTCACGGTTACATCTTCCAGCCCCTCAGGTCTCCCGGATGCGACCTTGTCTGCAGATCAGAACTCAACTCCACATAAGCCCACAATGGGCCCTTCAGCCCCAACCTTTCCCCCGACTTCAGACCGGACAATGAAGAAGGAGGTAGGCTCGCACCCAGGAACTTAGACACAGGCCCCTGCCATAGGGCTTTGGGAGATGGTCACCTTCAGGTGGAATGCTGTCCTACAGGCCCCAGCACAGAGGGACTCTGCCAGCCTGGCAGGCACAGAGTTTTCCTCTGACCCATAAGGGTGTCTCATCTGCAATGCAAAGGACTCGGACAGGATCCTGAAGATGGAAAAGGTGAGGTCCAAGGGTTTTCTAAGCAACAGAAAAGACTAGTGTTTGCCTGGGCTAGGCAGAGGTGCCCTTGGCAAAGTAATGAGGGAACTCCCAGGGGAAATGGCAGGGGTGCTGTAAAGTGCCTGGGCTGGGGGGAGGGCGGTCACTGGGGGTATACCGTTTGCTCAGATTCATCAAGCTGTGCACGTCGGAGCTTTGCATTTCACTGAGCATCAGTCCCTCACAAATGACCTGTCCCCATTCAAAAAGAGAAGGACTCAATAAGGAAGCAGTTTCTGTCTCCTGAAAACCAGGTCTAGACGAACAGGAGAAGCTCAGTGGAGGGAGTCACCAGGAAACCCACACTGGCAAGGTAGTTTTCATCAGGCCACGTTGTCGTCACCTGTGTATCCAAACGTGAGCCACTAAACCCCAGGGACAGCCGGCGAAAAGGAGGAAGTCCAAAGAAAGCACACTGGGGATGTCTTCAGAGTCACGCCTGGATGTGATGCCCACAGCCTCTTTTCAGTGGGCTCCAGCCCTCTGTCAGGTGTGTTGTCGCTCTCCTGCTGGTGGAGAAGGAAATGGGTTTGGGTGGCATGCTCCTGAAGAACTGTATTTGTTTCTTTTCCTCATTCAGCTAAGCCATGGGCTCTGTGTGGAGTCCTGGGCAGACAACAGTGGTTAAGTCTCCAGAACAGGGCTCTGTGCTATTTGACAGATGCTCATAGGCTTTGTTTTATTTCGTTCTCACAGCAGATCCAGGGGACTCATTTGTTTGTTTGTTTGTTTTAAAAGAGTGAGGCCTAGAGGGGTTGGTGAAAAAATGTTCCTGATGTCAACCAGCAAGATAGAAGTGGGCTCAGGGATTGAGCTCAGCAGTCTGAGCCCGGTGTTTCACCGGGCCCTGTGCCAGGCAGAATCTCTGGCCAGTATCGTGGAAACAATGCTAGTGGCCATTGTGGAGGCCGCCCTCGCAGTCTCTCTGCAGCAAGCATTTAAGACAGAGCCACAGCACCCTCCTCTGAGAGAGCCCTGCAGCGGTCCTACTGCTCTGGCTCTGCCCCTAATTAGCAGGCGTCCTGTCAGGGTGTGTTAACCTGTGCTGGGTTGTGTGGGAAGCAAAGGGCCTTACCCACAGAGCTCTCCACATGGCAGTTCACAGATACTCTGGGTTCATTTGGAATACTCTCAGAGATCACGGAGAAAGCACAAAGCAAGGCAACACAGGAGGCCAGGAAGAGCTCCAAAGAAAATAGCACCGGCCAAGCAAAGATCAATGGAGTTTTGACAAGTAGAAGAGGCAGCAGATGCAAGTTGCAAGCTAGTGTGTGACTGTGGAGGGTGGAGAAAGCCAGTAGCCTTTCCTTGTCCCTTTGCAGAACACCCAGGGGCCTTTTGATGAGGCACACCAGCTTCCATCCTAGAGACTGTCTGCAGTTGGGGCTGGCGACCAATTTACTTATCATCTGGGAGGCTTCTGGCTCTTACTTAAACTGCAGTGGCAGTCCCAGGGGAGCCCTTGGCATCCAGGGATAGAGCTTCCCACAATCCCCTCCACCTGCAGCTCACTAGGCTGGCCCCTGCTCTGTTGGGATAAGTTCCTGGGGAAATGGTCCTGGTCAGAGAAGTAAATGGGCATTTGTGAACTTCCAGGCACAAGGCAGCATCCTGGGAAGGGGTGGGGCTGGGATTTATCATGAATCCATGGACTGAGTGGGTTCTCAAGTAGATACACAGTCACACGGTTACCTGAGCAACCTGATGCCATTTTGGTCCCCTTTGATTTTTCTTTTCTTTTCTTTCTTTCTCCCCCCCCCCCCCCCCCCCCCAGAGCTTACCGAACCCAGGGCCTTGCACTTGCTAGGCAAGCATTCAGCCACTGAGCTAAATCCCCAACCCTCCCCCCTTTTGATTTTTCTAACCCTGTGATAAGGACTATAATTGTAACCCCCAGTCACTCTCTTCAGAAGCCTTGGGGAAACTGCATGACCTGCAGCCAGGCCTCCCTAACTCCACAGAGTTTGTTCCCCTTTCCCTCATTCTGTCAGACTTCTCCAAGGTACATCGGCACACTTTCTCCATAACCTCTTCCCTGCATCTCCCATCTTTTAATTCGTCCCTGATTGCACATGACAAAACCCAAAACTGTTTTGTGTATGCGGACTCTTTCTCTAAAGGACTAGGAGGCAGTAGGGAGAGAAGGAAATAATCCTTGGTAGAGATGCTGGGTCCCATGCAGGCCGCTTCAGATGCAGGCTGTAACACCCAGCCTGTGGTGTACAGTGAGGGCCAATGGGAAGAGAACGCCCCCCCCCCCCAGGGAGCCTCAGACCTTAACCAAGGTTAATGTCTGCACCTTGGCTGTACCTCTGGCTTTGGCGCTAACTCAGGTCTTACTCATGCCTGTGGAGGCCGCAACAGAGTTTTCACAGCTGTCTCTTGCTGACAGACTCAAAACCATTCCAGCACAGAGCCCTGACGTGGCCACTTAGGGGCCCACCGGGCCTCTCTGTCTCCAAGCTGTGGCCATAGGAGTCTGTTTCTACAACATGCTGCAGGAAACACAAAGATGACCCAGTGCAGGGGGTGGGGGTGGGGGTGGGGTGGGGAGTTGTCTAAATGTTAAATTATGCTATGCTGAGGTTGGAGCGGTGGCGCGAGGCTACTGTGAATAAGGCAGCTATGAATGTCCTTGTATAAGGTTTTGAGGTCACTTTCAAGCAAGCTGTGAAGGTAAGGGAGTCAGCCATGCACAGAAGCATAGCAGCTCAAGTCAAGGTGATGTGTTCGAGGGAGGGTGAGGGGTCCTCTTGTGGCTAGGGATGAAAAAGGGCAGATGAAGGCCGAGATATGGTAGCTGGGACGCGCAAGGCCTCGGAAGGCCTCCCGAGAACCTTGAGAGAGCCAGTGTCAGCTTCCAGCCAAATCTGTTTTACTCAAAGGTTATCAGAGGTGACAAGAAGAGGGAAAGACATTGGACTAAAGCTAGAAGACGACAAGGAAGAAAAGTATGGAGAGTTCCTCAGAGGCTAGGAACTCCGGTGAGCAGAGAGGGTGAGTCTCGGTGCCGGGCATGGTGCCTGGGACCCACGAGGCAGAGACGGTTCACACTGAGAAGAGGTGGCCCACTACAAACCCACACTCCTGTCCCTGTGATTATGGCGTATACTTACCTAGCAATCTCCCTGTGACATGCCGAGGAGGGGAGGTGGGCCGGTTCCATAGCCTGCTCTGAGCGCCACACTCTGTCATCTGCTTTCCCTCCCTCAACTCCCACCCCGCCCCCAGCTCTCTGTAATTTGGCTTTCACCCCAGGGACTACTCAAACAGCTCTTCTGACTACCAAAAATCTAAATTGCCTAACTCCTCCCCCTCCTCCTCCTCAGCCTGCAAAAAAATCTCCCTGTGTGTTTTACGGAGCCTTGCTACGGATATGGGGACCTCGGTCCAGCAGCCTCAGCCTCAAGTAGGGGGCGACTATAAATGCTGTCACAGACCAGTCTGTGCCTTAGCAAGACACTGGGGCCTGAGAGGGGTAGTTCTAGCTGCCCATATTTTGGGAATGACAGTTCCTTCATTTTGTCACCTTGAGGAGTTAGGCTTTCCTAGGGAAGGCCACCCCCAAACCTCAGTGGCTATCAAGCCATGGATGCAGGCTTTTTGTTTTGTTGTCCTTCCCCCACCCCCCACCCCCCGCCGAGACAGGGTTTCTCTGTGTAGCCTTGGCTGTCCTGGACTCGCTTTGTAGACCAGCCTGGCCTTGAAACTCACAGCGATCCACCTGCATCTGCCTCCTGAGTGCTGGGATTAAAGGTGTGTGCCACCACCGCCCAGCCTCGGATGCAGGCATTTAACTCTGGGATTTCCCACTCAAGGCAGGTCCTAATAGATGGGGAAGGCAGGATGGAGGACAACTAGCCAAGCACCATGGGATGGAAGTATGTCTCATGCTGCATCTGAGTTGGGATTTCCGGGTCATAGGCAAACTCATTCTAAATTAGGGCTGAGAAGGTAGCTTGGTCTGTAATGTGCTAGCTTATGCAAACCTCAAGACCTGAGTGTGGATTCCTAGCACCCACATAAAAGCCAGGCGGTAACGGTGCATGTCTATACTCTCAGCACAGGGGAGCTCCGGGCCAGCCTGTCTAACTGAATTGGTGAGCTCCAGGTTTACTGAGGGCTTGCCTCAAAAGGGGTAGAGTGACTGAGGGAGACACCTGATGTCAGCCTCTGGCTTCTGCACGCATGTGCACACATAGGGCCGTACGCTCCAAACAGTAGGTCCTCAGTCTCTCTGTGCCCAAGTGCTTCGGGGAGTAAATGCCACCATCCCAAGAGAGGACAGAGGAGCCTAGCTTACTAAGCCACCAAGGTACAGGCCTTTGGAACTAAGGTCTGTCTGCCTTGGTGCAGATCAGGCCCCTGCCTTTCTGGTTTGCAATTTTGGCACCTGCTCACTCCTTCCTGCTGCCACATGACTAAGCTTTGGCAACTCATGAGCGTGACAGGCTCCCCCTCTCCTTCCCACCCCCACCTCCACCCCCACCCCACCCCCACAAGTGTTCTTTACCTTCTAGTCCAGCCTGGTGCTGACAGCAATAGTTTTCAAACTGCTCTTTGGGCTTTTCTTCTTCAAGTTTAGGCTTTGCTCCTCTCCAGGACTCCCTCCTCTACTGTGCTGGAGGGAGCAACTGAAAGTAAGGCAGAAACTGAGCTTTCTGCATGCCTGCATGTGTGTGTGTGTGTGTGTGTGTGTGTCTGCCTGGGCTGAGTGGGTAACTCCCTGGAGAGACACTCATGATCTCCTGTGTCTCTAGCACCCAGCCACTATTTTCTTTGTGCACTGTAAGTATTCGCTGCCTGTCAAGTGTTGTGAAACGCAGACTGGAAGAACTAGCTGAGAAGCTAAGATGCTGGTCCCATCTCCTCTTCCACCTGGAACTTGTTTCTCCAGTCCTTCAGCCTCCCCAGGCATCCACAGTCCTCACCAACTGCTGCTTCCACCTGATCAACTAGAGTGGTGGTCCTCAACCTGCCTAACTCTGCGACCCTTTACTACAGTTCCTCATGTTGTGCTGACCCCCAGCCATAAAACCACTTCTGTTGCTACTTCATAGCTGTAATTTTGCCACTGTGATGAGTCGTAACATAAATACCTGTGCTTTCTGATGGTCTTAGGCAACTCCTGTGAAAGGATCGTTTGTTCCTCACAGGTTGGGAGCCACTGGATTAGATAGTAGGGTGGGTAATTTATTCCCAAGATCAGAAAGTAGAATGAGGTGGGTGGATGCTTCAAGGACGCCAATCAGATCAATACTTGGAAGATATCCTTGCTACCACAGTCCATTCTAGAGTCTTAGCTTGTGTGTGTGCACTTGTGTATGTGTGTGCATGTGTGTGTGTATGTGTGTGTGTGTGTGTTGGTCTACCTTTGTGTACAGGTGTGTACTGAAGGCCAGGGGAAGACACTGGGTAACCTCTATCCCTCCACACCTTGTTCCCTTGAGCCAGACTCTCACTGAGCCTGAAGCTCACCATTCTTTTGGCTAGGCTGGCTGGCCACTGAGCCTCATGTTCCTCTTGTCTCTGCTCCCACAGAGCTGGCATTAGGCACACACATGCAAGGCCATACTGGAATTTATACCTGGATGCTGGGGATCAAACTCAGGTCCTCACACCTGAACAGCAGCTTTTACCTGTTGAGCCCTCTGCCTGGCCCCTCTAGACTCTTAACCAGTTAAGGAGCCCTCTTCTCTAGGCAGGCTGGTTTACCTGACAGACAGTCCTGTAAGACAGGCACTGGCCCTGGCCTCTGGCGTCACAGAATGGCCTTACCATTTCCAGCCTCACCCATGGTCAGGAGCTTCCTTGTTTGCAAGTTCACTGGCACAAGCTCCCTGCTTGAATCTCCAACAGAAATGGTTCCTCAGGACCAGAGGCCAGGATTCTTCTGGATCTGCCCCCTCAACCAATCCTGCCTGCTGGAGGCTCTTAGCTGTGGACTCTGATCAAAATAGCATTTACTGGCTGCTGCTGGTGGTGGTGGTGGTGGTGCAAGCCTGTAATCCCAGCACTCGGGAGGCAGAGGCAGGTGGGTATCTCTGAGTTCAAGCCCAGCCTGGTCTACAGAGAGTTCCAGGATAGCCAAGACGACACAGAAAAACCCTGTCTCAAAAAAAACCAAAACCAACTAACCAACCAACAAAACAACCTATCAACAACAGCACAACAACCAAAGCCTGCCCATAGGTTCAGAGACCAAGACCAGAACTCTCCTAGTCCCCCCAAACCCCATGGCCCTACTTTTTTCTCAGAGGCTGACAGGAATCTGTCCTGTCCCACAGAAACTTGCTGAATCTATCTGGGCTGCTGTGGATAGTGGTAGCTACTGCCCCTGTAATCATCTTTCTGTCTCTCCTCCCATACACTCCTCACAGCATCTGCTTGCTCATCTCCCACACCCAGGCACTTTTCTTCTATAACTTCTATAGGGAATAGAGCAGATTTCTGATAGAGAAACCCCAGAAAAGATGAATTATCGTCTGTGGTTACCAAAATTTCTGAGGGGCCCCAGCTGGGATGCCACGTGTTTGTGGGGAACACGTGATCGCATCTCAGCAGTCTTAGTTTCATTAATAAGAACATGTAAGAATAGACTCAGAGGGAAGGTCAAAGATAATTTGGTTGGTATTTAAATGAAGACTAGCAGCGCAGCAAACTGCAAATCCTGGCAGCTGTCTGGCAAAGGGAGATAGAGAAAAGGAAGAGAGAAAATTATGCTCTTCTGAGTTGGGCATGGGTGTTCAGCAAGCAGTCACAGCAGCAAAAGGGAGGCAGCTTCAGAGAAAGAGTGAAAAAGCTCAAAGTACCAGAGAAAAGACTCTTGGGCTTTGTACAGCATGAGAAAGATGATGTTAGAATGCAGAACTGCCTTGGAGTGGGGGGGGACCAGATCCTTTGTGGCTTGGGGTGGGGGACCTTTTATGGTTTGGGGTGGGAGACCCTTCCTGCTCAGGGTAGGGGACCTTTCTTTAGCCCTCTTCTTGAAACTTGCTCTATCTCATACCTCAAAGCCTAGATGTGTTTGGAATTTGGATAGGTGGACAGACCTCACAGAACCACATAGTGCATCCTTAGCAACTACACAGACAGCAAGGACTCCAGGAAAGAAAAGTATGTTATCTTATTGAAGGGATAATTATTCCTCTCATCTCTTTAGCACAGCATTAGGTGAATCTGCCTTCCTGAGGGGTGGCCTTGCATTGGCCAAAGAAACTTCATTTTATGCTAGGCATCCATCTTGATATCCTCTAGCCATTTGTCTCTAACTCCTCCAGTCTCTAGAAGATGAGTTCCCGGTAGCCCTGACTCGGTGACCCCTCCCCACCCAGAAATATACAGCCGTGATCTGCTGTGGTATGACTGTTTATTTTGTTTCCATAACTTGCTTACCCAGACACCCAAAGATTGTTTTGGCTCACTTGACAGAACAGAGCAATTTTCCTTGCTTGTGTAGCTACTGAAGGTCTTCCTGTGGTTTTTCCCCTTTAAAAAATCCTTCCCTCACCTCACATCTCACAACAGTCTCAAGATTGGTTCAGAGACTATTGTCCTGTTAGTAGCTAATCAATACATCTTTGAATTATAATTGGATTGAGACTATGGTCTTTTCCCAGGGCTCACAAACTCCATAACAACCCCATAAGCCAGGTAATTGACAGATTACCTCTTAAGTTTTTGGTAGCTTGGAATGTTAGTTCTCTATCTAGGCCAGACATAGATTCCGTTTTGTTGACCAGGAAGAAACAGCTCTCCCTTAATGAGCTCCAGCACCGCTATAATATCATGAACAGGTTGTGAGACTAGCTGGGGATGGGACTGAACAGGGAAGGCCAGAGCCAAGGCTGAAGGAAACCACTCAAGGCAGCCTAAACCCCAGTGGATCAGTGGATCTGTAGCCAATACATTATGGCTTGGAGTGGGAGGACCAGACCCTTTGTGGCTTGGTGTATGGAGATTCTTCGTGGCTTGGAGTGAGGGCTCCTTTTTTCTTATGGTGGGAGCCCCCCCCCCTTTTGTTTTTGTTTTTGTTTTTGTTTTTGTTTTTCAAGACAGGGTTTCTCTGTGTAGTCTTGGCTGTCCTGGACTAGCTTTGTAGACCAGGCTGACCTCAAACTCACAGCGATCCACCTGCCTCTGCCTCCTGAGTGCTGGAATTAAAAGCGTGCGCCACCACCACCCAGCCTGGAGCCCCCTTTTTTACCTCTCCTTTTGACACTAGCTCTCTCTGATACCCCAAAGACTAGACGTGTTGGGAGCATCTGTGAGACAGTTCCAGATGTTGGTGTGCTCTCGATGGGCATCACAAGTGAGCAGGAGGGATGAGCTGAGATGTGGGAGTCAAGGTGAGCGTGATGTTAGGACAGCGGACTCCTCTAACGCTTCTCCTTTGAGACCCTGAAAGAGACAGCCAAGAACAGTGTAAGCTGAGCCATAATCACACATGGCAGGACAGGTGTAAAGCAGAAGCCAGCTGAATTCTCCCAATTATCATTCTGAATCAGTTACGAAGGCAATATTCAAGGCCCAGAGCAGTACAAAACATGCAGTGGTAGTTTACATTCATTGTGCAGGATTAGCAGTGCGCTAGGGATATTCCAAGTGCTTCTGTAAGGCGTGATATCTCTTAATGGTCACACGAGGTTTGCTACATATAAGAGTTGTCTAGAGAAACAATGCAAGTGGAATATAGGTCACCAGAGGAAGGGGGTTATCGCAAGGAGTGGGACCATGCACTTATAGATGATCTACTGAGAGAGTCAGAAAATTAGAGAGTCACGAGAGATGATGGCATAGGCCCAGTCCAGTCCGGATCCAAGGGCCTAAGAACCAAGAGTTGGTAACGCAGTTTCAGTTTAAAGGGAAGGGCACTTGACACCCAGAAAGAACCAAATGCCAGTTCAAGTCCAAAGAAAAAGAGAGGAAGCAACGGCCCAGTTTCAGGGCTGTCAGGCAGGAAGAATGACATCATTCAGGGGAAGGCCACTTTTTCTGTCCTTTCCAGGCCTTCAGTTGGCTGGTGAGACCCACCCTCATTAAGGGCAGTAATGTACAATGATTTAATTGTTAATCTCATTCAGAAATACTCTCAAAGGAACACCCAGAACAATGTTTGACTGACTATCTAGGTATTCAATGACCATTCAAACTGGCACATGAAATTAACCATCAAAAGACAGGCCTGGGGCAACTCAAGAGTCCAGGCAGAGAGAAAGAAATGAATAGTCTCTTCCAGATTAAAATAGGTAGTGATGGTGCTGGTGCTGGTGCTAGTGGAGATGGGTGTGTTAAAAAAAAATCAATAGTCAAATAAAAATGAATATGAAAGAGGTAACATTGGAGCTAACCCCTGGAGAACAGGGAGAACTGTCAGTGAGATAAGAGGAAAAGACAAAACAGGAGGGAAACAGTGACCACAAAGAAATCGAGGCTGCAGCTACTGGTAGTGTAGCTCAACTGGTGGTGTCTGCCTAGCACGCAGAGGGCCCTGGTTGGGTCACCAAGCTCAAGTCATCCTCCGCCACATGGGGAGTTTGAGATCAGCCTAAGCTACCCGAGGCTTTGTCTCTGAAAGAGAAAGGAAAGGAAGAGGAGGAGGGAGGGGAGGACCAGGAAGGGAGAGAAAGACAAGGAAGAGGAAAAGATTTTTTACATGCAGGCAGGTGGGGTAAAATAGGCAATGTCCCTGGCCGTGCTCTTCAGAAGCAGGCTCTGGGGTGGCGGGTGTGTGTTGGGAGTGCTCCGTTAGTCAGTGTCTGGGTAAGTTGAGGCAGAGGCTCAGGGACAGCTGGGAGAAGCTAGCCTCAGCGCCGGGGAACTTTGTAGTCACAGCTGTTTAGAGATGGCCTAACTTAGGGTAAGGGCTCTGTTCTTGACACTCCCACAAAGGCGGCTGTGAGCGGTGGGCACCCTGGGGAAAGCTGAGACACAGTGAAGCAGACTTGATTCGAAACTAACTCAGTAGCTCAGAGAGGTCTGTGGACAGCACCCCATCAGCAAGAGGGGATTAATACTGAAAATGGTTCAGAGAGGGGCATCTCAGCATGCACTGCACATAAAATAGCACATGACAAGGGCTCCAATGAGTGGTTGACATAAACGTAGACATCCTGAGGTCCAGCACTGGGGGTGGAGGCTCTCTGTGGGCCAGCACCAGGGACAGTAGACCTACACCCTGAGGGAGGCAGGGGACCTCTAACTGTTGCATGAGTGAGTGATGACAGAATTCTTTGGGGGGTGGGGTTTTTTTCTGGTGGTTTTTTTTTTTTTTCCCCTTGGCAGGCAGAGGCAGGTGGAACTCTGTGAATTTGAGAGCCAGCCTGGTCTACAGAGTGAGCTCTGGGACTGCCACAGCTACATAGAGAAAGCCTGTCTTGAAAAGCCAAAAAGAAAAGAAAGAAAGAAGCCATAAAGTTGAGAATGAGTAGGAAAAGGGGGAATGGATCTGGGAGGAGTTAGAGAAAATAGTCGGGAGATGAATATGATCAAAATGCATTATGAAATTCTCAAAGATTTTAATAAACTATATTAAAAAGTGAAGTGCTTGTGCGTGCGCGCGCACGCACATATTCTCTATAGACTTATGGGGTGAGTCAGAAAGCACATTTTAGACAGCACTGGGCGGAAATAATAAGGGGAACATCCCTCATACTCAGCTCCTCCTCTGGGCGGGCACTCTGCTGAGCAAGGGGTGCTGAATTCATGCAGTTTTCATAACAACCTTTCAAAGAGAGTATCGTACTCTCCTTTGTAGCATGAATAAACTTTGGAGAGATTCATAACTTCTCCAAGCATATGCAGCAAGCAACAGGAAGAGATTTGAGCCTAACAGGAAATAAGAAAGACAGGCAGACAATCCAGGTTTCTATGATAGGAAATCTCCCTCCTCCCTCCCTCCTCCCTCCCTCCCTCCCTCTCTCTCTCCTGCCTCCTTCCCTCCTCCCTCCCTCCTCCCTGCTCCCTCCCTCCTCCTTCTTCCTCCCTGCTCCCTCCCTCCTCCTTCTTCCTCCCTGCTCCCTCCCTCCTCCTTCTTCCTCCCTGCTCCCTCCCTCCTCCTTCTTCCTCCCTGCTCCCTCCCTCTTTCCTTTTTCCATGTGAGAGAGCATACATATGTTTATGGGCTGAGGAGGAGTGGCAGAAGATGAACAATTAGCAGAGGAGTGATAAGCAGAGACGCAAGGGGGTGACAGTTGGTGGAGGGACAGGTAGATGCCAGCACAGTACACGTCTACCTGTGACCTCTCTTCCTCTTCTGAGGCCCCCTTGCCAGCCCTCTCCATAAGGAGGAACTTGGAGGGCCTCTGGGAACAAAGAGAACCTTGGGACTTAGTGCTGCTGAGATCAGTTGTGAGCCCCAGGTTAGGGACTAGTTAAGGGGACTTCTGTAGCAATGCCCCAAAGATCCACTTATTCACTGGAGGGCTGCTCTGTGCTGGTTCTGTTTGCAACTCTGTGATCTTTTGTTTGTTTGTTTGAGACAGGGTTTCTCTGTGTAGCCCTAGCTGTTCTGGACTGTAGACCAGGCTGGCCTTGGACTCACAGAGATCCACCTGCCTCTGCCTCCCACAGTGCTGGGATTACAGGAGTGCACCACCCTGCCCCACTTGTTTGCAATCCTGTAATGATGGGCTTCCAAGCCACATTTGGAATTTCTACTGCCCGATGGCAGAGCCAGGGAGACCCATTCTCCTAGTATAGGAGGTGAAAGTGCCTGGCTGGAGGCTCCCTGTGGCTCTTAAGAAAAGCAGGGTGCATTGCTAAAGGTCCTACCCTACAAAAAGCATAAAATCCCCTCAGATTTTAGGAAAGAAATCTATGCAAACTGATTAGGCCGAGTCTCTGCGATATTGACAGGCAGCATGCCTTCTGTCTGTCCCTTATCACACATTCTAGTTACTAGAAATGCCTGTTGTACTCCTAATCACAACCTGGGTCTTCAGCCAGCTCCATGGCTGAGGACTCCCCATAGGTTTGCACTCCATCACAGTGGCAGAACCCAGAACACATCCGGAGCAGCCTGGCTCACTGCCTGCCGGCAGCTTGTTCTCTGCCCTCTCCAAGGATCTGGGATTTATTTAGCCCGTTTCCGTGGCAGCACTGGTGGCAGCAGCAGCATCTGCTTCCCCACGAGTCTGAATGAATCACGGCCACCCACGCTAACCCTTGGCACAGCACAACCCTGCTGGGGACAACTGATAATGAGGCAGCGGGAAACGCCCGTGCACTTTCCTCTGCCTTGGAGTCAGACCCTGGGGTCAGATCTCATGGAGATGGTGCCCTGGGCAGAGGTCTGGGGAGGACTTACCCACCCAGAAGGTTGGAAGGCTCTCTCAAGAGGTGTCAGGTCGGCTTCAGATAACTTCAGGATGGTTTCCCATGGCCACTGCCGGCAGCTGCAAGGCTTCTTGGGGGATTGTTGCTGGATTGTTGCAGTCTAAACTTCCCACTGCAAGATGCTCTTTCTCCAAAGCTAACTCAGGACTCATATTGATCTCTGGGTCCTTTGGCTTTCAGACTTCCCTTGTGATATCCACCAGCCCTTCCTCTGGGCTGCAGCCTCTCAAACTGCATTCTTCCCCAAATGCCTCTCTCTGAAATGTACCTTTCCTTCATCCTTGTTGTTGTGGTAATCTGGAAAAAAAAATTAGTTCAACCTGTATCATCAGTGGCTAAAAAAAAGCTTAAAGCTAATCTCAGAAGTGTGTTCTCAGCAGGGAACCTGCTAGAATCCACATTCCCCACCATCCGTTGTTCCTGCAGTCCCCACCCCACCCCCCACCCCAGATGACCAACCTGGGAAACTCCAGGTGCTATGACAATCTGTAAATAAGTCTAAGGGGAGGGTTGGAGAGATGGTTCAGTGGTTAAGCACACTGACTGCTCTTCTGAAGGTCCTGAGTTCAATTCCCAGCAACCACATCATGGCTCACAACCATCTATAATGTGATCTGATGCCCTCTTCTGGCCTGCAGCAGCACAAGCAGGCAGAACACTGTATTCATAGTAAACAAATAAATAAATCTTTAAAAAAAAAAATAAGTCTTAGGGGAGACTTAAAAGCATGGCAGTTTGTGGTCCAAAGAAAAGGTTCTGCATCTGTGCCTTCTCCATTGCCAGATTTGGACCACGCTTCTGCAGGGGCTCCCAGTACAGCTGTAAATGTCTCTGTTGTGTGTGAGGCAAACTGAAGGGGCTTGGGAAGTCAAAGGCTCAATTTGCACCAACTCTGGGGCCAAGAGTCCTCCCTATCTTTTCTCCAGATTACCTGAGTCCTATGGAAAGGAACCTGTGTGGGTGTTCTTTTCTTTCTTTCTTTCTTTCTTTCTTTCTTTCTTTCTTTCTTTTTTAATTTTTATTTATTTATTTACTTATTTATTGGTTTTATTTTGTTTTTTCAAGGCAGAGTTTTTCTGAAGCCTTTGCTGTCCTGGACTCACTTTGTAGACCAGGCTGGACTCAAACCTCTGCCTCCAGAGTGCTGAGATTAAAGGCGTGTGCCAGCACTGCTCCGCTCTGGGTTTTCTTATATGGCAGCAGTGTCTCACTCGCTGTGGAGAGGGCCTTAAGGCTAAAGGAAAGGATCGAGCAATCTGGCCTTTGTGTTTCCTGTGAGCTGAAGCGCTCCGCTGCGGAAACGACACTGGTGAACCATGTGCATGACTTTTGCTAGCTCTTTTTGACATTTACTCCTTGTCCTGTGCTAAGTCCAAAAGATGGTCTCCAACTCAGAGAATTCATTAGAGTGGGGCAAACAATCCCCAAGTCTGAATGACTTAACAGAACAAAGGCAAATGTGGTGACCTATCCTAAGGGGGTGTTTTCTGCCTCACCTAAGACCTCATCTCTTTGGAGACATGATGGAGAGCCACTGTCTTAAACTGCTTTTGTTGCCATAGCAGGGGAGGAAACATCTGGTAGGAGTCAGCCAAGTGCCTGGGTGTGAACCCCAACACTTTTGCTTCCATCTTGTTGGACAGAACCAGTCTTGGACCTTTTTACCTTTAGGGACCATAAAATGCAAGTGAGATAGGAGGACACCGAGGCGTTACCATGTAAAGGCCACTTGTAGCATTTACGTGTGTGTGTGTGTGTGTGTGTGTGTGTGTGTGTGTGTGTGTGTGTGCGCGTGCGTGCTGTGTGTAATACCGAGATCGTGAGTCCCCTGAAATGACCACCGGGACTCAATACTGATGCAACTTACACAGGGTCCTGTATTTATGGCCTCAGAGCCCGGGTCACAATCCTTCCTGACACAGCAGGACAGGAGAGTGACCGTGAGCTTCAAGGGCAATGGGTTTATAAAAGGAAAAGGCCATAAGGGGAGGGTGGCTTGTGAGTCGCAGGAATGTCAACCTTTAGGCAGGTTGGGTGGAGACTGAGTCTGGAGGGGAAATTTTTTTTTTTTTTTTTTTTTTTTTTTTTTTAAATCTCAGAGGAACATTGGGACCTAATTGTATGTAATCGCACCAGTGGAGTTTCTGGAGACTGCTGGCAGGTGTCATTCCCAGAACGCAGGGAGAAGGGTCACCCAGAGGACAGGTTCTCATACAGGACATGGCACTAATTTTGCCCTTACATGGATACATGTTCATGTGTCCTCTCTGCTTTATTCCTTGGTTTAGGAGCGCTCCCTGGAGCTTGCCGATTCAGCTAGGCTTCCTGGCCAGCAAGCTGTGGAGATCATCTCCTCCACTGCCTGCCTCCCCAGCAATGGAACTGCAGGTACATTATACAATGCTGGCTTTTTATTGTGGTGCTGGGGGATACAAGCTCAGGTCCTCACGCTTGCGTGGCGAACCTTTTCCGAAGGAGCCATCTCCCCAGCATTTGCACGGTCCTTACTAACACGTGTAGAACACTTACCATGAAGGCGCACGGACTGAGGCGTGGGATGGGGGGGAGAGGGGGAGCGTTCCCTGGGAACTGCCTTTGTCCCATCCTAGAGTAAGCCATTAACACTGTACCCGACATGAACAGTGGCCCCCTGGAACTGGAGCCCCACCGTCTTTTGTTTAAAGGAATGCAGAGAAGGGATGGTTTTGGGGACGGCCATTGCCACTTCCCAAGCCAATACACTCAGGAAGTGTGCAGTGAACGATCGAAAAGGAAACAGTTACTGATGATACCTCCCCCAGGCTTTCACCGAGTTTAATCCTCTGCTGCTGCGTTAAAAAGTTATCCCAGTAGCTGGACAAAGAGGCTCACGCCCACACTCCCAGCACTTGGGGGAGTTGAAGCCTGTGTTCAAGGCCAGCTGGGCTCCAGAAAGAGACTGTGTCTCAAAAACAAAGCCGAACAAACATGTAAGTGATCATCTGAAACTTGAAAAATATGCCGTACCCAGCAACGTGCAGACCAAGGAAAACCCAGGCCCCGGAGGAGCAAGGGGTGCATGGCTTCTGACGAAGGATGAGGCCACAAAGCCGGTGCCGGGGTTTTTTGTCTGTCTGTCTGTCTTGTTTTTAACAAATGAAACTTAGGTCTAAAAAGGTCAGTGGCCTCTCCGACACAGACTCAGTGAAGCAAGCTGCTGGGCCTCTGGGCCTGGTGTGTTTTTCTCCTCACTGGCTAATAACTAACAGAACTCTCCTGTCGACGCAGCAATTTACCCTTCCCATGTACCACCGCGTCTTCTCTTGAAGCCTGGCCGCCTGCGCCGCCCCCAGCACCCAGCCTCAGAACTCAGTCTGCTCTTGCCGTTCCCTTGCCTCTGGTGGGAGATGTGGGATGTGTTTCGTAGAGGGTGGAACATCCAGTTCTTCCTGCCAAGCCCTGCCTCCCAGCATTTCCTTCACATCCACTCCCTACCTGTACGGGGGTGGGGTGGTAGGTGTGGAGGATGGGGGGTGGGGTGGGGGTGGACAGAGTGCTACATCTCTGGAAGGCATCTGGAAGGCCGTGGGAGGGCCCCTCCGGTAGCCATGGACCCGAAAAGGTGGAGATCAGTTTACCAGTACCTTCTGCCCTGCAGCAGGAACAGACGTCCGTCTGTCTGTCCTTTCACTTGAGCCTTCAAGTGACAACAATTACATAAGCTTCTCATGTGGCTTCCAGGGTGGTTTTGAAGAGATTCCATCCCAAGTCCATTCGTTTTATGGGGCCTCAAAAGACAGGGCAGAGTTGGGGTTTATCATCTCCAATCCTCCGTCATTTAGACTTTGGCACTTGGTGTCCTTTGTTCCCTCCCGATGGCTCGCCTCTCCCTCCCCACTCTCCCCTCACTCACCTGCCTTCCTTCTCCTTCAGCAAGTCCTGCTCCACTGAGCTGCACTCAGCCTCAGCTGTCCCCTGAGGGTTTGCTCTGGACCAGGCCATCGAAGACTGACCCTAAGGAGCTTGCTTCGTCCTCTTCTCTCTTCTGCCCTTCTTCATCTTCCTCGGAATAACCACCTTCCTTGGGCTCCTCTGTGCACCAAGCAAGGAGCTAAGGGTTTGCTGGAATTCTTTCATCTAATGTTGCTTTTTCTTGCTCGCTTGCTTTCCTGCCTTGTTTTTGTTTCTTGAGATAGAGTCTCACTGTAAGCCCAGGTTGGCCTCCCGCTTTAGGAAATCACCCTGCCTCAGGATCCCTACCCTCTAACTTTTCACATCTGGCATTTTCGTGCCATGATTGCACTCTATTCTATCTCCCTGATAGATAATATTATGTCCTACTGTGCCTCTATGGCATATGTCATATGCCATATGTATGTATTTTTTCATGTGAGGACATATGGATAAAGAGGCATGTAAATTGTTGGAAGCTGCACAGCAGGGAAAGGGACCAACTGGGATGCCCCCAGAGAGCCTTCTTCTGACACCATTCCTACTGTGTCTCGATGTCTCCCTCAACGTGTAAGCAGCTGACACCTGCTCTCAGCCTACATGAACAAAGAAAAGGAGCCTTTAGCTTAGCACCATCCACACCGCATTTTCCTTTTTGAGACTCAGCGCTTTTTAAAAACTGTAATATAAAAAAAGATGCATGTATTTATGGTGTTCATATTTTAATCCATGCACACAATGTGGAATAGCCAGTTATTTAACATATGCATTGCTTCACACCTATTTTCTGTGCTGAGAACACTTAAAATCTACTCAGCAATTTCCAAGTGTGTATAATAGACTACTGTTAACTCTAAGAGTTACAAAACAAAACAGAACAGAACAAAACAAAACAAGAAAACCCTGAGTGATTCTAAAGACCTTGGATTTATGTACCTTGGGCACCATTATCGTCTCGTTTACTGAGTGTTTGAAAAACTGGATGTGATTTTTTTTTTTTTTTTATCATTTCTCAAGTCATTTTTCTTATCCCCTCACCTATATAGGGTCTCCAGTAGTCCAAGCTAACTTCAAACTCCCTATGTAGCTAAAGATGACCTTACGGACTGTTCGTTTCTTTAGTCTTCCTCCACCTCCTGAGTGCTGGGGTTGTCAATGTACACAGCCACGCCTGGTTTAGCCAGTGCTGGGGATTGAACCTGGAGTGAGGCAAGCACTCTACCAGCTGAACTCCACCCACAACCCTTGTTTTCTTTTAGTTTGAGAGAGGGTCTCACCTAGTTACTCAAGTTGCCCTGGCACTCACTAGATAGCCTGGGAAGGCCTTGAACTTGTGGCAGTCATCCTGCCTCAGCCTCCTGGTGCTGATGTTGCTGTTATGGCTACCATGCCCGGCTGAGAAACATTTTTTGGTATCTCTGCAGCACAGTGAACTTCCTGGCCTCAAGATGTATAGTCAAGACTGAGCTCATGGGCTGGTGCTAAAGGGGAAAAGCTGGGGCCAGAGTCAGAGAGCAGGATGGGTATTTTTTGACTCTCACCCATAGTTTTTGTTGTTTTTGTTTTTTTTTTTTAGAACTGGATCTTAATGTCAAGAGTCAGAGAAGCAACCAAAATAACATAATGCCTAGTGATAGAAAATTAAAGTTGAGCTGCAGAAATGTCTCCAGCTAAGATCAGGCAGCCAAATACGCCTTTTTTTTTTTCCAGGCAAATTCTCCTCTCCTCCCCCAGCTAGTGCATGCTTCCCAGCTCCCTCCCCACACATGTCCACCCACAGGAATGACAACTGCATCACCAGCCTTTGCCATAACATGAGCCTTCTTCATGGCCCCACTTAAGTGGCCCAGCTGTGACCAGAGAGAAGCCATGGTGACTGTGGGAGATATCTTCAGTGCCCCCCACCTGCCACTTCCCCTCACATCTCAGTAGGAGTCACCCATATGTTCTACCTTAACACAGCACCTTTCTTTCGGTGAATGCTCTCACATGGTCCATAGCCCAGCAGGCTCTCCAGGTAGCTGATGTGTTATTACCATTAGCTGGCATCCCAGCTTTGCTTCCCCTTATACCCTGCTCTGTTAAAAGCCTAAAGATCAAGAACAGTTGAGTAATTTTCTTCCTAGGGTTTCACACAATTTCTTTCAAGGCCACGAAAGAGCTTTTCATCACTTCAAAGCAGAGAGAGCCTTTTCAATGGATGCTTCGGCTCCCGGCTCCCCCTTGACAGCCTCCAGAACTGGCTCTCCTCTCACCACTTCCTAGGGGCCCCTTTTCACCAGACACTTGTGACCAATCTTGGCTCCTCATTTCCTGACTGGGGGCTCCCTCCCACCCCCCCCCCCCCCCCAGTCAGGAGGCAAGTGAACTTAAACATAGACTCATCGTGATGCAGGCTGTATTTAGCTCCTTTCGTGCTATGCACCTACTTTGTCTCCCAGATCCTAAAGTGTCAGAGAAGAAACGGGTGTGAATACGTTCCTATCTCTCGGCTCAGTACCTTTGCACTCAGTAAATAACCAAAACACTCAGGTTCCATTCATAAACGAATCCTTCAACCGTCCTTCTTTTATTAATTAAACCACGGGGGCAATAGTTTAAGTGCCACGAATCAAATCGCTAATCCCACTAGAATAGAGTTTAAGGTGCGTGCGTTGCTCTGCGTGAGGGCGGTTCTGTAACTGTGACTCTTAATCACAGCTTAATCAACTTGGTGGGGATCGCCTGCAGAAGGGGGCCACTGTGAGGGCCTTGCCTGGGTTAGCTCGGTGGGGATCGCCTGCAGAAGGGGCCACTGTGAGGGCCTTGCCTGGGTTAGCTCGGCCAAAACAAATCCTTCCTTAAGTTGCTTATCAAGATTCATTTTGTTTAAGTTTTCTGTGTCTGGATGCTTTGCCTGCGCATACATACGTGAACCCTGTGCACTCCTGGGGCCTGTGGAGGCCAGAAAAGGATATCGAATGCCGTGGGCAGGGGGGATCAAATGCCCGTCCCTTGCAAGAGCAGCAAGGGCTCTTAACCACTGAGACATCTCTCCAGGCCTTTGTTTTTATTTTATCAAACCAGCAGGAAAAGTAAGATAGTAATAAACCTTGATATTGATAAAATGCAGCAAAACTAGTCCCCTCCTTTTTTTTTTTTTTTTTTTGCATACGGCACAAGCAATTGTTAAGAGTCCAGTTTCTAAATATGTGTTCTGGCTAGAGAAAGCCTCCTGTCTTCCCCAGCAAAAAAAATTGTTTAACCCTTTGATGGACTAGAGCGATCTCTCTAGTCAAGCAGAAGTAGAATTTGTCCAACACAGTGGAAAGGCTGCTTTGAATGGTCAGCGAGTGATCAGTCAGTCTGGCATAGGACAAGGCTCAGAAACAGCTAGAATAGGAACACCCTACCCTCCTCACCCACCACCACCCATCCCAGGCCTATCCAGAAAACATAGCAAAGATGCGTAGGAAGGGATGGAGGAAGCTCCTGCCAGGGGGCGGGGCCTGACACTAGGGGGCGGGGCCTGACACCAGGGGGCGGGCCTGACACCAAGGGGCGGGCCTGACCCATGTGAGCCTGGACAGATCAACCCTAAGGGTGCATGAAGTGAACTGATAAGGTACCCCCAAACTCTGGGGAGATGGGGTGGGGTACTTCTTGTTGCAAACCGACTCTATTCTTGGCAGGCAAGGTCTCCAGTGAGAGATCCTCACATACCTTCAGGTGTCGTGAGAGGTAGACAGTCTCTTCCTAGAGGGACACGCAGACAGACACACAGAGATCCCAAGCACCCCTGAGCCCGGAGAGCAGTGAGCAAATGCCTGCCAGAGCAACCTGAAAGGAGCGGGGGGGGGGGGCAGGGGGGGGAGGGAGGGTTATTTCAGTTCAGAGTTTCAGAGCTGTTGGTCGGTCAGTCGGTCGGCCACCACCTTGGAGAAGGAATGCTGGAAGGAGACATTCACATCAGTGTCAGGAAATAAAGAAGGAGACAGGAAGGGAGTTGTAGACTCATTATTATTATTATTATTATTATTATTATTGTTGTTGTTGTTGTTGTTGTTATTATTATTATTATTATTATTATTATTATTATTATTATTATTATTATTATTCCTCTTTTGGTTTTTCGAGACAGGGTTTCTCTGTGTAGCCTTGACTGTCCTGGACTTACTTTGTAGACCAGGCTGGCCTCGAACTCACAGTGATCCCCCTGCCTCTGCTTCTCCAGTGCTGGGATTAAAGGCGTGTGCACCATGCCCCGCATAGACTCCTCTCTTGTTCCTTTTCCTTCTTTTCCTTCCAGAGTGGTCAGTAAACAGAAAAGAAAGCCTAGAATGGCTGCCTGTGATTTGCAACAGCCAGTGCCCTAGGCTTTCTGCTCTCTTTGTGCCCCCTTGCCCACTAGTGTCTGGAAAAGGGGGTGGGCTTTCTATGAATGCTCTGAGCCACCTTTGTGCTGTGTTTAGGCTTTTTTTAGACCAGGAAAAAAAATGCTGAAATTAGGAGGCATTTGAATGCTCCTCCTCAAGCCCAGAAAAAGCTCTCTGCTGTTGCTATGTTTAAGAGCCCAGCAGCGAGTTGTTTGGGCTTATGGCTTACCGTTATGTAATAAATATGATTTTTTTTCACCTTTGGAAATCTGAGTGCTGCTTGCAAAGACTGAAAATGGTGGTCCCACAATGATGCTTGCCCCCGGGGACACTTGGGAGAGGTAGGGGAGAAGACAGCAAAGTGCTTTGGGAGTATTCAAGGGGGGAAGATTTGAATGACTTTTCAATTCCCAAAGGAGACAGTAGAGGGGGAAAGGAGGAGGGAAGAGAAAGAAAAGAGGCTGTGTGTGCAGCAAGGTAAGGGACGCGTCATCAGAAAGCAAACAAAAGCTGGCAGCAGAAGACAAAGAGTCGCAGGAGATGTGGACCGGTCTATTGGAGACAGGAGACTTTATTAGCTCTATTACATAACAATTTACCCTGGTCCCAGCTGCTTAAAATAGCATGCACTTATTATCAGGCAGTTGTGGAGTTCAGAGGTGCAGGCTCGGTTATGGTTTGAGTGTATGTCCTCACAGGCTTGTGCATTTGTACACTTAGTGTCCTGATGGGGGTCACTGTTTGGGGGTGGGTGGGTTGTGGAGCCTTCATGGAGGCAGTGGCTCATGGAGGGGACGTTGGAGTGGCCATGAGACCTGATAGCCCAGCCCCATTTCCTGTTCTCTCTCTCCACTTCCTAAGTGTGGCCTAGTGGTGTGACCAACTAGCCTCTTGCACTTGCTAATGGACCATTCTCATCTGCAGCCTCGACCCCCTCCTCCAAGAAGGGGCTGTGTCCCTATAAAATACAAACCAAAATAAACTCTTTCTTTCCTAAGATGCTTTTGTCAGGGTTTTTTCATGGCAAGAAGAAAGCAATGAAGATGAGCATGGTGTGGCCAGTTATCTGCTTGGACAAGTTCATACCCCACACCTACACTGCAACACCTAAACCATGACGCCTGCACCACGACACCTGCACCACGACACCTACACCACGACGCCTGCACCACGACACCTACACCACGACGCCTACACCATGATGCCTGCACCACGACACCTGCACCACGACACCTGCACCACGACACCTACACCATGACGCCTACACCATGGTCAGCAGAACACTGTTGTCCTTGGTTGCAGGACCAGGATTCAGTGTTCTTGCTGGCTGTTGCTCAATTACATCTCCTCGCCTTGTGCCCCTCCTCAGCGCACAGCTGGTAGTGGCTGTAAGGCCCATTGTCACTAGCTCTGCACCGGATGCTGCTCAGTAACGTGATCCTTGTGATCTTGTCAAAAGAATTCAGATGAGACACACAGAGGACTGGGCAGAAGATAGAGTTGACTGAAGAAAATAAAGGGGGGGGGGGCTATGCACTCTCAGAGGGTGACAGCAGACAGTGAACCAAGAGACCACAGTCCCAATCTATGCTTCAGGCAGGCTTCGTGCCATTTCTAAAGCCTCTAGATTATAATGAGCAGGCTTTCCTGAGGGGCAATGGTGTGCCCTTGGTCTTTATCAGAAAGCCTCTGGCTAGGGTGGGCGTGTAGCCTTGCTGTACAACACTTGCCTCGGATGCCAGAAGCCCTGGGTTCAATCATAATTTGTTTTACATGATTGTTTTAGCACTGTGTAAGCTGGGCATGGTGGTGTACTCCTGGATTTCAGCACTTAGAAGGTAGAAGATTAGAAGTTCAAGGTCAGCCTTGGCTATATACTGGGTGTGAGGTCAGCCTGGGGTACATGAGAACCTGTCTTAAAAACAAAATGTCTCTGTTTAGATAGTAATCTCCTGGCAGCTTAGAGTATCATGCCTCCTCCCACGGCCAGAGATTGTTAGGTCATGTTCTCCTGACCTGTGGTCGGGTCCTGGAGTTCTAATTCTTGGTTTTCTTTTTTCTTTTCTTATTTATTTATTTATTTATTTATTTATTTATTTATTTATTTATTTATTGTTTTGGGCGACAGGATTTCTCTGTGTAGCCTTGTCTGTCCTGGACTCATTTTATAGACCAGCCTGGCCTCCAACTCACTCATATCAATCTGCCTGCCTTTGCCTCCCAAGTGCTGGGATGTCAGGCGTGAGGCACCATACCTGGCTTTACTTTTTTTTTCCTTTTTCTTTTAAAGAGTTATTTACAATGAAGTTTACTTGTTTAGGTGTTAAAATGTTTTTAGATCTAGAGAGATGCTTTAAGTTGATAATGACAAGATGTTATGGCGATTGATTTACATTCAGAATTTTAGATGCACCAAGATAGGAAAGATGTTTTCTTCAAGGCTGTCAAATACAAATAGCCAAAACACTAAGAATGTAACATTTATATAATTCCCGCTTATGTCATGGTTCTTCTTGCTGTAGGTAATCTATTGTATATATACATAATAATATAAATGTATATGTAAAAATTTTTAAATGTTTAATTAATAAAAAACTTAAAGAAGAAAAAAGTTATTTATTATGTCTGCATGTATACCTGCAGGCCAGAAGAGGAATTAGATCACATTATAGATGGTTATGACCCACCATGTGGTTGCTGGGAATTGAACTCAAGACCTCTGGAAGAGCAGACAGTGCTCTTAACTTCAACCATCTCTCCAGCCCTAGTCCTTGGTTTTCAAGCTGCTGATTATAAGAGCAGTTCTGCCACCAGTGGTCAGGTCTGGGCTGTGTGCTTCCAGGGTTTTGGCCTCTTCTTGAAACAAAGGCTCCCACAGACTTGCAGAAGTAAAAAAATAACTTTATTCAAAGCAAAGAGCTAGGCCAAATCAGACCCACTGTCAAGAGTGACAATGGACAGTGAATGTTTGGTCCCCAGTTAGTGGAACTACTTGGAGGAGATTGGGGGGGATATGGCCTGTTGAAGGAGATGTGCCATGGGTGAAGGGGGTGGGCTGTGAGTTTTAAAAGCCATGATTAAAAGAGGTATGTGTGTGTAGCCCCCCTTCCTGTGTATTATGATGTGAGCTCTCAGATACTGCTTCAGCACCATGCCTGCCTGCCAGCTGCCATGTTCCCCACACCATGATAGTCCTAGACTAGCCCTCTGAAATGGTAAACAAGCTCCCAATTAAATATTTTCTCTTATAACATGCTGTGGCCATGGTGTCTTCTCACAGCGATAAGTCAGAGGTCTATAGAAAGGAGGGATTTGGTTACTAGTGGTATGGCTTGGGTGGTTACCTATCTTGACTGACAGATTCTGTTATATTATCATTTTTCTATTCTGTGTATCCCTTCTGATAATACACCTGATTTCAATTTTATGTATGTTCAATTGTGCATAATGTAAGACAGCAAATAGAAGACTTTCTTTAAATTCACTTGGAGACAGTGTTTTGCCTTATTGCACATGCACCCCAAACTAGCGCTAACCTTTCTCCTCTTGTGAATGGATGGGAGTGACTGAATGAGATCTACGGTTCACGTTCATTAAGGAGACGGGAATCTTATTCAATTATCCAGAGAGGAGTGTGTGCAGCTCAGCTCAGGTTGGGGTCCTAGGTTGCTACTAGTTTGCTAGATGCATTGTTCAAAGTGGGATGTGTGTGCAGAATAGCACTTGCAGACAAGAACCTTAAGCTGGAAAAAAAAATGCATGATTAGAAGAGGTAGGTGTGTGTAGCCCGAATCAAGTGGAGTCCCTAAGCTGTTAGGCTGTTGCCTACGCTTGCCTGCTTCGGTTCCATCCCTCTTGTCCTCCGAACTTGTCAGTGTCTAACCAGCTCCCCAACCCCAGGAAAAAGCACTTTCATGCATCCAGTCTCTGTAATTTCTTTGGCCTCTAGACCTGCTTTTAAACATCTCACCTGATTAATTTAGACTCACCCAGCTACCTCCAAGGAGGGTATTTATTGTGCAGGGTGAACGTACCAGTGATCAGGGATCTTATGGGCCAGCTTAGAATTCTGTCTATACAGTGATCACACTTTGGTGCTAAGCAGGGCCCGTGATTTTAATACCCTGCACTACAGGATGAGTGTTTGTGCAGCCTCCCCCCGCCCCGCGCCCCCAATTCTTCTGCAAAAGCCCTAGCCAATGGTGGTACTTTTGAAGGGGGGTCTTCTAGGAGGTCATGAGGTTAGATGAGGTAATAAGGGTGGAGTCTACAGGATGAGACCAGAGTCCTTTAAGGAGAGAGAGAGAGAGAGAGAGAGAGAGAGAGAGAGAGAGAGAGAGAGATCAACCAGGACTGTCTCTCTTTCTGTCATGTCACACTAGAGAAATGTAGTCATCTGCAAGCCAAAGAGGACTAGGGGACTATTGTACCAAATCTACCAGCATCCTGGACTAGGGGACTATTGTACCAAATCTACCAGCATCCTGATCTTGGACTTTCCAACCTCACAAACTGTGAGAGAGGAGAATGTGTTGTTTAAAGTCCTGCCCACCCTTTGTTGTGACACTTGGAGCTAAATAAGCCCAAAAGAAGGTCTCCTGAGCCCACCTCCACACGGGCCTTCTGGAGAACAAGCTGTTCGAAGGCTGTGAACACGCACACACCCATTATTCAGAGTTTCTGCTGAGTCTGGCTTCCCCAGAGGACTTTTACTTTGCTTGGTTTTGTTTGTTCTCAGTGTTTTGAGGGAGGATCTTGCTATGTGACCCAGGCTGGCCTGGAACATACAATACGATCCAGGCCGGCCTGGTATGCACTATATTCAAACCAGGCTGCCCTAATTTGTACGGCACACTCCTCCTGGGTGCTTGATTACAGCCATGTATTGCCACACTGGCTTTCCTAATGGACAGTTTGTCCCCTTATTCACTCAGGGGATGGGTTCCTGTGGTCCTCCTCTGGTTCTTGTCCTCAGGGGTCAAGAAGTGGGTGGGGTCAGGTAGTGGCCAGAGTGTGGAATGTGAGAAACTTCTCAGAACAACCCACACAATGGAAGCTAGCTGACATCAGGCCCAGAGGAAAGCAACAACAAACAAGCAAACCATGAAATAACAGCACAAAGCACAGCCTCGCTCTCTTTTTCCAGAGGTACACATTTTAAGAAATGAGAAAACAAATCACACCCCTGCTGCTTTCAGTCCTGACTGGCATCTCCAGGAGAGCGGGAGATGTCCCCTAGGAAGAGCAGTGGGTGGTAACTGGAAAGCTAAGCAGCCCCTTTTAGCACCCGATGAGTTAAAAGTCTAAAGCCATCAATGGCATTACAAAAGTAATATTGGCATTAATATAAACCAAACGCCACTTCCCAGGGAGTCGTAATTCTGGCAATACCATGCCTGTCTTCTATGTCTGTCGTTCATTTGGAGTGTTTGTGCAGCTTTCTACATTCCGTGGGAAGCAATGTATCCTGGGGGTATCTTCCTTCATGCCACAAAGTAACCATGTCTTCACCTTCCACCAGTGGTGTGTGTGTGTGTGTGTGTGTGTGTGTGTGTGTGTGTGTGACAATCATTACTGATTCTTGTTATTTCATGATGCTGGTCCCTTCAGATATGTCCTCAACAGAAAAAAATATAGGCATACCTGACTCAAGACACTGGATTCCTGATGGTTCCTGGCCTTGTTCATAGCCACTCAACAGTTACTGACAGAACACCCTTTAAAAAACCAATGAAGCATGAAATATGCCATATGAGATATGCCCCACACAGCAGATATTATATGGAAAAGTTTATTATATGAGCATGGGGAGAGAAGGAAAGGGGGCACCCCAGAGAGAGAAAGACAGAGAAAGAAAAAAAGAAACTGGAGAGCGGGAATGAGGGAGGGAGGGGGAGGGGGGAGGAGGGAGAGGGAGAGGGAGAGGGAGAGGGAGAGGGAGAGAGAGAGAGAGAGAGAGAGAGAGAGAGCGAGCTACAAGGAGGGTTTGTCCCTTTATATACGCCTAGGCAGGGGCACGCCCAGTGGTGACATCATAGGTTACTAGGCAGACTGGGGCAGAATCCTAACAGCACCTCCTCTTGTCTAATGCTGTAATTGCCAGCTACAATAACCACAATCCTGTTCTCACATTCTTAACCAGGTAGAGGAGACAGGTAGTAAGAGCGACCTTCTGAGAAGCAGAGGCCACAGCACCAACAGCACTGCCCTCTCTCAAGTGGGGTGGGCGGGCTCTCAGCACTTGCAGCTCATCAAACAAAACAAAAACAACCTGCGCCCCAAGTACAGCTATCGCTACTTTTTCAGATGGTCAAAGAAAGATTGAAAAAAATGAGTTGACTTTCTCCAATCTGCCAGTCGCCGGGAAGGGCACAGTTTCTAGTCATGTGATCGGCCCTGACTGTTGTCGCCTCTTAGTTGAGGGCTGGGTAAATAACGGAACAAAAGGCAGAGACGTACAGAGTAGGGGTGACTAATCCCTGAGTCAGAACGTTAACCTTCAGAGCAGGACGCTGAAGCCCAGCTTTTTGTTTACATTTTCCGCAGGGGACCAGGCTGAGCCTTCACGGCAGAGGCCTGGAAATCTGACTCCGGTTAACTATGGTTAGGTTCCCTCCCTGTCTTTACTTCCTGAAAGTGGAAGTAAAGGTCGGATTTGCTGGAGGCTGGGAGTCTGGAGAGGAAAGCCTTCACGGGAAGTCTGCAGCTAAGCACTCCAGAGCTATGCAGATTGAGGCTCCGGCAACACCTGGGGCCCCAAGTCCACCACCCCACCCCACCTCCACCCCCACCCCCGCCCGCATCCAGTGCCTCCTGTAGCTGAGGCAAGGCCCTGGTCACAGCCACCTGCTGTATTAGTGTTTTTTTTCCTGGTTAAGCTCTCAGAAACTAGAAAAGAATCTGGGACCTACATTAGATCTCCTCTCCTTACTGAGAGCCTAACCTGAAAAGGATGGAGGAGGACAGGCCACTCTTCAAGTGTGGCTCAGTTCTCCACTGAGTGGGGCAAGCAGTGAGTGGACGAGTATCCACTGGTAGATCCTGAAAGATGTGAGCAAGGCGCCTTAGGCGTGGTCTTTCCTAGACTTGGGGTCTAGAGGTCTTTCTAAAGACTAGGGTGTGGAGGGTCTTCTGGCCTTCCGGTAATGACCAGCAAGATGCTGGGGACACTTGGAATAGAACCAAGGGCTTCTTAGCCAAAGATATCCAGAGAGGTAGACAGACAGACAGACAGACAGACAGATACAGATACAGATACAGATAGATATGCAGCTATACATGTAGTTATAGCCCATTGTGTGCATCATTCACAATGTGCTAGGGCACCCTATAGTGCCTTAGAAAATGTTCATCAGCCAATGTAAGTCCTCCCCCCCCCACCCCACCCCCAACCCTTTCTAACAACTCCATGGCATTTCCATAGATTTAAATTCTGGAAAGCTGTATCAGTCAGGTTTTTCTAAAGAACAAAGCCGATAGAATTAACTAATATATATCTATATATTGTCGAAGGGACTTAGTAGAGTGGCTCCAGGATGCAGTCTGAATAATCCAGCAATGGCTGTCTCCCACGGAAAGGCCAAGGATCTGGTCTTCAATCCAAGGGAACGGACATCTGCTCAGTTCCAGCCTGGTACTAGAGTCCCAGGGACACTCAGTCCATATTGGAATCCTGAATAAGCACGCTCTAACTCCTGAGAAGGAATGGCTCAGGATAGAAGAACTTGCCAGGGAGACAGGACGAGCAGGCAAAAAGCAAAAGCTCCTTTCTCCCACGTCCTTTTGTGTGGGCTGCCACCAGAAGGTGCGGCCCAGGTTTACGGTGGGTTTTCCGACTTAAATAATCCAATTCAGAAAAATTCTCTCAGCCTGGCACGGTGGCTCACGCCTTTAATCCCAGCACTCGGGAGGCAGAGGCAGGCGGATCAATGTGAGTTCAAGGCCAGGCCTGGTCTACAAAGTGAGTCTAAGACAGCCAAGGATATACAGAGAAACCCTGTCCTGAAACCCCCTCCCCCTCTTAGGTGCATCCAGCTGCTTGGGGCTTACTTCATTTCAAGTGTTGTCAAGTTGACAACCAAGCTTAGCCATGATGAAAGCTTATATAGAATACCATTGGTACATATTTTTCTTTTTTTATAACTATTAATGATGTATTAACTATGTGTGTGTGTGTGTGTGTGTGTGTGTGTGTGTGTGTGTGTGTGTGTGTGCGCCTCAGTTATGTGCGCCATGTTCATGCAGTGCTGGAGGAAGCCAGAAGAAGGTGTCAGATTCCCAGGACTGGAGTTACATAGGGTTAGCATCCATGAGGTGCTGAGTATCCAACCACAATCCTCTGGAAAAGCAACATGTACTCTGAACCTAGCCATTGCTCTACCAACTCTTTACTGATTAGTTTAATTTTTTTTTTTTTAACCAATTGTCTGTTTTCTTCTTTATTCATTTTTCTACCAATTATCTTACCTATTCTGTGTTTTGCTTTTTTTTTTTTTTTTCTTTTTTTTTTCTGGATGTGAGATGATTTTATTTTCTCTCTTTTTTATTTTCTTGTGTTTTGTTTTTTGAAACAGGGTCTCACTTTGAATCCGTGGCTAGCTTCACAGAGATTCAACTTCCAAGTGCTGGGATTGAAGATTTGTGCCACCATATCTGGCCCAGTTTTATATTACATATTTTCTTGGTAGGAGTCCTTTGTATCTTGGCTGTGAGTGAAAATCTCTCCCCTTAGGTCAGGAAGCCGCCCTTCCCAACCAGACACCTGTGAGAGCAAGAAGCCCCTTCCCATCACTACAGGCCAATGTCCTAAGGCACACAAACGTGTTCACGGATGTAACTAGACCTTGCTTCCTGATCACCAGTCTGTGTCACTCTTTATAAACGGTGCACGCGTGTCGCCGCTCACTCACACACAGTGCGCGTGTGCCGCCGCTCACTGCCTGCAGCATCCAGATGCTCATTGCCTTGCCCACACTTAGTGTTGTTCCGAACATCTGCAGATGGAAAATACGTGGAAACGCTTTCCCCTCTCCCTCTCATACATAGTTATCTGGTTTAAAATGTTGCATCAAGTTTGAGGACATACAAACAAAATTTTCCGTGTAAACTTTGCACCCACCCCCCCAAAAAAGTTTGTCACATTGGAGAGAGAGGTATGTTGTATAAAGTCTGGGTATTGAAGAGAAATCCTGCCGAGAAAAGATTTCCTGGAGGTGGTTTGTGAGGTGAAAGTGTGTCTCTCTTTGTGTCCAGTCTAGCCACTTTGTTTTAATTTTAATCATGGCATCTTTTTTATTTTATTAATTTTAAGTGGACAGGGTTTTGACTCCGTGTTATCTATGTTCATCATGTGCATGCAGTACCTGTGGAGGCCAGAAGAGGGCATCAAATCCCCTTGGATGGAGTTACGGATGATTGTGAGCCACCAGGTGGATTTTGGGAATCCAACCCAGATCCTCTGCAAGAGCAAGTGTGCTTTCACACAATGAGCTATCTCTGCAGCCCTTGTGACATTTTTTATAATTAATTTATTATAATTTATTCATATTACATCCTGATTGCTATCTCCTCGCTTGTATGTTCTTGTTCCCACCCCCTCTTCCACGCTCTCTCCCTCCCCTAGACCTTTTAGGTGAATACTTTGTTATTTCAGGTAGCCATACCTGTCAGTTATTTTGATTGCAATTTCTGGATTCGTAGTCTTCAGGAGACCATACTCATTTCAGGATCATTTAAAAATTCTTCTGTATAAACAAACAAACAAAAAACCAAAAATTCTTCTGTATAAACAAACAAACAAACAAAAAGACAAAAATTCTTCTGTATAAACAAACAAACAACAACAAAAAATTCTTCTGTATAAACAAACAAAAAAAACCCAAAAATTCTTCTGTATATATTAGTTAGTTTCTGTGTTAATTTATATGTTAGTTTTGCTTTATGTTTTAGCTCTTTAAGCACTAGAATTAATCCTTGGGTATGACATGAGGTGGGGTGGGGGAATGTATCTTTACTCTGTACCCAAGTAAGTAGCATATCAACACTGACCGTTGACTAGTCCACAGTTTCTCTGACTGGTTTGAAATTTATTGTTTCTTGGTCTGTTTTGTAATGCTACAATAGAGTCCCCGAGACTGGGTCCTTTGTGGGGCAGAAAGTAATTTCATAATTCTAGAAGCCAGAAGTCTTAGATCAAGGTACCCCTCAGCTGTGTTGTCACATGGCAGAAAGAAGACAGGTAGAACAGGAGAGTGGCCCCTTCAAACAGCGTGGTGATAGTCACGAGCAACCTAGGAGACAGACTTCTGGGCTTCTCGCTGAGAGAGTTTCCAGAATGGGCTAACAGAGGTTGGGAAGATGGCTCAGTGGTTACGAGTGCTTACAGCTCTTCTAATCTTCTAACCTGAGTTTGATTCCTAGCCGCCTATAAGTTCAGCTCCAGGGGAATCAAGTACTTTCTCCTGGCTTCTAGGGGTGCCCCCCCCCCACATAGGTGGCATACAGATAGATACATGAATTTAAAAAACAAACAAACAAACAAACAAAACCCCAAACTCTTATTGTTGGGTTAACCAGGCTGGCTAGGTACCTAGACTGAATTAAAAACAAAAAAATCAAGTGAGGAGCTAGAGAGAGGGTTGGCTCTGTGGTTGAGAGCACTGGCTGCTCTTACGGAGGACTTGGCTTCAGTTGCCAGCATTTCGTGGTGGCTAGCTGTAACTCCAGTTCCAGAGGCTCTGATGTCTGATGGGCCTCTGGCCTCTGTGATCAACACACACACACACACACACACACACACACACACACACACACATATGCATAAAATATAGAAATCAATGTATAAATTTTAAGTGAGTTAAGTACCTCTTTAAGTGGACATTCCTCTCTCTCTGCTCCCTAACCACAGATGCAGTGTGCCTGGCTGCCTGCCTCAGCCCACCGTGATGACCCCTCAAACTATGAGCCAAAATAACCTCACCTTCTTTCAATTTTCTTTTTCATATATCTTGTCACAGCAAGAAGACAAGCAACTAACACAGACCCCTTTCTATAATGCCACTAACTTATTCTTGACAGCACTACACTCCGGTTAAGGCCCTCCCAATGCTGTCACAGTAGGTAGGGATTGTGTTTCCAGTACATAAATTCTGAGAGACACATTTCAAACCAAAGCACCATGTAAATTAAGTTTCACAGGCTATAAAAATATGTGCTTTGTATCTTAAAGGATCCAGTTTTATGGTGATGCCATAGAGGTGCAAACATTAGGGATCAGATCCATGGCTGGAGTCATGCGTCAGCAGCCACGTTCTCTGCGCACTGTGCAAACTTGTACAGAGGTAAAAATATTCTTCTTTGTAACAAATCATTCTGCTACTAAGACACCTGTTAACCATCCATATCAAGGAATCTCAGAAAGTGACATGCCTTTTAAGTCATCAGTGTCCCCTAACAAGAGAATTATTAAGGCTTCGAAGAGGACATTTAAATGTTTTATTTAGGACTTTTCTAGGTTTGGTGGTGCTAAAGTAATCCGGGGTTCAGTTGTTCCCGGGGTGAGTCCCCAGGAGCATTCAGCTTGAGTTGGGTTTGGAGTTTTCCCATTTGCCTGCCACTGATACCACTGTGGCCTGGTGCACTCTTTGACGGCCTCCTCCGCCCATCAGTGAGTCTTCATCTGATCTCCCCACCCTTCTCAAGCCATACAGTCCAGGCACACAGGCTTGCAGGTACTAGGGTGTGGGAAGGGGGAAGGCTCACATGATGGCTGCCGTGACATGGGCCTTGTGTTTTAAGTGGGGAGGAGGGTGGGATGGGGTGGGGGGGGTACTCTTAAAATCGGATAGATTGCCCCAAAGATAAAGAGAGTGCAGCAGGAAACAACGCGAGTTGGTAATATTAGAGGTCTCTTCTCTTCTCGCCTCTGCCCGCTAGTCTCCCCTGCGTGCCCCCACTTGTCTCCAGTTCCGTTAGTGTCCTGAAGGAAAACACCTGACCTGGGCAGATGCTGCACTGTGGGAGCAGTGGAGAGAGAGCCTTGGAGGGGAGGGTGGCTGCCCATCTGGGCCAGGCATCCCCAGCGGCCACCGCCGGAGCCCCAGCCCACCTCTTTTCTTTTCTTTTTTTAAATTTTTTTTTTTTAGAAATTCTTTTTTTTTTTAAAGATTTATTTATCTATTACATATACAGTGTTCTGCATGCATGTACACTAGAAGAGGGCACCAGATCTCATGTTAGATGGTTATGAGCCACCATGTGGTTGCTGGGAATTGAACTCAGGACCTCTGGAAGAGCAAATGGTGCTCTTAATCACTGAGCCATCTCTCCAGCTCCCAGCCTACCTGTTTTCACATCAGACTCTTCCTACACAGCTGGGAAGCAGAAGACAACACCCACCGCCTTGTTGGGAGGAAGAAGTATGTCCAATCTCACCCTAGGTAAATGTAGGTGAGCTTTGTGTTTTGGATTTTGTTTTGTTTTGTTTTGTTGAGATAGGGTTTCCAGTATAGCCTTGGCTGTGTCTTGGACTCACTTTGTAGACCAGGCTGCCTCCTGAGTGCTAGGGATTAAAGGCATGTGCTACCATGCCTGGCTTTCTTTGTTTCTTTGTTTCTTTTTCTTTTTTATTTTCTTTCTTTCTTTCTTTTTTTTTTTTTTTTTTTTTTTTTTTTTTTTTTTTTTGGTGGGTTTTTTTGTTTGGTTGCTTGGTTTTGGTTTTTCACTCACTCTGTTCTTTATACCTGGCAAAGTTTGCACCACATCATATATCTGTGCTTGTTCCAATGTAATTTTTTGTTGTTTTTTAATTCCGTGCTTAACTTCCCCTACTTCCTACAAGGTCCAATGTAAAGGCAAAGTATTAGTTTGTGCTTCCCGCACTTACTACGATGCTTCACGTCATGTTTGCTCAGGTTTATTTGCAGAGCAGACTGTAAAGTGCAGGAGGTCTGCAGCAATCCCTGCCAGCCTCCTCGATAACATCCCGGGGCCTGAGCCAGCATTTAGTGGGGGGCTGTGGCTTTGAACCTTCCCGCTGAGACCCCTCTTAGAAATACGGCAGTATGGTTGCTGTGGGGATTCCAATCCTTAGGTAGATCCGGGGTGACTGTGTTCCCTTTCCCAGCTAACGGGGCTGGCCTGCGACCTCACAATGGGGTTATTGTTCGTGCAGGGACCAGGTGAGAGGCGCAATCCATCACTGCTGGGGCTCAGCCCGAATGAATCTCGAAGCCCCTTCCCAATGGCAGGGAGACAATGACATCATCTCAGAGTCTATACAAAGAACTTACTACTCCTCCACGGTCTCTAACGGAGAATTACTTTTTAAGCTGCGTTAGGCATATAATGTCGTTACCCAGACTCTCCCCGATTCAGTTCAAGGGCACAGATGATTTGTAGACATTCTCTCGAGTGAAAGAGGAAGCTGAAGCCTGATTTGCTGAGGGTAAGAGAACAACTTAATTTGGAAGAAGAGCTGATTTCCCAGGTAATTGAAGGTAATATTGACCTCCCTCCCCCGCGGGTCTAGTTTCTGCATCTCTTACATAAATTTTAGTGACAACCCTTATCCCTTATCGTTGTTAATATCCATTGTGCCAAAGATTTATTGTTTTGTTTTTTTTTTTTTTAAAGGTGCTGATTTCTCAAAATAGCAAAGGGCTGTCTTCAGGTCTCACATAAAGACCGCAATCGAATGAATTTTAGTGCGTACAACTTGAAGACGGGGGTAAGAAATGCGAAACTGCTGGGTAGTTATTAGCGAGCTTGTTTACAGGAATTGAGGTTTATATTGTCAGACAGAGTAGGCTGGGCTCTTTGCATGAATTAGCTCATTTCATCTTTACAGCAAACATCGAGGAAAAGAAAACTTTACAAAATTTCTTTTGGTTGTTGTTTGGTGCGTGTGTGTGCACGTGTGCGTGCATGCATGTGAGCTTGTGAGGGTTTTGCATCCATGCACGAATGTGCAGAGGCCAGAGCGGACACTGGCTGTCTTCCGTTCTTTTCTGTTTTATTGACTTGCTCACTGGACACTGAATATACCAGAACCCTAACCTCAGACTTCCTTGCCTCCAAAACTGTGATAAATACATTTTTACTATTTATTAGCTATTTAGATCATGATGTTTTGTTATAGCCGAGACAGCACCTAAGGAATAAAATTTTTCACACAGGCGTTCAATCTCGTTCTGAATCCCAGCTTGATCCAAATGCTTGAGCTTGCATCAAACAAAAAGCTGTGACTAACGGGGCTCCTGGGAACTGGGGTTCCTGATCAGGCTTTTGCTCTGATAACAGCTGCTCCAGAGGTTCCCCAGGCATTCCCTTGGTTGTAGTTTTGTGGGTGTTTCCTGTGCCATTCATGGAGAACTCACTCAGACCAGTTTCCAACAAGAGACTCGCCTGCCTTAACCCAAGAGCCACTGGCCTTCCTAGCCCAACCTAGCCCGCAAGTGTATCCACTCTGAAATAAACTTACATTTTTATCTGTTCAGTGTAAGAGGAATGGGTGAGGGTTGGAGAGGCGGCTCAGTATTAAGAGCTCTTACTGCTCCTGCAGAGGTCCTGAGTTCCATTCCAGCACCCACATCTGGAGGCTCCCAACAGCCTTTAACTCCAGATCCAGGGAACCTGATGCCCTCTTCTGGCCTCCATGTGCAACTGCACTCACATGTGCACATAACCATGCATAGACACACAGATATATACATGACTTAAAACAAGTCTTAAAAGTTAAAAAGAGGAATGGATGGTACACTGGACAGCTGGAGTATCCACCCCACCTTGTACTGCCGAAGTGATGTTGGGAGACAATACAGAGCTAAAAACAGCTGATGTCCATCATCTGCTTGAGGCCAGGTGCTGTGCCGGGCACTCTACTGCATCATCTCAGCTCATCCTCACAGTCAGTCTTCTTGTTTAGAGAAAGAAACAGGCCCGTGCAGGCCTAGAAGCTAAAGACTAGGAAAGTTCAGGATGTTTCCATGGAAAGAGAAGGCAAGCTGGATGTTGAGAGTTGCATGGAGGAGAAGGGAGATAAGGAAACCTCACAGAGCTGGCTCAGTGCTTCTCCTCTCTCCACGGTGGAGGAGAAAAGGTGAATTAGACCATTCTGTGGGTGGCATTGCTAATCGATTTAAATTCATCGCTTGCCTTGCCATATGAGCTTAATCTTATTATAGCATATCTATCCGTGTTTCTTTTGTCTGTGCAGATTTTACAGGCAGAGATTTTCTTCGAGTCAGCCAAAGTGCATCTGTGTTAGGAGAAATTATTATTATGATTTCTTTAATCTTTCCAAGTTTTATTCCAAAAAATTATTTGTTGAGATTAAGATGTTTATAAAGATGTCCATCATTACCATAAAGCACCCACCTGGACAGACACGACAAGGACCCAATTCAGTATGTAATGTCCTATTTCCCCGATGGGCAAGTTAAAGAAGAAAAAACAAAGAAACCTTTCCAGGTTGGAAGGCCAGGACAGCTTCTAACTGAATTGGTTCCTCTAAGGAGTTATAAAATCCATGATTTTGTCTATTTATCCTTTTCTTTCTGTTCTTTTTCCTACTTCTCCCGTTCAGCTTTAGCTTCCGCCTCTTCGTGTTTTTTGATCAACTGTTCCACTTCCTTTTGCTTGAGGACTCTGATCACTGTCTTTCCACTCTCTCTTGTTAGGGTGGCGATCTCCACTTTCTCAGCTGACAGTTTGCTGACGTCCATTGTCTTATTCAGCACCTTGATAGCCAGAGCAAGCGCTGCCTTCAGGGTCATCTCTCCTTCCTTGTAATCTTGCTTCAGCATCGACACAGCGGCAGCACTGTTGTTTCCAAGGCACGTGGCTTTCCAGGCCCCGTAATTTCCACTTGGGTCACGCTGATAGAGCTGAAAGCCATAGTGCTTATCCCAGCCAATATACAGCAAAGAAACACCAAAGGGACGCTTTCCTCCAAACTGTGTATACGCCTGTTTGATATCGCAGAGCGCTGTAACCAACTGCTCACACGGAATTGGCTCCTGGCACTGTAATAAGTACCTTTGAGCAATGAGCCTTAGTTCATTAGTCAGAACATTAGCATCAGATGTTATGCCTGCCACACTTTTTTTCAGAAAAAAAGACTTCATCAAGAAGCCTGTGGATGTTGTGTCTCTCTGCTGCGAGCAAAACTCCATTATTGGCTAAAATTCCCAAACAGGTGCCTGCATGTCCAATAGCTTCCATGGCATATTCCACTTGGTACAAGCGACCTTCTGGAGAAAATATTGTGGTCCTGGGTTCATATCTTCGAGACATGGCTTCTGAACTTAATGTAATTCTGGAGGAAGACAGTGAGGGTGCAGATCGGTGCCGCTTTACTCGCGGCAAATATGGCTCCCGCGCGTGCGCAGAACTGAGAAGTTATTTTTGTATGTATCAAAACAACTGGCCCAATTCTGTGTTCTCTGAACCAACAAATGAAGTCAGTTTAGTTCCTTGTCACAAAAGGTAAAGAGCGAAGGGCTGTAGGAAGGGAAGCATACATGCACAACTGCCTCCCTTTTATTTCTAGCACATGGTGTGGTGTCCAGAAGAATAAATTTACAGTGTTTGGCGGAATAGCTGAGAACAGCACATCCGGCTTGAGCTTGGCACGGGGACAGCACCATTAACTTATGGCTTGCCCTGCATAGTAAGTGTGCAAGTATTTCCACCAGCCAGAGAAACAAGTCTGACTTGCAACATTCCACATCTGACATTCCACCTCTCTTACTCTGCCTGGCACCATCTCACTATGAAAATGCCTCTTATAAGGTACTGTTTCTGAGCTTTGTTCCTGAGTTGTTGAATATCCCCCATCTTCTCGAATCTGTGTCCTTGGTTGTCATTCGTCTCATTCCCATTTTCCATCTTCTTGTCTCCCCCCCCCCCCCCCCCCCGCCCGAAAGTGATTTTCCCAAAGATGTCTTTCAGGCCGTGTAAGAGGAAAATGACTTCATTTTCCTTTAGCGTCTCCAAAAGAACTTTTTCTATTTTGAGGAAACTGAGATCGAGTGACGTCACCTCTGTACATCTGGCAACCGGTCCTCTGCCCTCAAGAGTGAGCATCACTGTCAGCAGCCATGCAGTTTGTGTGCACCCAGCCGAACTTTTGCTCTAATACTGAGGGGTCCAGGTCTTTGGGGTCACAGATTGGTGGCATGCGTCAATCATCACAGAATCTTGAGTTGTTGCTGGATGATATAAAAAACATACGACTTCCTGTGGTACGGAACAGGAAGCAGACAGGCCTGTTGTAGCCAGCCTTCTGGTGACGTGAGAGCAAGCCTTGGAGTGTAACCAGCATTGGTACAGAATCAAGACGGAAAGAAACCGATGCCCTGTCACTATAGTGCACTGTGACGCTGGTGTCCACATTACCCAATAAAGTTGCACACCAGGCAAGTGAATCTCCTCCACCTTGGTGTACTAACTATGGCAGGCTGGACTATTGGAACCACAGAAAGTGCTTTTCATAAACTTTCTTTTGCATAATGGTGTGAAGCAAGCCCAATGGGCAGATGGCTCTCTTCCAAAGGGCTCTGTTGAGTTTGTAGAAACCTAAGTTTTGGATATCAAGCATGGTGGCATGTGCCTGTAATCCCAGGACTCGGGAGACTGAAGCACCATGAGTTTGAAGTCATCCTGGGCTACACAGGAAGATCCTGTCCCTAAGGGTTTGTCATCTCCCCCGCCCCCACGTGCCATGAAGCTGACAGGGAGCAAGAATGAGGGACAGACACCCTTGCTTCTTAAAAACTGTGGTCTGGAAATCACAGAAATCAAATCCATCCTTCCCTAGCTAAAACACAGTCGCATGGTCATATTAATATAAAGGAGCCCAGAAAGAAAGCTTGAATTTTTGGTAACTCCTAGCCTCAGATAGGATGCTGGCAAAGATCAATAACCCAGCATGGGGTCCATACTAACACAGAGGGCACATGGTGTCTCCTAAAGGTCCCTGTCCATGGGTGCCTGTCTTTCACCTCTTTCTCCAGGCCCCTCCCACCTCTGGCAGTCACCACATTCCCAGAGAGCAAACTCATTCCACTGGGCACCAGTGAGCAATAAAGATTTCACTAGAGATCTCTGCAGCATCTGTTCTTTCCTCCAAGGCTCTTCTCCCTTGCCAAGGACTGTACCTCACCTGTCGCTCTTCTCTGGCCAAGCGCCTTCATTCCAACATCAACAGCTTCTCAAAGTTTCATTGCTCTTAGTCTTTTCCCCCAACTCCAGCGCAGCTCTCAAGAAATTTAGAAAAGGCCTCTTCTTGGAACAGGGTTGGGTGGGAAGTTCTACTAAGACAATTTGTTGCCAGAAAAAAAAAATTCATTTATGTGGAAAACAAAAGAACAGAAAGATATTCTGAAGTATTAAGTATTTGTCTCTAAGAAATCAAAACAAAGCCAGGTGGTGGTGGTGCACACCTTTAATCCCAGCACTGGGGAGGCAGAGACAGGCGGATCGCTGTGAGTTCGAGGCCAGCCTGATCTATGGAGTGAGTCCAGGACAGTCAAGGCTAACAGAGAAACCCTGTCCTGTAGAAGGGTTTCCTCTAGGGGGTGGAAAGAAGAAATAAAAAAAGAAAAGAAATGCAAATAAGAGCCACAGTGACATACTAATTCACACTCATTAGGAGCACTATAATAAAACACACATCAGAAAAAAAGTCATTATTCACTATATTGGTCCATTTTCTGTTGTCGTAACAAAAATAACTGAGGCTGGATATTTTATAAAGAAAACAGGCCTATGAAATTCGCAATTTGGGAGGCTGAAGTCCAAGGCCAGGTGGCCTGTCTATTTGGTCTGTGGTACAGGTCCTCTTAGTCTGAGAAACATCATGGCAGATTTTTTTTTTTTCCTGAGATAAGGTTTCCCTATATAGCCTTGGCTGTCCTAGACTCACTTTGTAGACTAGGCTGGCCTCGAACTCACAGCGATCCACCTGTCTCCGCCTCGTGAGTGCTGGGATTAAAGGTGTGTGCCACCATGCCCGGCCCATGGCCGATGGTTTTATAGTGAAAGGCCATGCAAAAAGGAGAGACCTTGTGCCAAGACAGGAAGTCTGAGACCAGGCTGAAGCCCACTTCCTCTCATTTTTTATACCCACCCTCTCATATGAAGTGACTGGGACCCAGTGAGAAAGCAAGCTCACATGAGAACCACACCCAAGCTTTATCCAAGAAAAAGCCCGAGGCTGTGGAAAGAAGGGCAGCTTTGCCTTCCTGGTAAAGTGGTACTACAGTGGAAAGCAATATGGAGACTTCTGAAAAAGCCAAGCCCAGAATTGCTCTATGATCTTGTAATTCTGTGTATATACCCTAAAGAGTTAGGGACTTGAACAGATGTTTGCACACCTATGTTCGTTGGCAGCATTTTTCCCCATAACCAGATGGTGGAAACAACTCTGTATTTTATTTATTTAGAGATGAATGCACAGGCCAAATATAGCATAGGTAAATGAATTTTTTTTTAAGCCTTTATTACGGAGGCTCTGAAGTTTGCTGGGTCCATGGTTGAGCCTTAAAGGCATTACGCTAGGTGAAATAAGCCAGTTATAAAAGTACAAATATTGTGTGGTTACATTTATCTGAGCTTCCTAGAGGACAGACATTTACAGAGACATAATTAACAGTGCATCAGTTAGTGAGGGCTCGGAGATGAAAAGGATAGGCATTATCATTCAATGAGCATAGAGCAAGGGGTGATGAAAATTTCCAGAAATAAGTAAATGTCACAGGGCACAGCCGTGCAAAGGTGTCATGCCATAACCTGCGCACCTAAAAACAGGCAATTTTATGCTATGTATATTTTATGATTTCTGTTTGTTTGCTTTTGTTTTTGGAGACAGGTTTCTCTCCATAGCCCTGGGTGTCTTGGAACTCACTCTGTAGACCAGGCTGGCACTAAACTCAGAGACTCACTTGTGTCTACCTCCCAAGCACTGGGCCAATATACATGGTGAGGTTTTGTTTGTTTGCTTGTTTTGCTTTGTTTTAGGGTATTTTTGTTGTTGTTGTTTTTTGCTTAAAAAAAGAAATGCATCTTCCCATAGGCGGTTTACCTCAGTTTTGTTTTGTTTTGTTTTTAACTTGGTAGCTTATGACCTCTAGAAACCATATATTTGGGGGACATCGTCAAAGGACATTATCAACTTGTGTGAAAATGTTCTTATGAAATTCAGGACTATTTTCAATGGCTATAAGCTGAATAGTAATAACGATAATGATAGGGCTGGAGAGTTGGCTCCACCGCTGTGAGAACTATCTGCTCTTCCAGAGGAACTGTGTGAGATTTCCAGCACCCATACAGTGGCTCACAACAGTCTGAAAGTCCAGTTCCAGGAGATCCAGTGGCCTCTTCTGGGCTCCTCAGGGAACCAGGCACACAAGTGGTACACAGCCGTACACGCAGGCAAAACACCCATACACATAAGAATAAAATTAAAATTAAAAACAAGTTTTTAAAAAAGATAATTTAGTCACTCCATCTGTTCATTATTCATTTTTAAACTGAATTTGTAAATGACATTAAGAACATTCCACCTGTATTTATACAAGGCTTAGGGAGTTAATAGATAAGGCTCGTTTTTCTCGGCAGACTTCCTATCCAATAAGAAAAAAGGAGCTAATTACAGTGTACAGTGAGATGAAACAATAGGCCAAGTGGAGAGGAGAAACAGAGGCTGCTGCCTGGGTTTGAAGCAGAGTCCTCGATAATGCGTTTAAGCTAAACCTTTGAGAAATGTGGGTGAACACTGAGTTGTATCTGAAAGCGGTTGTGAAGAGAGATGGAGGGAGTAGCCTGGGATAGGAGCAAGCCAAAGATGCCATGAGCCCCACCCTGTGAAGCCCCCAACTGGTCACAGGGCATCTTAAGACATTGACCATGCTGGCTGAATGTGGACAGGAAAGCAATGTCAGGCCATGATATGATGGTGTTGTCTTTACTGGGAGGATGACCCAGAAATGGGGCTGAACTCAGAAATCCATGCCAAAGCCAAAGCCAACAATGCATCAGAGCCAGAGGAAAGACAGTGGCTGCCTCAACAGTGTGATTCTAGATATAGGCTGAGCCGGCCGGAGCATTCTGTGCAAGCCGGGCACCGACCTGCGCCTGTCAGTGCCTGCTCAGGAGCAGCTGTTGAGCCTGTCAGACAGTAAAGAGAGAGGGCGCCATTTTCATTAAATATAAAAGCTTAGGCAGTGTTTCCTGTCAGCATCTTGGACTCAGCCAGTTTGCAGCATAGTCATTTCTTAGCCTAGTGCGCGCGCGCGCGCACACACACACACACACAGACACACACACACACACACACAGAGTAGATTTATTTCTAGAGGCTGCTGAGGGACTAGGACACAGCTGAGTAACCGTCACGTCACTGTGGCCCAGGTGGTAAGAAGAAGAAAACATCCATGCCAGCCATTCTGTGTGGTTGGAGGCGAGGAGGTCATGAAAAGGAGTGAGAGACTGTGTAGACTGATGCCTTGACCCCGGACAAGCTCAAGGACAACTGGATGGCCAGCTTGTTGTCAATCAGTGAGTCACCCCGTCTCTGTCCTTTGCAGCCCAACTCTGTCCTGCTTCCTGCTTTCTCTTGAGCATTTCCGCCTTAGGGTCCTCAAGACTCCCCTCCATGTCCACTGCCTCCCTTAAAGAACCTTTATCCTGACTCTGAAAGCCACGCAGTATCTAAAATCCACAAGTTTCCACAGCTATCCCTCATCTGTCCATGGCTGGGGCACAGAAGAGTAAAGGCCCATCCCTGTGCTTCTGTGGAAAGTCCCACAACTCAACTCCTCTGGTGGTCCAAGTTCCCAGGATCCAGTGGACTTTGGTGAGTCAGGTCCTGACATTATCTTAGTCACAAGGCTGTAATTTCTACCCTTTTCCCTCCTTAGGAGGCTCCTTAATCCCCACAGGTGGGCTAGAGTCACAAGGAACTGGAAATCCCCTGCCTGAGGTCAAGGCACTCAGGTCTTGAAACACAAAGCCCTGGTTGCTTTTCCTGGAAAGAGATAGAAGAAATGATGTGTCCTTCATTTTTGCTCCTCTCTTGGAATTAGGAGGAGGAGGAGGAAGGGGAGGAGGAGGAGGAGGAGGAGGAGGAGGAGGAGGAGGAAGAAGAAGAAGAAGAAGAAGAAGAAGAAGAAGAAGAAGAAGAAAAGAAAGAAGAAAGAAGAAGAAAAGGAGCTAGAGTGATTTCTCAACCAGTCTCCTCCTTGCACACTGATAGTCTCACTCTCCGATACCTGCCGACATATCAGCTGGCATCCCCAGTCTGGCACCATGAAGTCTGCCAGAGCCATTGTTCCAAACACCTTTTAGTTTACCCAGAGATCTTTCCCAGGTCCCTACACTGTAACTCATGGGCACTCCTGCCTGAAAAAAGATTGCTGCTGCTGAATGGTACCTCCCACTGTTCCCCACCTACTCCTGGTGTTCTCCCCAGCACCCCAAAGTACCTGATCTGATTGATGTACAGTAGACACAGTGCCTCAGGATGCAAATGGCTGGAGGCTAGAAATCTGAGCTATATGTCAGAACCCTCCTTCCTCTCATGTTTCTAAAACTACTTTGGTATTAGGGTCCAGGCATGTGAAGGTCAAGGGAACACTGTCATTTGTGGGGAAGCCAGCTGTCCCCAGACACAGGCCAAGAAATCCTAGGACCTGATGGCCTGCCCTCAGCTATGTGGCCAAAGTGCTTCACTACTATACTTCAGAAGGGATGGGGTGAGGCCAATGCTGTTCATAAAGGAAGGGCCCCTCAGCAGGCTTTTCCCAGAGATGATGGAGTCATCAGCCTCCCTCCTTCTGGTCTGCTCACATGTCTTTCTTGACTTCCTCAGATGCTTAAGCTCCAGTACCCATGAATGAGACATTTCTATTTAATTCCCTTACACATGCATACAGTTATTTAAGGTGATTCCTAACCTCAGATTCTCTCTCTATTGCGTTTTCTATCCTGGTATGGCACCTGGTGAAGGCAAAAGCTAAATTCTCTCTGAATCTCAAACTAAGGGACTTGATCCAAGTTCTTCACAGAACATTCTCAGGCAGGCCTGGTGGGGCATACGTGTAAATCTTAGTTACTTTAGGAGCTTGAGGCAGGAGGATAGTGAATCCAAGGCTGCCTCGGTTACATAGCAACTTTGAAGGCGGCCTCAATAACTTAGTGAGACCTTAAAATAAAACTTTAAAACTGATTTAAAAGTATTATTATTGTTGTTGTTGTTGCTGTTATTATTATTATTATTATTATTACTGGAAGGGCATGTGCATATGCACACGCTGGTATGTGCATGCTACAGGGTACATGTGGCCGTATGAGGACACACTGGAAAAGTTGATTCTTTCCTTCCATTTAGGATCTAGGAATGGAACTTGGGTCTCCAGGGTTACCTGGCTACTGCTTTCACCTATTGAACCATCTCACAAACCTTAAAATAAATTTGTCAAAGGGGCCAGGTATAACTCAGTGATCGGTATTGGCCCAGCATGCTCTGGGTTAATACCTAGTAACGTGCACACACAGAGGAAGAATCTCTAACGTTGAGGTCTCCTTTTCCAGCCGAGCCCTAAGGACTTAGGCCAAGCCTCGCTCTAGTCCTCTATGTGGTGGCTGGGGGTATTTGGTGATGGTTTTAAGCCCTCTTCTGCATGCCAGCCCCTGCCCTCCTCAGCCACCAATCCCTAGTCTAGGAGCTGTATCCATTCACCTCCTCCTGGCTATGGTTCACGTCTCCATCCTGCTGCCGTTCCTGCCCATGCTCAGAGCATCTGATGAGCTGATTTATGTTTTCCAGATTTGTCGCCTCACCCGCATACCCAGGCCGGCAGATATTTTAAGCGCGTGAATCAGGGTGTTTGGCATGGCTTCCTCTACAGCAGAGCTCCGGCTGCAGGCATAATGAAGCTGGGAGGGGGAACAGTTCAACTTATCAGGGAGGAGCTTTGTGTTGGTAACTAGTCTGCCTGGCAACAGCACAGGGGAAAGAAAGACACAGCCCTCCTGGGTATCGGTGTCAAAGCCCGCACCCCCACAAGTCAGCCTCTTCTGCATAGCTCCTGCAGGGGACTGTCCCCTAACATACCACAAGATATGGAGATGCGATGAGCAGTAATATCATCAGGCTGTGGTCACCCATGGGCCAGTTTTGAATGAATTATAAGAAGTATATTCCTGTACTAGAGTGGCGGGTAGGAAAAGAACCAGCAGAAGGCAGTGCTAGTTGACCCTATGACCCCAGGTGGGCATCTTGTTTGCAGAATGGGGCTGGAGGCAAGGGGGAGAGGCTGACGTTCGCTTCCATGTAGTCTCCCGAGCATGCTTTGATGAGATGGTCCTGTCTTTTTCACGCAGAATCCATGCAGAATGAGGGGCAGAGCAGATACAGGACTGATATGGACTTCTCGACATCTCAGTGTGTAGGGCAGTGACTGACAGAGTCGAAGTTGAACCAGGGTGTGTTGGGTAAGACCTGGCCCTGGCTCTACTGATACTTGAGGTCTCCTGAAATTGTGTCTCCTCTCCCCTCCCCAGCATCCTCTCCACCATCTGGAGAACGAGCCAATGATCCCCACAGAAGTCTTTCCGGGTCTGGCATTCCAGGATTCCAAAGTCAAAGATAGTTTTTTAGCACCCGAAGAAAGCAAATGTTTAAAAAACGCTCCTACAAACATTTCTATGTCAGCTACCTGAATCCTTAGCTTCTCCCATCTCATCTCAGGGTGCAGACAGGCCTTCAGACTTCAGTATCCCCAGGCATAGGCCATCGTATCTGGGATACATTTACAGTTTTAGCATCAGTGTAATTCTATTTGGTCTCATGCCACAGGAAGTTCAAGCCTGATTCAATTAAGGGGTTTAATAAAATGAGATTTTTTTTTTAAAGGAAGGACGACGCGTTGCATATGTTTACCCCCCCCCCACATCCACCCTCACCCACCCCCCGCTCTTTACATTGTTTTCTGGTAAGGCACGTTGGGGGCAACTTGTGCTCCCATCCCAGAATCTGTTAGCAATCCCCCGAGTCGTATATTTTACTGTCTTCTTTGGAGGAATGGAATTTTCGGAGCTGGCAGGGGCTTGGAAGGTAGGCAGGCCCGTAAAACAAAAGCAAGGGGACTCGGCTCCTCCTGACGTAGGTGCGGGCCTGTAAGTCAAGCAGGAAAAAAAACCTGGTGAAGGAGAAGGTGGTTAGCAACATAAAATGGAATCAGGTTTTCTGTTGGCTTCTCTTTCCACTGACAGCTTCCAGAGCAGGGGTGGATCATCGCCTGTGTGTCAGAGAAAGGGTGGAGGCAACCGTGCAGATGACAGGCAGAAGGAGACGCTCACCCCAGGTAACAGCTGCAGCTGGATTTTTCCATAAAACCCACGCTGCCGCAAAGTAAACCTCCCCGGGAACAGAACACAGGAGACAACTTGGGACTCAAAAGGGAACATTGAGCCACAGTAAACAGAGAAACCAAACAGTCTCTGTAATTGGCCCAAACCTCAGGTCTGGGTAGACAGGCTTACTGGCAGCAGAAGCTCGAAGGGAAACTTGAACGAAAAACAGGGGAACAAAGATCCTGAGATGCCCCAAATCTGAGTACCAGGGGACAGTCCCGAGCTATAACATGGGAAGGTATTGTTCAAATGTGAAATGTTCTCCACGGATTCCCAGCTGGTGTCACTAATTCAGGAGGTGTTGGAAACCCTGAGGAGTGGGCCAAGCTAGAGGAAGTGGACAACAGAAGGGGGACCACGCCTTCGAAGGGGGCAGCTTGCACGTCCCTTTCTCCTCCTCCTCTTCCTTGTTGTCTTGTGCTGAGCGGCCTCCCTCAGCCACGATGCATCTCTGTTGCAGTAGGTCTAAAGGCAGTGGAGCCCAAACCCTTTATTCTGTGCTAACGGGTCCTCATGGTCACTCCTGAGGAAGAGATGGAGAGTTCAGTAGGAAAAGTAGCACAAGAGGGTGTTGGAGGTCAAGGCAGCAGATTCAAAACAGTGACTCTGAAATGTCGAGAGCTCGTCTTATTTCTGTAACTCTGGCTGGGTGACCATTTAAAGGAACTACGTAGCAGTTTTGGCGCAGCCAACAGAATAGGAGAATATAAAATGATCAGGACAGAATTATCTTTAGCCAATGTCATCAGATATTAGAACTGAGTACAAGGTCACTCTGTTTCCCTGTCCTTGCAAGCCGGTAAAGCACAGCAGAAAAGAATTAGAGCCATCTGAATATATCACACAAAAGTATAGGAATACTTATTGTCTAACGGAACAAGATGAGACAGGCAGAGAGGGATGGGGTGTTTGTATCAGGGACCAAGACTGAGAGCATCTCACAGCTCCTCCCTTCTACTGCTTCCCACCCATCACCGGATGCTCACTTAGGATGGCTCTCCTCAAGTCATTGTAGGCGTAGATGTGGGCAGGGAAAACAAAAGGCCCTCAATTGCATAATTTCTTAGGAGCAAGGAATTCCTTCCCGGGAGCACATCTCTCAATTTTCCTTCACATCTTGTCAGTCAGAATTTCAGCACAGACTCCCAAGGCCAAAGCAATTGTCCATGGAAATGAGATCAAGAGACTAAGGGAAACTGATAAAGTGTGGGTCTGTAGGATGAGGACTTTCCCCTGGGGCACCTGGTCACCAGATGCAGGTGAAAACACTGGCTAGGCTTCACAAAGAAAGAAGAAAGATCCAAGTAGCACATGGGGTTGCTCTGGTTAATGGCCCCAGGGGAAGGAGGTTGAGGCACCCTCTTCCTCTTTGCTCTCTCCTTCAGGGACAATTGTACTAGCCAAGTAACCCTGGCCAACAAATTAATTGACACACCCAAGGCTTCTTAAAGAGAGAACTCCCAATTCCCACTGATCAGCGCAGTGCCCTTTCTAGTACGCTAAACTGCTCTTTCCTGGTAGCAGGTCCCAGGAATTAGATATGGCCGACTTGGTGGTCATGGGTCAGACCCATTTTGGTGGAAACAGAAAGGGTTTCAGAATCAGATCTAGTTCATTGTTGACCCAAATCTTTAGCTTTGAGACAAGGGGAAATGGCGTGATTTTGCTAGGCCCACCGCCACCAGACTGCTTTGGGTGTGTGAGTTCCATCAAGGGGCGTGATACTTTGGAGGCTACAATAACAGTGAGTGAGACATCTGTAAGTCCATGAAAACAGTGTCGTTTCAGGGGCTAATGGAAAAAGAGAAACCTCTGCTCCCTCTTACCATCTCACCTTGGTACAACACAAAAGGAAGTGGCGGGAAGCCGGGGGGAGGGGAGGGGGGATGGGGGGATGAGGAATAGGGAGAGAGATGCAGGGCATGAGAGAAAAAATAACCAAACTGCTGCTGTGTGTCTGGGATGGAACAAATGCAGATGGGTATTCTTATTCTTATTCTTCTTTTTTATTGTTAGAATCCTGAAGTCACGTTCTGGGAAAATGTCACAGAGACAAGAGGCAAATGACACACTCTAGACCCTGTGTTGGGGACCATGGCTTTCTGTCTCTCTGTCTTTTATCTTCCTGACAGTGTAAATGTGTTATGGGTCCCCTGTTAGGCTTTCTGAATCCACTGTATTCTACTCTCACTAAGCTGACCTGCCATGTCCCAGACACTCAGCAAACAAATCTAACAGAAGCTGTGATGATGATGTAAAAAAAAAACATTGCCTTCCACCAACGACGATACTGATAGAATGCGGATCTTGAGGCATGTTTCCATGATGGTGAGGCCAGCTAAGCAGTCAATACACCAATTGTCTCTTCCCTGGCCTCACTAATAGCTTCCACGTGGCTGATGACACGCTGCTAGTCTATTCTAAACTCAAGAGCCAACTCCTGTGGTCCCTGCAAGCTTCTGCTACCTCTGAGATGAGTCAATAACACAACGAATTACAGATAGACCTGAGAATTAGGGACCTCTGTGTATTACCCACTCCCTACCACTCCTCATCTCCCTCCATTTCCTGGGTGACTAGCCTTCTTCTCTTTCTCCTTATTACAGAACCACGCACTCTATGCCCCCCACCTATGGACCCAGATACACTGAACCAGCAATCCCAAGCCCAGAAGGGTGGAGCCCATTCCTCATGCCGGAAGAAAAGCCGCTTAACCGCTGGAGTAGATCAGTGCTCCTTGATGGAAGGATGCTACTCTATGTGGCCCCTTGTTTTGTTTAAGATGCCAGGTATTGAGTCGGGCATGGTGGCACATGCCTTTAATCCCAGCGCTCGGGAAGCAGAGGCAGAAGGATCTTTGTGAGTTCGAGGCCAGCCTGGTCTACAAAGCAGGACAGCCAAGGCTACACAGAGAAACTCTGTCTTGAAAAACAAAACAAAACAAAACAAAAGATGCCAGGTGTTGGTTTCTGGGTGTTTATTTCTCCAAATTATCCTCTTCTATGGCTTGACCCATCATAGATCTGGCAGATATTGGCCAGCCTGTAGAGTAGGCCTATAGAATAGGAACCACTCTATAAAACCTTCCCAAGCCACCGGCTGTGGTGGCTCACACCTTTAATCCGAGCACTAGGGAGGCAGAACCAGGGGGATCTCTATAAATTTGAGGCCAACCTTATCTACATAGTGAGTTCCAGGATAGCCAGCACTCCATAGAGAGATCTTGACTCAAAAACCCAAATCAAAAGTCCTCCCTACTATGTATTTCAGTCAATTGTTGAATGAATCAAAGAAAAGGTGTGTCTTGGATTTCTGGTTTGATACGATTTCTCACCCCATGGCCCCTTTAAACATGCCAAATACTCTGTTCCCTCCTGTTCTACTAATTTATGTAATGACAGGAAAGGAATAGCTGGGCGTTGTGGTGCATGCCTTTAATCCCAGCACGTGGGAGACAGAGGCAGGCAGATCTCTGAGTTGAGGACAGCCTGGTCTACAGAACAAGTTCCAGGACTGCCAGGGCTACATAGAGTGACCTTGTCTCAAAAAACCAAACAAAACAAAACAAAAAGAAAGAAAGAAAAAAAGAAAAGAAAGGATAAGAATATTGGAGGAAGGAGATTGATTGTTCTCTCAATAACAAGAAATGAGTCAGCAACTGCAAATTAATTTGAACATTTCTAGGTGATAACAAAGAGGGAAGAGTCAGTACACACTGTTTCTTCTATAAGTAAAGCTTGCGTTTATTTAATGTGTATGTAGAAGAACTTCTTGTCATTTAGAGACTGGAGTTATCTACTTCAATTATCTTGGTGGGTTTCAATTCTGCCTCCTCCTCTTCCCTTGAAAGAGAGAACATTTTTATTAAAAAGGAAACCTGCTTCTCTTTCTGCAGATCAGCCCCTGTGATGTCACAGAAGAAAGTGTTTATCAAGAACCTCCTCCATAGGAGTGGGTGCAGGATCGTGGCTCAGATAACATTACAGAGTTCTAGTGTCACACCTCAAGAGGGATGAGCCTGAGCATACACTTAGATTAGTGGTTCTAAGCCCAAGTCAAGTGTTCAAATCACCCGGGGAGGGGTGCATGCCTTGGGCTCCAGCCTGGGGATTCCGGTTCAATTTGGAGTAAGGTTGGGCCCAGGCAAGGATGGATTTTTAAAGTTCTCTGGTGATATATCTGTGCATCAGGGTTGGAAACCACTGACTTAGAGTATTGAGAAGTTTGTCCATGCTTGGCTTTATGGTCCTGTAGACTAGAAAGTTTTTCTTCTAAAATTCCTAAGGAGATTCTTCAAATCAATCGGCTGTCTGCAGCTAATGATGCCCAGCTCTAAGGCGCGCGCGCACGCACACACACACACACACACACACACACACACACACACACACACGCACACACACGCACGCGCGCGCGCACACACACACACACACACACACACACACACACACGCGCGCGCGCGCACACCCACTAAAAAGCACTGTAGCCTGGCGTGGTGGCGCACGCCTTTAATCCCAGCACTCTGGAGGCAGAGGCAGTTGGATTTCTGTGAGTTCGAGGCCAGCCTGGTCTACAAAGGGAGTCCAGAATAGCCAAGGCTATACAGAAAAATCCTGTCTGAAAAACCAAAAAGAAAAAAAAAAGAGAAAAAGAAAAAAAAGTGTGTGTGTGTGTGTGTGTGTCTGGAGAGATGGCTCAGAGGTTAAAAGCATTGTCTGCTCTTCCAAAAGTCCTGAGTTCAATTCCCAGCAACTATGTGATGGCTCATAACCATCTATAATGAGATCTGGTGCCCTTTTCTGGTGTGCAGGCATTACATGCAGGGAGAGCAGAGCACTGTATACATAATAAATAAATACATCTTTTAAAAAAAATAAAAGAAAGAAAACAAACAAACAAACAAAAGCACTGTAGCAACTACTTTGTCAAAATGCTCTCCTGACTTTCCCAGGATGCACGGAGTTTCAAGTTAGCAACAAGTTGTGTGTTAGTCTTTGCAACAAATACTCAAAGAAAATGACTTAAAAGAAAAGGAAAGAAGAAAGTTTATTTGGCTCTGGTTTCAGAGTTGTCCATGCTTGCCTGGCTCCACTACTTTGGGCTTCAGGCAAGGCTGACCACCACGGTAGTGAGAGAGTGTGGAGGAAGAGGCTATTTGCCTCATGGTGGCCAGAAAGTAGAAAGATGGAGACTGTGGAAGAGGACTGCTGAAGGCCTCTGCTGGCCTCTGTATGATCAGGCACAGACATACACATACACATGCATGCACATGCATACACATATGTGCACATACATAATCCTTAACAACTGACAAGCTGTTCTTGCAGCCCTCTGAGAGACACAATTAAAAGCATGAGAAGACAAACCATAGACTAGCGTAAAATGTTTGCGAAATACATATCTAATAAAGCATTTATAATTGAAAAGATACAAAGAGCATTTATAATCAAAAAGACACAAAGAACTTTTTTTTTTTTTTTTTTGGTTTTTCAAGACAGGGTTTCTCTGTGTAGCCTTGGCTGTTCTGGACTAACTTTGTAGATCAGGCTGGCCTCGAACTCACAGCGATCTGCCTGCCTCTGCCTCCCGAGTGCTGGGATTAAAGGCGTGTGCCACCACGCCCAGTTTTTTTTGTTTTTCAAGACAGAGTTTCTCTGTGTAGCCCTGGCTGTCCTGGACTCACTTTGTAGACCAGGCTGGCCTCGAACTCATAGCTCTGACTGCCTCCTTGACTGCAACAAAACAAAACAAAACAAAAACTTTTAAAATGTGTGTGTATGTGTGTGTGTAGGTATGTAGGTACAGTTGATTTGGAAGACAATTTGGCAGCTTTCTAAAAAGTTCCACACTGACTTACCATATGATCCAGCAAGCAAAAAAAATGTATGTTTTCTAGAGAGAAATGGAAAATGTGTATTTTTACAATGGCACACAATTGTCTATTATAATTGTTTTTAATTCTCACAAACTAGAAACCATCTAGGTGTCCTTCTGTAGGCTCTCCACAGTGATAGTCTGTGTGGCATCTGTCCAGTTCAATCACTCAACATGAAAATGAAAGGAGTTATCAGCCACAAAAGGAAAGAAATTTAAATGCATATTGTTAAATTAAAAAAAAAAAACCCAATCTCAGAACCCTGCATATCTTTTGTTTGCTTGTTTGTTTGTTTGTTTGTTTTTTGTTTTTGTTTTGTTTTTGGTTTTTTGAGACAGGGTTTCTCTGTGTAGCCCTAGCCATCCTGGACTCCCTTTGTAGACCAGGCTGGCCTCGAACTCACAGTGATCCGCCTGCCTCTGCCTCCCGAGTACTGGGATTAAAGGCGTGTGCCACCACACCCGGCAGAACCCTGCATATCTTATCATTCTACTGTTTAACTTTCTGGGAAAGGCAGAATTATAGACAGCGTCTTACTTTTATACTGCAGTGACATAGCACCATGTCTGAGGCAACTTAAGGATGAAAGCATTTATTTGGGGGCGTATGGTTCTGGAGGGTAAGTAGAGTCCATGGTCATCATGACTGGGAACATGGTGGCAGGCAGGCAGGCAGGCTGGCGCGGTAGATGAAAGCTTATGTATTGAGACAACCCTGAGAAAATGACACTGGAAATGTTATGGGGTTTTGAAACCTGAAAGCCCACCTTCAGTGACATACCTCTTCCAAAAAAAGGCCATCCCTCCCAATCCTCCCCAAACTGTTCCACCGGCTTCAGACCAAGCATTCAAGCACGTTAGCCTATGGGGGCCGCTCTCATTTAAACCATCACAGACAATAAAGGGATCATTGATTGCCAGCGATCCTGGGGGAAAAGACGAGTAGGCAGAGGATCTTAGGACACACAGCTGTTCTGTGTAGCACCTTAATGGTAGATACAAGATACCAGCTATGTGACAAACCTCACTGAGTGTATAACCCAAGAGCAGGCCTTGAGGTTAGTGTATTCTCGCCTATAAAAATAGATTTACCCGGCTGGGGAGATGGCTTAGTGGCTATGAACATCAGCTGTTCTAGCAGAGAACCAGAGAACCTGAGTTCAATTCCCAGTGTCAACATAGCTCCTCACAAGGATCTGTAACCCTGGTTTCAGTGGATTCAATCTCTCAGAAATCCAGGAAAAATTCCAATGTACAGAAAAGGAACAAACAAAACAAAACAAACAAAAAAAGATTTCCCCAAACATTAATAGCCAATGTTTTTCCAGGTATGTTAATTAGCCAATAGTGGTCAGACAAACTTATACTGGAAGCCTCTATAAAGACCTTAGATTTTCAATTCTTATGTCACCAGGTTTTGAAAGTGGGCACCACATATCAAAGCTAAGATGTGGGGAGGGTCAGCTAGGCATTCTTACCCACCAAGACCATCCCTGAGCACCAGATAGCTCCTAAAATCCATGCCTCAGGAAGACTTTTCAACTTCTTAGGCTAATAGCCAAGGACAAAGACCTGGATAATAATAGCCTGCTGTTGCTGTTGCTGTTCCAGATTAAAGGCACATTTGCGAGCTGGGGATGTGACTCAGTTAGTAGGATGCTTTGACACCACCACCTGCCAGCACTACTCAAAACTAGAGGTGGTTACACGTGGTGGTAATCCCAGTATGCTGGAGGTGCAGGCAGGAAAATCAAGAGCGCAAGGTCATCTTTGGCTATAAAGAGAGTTTGAGAATAGCCTGGGCTGCTTGAGACCCTATGTCAGATAGATATCTAGATTGGTAAGTAGACAGACAGACAGACAGACAGACAGATGGACTGGACGAATAGATGCAGAAGTGAGTGGGTGGGTGGATGATAGGTAGATAGATAGATGTGTGTGTGTGTGAGAAAGAGAGAGAGTGAGGGAGGGAGAGGGAGAGAGAGAGAGAAATGTTTAGAGGTGAATGAGAGACAGGAGTGTTTAGAGGTGAACTACTGAGGACCAAGATTTAGTTCAGTGAGGATTTGTAGATAGAAAGTATACGTGCCATTACTTATCTACCAAGCCAGGATCTCCTGATATGGTCTGTGGAAATTAAAACCAAGTGGGATTGGAGGGGTCTGACACAAGCTGATTGCAGGCAAACAGAGCACCATGGGGGTTGTCCAGAAGACTACAAAGATGTTGCCAGGATACAGTGACATTTGCAAGCTATTCGGGGCACACAGCTTAGCGCCTAACATCACTGACTTCGGGAGAATGTGGCCTGAACGCTCCTGTGCCTGATGGAGTGCCTTGGTATCTCAGGAACTGAAAGGCACACAGAGCCCCGGGAGCCACAGACTGGAACCTGAAAAGCCTATGACGCATGCCTCTCAAGGCATGTAGACGAGGCCAACTCCAGGATTCCCTGCAGAAAGGAAGCTGAGTTCTCTGATAAAGATTGTCTTCACAGAGGTTTTTAAATAGTGTGGGAGGTTATTTTCCCTCCCCTCTCTCTTTTAAAGAAAGAAGCCACTGCAGTAAGGTACAAATTAGTTCCCAGTTGGTGTACTACATTAAGTGCTTGTCATCTCTCATGCCCAATAAAGTTCTTGAGTTTTGGCCACACTTTTGGGCTCTGCTCCAGGAAGTTGGAAGAGACAGAAAAGTTAGTGACAGCTCAGTGGACACATCAGTCCCTGATAATGATCTGTCTTCTTCCCTCCCCTCCCCTCCATGCAAGAAGAAATAAGCCATCAAACTTCTTAAAAGTCATTCTCAGGCCGGGCGAGGTGGTGCACACCTTTAATCCCAGCACTCGGGAGGCAGAGGCAGGTGGATCTCTGTGAGTTCAAGTCCAGCCTGGTCCATAAAGTGAGTCCAGCACAGCCAAGGCTACACAGAGAAACCCTGTCTTGAAAAACCAAAATAAATAAATAAAAAGGTCATTCTGAAACAGTCAGGTTGACCAAGAGAAGAAAGACGCTGTGCTGCCTGAGTTGGCAAGGTGCAGCCGGTGAGACCGAACGCTTCAGCATTAGCGAGGATGAGGGTTAAGGAAAGACTGGGGATGAAACCAGCCTCCTGTCCAGCCCTCTCCCTGAAGCAATCTCAGAAGCTATGCCATTACTGTTTTACTCACTTTGTAAGCATTTATTGAGTTACAGTAGAGGTTTAGAGGCCGGAATTTGAAAAGACAATGTGTCTATACCTCTCACACCAGCAAATGTCACAACAGTATAATGACACAACAGTGTGGCAACTGTCTAGTTTCTCAGATTTAATATGCACACAAAATCACTTGAGGCCTTTTTTTTTTTTTTTTTTTTTTTTTTTTTTTTTTTTTGAGACAGTGTTTCTCTGTATAACCTTGGCTGTCTGGACTCACTTTGTAGAGCAGGCTGGCCTCGAACTCACAGCAATCCACCTGCCTCTGCCTATTTAAAGGTGAAAACCACAATTACCTCATGGGGGTGGGGGTGGGGTGTGGAACAGGGTGGTCAGTTCTGACCCAAGTTATTTTGCTAACAAGAAGTTCTAGCTAACCTTGAAAGTGTGCCTGTTAGTGTTTAGGGTACATCCAGAGTGTAACCAAATATGTAGATAACAAAGTATAAATTATGACACCATTGAATTATAGATAACAAAGGTGCAAACAGAGTGTAGCTTAGTATAAGGTCAGTTTGACCCTCTGTCAGGGGATTTTCTCAGAGCTGGTGGTCTTTGGGATGGAGTTAGGCTGTTTCTAACAAGACAGAGCCTGACAGCTTTTAACATGATCTCTTCACATGTGAGGGCATGCATGCATGTGCCATGACACTACGTGTGAGGGTCAGAGAACAGCTCATGGGAGTCTGTCCTCTCCTTCCACTGCCTGGATTCCAGCGATTGAACTCATGCCTTCAGGGTTAACTACAGGCACCCATGTCCAGTAAGCTATCTTGTTGGTCCTAATCCTCCGATCTTTTGGTTCCTGTGATAAATGAGTCAACACAGGGATGCAAATTTTCAGTCCTGCATACCTTAAAGGCCACCAAGGATGCTATTTCTAGCATGCTGGCAGTCATGGCCATGGGGACACTTTGAAGCATCCTGGCTAACCTGTAGGGACAGCAAAGACAAGTTCTTTAAGGGACACCCCAGAGTGCGGTCTTGAAGAACATGAAGGAGTTAGCCCAACAAAAAACTGAAGAGTAGTTCTGCCAGAGATTAGCATCAAAGGGATGGGCGTGGGCAAGACAAGACCGAAGATCACGCTTGCCTGGAATGCTTGGGAACTTCAACTTCACTTTGAAAGCGAAGGGGAGCCACTGGAGACCTTTAATGGGGCCGAGGAGCGCTTGCTCAGGATTATGCTTTAGAGTGCTGCCGCTGGCCGCGAGTGGACATGGGTTGAAATGGGGCCAGTTGAGGGCTGGCAGAACTGAAGGGTCACTCGCCTCACACTGTTTGGCTAATAACTGCGCACTAAGCCTGAAACCAAGGATACCACTTTTTAATTGTCTCTCCACAGTTTAGACTAAAATAGCAGCGAGCGTTCCAGGAAAGGACGAGAGCTGCCAGGGCCTGATGCTAAGTGTGACTATTTTGAAGCCCAGATTCAAAGTACTTGAGCCTCAGTCAGCGCGTCTGAAATCTGAGTGCGGCCGATCTCTGGGCAGTCCAGCGAGAGGCTCTCCAGGCTGGAAGGAAGCCCAGAGGTTGCTCTCCCACCCAGATCAGGAATCCTTCCCAAGCACACCCAACAGGTGGCCTGAGGGCTCCAGTTCATCCCTCTACCTTCAAAGAGAGGCTCACAGGCCTTCTGTTCCCTTGGATCAGAAAGCTCTTTCTCATGTTGAGCCAAATTTTTCCTCCCAGGGACTTCTACCCATTAGTCAGCAATGTCTCCTCCTGAGTCTCCTCTCTTCAAGGAAAAACCATTAGCCTCAGAGAGCACAGGCATTAGGAAACGCTAACCTCTAGATCTCATATTTAAAATATAGCAATGACTGTAAATGGTGTGGATATGTTAATGCCAGGGAACACCTAAAAATACTTACACTCATAGATTTTGTGTTATGTACATTTTAACACAATTTTTTTTCACTTAAAATATGCACAAAATAATGATAGCTCATTCTGTAAAGCACTTGCTCCTGCTGCATGAGGACAGACGTTGAGTCCTCAATACCCACATTAAAAAGATGGGTGTAGCAGCATGTACTTGTCATCCCTGTCTGGGGAGGTCTACGCAGACAAATCCCTGGAGTTTGATGGCCAGCCACCCTACCCTAATTGATGGGCTCCAGGCCCAAATGAGAGACTCCAGTCTTAAAAAAAAAAAAAAAACTACAGTAGGCAGCACCTGAGGAATGGCACCCAGGTGTTCTTACACACTTACACATGCATGTGTCCACACAACAAAGATTCGAGGACTAATACACTGACAAGTTAAAATAACAGAACACATTGGTTTGGTTTTGTTTTGTTTTGCAGGACAGGGTTTCTCTGTGTAGCCATAGCTGTCCTGGTAACTCACTCTGTAGACTAGGCTGGCCTTGAACTCTCTCTACCTCCCAAGTGTTCAGGATTATAGACTTGTGCCACTACACCCTGCAACACAGTGCTTTGAAATAAAATGTTTTGTGCCCTTCAGGATGATGCTGGATCATTTTTTCATTTTTTGAGACAGGGTCTCTCTGTGTAGCCTTGGCTGTCCGGGAGTTGCTTTGTACACCAGGCTGGCCTTGAACTCACAGCGATCCACCTGCCTCTGCCTCCCGAGTGCTGGGATTAAAGGCGTATGCCAAGTTTGGTTTTTTGTTTTTTTGTTTTTGTTTTTGTTTTTTAATGTGTTAAAATGGGAGGGTCTGAGAGAACACTGAAAGCCCAAAGGACTCTATGGTGATTGGTCAGTGTTTCTGCTTCACCCTGGTCAGAATGGTGATCTTCGGAACACAGACACAGAGTGCAGGCGAAGAGAAAGCAACAGAAGCCGCCATGGTGTTTCAGGAGAAGGGGTGAGCGGTAGGAAGCACATGATTTGTCACGTGTTTTGTCTCCTATGCACGATCTGGGTTTTAAGGGTGTGTGCGGCAGAAGTAGAAAGGGAACCAAGAGAGAAGAGAGAACGAGATAGATCTCAAGGGATGAGGGGCGGGGGGGACAAAGAGCAGGAGATATTTGTGACATAAAGGCAGAGGGTGGACTGTTTAGGAGGTGGGTGTAGAGGGAGTGGGAGAAGCCACTGGGAAGGGGGAAAAGTACAAACTACCATGACACATATGTAATGACATGTCTTCTGGGACCCAGTTAGCCTCCAGTTAAGCCCCAGTTAAGAGGCTTTGCCTCTTAAAACGTCTATCAACCCCACACTGTCCACCAGGGATCAAACTCCCAGCATATGAGACTGGGTGAGAAACCATGCCTAAATCACAGTTCCACATCATCACACATCATCAGGGCTCCCTGTGGTCTGTAATGGTTCCTGCAGCCCTGCTGTCTCCTACCTGTCTTTGTTACTTAAAAAAAAAAAAAAAAGTCAAGCTAGGAGGTTAAGGTACAACACAGTGACAACATAGATCCTTAGAAGCAGTGTCCCTAGCTTTCATCCCCAGCATACACACACACACACACACACACACACACACACACACCCAACCCCTCAGAAAATGACCCAGGTGAAATTCTAGACATCTTGTGCTGCTGGCCATGTGGCCATGTCTGGCTTGGGTTTCCAAGAGCCAGTTAGAGGCTAATTGCTACAACTTGGTTGGCCTTGGTACAACAAACCTTTTCTAGGAGCCCTGTCCATGCCATTCACTGATTTCTTTCTCTCCCACAGTGGCTCTGTATTACAACAAAAGGAAGCTCAGCGCCTGGTTAGGCAGCTGGACACACGTCCAGTGAAGATCAGACAGACATAGACTGGAACCTGTGGGACACTTACTACAGGTCCACAACAAACAATAAGAAGAACCAGGGTTTTTTTGTGTTTTGTTTTGTTTTGTTGTTTTTGTTTTTGTTTTTAGCTTAAACTCTTTGATAGCTCCTACTTAGTAAGGAAAGGCAGGTGAAATTGCTCTGCTTTACTCCTGTCCTGATCTTGTTGCAGAGGCCTGGGAAAGGGGACTCCTTTGGGATCTTGGAAGGCTCAACACTGTGGGCCCAAAACATATTCTGAGAAATACGGCTCTCCAGTCCTGAGGTTTGCAAAGTTAGGGCTCTGGGCAGGATCTTGAGGCATGAAGGAGAAGCTCCATGTAGGGTACCCACTGAGTGGGAGGCAACGGTGAGGTGGGAAAGAAAGCAGGCTTGCTGTCAGAGAAGACTAAAAGGACTCTCCATTTTGCTGGTGATTTAAGCAAATAGCCCTGGGCAAGCTGTGCAGCCTTTCAGGGCCTTTGTTTCTTCATGGCTAGGATGGGCATTGTAATCCAACACTGCATTAGGTAACCAGGAGAACTCCATAGCAGACTGACCGAGGGGACTTCTCATGCTTGCTTTCTTTTTCTTTCTTTCTTTCTTTCTTTCTTTCTTTCTTTCTTTCTTTCTTTCTTTCTTTCTTTCTTTCTTTCTTCATGATGTATGTTTTCTGCTAGAGAAATTGGTACTCTGCTATGTTGCCAGTCAAATTATGCAGATTTTTAGAAGGGTAATCTGATAGTTTCTCTTAGCTATTTTTAGTTCCATAATCCTCAAATTTTCAGTCCACTTCTAGGTGTGTATGTTAGAGTCATTCATAAGCAGGAGAATCACTTCAGTACACCAAAATGAAACCAGGCTGGGCAACATAGTGAAAACCTGTCTAACACAAAACACCGTCATCACTACTACCTACCACAACAACAACAAGCCAGGCTGTGGTGGCATAAGCCTTTTTTTTTTTTTTTAAAGATTTGTTTATTATTATGTATACAGCACTCTGCCTGCATGCACACCTGCACGCCAGAAGAAGGCATCAGATCACATTATAGATGGTTGTGAGCCACCTTGTAGTTGCTGGGACTTGAACTCAGGACCTCTGGAGAGTCAGTCTGTGTTCTTAACCTCTGAGCCACCTCTCCAGGCCCAGGCACATGCCTTTAAGACTAGTACTCGGGAGGCAGAAGCAGGTCGATCTCTGTGAGTTCAAAGCCAGCCTGGTCTACAGAGTGATTCCAGGACAGCCAGGGCTACATACAGAGAGGCCCTTCCTCAAAAAACCAAAACCAAACCAAAACAATAACGCTTAACAGGCCGTCCTAGTTAATTTCTATCGCTGTGATGAACACAGTGGTCAAGAGCAACGTGGGGAGGAAAGGGTTTATTATCACTGAAGGAAGTCAGGACAAGAACTCAAACAGGCCAGGAACCTGGAGGCAGGAGCTGATGCAGGGGGATGTTGTTTACTGGCTTATTTCTCATGGCTTGCTCAGCCTGCTTTTTTATAGGGCCACCAGCCCAGGCATCACCCACAACCCATAGCAATCACTAAATAATAAAATACCCTACGAGCTTGCCTGAGGCCTGATCTTATGGAGGCATTTTTCTCAATAGAGGCTTCCTCCTCTCAGATGACTACAGCTCGTCAAGTTCATCTAAAAGTAGCCAGCACAGTCCCCGAGCACTGGTACCTATGGACAACATTTCCTGGCATCCCCTACCATCAGTCAGGACCAAAAGAGACCTGGCTCTAGTTTTTTAAAATATCATCAACAGTTTTCTAAAGCCTCCATGGAGGGCAGTCATCCTCCTGGCAATGCAGAAATAGACGTTATATAAACCTTACAGCTGTAGATTATAGAACACAAAAGCCTTAGGAAAAGTGTGGCTTATTGTGTCTTCTTATGGATGACAACAATTTAGGCCAATGTAGGTAACCCCGCCCTCCCAGCTAGAAGATGACAGAACCGCACTGCAAATTAGTTAAATTTATGAGTTTAAATTCTCCAGACTCAGCTGTGTCCTTTCCAGTGTGGCATTTGTTTTTCCTCCCTTGTTTTTTAGCGTGGCAGTAATAGCTAGTTGATAATCCAGCATCTAGTCTCCTTTTCTTGTTTTAAGTTACTTTTCCTCTCTAAGAGTTAAAAATATTCACCTGCAAGCTGTAGGGTCGCTCCGTAGGTTAGAGTGTTTGTCTGTCATGCATGAAGGCAGGAGTTCGATCCTCGGCGCTGCGTAAGCTGTTTTCCTCATCTAAAAGGAGAGAAGGAGCCAGCATTGTAGCTGCTTCTTCACTCTTGCTCACGTTCCCTGCTAACCTGAAGCCATACTCTCTGGGGTGTCAGCTCCATACTGCCCCTATGATGACAAAGGCTGGCAGGTAAGAAACAGGAGTCTGGGAGATTGGAAGGTAGGTGACAGGTAGCACAGGGCCCTACACCAACCTTGGACTCACTACCCCTTGTCACTTTGGTTATGCCACTGCAGTCCTATTTTCATTTCCCCTCCATCTACCAGGTAGAGTCAAGGATGCTGTAGGGTGTAGGTTCTCTCACAGCTGTGTTCCCCTTCCTGTATTCACTTCTCTCCCAGTTCAACCACACACCATGCCCATTTTCCTGTCACCTCCCAGTCCTGAATGCTGCTGCTCCTACCTGCCTTACCCTTGGATGCGGATGTCCAAACCACTCATCACTATTTTTTATTTTTATTTTATTTGAGATAGAGTATCTTATTTAGCCCTAGCTGTCCTGGAACTTGTTATGTAGACCAGGCTGGCCTTGAGCTTGTAGAGATCCACCTGCCTCTGCCTTCCTAGTTCTGGGATTAAAGGCATGTGCCACCGCACCCGGCTAACTTTTTTTTTTTTTTTTAATTTGTGTCATTTTTACTTATGTGTATGAGTGTTTTGCTTACACGTCAGATTATGTGCCTGGTATGAGCGTTCTGCTTCAGATCGTCTACTTGTAATGTCAATTGCTGACCTGCCATGGGGGCGTGGCTCTACCCAGGGCTAAGGACAGTCCTACCCTACCCCCTCCCTCTTACTTTTCCTCTTTCCCTCTCTTACCCCTCTTCCTCTTCCTCTCTCTTCTTCTCACTCTTCCTGTCTCTGTCTCTGTCTCTGTCTCTGGGGTACCCCTATCCCCTTTCCTTCCCCCCCATGCTCATTTAATAAACTTCTCTACAACATAGTATCTGCTGCCTGGTACCTTCTTATACCTTATATCTAATTATTAAATATAACACCTGGTGTCCATGGAAGCCAGAAGAGGGCACTAGATTCCCTGCAGCTGGAGTTACAGATGTCTGTGAGCCACCATGTGGGTGCTGGGAATCAAATCCCAGCCCTCTGCAAGAGCAGCAAGTGCTTTTAACCACTGACCCATCTCTCTCACCCCTACTCCTCTGAGCCTAGTGTGGTGGGACTGCTGGAGTGGGGCTTTTGTCCTAAAAACTCGTATTCCAGGCTCTCCATTATCCTCACACCCATCATCACTGTCCGTGTCATGGACAAGGTTGTCCCTTAGCTCAATAGGATGCTGTGACCTTCCTTTTCCCATTTTCCCTGTGGCAGAAGCTTGACTGTGCATCTGGTAAAAAGATGCTAAAACCCGACATAAGAGAGCAGTGGAGAGATGGCTCAGTGGTTAAGAACACTTTCTGCTCTCCCGCAGGTCCTGGGTTCAGTTATTTATTTATTTTTTTTTAAATTTTTTTCGAGACAAGGTCTCTCTGTGTAGCCTTGGCTGTCCTGGACTCGATTTGTAGACAAGGCTGGCCTTGAACTCACAGCGATCCACCTACCTCTGCCTCTCAAGTGCTGGTATTAAAGGCATGCGCCACCATACCCGGCCCTGGGTTCAGTTCTAAGCCCCTACGTGGAGGCTCACAACTGCCTGCAACCTGGCCTCTGCAGGCTCATGCGTGCGGTGCATATACGTGTACTCAGCCACACAAACATAAAACAGAAGAATAAAGTGGACATTAGTGAGCACCCTAAAGGTCATCCTTGGGTCTACTCTCTCTCATCAGCCCGTGACAAATCATAGAGTGACTGGTTGGTTGTTAAGTGCTGTCTCTCCTCTTCCAGTAGGCAGGCTCCTTGAGAGCAGGGGCCTTCATCTACCCTGGACACTGTCCCAAACAGCACTTGGATGAACAGAGCTTCCTCTAGAAGAACTTGTTTAGTTTCTGAACCGGAAATTTGTGGGAGAATCTTGAAATAGCCCTGCCTGGCTCTCGGCTGCTTATTTTTAGCAGCGGTGCTCCTGGGCGATGCTTGGACTCAGAGTCTCTGGTGACATCTTTTTTAGCATTGGTCATTCCAGCCCAGGCTGTGGTTCCAGCACTTTATATGTTAAGCCGACAGCAGTGTTGGAACGGAGGGAAGGACTTGGAGAGGTTATAAAATCTACCAGTGCTGAGAAGATGTAAAGGCATTTTAATACCAAAGGTCAAAGACTGCGCTTTCTCTTATCTTCTTCCTGCTTCTAATCTAAAGAACATGCCCCAGTAATTTCCAAATGTAAACAGATGGAATTTGAAAGCAGGTGGATTGACATGCCTGTATTTGCTCAGCAAAAGCCAATAAAAAGAGTTTTCCCTTTGTTCTTTTTCATTTACTTAAGCAAAGGATAGTATCACCATGGGGGAGCCTTCTGGGGTTCCTGACACTTGGAAATGATTCTGGGAATAGGGCATAAGTGAGTCAGGCTCCGGGCACCTGTAAGTGTTAAAGAGGCAATTCGCACCTGTGAAAGGGAGAAGAAAAGTGCAGGTAGAGAAAGGAAAGAGCGAGAGAGAATGGGGGCAAATTTCCTTCTGCAAGGCCAGGATGAAGTAGACCCACCTCCCATCACTGCCGCCAGTCGTTTTGTTTTGTTTGTTTGTTTGTTTGTTTGTTTGTTTGTTTTGTTTTTGGAGACAGGGTTTCTCTGTGTAGCCCTGGCTGTCCTGGACTCTCTCTGTAGACCAGGCTGGCCTCGAACTCACAGCGATCCACCTGCCTCTGCCTCCTGAGTGCTGGGATTAAAGGCGTGCGCCAGCACACCTGGCTGCCACCCAGTCTTTTCTGCCACCACTTGCTGCTTCTGCTTGGAGGAGTTGTTAAGTTCCCGGAGGCTCTACTTTCTTGAGACCCAAGGGGTTAGACTGCGACAAAGTTCCTGGTCCTGGTTCTGTTCTACCCCAGCTTGCCTGCTGCTCGGGGACGAGGACGAATTAACAGGATCCCTGGCCTCTACAGGACACAGCGTTCTTGGCTTTGGCTCTTCACTCTTTTGTTGTTATTGTTTGAGGACAGTCTTGTGTAATCCAGGCAGGCTTCAAACTTGCTATGGCGATGAGGCTGAACCCCCCCCCCCCCATTCTTTTGTTTCCACCTTCCACGTGGTGAGGTTTTAGGGACAGGCCACCACACCTGAGTATCTAACTCATATGTGCTCCTGGAAAAAAATGTCTGCCACTTGGAAGACATTATTAGCCTCTTAGAGGATCAAGATGCTTTCTTTGTGTTGCAGGTGCCTGAAGACAGACCCAAGAGTGGTTTAAATAAGCTGATCTGAACTTCTGCAATCACATAGTCTTACTGGGGAAAAAAATGTATTTTCTGAGCACACTGTCTACAATGTGTGTTTTAAAATGATAAAAGCCTGACACCGTTGCATGAGCCTGTAACACAGTAGTGGGAAAACAAGATAGGAGCATCCTGGGGCCTACTAACAAGGCAGCTTAGCTGAAAGAGGGGCTGGTTCCAGGTTCCCCGAGAAAGCCTGCCTCAAAAAATAAAGAGGAGACAAAGAAAGCCAATATTGACCTCTGGCTTACACACACACACACACACACACACACACACACACACACACACACCAAACAAACAAAAACAAAAATAAAGTAAAATCATGTCATTGGATGAATAATGTTACTAATCTTTTGTAAGCCAAGAAATCATACGTGAGTTTAAAACAAAAGCAAAGATTCCCCCCTCCCCCAGGTGTAAAAAGTCTGCAGGTTGGAAATGGGATCTGACTCGCCATCCTACTAGGGCCTGGGCTCTTGGCAAGCTCAGCTGTTCGAACCTGACGTGAGTAGGGTGCGGGGGGGGGGTGGGGGGGGGGGGGGAGTTGGGGCTTAAAATGTTAAGTCCATTGGAACATGCAGGTCAAGATGCAAAGCTCTGAGGTGTTTCTCAGACCAAGCCATGCAGGGTATGGTTAGGTGCCAGAAAATTTTTCCTCTGTTCCAGGACAGTCAAGGCTATACAGAGAAACCCTGTCTTGGAAAACAAAACAAACAAACACAAAAAATATGAAGAAAGAAAGAATGAAAGAAAGAGAGAGAGAGAGAGAGAGAGAGAGAGAGAGAGAGAGAGAGAAAGAAATTCTTCTGGGGGCTGGAGAGATGGCTCAGAGGTTAGGAGTGCCACCTGCTCTTCCAAAGGTCCTGAGTTCAATTCCCAGCAACCACATGGTGACTCTTCTAGTGTGCAAGTGTACATGGAGGCAAAACACTGTATAATAATAATAAAAAATCTTCTTAAAAAAATTCTTCCTCTGGTGAGTTTGGTTCCGAAGATGTCCGTGTGGCAAGCTTCCTCCTGCAAGGCGATCCCTGAAGTTAAAGGAGGATTGAGCTATTCTACAGGCTTTTAGCCTTTGGTTTCTGTCAATTTCAAACTAGAAATATTTAGAGGGTTAAGATTTTAAAAAGTTACAAATAAAGGTTTTGCTTTCTTCTTTGTATAACCAAAGATGTAAAATATTTTCCTATCATCTAATCATCCATTCTGTGTATAATCTATCCCCTAACTGTAACCTTACCTATCTCTATTGCTTTTTTGTTTTTTATTATTTTGAAGACAGGTCTTGCTATACAGGCCCAGCTATCTTGGAAGTTGTATAGAGTAAGTTAGCCTCAGACTTGTGGCCACCCTCCAGCCCATGCGTCCCAACATCGAGGATTTTAGCCCGTGCCGCAACACTCAGCACAACACAGCACAGCACAGCAGCTTGAGTATAGTTCAGATGGGAGCCCAAGAGCCTAAACTAATGGTTCTCATTAGATCGCCTTTTCTTCCCACCAGGGAAATCCCTTTCTCTGGGCATCTTTACTTTCTTTCTCTGGTGCCCATTGTCAACACATCTGTCAGGATGAGGCTCACCTGGCAGGTGCAGGGAGTGACAAAGAGGCTTGGCAGCATGGCTGCTTGCTCATGCTGAGCCCTGCCCTGAGCCAACTGTTTGGTTCAGGCTTAGGCACCACAGCAGCGCTGCCGCACAAAGGTTTGAGGAGCTCTCAACACATGTCAGACATAAATGACCCACAGACCGCAGCTGGGGTAGACGCACTCTGCCAAGGCAAGAGAAGGAAAAAAAAAAAAAGTTACAGACCCACATCCTCCTGCGCCAACACAGGCTTTTCTAACTATGTATGTAAAGCGTTTTGCCTGGACTGGCATGTAAACTGTGGATTACCCATTAGACAATGTCTGAGAAATGTGAATAGGGAAAATAAAAAGGGAGAGAGGAAGAAAACTAATCGGTTTCCTAGGAAAATGCCATATGTCTCATGAATAACTCAGATGTTCTTGCTTCAGGTGAAGAACGCTTAGGCTGACTGCAGAGCCGGGAGTGTAGCCAGAGACCGGCAGAGCACAGCTGTGGTGTTGCTATTAATGCTGCAGGCTGTCCTGAACCAGAACAAGGAGAAAGAGTGATGATGATGGACAGTATTCTCAGAGTGGTGCATCTGTACGCTGGATGCCATTACGTCTTATAGCTGGAGGATTAAGAGCCACCATAAAGGGTGTATGGTACCAGAGAATCCCACTGGGACATCTCCTGAAGACAGTCTGTATTTACTTGATCCCTAAGTTTTAAGTATTCAGGGGGAACCAAGACAGGTTAAAGACCCATAAATATATGGAGAGAATTTATGAAGATCAGTGGCTTAGAAAGTGAAGAGGGGAGAATGGAAACTGTATCAACTGGGCTAGAGGCACATGCCCACTATCCCATCAGAGGAAGGAGGATCACAGTTTAAGGCCAGCCTGGACTATACAATAAGTTCCAGACCAGCCTGGGCTATAGAGGACCCTGTGACAAAGCAAGCAAATACATACATGCCTGAAGGAGATCGGAATTCACAGTGTGGAGACTTAGTACCTGTCCCAGAGGTGGGAGGGAGCTCAGCCTCGCAGGACTCAGCAGCTTAGGAAAACTAATTACACAGAAGTGGAATGAGGCCAAGCAGCCAGGAAGCGAATCCCAACAGAGGAATGAAAAGCCCAAGTCAGGGATGGCAGAGACTTAAAGAATATTCTGAGCCAGGCTGGGTTTAGAAAGATATAAGAACTATTTACTGAATGTGCGTGTGCGACGGGAGGGGTGGCCAGGGAGCGATGTGAAAGGAGACTAAGTTGTGTAACATGGATCTCAAAGTCTTGGCTTCTGGCTGCATGACCTTTGCGCTCTCTACACCTCTTAGCTCCCTGGGCAATTGTGGTGAATGAGACGCTGTATTCCAGCAGGCCCAGCCTTGCATTTGGCGTGCAGTCATCACTCAGTACGTACTAACTCCCTTTCCCTGTCCAGTCTCTGATGTGAACCCTGTTTTGATCAGTATTGACCTATTTGGTTCACAACTAACAGAGGAGGAGGTCATTCCTTGACCTCAAGTGACATTACTGGCTCAGGCTCTAAAAGAGACAGGACATACGGGAAGTGAAATCGTGACAGTGCTCTCACTGTGCCACAACTGTTTGGCCATGTATCTACCTTTCCCAGCTACTTGAGAAAGATAGTTAGTTACAAGCTGTGCCCCCAAGGCTCTGTGGCACACAGCGGAAGCTTGACAATATTTTCTAAATGGATGAAAGTTACTGGTGAGGAAAGACAGGGAACCGTGAAAGGGAGTTGAAAATCCCTGATTGGTCTGTTTCACCAGTAAAGACTCAGGAGCCAGACGTTGTGGTGAAAAATCTGCTAGCTCAGAGAGGCAGAGAAAGCACCCAGCTCACGTCCTAATGGAGAAGGCCCAAAAAAGGCTCATAAGCTCAGCCTACAGCCCAGGGGGAAAAGGCCAAAAACCACAAGGCCTAAGCCTTGCTAGCTCAAAACCCAAAAGGCCAAAGGCCAAAGAACTTTAGCGAGCTAAGCTAAAGAAGTTCCAAAGACCAACAAAGACCCTTCTACACGCAACTCAAAGTCCCTCCTACTCTTTAATCCCTGTCAGCTGTTTCTTGTGCTGCCTCTTGATGTAGGGTTAACTTTATTAAATTCTGTGTACAGATAGCTCTTGGATTAAAGATGTGTGTAAGGCTAGCTGAACCACACCTTAATCACCTGTTTACAATAAACAGAAAGTTCTTTGGATTAAAGGTGTGTTAAGGGCCCAACCACAAGAAACAGGGATTCACAGTTCAATCTCAGGGATCACAATGGGATCAAATATCCTGCAACAGCTGAGGCTGCACAGAGACCATTAGGAGAAACTTGGGCATGGAACCAAAGAATAAGGAAGAAAATACTTGACACATTCAAAGTGGATTTAGAGAAACCCTCACAGTTAAGGGAGAAAGAAAACTATGCTACCAACAACACAGGAAAAAAATACAGGTAGAAGAGTCTGCCTCTGTATCTGTGTGTGTGTGTGTGTGTGTGTGTGTGTGTGTGTGTGTGTGTGTGTAAGAGAGGGGATAAAGAGGCAGAAAGGAGGAAAAGAAGGAGAGGAATAGAGGAAAGAGTGACTCAAGACTGAGGAGATCCATCAAACTCTAAAGCCCAAACATTTGTATTCTGTGTCACACACTAGGGTCATTGGAAAGGACTTTCTTTCTTTCTTTCTTCCTTCCTTTCTTCCTTTCTTCTAAGATTTATTTATTTAATTTATTGTATATGAGCACGTTATCTGCAGAAGAGGGCATCAGATAACATTATAGATACAGATGGTTGTGAGCCACCATGTGGTTGCTGGGAATTGAACTCAGGACCTCTGGACGAGCAGGTGGTGGCCTTAACCACTGACCCATCTCTCCAGGCCCTGGAAAGGATTTTCAATTGTTAGACCAAGGTAAAGACAAGAACTCAATGCCTTGCTTGGAATAAGATACATAATGACAGCAGATGGCAGAGTGCAGAGCTGGTGGGTCCTACAGCCTTCTGCATATCATATACAGAGAAAAACTCCTGACTCCAAGAAGGGAGCTACACAAATCGACAAGCACACAGGGAAGCCTTCAGATGGTATGGCCCATGTGTGAGTGCTGAGCCTCTCAGAAGGATTCCAGTTTCTCGTGCTCTTGTTGCCCTATTCTGAGATCTTTGGCAGGCCATGAAAAACTAGAATGCTGTTCTTAAAGACTGGAAGCAAAGACAGAAGGCAGAGTCTTTCCCTAAATATTAGCCTTTAGAATCCCCCTGGTGCCTATTAAAAAGAAATGCATCGTGCAGCTAAGTGTGGTGATATGTGCCCATGATGCCAATACTTGGGAGGCAGAGACAAGAGGATCAGGGGGTTGAAGTCATCCTTGGCTCAGTGGTCCCTTGGAAGTCATTGGGTTTTGTGAGACCCTGTCTCAAAGCCTACCACCACCACCCAAATGCATTCTGTATCTAGCTAGCTATAAATCTATGTGGAACTCAGTGATAGGAAGTTGACCAATAGAGTGATGTTCTGGGTGAGGTGGATGTGGAAAGGCTAGTAGCCAACCCCCTACACACACACACACACACACACCCCTTCCCCATGGTGGAGCATACCCTGAGGCACTGTGTTGAGATCTAACATGAAAGCAACCCCTCTGTATTAGTTTAGTTAAAAATCTATGGAATGTATTACTCACTAGTTCCTGTAAGGAAAAGCAGAGGACAGCAAGCAGGAGAGTCCTCAGAAGAGAGCTAGGCCAGACCAACCCTGCTTCCGTCTGTTTAGATGGTAGAAGACTATCACAGTGCTCAACTGGCAATATGTCTGACACTGTGCTTGATTATAACCTTACAGTTAAAATTAAGATTCTGAAATGGTGCCAGGCAGATGTGAATCCTGGAGGATTTCTTGTGGCTTTTCTATCACTGTGCCCCTCTTGGCATTTCCATCAGTAATGCTAGTGGGGAGCAGGTGAGGTCCTGAGTGACTGTATGTTATTGACATGAGCATAGCCACAGAAAGATCCCAGTGCCTCAGACCCAGTATTGATATTGACAAAGGGGTGGCCTTTAGTGAACACCACTGTGTCAGATAGTGTCACACGCAGCTTCCCCATCTTGGATGTTGACTTTGTTTGCAGAAACTATCAGCCTCACCCTCCTCAAGGATGGCTGCAGCTCGAGACTGCTCCCCTACAGAGACTTTCCACTGAGGTAAGCTAACCTGCCTCCCCCTTGCTTGTGCTGTCCCTATCAAGTGCTGAGTTGCTGGGCTACGGTTGGGCATTTCCACCAGAGCCTACTGCCTACCAGATCCCAGCTTCTCTCTCTCTCTCTCTCTCTCTCTCTCTCTCTGTGTGTGTGTGTGTGTGTGCGCGCGCGCGCGCGCGCGCGCGCGCAGTGTGCATTGTTTCTTTATTCATTGTAGCTCCAGTTAGGTCATTCCTTAAGCTGTGCAGGTTATGACAAATGTCAAAAATAGTTGCTCTCCCTACCTAAGATTTATTCTTTCTTTTTTTTTTGGTTTTTTGAGACAGAGTTTCACTGTGTTAGCCTTGGCTATCCTAGACTCACTTTGTAGAGCAGGCTGGCTTTGAACTCACAGCGATCTGCTTGTCTCTACTTCCCAAGTGCTGGGATTAAAGGCATGCGCCACCATGTCTGGCTTATTTTTACTTTTGAAAGTGTGTGTATGTGCATTGTTGTTGTTGTTGTTGCTGTTGTTGTTGTTGTTGTTGTTGTTATTATTATTATTATTATTATTATTATTATTATCATTATTAAGAGACTTTCACTATATAACCCTGGCTGGCCTGGAACTCAGTTTGTAGACCATGTGGGCTATAACTCACAGAGATCTGTCTGCCTCTGCCTCCCAAGTGTTGGCATTAAAGGTATATGCTCAGCTAATAAATATAATTTTTTTTGCAACAGATTTTCTCTGTTTAGCCTTGGCTGTCCTGGACACACTTTGTAGACCAGCTTGGCCTTGAACTCACAGTGATCCACCTTACCTCTGCCCTCTGAATGCTGGGATTAAAGGGGTGTGCCTCCATACCTGGCTTGTAAATATGAATTGTATCACTACTTCATAAATAAGAAAACTAGGGCTCACACTGGAAAATTTCGCTTGTTCAGCATCATAGATCCAGTAAGTAGGTAACTATAGGCTCTACAGGCTTCCAAAATCATTGCTGTTGGGCAGGTAAGAACCTTTATGATACTCCTAAAACATGAAGCTAACAGGACCAGCCGATGCGTTAGACAAGTATCCAAAATATCGATTGCTCACCACTAGACACAAGAGTTGGAATAGTGAACTGAAGTAGGGGCAATAGTTGAGAGCCTAAAAACAAAACAAATGACTAGAGGAAACACCAGCCGCCTAAACACAAACCGGGAGAGAGAGGCTAGCAGCAACGCTATGGGAAAGTCTCTGGTTTCCTTACATGGCATACTGAGTAAACAGTGTGTTATGGCTGCCGAATAACAAGAACTCCAAGCTGGGCGTGGTGGCGCACGCCTTTAATCCCAGCACTCGGGAGGCAGAGGCAGGCGGATCGCTGCGAGTTCGAGGCCAGCCTGGCCTACAAAGTGAGTCCAGGACAGCCAAGATAATATAGAGAAACTCTGTCTCTCGGGGGGTGGCGGGGGGGGGGGGAGAAAAGAAAAGAAAAAAAGAAAACAAGAACTCCAGTTGTCTTAACAGATCTAGAGGACCCCAAACAAAGGAAGACCTGAGGTGTGCCGGGCCCTGCTTTAATGACACTCACCCTGCAGTGTGTCCTGGAATCATGTTTTTAGAGCGATGGTGATAAAAGGGAACTCAAGGAAGGTAGCAAGTGTGGGGAGCATCTGGGAGTACTCTGCCACAACTAAGACAGAGGGACTTGGAAAGCTGTTTTCAAATGTACACGGGCCATTTCTCAAGCTGCTATTTGCAACCAGAATGGATTCTGCTCTAGCAGACGCAACCAGTCTGTGGGGACACCAGCTCTGTCTGCTTTCAACAGCTTTGGCCAATAGGTAGGGCCCCTAGGACCTGGCTATCAGATGCTGCATCAGACATTGACCTTCCAGAATAGTCCTTAGGGAGCTGCAATAAAGAACACTGGAACACTGGAGCTGGGATTGATATACAGACAACCAAACGTGCTGCTTTCTGAACAAAACAGCACAAGTTAAAATAATGAAACCAGAAACTTAATAGATACACAGACAAGATTCACGGTTGGCGACCAAGCCAGAAAATCTAAAAAGACTTAGGGATAAGCGGTAAGTGGATGAAGTATAGATTTGTTTGTTTGTTTGCTTTTCAAAACTAGTAATAAAACTCAACACGGGGACAACATTGATCATGTTCTGGGAGAAAGACTTAGACCTTTAGGATTTTATCCAGCATATTCCATTGAAAATAGAGGCAGGTAATGAGAATTTGGGGAATATGGTATGGGAATGTGTCACTGGAATATACTATTGTAATATTTCATTTAGGAAGTTGTTGATGGGGGCACTGGAGAGATGGCTCAGAGGTTAAGAGCACTGGCTGCTCTTCCAGAGGACCCTGGTTCAAATCCCAGCACCCACATGGCAGCTCACAATTGTTTGTTGCTCCTGTTTAGGGGATCTGACAACCTCACAGAGACTTACATGCAGGCAAAGCACCACTGCACATAAAAACAAACAAATAAAGTAATCGTTAATTTTTGTTTTTTAAGTTGTAGATGGGGCTGGGAAGATAGCCCAGCTGTGAGAACTAAATACTGTTCCCACAGAGGACCAGAGCTCAGTTCCCAGCACCTATAGCGGTTGGCTTACTATTGCCTGTTAGTCCAGCAGTAGGAGACCCGACACTCTCTTCAGGATCCTATGGGCACTGCACTCATGTGAGCAATTCCCTCACCACCACACACACAATCAAAATAAATCTTCTTAAATAGTGGTTGATGACTTTGAAATGTAGCAACTAGTGGATAAATCCAAATAAAAAAATGAAAGCATGTAAAAGGCACGTAAAAGACTCAGAAATTGCATCCCCATGGGATGTAGGCCATGGGAGTGACATAAATGTTACAACCTTGAGGTAAAGTTAACAGGGTCAAAATTAGGCCAGGTGTAGTAGTGCATAGCCGTAACCTTCTCCTCAGGAGAATTGAGGCCGGAGGACCAGGAGTTTGAGGGTAGTGTGCCCTACTTAGTGAGACTCAGGAGGGCAGACAGGCAGTGTCTTAGTCAGGGTTTCTATTGCTGCGATGATACACTGTGACCAAAAAGCAACTTCCGGAGGAATTGTTTATTTTGTTCACAGTTCCATACAATGGTTCATCATCAATAGCTATAAGGGTAGGAATTCAAGCAGGCTTGGAACCTGGAGGCAGGAGCTGATGCAGAGGCCATGGAGGGTGCTGCTTACTGGCTTGCTCAGTCTGTTATCTCTCTCTCTCTCTCTCTCTCTCTCTCTCTCTCTCTCTCTCTCTCTCTCTCTCTCTCTCTCTCTCCCTATGAAACAGTGTTTCTCTGTGTAGCCTTGCCTATCCTGGACTCCCTTTGTAGACCAGGCTGGCCTGGAACTCACAGAGACCCTCTGCCTCTGCCTCTGCCTCTGCCTCCCTGAGTGCTGGGATTATAGGCATCTGGCTCAGCCTGATTTCTTTTAGAACTCAGGACTACCATGCCAGGGTTGGCACCACCTACCATGGGCTGGACTTTCCCCATTGATCACTAATTAAGAAACTGCCCTACAGCTGGATCTTATGGAGACATTTTCTCAGTTGAAACTTCCCTCCTTTCAAATACCTCTAGCCTGTGTCAAGTTGACATAAAACTAGTCAGAACAGGTCAGTAGGCCAAGAGTGGGTAGTGTTAGATGGGGTGAGAGCAGGTTATGAATATACTAGAAAAACCAATGAAAGCTCCCAAATAGAAACATTGTTTTACCCAGGGAGATGGCTGGGTAGGTAGAAGCACTTGCTACCAAAGACTGATGGCCTGAGTTGGATCCTGGGGATGCATGTGGGAGGACAGATTGTTTAACCTGAGTCTATTGTGCTTTCCTTCGGGGCCTGGTATGGCCAAGTCTGTATCTTACTGTCAGAAGTTCCTGAGAGACCAAGGTGTCGGGAGGCAGATGCACACATGGGACACTTGAATTCCTGGAATCCAATAGGGCCACCGTGGTTCAAGCAAGGCAGTACCATTAGCCACCCTGTGGCTCTAGACCACATAGTTCTGGGTAACAAACAGCAAAGGTAGGACTGTGGTTCCTTACAGCCACCGCTGAGGTAGAAGCTTCTGGGTACTGAGGTGTACAGGGAAGCTATTTTAACTTGTTAATTAACAAATTAGCAAGGATGAGGAAGCCTAACCCTGAAAGATAGCATCTTATTGTTCTGAGCTCAAAGGTCCACAGGCATTATCACTGGGCAGAAATCAAGGTTTCAGGAGGGCTAGCTCGCCGCCAGAGGCTCCCTCCGAAGCCCATTCTCTGTCTCTTCCGTGTTCTGATTCCTGGGAGCTTAGCAGCACAATATTAGTGCCACAACATATGCTACCTCTGCTTCCATCTTTCACCCCCTTTCCCATCTTTGTTAAGGATGCATGTGATTGTCTTCCGAGTCTGCAAGACGAGGATAGCACCATGTCTGGGAGCTCTCCTATTGCATCTGCAAAGACCGTTTCTGCACAGGTAACAGTACCAAGTCTGACGCGATGGAGGCCTCTTTTGGGTGGATGTTTCAACCTCTCCCGGGGAGCATAATCCTGGAGCGAGGATGTGGTGCAGTAGCTCCCAGTTCTCCAGATTCCTGACCATTCAAGAGTAGACGTTCCCTGACACACCAGCTCTGAGTTAATGCCTTTCAGTCTTGTTGTGCCCAATTCCCTATGTACTCAGCCTACAAAAGAGTTTCTGTTTTGTGCAATGAAATCTCACAGCGTTCAAATCCATCAGTATCATCACACACTGACACAATTGTCTCTATGTATCCCATAGACCTGTGGTCCATGAATATCTGTATCACCAGACTGCACATTTATTATTCCAATTGATACAAAGAAAAAAAAAAACCATGGTCCTTTTCAAGTTGTTTAGAAGTATGCTCTGATATTTATGATATTTATTTTAAGCTTTTTTTTTTTTTTTTTTTTAGCCATGTGGTTGTTGTGACAGATGGAATACAACGAAGGCGGGCTATGGATGTACCTTGGATCTATCGAAGTTAATACAATGGACTAACTTAAGAGGTTTAGTGGAGTAAACCCGGATTTCGCATCCTCTCTCCTTCTGCTTGCTCCTACCTAAGGCAAAGTCTGTAGGAAACGAAACGGATTCCAGGAAACGATGGCGGCTTTTGTGGGGAAGGGAAGGCAAGTCCTCAGACACCTGTACAGCACCTGCTGTCACCATGGCGCTCTTCTAGGACTGGATGCTCCAGCCGGTTCCTTCTGAGACATCCACCACTGGACCTGAAGTCTCACAATCCAGGCTGCTGCCGGGCGGTGGTGGTGCACGCTTTTAATCCCAACACTTGGGAGGCAGAGGCAGGCCGAATGTTGTGAGTTTGAGGCCAGCCTGGTCTACAAAGTGAGTCCAGGATAGTCAATGCTACACAGAGAAACCCTGTCTCAAAAAAACAAAACAAAACAAAAAACCCAAAAAACCCCAAACAATCCAGGCTGCTTGTTCCCTGACCCTATTCCCTGGCAGCACCTCTTTATTCCTGCCCTGGGACAGGCAGACACCTCTGCGTCCCTGAGGACCCACGCTACCTATGAGCGATGAGGATCACTGCCTCTGGCTGAACCACCTGTCTACCTGGGCCCCCCCTCCTCCAGTACAGCTGCTCCATTAGAGGTAGGGAAAGGCAGGGGGACCTCCTCATGGAGTGTGTAGGGATGCGCTAAGACCCTGAACTCTCTTTAGCTATCTGGATATTTTGACTCTGTTTTCTGCACTCATGTTTGGTTTTGAAGGAGGTTGAAAACCAGAATCTGTGTCTGAACCTTCCTTTGTTTTTCCACAATTCCTGGAGCCAGAGAGAGACACAGGTTGGGCTTTTTTTTTTTTTTTTTTCATTGGTTTTTGTTTTGCATCTAGCACACCCCACTGACATGATCTTTCTGGAGTAGTCAGCTTCATGGCATAGAGTAGACACTCTATGCTGGAGGAGAAATTCTATCGTCTGACCCCAAAGACCTCTAAGGGGAACCTATCATAACTTGAAAAGTTTTTTCTTTGTTTTTTGTTTTTGTTTTTTCGAGACAGGGTTTCTCTGTGTAGCCTTGACTGTCCTGGACTCAGTTTGTGGACCAGGCTGGCCTTGAACTCACAGTGATCCACCTGCCTCTGCCTCTCGAGTGCTGGGATTAAAGGCGTGCGCCACCATGCCCAGCTCAAAGTCTTTTCTTTCTTGATCCTGTCTGGAGCTCATGAACATTTGTTCCGGCCCGCGGGGTCTTCAATGGGTACCTGTGGAAGGGGCAGACAAGTGGGGGCATGGGAGACACAAAGAAATGAGGGCAAGTCTGGATTCTGATCAAGCCCCATTTATTGAAAAATTTCACAGAGTTTTTATAGGCCCTCGGGCATGGGTATTTGCATAAGCGAGGGTTGCTATGGATACCTAACTCTGGAATGCTCCAGCAGGTGTCTACCTTTACAGCTGATATAATCACAGAAGATGGAGAAATTCCAGAGAGAAAGGGAAGTTGTAAAAGATGTGGTTAGTCAGGAAAAAGTTCCCGGAACTGCTCCTCGCAGGCAGCTGGCCTTTAATCTGATTTTACCAGTAGTCTTACTGGAAAAGCTAGTTTATAGCCAGAAAGGAGTAGCTCTTACTATGAGCTCGGGGGTCTTAGAATGACTGTCCCCCACAATAAACCACAACAGATGTCTAACTGCCGAACCATAACAGGGCCAACTGGTTTCAGGTAAATGACAGACTGCTGGAGAATTAGGAGCCTAAAGGTATAGGCTCTGACAAGATGGCTGAACATTGGCCATATAGCCTGTCCCCAACAAACATTTTGTTGACATCAGGGAATTTGCCTGTGATCAATATTCTCAGATCTAGGCAATACCCATTCTTCACCCATAAAACTGTAAGTCTTATAACTCTGTAACTCAATCCTAATGGTAGACGATTGCTGGGAACCAATTAAGGACATTAGAATGGATCTGTTTAGTTTTTGACAATAGTGCCTGTTACCTTTTAATAACCAACTGGAATAATGTTCATGTTCATTTTAGTTCAATCATAGGTGCTTTTACATTTAGACAATCCATTCTCTGCTCTTGGTCACTGCCTACATTTTGAAAGTAAACATTCATCTAATAAAATGCCCTTGACAATTTGGTTTTAAGTTAAAATGTTCCCTTCTATATCAAGAATATAATACCCAGCACTTGGGACACAGAGGCAGGCGGATCTTTGTGAGTTCCAGGACAGCCTGGTCTACAAAGAGAGTCCAGGACAGCCAGGGCTGTTACAGAGAAACCCTGTCTCGAAAAACAAAACAAACCAACCAACCAAACAAACAAACAAAATATATATATATCTATCTCCCAGAGTTCCACATTCATTCATTGTATGATTTATTGGGCAATTTCTGTGCTTCAGATCACATGGAAGGCACTACTAAGGTACCAAAATGTAATAAATGTTATATTTTCCTTTTAACTGCAATTCAGTGGTGTATACTAAACCACTTATATAGTTCTAGCATGTTCTGATCATTATAAGCCTATGACCTCATGACTTCATATGTCATAAAACATTGACTTAATTTCACAATACACCTTTCTTTTTTTTCTCCCCCCACCCCCAAGACAGGGTTTCTCTGTGTAGCCTTGGCTGTCCTGGACTTGCTTTGTAGACCAGACTGGTCTTGAACTCACAGAGATCTGCCTGCCTCTATCTCTCAAATCCTGGGATTAAAGGCGTATGCCACCACACTTGACACACACACACACACACACACACACACACCCCTTTTTTTCTTTCTAAAAAGACTTATTTATGTTTATGAGTATTTTGCCTGCATGGATGTCTGGGCACCTATGCAGGAAGTACCTGAGAAGGTCAGAAGAGGGCATCAAATCCACTGGAGCCAGAGTTACAGATAGTTGTAAACTGTTTTGTGGGTGCTGGGAATCAAACCTGGGTCCTCCCAAGAGGCACAAGGGCTCTTAAGTGCTGGGCCAACTCTTCAGTCTCATAGCACCCCATTCTCAAGTATGCACAGATGAGCCTGCCCTACACTATCTGGTAGGGAAAGAATGACATAATTTTCTCTGCAGCGTGTTTCATCCTGAGCTTCACAGGCCGTTAAGCCAACAGGACAAATTTCCCTCAAAAACAGCAAGACCAAGTTCACAAGCCGAGACTCTTTTGCTTTTAACTTGTACACAGTTGGTCTAGCCACAGGAGACAGCAACAGTTCTAAGAAATGAGAGGCAACAGGTTCTGCGCTATAGAGCGACCACGGGTGGTGGAATGGACAGCTGCAGAAAGCTAGGTCAAGGCTCTGGGGACACCAGGGAGGAAGTGACTAGGGCACAAAGCCAGAGTTCTCCTGCACACTTCCACATGGTGGGCATTTCAAACCCAGGCTCCACAGTGAACTGAATCACTGACGTGCTCCTCCTGTCTTGTCACAGGGGACTCTCTTCCAACTGCACTGCTGAGCAGATGCAGAAGTTGTGCAGTCAAGGTAAACTGTTGAAAATGCCTTCTGTTCCTCATCTCTGCATGCAAGATGTTGTCACTGGCCTGCTGAGTCCAATTTGGCAAGTTCTGAGTCTCTCTTTTTTCCCCCTGGAGAAACATGGTTTGTGAAAAGCTTGAGGACATCTTTCTTGCAAAAGCTTCTACACCCCACCCCCTTACAACCTAATCTAGACCTAGAATGTTTTCAGCCTCTGAGACTTACTGCTGAATAAGCTCATCCTTTCTTGTTCTTTCTGAACTCTGGCTGGCTGTTTCAGCTCAGCTGTTCTGGCTCAAATGCCTCTCCAAGCTGACAGATTGCATCTGGCTTCTCTCTAAGGCTTTGACTAAATTGCTCTGCGTGGCCTCAAACTAACTCTAAAAATCTGTTCTAATCTTCTGTCTCCTTCTCATTCTCTGTCTCGTTCTGTCTTTACCTGTGTGTCTAGCTTGTTCTCTCTGCAACCTCTGTCTGTAAAACTCTCCTGTTAAAACATCTCTGAATTCCACAAACTGAACTACCACAAACTCAACTCCACTGCACTGTCTCTTAACTCACTGACTCAACCAAACTCCCTGAACAGAACTCAAAGATCTGCTTGCCGCTGTCTCCTGGGGTCAAAGGTGTACCTGGATTCCAGCCAGATCACACAGACCTAGAAGGTCTTTGAATGTGATCTTTTGCCAGAGCAGCTGTGTGCTGAATTAAAATTTCTCTACAAGCCTGTACTAAGTCCAGAGGTAGGATCCTGAGTGCATAAAAAGTATGGACACACATTCTGAAGTTTAACAGGGCCTCAGAACTAGCAGCCCGCAAGATCTTAGCACAACTGACTCCATGATGGAAGTCTCACTCAGGCTGTAAAACTCAACATACCACTTGCCAAAAATAAAACAGAGGCCTAATCCATCAAGCTTCTCAGTTCTGTGAAAGTCTCTGATTACTAACCTTGCCTTTTGGCTTCTGCAGTTCCACTTCTGGCTAACTGTTCTTGTTCACTGAAGTGTGTCAATTCAGAACACAGTTTTTGTGCTTAAAACCCCATCCTGAGAAAGGTTTAGTGCTACACTGGGATCCCGAACACCCATTGTAGTCGCCAGGTAGTTAATAAGCACTTTTTTTGGCTTAAACCCATGTCCAAACAGTCTTCTCTATACCTATTTCCTGGTGTGGACACATGAAAAAGTAGCTCAAATAAACTCAAAAATGGAAACTCTGAGCCTGGGGTTAGAGTTAGCTCAGTGTTAGAGTTCTTGGTTAGCTAGAGTTTAATTTCCAAAACTACAAATAATCATAAGTGATAGTTAATAATAATAATAATAATAATAATAATTGTTTAAATCTTACAGAATTTTACTTTAAAAACATTTGTGTATTTTTGTGTTATATGTATGAGTGTTGAAGTGCATGTGTGTATTGCATCATGTGTATATTTGGTGCCTGTCAAGGCCAAAAGAGGGTAGGGTATTGGATCCCTTGGAACTAGAGATACAGACAGCTGTGTGCTGCCATGTGGGTGCTGAGAACTGGACACAGGTATCTACAAAAGCAGCCAGTGCTCCTCAGTGATGAGCCTTACATTTTCTCTCCAGCCTAAATTTTAATTTTTCACTAATATTTTAAAATAAAGGCAATACAAAAAAGCACACGAAACAAATGTAGAGGTTAATATATTATTGTGAGGCTAACATTGTTTTGTTTCGTTTGGTTTTTGTTTCTCGAGACAGGGTTTTTCTGTTTAGCCTTGGCTGTCCTGGGCTAGCTTTGTAGACCAGGCTAGGTTCGATCTCATAGAGATCCACCTGCCTCTGCCTCCCTGAGTGCTGGGATTAAAGGCGCCAACCACTGCACCCTGCTGAGGCTAACATTCTTACAACACACATCAAAATGAAGAAATAGTGTTTGACCAGGCGCTCCAGACCCTGCTGCGTGTATCTTGTACCCCTTACTGTATCCTCTCATCCTAAGAAATGACTACCTTGACTTCTTAGTGACAGGCTCTCCATGAAGCTGTACCATGATCTTGGAACATGTTAGTGATAGGCTCTACATGGAGCTGTCTGTACCATGACCTTGGAACATGTTAGTGACAGGCTGTACATGGAACTACAAGGTCATGTATCATGACCTTGGATTTTGATAGAAATTCAAATTCTCAGGCTCTGTCAAGGAACTCCATATAGTGAGGTGTGGAGCCCAGAAACGCAATCCTAGCACTCAGGAGGCAGAGGCAGGTGGATCTCTGTGAGTTCAAGGCCAGCCTGGTCAACAAAGTGAGTCCAGGACAGCCAAGGCTACACAGAGAAACCCTATCTCACAAGAAAACCAAGACCAAAACCAAAACCAAAACAAACAAACAACAAAAAAAAACCCAAAAGTCCAGCAGGTGATTCTCATGCTTAAAGTTTGAGAGCCACTGTTGGGCGTCATCAGTCTCTGGTCATTTTATGATTTATGCCTTTATGTCTCTTTAACCTTAGAGTTCTCTGTGCTGGCCTTCTCTTTTCTCACATGTTATCTGCAAGGGAGCCCAGGCTGCACAACTGCCCAGTTTCCCCAGGTTGAACAGTGCTGATTGTCAACTCGTAATACAGTTCAACAGATTCGACTGTCCTCTGTGCTCCCTGCAGATTGGCAACTGGGTCCAGAGGCTTAATTGGATTTCAGCTTGACCTCACTGGCAAAACCACGGCTGTGTTCCTGCCTCGCTGGGAGGCACCCAACATCCACTTGTCACTCTTGGGGAGATGAAAAGCCCTAGATAGTGCTTAGCTACATGAATTCATTAGGGGGTCACAAACAGGAAGACCTGAATCCTGCCATTTGCTTTTCATTTATTACCTGACCGGTGTCCACACACAACTGTTTTCCCATCCACATTACATACAAGTACGTAAGGCTTGATTCTTTCCTATTTTTAACCCGTTTTCAAGATAGTTCCCCTATCAACTTCCAAACGTGGCTAATGATTTTTAAAATTTAATTATAGCCTCAAAGACTTGCACATATTTGATATGTAAGTACTGTCATTCTTATGTTCAGGTTATCCCCTCTTTAAGTCGATTTCTCAGCCTTTCCTGTAACTATATAGGGTGGTAATGTGCTCTGGATCTGTTCTGCACATTTCCTACCCTCAATCATTTCTTCTAAAAACTGTGGCTTCTTTTAGAGAGAACAATATCTCTACCTCACAGTGGGAGCTCTGGTGGAGCTCATTTTGACTTGGTAAACATTGGTTTTAGGCATTAAAAAAGATTTATTTTGTGTTATATCATGCACATGAGCATTTGCCTGCATGTATAAAAGTGCACCATGTATATGCAGTGCCTTCAGAGTCCAGAAGAGGGCGTTGGATGGCCTGGACTTACAGATGGCTGTGAGCTACCATATGGTGCTGGGAATTGAACCTGGGTCCTCTGGTGAGCAGCTGGTGCTGTTAACTGTGGGCCATCTCCCCAGATCTCCTTTTTAGGCCGTTTTAATGAATGCGATTTAAAGTGTATGTGTATGGGTTGGTTTTTGTGTTTGTTTGTTTGTTTGTTTGTTTTTGCAGAGGGAAGCATGTCTGGAACTGTATAACAAATTACTTCAAAGTATAGCGTTATTTATTTATTTGGTTTGTCAATATAGGGTTTCTCTGTGTAGCTTTGGCTGTCTTGGACTCTATAAACCAACTGGCCTCAAACTTGCAGAGATCTTCTTGCCTCTGTTTCCTGAGTCATGAGCCACCACTGCCTATCTAGTTATAAATTTCTAAAACACTATTGCCTCAAACAATTTCTATGGGTCAAGAATCCCAGAGTGGGCTGGGTATGACGGTACATGCCTTTAATCTCAGCACTCTGGAAGCAGACGCAAGTAGATCTTTGTGAATTTGAGGCCAGCTTGGTCTGCAAAGCAAGTTAGAACAGCCAAGTCTACACAGAGAAACCGTGTCTTGAGGATCTCACCCCCACAAAGGAAAAAAGAATCCCAGAGTGGCAGACATGGATGGTTTAAATTAGGGTCTCCTGTGAGGCTCTGGTCAGCCAGGCTGTGGTTATCTGAAGGCTTGTCGGGACTAGAGGATTAGCTCCCTAATCCTAGCCAGTTGGTGTTGGCTGCTAGCAGGACATCAGGGACCTTCCCACAAGGTTATTTGAATGTCCTAGTGACATGGAAGCCTGCTTCCCCAGGAGAAGGGGACTTAAAAGAGCATGACAGAGGCCACAGTGTTTTTGATGATTGTCTTGGAGGTCACGTTCTGTCATGAGAGTCTATGGCCCACATGGGTCAGGAGGGAATGCTGCAATAGGATGTATAGGTCTGAGGAGAGAGTTACTGGTGACCATCCTTGAGGTTAGTTGGTATTTAAAGACAGAAAATAACACTACTGGGTCATTTCTATTGTCATCTTGACACAACCAAGATAAGGCAGCCTCAGCTCGGGGATCGCCCTCCTCATATTGGCCTGTGACCACGTCTGTAGGGAGTTAGCTTGATTGTTGATTGATGAGAGAGTTGTATAAGAAAGTAGGCTGTAGTGGGGCATGGTGGTACACGCCTTTAATCCCAACACTCAGGAGGCAGAGGCAGGCAGGTCTCTGTGTTTGAGGCCAACCTGGTTTACAAAGCGAATCCAGAACAGCCAGGACTACAAGAGAAACTCTGTCTTGGGGGCGAAGGGTGGGGGTGGGGGCTGGGGGTGGGAGGGAGGAGGGAGGGGGATAAAGAAAGAAAAAAAGCAAGCAAGAAAGAAAGAAACGAAAAGTAGGTTGAGCACACACAGCAGAGGGAGCGAGCCAGTAAGCAGCAGTCTTCCATGTTTCTGCTTCAGTTCCTGTCCTGGTTCCTGTCACTAATGGCTTGTGTAAGCCAAATTAAACTCTTTCTTTTTTGCAATAGCTTATTTTCTATTACTATGATAAAAACACCATGACGAAGATAACTTATAGCGGAAGAGTTTGTTTGAGTTTATGGTCCCAGAGGGATAAGACTTCACCACCAGCGCTGGGAAGTGGAGCCATGGTGACTGGAGCAGCGCGGAGAGTTCACAGCATGAAGCAGAGAACAAACTGGGAGTGCAGTGTGTAGGCTTTGATCTCTTTAAAACCTATTTTACTTGGTTTCTTTAATGCTTCTACCGCCCTTCCGACCCACTGTCCCTAGGTAAGAGAGAAAGGTTAGTAGGGAGAGCGGAGGAAGACTTTTTTGGTTCAGTTCCTTGGGGGTGATTCCACTCTGCGTTGTCAGGATTTCAAGAGCAGGCACAGCAGCCGGAATAAGCCGCAGTGGAGCAGAACAGGACCAAGAGCAGCCTCTTTGAAGTTTTCTCCCCAGCGTTTCTCTCTAAGGGTGAGAATTTAAGCTCTCAAAGCCCACCCCTACTTTCTCCATCCTTCCTTCCCCAAGGTCACACCTGAAGCCTCCCCAGAACGGCGCCACCAACTGGCCTTCAAGTGTTCATATGCCTGAGACTATGGGGACGTTTATTGCTCAAACCGTTGAACTTTCTAAATTGCTTTGATTGTGGTGTTAATCTCCTCACCAGAAAGCAAACTTCGATGATGTGTGCCATGGGATACTTTCTGGTCACTGTATGGATTCTGGATTCTAGCTCAGCTTCCTTTCTACTATTCAGAGGCTCTTTCTTTCACAATTAGAATTGTAGGAATAAAAAAAAAAAAAAAGAATTGTAGGAATTAGAAGACCCCATAATCGCCCACTTATTTTAATATTAGCTCAGGTCTTTAGGGAAGCAAACATTAAGGCAGGGCTAAACAGGCAATAGGCTTCGGATGGGGAGTCTCTGGGCCAATGTAAAGGAAAAGAGGCCAGAGTCATGTGGGTACAAGGCAAATTTCACAGAAGGAACTGGAAAAGGAAAGGGTCTGAGTAGGCGGAGCCTCGGACTGTGGCTCAGGCTTTAGACAGCTCGTGCCTTGATGGGGAGCCTCCTTCGGCCAAGGCTGCCTACTGTACATATCCTAGAGCCAACAGGAATAACTCTGCCCTTAAGGACTCCACTGTGCTCATTGGTGGCTGATAGCAGCTCTGTGAGGGCATGGCCTCCCTCTGTGCCGTGGTAGCCCAATCCAGGGCGGGAAGTAGATGCAGAAGATGCAAGTTAGGGCTGTCAATCAATTATATCATTGGAAGGTGGCAGTCACAGGTACATTTCCCCTCATCCTACAACTTTGCTAGGATGCCCATTAGACTCAGACTGATAGACCAATATTCCCACCAGTACGATCACTGATGAGCCAGAATGTCTTCATACAGTCTCCCCGTCGCCCCACTCCTTTGTTTACAGCATCGGAATATAGCAATTGCATGTTGTTGTACTGTTTCTTTTTTCCCTTCCTTCAAGATGTCCATGGTTTATAAATCTTCTATCAGGTGAAAATTTCACATACCCATCCCCTCTACTGTGCCGCTTGCCCTTTTAATCCGCTAAGCTGATGTCATCATATCCTTTCATATTTGAGAGAGTATCAGACATCAGACATTTAGAGCCTAGACTAGTTACTTAGATGCCCTACTGTAAGTAAATGTGAAGAGCTGTGCCCCTAAGCCTGTTAGTCAGCCAGCCTATGACTTGACAAGCTCCAGCGTCAGAGGCTGTGTCTCAAAAAGACAAGGTGCACAGCTCCCGGGGACGACTTTAATGCTGTCTTCTGGCCTCCACATGGAGATGCACGTCTGTGTACTCTTGTCTGCTCTCCCATGATTGCACACACTAGATCCAGGACCCCGAGGTATTTGACTTTATCTGGGACTCCAGAGCCCAAAGCAGAGAACCCCAAGTAGAGACACCTTAAGAAATAGAAGGTGCGACAATCCTCCCACGCAGCACTTGGGGCAATTTACATTCTAGGATCCAACATAGGCCCAAGGTGGATTTTCAAAGCTGAAACAGAAGACTGTGAGAATATACCTTGGAGCAGGATTTTTCCCTGTTTGTTCGTATTTCATGACCCTGAACATCAGGAGAGGGTGGTGCCAGGGGCAAAGTGTGGGTCAACCCTTTTGCTGTTTGAAGTTCTTCAGTGGGAATGTCTAAGAAGCATTAACTCATATATAACTCAGGCATTGAGGGGGAAATTTTTAGCTTTTAAAACATAAGTTGAATAAAGACATTGGGGCCACAGAGTAATTGTTCTAGAAGCACATGCTTTCATCTGGGCCCTGTGTCTTCCCTCTCCTTTTCCAGTCACAGCCCCCAAGTTGTCACAGTACAAAATGACTCTGTAAATTAGTTAAGTAGACAGAGAGAAATCCAGGCAAACGCACATTCTTGAGGAGAATTCTCATTAGGATTCCCAAGATGAAAGGCTGGGATTCTCACTCTGAGAAAGTGCCATAGAACCTTCTGATGATTCACCCGCGATGAGTACATGCGAAGATTACAAAGGATTTCTCTGGCCTGCTGTATGAGAGCCTCTGCTCATTCCTTCACCGTTTCCTTCACCTTTACCACGTCCCCTGGAAGCTCCATGGATGCTGGTGGCCTGAGGTTTTTGTGCTCACCAAGGAGCTACGGTGACCACTGTGGGAAAGTTCTGGCGGGTAGGCAGGGCAACTCTCTCTACCTTTCAGAGAAGTCCGTGTTGAGTGCATCCATGACCATTCCTGGACCAAATCCCATCTTGGTTAGCCATCAGGTTTAAGGAGAAGGATAAAAGGCAAATGGGCGGCTGGCTTTGCCTCCTGATGTCTCCCCTGGCCTATACTCTTCCCACTCAAACCAAACACCTCCCACCTGTCAAGGGGAAAAAAAAAATCTGGTGTTAAAATATAATCAGACTTGTAAAACAGAACATGGGGTGATTATTTTAATTACAAGAAGATTCTTTTTTTCCTCCTTTTCCAAAAGGAGCATTTGCCAATGGAGTCCTTTAAATAACCAATCCCTTGCATGTTTAAGAGGAGGAGTCATGATTGACAACGGTGTGACGCATAGTAGAGCTTTTTTTGAAACACATCCCATAGGTGCCATTTGGGTAGCCTTGCTGGATGAGGACAATGGCACTCCAAGAGAACCAAGGCCACATTAAAATAGCATTTCTAGAATCAGAGTGGAGCGAAGTCATCGTTGAATGTTTAACGTCTGGCTCAAGTGATCTAAAGCTGAGTCCTTTCTGTCTCTTCTGCAGCCAGGCTTGCTTAGTTAGATTTGTCCTGCAGCTGTTTCCAGAGATACGGAGCTAAGAGTTAAGCCCCCAAGAGTCAATTGGCTGGAATTAAGGCTCAGGTACCATGCCCACTGGTTCTATAACTTTGGAGGAGTTATAATTTCATCTCTTTAAGCCTTTGTTTTCTCACCAGGAAAAGGGATTGGCATGCACATTAAGTACAATAGCATATTAAATATGATCTGTAACACCCTGTCTGCCTGCTACATACTAAGTTATTAACTGCTATTAATAACTGCTAGATGAACAGGATGCCGTTCCAATGCCCAGGAAATAGGAGAACAGATGTCTTGTTCTATTCTAATTACATGATCCACAAACCAGGCAAAGACTCAATACACAGCTTCTAATTATCCAGTTAGCTCGGAAGAACAATCAATATCAGATTAAATTCCCACCAGCTACCTTCAGCTAGCATAGCTCACATTTCAAACATTCCTTTCTCTGCCACTCATCTAACGCATCGTTTTCTACTGGGTACAAAGGGCAGGAAATTCCTCCATGTGACTCAGTGGCCTGTTCATTAATTAAGATCAGATCTTCTCTAAGTGAGATATCAAGAGCTTTTCTTGCCACCGAACAAATGGAAACAACTGTTAAAGTTTGCTCTTTAAAGATGATTTCTGCTGTAACATTCAACAGTGGTTTGGATCAGCAGCCCAGCTCCCACCAAAAACCTGTGAGAAATGCAGATTCCCAGGCCCCGTTCAGTGATCCGTGGCTGAAGAAACCCTTGGGAGCAATATTGATCTGTCATATGAATGGCACACCACCCTCTATGTTCCCAGCAGACATTGCTACTGAGTCCTCAAAACTCTTTTCCACACAGTGCCCAGAGTCACCACAAATCAATCAACGTTGGCATGGCTGGCTAGCTCTTACTGCTGGGAAGGTCTCAATTAAGCATTGCTTCAGTGTCTTGGATTTTCCCTGCAGGAAGATTATGGCCCTGCCTAAAGAGGGCAAGACCTTCAGGACAGTAAGAAAGCACGTTGGTTTCTGAACCTGCAAGTCATCCCTGATGTATACAAGCCCAGTTGCCATAGTGCATGAAATTTCCCTCACCAGAGCAGGCTTAAAGTCTGCAGGGCAGGCTCTCACCAGTAAGCTTAACCTCAATATAACTGCCATTCAAACCCTGTAAAAAACTATGCTTAACTGCCCAACTGAGCTGCATGAAAGGCTCCTGCTAGCTACCTGTCTACCCCCTACGTATTCCAATATACCACTTTTTATAAAAAGCTAGATCCCTCCAATTTTACACTCTGGCAACTGATTAACTTTTTCTTTTTTTCTTTTCTGGTCTGTTCCTCTTTTCAAAAAACAGTCTATCTTGGGTGAAGGGGAGATTTAAATGATTTTCAACAGGACACATATTCAAGAAGTCAACTAAAGAAAATAAAGGAGCTGGGTGTGATGACGCACGCCTTTAATCCCAGCACGCGGGAGGGAGGCAGAGGCAAGGGATCACTATGAGTTTGAGGACAGCCTGGTCTGCAAAGTGAGTCCTGGACAGCCAAGGCTACACGGAGAAACCGTGTCTCAAAAAACTAAAAAGAAAAAGAAAAGAAAAGAAAGGGGAAATTTAAACATTTGCAGAATTACATTAATGTACATACCCCCAAGACCCTAGGAGAACTGACTATTGTAATCAATCATTTTCTCTGAGCTATAGAGAAATCTGGTGGGTTGCAGGATTCTTACTTTCTCCATGTCATTTGTAGGAAAATGGATGGAACTGGAGATCATCATGTTAAGTGAAATAGGCTAGACTTAGAAAGGCAATGCCACCTGTTTTCTAGCACATAGTATTTAATTTAGTTTTTTTCTTTTAAAGACATAAGGGGCTGGGGGATATCTCAGTGGATTAAATGGCCACCTTGCAAGCATGAGGAGCTAAGTAAGATCCTTAGAACTCACACTTAAAATGCTAAGCATCATGGCATGCGCTTGTGACCTCAGCTTTGGGGAGGCAGAGACTGGTGGGCTCCTGGAGCTCTCTGTCCAGGCAGCATAGACTACTGGACAAGTTCCAGGCCAGTGTAAGAGACCTTGTTTCAAAATAAAAGGCCAGGAGCTAGAAAGATTTTATGTAAAGATAGAAAGGCAAGCCAGGAGGTGGTGGCGCATGCTTTTAATCCCAGCACATGGGAGACAGAGGCAGGTGGATCTTTATGAGTTTGAGGCCAGCCTGGTCTACAAAGCGAGTCTAGGGCAGTCAAAGCTACACAGAGAAATCCTGTCTCAAACAACAACAACAACAACAACAAAAACAAAAGCAAAGCAAAAAGATAGAAAGGCAAGAACTGGCTTCACAGAATTTCCATGTGTGTGCATTGGCATGTGTTCCTCTCCACATCACACAAACAATAATGATATTAAAATGCTAATAATATTTTAAAAAGTGGATATCACATGAGGAATAACATCTAGGGTTGTCTTCTGGCCTCTGCATGCACATACATACATGCTTGGGCACCTGTAAATACCAAAGATCAACAACATCTACATATCTATATATATATACACATGCAGAAAAAAAAAAAGACGTGAAAAGGGGTCTATTTGAGGGGAAGAGGAGACCAGCTACAAAGTAAGGGAGACAAAAAAGAGTGATGAGGTTGAATATAATAAAATGTATGCAAATATCATAATAAAATTGGATGAAAACAAATAGTCTCATTCTCTCAGATGGACAATTCCTTGGGATGTGGGCACCAAGATTTGTGCAGGGCATTACCATATTGGCTTGTTTCCCTTTGTTTGTTTGTTTGAGACAAGTTTTCTCTGTTTTAGCTCTAGCTGTCCTGGACTCACTCTGTAGACCAGGCTAACCTCAAACTCAGAGCGATCCACCTGCCTCTGCTTCCCCGAGTGCTGGGATCAAAGGCCACCAATGCCCAGTGGTTGGTTTTCTTTTTATTACACTTCTCCATTTACGTCTTTTTGTTGCCAGTGATGGTGGATTTTTATTTTTTTATTTCTGGTTGGAGACAGGGTCTCCTGTGCCTTAGGCTGGCCTCCGAACTTACTGTGACATTGAACTCTTCCTGCCTTCATCTACCAAAGTTGGGGTCACAGGTTATGCTTCCAAGCCCTGCTTCCTTTTATAAGGAAGTTTAGTTATCAGCTCAGTAAAGATTTTTCTTGGAGCATTAGATCAACCTATAATCAAGTTTGCACTGTTTCTTTTTTCTTCACTATCTGTTGTGGTGTTTCATTATTCACTATCTGAAATGTGTGAAAGTTTCTTATTTAAAAAAATGGAACTTAAAAAAAAAAACACAAACCTCCCTTATCTTTGCCCATATTGTCTAATACATTGGGGCTAATTGTACAAACCTTCAGTGAGTGGGGTTACTTCCTCAATAGCATTTCTGACAGATGGCTACTGCTATTAGTGACAGCAGCTGGTATCTTGGGACTTTAAATATTCAAAGAAATTTAACACATATTCATAACCAGTGTGGCTTGAGCTTCTTCGATGCATGCTGGGAGTTCTCAGCTAGAAAGAAGACTCGTGCTGAAATTAGCTGGGACAATAACTCAATCCAAGCTCCCACTCTAAAGCCACAAAGTGTAAACTGGAGTGTTGGAATGAGTAGGGCATCTGAGCAACAGGCAGTGTTAGCCCTTAGGGGTTACAACTGACTGCTCAGTTGAAGACATTTGTTTAGATTGTTGCAAGCTATGATTGGAGAATGAGGCTGGCAGAAGTCAGGTGAATTCACGGTTTTATTCATGGGTTGACCAGTTCTCCAGGGGATGTGGATTGGAAACTAGCTGTCTGAAGGTAGAGATGGCAGCTGTGGTGGGATGCACATGATGCTGCCTGGAGATTAATTTAACTCCTAAGCAAATCAGACCTTAGGTCTAGGATATAGATGAACGATTCAGGCTCCACGGTGACGTATACTATCACACGTCCCTTGAGCATCCTGGGTCTTTTTCTTCCTTATTCTGGGCAGTCAATATATCCAGGAGTGAACCCTCAACTAACTAAGCTAACCATGGCAGTCATAGTCCCTGGCACCTTGCCTCCTTTGCAGTCATCGATGACATGTGACCCAGCTATAACAACGAGGCCAAGCAGAAGCCCTTAGGAAAAACACTTGTATTTCTGTTAAAGGGGCAGAATGGATGAGGGGCTTCACCCTTCCTTGACCCACCTGAAATTGTGGAATCAGTGACAAAACCAAAGCACAGAAAATCATTGATCCATGAAATAATCTCCGAGGCAATGTATTTGTCACTACGTAAGAATTAGAGCTCCTATTGAAGTTCTTGATAGATGCTCCATCACTCACCATGAAAGGCATCCCTAGCTAACCTCCCCCACCCACAGTGGAAATGGACATCTTAAATGGTATCACTTTCAGAGGATAGAGATGGAGATGCATGCAGAAGATGCAATAGATAGGTCACACTGCAATAGCATGTAGAAGAGCAGACTGATGCCATGGTCTGATCAGATCTGAAGACTGTAGAGGGATTAAGGTTAACAGAGGACATTAGTTAGCACATTAGAGACTAAGAGAGACAAGGTTGAGGCAATAGAGTCCTAGCAAGGCATGCTAGTATACAGACAGTGTTCCTATGGGGGCTAAGGAGTCCACATACTCCATCCTTGCTGTCTAGGAAGCAGTTTGGGGCTCTAGACTGAGTCATGGCTAATCCTAATCTGTGTTCCAGCTCCCAGCTATAGTATCTTGACAAAACTCTTAAGCTACATTACTTTCTACATTCATCTTCCTTAAGATAGAAATAATATTATCACACACCTTGTAAATATGTGTAAAAAGTAAATGCAATAATCCCTGTAATGAATTTAACTCAATGTTAGATACATAGTGCAGTGGTTTGAGATAGGATGCCCCAAATATAGGCTCATATATTTGAATGTTCTGTCCCTACTTGGTGGATTGTTTAGGAAGGATTAGGAGGTGTGGCCTTTTAGGGGGAGGTATATCAGTAAGTGTGGGCTTTTAGGTTTCACAAGCCCACACCAGGCCCAGCCTCTCTTCTCGATGCTTCCATTTTGTGGATAAGATGTCAGCTCTCAGACAGATGTGGTGGCTCATGTCTTTAATCCTAGCATTTGGAAGGCAGAGGCAGATGGATCACTATGAGTTCAAGGCCAACCTAGTCTACAAGTAAGTCCAGGACAGCCAAGGCTACACAGAGAAATCCTGTTTTGAAAAACCAAAAAAAAAAAAAAAAAAAAAAAAAAAAAAAGTAAGCTCTCAGGTACTGCAGTGCTATGCCTGCCTGTCTGCCATGTCTGCCTGTCTGCCTATCTGCCATGCCTTCCTGCCATGCCTGTCTCACATGCCTGCTTGCATGCCTGTCTGCCATGCCTGCCTGTCTGCCTGCCATGCCTGTCTGCCATGCTTGCCTGACTACCATGCCTGCCTGCCATGGCTGCCTGCCATGTCTGTCTCCCATGCCTGTCTGCCATGCCTGCCTGTCTGCCTGCCATGCCTGTCTGCCATGCTTGCCTGACTACCATGCCTGCCTGCCATGGCTGCCTGCCATGTCTGTCTCCCATGCCTGTCTGCCTGTCATGCCTGTCACCCATACCCATCTGCCATGCCTGTCTGCCATGCCTGCCGGCCTGCTAGCCTGCTACCATGCTTTCCTTCATCTCTCCTGCCATGATGATCATGAACTGGCCCTCTGAATCTGTAGGGAAGTCCCCAGTTAAACTTTTTTTTTAAAAATAATCTGTCTTGGTCAGAGTGTCTCTTTGCAGCAATAAAACAGTAACTAAGACACACAGTAAATATTTGATATTGGATAAATCCAGGCATGATAGCACATACCTTTAACCCCAGTTCTTGGGAGGCAGAGGCAGGTGGATCTCCGTGAGTTAAAAGTCAGCCTGGTCTACATAGTGAGTTTCAGGACAGCCAGGAGCTACATAGAGAGACCCTGTCTTTAAAAAAAAAAATCAATAAAGGATATTTGTTTTATTTTGAGAAGTAGCTAAGTATAGGGCCTCTAGAGTCAGAATACCTGGATTCAAATCTTACATTGATACTTACTAACTATATGAACTTAGTTAATTCTCAGTGCCCTTATCTGTCAAGTGGAGGCCGCGATAATACTCCTATCCTTAAAGAGTAGTCATGAGAACTCAGCCAAATGGTGTGCACAGAACACTCAGCATAGTTAAACGACAAATAAACCCTGCCTCATGCGATTGGTAGTTTTACACTGAGCACTATAAAGAGTGTTTTAGACTCATGTCTTGGTATTTTAGTTTCTAAAGACCAAGTCAAGTAGAATGGCATGTACTGTCATTGCAGCTACTGGACAGACTAGGACAGGAGGATCACTTCAGTCACAAGTTTGAGACCAGCCTGGACAGTGTAGAGAGACTGTGTAGAAAGTGTTTCTAGAAAAAAAAAATAAAAGAAAGGAGAGAATTGGGATGCAAGAAGAGATGGTGGTGGTGGCAGGGATAACTGGTTGAGGGATGGAAAGTGTAGACAGCACTACAGAGAGTGCAGGATTAAAGATGGACGATAAGCGATACATGGACTGGGTGTACTGGAGAGAGTGGGAAGGTAAGGACTCTGCCATCATATTCCGTTATTCAAAGACTGCTTTGTACATGCTATTTATTCTTTCCGTTCCTAGCCAACCTCGTGATCCTTGGGCAAATCAAGTGTTTCAACAATGTAATTTAAGAAAATTTACCAATGTGGAATAGTTTTAGCCCTCGTTTCCTAATCACCCATCCCAATAAGTCTACTGCTATTTACAATGCCCAATTCAGATTAGACCTAATCCAAGACATACATTAAGAGCAGAAGGCAAAGGAACTGGTACCAGGATCCACTTGGCACTGGATGCTGCATATAAATTATGGTGAATAATGACAAACAAGATATGTGCAATATGTAGTTGCTGTCCTGGCTGTTTCTGTTGTTGTTGTTGTTTTTCTGTGAAGTGTAGTTCTGCTTTTGGAAAGGAATCTATTAAGAGTTCTTTGAAACAAACAAAGAAATTTCTGTTTCTAGAACGAGGAAAACCAGCATCTAAGACATTAGTGAGAGACCATCGAGACTTGTCCTAAGTTGGCCAGCATATCTGCCAAGCTCATGGCCCACCATTCCCCAAATACCCATAGATGTGGACCAGTATTTATGAGGTCTCCTGGCTGTGTCAGTTCCCATAACAGGCTCATTTTCATCCAATAATGACCAGAGTAGATACTAAGAAACCATGAACTGTTGCCACATCCCCTGCTTACATATCCTGTCACCAGCCTGGAGTCAGCTTCTTTGACATGTCTGTTTAGGCAAACTTACACACCCTACATCCTGCGTGTTGCCTTTCCCCAGCACCTGAGTCCCCACAGATCAACCCCTTCCCTCCACTACAGCAGCATCCCTAGTGTTGCTGTTGGAAACATGCACCTTCCAACAGTTAGATTCCCAGCTTCTCAGGTCCCAGTGACCTTCGTTGTTTCTTTCTTTTCCGGTGTGACTCCAGTTACACTTGTTCCTGATAACCAGAGCAGCAGGGCAGAGCCCATAGAACCACAAGAACATGGAAAATCACGGACTGCCCTGGACGTCGGCCATCTTGGTAACACATCCCTTGGGAAATAGTCTTCCAAAGTGACCCTAAACCAACCACCTCCTTCCCCCTCACGCCATAGCCTTTATTGTGCTTTGGCCTCAAGAATCCAGTAGTTTATTAAAATATGAGCATATCCTCACAGACTCTCGCCAGCAATCTCAAGCCTTAAACTGTTGTGACATACCTGTCTATGAAGCTAAGTGGCTTCATGGCTCATGGCTGTGCTTCCTGGGGAGGCAGTGTCCTGGTTGGAAGGCTGCTGAGCTGGAAATGCCACCTCCTTCCATTATCTCCTGAAGACAAAGTGTGAATATCCCGTCCTGCCACCACAATCCCAACAAACACTCTTGCAAAGGTACGCTTTCTCTCGGTTGTGGTTGACAAGTTTTCCCAGAGTGGTAGGAACAGCCTACTTGCTCACCTGGAGTCATTTGGAATTTCTCCCCACAGTCACTAAGCCCCAGCTATGACTTCTTAGCGTACACAGCAGCTAGTCCTCAAAGTTGCCCCAGCATTTAGTTTTCCCTGTAACATATCGCAATTTATTTTCATGTCAGGTGCTGTTAGATAAACAGACATGAGTTGCAAGGGACTAAAATTATCAGACAGTTGATTTTACTCTTTTTTCTTTTTTTTTTTTTTCTTTTTTTTGGTTTGAATTATTTTCTTAAATTTTATTCTGGATTTCACTAGTGTGTTGATTTGGGGTAGAGGTATGGAAAGTGAGTGTACAAAACCTCTTTCATATTCTGGCTTCTCCCTGAGACTGTGCACTTCTTAGAGTCAAGGAGTGTGTTAGCTTCTCTGGCCATATATTATTTACCAGATGATAGGTGATAGAAGTGTTATAAGCCAGACCTTGGCCGGCATAGTTTCCACTTCCTGTCCCTCTCCAGAAGCGCTACCTTGAAAGTACAGGTATCCCAAGACCATCTGGCTAGAAAAGCTAGCCTGCAGCGCAGCAGCACTCACCTTCTGCCCATAGCTGCTAAGGTGCAGGTGTCTGGCTGAAGCCTCCAGCCCACCAGCAAGATACCCACAGGGCAGGAGACTCTCTCCAGGCTGTGTTCCCTAGTGGAATCACAGGTTACAATAGACAGTTATTTTAAGCCTCTGAGGTTTAGAGGGATTCCTCACACAAGAGAACAAAATCCTTGGGATTTTACATGATATTACGTGACCCTCCCACTCTCTCCCCGGAGATCAGCTTGTATTTGGTGCACAGCTTACTCGCACCTGACTAGTGTGAGATGGTGCACATGAAAGCAGTTTTTTTTTTCCCTAATTATTATAGCCGGCAGTAGCTAAGAATGCTGTGGCACATTCTGTGTGCTCTTAGGCAGTACAGATCAGAGGACCAGACCAACCTCAGGACATACAGCTTGCAAAGAGGATTGTCTTTAGCATTCAGAATATGAAGAAGATGAAACCCACAGTTCTTTCTTCTGATCAGTGGAGGTGTCTGCCACCAAATAGAGGTATGTGGCTAATAGAACGGGCTTAAATGGGAACGAGATACGAATTGCATCACCCATGGTGATGACAGTTAGAACCACAAGATTAAATGAAAATTAACACAAGACAGACGCGTTCGCTTTCTTTCTCGCCTTCATGGTAGAGCCAAGGATACAGTCGCAAAAGAGAAGAAAGAGATATGGATGAGATGGAAGACAAAGGGTTCCGGGCAACAGGAAAAATGGGCCAGGGAAAAGTTAGCCATTCAGTATGCACTTAGAAGTTTGGATTTAGGGGATCTGGAAAACATGTTGGTAGTGTTTTGTGGATTCCCCAAATAACTAATGAGAACAACTCAATAACAAAAGAACGACAGAATAAATAGTGATTTAGCATGAAAATTCTTAGGTAGGTATGAAGAAGTTACAGTGTCAGTCCTAAAACCCGACAACTGATTGGACTTGTTTTAAATGTTTTCTTGTTGTAAAGTGAGATCTCTCTGTTTCTTCCACGAAATTATCTGAGTTGATATGCAGAAGAAGGGACAGAAAAGTAGTCTAGAAAGAGGAGAAATAATCAGCAGCCATTAAGATGTACCATCTTGGGCCGGGTGTGATGGCGCACACCTTTAATCCTAGCACTCGGGAGACAGAGGCAGGCGGATCGCTGTGAGTTCGAGGCCAGCCTGGTCTACAAAGTGAGTCCAGGATGGCCAAGGCTACACAGAGAAACCCTGTCTCGAAAAACAAAAAACAAACAAACAAACAAAATCTGTTGGTAAAGATGGCACAGTTTTGTGAGCTGGGCTCTGAAGAACTCCTGCAGCTCAGCATCCTAAATGGGTTAACAAGGTCCAGACTTGGGATGACTCAGTACTCTGTGTACTACCCAGGAGCCCACATTTTAACAGGCTGTGTGGGTGCTGCCACTGCACATCGTAGCCCAAGGCCTGCTGGACTCTCTCCGACAGTGTGATTGTCCACAACATGCCGCTTTCACCCAGCGGTGCCTTTGCTGTTTCTCCCTCCAGGAACACCCCCACTCCTACTCACCTGCTTCATGGCATAGGCCAAGCTACACTGGCTTCTTGGATCTGCATCCAGAATCTTCATCTCTTTTCTGTGAATTCTAATTATGCTACTTCCTGTGGTGTCCCTCATACTTTAATTCCACTCCTCCCCTTCTATGACAACACCTTATCCCTTAGCTATTTTAGACAAGGTCTTACTATATGTTACCCTGCCTGGCCTGAAACTGACTAGACAGACTAGAGATCTGCCTGCTTCAGGCTCCTGGGTGCTGAGTTTAAAGGCAGGCACATATACCATGACATGTGTGCGTTTTGAGTATGTTAAATTAAATTAATCTATTTTTTTTTGAGATAGAGTCTCCCTATGTAGCCCTGGCTGGATTAGGACTCTCTTACCTACACTAGTGTGGTTTTGAATTCATAGAGATCCTTATTTTGTATTTTTAAAGTCCATGCTTTTTGTTCTTGTCTTCCAAGACAGAAGACAAAGTGAGACCTAGAGCTCTGTGAGTCAGGAAGTCCTGAGGGGTATGTGTTTTGTAGGGAGCCTTGAACAGTCACCCCACCATTCGCTTCCACCTTGGGTTCCATTCACTATTGATTGTTTTCTATTTTTTTCCTTAGCATAAAATTTAATCTAACGTTTCTCTCTTCCTAACTAAATGCCAGTCTTAGAAACGGAAGCCTCTTTGTGTGCGATTTCTCACCACATCTTTCTTATGATCTTATGATCTTCCTTCCTTCTATCTTGGGAGCTATCACGCTGTCTACTTCCCACACTTTGTCATGGCTCCTCCATGCCACATTCTGGAACATGCCCCCAGACTTCAGCTTGCAGCTGCCTGGGCTGGAGGTGGGTGGGCACCTCACTTAGAGCTGGGACAGTCAGGTCTTCTTCTCTTCAGACTTTTTTGCAGACGTGGGAGATGTTGCTTGGAATGGGCCCAGGAGGTATTCTCCCTGGGTAGACCAGAGAGAGAGAGGAAACTGCTCCACAGAGAGAGGGAAGGGTGAGTGGAGACAGGTGCAGAGAGAGGCAGGAGACCATGCAGCTGTGCTTGTGGAACTCATCCCACACCCAAGGTGTATTTTGGAAATCATGATAAGTTTCCTTTCTTTCTTTCTTTCTTTCTTTCTTTCTTTCTTTCTTTCTTTCTTTCTTTTTGGAACAAAGTCCTTGTTTTGTATAAAGCTAGTTCTAGTGGACCCACATATTCTGAAAAAACAAAGAGGCCAAGAAGCTTATAGATGGCCTCTCAGTAACCAGTCCAATTCACAGGGCCTAACAAAACACATATTATTTTACTTGGTTTTAAAAAATGTACCTCAAGGCTGGAGAGATGGCTCAGTGGTTAAGAGTATTGGCTGCTCTTCCAGAGGACCTAGGTTCAGTTCCCAGCACCTACATGGCAGCTCACAACTGTCTGTAACTCCAGTTCCAGTGGATCTGACTCCCTCACAGAGACATTCATGTAGGCCAAACACCAGATGCACATTAAAAATAAACAAATATAAAAATATATACCTCAAAGTCGGTAGCACACACCCTTAATTCTAGCACTTGAGAGGCAGAATTGGATCAATCACTATGAATTAGAAGCCAGCATGTTTTTTACAGTGAGTTTCAGGCCAGATAGGGCAATATAATATGACCTTGTAACTTTAAAAATATTATTGTTATTATTATTATTTTTAAAAATTAAACACATTTGGAGAGGTTAAGAAACTTTCCCTCAGCCAGGTGCCTGTAATCAATTTCTGCCTCAGGAGGCAGAGGCAGGAAGTTCTCTGTGAGTTCGAGGCCAGCCTGGTCTACAAAGTGAGTCCAGGATAGCCAAGGCTACACAGAGAAACCCTCTCTCGAAAAAACAAAAACAAAACAAAAAAAACTAAAACAACCTCCCCCAAGAAAAACAAAGAAAGAAAGAAAGAAAGAGATTTCCCTGAACCAGAGAGCTACTAAGTCTAGAGGTAGAGGTTGGACATGTGACTAGGCTAGACCAAAGCTACCGTGGTGACCTGTATGTTCTGGGCTAGACCGAATCCACCATGTTGACCTCTATGTTCAAAGCTAGACTGAATCCACCACAGCGACCTGTATGACCATGGGTGAGACACTAGTCTCTGTTCTTGCTCCTATACTGTAGAGTCAGCCTGTGGGATTGGAATGAGCTCTGTAAGCCAGTTTAGCTTCAGGGAGTTGATCTTAGCTTATTGGTAGGACCGTGCTTTGTGCTGCCCTCTAGAGGCGGTATCGAATAAGTAAAGCATAACTGCCCAGCAGGCTCACCTGGAAGCTGGACAGGGTTCTAAGAGGGAGCCAATGGCTGCACCAGTCTTTATGGTTCCACTGCCACAAAAGCCGGTATGGGCTGGGCATGTCAATGCAATGACTGAATTCCACTTGGGCAATCACGCCTACCACAAGAGAACAGCAGAGGGTGTGCATCACATCTACGCCCAGGTCTTCATCCCTGGCCACTCTGCCAACAAGAGCTGTGGTCATTCCTGATAATGGTGTGCCTCTGATTCAGTGAGAGAGCCTGCCTGGTGGCAACAAGGCAGAGAGGGGTACAGGAAGACATCTGGCACCTTCTTCTGGCCTCTGCATATGCACACATGGGCATTCATAATTGCATGTGCTGTGACACACATATCCATGCACGCACACACACGTGCGCACACACACGCCACACACACTCACATAAGCACAAAAGGAAGATCTTCAGGAACTCTGACCGAAAGTCCAGATTTTTGACCAGGAACAAACAGACCCTGGTATGTCTCAGCATACATTTTGCCTAAAGGGACGGGATTTTAGCTTTTGAAAAACAGAAAAGCAGAAAAAACAAGCTAACCCATCTGAAATTACTCAGTTTGCTAAACTACAGTACAGAATTGAAGTTTTCTTTGAGGCCGAGATTTTCCTGTAATTTCACTGTGTGTGTATGTGTGTGTGTGTGTGTGTGTGTGTGTGTGTGTTAGTGCACATATGTACAAAGAAATACTATAAAATTGTTTGTTGTGGATCTAGAAATACAGCACACTGGTAGATCATATACTTAGCTTGTGTAAGACCCTGGGGTCAATCCTCGGTGCTGAGGTAAAATTACACATAGTGGCCTTGGATATTTCTCACACCCAAGTAGATGCACTCATGATCAACTCCTCAGCAAAATGAACAATAAAGGAAATGAGACTTTATATCTGGTCAATGACTTTGTGATGTGCAGGGTAAGTGGGTGCTGAGCTGTTGTGTGACCCTAAATATGGCTGAGCTATTGGCCTGTTCATTCTTCCCGCTCCTCTCTTAAAAGGAAGTGATGACGACTCCTTGCTGCTTTTACAGCAGCTCCTGGGTGGGCTCACAGACAAAAACACTATTTCCCGCGGGTGCGCGTGCACGCGTGCGCGCGCGCGCGCGCACACACACACACACACAGCCTATCGCAGAGCTTCTCCTTGAACGCCACCATGCATGGGCAACTCGGGCGCCTCCACTGCTCTGGGCTCTAGGGAATGTTGTCTCCATAGGCTGCCATTGTTACAAGACAGATGGGCCTGGGAGGCCTCGACTAACTATGACTGTATCACAAGCAAGCCTCTTTTTGTTTCTGGGCCTTTAGAAGAGACAGGGAAGGCTGAGAGCAGTGGTGTACACCTGTAATCCCAGCACTCGGGAGGCAGAGGCAGGCAGATCTCTGGGAGTTCCAGGCCAGCCTGGTCCACAAAGTGAGTCCAGGACAGATAAGGCTGTTATGCAGAGAAATAAAGAGAAGCCTTTCCTGATATCTAGTCTACTATGAAATCAGATGAAAGGAATAAAGGGATAAGGGTTCGCTGCAAAAAAATTGCCAGGGGGCTGGAGAGATGGCTCAGTGGTTAAGAGCGCCATCTGTTCTTCCAGAGGTCCTAAGTTCAATTCCCAGCAATCACATGGTGGCTCACAACCATCTATACTGAGACCTGATGCCCTCTTCTGGCTTGCAAATGTTCATGCAGACAGAACACTATATACATAATAATAAATAAAATCTTAAAAAAAAAAAAAAAAAAAGAAAAGAAAAGAAAATTGCCAACCTCAGAGAGAATAGTTAAGTTCTTTAAAACAGAGCAAAGAACTCCCTGAAAGGAAATACTATTGGAGAGATAAATAAAAAGACACGGATAAGAGATTCCTCCTTTTATTTTATTTGTTTGTTTATTTATTTATTTATTTAGTTTTTCGAGACAAGGTTTCTCTGTGTAGCCTTGGCTGTCCTGGACTTACTTTGTAGACCAGGCTGGCCTTGAACTGACAGCAATCTGCCTGCCTTTGCCTCCCAAGTGCTGGGAGGAGTGTGTCACCACGCCTGGCTGAGATGCCTTCTTTTAAACATAACTGAAGCAGCATGTACTGATGGCTACACAGAAATAAACGATAGGACTGTTGGGCCAGTCCTTGCTGGGATCTTGGGAGCAGTTGGTTTTGTCTACTGCCCTCTGTTAATCCTTTTCCTTTGTTGTTAAATCGCAAGATCTGGCAGCTGTGCCACATGTGTACAGTCCCAGGTCCTAAGACTAGAAGAGCCCTTGGCCATAGGAAGTTGAAGGCAGTCAAGGCAACAGAGTGAGACCCCAAATCAAACAAACACAGAACAAAGAAACATGAGCCAGCCAACCAACCAACCAACCAACCAACCAACCAAGCGAGAATAGGACCATCTTGAATTGTAATTCTATTTCTGGGTGTTGAAATTCAGCAGTGAATACAGGTGTGTAGCTCCCACCATCTGGGGTTGGGGGGAGGCTTCCACTGTAGATAGAAGATAGATGCTAAGCCAGGGAATACTTAACCAAGTCAGAAAGCAAAAGGAAGCTAGAGAAAAATAAAGCTGGTGGGAGCCTGGGGGGTGATTGCTAATTACGGTGATTACTACGACAATTAAGGAGTGGAGAAAGTTGGCTTTGGTCACTCAACAAGAAGGAACTGAACACAAAGAAACACAATGGGAAGGCTAAGAAGTTAGCCAGGACGAGGAGACCATTTAGTACGTGCAGAGAGTCTTTTAAGGTTGTGCTGCTAGGGAGGAACCCAGGGCCTCACACCTGTACCTCACAAAGCATTGTACCACCTAGCTACACTTCAGCCCAATTTCCTGATCTTTATCTTCAGCCTGAAAAAGTTACAGAGTGTGAAAATGCGCTGTAAGCCCTTGGGCAATGGAGGAAAATGCTCGTCGCTAAGACACACTGCCTGAGCCAGAAAGGGGGGTATTGGAGGCTGTGGCTTGCCTTTGCCTCCGTGGAACTCCTGTTGTGCCTCCTCATAGTTGAGGCCAGTTGGAGTCCCCTTGGTAAACAGGGCTTGGAAATGTGTGTGTGTGTGTTTGTGTGTGTGTGTGTGTGTGTGTGTGTGTGTGTGTGTGTATGTGTGTTGGGGGGGCACCTGCTGTCAGATCTCTCATCAGAGAGAACAGGAGGGCTCCAGAGGGTGAACGGCAAATGACCAACATAGTTACCTTTGTACAGACTAAGGGAACTCAGGGACTGAGTCATGCAAGTAATTGGGGGAAGAGCTTTCCTGGCAGAGGGCTTAACAGATGTGAGGCCTGGAGGCAGGAGAATACCTGGCTGGAGTATTTAAGGATAGCAGGGACACCACTGTGGCTGAGTGAAAAGGAAGAAGACCAAATAAGGTTTGTCTTAAACACATACAGGCTTTTTTATGAGCCACCACGTCTTTATTCCCAGCGTCTTTAATCCCAGCATTTGGGAGGCAGAAGCAGGCAGATCTATGTGAGATCAAGGCCAGTCTGGTCTACAGGATAGCCAGGCTTATTACACAGAGAAACCCTGTCTTTTTTTTTTTTTTTCTCGAGACACGGTCTCTCTGTGTAGCCTTGACTGTCCTGGACTCGCTTTGTAGACCAGGCTGGCCTCGAACTCACAGTGATTCGCCTGCCTCTACCTCCCGAGTGCTGGGATTAAAGGCGTGTGCCACCACGCCCTGCTCGAGAAACCCTGTCTTGAAAAACCAAAACCAAACCAAACCAAACCAAAAAAAGTGGCTTAATTTTAAAATCTATTTTTATTTTGGGTTCCTTAAATCTCTTTCTCCTTACTTCAGGTAGGGGAGAAAGAAGTTAGTGGGGAGAGGGGAGCATAGTTTTCCTAAACTACTTCCTGTTGTATAGAGTGTTTCCTTGGGGCGAGTCCAATTTCCATTTCAGGGTATCTCCAACTTCTTTTCATCAAACTGCAATAGCAATGGAGGCTGGGAGGGTGGGGGAGTGGGGGGTAGGGGGGAAGGCACCAGCAATGGGGGCTGGGGAGGGTGGGGGGGTGAGGGGTAGGGGGAAGGCACCAGCAATGGGGGCTGGGGAGGATGGGGGGATGGGGGGTAGGGGGGAAGGCACCAGCAATGGGGGCTGGGGAGGGAGGGTGGGGAGTGGGGGGAAGGCACCAGTAATGGGGGCTGGGGAGGGAGGGGGGTGGGGGGATTGGAGGGAAGGCACCAGCAATGGGGGCTGGGGAGGATGGGGGGTGGGGGCTAGGGGGAAGGCACCAGCAGCCTTGCTTCAAACAAGGTGGAAGGAAGGTGGGGGCTGCCCTCTGAACTCCACTGTGCTCTCTCTCTCTCTCTATCTCACTCTCTCTCTCTCTCTCTCTCTCTCTCTCTCTCCCACACACACACACACACACACACACACACATACACACACGCAAAAGGAAGATGATTCATCAGAGTGGGGCAATTTGCTGGTGTAAGCCAGAGAGGGGACAGTGTCTGAATCAATGTCCCTCAGTCGAAGAGCGTGGGATGGGTACACAGAGCAAGAGGTCAATCTCAGCTAAGGACTGAGACGTTGCTGTAAGTGTCAGGGAGCAAAGAAGAGGACCCTTATGCAGGTGGGCAGAGCGTCTAGGAAGGGGGCGTTGTTCAGCTCTCTTCTGTTTGCGTTCCTTCTCAGATGAAAGGGCAAGGCCACCGCAGCAACGATGAAGAAGAAGGTGTGACACAGTCTTTATAGGGTAAGAGAGTGGAGAGGGAAGCATAGTGGCTCCTCTGTAATTTAACATGGGAAGCTAATTGATTATAAAGCAAGTGCTGGTGCAGACTTATAAGGAGTAGTAGTCTGCAGCTGGGAGGGTAAGGAATCCCATAGCAAGGCAGTGTTAAAGTACGCGAGGCCAAAATCACCGAACTCTCCTTTTTAACCCACACTGGATTTTGGAATCCAACACCCTTCACTAGGGCCTCATAAAGAGCGCTGAAGAAAGTTAACAGATTTGGCTAACACTCAGGGCGACTGTTTCAAAGGGCTCTCTGGGATTCATGAAATAGGTGGCCTTGAGAACAGTGCCATGCTGGGCAGCCATTCTCTAAGGGTAAAGCTGTTACATTAATGAAGAAGAACTGATTCATAATACCTAGAGACGTGATGAAGGTTTGATCCTTAAAACAGATCCATGGATTGATGGTGAAGTGAGGTGCCGTGGTGGGTAAAGGTACCTGAGGATTTGAGTTCAATTCCCACAATTTACAGGGTTGAAGGAGAGGAATGAAGCCTATAAGATGTTCTCTGATCTTCACTTGCGTGCTATGACATACACATGCCTACATACGTATATGTGCACACAAAAGGAAATAAATGTAAATTTAAAAAAGATGGCTCAGTTCCTGATAAACTGTGACCCCCAATGCTCATCCTGTCTCCTTTACCTTCCTCCTTTCTTAAGTTGCTTTGATGTGAATGTGCATTCATTTGATTTTTTTTTTTTACTTGAATCGACATGTTTATTAAACAAAAAGGAATCTGTTCTGAGTTACTGTAAAAACCAACCACCAATAATGCATGCCCTTTACAACTATTACAGGACCAATATTTTTGTTGTCTTTGTTGCTGAGACAAAAGAAATTTCAATATAAAATTATCAACACGTAGTGAAACATAGTGAAAATGACTTATTATAAAATGAAACACTCATTTGCTTTTTTTATTGTTCAATATAAAAGGGAAATATCTGTCATTTATTGGAAACTTTTATAGGTCTGAATGCTACAGAATTTTAAAGCTGTAATAACTTAACACATGGGCCACCCCTTGATTTTTACAGATGTAGTGTTGGAGACAATAAATTTCTCAAAGAACCTTAATTATTAGTGGCATGGAACCCAAGCCCCACTTTCATGGTCCTGTGCATACTTTTTAATCACTGTGCCACTTAAGTTTCTTCTTCTTCTTTTTTTTTTTTTTTTAAGATTTATTTTATGTATATACCAACACTCTATTTGCAGGCCAGAAGAGGGCAACAGATCACATTATAGGGTTGTGAGCCACCATTGTGGTTGCTGGGAATTGAACTCAGGACCTCTGGAAGAGCAGAGGGTGCTCTTAACCACTGGGCCATCTCTCCAGCCCTTGCTATTTAATTTCTAATAGAAAAACTTTCAGGAACTTGAGATGGCTCAGCAGCTAGAGACACTTGTTTTGCAAGCCTGGTGACCTGAGGTTGAGCCCCAAAGCCCACGTAATGGTGGAAGGAAAGGGAAAACAAATTTCACAAAGTGACATTTTACCTCTATACTCTTGTCTGTCAAGTACCTCCTCACCATCTCTCTCTCTCTCTCTCTCTCTCTCTCTCTCTCTCTCTCTCTCTCTCTCTCTCTCTCTCACACACACACACACACAGCTACAGTTAATCTAAAAATCTTAACTGTATTAATGTTTAGGGGCGAATTCTCTTTTTTGATAGTGAGTTCTGTTATACATCATGAAATCTATATTTATTCATCTTTGTTGACACCAAGACTTCATGCTTAACTTTTACCGACAGCAGTTTATTACTTAGGCAGTAATACAAAACCACTACAATTTGGAAAGAGAATGAGATTTCTTCTTCTTCTTCTTCTTCTTTTTTTTTTTTTAAAGATTCATTTATTTATTATTATGTATACAGTGCTCTGCCTGCATGTACACCTACAGGCCAGAGGAGGGTATCAGATCACATTCTAGATGGTTATGAGCCACCATGTAGTTGCTGGGAATTGAACTCATGACCTCAGGAAGAGCAGTGAGTGCTCTTAACCGCTGAGCCATATCTCCAACCCCGAGCATGGGATTTCAATCAGTAGCCCTTTGGACTTATTTTTATGTAGATGGATATGCCTTGCATGCATGTCTGTGCACCGCATGATATGCTCTGTGTTCCTGTAAGGTGTCAGATCTCGTGGAGCTGGAGTTACAGATGGGTTGTTAGCTCACCAAATGGGTGCTGGAAATTGAATCTCAGTCCTCTGGAACAGCAGCCAGTGTTTTTAACCCCGGAGCCATCTCTCTAGTCCCTCAACGGCATTTTGGAATTAGGTATAAAGGCATAGTATAAGGATTTGCAATTAAAAAAAAAAGTTTTGTTTCCTGCCCTCTATGGTGAACAGGATTTTTGAGACAAAGAGAAAAGAGAGAGTGTAACCACAGAAAAAGATATGATTTGTGCAGAAATGAGAGTGGAGTTTAGCAGGGTGAAAAATTTGAATGTGGGGCAGAAACTGCTGTATGAATTCCAGATAGTCTTCGGAGTTAGACAAAGTAAATGTACTGCGGACACACACGGACTTTTACCTTCAGTTTTAATAACAGACATAAAATACCTACTACGTACAAAGCCTGCGGAGGCGTTGAGGAGTGAGCTGCCTTCAGGGGAGTTAGGATGGGAAAGGAATGCATCATGGTGGGGGCTGGAGATGAGATTACACCGGAGGGCAGATAAACTGAGTACATGGGGGACATTCAGAAGTAGAGAGGTGCGCTGTCTTCTACAGCACAGAGCCTCTCCGGCCAAAAGCTCCTAGCTCTGAGATGCAGGTCCACGTAAGACCTCCGTCCGCCTCCAGCCTTCTCTTCCCCACAGCTAGGCCGGGGCAGCGGGGGAGGCAGGTGAAAACTGCACTCCGCTGTTGAGTCGTCATGGCAACCAGAAGTTCCGCGGTCCTCGCTACCCTCCTTCCACTTCCCCCGGCCCAAGCTAGGCTCTAATCTCGCGAGACTTGCCTGAGCGCAGAACCCCCGCCGCGGTGATCTCACCCGAGACTGAAAGAGGGAGGAGAGGAGGGAGGGAAGGGATGGGGCGGGGAGAAGGGCCAGTGAAGCGCCGCCACCGCCGGCAACTTTGTGAGCGAGTTCAGTACGTGCGTGAGCGAGTGAGCAGAAAGTCAGTGCAGCGCCGAGTCCTGGGGGGGAGGGTCGGGGAGGGAGGGAGGGTGGGACCGGGAAGCCTCCCGCCCCGGGCTCCCTTTCCGCGTCGTCCCTGCGCGGGTTCTCCATCACCCCAGTGGGCAGTTACCTGTCCCCTCCCCCGCGGCCACTCAACTCCCCCAATACCGTGCCCAGATTGGAGCTCCGCAGCCGGGACGCTCCCTAGGCGCTGTGCGCTTGTTCCCGGGAGCTGGCGGGCGGGATGGGGACTCTGGGGGCGCGAGCCGGACCCCCGGCTCCTGCACAATAGTTGATGCCCGGGGACTGGTCACTTCGGCCCTTGAGGCGCCTAGTGCGTGGCCGCTGCGGGTCTCCTTCGGAGCGGGGCTGGGGAGCCGCGTTGATTCCGCCCCCGCGGCTCCTACGCGGGGCGCTTGGAGCCTCGGATCTCCTCAGAGGAGGCGGCGAGTGAGCGCGCCCCGACCGTCTGCACGCTTTCTCTTTCTCCCCAGGGAGAGCGCGCGATCGACGCGCCCCGGACGCGCGGCGGCCCCGGGAAGCCTAGACCAAGCGGTAAGTGGCCCCCAGGGCTGGGCTAGGAGTTGGGGGCGGGGCGGCATTGCTGACAGACCCCCCCGCTCCCCCGTGCTGACCCTGGCCAGGGATTCGCGGCCAGGCGCTAGACGTTTGTAGCCGCTGAAAGTTTGATTTCCGATTTGGTGGCGTGCTGGGATCGCGGTCCCGGCGGGGGCGAGTCTGCGCTCCACCGCGTCCGGCGCGCGCGCACGTTCGCACCTCGGGATCCGGATCTGCTCCCCCAGAGAGGCTCGGAGCCCCGTGTCCCCTCCTGGTAGCTGTGCTCACCCTGCGGCTCCCAGTTCCTCAGAGCGACCCTTCCTTATCCGTCATCCCGTGAGCGCTTTGCAGGTGTGCTGGAGGGGGTAAGGCCCAGAGGGTTAATGCTTGGGAAGGGAGAGGTTCGGCTGCGGGCTCGAGGGTGTTAATTTCCCTCCTGGAGACTGAGATCCGAGGATGCTCCAACCTGCGTTTCTTAGTAAACCGTCCAGAGGGTTGGAGAGGAGTGAGGGTGCTGCATAAAGAACTTTTTCTCCACTTGCCCTTTCCAACTTTGTTCTTGACCTTAAAGGCAACTTGCCAGGTTCATAAATCGCTCCATGGCATTTCGACGTGAGCAAGCAATCGCGTTGGGCAGGTTGAAATTTCATCGGGGCTAGCCGTGTCCAAAACCAGAGGCACGGGAAATAGCTAGCTTTCAAGGGAGGTTGTGCTGGATTGTTGGCATTCCTCTTGGAAGGGGAAGCTTTTGGGGACGGGTAACTCCCAGACTGCTTTGGAGCTTTATAGAATTGATTTTTTTTTCCTGACTGCTGCTTGAGAGGCAGCCTTCACTGAAATTCATACTACCTGGTACACGATTATGTTTCTAAACTGGAGCCAGTGTTGCGATGCAAATTTCAGAGGGAGGTGTCGACTTTCATCAGGTTCCAGGTCTATCTGGATGGACTGGGGTTGGCGTTTCCTCTATAAAGCGAGCCTTTCATGTTGAAACTCTGACTCAGAGTCTTAAAGCCATTTTTTTTTTTTTTTTTTTTTTAAATACTGGTACTCTGTGGGAGTTAAGTGTCAACTTTCTCCTGCTTTCTCGAATGGAGTATATCACCCAATGCAAAGGTTCTCTGGCTTGGTCTTTTGGGCAGCCACAACATTAAGCCCTACCCAGTTGTTCCTGCAACCTCGTTTAGGGACAGGAATGCTTTTCTGTATCTTGGTTTAACGACTTTCCCATATCCCCCTTTCCTTTCCTGAAAGCTGCAATTAAGCTGCCTTTACCAGGATGGAAAAAAAAAAAAAAAAGCTGATAGGATTATGCAGAGCAGTTAAAAGGTTTAAGCAAAGTCGTTTATGGTCACTGATGTGCCTAACTATGAGGTGACAACCCGGTTGTTAACTAGAATATCATTACTGAAGCATTTTCCCATGAAATATGTTACTGACACTAAGGCATTAACAGCAGTGATTTCAAATGACCTGGGTGATGGTTTGAACATGAATGGTTAGGGCAAGCGAAGCATTTGGAATGCTGACTTGCTTCTGTCTCACTGAAGACTTTTTTCTTACCTCGCTCTTAAAGGATTCTTGAAGTTGACTATCAGTAATTAGATTTCTCCAGTTGATGGAGAGAAGGAACAGGTTTAGTAGGTGGCCAGAGACAGTCAGTAGGTGTAGCTGATAGCCGCTGTGCAGTTCCCGGGGTCTGCCACGGTCCTGCCGGCTTGGACTTCTAGTTGTGACTCCGTGTCAAGGTTCTGTGGAAGGCTGACTTACTACTCTGGGCAGTAGTGATGCGTCAGCGTGTCACTAGAACGACAGCCTGAGATGTGCTTTTCTTTTGACTCACTTCTCCAGTTGTATTTCCTGGCTTTTTATTGCATGTTTGCTTTGAATTACATGTGTGGTATTGATGGATTTTCCTTATTTGGGTTTCTTTTTAAGCATCTCTTTAAAGAGCTTCCTAAGGACTTTATTAAAGTGCTGTAGATTGAGGATGGGGTGAGATTAGCCTTTACATAGACTGCATATGTTGTCTTTTCAGTTGCAGTTTGAATTGTTAATCAAATGATTTCTTAGAGTGCAGACAGCAGCATGAGAGGAACCAAACTCAGCAGATTCTTGGCCAACCTAGTGGACAGCTTATGAGGTGAGCAGTAAGGCTTGGTGTCTCTTACCTATCTGTCTTTTTATTACCAAAGGGCACTGCACAAATGTATGACTGTCCGGAAGGTTTTCAGGTTAATTCTTCCATTAGAGAGAGCCCTTTGGCTCAGTAGCCAGATTGGACTGGCAGCCCCCACCCCCGCACCCTCCCCAGCCCTGACCCCCGCACCCTCCCCAGCCCCCACCCCTGCACCCTCCCCAGCGCCCCCCCCAGCTCTGATGGAGCAAGCTTCTTTGTTTCATTTTGCATCACAGAAGCTGAATCTCAAAATTTGAAAACTAAAATTTCCATCTTATTTCCCTGTATTTGTAACCCTTTGAGGCTCGTGAGTCAAGTGATATTTACTGAGTGCCACCATCAGAGGTGATCCTCTCGGTTTCTGGGACTCCAGTGACCTCTCTTGGCCTTAGGGAACTGTTGGTCTAGCTTACTGTCATCTCTAAGGTTTTCCATATGAGACAGTTTTGATCTTTCAACTTACTGAAAAGGTTTGAAATACTCGTCTTTAGAAGGTGTGGACTTCAAATACCTGATCTGCCATTTTCTGGCTGGGGTGACCTTAGAAAGCAGCTGTACCCCTTTCAGAACTCATGGGCTTGTGCTGCAGTGCCAACACACAGTTGTCGCCCAGCTTTGCTACAGAAATTGACCAGAATATGTGTATGGAAATACTTTGTAACTCTCACTTGTAGTTGTATTTTCTTACCCTCTGATGAGCAGATCCTTGGGTGGCTGGAGCTGGAATGGAGTTGGGGCATAGTTCCTTTGGCCCAGCTTTTCCCGTTTGCAAGTGAGGAGCTCCCCGCTCAGGGAGCTGATGTGATTTGGACTGTAGAAAACTAGGTATAGCTAGCATTCAGGATAACAGGCCTGCCTGATTCAAACATGTTCCTCTGTTTCACCTTTTGTTCTTTTCCTATTGACTGTGTTGATGTTTGTTTACTCTTTTTTCCTCATACTTAAGTATTCAATGATTATTAAATAATGAAAATAAGGGAGAAGCGAAGCTGAAGGAAATAATAGCTACAATTAAAGTTGAAAAGCTGTGAGGATAGCATTATTGTTGTGTTTGGTACCTACGCTGTGGAATTATTCAGATAGTTAAGTTATGGGAAAAGGAGCCCTAAATTAAAATTTCTGCACATGGAGGCAGAACATGGAGGCATTAATATTATCATCTTCTCCTTCTTCTTCTTCTTCTTCTCCTTCTTCTTCTTCTTCTTCTTCTTCTTCTTCTTCTTCTTCTTCTTCTTCTTCTTCTTCTTCTTCTTCTTCTTCTCCTTCTTCGAAGACACCTTTATTCCCTTAGGGTCCTAATGCTCATTAGAAAGGTCAAACTTTGTTGTTGTCCCATCTTTTCCTTCTCTAAAGTTCATTTGCAAAAGAAAGGAGTTGTGCTTTGCCAGTTAGCTCTGTGGAAGGGTTGCAGGGTGTGTGCGGGGAGGATTGCATGTTAGTAGGTGCTGATTGTGGGAGCCCTCTCGGGGAAACCCAGCAGGTTTGTGTAGAACTGCTGGACTTCCCCTGGTGAGGTAGGAGAAATATCCCTGCTGGTGAAGACTGACTTTTAGGAGAGGGGCTGCTTCTGTTCAGGGGATGGAGGGGTAAGTGTTGCTTTATTTCAGGGTTCACAGAGAGGTCTTTGTTGTGCTGTGTCTCTCGAGACTGGCGATCCAAACACAGGCAGATCACTTGGCCATTGGCCTGATGGCATTTTTTGCTTTCACAGTTGTCTTGTATGCCTCGATAGTTAAAAATGAGACATACTTGTATGATACTTTGTTTTCCAGATGCACATTTGAGCTGATTATTCCTAAATGACAGCTTCTTTCTTTGGATGAGCTTTCATGAGTTCTGGTATGGGAACGGTGGGAAGGTGGGGTAAATTTCCCTGGCCCCAGCTCTCTTCAACTCCCAGAGTTTGAGCAAGGGACAGAAAGATGCAATGTAGTCTGATTTGGAACCAGGAGGGTAAGGAGAGAAAATTTCATCTTCTCATCTCATCCTTCATCCATTTTCTTCATTTCTTCTGTCCAGATGGAATAAGATGACCCAGATGCAAAGAGACTTTTCTTTTGGGACAGTATTTCACTGTGGCCCTGGCTGGCGTGGAACTCACTTTGTAGATTAGACTGGTCTTGAACTCACAGAGTTATGCTTGGCTCTGCTCCCTGAGTGAATGTGTTTTCTTAAAAACCTAGAGAGATGACCCCCAAAATGGCAAGAAGGGCCATTAGGGTCGAGGTGGTGTACTGTGAGGTCGGTGACAGTTGCTTCTGGAGGTCTGAGCTGAGCCCTTCCAGCTGATGGGGTCTAATTGGTTACTTATCAGCTGCAGTTCTCTCTCTAATTAGATTTGTAGTATGCCTAACTTTGGGAAACAGGTAATTACATAATGTTAGACTGGAGACGGTGCTTTCTGAGGAATGCTGGCTTGGAGATGGAGAGTTGCTGGTTTTTCCAAACAGAGCATTTACTCGGAGACTGCTGGGCCTTTTGAAAGGACATCCAGCCGCAGTTTCCTGGCTTCCTTCTTACTTCCTCTGAGCCCTTTACCAACGTGTGAACAGGTGCAGCCATTGATTGTTTTTGTGGTTCATTCAGAGCCTTGCTTCCTTTCATAATGAGTTCTGATCTCAGAAGATAGCTATTGAGAAATTTAAAAGCAGAGGGCAGTGAGCCAGCTGCCCATGTTCCTGCAGGCTGGGATTCTACCATTATCAGGTTCCGGATTTCTTCTTTGGCCTTCCTCCTCCTCCTCTTCCTCCTCCTCTTCCTCCTCCTCTTCCACCTCCTCCCTCTCTTCCTCCTTCTCTAGTAAAGGCGGCTGACCCCAGAGCCTCATCAGTGGTAGGCAACTGCTGTACCTCTGACCTGTACCCTTAGCTCTGACCAGTGTCCTCACCCTAAGCACCTGTTACCTTTCTGTGATGAATACTTCATTTAATGAATGGTAGGGTTCAGCTTGGTATACGATAAACCCCTTGCATTTCCTCTCATGCACTCAGAGAAGCAGCTGGTTCTGAACTGTGTCAGGAAAGAGAGTCTGTTTAGTCAGAGGGACCTGTAAGAGGATGTTCAAAAGTTTTGCTCAGTTTTACTGCTTGAGTCACCTTCTGTCCCTAGGACTGCATGGGAAGTCAGTAAGGCCTTGTGTTCTAACAAAGAGCAGAGTTGTGGCCTCAGTGCTGTAGAGGACTCACTTAGCCTTTGTAAGGCCCTGGGGTCAGTGTCTAGCTTTCCTACCTTGTGCTCCCAGAACTGTATTCTGCCATACTACTTGTCACCAGAGACTGAGAAAAACACCTGCCATGTGTAGCTGACCAGTTTTCCCTCCTTGCAAGCTCCACTGAAGACTTCAGAACTCGCTAGCTGGCCTACTGGATTCTAACTTCTAAGTAGCCAGCATTTGATGTGTTTGTGTGTGTGACTCCTAGTTCAGTTGTATGGTAGAACTGTGCCCAAGCTTGAATGTAGCTCCTTACTCTGTCTCTGGTTAGAGGAATTCCTATGCTACTTCAAAGTTTCATTCTTAAAATTAGGACCTTAGTGCCTTGCTGATGTGGAGCAGAAAAGGAAGGATGAAGATTGTATAAGGAAGTTGAGTTTCAGTGGCTAAGGGCCCAGGAGTGCTTGGGAGTCACAGGAAGGCTTGAGAGCCTGACACTCGCTGTGGTGGGATTGTTCTGGAGCTGTTGTCAAAGCACTGTAGCCTAAAGCAGCTTGGGTGGGATGTGCTGTGGAGGCCATGAGGAGTGTGCATCACGGCCGGGGCCAGGCACCAGGATAACCAGGTGGCTGAGTGCTGGAGGACACTTGGAAGTGGTTACATCTTGCTTCTTTTCAGAGTGGCTTTGTATGACAATGGGGACATTGAAATTTTTTTTTTGGATAAGCTAAAAGGATCTTCAACAGAATTCTGTTAATTGAAAAAGATAGTTTGGAAGAAATCTAGAACTGGCTGCCTACAGGTAACGGGTCAGGAAGTTTTGCAGTGTGCCTGAGACATGTCAATTCAGTTTGGTAATCGTATGGCCCACTTAAAGCAATGGTAAAAACACAAGTATATATAGTTCAGTGCTTGTTTCCTGAGACACAGTTTCTCTGTGTAGCCTTGGCTGTCCTGGGTTCATTTTGTAGACCAGGCTGGCCTCAAACTCAAAGATCCACTTGCCTCTGCCTGCGAGTGCTGGGATCAAAGGCATACACCACCATTTAGTGGTTTTAAACCTACTACATTTTTGTTAAGGACAGCTCTAAGATTGAAAAAAAGAAAAAAGGTTTTACATCCAAAACTGTAGATCAGACAACTTTCACTTGCTCCCTTCCTAGTCCCTGGCAACCATCATCTTTCTGTCGTCTCAATTTGACTACCCCGGGGTGTCACACATAGTGGGGCTATGTGATCTTTGTCCTTAGTGACTGGCTTGTTTCACTAGGAATAATGTCCTCTGGATGAGCATGTAGTACACATGTCGTACGCTGCCTTCCGTTTAGAATGTGTGTGGCACGTGCTCACCCTTGGTTGTCCTGACTGTTTTTTCCCTTTTCTCTTCTCTTTTGAGACAGGGTTTCTTTGTGTAGCCCTGGCTGTCCTAGAACTTGCTCTGTAGCCTCTGTCTGCTTCCCAAGTGCTGGCTTTAAAGGTATACTTGTGGTCTGAGGCTGGTTGGAAACACTGATATACAAATATCCTTTCCAGACCTTGTGCTCAGTTCTTTTGAATGTTAATTTAGATGTGAGATTGCTGGGCTCCGGACGGTTGTGTTTTTAACTTCTTGAGGAGCTTTCTGGTCCATAGTGTTTACCATCATGGTACTTTACAGTCTCACCAATATTCTCCAAGCTTACAGTTTGTCCACATACTTGCTTTTTGCCTGCCCCCCTTATGTTGTGGCTTTGCTGTGTATTTGAGGTGATATCTCATTGTGATGTTGATTGCCTGGTTCTGTCAAGTGTCCTCTGATGTTTCTTGGTCACCATCTGTTCAAGTCCTCTGCCCATTTTTTCAGTTTTTTAAAAAAAGAGTTAATTTGTATATTCTAGGTATCAGACCTTAATCAGATACATAATTTACAAGTATTTCTTCTATAGGTTCTTTTTTCTGTTGGTTGTGTTTGATGCACAAAAGTTTTTTAAAGATTTATTTATTATGTACACAGTGTTCTGCGTGTATGCCTGCATGCCAGAAGGGGGCACCAGATCTCATTATAGATGGTTGTGGGCCACCACGTGGTTGCTGGGAATTGAACTCAGGACCTTTGGAAGAACAGCCAATGTTCCTAACCTGAGCCATCTCTCCAGTCCCACAAAAGTTTTAAAAACATTTTTTATTTGTAGATTTGTAGTTTATGTGTGTGAATGTTTTGCCTTCAATACATGTGGACTGCATGCATGCTAGGTGCCCAGTAAGCCAGAAGAGGATGTTGGAGTCCCCTAAATTGGAGTTCTAGGCAGTTGGTGAGGCATCATGTTAGTTCTGAGAATGGAGCTTGGGTCCTCTGCAAGATCTCAAGTACTCTGAACTGCTGGCCCATGACTCCATTTTTGATCCATTACTTCTTGATTCATTTTGAGGTAATTTTTGTGTATTCTTTAAGATAAGGCCTGGACTATATTTTTTTGCATGTGGATCTCACATATTTCCAAGTACTGATTGTTGAAAAGACAATATTTTTTTGCTCCTTGTTCAAGGTCATTTGGCCATATATTAGGGGATTTATCTCTGCAGAGGTGATCTCTTGTCTCTGTCTGTCTGTCTGTCTGTCTGTCTGTCTGTCTGTCTCTCTTGAGGAGACCAGAGACATTTAAAAAAGGAAGTAAAGTGATTTAAATGGCAAATGTGAGTGAGGCTATCTAATGTCAGGAATTGTGTGTCATACAGAGTCCAGTGTCCTCAGGAAGGCTCAGAAAGGGCCTTGACTTGATCGTGAGCACTGAATGGTAACTCAGTGGGCATTTTGTGTATGCTGGGGCACAAGGCTGGATAAAGGCCAGAGGTCAACCATGGGTATTGTACTTTGGATGCCAATACTTTTGTTTTTGTTTTTTTGAGGCAGGTCTCTTGCTACCTGGAGTTCTCTGAGTAGGTGAGGCGGGTGGGTTCACAAGCCCTAGGAACCTGCCTGTGTCCACTTCTGCCTCATGTGGCTCTTGTGTGTGTTCTGGAGATGGACTGCAAGTCCTTGAACTTCTCTGACTGATGTGTTTCCCTGGCCTCAGACTGGCTGTCAGTTCTCACGCCACTTTCTCAGAGCCCCATGAAATGTGTCTTTAATGAAGTCTCTAGAAGTAATTAATTTTTTTACATTTATTTTGTATGTATGGCTGCATGAATTTATGTGCATACACATATACCCGGTACCCAATGAGGCCAGAAGAGAGTGTTGCATCTCCTGGGGCTGGAGTTACAGTCCAACTGTGATCTCCTGTCTGAGTGTCTGGAACTGAACCCAGGACCTCTGGAAGAGCAGTTAGTGCTCTTAACCACCGAGCCATCTCTCCAGCCTTTTCTTATTTACTCATCTAGTGAAAACTACCTGTTTTACTTTAGACACAAGACAGCTGCAGCTGTTTATTATGAAAGTAGTCCTTATTAAATGCTCTTTATGTGAAGGGGGGAAAAAGTTTTGTTTCCTGGTTTCCAAGGAGATAAGTTTTGGCAAAATTTATTTTATCAAGTGCTTTTCTAATTAAGAAAACAAAAGGAAATTGCCTGTAATATATCTTGGCTACAGTTTCCTTAAGGACCCAGGGGGTTCTGAAGTCTTACTTTCTCCTACTCCCACATCCAGGAGAGCCTGGAAACCTCCCTAGTTCGGGGTTTAGCCTTGTGTTTGTTCATCTAGTAAGTCTGTTGCTCATTGTGAACATGCACCCCAGTCACCCTTCTCTTGGAAATGGGGAGGGGTTGAGCTGAGTCAAGTTTCTTTTAGAACCCACTAAATTAATTGTTGTAACTAATGAAATTTAAGGCTTTGAGTGGTTGATACTAGAAACCTTTCAAAGGCTCTGAAGAAAAAGATTTAGGGTTTCCTTTTTTTTTTTTTTTTTTTTTAAAGACTTGGCTCTGGAAGGTTTCTGTTGGGGCTTTTTCATGATCGGCATTTTGAATTCAGCCTTTTTCCTGTTACTAGTATCACCCAAGAGACTCACTCCAACACCCTGTGATTGGTAGGGGTTAGCGTGAGCCCCTGCTTGCTTGTGCATGGTGCACTTGAAATGCGGTCATCAAATGCAGCTGCACTGGAGGTCTGAGTGCCGGAACTCTGCTAGTCAACCTGGCGTTTGCCGGAGCTGCCAGAGAGCCCGTGCTCAGACCACCTAGTGGGAGATTTGGTGTCTTTGTAAAGTTACCATTTCCATTTTAATTTGTTGTTGGGAATCTGATACGGTATTGATTATACATGAAAAGATTCAGTTATGCTGAGTGAAATATAAGGATTTCCTCCCATGAGGGAGGGCTCTCTGTCGCTGCTGTAAATCTGGCCTCATGTTGCCAAAGAACACTGGAAGATCGCCCCAGCCTTGCCTCTGCTGCGTGCTACATGGGATTCTGGCTGTTGTTCTTTCATTTCCGGTGAACGGGTCTCATGGAGTGCTCTAGATGGAAGACACCCTCTTAGAGGGGTGCATCAGTAACAGGCCTGGCTGAGGCGAGCCACCCTTGGGGGTTTCTATATCAAGTTGTAGTTTTAGTTATTTTAAAAATATTTTAATTTAATTTATTTTTTATGTGTGTGGGCATTTTTGTCAACACTTATGTCTGTGTACAAAGTGTGTACAGTGCCTGTGGAGGCCAGGAGAGGCTGTCAGATTCCCTGGGGCTGGAGTTACATATGGTTGTGAGCTGCCATTTGGGTGCTGGGACTTGAACCAGCTGTGTTCTTACCCTCGGAGCTATCTCTCCAGCCCCTAAAGCTGTGTTTTAAAGGTCAGAGTGGCTCATAGACCCGAAAGGCTGTGGGGTAGTGCTCTAAGAAGAATATGATGGTAGACGTGGGGGTCATGAGCAGAGACCGGGCTCTGGGTGTGTCTGTGGGCTGACCTGGTTTGCTGGGGAGATGGTGTGCACTGCAAGTGTGTGGCCAGGGATGACACGGTTTTCCCAGAGCAGCTGGTGTCATAGAGGTGCTATGGACCAAAGGAGGCGACTAGAGGAGCAGGTTTGGGTGGGGAGTTCACATCTGAGTTGATTTGCAGATGTTGGATGTAAGATGCTTGTTGATACCAAGTAGGCAGCGGGCTGGTCCCTCAGTGCTCATGAGCTTGGGGAAGTATCTGCCCTTCTCAGAATTGTGGAGATAAATGAAGGCAAGACAGACTGTATTGTTTCTGGGAAGACTGACTACCATCTTACAGCCTGGGTCTCTGGAACCACTTAGCTCATGGGCCGGCATGTGCCTGGTGAGAGGTTTCTTTTGCATCCGTCCTTGAGTTTTATTTTGCCTCTCCAGGTTGTCCTAGACTTCCTTCTGCATAAAGTCAGGGAGGGCACTTGGGGGTGGTGCAGACTGCCTTTTAAGAAACATAGCTTTGACCAGAGTAACTTCATTTAAATGGAAAGGCATGTATCGGGAATTGTATTATTTCACAGATAGTTCATTATTTTAGGCCTTCATAAGTTAGGTAAGTTAATAGTTGATGATCTAATAGGCCACATTTCTTAGGAAGACCGCTCTCTGTGTTTCTCAGTTCAGAATACCTAATTATATTGCTAGTTAGTTTTTTTAAAAATTAATTTATTCAGACTATATCTCAATTGTTATCCCCCCCTTTTTAGTTACTGTACTTTTTTTTCTTTTTTGGAAGGTGACATGTAAAATGTATTTGGACCTATTGGTTTAGAATTTGAGATCAAATAAAGATGTTGAAAGTACCACTCTTATATTTTGATAAATAACATTTGAATATATTAGTTGTGTTTCCTTAGAAGAAGCTGTGAAGAAGAAATGTGTTGCCTTATAGTCAATACCATCCCTTGGGGCCAGAGAGGTAGCTCCGGAGTTTACAGATCTTACAGCTTTTGAAGAGGACCGGTTCAGCTCCCAGCACTCACTCGACAGCTCCCAATTGCTCCTGATTCCACTTCCAGGGGATCAGATGCCCTCTTCTGGTGTCTGTGGGTTTTTTCATACGTGGGATACACATACTAACACCCAGGCACACACGTATGCACAAAACAGATCTGTTTTCTCAGAGCCCAGTGTCACGCCTATGAGCCCCCGCAGCACACAACCTGGCTTTGATGAGTTTTGGTCCGGGTTAGGAGGAGGGAGAACTTGTAGATGGTGGGAACGTGTCACCTCTGAGAACCGGTCGTCTACGGGGAGCAAGGCAGGAGTGCTCAGAGAACGAGAGCCTCAGCAGAAGCTCTTTTGGCAGATCTGTGATGTGAGGAAGTGAGTCAGGCTCGGAAGCCAGAGGCTCACAAACGAATTTCCATTGCTGTCACTAGTAGACACCTTCCCAATAGTGTCTGTTGCTTTAGACAGAGCTTGGTCATGGCTCTTGGTTCTTTGGGACAGTTTTGGACAGATACTGATGTCTTGGATCGTTCAACACAGTATGGCCATAGACTATGGTAGTGCTCCTTGTCCTCAGAGTTGGACTAAGCATCAGTCATGCTGGACTCACCTCCCTCTGTAGCCCAGGCAGCCTTGAACTTGGGATCTTTCCATGTTTCTTCATGAGTGTAGACTACAGGTTTGTGCCATCAAGATTCTGTTGGCGTTATAGTGTATGCCCACTGCAGGTCTTCTGATGTAGAGAGAGAAGATAGAGGTACTGTGGAAGGTCTGGTCACACAGTGTTAACTGTTGGTGGACATAGCGTTGGAGCGCTCGGTACTGAGCGGGAAGAGAAGTGACGCCTTTCGTGATGAGGCGCAGCATGGAATGGCAAAACCTAACTGTCTTTAGGTAGGTGACATGGAGGCTCTCTGGTGTCTGTAAAGCAAGAAAGCTTTCCTTTTTGGTAGGCTTTTGGTTACATCATTTATTTTTTTAAATGACTTAATTTATTTTTATTTTATGTGCATTGGTGTTTTGCCTGCATGCGTGTCTGTGTGAAGATGTCAGATCCTTTGGAACTGCAGTTACAGATAGTTGTGAGCTACTGTGTGGTTCTTGGGAATTGAACCCTGGTCCTCTAGAAGAGCAGACAATGCTCTTAACCTCAGATTTATAAGATGGGGCCATTTGTCTGCTTAGTTGTTGAGATAGGTAATCTTTTTCCTGGAGTTGGCTTACTTTCTTTCTGTTTCTAAGAAACTAATGGTGTATTGTATAGTATTACCACGATTACTGAAGTGTGTGTTAAAGTTTTAGAGCAACTGTGAGAATCCTCATAGAGGGATCTTTATGTTTAAATCACTTCATCTTTTCCATGCATGTTTCCCACCTTACAAGGAGCTGACTTAGTTTCCCTAAAATTTCCCTTTAGCTTCTCCAGATCACCTTATTATGTGTTTCGGTTGCTTGTGTGTGGTGGTTTCTGCTTGTGAGATGCTGTCTAAGTGTCTGAAGTTACAGCACTAATTTATGCATTCCTGAAGGTTTTTCTTACATCCTTTTCACTTCATCACTTACTATCCCACTTTCCCACTTATTCTGTCCAAGTCAGCATTTTTTTGGTGTATTCATAGAGTTGTGTGACCATCTCTCTCCATAAACAGAATATTTTTCATCACCTAGAAAGACCTCCAAATCCATTTTCAGTCACTCCCCATTTTTCCTCATCCTTACCCACTCTCCCTGTTACTGTTCTTTATAGACCTGCCTAGTCTGTGAGTTTCATGTAATGGAAGCATGTAGTGTGCTGTATGTGATGGCTAGCATCTGCCTGCCAGCTCCATCAAAGCACCATGTAGTGTGCTGTATGTGATGGCTAGCATCTGCCTGCCAGCTCCATCAAAGCACCACCACTGCTGCTGCTGCTGCTGCTGCTACTTTTACTACTACTACTGCTTGTTGTTGTTGTTATTATTATTATTATTATTGAGACAGGGTCTCACTTTGTAGCTCTGGACGTCCTGAACTTACTATATAGACTAGGCTGACCTTGAACTCACAGAGATCCACCTGCTTCTGTCTTAAAGGCAAATGTCACCACATCTGGCTAGAGCACACCTTATTTCTTGTAAACACCTGTGCTTTTGGTAGTATTGTTACAGAGTCAGAAGTACAAATTCCTTGTGTCCTGATGCAGAAACTGCAGCCTGTGCTGTGACCAGAGGGAAGGGCAAAGCTTCCAGGCTCTGCGTATGTGGGGCAGAGTGAGCTCTCTGGAGCTAAGCCCGCATGGGTTCGGTGCTGCTCCTTGCCTGAGCTACTGCCTTGTTTCCACTTTGAGTTTTTCAGGTACCCTCACAGTCATTGAGCCTTCCCTTCCCTCACTTTGTCTGTGACCACGCCTTGCCATTTCCCTTGTGAATGGGCTCCTGTTTTCAGCATTCTCTTTGTGTTTTGCTGTCACCCTCTCAGAGTCAGAGTCAGCCTTTGTATCTGAGTGGCGGGGCAGTCTCCTTCCTGACCAGTGTGCAGCTCTGACTCCCAGCAGGGCACATGCTACCCTGCAGACAGTGTGTCTACAGTGCTGTGTGCACCAAACCCACACTCCTGCTTTTGTGACTAGCTTGTTGTCCCTTTTCCTCCCGGCTTATCTGGTTGCACTGTCTTTCCTTGCCCTTATATGCTAGGCTGCTTTTTTTCCCCTTTACCAAGCATTCTGGTTCCTTTGAGCCTTTTTCTGCTTCCCACGTTAGTTGTATTTTCAGGCTTACTTTTCTTTAGTTTAAAAAGTATACACGGTCACGGACAACCTTCTTTGCTTTCAATCCCTTCTTGCCATGTGACGCAGGCTGACCTCAAACTCCTACTCATCTTTTCACTGCCTGTGGAATGCTGGGATTATAGGTGTGTTCCACCACTCCCAACTTGAACTCTAGTTTAATTTGGATCTTTCTCATCCTTTAAGACCCACCTCTTCACTGAGAATGTCTTGGATACTATGGCTCATCCTGTGTTTTTTCTCTCTGAATTTCACTTTGCTCTGTCATAGGCTTAGAAACCCCAGTGTGTACTAAGTACAGAGTTCCTAGGGTAGAACGTAATGAGAGTAAACACACATGTTTGCACATCAGAAAGGTCTTACCCACCCGCAGGAGTAATAGGCATCATGCCTGAGACTCCATCCTGGACAGGGTCATTGTAAGGGATATGCAGACTCCATGTCGAGGGTCAGTTGGGCTAGTGGTTCTTGGAGTGTCAGCATCACCTGGGAGGCATTGTAAGTACACACACCTTCCATTTCCACCTTGGAGTTTCATTCACATTGAAGTGTCTGCCAAGTCATTTGGAAACTCCTCATTCAGCCAGTGCTCTCAGTCCTGAGAGTCCCTGGGCTTCTCAAAGACTTGCTGCATTTGGTTGCACTTGTGTTGTAAGACCATGTAGATAAAGATTCTGGTTTGGTCTCGTTAGGACATAGAGCCTGGAGGGGTATGCAGATGGCAGGAGAAACCCTCTGGTTTCCTTCTGGTTATACCTTCTTGGAGGATCGGGACCACCCCTCATTTTGTGTATTTCTTTATTAGTCCCAGAGGAGCAAGTGCTTAGGTGTTCAGTGGGGCTGTCAGATGTGTTAGCCTGCTGTTCACTGACTTGGTTCCTTGTAGGACTTGATATTGTGTGTTTTATCCTTTTAAACCTTTTGTCTGAAAAGGAGCCACCTAGTGTTCAGTTGTTCCATGCCAGGAGCCTGTTGCTTCCTAGTCAGAGGATTAACATTGGTCACGATGGTTGAGGATCCACTTCATGTCACGTCATTCTTAATCTATCAGGCCTGCAGGATAGACCTTAGCCCTGTGACTGGGGACCAGGCTGCTGGATTCATGTGGCAGGGCCCTTCCGGCATCAGTGTGCACTGCCGCAGCTGTATGCAGCAGTGCAGCCGTCACTCGGGAGTCCAGTTGTCTCAGGGGTTTTGGTTGTGTGAGCACAGTGTATTTTCCTGTTGGATGTGCCAGAAAGTGTCTACATATAACCGGGTAGGCATGACCACCCAGTCAGCCAAGTGCTAGTTCACGCTGATGACTCACACCCTCCGCCCATTTCCCCAGTGAATGGCTGTTCTCCTCATGTGGCTTTAAGCTGGGATGCAGTTCATAATTAGTTCATGTTGTGCCACTTTTTTTTTTTTCCTTTTTAACTCATTGCTGATGACTAGGAATTCTTAGAGTTGTCACCTTTTGGTGTGCCTTGACTCCCAATTTGTCGTGGGACTTTGGCCTGTTAGTGTGACCTTCACAGTTAATATTTTCTGTCAGAGTCCACCAACAGGTTTGTCCTGTGTTAGATGCTGTACTTCAACTATCATATCTTGTCCTCATGAAGTTTCTTTTGAGGCGGATACAGTGACTGCTTAGGAGATGAGGAGCCTAAGCTCACTGAGGAAGGCTTCCGGACACTCCTCAGCTGGCAGGAAGGGTCCGTCCCCTCCACCTCCTTCTGTTACTTGCTTCAGCAAGGAAATTGAGGCATTAGACAATGAGCTTTTAGGTAGAAGGTTAAGAGCAAATATCTCAAATGTCTAAAGAAAGGTCGTGGGTACAGTATTGAATTTCCTCCCTTGAGGGGAGTCAAGGTAACAGACACTGAAAGTATTCTTCGGCCAGCTGGGTGTAGAGTTGGGGGAGCAGCCCCAAAGTGAGTAGGGGAGCAGCCCCACAGTGAGTGGGGGGAGCAGTCCCACAGTAAGGGGGGGGGGAGCAGCCCCACAGTGAGGGGGGAGCAGCCTAACAGTGAGGGGGAGCAGTCCCACAGTGAGTGGGGGGAGCAGCCCACAGTGAGTGGGGGGAGCAGTCCCACAGTAAGGGGGGGTAGCAGCCCCACAGTGAGGGGGGAGCAGCCTAACAGTGAGGGGGAGCAGCCTCACAGTGAGTGGGGGGAGCAGCCTCACAGTGAGGGGGAGCAGTCCCACAGTAAGGGGGGGTAGCAGCCCCACAGTGAGGGGGGAGCAGCCTCACAGTGAGGGGGAGCAGTCCCACAGTGAGTGGGGGGAGCAGCCTCACAGTGAGGGGGAGCAGTCCCACAGTGAGTGGGGGGAGCAGCCTCACAGTGAGTGGAAGGAGCAGCCTCATAGTGAGGGGGGGAGCAGCCTCACAGTGAGGGAGGGGGAGCAGCACCAAAGTGAGTGGGGGAGAGCAGCCTCACAGTGAGGGAGAGGGAGCAGCCCCACAGTAAGGTTGGGGGGAGGAGCCTCACAGTGAGGGGGAGCAGCCCCCCAGTGAGTGGGGAGAGCAGCCCCACAGTGAGGGGGGGGGGCGAGCAGCCTTACAGTGAACTTCTATACACTGCAGAAGCCCACGGTGTTGGTTTGCACAGTTTCTAATATGAGCAGCTAGGTGGAATGTAAATATTTATAATTGTGGTAAAGCAAGTTTAAATCTTAACAGAATTTGTAATAAGGACAGCTTTTTTTCCCTAGAAACTTTCTCTTCTCAGCTCAAGTGAGACAGGAAACTTGAGGCATCTACTTTTGTAATGAGATGCTCGTGTTCTTATCCTGCATTGTGAATTCTGATGTGGCCGCTGTCTTCACCATGTGCTGACTTCCACCTTTTGCGGTAAAATTACCATGCGACCATTAACTCACAATCTGCTTTGTTTTGAAATGAATGTATTTTCAGAGCCTGGGCTATGTTAGAAATATGCAGAAGCGTCTAGACATATACAGAGTGATTAATGGAAGTGAAGGAATTGAAAATACAAAACCAGGTGTAAACACAGTCCTGTCTTCTAGGAAATGTGAACTTGGTTGATCATACAGAACTGAAACCACTAGCATAGGCCTCAAAGTGGTGAGAGAAAGGAGACTGGGGTGCAGTGAGCAGGGACACTGGTGCAGGCTGCACTGCGGTGAGAAGGCACACTAGCACAGGCTGTGGTGCAGTGAGAAGGGACACCAGCGCAGGCTGCGGTGAAGTGAGACGGGACACTGGCGCAGGCTGCAGTGCAGTGAGAAGGGACACTGGTGCAGGCTGCAGTGCAGTGAGAAGGGACACTGGCGCAAGCTGCACTGCAGTGAGAAGGGACACTGACGCAGGCGGTGGTGCAGTGAGAAGGGACACTGGCGCAGGCTGCACTGCAGTGAGAAGGGACACTAGCACAGGCTGCGGTGCAGTGAGGAGGGACACTGGCACAGGCTGCGGTGCAGTGAGGAGGGACACTGGCACAGGCTAGCTTTGCAGAGAAAGCAGTGCCTTCTCCACCTGTACATTTCTGCTGAGCCACAGCTTCTCTGTGAAGCAGGGTGCAGCCTGCCTTTCTTTATACCCCAATTGGGTCAGGTCTCCCAAGCAATTGCTTGAGACGTTTTTTCATGTTAAGTCATTCCTGGAGGTTTTCTGCTTTGAGCTGTTAGATAAGGCTTTTTGGTGGTTTAATAACAAGTCTGGGCTGGTGTTATCTTAATCCTTTGTTTGCTTTAGTATTTAGTCTTATTTAATCTTAGGAACAAAGATTAATTTTGGAGAATATGGTTAAACTTGGTGCCTGAACAGAGCCGTGATGTGCCTTCCGAATGGCAGGGAGCCCTGACGTGACTTAATAAACTCAATTCCTGGTGCTCCATTTCGTAGCCAGATTTTTCAGCCCTGTTCTTGGTCTACCAAGGGGAACAGTGGATCCCCTGAGGAGGTGCCTTGTCTGGAGTGAAGACTTCTGTTGCTCGCTTACCATGGAAAGCAGACTTTTGACTTTGCAGCCTTTCAAATGCTATCTAAGGGCAGGGACCCGTGCCCTTTAAAGAAGTACCGTGTGCACAGCTTGCTCACCTCACTGTTAGTCTGTCTAGTCAGACATTACCTAAGATCATTCACTCAACATGTGCTGAGCTATTCTGTGGCAGGTGCAGGCTGTGGGTGAGACCTGTGTGGAGCATGTGTCCTCAAGATGCTTGTAGCCTGAGGGCAGGAGAGATGGCTCAGAGGTAAGGAGCACTGACTGCTCCTCCAGAGGTCCTGAGTTCAATTCCCAGCAACCACATGGTGGCTCACAATCTTCTGGCCTGCAGGTGTACATGCAGGCAGAGCACTGTATACACAGTAGTAAAGAAATCTTAAAAAATAAATGCTTGTAGTTCATGAAGAACCCTAGAGGAAGGGAGAGAAAGGAGCCCATCTGAGTGCCCTGTCTCTTGTTTTCTCTTGTCATGAAAACAGTACAAAGGTCCTGTGGAAAATTTGGAAAATATAGGAAAGTATGAAGAAGAAAAAAGCTGTGGTCTCTGTACCACCCCAGAGGCCAGCACTTCAGCGCCACACTACCCCAGCAGCAAACCAAGAGCTTTGTCCAGTAAAAAAGAAGCTTCTAGCTGCTGTTTGGTAGGCAGAAGGGAAAGTGTCTCAGGGAAAATTGATGTTTTGTGGGGGTGACTGTTAGGCTGCTGCCTCAGATTCTCTGGAAGACAAACATCAGGGAGTAAGCATAGCCAGAGTGGGGCTGATCTCAGTTTCTCTGGGGTGGTTGTGAACTACCAGTGCATCCTATAACTTTGTTAAGATGGGCGCTGGTGTTCCAGATGCTTTTCTCAAGCACTCATTTCATTTGACCTCTGCTGGAGAGGTAAAACAGACAATTTTAATAGTTGCTGTCTATCCATTTTTAAGGTTAGGAGAGTGTAAGTTGGCAGTGGTGGGTGGGGGCACAGCAAAGGGACCTTTTATTTTTTTTAAACAAATGCACACACACCCAGGCATACATGATGCCAGTCTGTTATAAACTAACATTTTCCACAGTGTACCTATGAAATCTAGGTATTTTTATGTTATAGTTTAGATTTAGAAATGGATGTAGCAGCTGAGTTGCTTGTCTCAGTCACAGTATTCTGTGTTAGGGGTGTGGCACTCAGAGGTTTTCCAGTCACAGACTGAGTTCCATTGTACCCCCGTGGCTTTTTGTTTTTGAAAAGGGGATGTGATGAAGGGTGACTCAGATGGTTGAAAGGGTGAAGGAGAAACAGCACTGTGGGGACCAGATAGAGCCCTGAACGCTTCTCCCTGGGGGTCAGTCAGGTGGGGAAGTGTAGCCAGTTAGGATAGGTGAGCAGATGGGTGAAGGAGGAGAAGGAGCAGAAGTAAAAGTTTGGACACTTTTTTGTTGTTGAACTTTGGGATTTGTAACTGTCAGGTGAAGAGGGCAGGATGGGTGGCTCCTGCGTGAGACATAGATGTTTCCCTTGCACACTTAGTTCTTGTATCCATTCCCTCAGCAGTTGGAGCTGTCCTGTGTGCGGGGCTTCGAGAGCAGCCATCCGTGTCCACGAGACCGAGCTCAGCTGATAGATGAAGTTGATCTGCTTGAGGGCCGGGATGGGGGAAACAGGCAAGAGTAACAGGATGTATTTGCATTTTGTGTCTGTTTCTCCCATTAAGCTTTGAAAGCTGGGCCTGTGCCTTTTGGAACACCGTGCTCCTAGAACTGAGTTTTAAATGCACCCCTGAGCTACGAATAGATTAAAATCTGACATGGAGTTCATGGATGGGCTATTACAGCATCTTTATGTCTGGAAATGGCAGCCACACATCTCCTGTATATGGGGACATCTGGTGAGAAGCCCTAACTGATGGCAATTCTGATGTGTACTAAGAAGTTGGGTTAAAGTGGCCATTTTGTTTTGGGATTCAGTCACCATTGAAGTTATGTAAGGTTCTGATGGCCTACATTTTCTGAAAGATGGCAGGTTTCCAAGGCCATCAGATTTATCAAAAGAAGTGTGGGAAGCCCCAAACAGCCAGATTCTGGTTGGAATTAGGGGTGCAAATAATGGCTGATAAACAAAAGTGGGAGTAGCTCTTAAAGAAGCTGATAAAACCAGGGCCACTAGCAAAGAGGCCAAATCAAAAGCAACTGTCAACACGGAATTCGTGTGCTGTGCACTCAGTCCAGTTTCTTCCAGTGTTTTCGACACCTGTCCTTCTATTCCCTCAGCCCTAAGCAGACATTAATGTACTTCCTATGAAATCTGCCCATTCTGGACATTCCTATAAATATCATCTTGATATGTGGACTTTCATGACTGGGTTCATCACATTATGATGTTTTTAAGGTTCATACCTGACCTTTTTAAGGAAGGTCAGTTTGAGTAATGTTCACAAGAGAAAAGAGTACATAATAAATACAAAAGCTAAACATAGGTCAGTTAAAAGTGTGCTAGGAGGGTTGTGCTTCGTGTAGATAGGAAATGTTCCCGAAGCCTGGGGTGCACATTGGGAGCCAGATGGGGCCTGTTGGGAGGAAGTTGAGTCACTGGGGTTGTCCTTGGAGGGATAGTAGCATGCTGGTTGAGGTAATAGCACACTGCAATGAGAGGAGCAGCTCCTGCCACAGCCCAAAGCAAGGACCCAGTCAACAGTAGACTGAAGCCCTGGGAGCCAGAAGCTGCTCCTCCTGTAAGCTGCTCGCGCCTGGTGTTTTGTAACAGCACGGAAAGCTAACGTTTCCAGCATGATTTACAGCTTGTAGGAGTAAGATTGAAATTATCACAGTGAGTTTTAAACCCCCTGTAAGTGTGTACACATACATATAGCTCATAAGGACACAACCTGATAGGTGGATCAGAAAGCACCTAGTAGATTTGAATTTCGTGGCTGGAGGGAGTGAGCTGGATTGGTGGAGATGGAAGCTGCAGTCAGCCATGGTGCCCAGAGTTCCATATGCCCTAGTATATTTTAAATATTCCCAGCAAGTTAAAAGCTTTTTATTTTTTAAAAAATATATATTTATTTTTACTCAGGCCTCTTTTTACCTATAATTTGTGACCTCAGATGATTTAAATTGCTAAAAAGAAATCACACACCTGATAGTAAATCATGAATGTATTTTTAAAAAATGCTTTGGTATACATGTAATTTTACTATTTATTAAAGATGAAAGAAAACTTGAGTAATAATGGGATTGATGTGTTTATTTAAGCTAAGTATTTGATATTATGGGACAAGTGTGTCCTCAGTTTTTCAGAGTTCACCAGTAACTCTGATGTTACAGTCACCAGTGCTGAGAGTGTCAGTTCATATAAATGCCTAGGACAGAATGCCAGAAATATGTTTAGACTGTTTCAGAAATGGTCTGAAGTGTGTCCCAAGCAGCAGCAGTGGTGTGGGGCAGCTGGCCACATCACATGCTGGTGCTCAGCACCCCCACCCCCTCTTTAGTTCAAGGTCCCAGTCTATGAGATGGTGCCACGTGCATTTGGCGTAGATCTGCTGATCAGTGAGACCCCTTAGGAAATGTCCTCAGAGATGTGTCCAGAGTTGTGTGGTCCAGGTTCCTGGAAATCCATTCAGATTGACAACATGGATTAGCAGCACTGCATCTCAGACTGCAGCTTGTAAGATCAAACACACTCACACAGACCCATCCACAGATACACAGGTTTGATAGTAACTGCTAGGAGGTAATGTTTGGAAAAATATGAAAAGTCTTTGTTTTTTTGTAATTAAATCACATTTCTGTAGAGCAGGAAAGTGTATGTACAGTAAGAACATTGCAGTTTAAACATTTTAAAAAAAGATTTATTTTTTATGTATATAGTGCTTTGCCTGCATGTACACCTGCAAGCCAGAAGAGGGCACCAGATCTCATTATAGATGGTTATAAGCCACCATGTGGTTGCTGGGAATTGAACTCAGAACCATTTGGAAGAGCAGGTGGCACTCTTAACAAGTGAGCCATCTCTCCAGCACAGAACACTGAAGTTTAAAGAAGCATGGTAGTTTAGACTCTAAGCTAAGGGGTTTCAGGTGGGAGCCCTTACTGGTACTGTGTGGCCTGACATGCAGTGTGTGTGTGTGCCCATATTCACATGTGTGTGCTCAGCCAAGGCTGTGGTAAAGTTGGGTGATGCTGTAGGCTGATCAGGATGGAAAACACTTTCATCCTATAGTGTTTAATTTTAGTTATTGTTGGTAACTGTATATTCAGAAACTGCATTGTTGTTAAATGGTTCATGCCCTACCCCAGTGTGGGACTGTGAATTTTGAGTGCTGTGCTGTAAAAAAAAAAAAAAAAAAAAAAAAAAAAAAAAAAAAGCCATTTGAATGCCAAAAGAATTGGAAGAGTGCAATATGTAAATACTGAGCAACCCTTTAAATTGTGTTCATTTTGCTTTGTAAAATATTTTTTAACAAGTTCTTTGTCACTTCTCTGAGGACCTACAAGTGCAGGAATTGCTGTAGTGCTATTATGTTTTTTCATTTTGATGTTTTTGATAAATAAGCATCATATCCTTAAACTCGGGATAAGGTTAAGATGGAGGCTCAGTGATTAGAAGTCCTTGGTGCTCTTGCAGAGGACAGAGGACCTTGGTTTGGTTCCCAGCCAGCATGCACATGGTGGTTCATGACTATATATAATCCATTTCCAGGTGATCCAGTTTCTCCTCTGACATCCAAGGTCTCTTGCACGCACATGGTGCACACACATTCAGGCACACATATAAATTGAATAAATTAAAAAAAATTAAAGGCTGATTAATATTGGGCATAAAGATAGAGAAAATGAATAAAAACAGTCACAGTAGGCTGTTGTATCATGTCTAGCCTGGAAATACTTAACTTCTCGGGAGCCACAGAGCCTGTCAAATACCAAAGGACACATACGGTACCCATACTGTCACAGCAAAGCTCAGATTCATTTAATCATCTGCTTCTGCTCCCGTGAGGTGATTGTTTCTTAGGTTTATGTAGCTACATTCTGAGTTTTCTTCTCGGATGCATTGTCTTGTTTTTGGGGCGGGGGTGGAGCACTCTCATTCCTTTTGTTATCAGATTTAATGGCCAGTGGTCTGTGATGAAAGCATGTCTGGGGACACAGTCATCAGTAGCAGGGCCGCTCTTCTCTGAGGGCCTCCTGTCCCTGAGCTGGCGGTACTGACCTTAGCAGCATCGTCTGAACAGCTTCACTTATGCTCATGTCTACTTCCTGGAATTAAATGTCTACTTTCTAGTCGGCAGAGCCTGAGCCAGGAGTGTCGGCATCATTAGCTGGCTTCAGAGGGTTGTACGCCATCTTTCAGGAAGGCCTTTGAGTATCCCCTGAAGAATACTAGGGGTCATTTGATAGCACAAAAGGAGTTGATTACTCAGAGACATCAAATGTCCTTTGTAGGAGTTTGGTGCTGTTTCCCAGAACCGTGCTAACAGCCAGGCTTTTTTTTTTTTTTTTTTTTTTTCCTGGCTCTGCTGACTGACATTAGGGAACTGAATTTCTCTGTACCCAGATGAGGATTTGAACGTGTATGACTGCTCCCTGCTGTTTGCAGTGCGCTTTCTGTGTTGGGTGATAGTGTGCTGTAGTTATCTGCTGTGTCAGTGGCTCTGTGAGGATCTATTCCCCCAGGGGCAGGGAAGGGAGGGAAAAGGTCATTGCTGCCTTGTGAATAAGTTCTGCCTTGGCACGAAGTGCTGAGCACTTGGCACACATAAACATTAGATCACTGTGCCTGCTACTTGTGGAGGTTCTGAAAGTGCTACCTAACGCTGCAGGATTCTCCATACGCCTGGAGTGTGCAGGGACTGACGCTTGCTGTATCCTGTTCTCATCCATGTTGCCAAGTTGCTCTCACCACACTCTTTATTGATAGAAAATTAGTTAGACAAAAACCATTTTCTCCTCCCTGCATGGCAGAGGTGATGAAATGTGTGAGCACGTATATATAAGGGAAGTTTGAAGTGCTGCTTGTGAGGATGAGCCCCAGCTGTAGACAGAGAGCTCGAGGGGGATGACCTGTGTGTTTCCACCAGGCTCAGTTCTTCATCTGCAAACAGTGGAAGGAACATTTGCTGTCCGTGTATTGGTCAGGAGTTTTAGTTGCAGATACTAAGATCTCCTAATGTAGACAAAGTGAGTTATGACAGGAGGTAGCTAGCTTAGTAAAGTGTTAGGAGGGCTAAAGAAAGAGACTGGCTGGGTGTGCTGGTGTGTGCTCTGAGCTTCAGCGTGCTAGAGGCAGAGGCAGGCAGGTTTCTCTGAGTTTGAGGCCATCTGGCTCTCACACATAGTAAGAGGCCAGCCAAAGCTACTCAGAAATAAAGTAAAATAAAATAAAATAAAAAAGAGACTGTAGGCTGAGTTCCTGGGAATTGTTGACAGACGCCACTGTGCAAACAGCCTATGGTGGAGCTACATTGGTCAGGGTGCTCCAAATTCAAAGCTACAGCTAGAATCTCCTCACTTCAGCCCAGTGGACATTGTTGACCTGGCCACCCTGTTGCTTCTCCTTGTGACTGAAGGAGTTTCACAAGGTGTGTGTGGTTGGAGGTGCCCAGTTCACCAGTCTGCTGGTCCTAAGGGACAAGAAAGGCGGGAAGATAACCTCCCTCCCTCAATTTCACTTTTAAATTCTGTTTGGGGAGGTGATGTTTGCATGTTATGAAATAGAGGGTAAAATGGAGCAGAGGTGACCCAGGGTGCCCTGAGTAGCCAGTGCTCCCTACAGCACCCCTGGGAACTCTGCAGTGATTACAGGAGTCAGGAGTATAAATAAGTTGTACATCGTTGTTAAAGGCACATATTTTTTTTAATAGTAGGTAGCTGTGCCCTGAAGTGCTTAAGCCTGTAGGTTAGCTTTGTTAACCTGCTGAGAGCATGCTGGTTGTGGGGCCAAAGATGAGATTAGTCCTTGGTGGTTGAGCCTTGTAGATTCCTTTTTTAAATCACAGAGTTGAGACTTCTCAGTGGCCTCCGTAAGTTCATTGCTGCCCTCGTGCAACAGTGGGATAGTATAACAATACATGTGGCCAGTTGCCTAGTTTTTATTTTTATAAAATGGAGTTAGTTCTAAGAGAGACTTAGAAGTTATGCTTTTTTGGGGAATGGCAAAATGGCTCAGTGGGTAAAAGGCACCAGGCAGGATGACTTGAATTTGATGCCCCTGACCCACATAGTGGAGGGAGAGAGCCAGCTCTGCAAGTTGTTCTCTGACCTCTACACCTATCCGCCCCATGGCACGTGTTACCTTGTCTGTACCAAACAAATACGTAATAGAAAAGCGATTATCCCATTTAGGAAGCCAAGGCTGTAAGGAGCTGGTTGGTGGAAGGGCTTGCTGGCTTTGCAGCTCGGCCTTCTGAGAGGAGCACGCGCTCGCGCACACCCACACCCACACACCACACACACACACACACACACACACACACACACACACACACACAATTGTTTTCAATTTTGTAGAAGTGTGTGTTTTGCCTTCATGTATGTTTGTGCACCACCCAAGGTGCAGTGCCCATGGAGGCTTGAAGAGGGAGCTGGATCCTCTGGACTAGAGTTACAGCCATTGGGAGCCACTTTCACTAATGCCTTTTCTTCCACACTGTGGGCCTTGATGTGAACAGACTGTATGGAGTTAGAGAGTTGCAGATATGGCACTGTCCTGTTGAGATGCTGTGGAGAGAAGCCCAGAACTGTGGTTAAAAGTCAGAAGCCGGAAGCCAGGTGTGGTGGTGCACAGAAACCCTGTCTCTAAAAACTAAAACCAAACCAACCAACCAACCAACCAACCAACCAACCAACCAACCAAAAAAGCCATAAGACAGGATCTCAGATATATTCTGTGTTCCTTAACTATGGAGTATCTTGGGGTTCTCACATTTAAAGTCATTAAGCGCTACAAGGTCATCATGGGCATCAGATTACATAATGTGGTAAAGGACTGCCAACTGTAGAGTGCTGCTTAACACCCATTTTTTTTTTTTTTACTTGTTTCTATCCTAGTATATTTATTGTCTAACTTTCCTGGGGATCATCAATTCTAAAGTAAAATATAAACAGTTTTACTGAAATGTTCAGATAAGACAGAACTGGGCAGCAGTAAAACCTAGAGGCCACTGTTAGTTAAATACTTTCAATCCTTTGTATACATTTAAGAGCGTAAGCAGATATGGTGTAACATAGATCTTTTTAGTTGTCTTAATATAAGGAGTCTGCTTTGTGCCTTTGTGTCCTTTAAAAACCCAACAGCTTCCCATATAAGGCAATGTCTCAGCTGTTTTAATAGCTGTGTAATTCTTTCCTTTTATTCTATTGATGGACAGTATATATATGTCTATACAATTTACCCTTGATGCTAGTGAAAATTAGTAATATATTTTTATTAAAACATTGAATAATAGTTATTATAAAATATTTTCTTAGTTTATCTTAGTTTCTCAGATCTTAGAGATTGAAATTGTAAATGTGTTAATGTATGGAATCTTAGCTCTTTGTGTATGCGTGCGTGCGTGCGTGCGTGCGTGCATGTTGCAGATTAAGCCCAGTCTCCTTGCACATGGTAGACAAGTACTTTCTCACTGAGCTATACCCTCAGCCTCTGAAATCTTAGATTAAAAACTTTTATATGTATGTGTACATGATGTTTGTTTGTCTGTATTTGTGTATGGGTGTGTGCATGCCATGACGTACATATGGAGGTTAGAAAGGCATTGATGGCAGTGGTCCTGGCCTTCCTCTTTAAGACATGGCCTCCAGTTGTTTGCACTGTGCACATTAGGTTAGATAACCTGTGTCTAGGATTTTCCTGTCTCCACCTCTCATGTCTCTGTAGGCGTCTAGGACTAAAGGTGTGCGCTCCTGTGGCTGGGTTGATCTGAGCTCTAGACATCCAAACTGAAGTCGTCAAGCTTCTATGACAAGTAGTTCACCTACTGAGCCGTAACTCCAGTTCCTGGGGAGTCAGTACTCTGTTTTTGTTTCGAGGCACTGACACACCTGTGTGTGTGTGTGTGTGTGTGTGTGTGTGTGTGTGTGTGTATGTGTGTGTAGGTATGCACACATATAGACAGACACATGCACATTTAAAAATACTCCCATAAAATTGATTTTGAGATGTTAAAAAAAAGAAAAAAAAATGGTTGTGAGAGCCATCACAGGCTGATGTGTGTGAATTGGGAAATGGAATTCTAGCACTACTCCTTATCTTGAATCATAAAGAGAATGTTCCTGAAGGGCTTGTTCAGTCATGACAAAATGTTCTCTGGAGAGTCGTCTTCTCAATGGGTGGAGCTACCTGAAAGTATCCTTAGAGTTCCTGAAGTACATAGAAATCTCAATATTTCTTAAAGGTTTTATATTTGCACGCATGAGTGTTTTGTGTTGTGTGTGTGTACCTGGTGCACACAGAGGCCAGACGAGTGCACTGAGTGTCCTGGAACTGGAATTAGGACGTGAGCTGCCATGTGGGTTCTGGGAACTAAGCCTGGGTCCTTTGCAAGAACAGCAAGAACTCTTAACCACTGAGCCATCGCTCCAGCCCCAAAGTGTGTCTAAATATTTTATTGGGGTGTGATGAGTGTTTGCAGGAGCTGTAAGGGGTGCAGTTTCATGTGTCCTTTGTGCCCTTTGAGTCCTTCCTTTTGAGTGATAATGCTTCTGAACTCTGTTTCCTTACTGTGTCTTACACTTGTGACATGGCTGGCAGTTGGATCCATGTTTATAGGTGGGCCCTCAGACTTGGTGAGACATTAGGAAACATGCAACCATAGTTAGCCTAGCTGCTCTCACCCTGACAAATTCATGGTTTCATTGTTTTAGAGGAAATACTTATAGCCCATGCGTATTTTGTGGCTGACAGCAGATATGTGTGGACCTTGTTTCATTAAGAAGTGGTCGAGGGGCTGGCAAGATGGTTTGGCAGGTGAAGGCTCTTGCTGCCAGTTCCTACTACCCAAGTTTGATCCCCAGAAGGCACGTGGTGGAAGGAGGGACATGACTCACAGGTGTCCTCCCATCACTGTGCATGGCAGGAACCTCACGGCAATGAGCTGACTTACTAGCTAAATAAAAGTCGTGAATAGTGACAATGAATATCAAGAATTTCTTTCTTTCTTTTTTTGAAACAACGTTTCTCTTGTGAAGCATTGGCTCTTCTAGAACTTGCTTTGTAGTCCAGACGTAGTGGTGCACGCCTGTAATCCTAGCACCTGGGGAGGCAGAGGCAGGTGGATTGCTGTGAGTTTGAGGCCAGCAGTGTGCCACCGCCAACCAGTTCAATAAACTCTAAAACCAAAGCAGAACACAGTAGTTGGATACCAGGAAGGAATTGGGCGATAGTAACTTTAGCTCCCGTGGTCAGGAATAGACACATCAGAGGTGGGGCGATCTGCTGTGAGCAACACGTGTTTGAAGTAGTGTTTTGTGTTCTCTTTCTCAGGTTGTGAAATCACTTGGCGAGGTCCGGAAGCAGCACTGAGCTTGGTCGCCACCTGCTTGGGCTGCCGTTAAAGAGACACTTTAGATTCACTTCCTTTTCCAAATCTTAAAATTTGTTGTTTTGTCTCTCTTCTACGTTTACAAGTTTAGCTCATAGAATTTAGGTGCTCGTGTGTCTCTTCGGTGGCAAAGAGTGCCTGAGGATTCTGTCCCATCTCTCTGTAGGGATGCCACATTCCTAGTTTACTGCTTGCGTTGCTCCTGCACTTCAGTGTGATCCCTGCAAGTTCATTCCTGCAGCGCCTGTGAACTGAGGGGAAGTGGTGCTAAAGTTGTTTGGCGCAGACTATGACTGTAAACACTTCTTTTTCCAATGTAGACTGGCTCGTGGTGATAGTCATGTTAGTTGCATAATCACAGGTTCAGCTTTACAAGCACGGAATGAGCAGTGCCCACCTACACATTTTGCGGGAAGTTACCCATCCCATGGGATCTACTTTGAAAATCATTGTAGGCTACCAAGAAGAGACTTGATACTCTATGAGCATATAAAGGGGGAGGAAGTCTCCCTCAGTCACAGTCATAGGGGAGGGGAGTAAGGGGAAAATGGGAGGGAGGGAGGAAGGGAGGATACAAGGGATGGGATAACCGTTGAGATGTAATAAGAATAAATTAACAAAATAAAATTAAAAATTTATTAAAAAAAAAAAAAAGAAAGTCATTGTAGGGCCCTCTTGAGATTCTTAGGGAAATAGATGTTAGGAATAAGCTTAGACCACTGTTTGAGAAATGTATGACACGTGCTCTTCAGGTTTGCACTGTGTTTTCTCCCACCTTCCTTCCTTCTCTTGGTTCTTGATGTTTTTGTAATTTGAAAGCTGTTAGCAAAGGATCATTCTTAGACGTGGCCTCCCTCTGGAGCCTGAGCTGGGGTGGGGTGACTGTCAGCCCATGAAGGATAGACATGGTGTACATGTGAGCAGCTGCTTTGTGCTGCTGTGGGTGGCTGAAGAACTCAAGTAGCATGCCTGAGATTTGGGACACGCTATATATTTTTTAGGCAGATGTGAATACTTTGGAAAAAAATTGGCTTACTCAACTGACATTCACAGTATTTTTCAGGAAATTGGATGTATCAAGTGCTTTTTAATCATGCATTTAAAAATTAGTTTTTATTTATTTGTTTTGTTGTGTATGTAAGTATATATATGTGTTGTGTATGTGTGTATGTGTGTATGTGTGTGTGTATGTGTGTATGTGTGTGTGTATGTGTGTGTGTGTGTATGTGTGTATGTGTGTATGTGTGTGTGTGTATGTGTGTGTGTGTATGTGTGTGTCTGTGTGTGTGTGTATGTGTGTGTGGGGGGTGTATGTATAGGCTTGAGAACAGTTTGTGGGCGTCAGTTCTGCCTTTCCATATGTGGGTTCTGGGATGGAACTCAGGTTGTGATGCTTGGCTGGCCTCAGGCTTGGCAGCAAACACCTTTCCCACTGAGTCATCTCGCTGCCTCACTGAGCACTGTAATTGCCCCATTCCTCAGCTTATACGCACAGAGATGCTTTACATTTTGTAGTATGCTTGTTTATATCCATGTGTCATGTGTTGTGCTCATGGTAATCGTCTGTAAACCCTTTCAGATAAACCAAATCCAGTGGAAGGTCCTTTCTTAAAGGCTTCCATGCTGATCACAGTAGGTTTTTGTTTTTAATTTAAGTGTTGCTTCACATTTTATTTTTCCTAAATAATGTTAAGTTTCAGTAATAAGTGAACTAGAAATGCAAGGTTTGAAGTGAGGACTTGGCTCTCCTGCCTCTCCCTAGAGAGTCTTTTTTAGGGTGTCATGTCTCTTCCCTATAAGGGGCGGTGGTGCAGGGTGTGTGTGTGTATGTGTGTTTGTGTGTGTGTGTGTGTGTGTGTGTGTGTGTGTTGAACAATAAGACCTCAAATGTTTTTCCCTTGTCAGCTTCCCTCAGAGTTCTGTTTCCTGTGGTCTGAACTGCTTGCTTTCTGGTTTTCCACAGTATGGCCTTTTTAGGCTTCTCTTTACCACTCACTGTCTTCGGTTTTCACCTTTGATGAATTTTTATTTTCTGGATTAATTTTCTTTCCTTTCTCTTTATGTGTGCATGCATGCCTGTGTGCATATGTTTGTCTGCTTGCCTCTCTGCCCACCCCCCCCATTGGGATATAAAATAAAATTTGTTTTATAATTGTGTTTTATAAAAGTATGAAAGCATACTGACTTTCACATCATATATGTGTCCTTCAGTCTGGTTAAATTAATTTATTAGCCTAAACAGTTGTTTTGTAAATTCTCTTGCATTTTCTATGTAAATGATTTCTGTGACCTATAAATAAGAAGTTACACAGCCAGGCCTTTGTCTTGAATCCCAGCCCTTAGTAGGGAGAGGCTTCTGGTCTGCATAGTTCCAGGAGAGGGAGAAAGATCGAGAGGGGGAGGGGGAGGGGCAAGGAGGGGGGAGGGGGATCTCTATCATTCATAGTTTCTGGAGTTTTGTTTGATTGTTTTAGAATTATGAGCGGCTGTGAATTTTGTCAAATGCCTTTACTGAACTGGTCCTGTGTATTTCCCTGTTTATTTTGTTAGTGTGGAGTTATTATATTCCCCACCCCCAATGTTAGACTAATCTTGACTAAGGTCTTAAGTGGTGATTTTTTTCATGATGAAGCTTTTAGTTCATATGACTGGATTTGATTTCCTACAATTTTTACTAAAGTTTTTGTATCTTTGCTTATGAGGGATACAGATATGTAAAAGTGTACATTTTGTAACTGATTATCAAAGTTCCCATCAGCATTAATCTGGCCTTGAAAAGCAGGTTAGGCCCCAGTCCTTATCCCTTTCTTGAGCAAGTGTGTTTATTATTGTTATTACTTCCCTTTTGCGTGTTCAGTAGGATTTACTAGTGAAATGGTCTGGATTTAAAATTTTCGTTTTTTGAAAGATTTTTTGGAGTTTTTTCTTGTGTCAGGTTTGTTCATATAAGTTGTATTTTTGGGTATAAAGTTTATGAGTGATATTTTCTTTAATGTGTATCAGAGTTTTGGCTTTTAGTTTTGTGTCCTGTTCCCTCCCTTCATTTCTAACGTTGATGGGATATGCGTTGTCTCTTCCTTGCTTTGTCTTCTAGAAGTTTGTGAGTTGGGCAGTGGTGGCACACGCCTTTAATCCCAGCACTCAGGAGGCAGAGACCAGGCTGTGAGTTCAAGGCCAGTCTGGTCTACAAAGTGAGTCCAGGACACAGCCAAGGCTACACAGAGAAACCCTGTCTCGAAGCTTCTGGCTTTGTTCACTCGATGCCTTCTGTTCCATCCACTTCCAGTCCTTGTTCTTTTCCTCCTTCTACCAGATGCTCTTTTCTCGTCCCTAAAGGCTAGCCTTTGGCCATTGGTTTCTCCCTCCTCCTCCGCCTTGTTAGGAGGCTGTTGATCAGGAGCGCACACAGTTTTGGTTGTCCAGTCTTCATGACTACCACATGCTAATAATTGCATGAAACGTTCTAGGGTTGACTTTTGTGCATATTTTGTGGGTTTTTTGTTTTGTTTGTTACTCTATTTTTTCAAGTGGTTCCTTTTTGCAAATGAAAATGAACACATTAGGCATATTACGTAGGATACAGACTCCCTTGACCCAGGATTCAGAGACAGAGTTATTACCGTTTTAATCTCAGTGAGTCATTTAATTATATTGCCTATTTCTTCACCTGGAATGGGAAATGTAAGCCTTGCATGAAGTAGTTCAAGGCAGGAGTTAGTGGGACAGGAGCATGTGTGAAGAGGACATGAGGAGAAGGTAATGCAGTGACCATGGCTTCCGGGTCCTCAGGGATTGATCCGTGCTTTGTTGTAAGTGACTGGTCCTGTACTTTGTAAAGCGGTGCTCACTCACTTCCTTGACTTTTTTTGGAGCCCATTTGGCCCTGCTTGAAGGCAGATTAGACAGCTTGCAAATGCTGCTACTAAGAGGCTCAGGAATTCACAGGCCTCCAGGTTGCTCTGGGTTCAGCCTGGTGTTTTAGGATACTTTGCAAAGACTCTGCCAAGTGTCTGGTGCTACTGACTTTTGTCTAGATTCTAGTTCTGGCATGTGAGCTCTATTTAGCTGTTCCAGAAAGCAAGGCTTGGCCTTTGGGGATGGGAAATAGATCTTAGCCGTTAGAGCTGGTAGAGAGCCAGGGATGGGAGGAGCAGAAAGTAAGGGTGTGCCTAGTGGAGTAGGGACAATGTGGCTGTTTCACAGTCCTTCCATATGCAGCCCCATTTGCTCGCTCTCTTTTTACAACGTATTTTGTGTGCCTGGGGTTTTGTCTGCATGCATGACTGTGCACTGTGCATAAACCTGGTGCCTATGGAAGCCAGAGGTTGGTGTTTGTTCTTCAGGAACTGGAGCTACGGGTGGGTGTGAGTAATCAGATGGCTGTTGGGAATTGAACCTGCATCCTCTGGAAGAACAGCCAGTGCTTTTAGCGACTGAGCTGTCTCTCCAAGCCTTCTGTTGGTCTGTTAGTTGTCCCAGTGCTTCCGTGTCTGTTGCCGCTGTCTGATAGGAAATGGGAGGCATTTGAAGACGGAAGCCCTGGATGTTACCCCTCTGCTGTGCGGTGCATGGGAGCCTCTTAATGCGCATTTCAGAAGTGAGGGAAAATGGAAGGTTTCTTACTGTTAATTGGGAAAAATGGAATAAAAAGAGTCCAAATAATTGTTGTTATTAATATAACATGGTTGGTCTTTGGACTAAGTTTAAAGCATTCATTGGCATAACTTATTTAATGAGTTTCAAATTCCCTTTCCCCATTTAGCATATTTGGAAAACACTAGGTTATATAAGAAATGCTAAATTTATAATAGTTTTATTAACTTTGAAGCTATCGGTATATTAGAAATATTTATTTATTTAATGGAAAGTTGAGCTGTGTAGCTCTGACCTTTGGTGGTTGATGACACATGTAAGCAGCTTTGGGTCCGAAAACCGTGCAGATTTGCCGCTTGTCTGTGCTGAGGGTCTGTGGCCCAAGTGATGCTCACAGTAATTGCTCTGGTAGGGCTGTCTTACTGAATTAGGAGCTTGTTGATGACTACAGCAGAATGGTGGTTCTGTTCTCTGTTGGTCTTTGTGTGTGCTCACCAGCCTGTTTGTTCCTGCCACCCTCATCTCTCAGTGTACTTCTGGTATCTAAATCATGTTTCCTTCCTGTGACCCAATTCCTTTGCAGCTCACAATATTCATTGTGATGCTGTGAGAACTAATTATGTGCCCCTTTTACAAAGACAGCGAGTCTACTTGAATTTTAATACATCTTTTTTGTTACTAACCTTAATTAATTTTTTAAAAATTAGCTTTTATTTTTATGCCTGGATGTATGTTTGTGTACCATGTGTGTAGTATCAGTGGAGGCCAGAAGAGGTCTCAGATCCTCTGGAATTGGAGTTAACATTGTTAGCCATCATGTGGGTGCTGGAAACTGAACTCTAGTGTCTACAAGAACAACATGTGCAGTTAATCATCAAATGATCTTCACAGCAGAGCCATCTCTCTAGTCCCCTATACCTTTCTTTTCGGTGAGCCAGCTCTACTGTCCAGTGATTGAGGGCTGTCCTTGAGTTCCTCCAGTGCTCTGAACTGTCCAGTGCTCCCTTGTAGAAAGAAGCCAGTAGAGCTTAGCATTTCCTTTTCCTCCTGCTACTGGAAGTTTAGGGTTAAATGAAGTAAGCCTTACCATGGTTTTGTTAAGTGAGTAGATCTGTATCGGCGACAAGCTGTGACTCTGGTCCAAATGCCTTCCTGTGTCTTTCCTTAGAGCAGGGGCCCAAAGTATACAAGGCTCTGTTGTTTGATAGTGGCACTGACACTGTGTGTGAGCCAAGATTTTGGGATAGTTTTAGGTTAGCTGTTTTGTACTGGAAGTTGAAAGCTGTAACCAGACAGAATAAGCTTTTATTTCCAGATAAACAGTGGTGCCCTTGTAAACAACAGCAATAGCTAAGCAATAGGCTAAACAAATACACTTAAGAGCCTGCTCAAAGAATTGAAAGGGGTGTGTGTGGGAAGGACATGCTTGCCACAGCTGTGGGAGGATGACTTGTTGGCGGTTGTCAGTCACTTTAAGAACAGATCTTTCTCTTCCTTTCTCTGTAGGAATTACTGTCTGTGTTGGGGCTGTGTAAAATCAAACTCATGCTTTCTCTGGATAAAGGTTTTTATTAGTAAGAATTACCTGAGAGATGTTAGAGCCTTTGAAAGTTCTAGTCTGTTCTTCACTTAATTAAAGGAGAAATATTTTAATTTCTCGAAAGAATAAATACTGAATATCCATGTGAGAAAGATACAGTGTTTGTTCCTCATGGAAGGGCCAGGATGGTCTGATAAGGAGCTACAGAAAGCCAGTGTCACATGAGAGACTCTTTGGCAATTGTGCTGTTTGGAGAATTGAAGTGATGCTATCTTTCAGTGACTGGGGGAGAGAGGCTTAATACCAGACTTGGCTGGAAGCAGTGGACTTAAGTTTGAGCAGCAGGCACTGTGGACAGATTGAGGAGCTGTGGATGGATGGTTGAGGAGCTGTGGACGGATGGTTGAGGAGCTGTGGATGGATGGTTGAGGAGTTGTGGATGGATGGTTGAGGAGTTGTGGACGGATGATTGAGGAGCTGTGGACGGGTGATTGAGGAGCTGTGGATGGATGGTTGAGGAGTTGTGGATGGATGGTTGAGGAGTTGTAGGCAGATGGTTGAGGAGTTGTGGGTGGATGCTTGAGCTGTGGACAGATGGTTGAGGAGTTGTAGACAGATTGAGGAGCTGTGGATGGATGGGTGAAAGCTGGGGATGGATGGTTGAGGAGCTGGGCACAGGTGTTTGAGGAGCTGCAGACAGATGGTTGAGGAGCTGGGGATGGATGGTTGAGCTTGGATGGATGATTGAGGAGTTGTGGGCAGATGGTTGAGCTGTGGACAGATGGCTGAGTTGTGGAGAGATTGTTGAGGAGTTGTAGACAGATTGAGGAGCTGTGGATGGATGGGTGAAAGCTGGGGATGGATGGTTGAGGAGCTGGGCACAGGTGATTGAGGAGCTGGGGACAGATGGTGGAGTTGCTGGGACAGATGGTTGAGGAGCTGGGGACAGATTGAGGAGCTGTGGATAGCTGTTACACAGCCACATGATAGCAACAAGAGCTTTGGATTTGCTACTGTATGCACTGCAGAAAGGCAGATCAGAGCTAATGTGTATGCTTGTTTGGTTATTTTTATGGTTTTTGACAGGATCATGCTTGGGTACAATGCACTGTGATCACATTTGTCCACCATTATCCTCTCTCACCCCCAAGTCCTACCAACTCCTTTCCAGCTAATCGCCCTTCTACTCTTTCCCCTTCCTTTCTTCCCATTCTTTGTTCCTCCTTTTCTTCCTCCCTTCCTCCTTTTCTTTGCTTTTTTTCCAGGCCTCATGTGAATGTAAAAGCTGTGGTATTTTCTTCATTGCAGTTGTCATGTCACATCCAGAAGACAGTAAGTGCCTCATCATACCTCTCCCATGTCTCTCTCTGGGTCTTTCTACTCCCTCTGTTGCAGGGTTGCTGGTCTTTGGAGTGAGTGATGGAGGTGTCCTATTTGGGGCTGAGAACTCAATAGTCATTTTCTCTCATCACTTTAACCAGTTATGAGCCCTCATCTTGACTGTTTACTCATTGCTGAAACACGTCTCTGACCAAGGCTGAGAGCTTCACTGATCTGTGGCTATAAACACAAAATACATTTACAAGGCCATTTAACTCCTATTTGTCAGTGCATTAGTAGTATAGTATCCCATAGGCTCTGTGAGCTCTTTGACTAATTCTATAGTGCTAGGCTTGTATTCCCGCCTGTGAGTAGACCTTGGACCTAATCAGAAAGCAGTTCGTTATCCACAGAGTTTCATGATGCTCTTGGTTGTATCTTCCCAGGCAGTCCAGTATTGTTAACACTAAGGCCTATAGGGAGAAGTGGTCCTTCTGACCCGGCTGGGTAGTACATCCTGGCGCTGTAAACACTAGCCAGCTGGGTGGATCTTACCGTGTGGTGTTGGTGGCAGCTGAGAGCACTGACTGTAGCCTGTGGAGTTACTTACAGGAGTGTCTGGGGCTCACTGGCCACCGGCTCCTCACGTGGTGTTCTGCAACTGGCACTGGGATTTTGGTTTGAAAATCTGAGATTCCTAGTAGCAGCTGTAACCACCCATGCAGAGTATTGCTAGTGTTTGTGACTGCTTACCTGTGGGAGTGCTTTCAGTGTGTCCTGTGTCATTCCTGCCTGGGGAATGATAACACTGTCAGAGTGCTGTAGGGTAGTTAGTACTGCCATTCCACTGTGCAGGGGAAGACACTGAAGTATAGCGAAGTTAAGAAACTTGTCTGAGATCACACAGTGGGTTACGACCTGCAACTAGTCCAAGAGAGCACCTTGTTCGTGATGGTGTGTGGGAAGTGTGCCTCAAATGCCTGATGGTGACAGGCCCCGAGGTCTTTTAAAAAACAGTTCTATGTGGGCTGGAGATGTCATTTGGTAGAGCACCTGCCTCGCATACATGAAACCCTAGATTTGGTCCCCAGCAGCACATAAAGCCCACCATGGTGGTCTACACTCACAATCTTAGCCCTTGAAAAGTGGAGGTAGTGTCAGGAGTTCAAGGCCCTCCTCAGCTATGTAGCGAGTTTTGAGGCCATGCTTGACTGAGACCTGTCTCAAAGTGATGATTTAAGCCACGTTCTCTCATTTCTTTTAAATAGCTTGTGTTTTTTGCCGTTGGAGTGACTGTCCCCTCAACCACATACATTTGTGCTCATTTAAATACTCTGAGCACCACCATTAATTACTTCCTTTTCCTGAGCTTTTTAATCAGTCAGGAAGGAGAGCACTCTGGGGGGCTCTACACCCTTGGCCAGTGTTGTGGGTTCCCACACAGTGCCTAGCAAATGGCTGAGTTTTCATCCACTTCTCCCCCGTCTTTTCTTCTGTCCCTTGTGGAGTCAGATTGTGTGCCTTTCATGGCTGATGTTAGGCTTGTGCTGTTGCTGCATAGGGACCATTAAGTCTGGGAGATAGGGTGGTGGAACTTCAGGGGTGCTGCCATGGTCTCTGCCGCATTGTTCAAATGGAGGTGTTTGAAGCACTCCACAGTAGCCAGAGAGATAGCTCCAATGGCTGAGAGCGCTGGTTGCTCTTGCAGAATAGACCAGGTTTGGTTCCCGGTTCCCAACACCTGGGTGACACCTCACTCTCTGTAGCTCTACTTCCAGGGGTTCTGATGTCCTCTTGTGGCCTCCGTGAGTACTGCATTCAGGTGTTACATGTATGCAGCAAAATACCACCCCTCCCCCCCAAAAACCCAAAGAAACCCTGAACTGGCTGTCTGCATTTCCTGTGAGAATAAAGGTGGGATTATTCTTATGGCTTGTGTAAGACTGTGCATAGGTTTGTCCCTTCATGGAGGTGACATCTGAGTTGGCAGAGGACACACGAGCTGAGAGAGCTGTAGGAGCCATGACAGAGATGACAGCGATGGGCCCGCCCGTGGCGACTCTCTGACCCCACTCACTGTTGAAGTGGGAGCCCCTGTGCCCTCATGCTGCACTTAGCACAGCCATTTGGGGCATGAAAAAAAAATCTCTCAAAAGCTTTAACTCCTTTGCAGAAAGATTTTAAAGGAAACATTTGCTATGTTGTGGTTTAGATTTAAGGTAAGTCCCTAGCACAGGCAGTATGAGATCCAAATGCTTAGAATGCCTTTTTGGTGGTAAACTGCTGCAAAAAAGTAGGCCCATTTGGTCAGAATTAAACTTAGCCTGCAGAAATTCTTTAAATCTTAAAGCCACGAGGAACCTCTTATTTTACAAGCATGTTGCTTGTTGCCATCCAGGCTGGGGTTTTCTTTGGCTGTCTCCCTCAGACGAACAGGGCCTTTCAGCATTGTGGCAGCCGGCTTGTGGGTTTGATCCAGTCTCTCTGTCTTTGTGGGGGAGCACTCTGACTGAGGTGAGGAGTTAGGTACTGGGGAGAGGCAGGGTTAATGATTGTGTGGGGAGAAAGTGATAAAAGACTCTTAACATTGGAGGAGGATGCTGGAATCCAGAGAAGTCTCTTTGTTAAGACGTGTCTATTACAATGCTTCTGAGGTACAGCCCAGAGCACTAAAAATAAACTAGAGGTGCCCACATGAACACTTTGTTTTTCAGACTTTAACTATATGTTCGTCTTGTCTCCAGAAGTGCCAGAGAAAATTGTGTGCCCCTACTCAGTCAGGATCGAGCTTGACTCACTGTATTATTGATCTAATTCTCCTGGGGCCTGTAGGCCATACTTTTGGTAATGTGGGGGGATGGGTAGGCATCATCCTAGACAGCCAGTGGTTAGCTTTTAGTTTGGGGCTTGCTTTTAGGTTTTGATATCTGGCATCTAGGATAGCCTTATCATTAGGTATACAGGGTGAGCCTCTGTGTGGTTAAACATTTCTAGTTGGTACATTAAGAGAAGGTAAAAAGAAAGAGGTAAAATCAATTTTTAACAATTATTTATCATGCAAACATGTAATCAGTAAATAAATTATACAGTTACTTCATATGTTCTCATTCATGATAAGTCTTCAAAATCTGATGGAACTTTATACTTCTAACACATTGTAGTTTAAAATGAATGGTGTCATGTCCAGTGGCTAATAACCTCCCATAGGGCTGTGAATGTATGTGGTCTATGGAGGAAGCATACTAAATGCCTGATTAGTAAAGGAGGGAATTGAAGTAAGGGAAGAAAGGCAGGAAAGGTAGAAGAAAATGGTAGAACTTGAAGATGAATAGACAACGGAGAAATTCCTAGTTTGGGTGCTCCAGTACTTCCAGCTGGAGCTGTGACTAGATGTTATTTTTAAAGTTTGAATGTTTAAAGTGTTATCTTGTTGCTACCGACTTCCACCATGTTGATTTAGGGCAGGTCAAGGTGTGCTGTCTTCAAAGCTTAAATAGGTAGGTGCTTTAAGTCCCAGTCAGGTAGTTCTTCTGTCACTGTAGCTTTGCATTGGCTTCTCTGAGATGTGCCGTCTTCCTATGGACAGTAGTTGGTTCTTAGATCAGGGAGACAGTCACAGATCTGCTGAGTGAGTGTTGTAACACAGAGGACTTAACTGCTTGATTCTCAGTCTTAAAGTTTGTCTTTAACTCAGTCAAAAGCGTGATGCGTACCATGTGGGCAGGTTGCATGCCTGGCTTCTGTGGACTGAGGGGTTTCAGAATGTTCATTTCATCTTGAGAAGGTCTTCTGAAGAGGTGTCTGTCTGTACACGTGCTTCTGTACAGTTGTGCACAGAGGTGGCTCTGTGCCAACCATGTTACCAGGGTGAGCAGCTGTGCTAGCCCTTTAGTGCTTTTGTGATTGGATTTTGTTTCTTTGTTTCCTGAGCTGGCTTTTTCTCCTTAACTTTTAAATAGAATTGTAAAGCAGATACTTTTGGTATGCTTCAGTTTGTTTTGATTAAAGTGATAACGACAAACCTGAGTTATTTCTTAGAAGAACAGTATGGTATGGAAATAAAAAACATGAACTAGGAAAGTGGGTTCAGCATCCTTATGGAAGGAGAGATGGATCAGTGTGCACATGTGTTAGTTGAGATGTTAATGTATAGCACATACTTTATACAGGCTATTCATGTGATAGCTTGTGAGAAACAGCTGCAGTGTATAGAAAATGGCATTTACTGAGAAAAAGAGGTTCAAAGTATAATTTTAAGCTTTCTGTATATTAGAAGATATTGTAAAATATTTTTGCCGTATTTTCTTATTTTGAAAAAAATGTATCACAAATTTGGAAACAATACAAAATGTATTTAGTTTAAAAAATAAAGAAAACTGGGAATAGGGCTTCCTCAGGACCCAGCTATTCCACTCCTTGGAATATACCCAGAAGATGCTCCAGCATACAACAAGAAACTTTGCTCAGCCATGTTTATAGCAGCCTTATTCATAATAGCCAGGACATGGAAACAGCCTAAGTGCCCCTCAGTAGAAGAATGGATAAAGAAACTGTGGTACATATACACTATGGAATACTACTCAACTATTAAAAACAAGGAATTCCCGAAATTTGTGGACAAATGGATTGAGCTAGAAATGATCATAATGAATGAGTTAACCCAGAAGCAGAAAGACTCAAATGGTATATACTCACTTATATCTGCATACTAGCCCAAGGGGCATGTCCCATGAAAGTCTTCATTTACCAGGAAACTGGGACATAGGGGAGGACATCCTAGTGGGACTCTAGATGAGAGAAGCATGGGAGAATAGCAAAATAGAAGGATCCAGAGGGTCCTAGAAACCTACAAGTAGAACATTATGATAAGCAGATTTGGGCCCAGGGGTCCCGCTCAAACTATGGCACCAGCCAAGGACAATACAGGCGGTAAACTTCAAACCCCTACCCAGATCTAGCTAATGGACAAGATATTCTCCACAGTTGAGTGGAGAGTGAGGTATGACTTTCACACGTACTCTGGTACCTCATATTTGACCATGTCCCCTGGAGGGGGAGACCTGGTAGCACTCAGAGGAAGGATAGCAGGCTACCAAGAAGAGACTTGATACCCTATGAGCATATATAGGGGGAGGTAATCCCCCTCAAACATAGACATAGGGGAGGGGAATAAGGGGAAAATGGGAGGGAGGGAAGATTGGGAGGATACAAGGGATGGGATAACCATTGAGATGTAACAAGAATAAATTAATAAAAAAAATGAAAAAAAGGAAAAAAAATAAATGCAGGCCCGGCGGTGGTGGCGCACGCCTTTAATCTCAGCACTTGGGAGGCAGAGGCAGGCGGATCTCTGGGTTCGAGGCCAGCCTGGTCTACAAAGCAAGTCCAGGACAGCCAAGGCTACACAGAGAAACCCTGTCTCAAAAAGCAAAACAAACAAACATACACACACAAAAATGCAGCTCTTTGTCATAGCAGAGTCATTGTCTTGATTTTTATTGAACAAGGTGTAAGCGAAGTTAGTTCCAGCTTGTTTTGTATGTTTGGGAGGCCACTCACGGGGAATTGGACTTGCTGTAGATAGCCACAGGGATGTCTTACCTACTTGTGCACCAGAGCTCTAGGAATGGGCAGGACCTACACAGACTTTCTCTTTTCCAGACGTGAGTGTTGTAAATCCACCTAAGAAAAAACTGATCTGAAACTTTTGAGGTTAAAGCTCTGATGGCCTGCAAGGACAGACCTGACTTCTTTGGGTGAGGCGGGGCTTGGAGAGAGGGCTGGTCGTCCTCCCACAGCAAACACACGATGACATCTTGACAGTCAGGACTGTGGTTCTCAGTGCTGGCTGAACCTCACAAAATCAACAGTGGAACTTGAAGACCCTGAGACTCTCCAAACCCATTGAAGTCAGTCTCTGGATGTGTCAGCCAGTATTTAGATTGCTCCCCACAAGCTAGCTGAGACTTGATTGTGTAATGAATCTCACACACACACACACACACACACACACACACACACACACACACACACACACACACACACACACACACACACACACCCTACTCCTTACCTGTTTATTTATAATGAGTTTTGATGAATTTCTAGTGTTGGGATGGGCTTGCTAGTGTTGGAGACAGGAAGACACAGTAGGGCCAGTGCTGTAGCTCTTGTGCAAGAAGGAAGTCATGAGGGGAACAGATGCCAGGCCCTAGGAGTTGACAGGCAGTGGCAGTCGTAGTTAGAAAGAGTGACTGTACAAAAAAGTGAACTGTCCAAGAATGCCATTGAGATAGTGTTGTATTGGCCGTCTCCTCCTGGGCATGGGGCTTCCCTGAGGTGTGGCTAATAGCGTAGTGAGGCTGTTTCTAGCAGCTGTCAGTTCCAGATAGCTTTCTTGGATTGCACCTTTAGGTGGTGCCCCTTGAAGGAGCTCTGAGATAGTTAGACCATTGTTTTTAGTCTTTCAAACTCCCATTTCAGGTTCCCAGCAATTCCATGGGACATGTTTTCCGTCTTTTGTTTGGCAATGGGCAGATTGTATGGCCTACTTCTCAACCTACTGGCCAATAGACCACGTGATTATGATTCAGTATTGGGCCTTGTGTATGTTCCTAAGGTTTCATATAGGTGTGCTTACAAAATCCCTCCTGTCCTCATTGTGATACAGACAGGCAGGCATGGGGATGCAGATGTGTGTGTTTCATCACATGAAGAGTCCAATGAAAGCTGGAAAAGGAACGATGTTTGTCAGTTGCTTAAACTGGCCTCTGACTTTCTGTCTTACCTGTGACGATATGAGTCCTTGTCTATTACTTGTTAAGATGGAAGGAAGGAGGTAGAAGTGAATGCATTTTGGAGACACAGGGTATTAGGCGTAATACTTCTTTGGTACTGACATTCCTTTTTTTGAGAGAAGGTCTCTCTGGCTCAGACTGGCCTGTACTCACTATATAGCATAGACTGTCCTTCAACTTGCCACGCCTCCTACCTCAGGCACTGAAAACAGGCACCGAAGGCACAATGGTTTGATAAGCCTGAGGACAAAGTCTCTTCCTAAATGAATTAAAACCAAAAAATCTCCAACCACCCTACTACTCCTTATTTATTTATTTACTTATTTATTTATTTTAAAGATTTACTTATTTATTTATACAATGCTCTGCTTGCGTGCACACTTGCAGGACAGAAGAGGGCATCAGATCCCAGTATAGATGGTTGAGAGCCACCATGTGGTTGCTGGGAATTGAACTCAGAACCTCTGGAAGAGCAGTCAGTGCTCTTAACCTCTGAGTCATCTCTCAAGCTCCATACTCCTTATTTTTAAGGATCTTTATTATGAAAAATTTGAAAATAAGAATACCAGTGACCCTATAAGCTCGTGAGAACAACTGTTAACATCCAAACTGCTTCCTTCCAGCATTTCTGAGTTTGGCATTCTGTTTTGCATGTTTATTAGTAACTTAATATGAGTAGTTTTCCATGTAAGTAATTTTCTTCTGAAATATGATTGCCAATGGTGGCTTTTCCCCACCTTTTCTTTGGTTTAAGTACTTTGTTGAAACATTTTCAGGTGTCTACTTGGATGCCCCTTCACACCATGGCCTGTTCCTCCTCGGTGGGAGGCATGGAGGGCCTTGTGTGTGTTCATAGATAAGCACCGGGGAAACCAAGAATGTTAAGTGCACAGGTTGTCTCTTCAAAGAGAAGGGCCCCCTACAACCTGTTTTCTGCCCAGAAGTCTGTGAGTAGATATGGTTTAATAGCCTGGTGACCTTTGCTCTCTATCTGTGATCTCTATCTCTCTGTCTGAGACCATGCCAGACCTTCCCCAGACCCTTATTGGGAGCTTGTCAATCTATAGAACTTACCTTATGGAAGGTGTCACATGTCATCAGTCTATAGATCCCATCTTTATGGAAGATGTCACCACATATATTTTACAAAGAGTTTCGATGCGGTCATGTCTTAAACTTTATTGTCCATGTAGGACTAAGTAAATCATTACCAGGAAGGTTTTCACCAAATTGTGCTGTGCATAACTATGCCTAAAAGAAACTCCTCGGCGCCAGACTTTGGAATTTTGAACCAACACTGGCTGCGAAGTTGTGTGGAGCCCTGCTACCTTCTTACCTCCCTTGGATTGCTCCTTATTCCTTAGAGGAAGGTGGGAAGTTCTGTAGAACCACGGAGTGTTGGTTTTGTCACTGCTGTGACACTGGGCTTGTATTTGTATAATTTTTCTTGTCCAAGACTTACATTTTCATTTCTTGTGTATGCTGCCTATGGGACAGTGGCTAGATGGTAAGACTGTACAGTGCACTGAAAACAGAGGAAATTAAGAGCGACAGAAAAGGTCTTGTGCCTGTACCCAGTATCCTTAGTTCATGGCCTGGTAGGATGGAGACTTAGCTGTCATACAGTGAAATGTTGAGGTGTAACTGTAGGAGAGTGAGGGAGAAGCAGATGGTGGTTATGAGAGCAGTCCAAACGAGCAAGGATGGGTGCAGCATCTGATCCAGCACTTGCAGGCTTTGAGGACTATAAAAGTGATACCTCTCAGAGCATGGGGCATGCCCTGCTGCGCTTGGAGAGCACTGGGGTTTTTGTATCTGCCTCTGACTGACCATTGATGGCACATTCCAAAGAGAGATGGCGCACATTCCAGGTACACAGTGTTTCAGAAAGGATCGCAGATGGTAAGTGTGTGGAGCACTGTAGCAAGTGACTGGAGATCTCAGGGAAACCATGGTTCTTGTTCCGTGTTCACTGTAGTTCGTGTTGAGAGGTTCCTGTAGGTGGTGGAGGCAAGCCTTCATCCAGTGCTTCACCCTTTAAGACTGTCTGAAGCTCTGTAACACTGGCTGGGATCCCAGAGGACCAAACAGGCTGTGCTCAGCTTGCATTAAGATAGATGTAGAAGAGTGTTTCCACTTCCTGCCCAGTGACCTCCATCTGCTCCCAGCCTTCAAGCCAAAGGAAGCCAAAGAGGCTTGTGGATGGGAGGGCTCAGGGCAAGATATGGCCCCCAGTGACTGGTGTCTCTGAAGACAGGCTTGAATGTGGGCCGAGGTTTCAGGCATCCTCCTGAGCCTGCAGGAAGAATTCTGTGTCCCTTGACATGGCTGAAGGACATCCTGATGTGGCCTGTGCCTCCTTGCCCAGTGCTCTCTCACCCTGTCATGTGCTAGCTTTGTTTGTTCCAGCGTGAAGTTTTTGCATAATGTAATTTCATGGCTGCCAATGCTTTCACTGTTTCTCCTTACACTGTCCTTTTTCTTGCTAAATAAGTTCTTATTTCTTCAAGGGTAGTAGCTGTGGAGTTTCCCTGGTTTCCTGGAGTTAGCTACCTCATTGCACATACATGTTATGTTACTACTGAGGAATTTTAGGTTGTTTTACTCATTTTGCTAGCTTATAATATTCTTGAAGACAGAGACTGTACATTTTGTCTGCCTTTGAAGTACCTAGGAAGTACTCAGCAAACGGCGTATTTCAGATATCCAATAATTTTTCAGAGAAATGAATATAATTGTGACTCAGTTTACCATTACCATGGCTTAGGGTTTGGAACTTACCATCATAGTATACATAGGTGAGCTTTTTGGTTGGTTGATCAAAATATTTGAGAAGTGTAGGAGTGACATTTTCTTGACTCTTTTACTAAACATGTCATTACATAGTGAGGACTTGGGATACAGGGGGGCATTGTTAGTTTCTTCAGGACCACATTCAGATACCTGTAACCATACAGTCAAGAAATATCTTAAGACTCAAAAAGGTAAGAGGAAGGAAAATTTAAATATCTTTGTTTGTTTGTTTGTTTGTTTGTTTGTTTTTGGTCTTTTTAGACAGTGTAGCCCTGGCTGTCCTGGACTCGCTTTGTAGGCCAGGCTGGCCTTGAACTCACAGCGATCCACCTGGCCTGCCTCTACCTTCTGAGTGCTGGCATTAAAAGCATGCGTCCCAAGGCCTGGCAATATTTTTTCAAAGGTGATTGTGTTAAAGAAATGACAAGCAGAGCAAGATTAGAGAGGAACAGGTTCTGTAAAGAGATATCAGGTGTTCATTGTGCGTGACTGGACACACTGTTCTAATATGCTGTTGGAGCCTGAAGTTTGCTAAAGCTGATTCCTAGCATGTAATCAGGCCATCCTCAGGCTAGCAAGACTGGCCATAACAGGCGCTTTGCAAGCGGTGGCTCCTGTGGCTGTCCTGGGCCTGGACTTGGGGAGAGCGGATCTACTTAAACAGAGGCTTCTCGTTCCTACCAGGAGCACTTAATGTTTCAGGCATTGGATACTGGAATGAGCATTGTTGTCGTGCAAAGTGCTAGGAGCCTCATCTTTAGAAAGCTTGCCTGTGTGCTAGTGTGCAAGCTAGTCAGGGCCGCGGAGCGTGGGGTGGGGTGGGGCCGGCTGCTTCTCTGGCAGAGTGCAGGCTTGCTACCCTAGTGTTGTTCTGTGTTCACTGACAACACCTCGTCCCACATCTCATAGGGGTGTTTTTCTACTGGACACTCACTCTTTCATGGCTTCTGTCAGTCTGGTAAAAGCTGGGTGGTGCTCCTCTTATTCTCCAGCTTTATTTCCTGAATTAAAAAACTTAAAAAAAAAATCCCTTCCAAATATGGAGATGTTATGGGGACTTCTGTTTTGAATACAGAAACTCTGTGGGTTCTCCAAGTCTGTGTCACTGTAGGCTGGACAGGAGGAGTGAGGTCCTGTTTCAGTGTCTAAGGAGGACTGGCACCTAGAGTGTGGGCCTCTTGTTCTAAATCTAAAATGTTCATTCAGAATCAGCAGTGGGTAGGATAACCTCAACTACAATTTAAGTGGACATTTTATTTATATTTAAATTAAATCATAGGCATGCTCCCTCCCTCCCTCCCTCCCTCCCGTGTACACACATGCTATAGCCTGAGTGTAGAGGTTAGATGACTTGAAGATATGGGTTTTCTTTCCCCTGAGTGGGTTCTGTGTACATTACAGGTCATCAGGGTTGGCAGCGAGTGCCCTTACCCACTGAGCCATCTTGCTAAACCCAGGCCCTAGGAATTAATGAAAATACTTTTTAAAAGGTATTCCTGAAGTTTATTGTTGAATAATGTGCTTAAAGCACTTTGTAGAGGTTAGGTGGTTTTTTTTTTTGTTTGTTTGTTTGGTTTTTTTTTTTTTTTTTTTTAGTTTTTCCAAGACAGGGTTTCTCTGTGTAGCCTTGGCTGTCCTAGAATCGCTTTGTAGACCAGGCTGGCCTCGAACTCACAGCGATCCGCCTGCCTCTGCCTCCCGAGGGCTGGGGTTAAAGGTGTGCACCACCATGCCTGGCTTTGTAGAAGTTAGTTTAAGCTTACCTGCTGTTGATTTTTTTCTGGTAGATAGGTAGTAAAAGGAAGGATAATTAAACAGTTTGAGGGACTCCTTTTTAAACAGATGCAACTGAATTAGAGTTTGTCCCAAAGCTCTTTTCATAACTTTGGGTTTGCTGTGAGAGAGTGTCTGTGGGTATAATTACAGTGAAATGGACTGTTGTTCTGGTATTGTAGAGTCTGGAGAAAGCCCTTAGTAATCTGTCTTTGACAAAATCTTTGATGAACCACAATTTCAGTAGATCAACAAATAGACTAAATACTATGGCTTTGACATAGTAAAGAAAAGTATGTATCATCTTGGCAGATTTGTCAGATACACCAAACTGCTTATGAAGAGGAGTTGGTCCCCTCTGTGTTCAGGTGGCCCATGGTGAGTGCTAGCCTCTCTACTGTATATGAGCCGCTGGGGACTGAGCTGGGCTTCCTCTCTACTGGAACCCCTTCTCTTTAACTTTATTCTTCAGACCAGGATTGCCAGCTGGGGGTCGTTTTCCTGGCCTTCACCCACTTGTGGAGAGACTTGTGCCCAGTGCTTGCTAGATACCATGTGTTTTTTGTCTCTGTTACGGCTTTGTGTAACTTCAAGGAGAAAGAATTAAGTCTCCACATTAGTCATGGAGTATTACCCTGCCCTGGAGCACAGTAAGTCCGGTTGCCTTCTTAAGCAGGTCTGATGATGGATCTTGTGCCTTTTCTGCACTGATGCTCTGCTTCTTAGAGATGGGAATATAGAGTATTGTAAACAAACAAATACCCCAAAACAACAACAACAAAAAGATGTGTCTGTGTGACCGAATGCCATGTATATGTAGGTCCTGGTTGAGGCCGGAAGAGGGTGTTGGATCCCCGGGAGCTGAGGTTAGAGGCAGTTGTGAAGTCATGTGAGGTGACTGCTGGAATCCATATTTGGGTCTTCAGGAAGAAGAGGAAGCTATCTTACCATCCCATTGAGAAAAAATTTATTTGTCTTTCTGAGGTATCAGAAACTCCTTCAGAATACACAGGCCAGACCAATCAATTCTTAAAATGGATTTTAAGAATCCATTTATCCACTACCTGTCTATTCCACCACCCAGCAATCTTGAATGATTGTTATATATGTTGAAGTAAGCTGGCCACCACGCCCTGTGCCTTCCTCAAGTTTGAGGTGGCTTCACAGAATGCTTCTTAGCGTGCATCAGGCCCTGTGTTGGATCTCCAGCACCACATGCACTGGGTGAGGCAGTGAACATTGTAACCTAGCACTTGGGAGACGAGGCAGGATGACTACAAGTTCAAGGTAGTTTGAGACTCGCTTGTACACAAAAGCATTAGAATTAGATTTTATTGTAAAATTCAGTGTTATTCAAAACAGTTGTGTGGTTTCCCCCTCCAGCTTCCCAACAAGATTTCTCTCTCTTTGTGGCCCTGGCTGCCCTGGACTCACTTTGTAGACCATGCTGGCCTGGAACTCAGAGATCCTCCTGCCTCTGCCTCCCTGAGTCTTGGGATTACCAGCTGAAATGAAGACTTTTGAGTTGGGCCCAGTTGTAAAATGTTTCTTTTAAAAGGTATCATGTGATAAATAATTTACCCACAGATATTTAAAGTAAACTACATTGACAAGGCTCGAAAGGCCCATTTAGAGTGTCGTTGCTCTCTGATCCTCTCCAGTGTGGCTAGATGATGTCTAGTGGTGTAAGACGAATGTGGAGCAGGAAGGTGCAGGCTGAGCGGGATTGCTTTTGTGATCATTCATTGTAAGGTGGGGCAAGGTATTTTCACTATTTTGTGCATGTGTGTGTATGTATGTGTGCGTGTGTGTATACGTGCTGTTATTGTAGGAGATGTCTTTGTCAGTCATTCCCCGCCTTCTCCTCGAGGCTGTCTGTCAGGCAGGGTTTCTCACTGGAGCCTAGAGCTTGCTGGTTGACTGCTGTTGCTGGTCAGTCCTCTGAGGATCTGAACTCTGCTCCTGACACTTGTTCCAGGGCATTCTTCACCTGCTGAGCCATCTTCCTGGCCCTAGTTGAGCAGTTTCTTACATGGACAACAGACCACCCACATCTTAAGTTTGTATCTTTAGCTCCACTGCTGTCCGCACATGGTCAACTAATCTTTCCTAAGTTCTGCTTTTTAGTTCCACAGCCTCAGCCAGCGCTGTCCTTTCCCGCCTGGAGGCACAGCAGCCCTGTGGCTGGTGTTCTTCACTCACTGCCTTTTCTCTCCCAGATTCTGCTTCACAGTGGTGCTGGGGGGTTTTTTGTTTTGTTTGTAAATACAATAGTACATGTGTGCGCGCACACTCATACACATGTGGTTCTGATGTGACAGTCCCTGGTAAGCCGTTTGGTAGTTCCTCATTAGTTGTGGGCCAAACTGAACTCAGCTGGTGGTTAAAAAGCAGCATGGGATGGCTGGCTCCACCTTCCACCGCTGGCACCCACGGTCCACCTCTTCTTGCTCTTCCTGTTGGTTACAGCAAACAAACTATTTCTTTGCTGGTTTGGTTGTTAGTGGTGCTTTGTTGATGTCATTTGCTTAATGTACTTCTCAGATTTTCTTTCGAACAGACATCTTTTTAACCACAAAAGCCACTGTATCATATCTCTTGTGCATTGGCCATCAGCATACCACGAATGGCAGAGTTTACATTGTACTTAAACTTAATTACTTACTGTGTGTATTTGTGGGATGTGTGTGTGTGTGTCTGTGTGTGTGTGTTGTACACATGTGAGAGTGTGGGTGTGTACCCCCATGTACATGCATGCAGAAGCCAGAGGAAGATTCTGGTGTTTTCCTTTATCAATCTCAGCCTTATTTCCTCAATTCAGGATCTCACTGAGCTGAAAGCTCTGTTCCATCAAGGCTAGCTGTCTGCATTACTATCCCTGTTCCACTGAGCTGGAATTACAGCCACACACAGCCCTGCTTCAGACGTAGGTCCCCAGGCTTGCACAGCTGGCATCCTTACCCTACTGAGTTGTCTCCCAACTACTTGTGGATTTAAAATTTTTCATTGCATATGTGTATGTTTAACCACAATTTTAAAATTTAATTTGTTGAAGGTTATTATTTTTCAATTTAGGTATTGTTTGTAAGCTCTGTACTATATACTATATGCACATAAAACTACGTTTTCACACCCACCACTAAGTTCTCTAGCAGTTTGTTCTGAGTTAGTAAGTGTACTCACTTATGCTTCATCAGCTTGATAGGATTACAAGGGTTCCAAGCTTTTTTGATGCTCTGGGTATTTAAAGTGAGCGAGCATTCACATTGTTCATAATCAGCAACAACTCTGAGAGGCGAGCCTTTACAGGCAGTTGCCACTATTGGGACTATGCTGAGCTTGGATGGTCATCTTTGTAATTGGTGATGGTTGATCTCAGAAACGGTGTTGCTATGAGTGTCTGGCCCTTGCCACCTTCAGAGTACTTTGTATGGCTTGATTTTAAAACATGTTTCCATAGTTTATACTCTGTTCACTCAAACTCCACATGCACAGTAGCCTTTTGTGCTTTTATTCTGGTGGGGCCCCCCCCACCCCCACTACCCGAATACACATGCTGGCCATCCAACCCAGAGCCTTGTATATTCCACTCCCTGCACTCCACTGAGCTGTAGCCCCAGGCTCCACTGTGCTGGAAATCTAATGTCCGAATTGCTTTTTCCTCCATTGATCCTTCAGCCTTTGTGTTGTCTTGCATTCTTTTAAGTTTTTGGATGTCCCTACACTTGATCTGGACTTCCCCTCCTTTAACAACTCCTCTGCTAGTATAGAAGCTCTCAGAGGGAAGGTCTGGTTTGGTAGATCTTTGGGGACCCAGGTTTCTTTGCTCATAATCTTATATCTGGTAAATGTTTAGGAAATGTTTGAGCTATAGTAAGTTCTTTAGTAAGTAGACTTCAGCCAGGGTCTAGTGTGTTGGGCTGTTGAGAGTGCAGATGGGTCTCACTGGCCAGGGTTGCACTCACTTTGGAGAAGTTTCTCTCTCTGTCTGACCACTCCCTGCTTCTAGTTGGCCTTGATGCATATGCAAATCCTGCTCTCTCTGTTAGGAGCTTCTGCTTTTCTAGTTTTCATGATGTCATTAACTGGACATTTCTTAGGTTCTAGAGAGAGGAAGAGACAGTTGATTATCTGCTAGTGTTACCCACCCATCTGTTTCCTGTGTATGACAAGGACTTGCACTTACACTGCCTGTTGCCCCTGTGCTCAGAGACACTGCAGAGGCAGGTGGTGGCTCTCAGAAAGGTCATCATTAAGGACTTTCTTCTTCTTCTTTTTTTTTTTTGTATTTCCATAATCATCTTGTACTTATTGCCTTTATTGCTAATGATGATTATTATTAATACTGTATATTTTATTTCCCTGGCCTCTAAATTTTCCCCAATTTTTTTAATTTTTTAATTAAAAATATTTTTTAATTAATTTACTCAGATTATACAACTCAATTGTTATTCCATCACTTGTATGCTCCTGTTCCTCCCTCCCTCCCGCTTTCACCCTATTTCCCTCGCTTTCTAAGAGTGTTTGCTTTAGGTCACGAGCTTGCCATTAATGTGTCTTCTAGTTACCTTAAAACTAAAGGAACTGTTCTTGGCATGAAGGTAATGGCACACGTGTGGTCTTCTAAAAGCCCTTGGCTGTCCCATGTCAGTACTTGTTCTAGCCAGGCTTTACAAGAGGAAGCAGTACCTGTGGCTCCTCCCAGTGCTTCCCATTTGCTCCCTACCCTAAACCTCTGCAGGGCCTGGGCTTCCTTCCCCCAGCTGCTTCTTCCTATAAAAGCCTGCCATTTTGGTCATGCCTCCTCTCGATCCTGCTGCCCGGCTTCTCTCTTAGTCCAGGCCCGTTGTGACTCCCCTCCCCTTCTCTCTTTCTTCTCTTCCTCTCTTATTACTACTCTCATGTTCTCATTTTCAGTCAGCTTAACTATTTTGAGTCTGTTTTCTTAAAAGCAAACAAGTAAAAACATAACTGTAGTTTTCCCCACAGCTGAGGGGGTGTTAGAGGGGTTCAGTGAAATAACAAGCAAAAGGCATTCTTGCGCATAGCACTGGGGACCAGTAGAGATGAGCTGATAGTTTAAGAAACTGTGCTGTGGGGGCTGGAGAGATGGTTCAGCAGTTAGGAGCGCTGGCTGCTCTTCCAAAGGACCTGCCCTGAGTTCAATTCCCAGCACCCACATGGCAGCTCATAACTGTCTGTAACTCCAAGATCTGACACACTGACACAGACATACATGCAGGCAAAATGCCAGTGCACATACAATGAAAATAAGAAGGGCCAGGGTGTTAAGGTGAGATGAGCTTTACTGACCTTGGGCAGTGTTTACAGTGCTACGATTCTTACCTATATCCCCTTGTAAAGTGGAGTTGATACCATTTTCTTGCATTGTCACATTGATTACATGAGGTAGAGAGTATTATGTGTCTGACGTTATACATACTCACATAGTAGCTAGTATTACTACGAGGGAAATTAACTACTTAACAGGTTTAAATTCTTGACTAAATTAACATCAAAATGGAAATTTCTGGATGCAGTAGGTTTGATTTGTGCTCGTTATCATAAAAGGACTTGTGGCAAGCTGGAAGTGTGAGCAGGATCTCTTGTCTACTGTTGCTCCTGCCTCTCCGACTTAGGCTGGGCAGTCACTTTTTTCTTTTCTTTTCTTTTCTTTTCTTTTCTTTTCTCGTCTCGTCTTTCCTTTCCTTCCCTCCTCTTTCCCTCCCTTCCTTTTTTCTTTCTCCTTTTAAAAAATATTTATTTTAGTTAATTATATATATATGTACATATCTGTGTGTGGCTATGTACACATAAGTGCAGGTGGCTGTAGAGTCCAAAAGACAGCCTAGATCTCCAGAGTTAAAGGCTGCTGTGAGCTGCCTGGTGTGGTCTCTGCATCTTTCGTTGCTGCTGAGTGACCTCTCCAGCTCCAGGAGCTGTCCTTCATGTAACACAGGAGAGACATTTGTTTTAGTCTTCCTGTGTAGTGAAGACTGCTGGGTGTAATTAAACAGGGAACTGTGTGCTCTGTTCCTGTCTCATCTACGTGGCTTATAGGTCACTTGCGTCTGTGCCTTAGAAAGTTCCAGGCTCCCATGTGCTCTTCAAATTGTAGTTTTTAGAGGCACCAATCCATATAGTCGCAGGTGTGCCCCAGCATGTATTGATCCGTGCGTGTGTGGAGCTGGAGATGTTTGCTAACATGGAGTCACCCTGCTCCTCGCCACTTCCCGCTCCCCCGTGTTATGCAGAGTGTCATTTCATCAGTGTGGACTTCACCGTCCTGTGGGGACAGTCAGGTTCCTCTTTATGGTCTGTGTGACATTTCTTTTCTCTTACTCTCCTACCTGCTAGCCTTCCCTCATGTGCGCATATCTAGCCTTGTGCATGTGCACGCACCGCCAGCCTTCCCGCATGTGCACGCAGCACTTTGCAGTGAAGAGGCCATGCTTTGGATCCACAGGAAGGTCCGTAGGGCACAAAATGAATGATTTTAGAGCTCTGGCCATATTGCTGTTTTAGAGACTGACATTCAGGATTATCACTACAGCCTTGTGACATTGTCTAAGCTTTCCTTTGAGGGACCTGTTTTTAAAAAAGCATTAAACACACAAATACAAAACTATGATCAAGAGCAGAAAAAAAGAGGTTGGGGATTTAGCTCAGTGGTAGAGAGCGCTTGCCTAGCAAGCACAAGGCCCTGGGTTCGGTCCTCAGCTCTGGGAAAAAAAAAAAAAAAGACAAAATAAGAACAGAAAAAAAGCAACCTACATTTTAACTGAAACAATATTGGCTGTCTAGAAGGTATTGAAAGAAATAAAAAACATAATTCTTTTTTAGGCTGATCACAGGCAGAAAGTTTTCTAATTTTACTTGAAGTTCAGTTTCCCCCTAAGTTTTGGTAAAGAGCCTGCGTAGCCTCCCTGTGTTCTTGCTGAGCGGTGCCCTCCATCTCGTCACCCGTGACTACTGCTCCTCATAGCTGCTTCGATTACGTGTAGTATTGAAGGGGCTCCTATGTAAATTTTGTCATTTGATTTTGACAATATTCTTGGATGTGAAGGAGATTTTCTGCGTCTTACTGAGGACTTTCACAGTGCCACTGACTAGCTAGGAGTTGAATGGCAGCGCTCTCCAGCTCCTCAGTTCTTGTTCTGTGTCGTGCCATGGAGTGTGATTTCCCGTGCTGGCCTGGAAATAATTTAGATTCTTGGTATTGTCAGAGTTTTATTACAGGTACAGAGGTTGTAGAGTGTGATAGAATTTTCTAGAAAGGTTTTGCCCATTGCTCTTGTAGATGCAGAAAATCGATCTACAGTGATGTGCCTCTGCTTTGTCTCCTTAACTTCAGGAGGAATTTGTGAACACACTCTTGTCCATACCCTAAGGACGTTTCTAGAAGTGGCTTAGAAGCACAGAGGACTTGCTCACAGAAGCTAGCTGGTCCAGAATCATGGCAGTGTTCCTCCTATCCAGGAGGACATGACCAGTGAGCTGAGGCTGTGCACTGTGGCATCTTCCTGTGTCCCTCTGGAGATGACTATAATCCTGAACTGTAGGCTTACGCTTCCCTAACTCTTAAAGCGAGTGCACCCTTGAAGAATATATTTTGGGTGTGGACCATTTAAACTCCGAAAAATTAGTATCACTGTATATGTAGTAAGCATATGAATGAGGCCACAGCCAGGCAGATGCTCTTTTTTCTTTCTTCTCTAAGGGGTGTGGAGTACCTTCTCCCCCTTCCCCCACCTAAAGCAGGTTGTCTTGCTGGGCTGCCCTCTTACTGACCCTTCAGTTAGAGAAGGAGACTTTACCCCTCACTACATCGCGGATAATAGAGGTGGCACTGCCTGGCACATGGTAGAGAAATGAATTAAGTAAATATATTTTGGTCAGAGAGAGCCAGTTGTTCCACTCATAGGGAGGGGGCGATGGGCAGTTGGCTGGTGAACCTGAGGTGTTGGATTAGAACTCAAGGTATAGGCAGGAACTCATGGTTTTCAGTGGCAAAGAAGAAGAAAAAAGGAAACAGAGATAACTGTGTGTGCATGTATGTGTATGGGTCTTTTCCCTTGAAGGCTTGGAGATGCCACTGATCCTTCTGCAGAAAGCACATAGCATCCCTACATCTTGGCCTCTTTTTCTTTTTCTTCTTCTTCTTCTTTTTTTTTTTTTCTGAGACAGTAGCCCTGGTTGTCCTGGTCTTACTTTGTAGACCAGGCTGGCCTCAAACTCACAGAGATCCTCCTGCCTCTGCCTTCCGAGTGCTGGGACTAAAGGTATTAAAACCTGATTTCTTGGCTTCTAACTGCCATTTTTTCACTAAAATGGTAGGCATTTTTGGACTATCAGTACTGAAAGTTTATTTAGAAATAACATACCTATGGAGTCTTATGTTTTAAAATGATTTATTTTTATTTTATGTGTATGTGAGTGTCTGCATATATGTATGTGCACCACACGGGTGCTGGATATTTACAGAGGCTAGAAGAAGGCATCAGATGCTTTGACACTAGAGCCACTGTGTAGATGTGGAAACAAACTCAGGTCCTTTTAAGAGCAGCAAGTGCCATCTCTCCAGCCTCCTGCATGATCTTAAAGTGTCATGGAAGGAAAGTAACTTTTCTGTTTGAGGTCTGACAGATACCACCCTAGTTGAAGTATGCATTCACGTTGCCATAGGCACTGTAAGAAGTTGTGGTCCACCCGACAGGGTGCAGTTTGAGGAACTCTTATATAGATGTATTCCTCCTGTGGAAAATGCACATGAACCTAACAGAAGGGACCACCAGACAAACACACACCAAAGAAACATTACACAAACTGGCCAGGATCTTCTTGATTGCCACAACAAGGGGCAAGGAAAAGGAGGAATTGTAAGCACAGTGCATGGTTCTGCATTGGCTCCATTTGCTACAATAGACATGATTAGGACATTCAAGGAAGACAAACATTGTCTCTGAAATAGATCACATCTTTATGTCAGCGCTGCATTCTGTTTGGAGAATCACACTGTAACACTTACAGGAGGATGATGCTCTTGATTGTATGAAGTACTCATTAACCCTTGTAGGTGCTGACTTCTCTTATGGTCAGGGAAAAAGGCGATTCTCCTGTTGCTGCATCTTCTTGTAGGTTTATCTGAATTTATTGAGTAAAGCAAGGCAAAGCCCTTCAGTTGTTTGAATAGCTCAGAATTACTAGTTTTTCACACACACCATTTACAAAGGTTGATAGCCTTTGTGGGCAGCTGCCCTGTCATACTGGCTTCCTTTCTGGTCTTGGTGTGTCTTTGGGTATGCAGGCTTGTCAGTAATTACTGCTGTCTCATTTGTGCATTCGTTTATGCTCATGGTTTTCTTCTTCACCCATGTCTTGCCTTTGTGGAAACTGCTTCTTTGAATGGAAAGTGCGGTTTACAGAAATGACGTTGTCACAATGTAGACAGAGATTCTATATTCTAACTTATTGTGTGTGTGCTGTTTTCTCCTGTTTATTGATGGGCTGTTAAAGCCATTTCTGTTTCTACCGCACAGCATCTACTTTAATTCTGAGCATGTCCCAGGTTTTGAGTTTACTTTTAAAAACATTTATTTTTAATTGTGTGTTCATGTGTGGGTATGTGCATGTGAGTACAGGTGCCCACAGAGACTGGAGGTGCCAGATCTCCTGGAGCTAAAGTTACAGGCCTTGATGAGTCTGATGTGCTTGGAATCAAACTGGGAACTGGTTTCCAGCCTGGGAGTATTTTTAAGTGTTGGCCAGTTGGTAGCTTGTCTAAAGACTGTGGACTTTCCAGGAAGGATGTGACTAGTAGAATGGACGTGCTGGGGTAGCTAACTCAAGAACATGCCTTTGTTTTGAATGGTTAGTCCCCAAAGCTTTAGGATTGAACATTTTGGGAAGTGTTCTTGGTGTAGAGATTTGTGTGTTAGGTGGTATGGGGGACATGGCAACAAGGCACCCACTGAGAATCCACCCTCCTCCAGCGGGCAGAAAAACCTCACTGAAAACACTGACCCACCCCGAGATCCCTCCTTCTGATGGTGAGACTGAAGCCTGTCACAGGTCCTGTTTTCCTTGGGTAGGCTGGAAGACAAGCTTCTCTGTGGCAGTGAGACTGACTGACTTTCATATTTCTCCGAGTGATCAAGGAAAAGCTGTTTTAACAACCCAGAGTACTCAGCACATTGTACTTAGTGACGCCCACACACACACAGGCTTGTCTTCTGCTATTTCCCCCCTTGCTGCTTTTACAGTGTAGGTGGCCTTCTCCGGATTGCTTTTGACAGGATATTGAACAACCTTTCATTTTTGGAACAGAATATATTTCACTGCTGAGAGTGGAAAAAACAAACAACAAAAAGAAGTGTTTATATTTGAAATTTTATTATGAGTTTGATTTAAAGTCCAGGAAAATTGGGGGAGGGTCAGAGTTACATTGCAAATTATGCAGTACAGTTCCTGAGTCTCCCTGGTAACTGCTGTCTCTCCGCCTTCAGGCTTTCTTTTCATGATCCTTTTGAGTTGTTACTCCTTGATCAGGAAATAGGCTTTGACCTGTCTCAGTTTTTTTGGGCCTTCCTATTGTCTTATTTGAGCAGTGGAGGCGTGGTGGGTGGACCTTGCCCCTTGACTGTAGGACTTGTGCTGGCCCTACCCATGTCATCCTGCCTTTAGGGTTCCACACTCCTTAGACACACTTGTGGAGGGGCTGGCTTACCCTTGTCCTGAGGTGCGTGTGGGAGCTCCACCTCCTACTGCAGGTTTTGCTGGGAGCCCCAGACTTCCTGTCCCTTGGGTTGTGAGCACCTCTCTCCACTCAGCTCTGCCTGGTGCCTGGGCCCATTGGCTGTGTAGGTTATAGTGGTTGAGTGTGACTTGGGCAGTTCACACTCATCACTAAGGAGTCTGAAACAGAGTACCAGTCGTTAGTCAGACTAGGTCTGGTTTGCTTCACCTGGGAGCCTTGTTCAGTCTGAAAGGAGCATTTCTGTTGGAATCTGGGTGTTCCTACATCACATCCTTTTCAAACTGGCATGTTTGTTCGTGTACCAAGTGCTTTACCAGTACTAGTCAGCTGCCAGGTATGCCCTGTTTATGCAATTAGCTAGTTATAGCCCAATTCATTAAGACTAACAAAACAGAGCCTCTGATTTGAGTGTTAATGGCTATCTTTCCTCATTCTGTGGGTGTATTCTATACCATAGAGGCCAACCTTGTGTAAACATCATGTCTGCTCTCTGAGCTGTGTGACTCAGAATCTCCTCGCTGGTTCTTTCCCTCACAGGTTGTGTCTAGAATTGTCTGTACCTTTTAGCTGTTGCAGTGCAGGAAAGGCTGTTGCAGCTCCCTTTCCACCTCACTTCTGCTGAGTTACATAACAACATGGTACTTGAACATATAGTCCCTGGGTAAATCCTGTTTTGAATGTGAAATTTAAAAAAGTCTTAAAGTGTTTTATGCTTGCTGAATGAAGGATGGGACTCGTGCTGTCTAGGGTGACAGGCTGGACAGAGGAAACTCTTCTCTCACCAGGAACTGGGGTTACGTGATTGAGAGCCCTCTTTGGTTATCATTACTGGCTTTAGGCTTCATTCTATGTCACTGGGAAAGGGGTTGAAGTAGGGTTAGCCTCAGCAAATGTGGAGAAAAATCCTTTCTTGGGAAACTCTTATGAACATAGCTTGATTAAAAGATTTTTGGAAATTGAAATGTATTCCAAATCACTAGGGACCATGCGTGGGTGCACACCTTGATTCCCAGCACTCAGAGACAGAGGCAGATGCAGGCAGATTTGGTTAAGTTCCAGGCCATCCTGCCCTGCTTACTGAGAGCTGTGCTAGTCAGGACTGCAGAGTCAGACCCTGTCTCAAAAACAGCCAAAGCAAAGCAGCCCAAACCGTACAACCCCTTTCTTGTAGTTACTGTTATTGAGCACAAGTCTGTGTTTTTCTTTGAAGCATAATATATAGAAATGTAAGATGCTTTATGGCTATGTTTGGGAGCTTATTATCTGTCTCGAATGAGCAATATTTGGAGTTGTAGAATTTGGAGGCTAGAGAGATGGCTCAGTGGTTAAGAGCACTGTCTGTTTTTCTAGAAGACCCAGGTTTAATTCCCAGCACCCACATGGCAGCTCACAATTGTCTGTAACTCCAGTTCCAGGGGTTCAGTGCCCTCTTCTGGATTCTGCAGGCACCAGGCACTCATGATGACAGATGTACAAGTAAACAAAATACTCACACAACATAAAAAACAAATATAAATTGTAGAATAACTTAGTGTGTATATTGTTAGTGTGTGTATCTGTGTATGCGTACATGAGTGTCAACTTGGTGACATTCCTCAGGGCTGTCTACCCTGTTTTTGAGATGAAGTTTCAATGGGGCCTATGGCTGGACTAGTCTGGCTTGCCAGTGTGCCCATCCACCAGTCTCCCCTCTCTTACTTAGTTCTGGAAGCATGAGCGTACGCCACCAAGCCTGGCTTTTATGTGGGTGCTGGAGAGTGAAGTTGGATCTTAACACTGAGCTGAGTTGTCTCCTCAGCTCCCAGAATCGTAGAAATTCTAAATTCCACAAGCTAAAAACGTCTGTTGCTTTGGAAGAAGGTTTCTCCGCCTCATCTTTGTTTCTCCTTTGGGCTAGGTGATTGATTCTTTGACTTGAGGGCTACTAGCATCCCTTGTTTGGACCTTTAGATGACAGTAGCATGTCCCTTTCTTTAGTTGTGACAACTGGTAATATCTCTAGATTGCAGGGTGATCCACAGGGCGTGGGATTGCACCCTGCTGAGAATCACTTTCAGAAGTGTATGTGTGTGTGTCTGTGTCTGTGTGTGTCTGTGTGTGAGTGTGTGTCTCTGTGTGTGTGTGTGTGTGTATGTGTGTGTGTGTCTGTGTGTGTGTGTGTGTGTGTGAGGTGGTTGCCTGGAATGTGGCCCTGGAATATCAATATGTCTGTCTAAATCAGGTTTCAGAGTCAGTTCTTTGTGCAAGAGTGACTGTTGATTAGCCCAAGCTTAAATGTGTGGAGCTTCACCTAAAGATTAAAACTAAAGGAGGCTTTAAATTACGATTTTATTAATGATAGTTTTTGGCCTTTTACTTAACTGTGAAGTACAGTTGCATATTTAAATTGAAAATATCATACTAAAGTTCATAATTATTTTAATCTAGGTTTTGAGAGATTGCCACAAATTGGACTTACAAGCAAGATTTACTGCAAACTTTGAGATGGAATAAGGTGAGTGGATGCATCACCAGGTCATGTTGGGGGAAAAGAGTGTCACTTAGACTCTGGTGTAGAAGGCTGCTACCCAAAGCAGTTTTTGACTTGCCCAATGTGAGCTTTGTGTTTTTTCTTGTTGGATTTCCCCCTTTGCCGTTTTTCTGTTGATGGGTGGGAATGGAAAAGCAGCCAGTGTGAGAAGCCTGCACAATTCTAGTCACTGGCTGACTGAGCAGCTCTCTCTGTTCCCACAGTTGTTAGGGTCAGAGCTTGGCAGCCCTAACAGAGCAGGCTAAACCTCTGTCCTCCATAGGTCACCTAAGCAGGTAGTGGTAGTGAGAAACAGAAATAGGAGACTTAGTCAGTGTGGCCACAGTGGGAAGAGGAACAGAGAAAGCCATCCAGTGGCCCCTACACGCTGCCCCAGTCTGTCTCCAATGGACTTTGTTAGTGTTAGGGCATAAGGTTTTCATAAGTCAAGGTGTGGGCCTGCTTATCACTGGCTCCAGTTTCTCCTGCAAGGTGGTCTGTGAGAACAGCGTGGGGCAGACTCCTCCTGTGCCTGGCCCAGGGCCTAGCCAGCCCTTCCTTATTTATAGGACAAGACTTTTGGGGACCGACTTTTGTGGCAGTAGTCTAACAGCGAAGGTGCAGGGGCCTCTCCTTAGAGAGGTGCCTTGGCTCTGGCAGGATGGTTGCTCTGACACTTTAAATAGTTGAAGCTTTTCCTGATTACTTAGGCTGCTTGGGTTTTCTGTTACATACTTCTGCTTCTGTTCCAGGATAAATATGTTAAGACAGTCTTCTCCGTTTTTCTTAAGTTTGATGTGTTTCTGTTTCAGCTTTGTTTTGAGTAAGGATCTTTCTATTGACTTCTCATTGTGCAGTTTGAAGCACTAAGCTTATGGGTAAGGAGATGGCTGGATCCCTCGTCTGTTCCCTTCCTGACTTGCGTGCTGCTGTTGATCTTGGAGTAGTTTTTTATTTTAAAATATGCACCCATAGTGCCAGAGATTTATCAAGTAAGAAAGAAACTCCTAGCCTTGTAATCAATGACCTCTATTTATAACCGTAGCCTGGAATATTTTTGATTTCTTGGTTTCCTAATGTATCAAACTCTTGTTTCTTTTTATAGTGTTCAAAATACATTTAATAGGTCTGGTTTTTCCTGCCATAAGTATGAGTGCTTTAGTTTTTTTTTTTTTTTTTTTTGTTTTCCTCCCTCAGTTGTAAATAAGATGCTTTTTATTTCTTTATATATATTATATTTTATTGCTTATAGTTTTATCACTAGTAAGAATATTGTTGGCTGGCAGTGGTTGTGCACACCTTTAATCCCAGCACTTGGAAGGCAGAGGCAGGTGGATCTCTGAATTCAAGGTCAGCCTGGTTTGTAGAGCGAGTTCCATGATAGCCAGGATTACACAGAGAAATCCTGTCTTGACAAACAAACAAAAATATTGCCAAAAGGATGTAGTTTTGTGGCTTGTATAAATGCATATATGGCACTATGGTTTTATTTTGAGTGGAATAAAATTCTCAAATGTTGGAATTAAAAATATTATGGAAACTTTTGCTACTGGTTACCTAAAGACCACAGAATCCCATTGTAAGTAAGTTAGGGGGTATTAGAATTGTTTAAAAGAATGTATGTGTTTAGTATAATCTTAAAATTGAGATTTAGGGATGGTGTAGCTTAACTCATCAAATGATGCATGTATGGGTACCACATGCACACGTTTGGGTTGTGCTGTTGGATTTGGAAGATCTACAAAGTCATGCCACATGTCTGGTGATGTAAAGATTGCTAGGATGCTCTGCAGAATACCTGAAAAGCGTGCTGGAGCCCTCATGGGGACTTAGCTGATTTTGTGGGTCCCCTGGAGAAGAGAGATAGTTAATTTTAGGATTAGTGTAAAGATGTTTTTTTAGGTTAGTTGAATAAACCATTACACCTGCTCCTCAGTAGAGACTCAGATTTAGCACAAGCTTATTCTTTTTTTTTTTCCCCCTAAAGATTTCTTTATTTATTATGTATACAGTGTTCTGTCTGCATGTACAGAGGGCGCTAGATCTTATTACAGATGGTTGAGAGCCACCATGTGGGTGCTGGGAATTGAACTCAGGACCTTTGTAAGAGCAGCCAGTGCTCTTAACCTCTGAGCCATCTCTCCAGCCCAGCACAAGCTTATTCTAATACTTCCATAAACATTCCAGACCCTTGAGCTAGAAAGAGGATGCTGTGTTGATTAAAAGCAGCCTAACCTGGAGTAAAAGAGGCATTCTCTCCATGCCCCAGTGCTGCAGTAGAGTAACTCTCCAGCCGGCCTTGGCTTTGCATCTGATTGTTTGGTTCTGTTACTTTGTACTTAACCTTGATCTCAGATGGATGCTGAGACAAAGACCTCGAGAATTTTCCTATCTGCTGCTTTGTTACAAGAATTACCTAAGGAGTCAGCTCTTTGGGTGACTGGGTCCAGGAGGCAGCCAAGGTTATCAGAGCGTCTTTCCTCTGTTCAGAGCTTATGGCTTCCCAGAGTCCCTGAGTAATGTGAGCACCAGTTTCAAAGCAGCTTCCTATGTCTGAGTTTCCTTGAATTTCAGGTGAGAAACTGGGGCATGATTAGCTCAAAGTGTTTTAAGGCACTCTAGGATGCTCTTCCTAGACTCATATTTAATAGAGATGGATTCTAAGAAGGCTTTAGAGTTCTGAACATTTTAGACATTTGAAAAGCCATTCTTTGGGTTTTTATTATTATTATCATTATTATTATTATTATTATTATTATATTTTTATTAGCAGCACATCTGAGAAACTCTCTTTTTTTCAAAAACAGCCTCTGTGGAGCCACAGGAGTTGCGGAATGAGAGGCAGGTAGGGCTCCATGGTGGCGCTTGCAGCTGTAATACTGAAGGGAAAGGAAAACCAGAGCAAGCTGCTCCACATCTGTGGACATCAGGGTTCTGTGCAGCCAGTCTGAGACTCTCTGAGATAAATGGAATCTGTCTGGAATATACCAGGGCTTTCTCTGTCTTCTTTCAGATAGTGCCAAGTGACTACATTGCATTATGTTGTGGTAGGCACTTATGGCTCTCTAGAGATGCTTAAAATCATAGCTTTTATGCAGATGTCATTTTATTATCTTTATCTTATTATTATTATTTTGAGACATGTTTTCACTCAGCTAAGTAGCCCAGACTGGTCTTGAACTCACTGCAAGCCTTCTGCCTTAGTCTCCTGAGTCCTGGAGTTACAGACATGAGCCAACACATCTGAGCTGCATTTCATCTTTTGTTTTTGTTTTAAAGATTTATTTATTTAATGTGTATACAGTGTTCTGCCTGCACATAAACCTACAGTCCAGAAGAGGGCATCAGATCACATTATAGATGGTTGTGGGCCACCATGTAGTTGCTGGGAATTGAACTCAGTACCTCTGGAGGAACAGTCAGTGCTCTTAACCTCTGCACCATCTCTCCGGCCCACATTCCATCTTTTGTATGTAAGGACTTGAGCACATGGGTCTTGGAATCTGGGGAGCCCTGCAATCAGCCATTCCCCAGGTCCTTGAGATCCTCTGATTTTCACCTTGATCTTAGTCACTTTTCTATTTTGTGATGAGGCACCATGACCAAGGCAACTTATAAAAGAAAAGGCTTATTAGGACTTAAGAGTTTCAGGGGTGTAGCGTTCATGACTGTCACAGCAGGAGCATGGCAACAGGCAGGCATGGCCCTAGAGAAGCAGTTGAGAGCTTGCATCTTCAGATGACAGCCACAAGGCTGAGAATGGTGAGGGCTTTGAAACCTTGAAGCCCACCCTGGGCAGAGGCCACACCCCTAAGCCCTGCTGGTGCCATTCTCATTCAGAGCACCAAGCATACCCTTTTTTTAAGGTTCATCCTTTTTTCTCCCAAGTACTTTCCTGCCATTGAAGGATGTATTTCCTGCCTTTCCTCAGGCATTCTGAGCATCCCTTCGTAAGGTAAACTCCTAGTTACCAAACATGCCTAGGACAGCTTTAGCAGAGCCTTGTGTCTAGTGAGAGCTGGAAAGCCCGGAGCCTTGTCCTTTGGACTGAGTAGCTTAGTTTAATAATTAGAACTTCTGGGCACCTGGTGGCTTTTCTTAGCACCAACATTGGAGGATGCTAGCCTGGTCTGTCTGCTAGGTCTAGGTAGGGCAGTGGTTCTCAGCCTGTGGGTTGTGACCTTTTGGGGGTTGTTGAATGACCCTTTCACAGGGGTTACTTATCAGATATTCTGCATATCAGATATTTACCTTACCATTCATAACAGTAGCAAAATTACAGTTATGAAGTAGCAAGAAAATAATTATGTGATTGGGTCACACAACATGAGGAACTGTATTAATGGCTGTAGCATCAGGAAGACTGAGGACCAGTGAGGTAGAGCATGTCTCATCACTGATGGAACACTCTCTGGGAACCTGACTTGGCCTCCAGGTATATTCCTCTCCTCTGAGTGTGGCTTGTCCAGGGCAGGGCTAGCTGCAGTAGTGCCCTGTCTCTAGTGGGCCTGATGTGGGCTACCAAACCTTGTGTTGTGTATATACTTTCATGGGTGGGTACATTAGGAAATACATCATTCCTCTACTATTAAAATTATTAAAAATTGCACTCAGGAGGCACAGGCAGGTGGATCTCTGTGTGTTTGAGGCCAGCCTAGTCTACAAAGCCAGTCCAGGACAGCCAAGACTACAAGAGAAACCCTGTCTTGAAAAACCAAAACCAATATATATCAGCGTTGTTTGTGTATATAAACATTGAATTAAGTGAGCGTACCTTTAAAAGCATTTCTCATATATTCTTTACAAGTACTCAGCTAGAAGCATAAAATGTGTGGTGTTTGATGACTAAATTCTGTGCTTTACATATGAAAACTTTCTCATACTTTCCCAGGTGTTTATCTTTTGCTTTGCATTGTCCCTTCCTTTTGTGGACAGTCAGGTTTTGTATTTGTAGGTAAGTGAAGTATTGTTTAAGTACCCGTTATTTCACTTTACTTATTTGTATCCCGGCCATCTGCTTCTAGTGAGAGGGTGGTCAGGGAAATTGACAATCTCTCCTTCTGTCTTGCCCTGAAAACCCAATTAGAAAGGATAACAGTGGTCATATTTTCGCCAGAGCGCATTTATTAGGCCTTGTCCTTACTGAGGGGTGTTTAGAATAGCAAAAGACAAGCGGAGGTATAGGCTCAATTTTCTTAACAAATATATTTTATTACAAACGTATTAACCGAGAGTACCTCACTTAAAACCGGACTAACCTCTAAACAATAGGAAAAGAAGATTAAAGAATACAATAATGAAACCGTAAGGATATCAGTTCCAAGGAACGATTTTCCTGCCGTAATCAGCAGGATTTCTTCTGCTGGAACCTGGAGTAATAGAACCTGGAACCTCAGCAGGAGCCTGGAGCCCTGAAGCCTTCCCTCGAGCACTTCTCTCTAGAAGTGTCTCGAAGTGGAGTGATGAACAGCCAAAACCATCCCAAGTCTCCAAAGTCCCTCCCTCCTGTTTTTGGCTCATTTTTATACCTCCTCTCAGAATTTGTTCAAGGATGTTTTTCAGCTGGTTAACAACCAATCTCCCCCACATGGTGGTTTGACTTCTAAGGGGATAAACATCACCTGCTCTCTCACAAGTCTTTTCTCATCTCCCACTTGTGGTCTAAACAAAAGGCATGTTTATCTTCCCTTCACGGAGTCTGCACTGGTATAACACAAGAGAGTGAAGACATGTTTTTGGGCTGGAGAAATGGCTCAGTCAGTTTGATACCCAGAACATGCATTAAAACCTAGGTGTGGTGGCACACACTTGCGGTCCCAATGGTGGAGAGGTGAAGACAGGCAGATTCTTGGGGTTCCCTGGCCAGTCGATTTAGCCTCATAGATGAGCTCTATGTCCCAGGGAGAGAGCCTGTCTCAAAATACAAGGTGATGGCTCCTGAGGAGAGGAGCAGCACTGGAAGTTGGCTTCTAGTATCCATGTGCATGCACAAGCACATGGTCACACACATGTTCTCACATACACTTTTGCTGTTTATGGGATGAGCCAACCCTTCAGGAGTTGTGAACAGAACAGGAAGCAATTTTGATGGCACGTTCTTCTAGACACTTCTTTGTGTTAGGACTGGCAGGAGACCCCGTCTGTGATGATGATGCCTTGCCAGGTCCACAGCGCAGAGCACTGCTCCACAGCTGCAGCCTGTGGACTTGTCACCTGGCCCTTCCTGTCCTTCCCTGCGCCCAGTGATTTTCTTATCATGGACAGATGGGAATAGATGCTATGTCCAGCACAGTTTCCCAAAACTGAGACTAGATCAGGTCAGGTACACAAACAAGGCTTTGAGTATTCTGTATCGTTTGCTCTCCCTTAGGAGGACAGTCTCACAGGGGCACCGAGGGCACAGCAGATGCAGCCCGAGATGAACAAGACAAGGTTTTGTTACTTAAATGCTGATAGTAATCGGAATTATTGAAGGCGTATAGTAAGTAGCAAGGGCTGATTGTGGAGGTTTTTATCTTTGGGTGTGAATGATTGGCACTGAGCGTGGTGTACTAAATGCTGCTGTTGCCTTTTTCTCTTTGTCAGCACCAGTTGATTTTGATCAAACCTTTCCTTACCTTCATGTTCTGTAGAACATAAGAGCAGAGAGGCGCTTCCCATGGCCCTTGGTCAAGGCCTCTAACTTAAACGTACTCTGCTCATAGGAGTGCCCATTACAGGAAGTTGAATCAAGTTGCCTTTGGAACATGACCTGCTTAAAATAGTTGTCATTTTTGGGGTGGGTGGGGTTGGTGAGATGATAATATTGTAGTTTTATTTCCCTTCCTCCCTTCCTCTCTCTCCTCAGTGTTTTCACTGTATTGCTCACGCTGGCCTTTAACTCATGATCTTGTTTCTCAGTCTTGGCTTTCCTTTTTTGGTTATCTAGTAAATTTGGAATTTGCATGCCGGACAGGGTGTCAGCTGTCTGTAATCCTCGCACCCAGGAAACTGAAGCAAGATCCCTGCAAGGTCCGGGGTGCATAGTGAGTCCTTGTTTCAAGTGAGAGTGAGAGAGTGAGAGTGAGGGAGGCAGGGAGGCAGGGAGAGGGCTCGAGCACACACTGATGTAAGAACAGACTTGAAAAATCTGAGGCTCAGGCATCAAAACAGGGAGCTTGTGCCTAGTGGATGTAGGTAGACTAGGTGAGAGTGGGGATTGTACAGGGCTCAGACCTTCTCCTGCCTCCACCTTTCTACAGACATTGGCTTCTGGGAAGTCAGGCTCTCTGGGGCAAGTAGAGACCTCGGAGGAAGCTTGGCATTACCAGTTCCTTTTGCAAGCTGTTCATCAAAGGGTCTGGAAACCCTTAGTAATAGGGATTGTATTAAAAACCTGGCTTGGTTTTGTTTTCATTTTTGGTTTTTTGAGACAGGTTCTGTGGCCTTGGCTTGTCTGGCACTTGCTCTGTAGCCATCAGGGTCCTGCCTTTTTTTTCTGCATCCTGGGGTTATAGGCACAAGACACTGCCTGGAAGAGCCTGTCCTATTTAATGTGTCAGTCTTTACTCTCACTTAGTGTAAGAGGGAAAGTCGTGGATGTCTTTGTCAGTGTCTAACTTCCATGAACATCATGTCTGTAAGGTTGAGGTCACCTGAACGGTAGGTCTTACCTGAGGGAAACCATACTGTGTGTGTGTGTGTGTGTGTGTGTGTGTGTGTGTGTGTGTGTGTGTGTGTGTGTGTGATTTGTTTGTTCTGAGAAGACGACTTTGCTGATCTTGTTAGGGAAGGTTTTTAAAACAAGAGAACTTAGGGTGAGTGCTACTGGTCTCATCTTCTCAGAATGTGTTGAGGTCTACACATGGCCAGAGTGGGCCTTTCAGAGGGTAGGTGTATCCTGAATCAGTGTTTCCATAGTTCCTAAATAAAAAGGGGTTTGTGGGTACTTGAGGTAAGCTTTCGGCAGCTTAGGTAATGATGGCTGCTAAGGACCAATAGCCTCGATGTTTTAGAAGGAACTTAAAAAAAGAAGCTCTTACTATAGTTAAGATTGGACCCCTTTTTGTTGTTATTTAATGTTGACTCCCCCCACTCCCAAATCAGTTGGTCAGTTGGTTTGAGAAATTAGCTATGTGAACATTGTCTAAAGTTTCCACAGAGCAGGTGAGTGCTCATGCAGGCTTTTGGTGGATCAATTCTGGAGGATTGCCCAAAAAATACCAACTGACTGTTACAGAAGCTCAGCTGCAAACTTCGGCCTGCAGCTCAGGCCAACTCTCGCCATGCGGGATCCGGTTCTCAGTGAGTACAGGGAGCACTATGGTTCCAATTCAGGGAGGCTGACATGATTGTGGCATCAATTACTAGGAAGTGCTTTTCTCCTGGACAAAAGAATACTAGTATTGGGTTTGCAGATTGATAATGAAGTGCATCAGCGCAGGCCTCACGGGCTCCTTTAAACATTTGCGTCAGCTGTGATCTTGTGTTATTTCTTGCATGTTCAAAACTGGTATTGTGTTATTTTTTGCATTTTGAAAACTGTTAGAAGAACTGTATGTACGATCCTTATCAGCTCAGCCTGCAAGTATTTTCTTCATTCTGCTGCTTGCCTTTTGACTGTTGGTATTCTCTCATGTACAAAGGTGAGTTTTTATGAGAAGCTTTGTGTCTTAAATTTCCTCTTACAGCCTGTACTCGTGGTGTCTTGCCAGAGGCCATTGCCAAATCCCATGCTGTGAAGTGCTGACCTTTGCTTCGGGGAGTTTTTTAGTCTGGGTTTTTGTATATGAGTCTTGACATATTGTAAATTACATTTTTGCATGTGAAATTACCATTTCATTGTTTTATATGTGAAGATTTATTTATTTTTTTTCCCACAACAGCATATGCTGAACAAGAGAACCAGGGAATGGCCCCAGCTTTCGGTGGGCTGTCTGACCATGCCTCTGAGGGCTTGTTCTTGGAGGCTGGGGCCTATCCTGCTAGGCTTTATGTCTGTGTGCTCTTACTGCACTGTTTCGATGACCGTAGCTTTCTCATACACATGATCCCTTCATCACACTTTTTAGTTCAGACTTTTCTAGATCACTGGCTATTTGGGTTTCCTGAAACTCCATTTTATGATGATGATGATGATTTGATTTTTAAAGACAAGAGTTTCTCTGTGTAGCCTTGGCTAACCCGGACTCACTTTGAAGACCAGGCTAGCCTTGAACTCACAGAGATCTGCCTGCCTCTGCCTCCCGAGTGCTGGGATTAAAGGCATGCACTGTCACTGCCTGGCTAAATTTTTTTATATAGGAAAAAAAAACACCCATGAAATTTAGACACTGGTTGCATTATATGTATAGATTGCTTTAGGTAGTGTGACATCTTTTTTTTTTTTTTTTTTTTTTTATTAATTTATTCTTGTTACATCTCAATGTTTATCCCATCCCTTGTATCCTCCCATTCCCCCCCCCCCATTCTCCCATTATTCCCCTCCCCTATGACTGTTCCTGAGGGGGATTACCTCCCCCTATATATTCTCATAGGGTATCAAGTCTCTTCTTGGCTACTTGCTGTCCATCCTCTGAGTGCCACCAGGTCTCCCCCTCCAGGGGGCATGGTCAAATGTGAGGCACCAGAGTACGTGAGAAAGTCGTGTCACACTCTCCACTCAACTGTGGAGAATATTCTGACCATTGGCTAGATCTGGGAAGGGGGTTAAGTTTACCTCCTGTATTGTCCTTGGCTGGAGCCTTAGTTTGAGCGGGACCCCTGGGCCCAAATCTGCCTATCATATTGTTCTACTTGTAGATTTCTAGGACCCTCTGGATCCTTTTATTTTGCTGTTCTCCCATGCGTCTCTCATTTAGAGTCCCAATAGGATGCCTTCCCCTCTGTCCCAGTTTCCTGGTAAGTGAAGGCTTTCGTGGGACATGCCCCTTGGGCTAGTATGCAGATATAAGTGAGTATATACCATTTGATTCTTTCTGCTTCTGGGTTAACTCACTCATTATGATCATTTCTAGCTCAATCCATTTATCCACAAATTTCGGGAATTCCTTGTTTTTAATAGCTGAGTAGTATTCCATAGTGTATATGTACCACAGTTTCTTTATCCACTCTTCTACTGAGGGACACTTAGGCTGTTTCCATGTTCTGGCTATTATGAATAAGGCTGCTATGAACATGGTTGAGCAAATTTTCTTGTTGTGTGCTGGAGCATCTTCTGGGTATATTCCAAGGAGTGGAATAGCTGGGTCTTGAGGAAGCCCTATTCCCATTTTTCTGAGATAGCACCAGATAGATTTCCAAAGTGGCTGTACTAGTTTGCATTCCCACCAGCAATGAAGGAGTGTTCCTCTCTCCCCACATCCTCGCCAGCATGTGGTGTCGCTTGAATTTTTGATCTTAGCCATTCTGATGGGTGTAAGATGGAATCTCAGAGTTGTTTTGATTTGCATTTCCCTGATGACTAAGGAGGTTGAGCATTTCTTTAAGTGTTTCTCAGCCATTTGATACTCCTCTGTTGAGAATTCTCTGTTTAGTTCCAAGCCCCATTTCTCAATTGGGTTATTTGGTTTGGTGGTGTTTAATTTCTTGAGTTCTTTATATATTTTGGATATTAGACCTTTGTCAGATGTAGGGTTGGTGAAGATTTTTTCCCAGTCTGTAGGCTGTCGCTTTGTTCTCTTGACAGTGTCTCCTGCCTTACAGAAGCTTCTCAGCCTCATGAGGTCCCATTTATTAATGGTTGACATTAAGGCCTGGGCCGTTGGTGTTCTGTTCAGGAAGTTGTCTCCTGTGCCAATATGTTCCAGGCTCTTTCCCACTTTTTCTTCTAAGTGGCTTAGTGTCTCTGGTTTTATGTTGAGGTCTTTAATCCACTTGGATTTGAGTTTTGTGCAAGGTGACAAATATGGGTCCAGTTTCATTTTTTTACACATAGACCTCCAGTTAGACCAGCACCATTTGTTGAAGATGCTATCCTTTTTCCATTGAATGGATTTGGCTTCTTTGTCAAAAATCAAGTGACCATATGTGTGTGGATTCATATCTAGGTCTTCGATTCGATTCCACTGATCAACCAGCCTGTTGCTGTGCCAGTACCATGCTGTTTTAAGTACTATTGCTTTATAGTACAGTTTGAGATCAGGTATGGAGATTCCTCCGGAGCATCTTTTATTGTACAAGATTGTTTTAGCTATTCTGGGTTTTTTGTTTTTCCATATGAAGTTCAGAATTGAACTTTCAATGTCTTTAAAAAATTGTGTAGTTATTTTGATAGGGATTGCATTGAATCTGTAGATTGCTTTTGGTAGGATGGCCATTTTTACTATGTTAATTCTCCCGATCCATGAGCAAGGAAGATCACGCCATCTTCTCAGGTCATCTTCAATCTCTTTCTTCAGAGTTTTGAAATTTTTTTCATACAAGTCCTTCACTTGCTTAGTTAGGGTAACTCCTAGATATTTTATATTGCTTGTGGCTAATGTGAAGGGTGTGGTTTTCCTAATTTCTTCCTCTGCAAGCTTGTCATTTGTGTATAGGAAGGCTACAGACTTTTTGAGTTAATTTTGTATCCAGCCAATTTGCTGAAGGTGTTTATCAGCTTTAGGAGTTCTCTGGTGGAGTTTTGAGGGTCACTTATGTACACTATCATATCATCTGCAAAGAGGGATAATTTGACTTCCTCCTTTCCCATTTGGATACCCTTGATCTCCTTTTGTTGTCTTATTGCTCTGGCTAGAACTTCGAGTACTATATTGAAGAGATATGGAGAGAGTGGGCAGCCTTGCCTTGTTCCCGATTTGAGAGGAATTTCCTTGAGTATCTCACCATTTACTTTGATTTTGGCTATTGGCTTGCTGTATATAGCCTTTATTATGTTGAGGAAAGTGCCTTGTATCCCCGATCTCTCTAAAACTTTAAACATGAATGGGTGTTGAATTTTATCAAATGCTTTCTCTGCATCCAAGGAGATGATCATGTGGTTTTTTATTTTCAGTTTGTTTATATGGTGGATTACATTGATGGATTTCCGTATATTAAACCATCCCTGCATGCCTGGAATGAAGCCTACTTGGTCATGATGAATGATATCTTTGATGTGCTCCTGTATTCGTTTTGCAAGTATTTTATTTAGTATTTTTGCATCTATGTTCATAAGAGAAATTGGTCTGAAATTCTCTTTCTTTGTTGAGTCTTTGTGAGGTTTAGGTATCAATGAGACTATGGCCTCATAGAATGAATTTGGTAATTTTCCATCCATTTCTATCTTTTGGAGTAGCTTGAAGAGTATCGGTATTAGCTCGCCCTTAAAGGTCTGGTAGAATTCTGCACTGAAACCATCTGGCCCTGGGCTTTTTTTGGTTGGGAGACCATCGATGATTGCTTCTATTTCTGTAGGGGAAATGGGACTATTTAACTTGTTTATCTGTTCTTCATTCAACTTTGTCAAGTGAACTTGATCAAGAAAATCATCCATTTCCCTTAGATTTTCAAATTTTGTGGCGTATATGCCTTCAAAGTAGGATCTTATGATTCTTTGAATTTCTTCAGTGTCTGTTGTTATGTCTCCCTTTTCATTTCTGATTTTGTTGATTTCAATACTGTCTCTCTGCCTTTTAGTTAGTTTGGCTAATGGTCTGTCTATCTTGTTGATTTTCTCAAAGAACCAGCTTTTGGTTTTGTTGATTCTTTGGACTGTTTTCTTAGTTTCTAATTTGTTAATTTCAGCCCTGAGTTTGATTATTTCCAGGCGTCTACTCCTCTTGGGTGTTTCTGCTTCTTTTTTTTCTAGGGCTTCCAGTTGTGTTGTTAAGATGCTTATGTGCGATGTTTCCAATTTCTTTTTAAAGGCACTTAGTGCTATGAATTTTCCTCTTAGCACTGCTTTCAATGTATCCCACAAATTTGGGTATGTTGTTTCTTCATTTTCATTGAATTTCAGAAACTCCTTGATTTCTTTCTTTATTTCTTCCCTGACCCAGGTGTCATTTAGCAGAGAGTTGTTTAGTTTCCACAAACGTGTAGGCTTTTTGTTATTTCTGTTGTTGTTGAATTGCAGCCTAAGAGCATGGTGATCTGATAGGATACAAGGTATTATTTCAATCCTCTTGTATCTGTTGAGGCTTGCTTTGTGACCTACGATGTGATCAATTTTGGAGAAGGTTCCATGGGGTGCAGAGAAGAAGGTGTATTCTTTCTTGTTTGGGTGAAAGGTTCTATAGATATCTGTTAGATCCATTTGACCCATGGCATTGGTTAATGATGTTATTTCTCGGCTTAGTTTCTGTTTCCATGACTTATCCTTCAGTGAGAGTGGGGTGTTGAAGTCTTCCACTATTATTGTGTGGGGATCGATGTGTGGTTTAAGCTTTTTTAGGAGATCTTTTACATATGTGGGTGCCCTTGCATTGGGAGCATAGATGTTCAGAATTTTGATGTCATCTTGGTTGACTTTACCTTTGATGAGTATGAAGTGTCCTTCCTCATCCCTTTTGATTAATTTTGGTTGAAAGTCTATTTTGTTCGATACTAAAATGGCTACACCTGCTTGCTTCTTGTGACCATTTGCTTGGAATATTTTTTCCAACCTTTTACCCTGAGGTAATGCCTTTCATTATGGGTGAGATGTGTTTCTTGGATGCAGAAGAATGTTGGGTCTTGTTTATGTACCCATTCAGTTAGTCTGTGTCTTTTTATTGGAGAATTGAGGCCATTGATGTTGAGAGATATTAATGACCAGTGACTGTTAAGAGTCTTAATTTTGATGTTGTTTCCAGTCGAGCGTTTGTGTAGTTGTGTTTTTGCCATGGGATAGTTATCTATTTCCTGGGTAGTTTTGGTTGTAGCTTGACCCTTTGGGATGGAGTTTTCCTTCTAGTACCTTCTGTAAAGCTGGGTTTGTGGATAGCTACTGTTTGAATTTGTTTTTGTCATGGAATATTTTGTTTTCTCCATCAATGGTTATTGATAATTTTGCTGGGTAAAGTAGTCTGGCCTGGCATCTGTGTTCTCTTAGGGTTTGCAGGATCTCTGTCCAGGCCCTTCTGGCTTTTATGGTCTCTGCTGAGAAGTCAGGTGTAATTCTGATAGGTTTACCATTAAATGTTATTTGGCCCTTTTCCCTTGCAGCTTTTAATATTTTTTCTTTGTTCTGCATGTTTTGTGTTTTGATTATTATGTGGCGGGCAGTTTTTCTTTTCTGGTCAATTCTATTTGGTGTTCTGTAGGCCTCTTGTATGTTTATAGGCATCTCTTTCTTTAGATTGGGGAAATTTTCTTCTATGATTTTGTTGAGAATAGTTTCTGGGCCCTGGAATCTGATGTCTTCTCTTTCTTCAATGCCTATTATCCTCAGATTTCTTCTTTTCATGGTGTCCTTAATTTCTTGGATGTTTTGTGTCAGGAGTTTTCCAGATTTGGCATTTTCTTTTTTTTTTTTTTTTTTTTTTTTGCTTTTTCGAGACAGGGTTTCTCTGTGTAGCCTTGGCCATCCTGGACTCACTTTGTAGACCAGGCTGGCCTCGAACTCACAGCGATCCGCCGGCCTCTGCCTCCCAAGTGCTGGGATTAAAGGCGTGCGCCACCACCGCCCGGCTTGGCATTTTCTTTAATGGTTGATTCAATATCTGTGATTGTATCTTCTAGCCCTGAGATTCGTTCTTCCATCTCTTGGATTCTGTTAGAAAAGCTCACCTCTGTGTTGCTCGCCTTCTTCTCTGAGGTCTCACGTTCTCGTTTTTCTTCTGTCTGTGTGTTTATCATTGAATCCATTTTCATTTTCAGATCTTGAACTGATTTTTTGATTTCTTTCATCTGATTTTTTGTATATTCCTGAGTTTCTTCCATTGCCTCTTTATAGGTCTTCAGAGCTTGAACCGTTTTAGTTTTTTCTTTCATCTGGTTGTTTGCATTTTCCTGCAATTTTTCCAGTTCCACTCTATGTGCTTCTTTTATGTCTCTCACCTGTTTGTCTGCGTCTTCCTGCATTTGATTACGAATTTTATTTGTTTCCTCCATTATCATCCTCATTACTAAGGATTTGAGGTCATTTTCTTGTATTTCCGTTGTATTTGACTTCTCTGGGTGGTTTTCTTTGGGATAGCTGGAAACTGGAGACGCCATGTTGTTTTGGGGTTTTTTGCGTATGCTTTTTCGTTGTCCTTTAGACATCTTGCCGTCTTTGTTTTTGTTGGGTAGCTTCCAGAGTTGAATGGAGGGTGTCTGACGATAGATTCACTTGTTTTCTTACGATTTCCCTAGGCTGCGAGCTCAAAGCTTCACTGGTGTGGATGTTAGGAGGTTAGCCCTGTTGTTCTGGTCTCTCACAGCCAGTGATCCTCAGTCCCCCTCTGCTGTGGATCCTGCAATTGTTCTGGGTCTCTGAATGAGCGTTGGGTCAGGCCAAGGTATCCACAGCCTTCTGTGTTCCCTGCCAAGTCCAGCCAGGAGCACTGGGACCGAACCACGGGCAGAACTCAGCTAGATTCTCAGGGCCTGAACCGTCTGCCAAGCTCAGCTAGGGATTTTGGGCCCAAAATGCACACAGGGTCCAGCCAGAATTTTTGGGCTGGGACTACGCACCAAGCTCCACTAGGGCCTTTTGGCCCAAAGTGCGTGCTGTGGTCAGTTATTGACTCAGGGCCCGAACTGACCACCAATCTCAGCCAGGAATTCTGGATTCAAACTGCACACTGTGTCCAACCAGAGTCTTAGAGCTGGTGGAACCGAGAGCTCTGTCCAGCCTGTGCCACAGCAGGAGAACTGCGGCTGCTCTGAGTTAGCGCCAGTGGTGGAACAAGTGCTCCGCCCGGACTGTGTCACCACAGGGGAGCTGCCGCTGAGCTAAGGTGGTGCCTAGGATGGAACCGAGCACGTCACCAAGCCTGCGCCACAGCAGGAGAACTGCGGCTGCTCTGAGTTAGCGCCAGTGGTGGAACAAGTGCTCCGCCCAGACTGTGTCACCGCAGGGGAGCTGCCGCTGAGCTGAGGTGGTGCCTAGGATGGAACCGAGCACGTCACCAAGCCTGCGCCACAGCAGGAGAACTGCGGCTGCTCTGAGTTAGCGCCAGTGGTGGAACAAGTGCTCCGCCCTGACTGTGTCACCGCAGGGGAGCTGCCGCTGAGCTGAGGTGCTGCCTAGTGTGGAGCAGCGAGCTCAACTAAGCCTGCGCCACAGCAGGGGAGCTATGGCCACGCTGAGTTGGTGCCTCAGGCAGAATTGTTTGCTGGGCCGGGCCAATACCTGGGACTCTGGGGCCGAACTGTCCGCCGAGTCCAGTCTGGGTCCAAAGGCTCCACGCGACCCAAATCCTGCCCCGAGTCCCCTCTCCCGCAGCAACTCCCACCAGCCACCACACCAATCGCCTCCACCGGAAGGCTATGAGCTGCAAACCTCAGCCGCCGCTGCTGGTGCCGCTGGTGCTGCTGCCTCTGCCGCTGCCGCTCCGATCAGAGAAAAACCACGCTCCTCCCGTGTGCAGGGGCACGCAGGTCCTCCGCACCCTGGTCCCTCCGAACCGTGGAGCACTCCTGCTGCCGTGATGTTTGGACCTCGGTGTTCCTGGCTCAGAAATCTGTGCAATTCCCTGAATTGTTCACTGGAGCTTCCAAACGCGGTCCACACTGCTCGCCGCCATCTTGGATCCTCTAGTGTGACATCTTAACAGCGTCACATCTTCTAATCTGTGGGCAGGGGGAGTGTTTCTCTTATATCTTTTTTCAGCTTTTCTCACAATTTATATACCTTTTTGGTTAGCCAATCCTTATTTTCTTCTATTGTTCATTTGTTCCTAGTTTCTGTTGTTGGAGTATTGAGTTTGTTAGTTGCTCTTCCGTCTACATCACTTGAGCTGTGGGGGAGTGTTCATTGGTTCTTTTTGATGTGGTGTATTACAGATAGGTTTGCATGTGGCAAATCAGAGTACATTCCAGAAGTAATTTCCACTTGGTCTCCTGTGTATAACTCTCTTAGTATACTGCTCAATCAGCTTGCTAGTATTTGCTGAGGATTCTTGTTATTGGTGTCTGCTAGAGCTGCTGGCCTGTAGCTTTCTCACAGTGCTTTTGCTTGGAGCTGGTATCAGGAGCACACAGCCCTCTTAGGATTTGTTCAAAAGCGATTCCTTCTCTCCGTATTCTTGTATTTGTTTTTGTTTTTTGAGACAGGGTTTCTCTGTGTAGCCTTGGCTGTCCTGGACTCACTTTGTAGACCAGGTTGGCCTCGAACTCACAGCAACCCACCTGCCTCTGCCTCCCGAGTGCTGGGATTAAAGGCGTGTGCCACCACTGCCCGGCCCTCTCTGTATTCTTGGAGGTTTGAGGATTGACATTCTTTTAAATATTCACCAGGAAACTTTTCAGTTCAAAACTTTTTTTTTTTTTTTTGGTTTCTAGTTTCCCCTCTTTACTAGTTACAGGGTCATTAAATTTACATTTCTTTATGATACAATTTTGGTACATTTTTGTGTTTCTAGAAATTTGTCTGTTTAATGTAAGTTAGCCTACTTGCCAGATTTCTTACAGTCCCTTTTATTTCTGTGGAATCAATGGTAAACTGTCCCTACGATTTTAGTAATTGTGAATCTTCCGCCTTTTGACTTAATATATCCGGCTAAACACTGGTGAGTTTCATTGACACCCCCAGCCAGGAATAAACTTCTGGTTTCATTGCTTTTTCTCAGTGTTCTTCCTTTTCTCTGTTCTGTTTATTTCTGCTTCCAACTTTATTCTCTCTTCCTAACTTCTGTTTAGTTTCTTGTCTTTCTGGTTCTATAATTTAGAGTTAGTTCAGTGATTTGGAATTTCCTTTATATGGAAGCATTGACTGCTCTGCATTTCTCCCCAGCCCTTTTGCTGCTGTAGTACCGTATGTTTTGAAATGTTGTCTTTTTTTCTCTTGGTTCAGTTGGCTATTTAACTGCTTTGCTTTTGTTTTGTTTTTTGTTTTTTTGTTTTTTTGTTTTTTTGAGACAGGGTTTCTCTGTGTAGCAGCTCTAGCTGTCCTGGAACTCTCTCTGTAGACCAGGCTGGCCTCGAACTCAAAGAGATCTGCCTGTCTTTCCCTCCCAAGTGCTGGGATTAAAGGCATGTACCATCATTGCCAGGCTAATACCTATGATTTTATAATTTTTTTCCCTCTTGTTTCATTTCTGTAGTTGACTTCTAAGTTCTTTCTCTTGTGGTTGGGGAAGATATTTTACACAATACCTAGCTTTTACAGTTTATTGGGACCTAGTTCATGGTCTGGCTGTAGTTTATTCTGGACAGTGTTGGAGAAGAATGTTCATCATGGTTTGTTTGCTAGTGTCTGTTTCCAGTGGGTGTAGCTGGCTACTTGTGCCTTCGTTCTTGTGTTCTGTCCAGTTGTACCCAGTCTTGGAAGTAGAGCATTAAAGTCGAGCACTCATTGTAGAACCATTCCTTGTTTCAGGATTTTAAAATATATTGGTGATCTGCCATTAGATACACAAAGCTTGCTGTGCTGGGCCACATGTCAATAATACAACACCTCTTTATCACGCACACTTGACTAAGGCTGCTTCATCTGGAATTGGGGCAGTCACCCCTGCTTTCCTTTGGTAACTGTGAGCATGGAATGTCCCCCACCCCTTTTTTAATCATTTCACTTTCAGTCTATTCTGTGTTTGGAGCTGAAGTGAGTCTTTTATAAAGTGAGTGTCTGCAGATAGAAAAGATCCATTGTACTATTTTCTGTCTTTGAATGGAGACAGAGTTGAATCCAGTTCTGTTTAAAGTCATCACCCATGTTGTTTCTGTGTCTTGTAGCTGTTTTTGTCCCCTGTGTTACCGTCTTCTGTGTTTGATTTTTTTGGGGAGGGCTGCAGCTGAATCCATTTAAGTTCCTTTATTCTTCTTGTGTATGTTCTATAGCTATTTTCTTTGTGGTTTCTATGGAGATTACCTTTAGCATCCTAAAGTTATAATGTCCTAATTTGACTGTATAGCCACTTAACTGCAGTGACATCAATCTTCCTGCTGCTCTAGGTCCCTTCATCCCTTCAGAGCCATGGCCATCACCCCTTATACATTCCTCACTGATGCATAAACTCCTAGTGAACTCCTAAAAGGCCTAGGATGCTAGTCTCTGAAGTCATGTACAAAACACATGTGTAGGCAGAACACAGCAGCCTTTACATCAATAAGGTTTTAAAAAGCATTAGCCTGAAACCAGCTACGAGCTGAAAAACAAAGTAATCAACAGTGGTTGCAGTGTTAGCTTTTTAATTTGCCCATGTGTTTTTATCTTTACTAGGCTCTTTTTTCTTTGCTGGATGTGGATATGTTCTTTTGTCTTTGTCAGTTTTGATATTTTTCTGTTGAAAAGTGCACGTCTGGACCTGATAACACATAATCCTGGAATTCTGGTTCTCTCGTCATTGGCTGTTGTTACTGCTCCAGCCTGTCTGTATGGTCGGACCAAGGTCTCCTCAGATCTTTTGGACTTCCCGTGGGTGTTTGGTCATGTTTAAAGTTTCCCTCTACATGCAGCTGCATTTGAATGTCTTCTTAGTCGTTTCCCTCTCCTATTGTAGTTCTGGCTCTAAGTCCAAGGAATTGGAAGTGTTAGCAAACATTCTGTCTCTTGAGATGCACCTCTCTGAGCTCCGAGTTTTGAAATGTCCAGTTCGCTAATATCTGTGTGTCATATGGGGGGAGCCAGAAAACTCAGAGTATGTGTGCTGGCTTTTTAAATCCTTTCAGTCACTTCAGCCATGAGGAGAAAGGCTTGCAATTCTAGTGAAAGGCTTCACAGCAGTGGCCTGAGCTCTGTGATTGGCGCACATCCCAACAGACCCACTGTGACTGCCCTACTCCTCACCCTTGCTAGCATAAGAGCTCCTTTGGACTGTCAGGGCCCCAAATTAGGCCAAACCAGGATTAGTGACTTTGAAGCTGAAAAGAATGTCAGGACTGGCTAGTTTAGTGATGTGCAGTGGAGATTTTATTAAAGATATTTTAATACAGGTTTAAGCTTGGGATTTATGAGAGGCTTTTAGAAGAAAGTCACACATAACCTGAGTGACACATGTCCTCCTCAGGGTGGGAAGGGAAGAAGACCTACCCAAGTGTAGCTGTGGACTTCTCCAGGGAGAGTAAGCAGTTAACTGTCTGTCCCATCATTAGCCCTGACTCTCAGGTTACTTCTCAAAAGGCTGCTTCCTCTCTTTTGATAAGAGGTTTGGAGCTCAGGAGATGCCTTGGCTGGAATTAAAACCTGATAAGGAGAAGCCAGAAGCCACAAGGCTGACTAAAGGGGTTTTGGTGCAGGTTTACGGCTGGGAAGACAGTGGCCCTAAGCTGTTGGGTAGTTGTTCTGGAATTCTTGCTTTTCTATTGGTAACAGCTTGGCTTGGATCTCAGACTGAGGGAACCTTTCTTCATGTCCCCCAAATATTCCTCTCAGTCTTCCTGCCCCCCATGGCATTTGGCTCATCCAGGACAGTCTGGAGCTGAGGTCATGAGAAGATGCCACAGTGGTAGGGAGTGATACTGACCAACACTAATGCGTACACTGTCTGAGTCTTCCCTGGGCAGGGACTCCAGCACTCCGCTACACCACACAGATCCGTCAGTGCGGTTGTCACTAGGTGGGAACAGACCCTTGTTGCTTCCTACTCTTGAACTTTGGGGTTGATTTTGTTGTAGTTGCAGACATATTATCTTTATTTCACTGTTTCTTTAATCTTGAGGTGATTAACTCTGCAGAGTTCCTAGGAGATACAAAAAGACATTTAAATAAAGGCAGTAAATGTGTATTTCTATGGTAAAATCCTGGTTTATGTCCCACCTCCCCTTCCAGCTCTCTTACTTGTTCTCTACATACCAACACATTGACTTGGCCTTTTAATTTTTATTTATAATTAGAAGCATTGGGTTTCTATACTTTAAAAGCTAAATGTAATTGATTATACTTAGTATTTGTAAATTTTTCCTTCGGTGACATTTTGGAAATCTGCCCATCTAGTTCAACCAACATCTGGCTTTGAATTACTTTTAACACTAATTCTGTTGCTCACTTTGTCACTAGATGTGCTAAAGATTGCTGCAAATGCCTCTAACAAGAAGCATCATTTAGAATGTATACCTGGGAGGCTGAGCTGGGCACAGGGCTTGTTCTTAGTGCTTCTGAGGCTCTCCCAGAGGAGACTGATATGTTCTGAGGGCTGAGGAATGTGGTGTACCCAGCACAGGGCCTGCCTCATTATCCACATCACAGGCAGGGCACGCAGGGTTAAATGAGAGCTCCTGTGGGGCAGGAAGGACATGTGACTCTAAGTTTCCCTTAAAGGACTCCTTGTCTCAGCAAAGGAGTGCATGAACTCTCTTTCTATCATGGCAGGAAAAACTTCTTTATTTCTTCTGATTGCTTATAAGATAACCAAACTGTAATTCTTGATGAGTGTTCTGTTCAGAAGCTCTGATTTTTAAAATGGCCAGTTTTCATTTGCCACTTTTTGCTTCACAGCGCACTCTCGTGCTCGCTCTCGCACTCTCTTTTCTTTTCTCTTTTCTTTTCTTTTCTTTTCTTTTCTTTTCTCCTCGAGACAGGTTTCTCTGTGTAGCCTTGGCTGTCCTGGACTTGCTTTGTAGACCAGGCTGGCCTTAAACTCACAGCAATCCACCTGGTTCTGCCTCCTGAGTGCTGGGATTAAAGGCATACGCCACCACTGACCTGTGCTCCACAATTCTTATCCTGCCTGTTGGCCGAGTCCCTCAAACCCTCTAGTTGGAGCCCTTAGCAGAATTCTGAGCTGCACTTCATTCACACATTGCATGGTGCTCAGGAGCATGAAGCCCTGCAGGGTGAGGAGAGAGTGAAGTGTGCAGCGCCATGTCTCAGGGAAGGCAGGCTGTGAGCTGGCCAGAGCCAGAGGAAGTGTCTAGTGCAAACTCCCTCCAGTAGTCAGAGCAGCACATGCTGTGTAGTGTGGAAAACAAAGTAAAGACAGCAAGTGGCGCAGATGCTCAGGAGGGAGGCCATAGGAGGCAGCTCAGAGACTTTGCTGCTAGCCCTGACTATGCACATAACCCCTCCTGTAGCTTGTGGCCCCTGACTGTCTTTTGAAAGTACAGCGGCAGCTTTTGCACAGGCTGTTTCTTTGCCAGTATCTTTGTGGCACCTCTCTTTCCTTGGAACCGTATTCATTTCCCCAAGAAGGTATTCTTGCGTTTCAGCTTTGCAGGTAGATATTATTTTGGGTCCTGATTAGCTCAGTTATACCCTTTACTGTGAAAATGTTGTCTAGTTACTTTTCTATTGCTGTGAAGAGACACCATGACCATGACAACTCTTATAGGAGAAAGCATTTAATTGGCACTTGCTTACAGTTTCAGAGGTTTAGTCTGTTATCATTAAGGCATGGAATGTGGCAGCAGACAGGACAGGCTTCCTACTAGAGAAGTAATTGAGAGCTACACCCTGATCTGTAGGCAGAGAGAGAAAGGGGGTATAGGTGATGTTATGGGGGGAGGGGGTCTGGTCCTGGCATGGACCTTTTGAAACCTCAAAGCCCACCTTCAAGGAAATACTCCTCTAACAAGGCACACCTCCTAATCCTTCTGAAAAAGAGCCACTCACCCATGACTCAGCATTGAAACAGGAGCCGAGCCTGTGGAGGCGATCCTTGTTCAAACCACCGCACTTGGGAACTTGCAGTTTTCCTACCAAACCTTTCCCTATGTTCATTCTGCTTACACAGGGCTCGTGTCATAAATTTTTAAAAAAATACTTAGAAAAAAAAAAGCCCCTAGAACAAAGCCATTTTCGCTAGCTGCCCAATGTTTTGTTGTATTCAGTCAACAGATTATTATATTTGTATTCTGCGTTAGCATACTAATTCCTACATCCCCATCTGCTTCTCATGAATCACCTTGTAAGCCAGTAATTAGCACTAAGGATTATGTTACATAAGTTGTAGAAAACTCTCCTCTGATGGGTCTCCTGTCTTGCATGTGGATGAGCTCTCCTTTGTCTGCTCTTTTTGTCGTGTTTTGCAGCATGGGAGCCTAAAACATATTTATCAGGTGACAGTGAGTGTGCAGGAAGAGAACGCACTGCCTGTGCCTGTGGAGAACACCCCAACGGTGACCTAAGAGCTGAATTTAGCGTTCACTGGATGTGGGGGTTTGAATGATAGATGACACCACAGGCCCTGGTGTTTGAGTACTCCCCAGTCAGAGGCACTGTTTGGGGAGGCTTAGGAGGTGGGACTTCTGGGAGGAAGTAGGTCACTGAGTGTGGCGGTCTCTGCAGCCACAATGGCCAGAAGGAAGCATGAAGGTAGTTTGACCCAACATGATTCAGTAGGCTGTGTTGGTTCAAACCTCAAGAGTCTGGCCCCAAGTAGTTTATTTTAGGCATATTGAAGCACATTACAGTTTGGTGGAAAATTTCCCAATGATAATTAACTCCATCCTGTGTGCGCAAGAAAGCTTAAGACATGACTATATTGCCAGGTGTGGTGGCGCACGCCTTTAATCCCAGCACTCGGGAGGCAGAGGCAGGCGGATTGCTGTGAGTTCAAGGCCAGCCTGGTCTACAAAGTGAGTCCAGGACAGCCAAGGCTAACACAGAGAAACCTTGTCTTGAAAAACAAACAAACAAAACAAAAAAACTATGACTATATTGAAGGTACATGTGACAATTTCCGTAATGATGGGGTGAATAGATTGACATGTGACACCTTCCGTGACGATAGGTTCTATAGATTGATAAGCGTCAATCTGTAAGCGTCTGGGGGAGGATCCAGTGGTCTGACAGTGCAAAGGTCACCAGGCAATTAACCATGTTCTTTCTCAGGCTTCTAGGTGGTAAACAGGTTAAGTATCCCGCCCTTTGAAGGGACAACCCTGCGTGCTTAACATTCCTGGCTCTCCTATTGCTCATCTGTGAGCAAAAGAACCTCTGAGCCTCCACAGCTGGAATGAACTTTAAGAGTTTAAGGACTCCAGCTAGTTGGGGTTTGCTTTCCTCTGCTTCCAGTTTGTAGTTAAAGATAGGAGCCCTCAGCTCTAAGCTCCCAACTTCAGTCACTGTGCCTGCCTGCTACAAGTGTCCCTCCTGTGATGGTGTGGACTCGTTCCACCTGGAATTGTCAGCCCCAAATAAACCTTTCTAAAGTTGCCCAGGTCATGGTGTTTTACCACAGCAATAGAGAAGTGGACAACAGTAACACACTGGACAACAGAAATGTTTTAATGGAATGTCTACATGTTGCCGTTATCAACTTGGCTTTCATCTGCTGAACCCTTACTCACACAGCAGCTTTCTCTCCGCATCGAGAGCTGAGCTTGGCATAGCTCCCCACCACCCAAGTAGAAAGCGAGTCAGGTGTATACGTAGGGCGGTGAGGGTAGGATTTGAAAATGGACAAGGCACAGTACATGCCCTTTGATGTTTCTCATTGGCGATATGTAAGACGTTTTTCTGATAACATTCTTTTTCAGGATTTACTTAGCTACCGCGTGGCATTTATATTTATGTATGAAATTATAGCTCTTCTGTCAGTGGAAGCACAGCACACTGCTTCCGTTCTAGCTGAGGAATTTTCCTTATCAGTCAGTGTCTCAGTGACAGGCTTTAGGTATTAACAGCACTACAGCAGCTGCCAGGATTTGGATGAGTTTTAAGTCCCCCAAAGGGCAATGTGCTAGAAGCTTGACTCCCAGTTTGTCATATTGAGGTGTTGAAACATATAAGAGGTGGGGCATAGTGAGGTAATTATGCCCTTATAGCACTGCCTTCAGAAGACATTAGGGCAGGTCTTCTGAGGGAGTTCATTCTCACTAGCACCAGTAATTATGTGAGAGAAACTGGTCCCTGGATCTCATTTTATTTTTCTCTTGACTATGTTCCCACCATGATGCCCTCACAGTAGCTACCATGTTGCATAGTGGCCAAGGCCCCTACCATAAGCCAAACTGATACGCCACCTAGTTTAGGACTTTCAGTGTCAAAGCTTCAATCCTTGTATGTTACCTACTCTCAAGCATTTTGTTATAGTAATAGAAAATACACAGTGGCTAACCTTGACTTCCATCTATACGATTTATCTAGAGGGATTTCTGGTTTAAAGACTATTATTGTTAGAGTCTCTTTCAAGTATTAACACCTACCTCCAAATAAAGAACATAAATGTGTCTTCTTAGCAGTGGATACCGCTTTCTTCCCTCTTGCCTATAGTACATGACTTCGCTTGCATCTCACTTGGTTTGAGATGATTTCTCAGCGTGTTCTCCAGGCTTAAGTTACCTCCCACCTCAGCTTCCTGAGGACCTGGGCCTAAAGAGCTGTGCAGTCTTATTGTTTTACTTTCCGTACATAATGTTTACTCTTTAAGACACGTCTCAGTCTAGGTTGGTCTTGACATGAGATGTAGCTAGGGATAACTCAGACTCTTATTTCCTAATCCTCCCGCCTGGAATTATAGGTACACTCTGCCATGTTCAGATTGGCTTAGCTTTGTGACCTTTGTCCATTTCACAGGTGAAAAGTGAATTCTGCTATTTTCCTGTCCATTGCTCAGGCCACACATGAACATACAGTTTCAAGTGCTTAATGGTAATTTCCCAATGTGTGGACTTACTCTTGTGATTTGCCTGCTCATCTGTCCAGATGGGCTCTTAAATAAAAAACAAACCCTTTCCTCCCCACACAGTTTATATTTTGCCATTTATAGTAACTTTTGCCATCTGCAGATTTCCCAAGTTCATGATTAACATTCTTGTTATTAGATTTTTATGTCCTATTAGGAGAAATGTGTGCTCTTCAAGATTTATGAAAAATGCTGCTTGCTTTTTTTGAAGACTGGTGGTTTCTGTTGACGTAGAAGCATTCTTGTTACTGGGTTTTATTTGTTGAGTAGTCATGCCTTTGCCCTTCCCCTGATCATCTGGTTATGCCATCACCATTGCTGAGACATTTGTTTCTTTTTATACTGGTTTTAGTATGTGTTACATAGAAATGTTACATGGAATTCCCTCAAGGGTTGTTGGGATTTTTGGTACATCTGCTGATTTGATGGCCTATTCAGGAACCAGTTTTACTCCTTTTTAATTATTACAGGTTCACCACACTTTCCACTGTCTGACAAATGTTACAGCTAGCCCTCCTCATTAATCTTCTTTTCCATAATTAGCCCAATTATTCTTCACTATTTTCCCACAGGAACTGTAGACTTAGCTCTTCACTATTCTGTGAGAACATCCTCTTAGTCTTACTGGAATTGTAGCAAATTTACATGGAATTTCGATTTGTTTTAGAGGCTTTGATCTCCTGGGCAACAGTTTCTTACACCTCAGATAGTTCTCATCTGCTCTGTTTTTGTTTTTTGTTTTTGTTTTTGTTATTGGTGTTGTTTTGTTTGTTGGTCTTTCTTTCAAAACAGGGTTTTTCTGTGTAGCCTTGGATGTCCTGGACTATCTTTGTAGACCAGGCTGGCCTGGAACTCACAGAGATCCGCCTGCCTCTGTCTCTCGAGTGCTGGAATTATAGGCATATACCACTGTGTCCAGCCATCTTCTTTGTTTTTTAAAAACAATTTAGTTTAGGAACATTTATTACTGATCATGTAGAGGTAGTTACTCTGAAACTGACTTCCTGTCATGGCAAACCTTCACATATTTCCTTCTACTTCCCTGTCTTTAGTAATGTGAACTACTCTCTCAGGGTCTTCTGTGATCATGTGTTGGGTAATTAGCCGTATGTTTCCCACCACAGTGCTCTGGGGTCTTCAGTGGAAAGTCACTTGGGAATACATTGGTTGCAGTGTAAAGTGTGTAGGAGTGTGACTGGAACTCTAGTTGTGCCGTTCTGAGTCTGCTAAGGCCTTGTGCAGACCTGTGGGCAGTCGTGGTACCACCATTGCATCATCTCGCATCATGCTCAGTGTCTCCTTGCCTGTTAGTAGTTGCATTTTGTAAAAGACGTGGAACTTTGAAGAATTGGTTTATAGCCCATGCTGGGAACTTTTAATTTGATTTTTATGTTTTTTGTGTGGGAGAAGAGAACAATCTCTTTCAGCATGTTGGTTCATTAGTCATTCTTTTTTCCTCTCAACCTTCTTTTTCTTTCGTTTCTGTGGTGCTGATGTGGAATCTGGAATCTTGCATAGGAGATAAAGCACTACTTCCCTGAACAGAGGTCCCCAGCCCCGCAGCTCTTAAATGACCACCCATGTATTCCCTGGTTCTGATAACTCTCTGTGCTTAGTGAAAGTCACCATAATGAGGTGAGCTCCTGAGGAGCATGTCGGGGACAGACATGCTGATGGTCTCCTATAATCCTTCTCATTGTGTTCACAAGACTCCACCCCTCTCCAGCCACTTCAGCAAACTTTGATCACTTCTGTGGTTCTCAGACTGTCACACCCTGGTCATCACAATGTTAATGTCAGTTCTAGAATCTCCCTTATGGAGTACATTGACTCACGCATAGTCAAGGAGACTTTAGTGCCCTCCAGACTTGATCTAAAACCTTACTGGAAACAGAATCTTGTCTTCTGTGACTGAGCATCTGGCTGAAGGGTCAGAGGACAGTGCAGTCTGGCAGTGTGGGAACTGGGAGGCACTGTTGGAGCTTGCAAGCACCCAGAATGCCCCCGAGATTGCTGCCCGAGTTTCTGACTTTACTCTTGTGTGCTTCTGCTGCAGCTCATGTGCCTCCCTCCTGGACAAGTTGGAAAGCCGTGGGCTGGTTGCTATGGGAATTGATGGGTGCTTCTGGCAGAGGGAGAAGGAAGGTTCTTGGAACTGCCCCAAAAATCTTCAGGGAGCAGGGCTTTTTTTCTTTTTCTTTTTTTTCCTTCTGCCTCTGGCTTCCCTGCCTTGCTGCTCTTGGATTTGACTAGGCACAGCCTCTCTCAGCGTCCTGAGGGCTGGGTGGTCTGCACTAGGAAGACTTCCAGGAGCAGGAGTACTGAGCACGGGTCAGCAGGTGGCTTCTGAGGCTTTACTGGAGTCACAACGCCCCTGTCTTTATACTGTCTAAGAATATTCTGTAGTACCCTGTGCATAATTCCTGAGTCGTGACTTTTCTTTCTTCACAAAGACAGGGCATTCGTTTTTTATTATATATATGTATATATAAATACACACACACATATAAATAATTTGTTTTTGTTTTGTTTTTTTCCCCGACAGGGTTTCACTGTAGTTATTCTGGACTTGCCTCTGCCTCTCTGAGTTTGGAGATTACAGGCATATGACACCATGCTGGGGTTAAAATATATTTTATAAAGAGCCAGGTATGATGTCATACACCTTTAATCCCAGCACTTGGGAGGCAGAGGCAGTTAGATCTCTGAGTTAGAGGCCAGCCTAGTCTACATCGAGAGTTCTAGTAGGACAGCCACGGCTACATGGAGAAACTGTCTTGGAAAAATATGACCAAATTTTATTCACTTAATTTAACTGATGAGTAATTTCAAACACTGCTTTAATGTAAGCTAGGTTGTTTTTATGACAAATCATGAAAAGTGAATGTGAAATACTATTTTCCTTCAGGGAAGACTATGAATGACTCCTGGGTATTACAGTGCTTAATGGGACAGAAGAGCTCCCTACATTTCCAGTTTCATCTCACTGTTTCTGTCTTTTCTGCTGTTTGTGTTTACCACGAATGACAGTGTTGCTAGGTAAAATGACCTGGCATTGCATCCCTGGCTAGATGTGAACATCTGCCTAGATTTTTTCAAACCTTAACTGTGGGGCCTTAGAGGTGACGGTCACTTAGTAGAGAGAGGGACTCACATGATTCCAAGTTACTGTGAGAGTTCGATAATTTCCCTTCTGTGGGAGGGGATCCAAGGAAGGGCCAGAAAAAAAGGGCAGTCACACACAGGTCTCTCCCACTGAGAGCCCATGCTCTTGTAGCCAGTGTAAGAGCATGAAAAGTTAAGGGCAGTGTGTGGTGGATGGTGAGAGAGATGCACTAATGAGGAGGTGGTAACTGCAAGGCCAAGGGACTGACCTTCCCAGGGACACTCTAGAAGCCTCGTAGAGGAGCTGACAGCCATGGAGGAGGTAGTAGTCTGTCCACTCACAGGCAGTTGCTGTTTAGCCATTATGATTTGAATGGAATCTTCTAGAATAAGCAACACTTTACCAAGTGTTGTCCCTTGTTTCTTAGCCTCAAAAATGTCTACCTGGGTTCTGAAGGACTTCTCCGAGAAGTCACATAGAGAAGACCACTAACTCCCAAGGCTTGCATCAGAGAGAAGAGCTGTGAGGAGGACGCTGGGGGTGTGGGCGTTAGCCCTGTGTGATGTGCACTGTCTGCTGCCTCAGTGTAAAAGCACAACCCTCACCCTAAAGGAGCGGACACAGTTTATTCTGGAGCCAGATAAGAGTGACTGTGGCCCAGGGACACAGATTCAGGTCACCACAACACTGTGTTCTGATGTGGTAAGAGTTCCATGTAGTTTTTGTAGTAACAGAACAAATACATCAAGACCTTTTTCATTGATGTGGTGGAAATGGCAGGCGGGCACTATCTAATGACATTCTTCAGCTGATGGAAACAAGGGTCTGCTATTGCATTCCAGAAGGGTTTATCTAATAGTCATAAGAATGTTAGTTCAGACACAGGGTAGACAATAGATGGCTGTTCAGTGCACTAAGATAGCCCAAGATAATTTGACTCCTATCTCTTCACAGTCAGTTAATCACTAGGTAGTATGGTTCACAGATCTCTCTCTCTCTCTCTCTCTCTCTCTCTCTCTCTCTCTCTCTCTCTCTCTCTCTCTCTTCCTCTCTTTCCTTCCCTCCCTTCCCCTCCCTCCCTCCCTCCCTTCCTCCCTCTCTCCCTCCCTCCCTCTCTCCCAGGAATTGGTTTGCCCTTCTGTTTGTTCTCTTGTTATGAAATAAATGCAGCTCTTTATTGGTAAAAGAGGAGGCAGCTGAGGTTCCTGATGTTTCTGCTCCGCCCAGCTCACCCAGGCAAGGTCAGGCTTTTGTTAGCATTGAGATTTGAGCTCATGACATTAAATGTTGCCCAGAGTTGCCGGTCTTCTATAGTTAATTACATTGCCCTTTGTTGTTCAGTCTTAACTATTATGGTAGAACAGAAATGTGTATGATGTTTGTCTCAAAGTGCATGCTTGTTCTGCATGAGGGGCCCACCTGTGGGAACTCAGCAGAGACACTAGGAAGTGCACAGTGAGGTGGCCCTTCAGTTAGGTACAGTAGTAGAGATGAACTTTGGAATTGTAGAGCAGTGTCTTGAGGGGACTTTCTGAATAGAGGCTGTGTGAGGAAGGGCAGGAGTGCTATGTAGAGTGTCCCACTCAGCGAGTCTGTAGGGAAGGGCATGAGAAGGGCACAAAGAAAGCAGGTGAGAAGGTAGGCTGGGACTGAGCCCTGTTGAAGAATTCAGATCCCCTCTCTCTAGGAGTGGGGACTGATAAGATTTTTTTTTTTTTTTTTTTTTTTTTGTAGTTGGACAGTGGTGGCGCACGCCTTTAATCCCAGCACTTGGGAGACAGAGGCAGGCAGATCACTGTGAATTGAAGGCCAGCCAGGTCTGCAAAGCAAGTTCAGGACAGCCAAGGCTACACAGAGAAAGCCTGTCTCAAAAAACCAATCAACCAACCAAACAAAAATTTGTTTAAAAAACCTTTAAAAGACAAAGACAAAGAAAGTTAAGATTCACGCCAGGTGGTGCAGCCTTTAATTCCAGCACATGGCAGGCAGAGGCGGGAGGATCTCTGAGTTCAAGGCCAGCTTAATTTGCAGAGTAAGGTTAAAAGAAGAGGAAATGCAGCAGTAAATTAGCATGGATGCTGGGCGGTCAGTAGCACACACCTTTAATTCCAGTTTTTATCTTAGCAGTGGGATAGCAGAGGCAGGCGGATCTCTGTGAGTTTAGACCAGCCTGGTCTATAGAGTGAGTTCCATGACAGCTAGGACTACACAGAGAAACCCTGTCTTTAAAAACAACAACAACAACAACAACAAAACAGTGGGGTCAGGGGGAAGGACAAAAGACAAAGAAAAATTCAGATTTACCCTCTAGGAAGTGTTTGTTTTATGGGCTAGATTTCTGACTACATAATTCTCGTTGTAATCTTGTTAGTATGGTGATCAGAGGTCAGAGCAACAGAAACACAGGATTGTTGGGAATCTATTGGAATCCTGATTTACAAACACAGCCTTGTTATTAACCTGAGTTATTTGTGAGTCAGTCTGAGATCTGAAGTCCACAAAGGGAGTCTTCCTCGTGATGCACGTGACTAGCCCAGCCATTTAGGTGGGACCACGTGTGGCCCTTCTTAGTTCCAGAAAAGAACTAGCTCTGGCCACATGTCCTGTGACCTCTGTCCTGTCTTATTGTCCAGAAATTCCTAAGGGCCCTGACTAAACCTTTAGCTATGTAAAGTCTTTATAGAAATGCAGCTTTCTGCTTGCTATCAAGGCAGGAATTATACTGCTTTACCAAGGACATAAAAAATATAAATCCATTAGCACCAATGTGAGGAGGACGTTTGTTGACATCTAGTTAGCATTGGCATATTGTCCAGTTGAGCTTAGCAGTGGTGCCAGAAGGGCACAGACTTAGACTGACCACTGCGCCCTGTTCTGGTCCATCTTGTTCTCACTGTCTGCCGAGTCTCTAGTACCTGGGGCACAGTGAGTGCCAAACAAGTGCTGACCACATGGATGGATGGTGGGCAAGTTCCAGGTCACCGCTCCTGCTGTCTCCTAGGACTAGCTTTTGTAGTGGGTGGAAAAGCAGGTAAGCTGCTTTTTGGGTTTTAGTCAGTCACGAAGGTTTTAAAATGCCCTGGTCATTCAGCTTGTTTCCAATGTCAGGCCGTCTATAAGTACTCTTCAGTTCCTTTTAGACTCAATAACCAAATGGAGCTGAAGTAACTGAAAACCATTCCATCTCATGGACTGACTTAAAGAATGCCAAACACGTGGTGTAATATTCTCTTCTTTTTGCTTTCAAAAGGGTCAAGATCCCAAATTAACATACCTTCTTCCTAGCCAAGATTTCAATTACTTGATTCAAAGCCCAGAGAGGATAGATGGAAATCCAGGGAGCTTTGCCAAAGCATGGAGTAGCAGTGAGATTTCTTCCCTGGCAGCCTGGAAGTGTCCTAATTCCAGTAATTAATTATGAAAAAGTATTATTTTGTTAACATTTAGTTAAGACTTTTAATAAGTGGATACATTTTATATAAATATTAAGTTTTTTCCTCTTGACAGACAAATGAGAACATTGGAAAAAAAAAAGTCCCTAAAAGTTTTCTGGCCCTTATAGAGCCTGCACTTCGGTGACTCCCGTGTGCTGGCCCTCACAGAGCATGCATTCTGTGATTTCCGTGTGCTTTGAAACCAATGCAGTGCTGCTTAAACTGGAGCCAGGCTTTAATAGTATGTGGACATAAACTTTGTGCTTAGAGTTCTTGAATTAAACTCCCCAGTGGTACATGCCTTTGACCCCCACCCAGCACTTGGGAGGCAGAGGCAGGCAGATCTCTGTGAGTTCAAGGCTAGGATGGTCTACATAGTGAGTTGCAGGACAGCCAGGGCTACACAAAGAAATGCTGTCTCAAAAAACAAAAAAACAAAACAAAAATAACAAAAACAACAAAAAAACCCACAACAACTTCCCCAGATTTTATTTAGACTCTTAAGACATTCTGGTATCATTTTCTTTTTCAAAATATGTAGCATTTTATAGTTTTGTTTTGCTATTTTAAAATATACTTAAACACTATTACCTAAACCCTTCCATTCCATTCAGGTATGTATATATGTATGCATGTACGTGCTATCTATCTCTTTAGCATAGGTATGTGCCATGAGTACGTGTTTGGAGGTCAGAGTACAACACTGGAGTTGCTCTCTTTTCCCACCATGTGGGTTCCAGGGACCAACCTCATGTTGTTGTGTTTGGTGACACATGTCTTTACTTGCTGAGCCTTATTGCTGGTTCTTAGTTTCCCTTTGTAAGTTTTAATCTAATATCCAATCTGAAGAAAGCAGTTGATAATACACAGACAAGACCTTGGTATACTGAGTCGTCTTTTGCTTTTGTTATGTATTTTCATAAGGAAATTTTCTTACACTCTATAAGGAAATTTTCTTACACTCTATAAATTTTGAGGTCTGTAAATTAAATCTCTTCTAAGTAAATTTACCTTTTTGTGGTTGTTAGTAGTTCTTTGCAGTCCCCCCTTATAGGGTGAATAGGAGTTGAAGTTGGCTTTCAGCTGGAATCCACTTGTCAAAGTGAAGTGGTACCCATATTTATTGAGGCTAGATACACAGAAAGACACTTGGCAAACAACAATCCGCTTGTGGGATTACTCCCTCAGTACCCTCGATAAGGCGTACTTTGTAGAGAGTAGACTTTGAAGACCCAAATGAACTTGAGATTTAAAAGAAAATGCATGTGTAGTCACAGTTACAGGAGCCCCTTTCTCCGGAGAGATGATAGCGAATGCCATCCATGTTCTTTCATTGGAGATCTGGTTCCGTCCTCCTGGTCTAGAACACGTGTCTGTGGATGCCCTTGTTCCTTCGTGAGAGACCTGAGCCAAATTATACACATTCACTTTGGGCCATAAGAGAGCACATGAAATGCAGGCTGTAGGGGGCTGTTTTTCTTTAGTTGTCAGATCCTGCCCACCCAGCTCTCAGTCATGAGATTGGGATAAAGGAAGACACTTTAGGTTAGATGCAGTGCTGGCAGAGGTGCTCACAGCTAGGTGCTCTGAACACTGGGCTCTGGTTTCTGCCTCTTCTTGGTGCATTAGCCAGTGGCTCATGTTCCTGAAAGTGATACCCATTTTCAACTGCTAGGTACCCAGATTCTTAATAGAGTGGAGCTGCTATCATCCTTCCCAGCTCTCTGTGGACACAAAGACAACTTCATTTACTTCAGTGGGGCCAGGATAAGATCCTCATCAAATTAGCATTCATCCTGAGAAAGTCAGTGTGACATTCAGTCCTTTCCTTGGGACTAGGGCATTTTGAAATCAGAGCATCATTAGAAGGAAGACGCACAAAGTACCTTGTCTTCTGATTGGTCCTGAGGCAGGAGATGGGTATTCGTTGGAGTTCCCAGTGCCTGGGACTGGCTCCCAGCCACGGTTCCCAGGTTATATTTCTTTTGCTTTTCTTTCTCTCATCTTGGGAGGTTGGATGACATTTATTCTTTGCAGATAGTCTGTGCTCTTAATGTGACTGTGAGAACAAGTTTGTCCTCTCCCTTGCTTTGGTTTTGGGGAACGGTATTGATGTCAGGCACCTGCCAGGCAGGCTTGGGAGGGGGCTCCTTCACTGCACTGACCACTGAGGGACATACTTGACCATCTTTACTTAATGAATAAACTCCAAATCAAGTAGATACTTATAATTTTTTGGTGTCAATGGGTGACAGAGCCACTGTTGTGTTAACATTGTGGCCTCCTGTATCCCTAACTAGAGAGTCTCAGTTGCCTGAGGCCTGGGTTGGTGTAGGAGTAGAAGCAACACTCCGCCTGTAGAGACCCAGAGATCTGTGAGTGTCTGTTGCATAGAATAGGAAAGCTCAGTGGCTGCCTTCCAGTAAAATTACTTAAGGTGAAACTCAGCCCTGTGTCTTCCTTGGGAATTATAATTTGAGCCAAAGTTTGATTTTAGCCTTGCAGAATTTCTGTGTTCTGATGTGATTTGGGGGAGATTGGACCTGCTCTCTCAGACTAGTTACCTAACCCTCACCTCCTGCATGTTGTGCTTTTCCCCTTGTATGAGGCTGTGGGTCTGTCCCTGTCCTCCGCCTTACTTTTTTGAGATGAGGTCTCATCCTAACCAGCTGCTTGCTGCACAGCTTGACTGGCAGGCTAGTGAAGTCTTGGAAACCCACTTGTCCCCCGACTCTGGCACAAGGGTTACAAGTGCATGCCACCAGGGCCAGCTTTTTATGCTGGTTCTAACTCAGGTCCGCATACTCACACAGCAAGCACTTTTTATCCTCTGAAGCACCTCCCTTGTCAGCGTGTAATGATTAAAGTCCCTGTGTGCAGTCGTGGCGCACACCTTCATTCCCAGGACTCGGAGGCAGAGGCGGGAGGATCTCTGAGTTTGAGGCCAGCCTGATCTACAAAATTAGTGCAGGAGAGCCAAAACTACACAGAGAAACCCTGTCTCAAAAACCAAAAACAAAATAGAACAAACAAAAGTACCTATGTGTTATTAGTGTTTGGCGTTAGTATTGTTAAACAACTCTTAATAACAAAACATTTTGATTTCTATACTTTAGTTTTTATTACCAACAGTCAATTGACAGATATTCTTATTTGAAATGTGCTTGAAAATGTATCTTTTTGGGCTGGAGAAATGGTTCAGAAGTTAAGGGCATTGACTGCTCCTCCAGAGGTCCTGAGTTAATTCCCAGCAACCACATGGTGGCTCACAACCATCTATAATGTGATCTGATGCCCTCTTCTGGTGTGCAGGTGTACATGCAGGCAGAGCCCTGTATATATAAATAATAAAACAAATCTTTAAAGAAAAGAAAAGAAAGTGTATCTTGGGGCGGGAGAGATGGCTCAGTGGCTAAGAGTGCCACTTGCTCTTCCAGAGGTCCTGAGTTCAATTCCCAGCAACCGCATGGTGGCTCACAACCATCTATAGTGTGATCTGATGCCCTCTTCTGCAGATAAAGCACTCATATGCAATAAATCAGTCAATAAATAAATCTTTAAAAAAAAAGAAAGAAAATGTATTATTTCTCCCAGTTACTGTAGTCATTGCATCAAACAAAATACGCCATACAGGACTTACAGACAGACCCACCATCTGTGAGATCGGCTTTCCTATGCCTGTTTGTTTGAAAAGGAGTTGTTTTTGTGGGCAGTGAGATAAGTCACCGAAGCTTGTTTTTATTGTTTGTGTGTAGGAGTGTTTTGCCTGCATGTATGTCTATGTGTTAGGCATGCCTGGTGTTTGAGGAGGCCAAAATAGGGAAGCTGATCTCTTGGAACTGAGGTTACAACCAATTGTGAGCTGTCATGTGAAATCCTGGACCCCTGGAAGAGCAGCCAGTGCTCCTACCTGCTGAGCCGTCTCTACAGCTCCCGAGAGCTGGCTTTAACTAACTAGGAGAAGGGGCTGAGGGGACACTACTCTCCCTGGTTTTTCTTTTACTTTGTGCTTTTCTGTGTATGTTTATGTTTTTTAGTAGCAAAGTTGGAAGAAATCTCACGGTATTTCTGCTTTTAAAAACTTTATTTATTTATTTTATGTGTGAGTGCTCTATCTGCATATTCACGTGTATGCCAGAGGAAGGCGTCAGATTCTAATGTAGATGGTTGTGAGCCACCATGTGGTTGCTGGGAATTGAACTCAGGACTTCAGGAAGAGTACAGTGTCCTTATCTGCTGAGCCATCTCTCCAGTCCCGGTATTTCTGATTTTTAACGTTTAGTTGCATCTTTGAATATTTTCCACTCCTTTAAATAATTTTTGGAATACTATTTCAAATTACTTTGTAATACTATACCTTGTCTTAGACTAATTTGTCTGATGTGTTGTAGATGGAGCTTGTATGTATTTATTTTGCATGTGCGTTTAATAGAAATACTTGATTATTTTTTAAGGATAATTACCTAAAGTAAGAGTCACTGGGTCAGACCATTGGGGTAGCTTCAACTTCTTCATATCCCCTCTTGATTCACTAGGGATAACTTACTGCCTTTTCCTCTTGTTTCTTTGAAAACCTATCTTTGAGAGCACACTGACATTTAGTGAGTTGAATAGACTGCAGAAAATGAGGGATGGCTTCAGCTCAGAAAGTCTCACAGGACAGCAGTTCGTGGTCTGTGATCTAACGATATGGACCAGAAGCTAGGAGTTGTAACGGCCTCATGGAAACGTTACCTTTTGCTAACCTCTGTGTTGGCATTGCAGGAAAAGGATGCCACAGGGAACAGCACTTACTAACCACGTTATCCAAATGCTCAGACCCTGATCAAGGTTGGTCTGTTCTGCTGGATCTGCTATGCTTTGCCCCAGACTGCTCTGGGGAGTCTGATGTCCTTGGAATTTTAACCTGGGTCTGCGCTGCATTTAAAAATGGTAGCAAGTGCTTTGCTCACACATCTGATGAACTCTGCCAGAATGGCAGCCCCACTGTGGCATTTGGTGTCCATGTTTTCAACTCTTTTCTAGCAACTATGGGGATTTAAGGCAGGTTGTACTGCTGACTTCTTTGTTACAGTGTCAGGCAGGGGATTCACTTTTCTTTTCCAAAGTTCACTGGACTTAGGGCTCATTATTGCAAGTTCATATTTTCCTTGCATTTGTTTGTCCTTCCATCTAGTGACAGTGAGTGACATACAGTATTCCGTGACAAAGCTGGTTTGTTGTAGCATGCAGAACCCCTGTGAGGGAGATGGTGAGCAGGTGGGTTCCCTGCGGATGGATGAAATGACTGAGAACACTTAGGATCTAATGCCCCATAGTATACAGCAGCTGCCTGCCTTCCGTTGTGCTGTTTACCTTTGCTCTCAGTGTTGTCACTCAGCAGGAACGACACCAGCCACCAAGGGCTTATGGTGATAGTAATGGTGGTTTTATCACTTAGTAGCTGTGGACCGCTCAGACTTTGGAGCTCCCAGTGTCTGTCAGCCTCATCCTGATCCCGTGAATGTGATGCTGGCGATTTCCTGGAGGTCTGTCGTATGTCAAAGGGTAGTGGAGACTTTTCCATGAAATTCATATGTATAAAGTTCCAAGCACATGCTAAGTTTCTAGCTGCTGACATGTGATGTCTACATAAAACATGGCTTTCATCTCAAAGGAAGAGAGAGTTTATTCTCGCGCTGAATCTGAGTGGCCATGGTCAGGGTGTGGATTCAGGTCACCCTGAGTAGCATGTTCCCATGTGGAAACAGTTCATAAAGTTCATATAGCCACAGAACAAAGCAAGCCATAATCCAGGCACCTTTTCAAATGGCCCAGCAAACAGGACTGGTTTTCCTATAGCCTCAGATGCTTCCTAATGGTATCCTCAGCTCTTGAAACAAACCTAAAAGTTACATGAGATAATCACTAGCATGTTTTGTAAGGTAGAGTGAATGGTTATTAAGCCCACCAAAAATAGACCAACAACATCCCAACTCCCTACTCCAGTCAGTCACACAGCCTTGGAGAATCTTTAGCATAGGTGTGGTTTTTCCTGGGAACTGCAGTTCACAGTGATGAGAATGATTAGGAGCGCTGGTCTAGTTATAATTTCTGTTTGCGCATTGCTCATTGTTACTCAGTGAGCTCACTGTAGGAAGTGGTTGTGTTGCTGGTTGACACGCAGGCCGGGTGTGTGCTTGTGTTGTGGAGGTCTGTGCTGAGTGTAATCTTCTCCTGGGGCTTGCGGTTTCATGTCAGCTACCCTCTCTGTGATTAGTGCCTGGCTAATCAAGTCAGCTGCTGTACCTGTGACTCCTGCCTCTGTCCTGCTGAGCTTCCGGGCAAAGCTGAACCACAAAGCCCTGGGGTTAGCTGTGCTTTGAGGCACTGGCTCCTTTGTTCGCCTTGCTGTGACACTGAGGCCCTGTGTTCCAAATGCCCTCAGACTCTCTGAACAAGGACAGCATGGATCGTCAACATTGGGATTTCAATTAAAAAATAGGTGGAGAGACTTGGTTTGGGGAAATTGAAGGTGTTTTTGCTTTTTTGTTGAGCAGTAGCCAAGGCTGTTCTTATTAGCCTTCTTTAAATGTGATAGTTAAAGAAAGGCTGTTGTGTAAAGCAGTTACTTCCCTCCTCAGCTGAGGCCCAGGGTAGATGTTCATCAGGATGTTTGCTGGAGTTAGAGAGTGTTGGTTGGTGCAGTACAGCAGTGTCCTTCTGGTGGCTGGTGTCAAAGGGACATTGAACTACTGGTGTTTGTGTTCTAGACTGATTTGTGCACAGAGCAAGACTCTATGGAAGGATGGAGAAGAAAATGGAGATCCCTTCCCTGGTTCTGGCGCTCTAGAGTGATGAGGCTGCGAGACCAGCTCCACAGCAAACTTGGCTCTTGATTTCTCTGTGAACAACAAAAGGGCTTGGCTTTTCTTTTAAGAAGAGTAATGGAGCCTAAAGCAAAATTCCACTGCCAATTACTTCTGAGCTCCTTGGAGCTGAAGTCACCATTTCAAGGCTACAGGTCTGGTGACAAGGGGCCCACCATGTGTAGTTTCTCAGATCGTTTAGCCTACAACAGGCATGCAGTAGTACCTGGAACCCTGGAACCTCCAGAGGGCCATCTTAGAGCCAGACATGGAGCCATAGCTGATAAGGAGATCAGAGATTCATACTAGGATGACCTTACTACAGCTCAGAGGAGGACATGACACAACACAGGCGCACATAAAGTACCCAAGGATGGGATTAGAAGGAATTGATGGAAGCCATGTGGAGATAAAAGGAAGAGGGCAGGATCTCCAGAAGCAGAACTGTTCTTTAAACAGAACAACTGAAGGGCCACAGTCACTGCCCTCAAGTAGTTTGCCGTCTTGGGGACTACACAGGAGGGGAAAGGAGGAACTTTGGGGATGGAAGATTCTACTTGCAGGTCAGTTGGCCTGTAGTCTGGCAGTGGTAGTTGTCAGTGGGTTTGGTGTGTGGGTGTTTTTATCGGAAGCTTCCATAGGTGTTAGCAGTCAACTTTCCTGTAGGAGCGTCTCCATCCACCCTTCACCAGGGACTCATCTCAATAGAGAAGGTGGGCTTAGAGCTGCCCTGCACAGGAAAAAAAGATGCGATGGTGGTGGATGCCTTTAATCCCAGTACTTGGTAGGCAGAAGCAGGCAGATCAAGTTCAGTGCCAGCTTGGCCTGTATATTAAGTTCCAGGCCAGCTAGGACTTTATTGTGAAACCCTTTGAGAAAAAAAAAAGAAGAAGAAGAATCTGTCTGGCTGGAGTAAAGCCTCCTGTAGGGTTTTTCTTCTTATAAATGAATCATACACAGATCACCCAAAGAGCACAGCTATGACAGCACAGTTCAGGGAGAAGCTTTCCCATCAGTAACAAGATGGCCTGCCAGCACTGTGTTGAAGATTGTCTCCCGACGCAGCCCATTGCTGCTTCTCCTTGGTGTCACGCTGGCTAGTCCCCTTTATCTGCCTTTTCCCTCTGAAGGTTCAGAATCCTGTGCTGAGACAATGCATGCTGTGTGGGCGCCTCCTTTACATTGCCCAGGAGGCTCTTACAGGAATCACCTTTGTTCTCATATTAACGTTTGACAAGACCCAAAGAGGACTTGCTGGATCCTTCCTGGTTCCTGTGCAGACAGTGGGACAGACTGCCCTCCCTCCTCTGCCCCCCCCCCCATGCTAAATCCGTGTTTTTGTCCTGCACAGGTACTTCTCACATGGTTGCAGGATGCCCAGAAAACTGCTGTAGTGAAACTGCAAGAAGGTGATTTGCAGGTCGGCAGGGCTGCTGGTGCCCCTGGACCTTTACCTGGCAGTTGTTCAGTTTGATCTTTGCCCTTGTGTCTTTATTTGATCAAGTGGGTGGTTGGCAGCAAGAGTTGATTCCAAAGGGTTGCTTCTGTTCTTTTTCTCATCTGCAAAGCACTTGGAGAGTTTCAGAGAGGAAAAACTGTGTCTAGATTTCTGTGTTGTTGAACTTCTAATTGGTATGATTGTTGTTAGATTTGCTTCTTGAATGTTATGGATTTGGATAATTCCAAACCCTTACTGAGAAATTTTCTGCTGACAGTAATAACCGTGGTAGACATTATCACTTGACATCCGCCTGGGCTTTACTGAATACATTTCCTATGGATGTTGGTTGGTAATAAGGCAGATAGTTTCTGCAACTCACACGTTGCTGAGCCAGAATTTGAACTCACATCTGTCTGCCTTTAGTCTGCCTTAACTACCTTGTTCTGTTGTTTTTCTTGTTGCACTTCCCGCCTCCCCCTCCCCCAGTGTTAATGATTCTTCTCCTCAGCTGCAAAACACTTGGATGCTGCTCCAGCTTTATTCTAAAATAACTTTGGCTTGTCATGAGTCCTTTCTGTCTGTAGCACTACCTATTGGCTCGGCATCTTAGCTACTCTGATCAAAACTCCTCCATTTACTGTTGTGTTGATGGTGCTTAGAAATCATGGGCTTCTTTTCCCTTTGTACTGCTTAAGGGAAAAAGAAATTATTATATTTTACATGTGGTATCATTTTCTAAGTGGCAGATCAGTCTAAACAGCTTCCAGCAATCCCCTGAGACAGTTTAAATACTTCTGCTGATCTTCAGAACAGCAAGTCAGGCTTTGCACAGCCGCATAGCCAGGGACTCTGCGACGCAGGGAGGTGAGGATGTAGGAACACACTGGGAGGTTCATCATGAACGACTCACAGGAGGGGTGACACGATTCAGAGTGGAGCCGGAGTTTAGAGGAGGTAGAGGGCTTGCCCCAGTGTGTATGTGGCTCTGAGTTGGACATCTCCCATTTTTTTTTTTTTTTTTGTTAAGTTGTTGACATCTGTATATTAAAATGTAGCTCTGTCAGTCTCATGCCCTGAATAATGAGTGGACAGCCCTGTATTATATTCTAGTCCGCCAGCACTGGGGTAGGGTGGTATGTATTATGAATCCAACTCAATAGCATGTCTAGACAGAAGCAAATGTGTAATTATGTAAAATCACAGCTAAGGAATTCTGGCTGAACAACTTTAATAATTATTGGCAACTTTGACATTTTCTATTACTTTGTATCCTTGCAGTGTTAGCCTATTATTGCAGAAGAGTTATTTTTAGATAAGGCAGAATGTCTAAGTATATTATGAATTTAGCTTTTAAAGTGAAAACTATCTTTCATCCAAACAACCTTACATTCTTTGGTTTGGAGAATTGAGTAAATTTGACTAAGAGTCTCTGCTACCTGCATTACTGCTGAACAGGAGCTCCTTTGAAAGCAGCCTAATAGGATGTCAGAGCTGGCAACTTCTTTGAGTTTCTTTTCAGCGGAGACTGTCTGGCACTCTGCAAAATACACTTCTTTAAAGACAGCTCAGGCTATGTTGAATCTATCTAAGCTTCATTTCCTGCTGTCTTTGTGTAGTCGAGGCAGTGTCTCCCATGTTAGCCTCCAGCCCTTAGTTCTTTACAGGAGAGAGTGGCCAGCATCCCTTCCTCTGTCACCCTGTCCTCCTCCCAGCACAGCAGGCAATGGACATTGCATCGCTGAAGCTGTGCGTTCCTTAAGTGTTGTGGATACACATTCTCTTCTCTTGAGAGAGACTGAAGTTTTACATCCATCTCTTCCAGCAGTCCCTTGTATGGTGTGTGTGTGTGTGTGTGTGTGTGTGCGCGCGCGCGCGCGCCTGTGCCATGTGTGGGTTTCTGTCTCTGTCACAGGGTTGTTTGATGACACAGTTTTTAATATGACGATCTTTTTCATTCATGGCTACTAGTTTTGTGTCTTAAGAAGTCTTTTTTTTTTTTTTTTTTGGTCCTAAGTATGCTGCTTTCTTCTGATACCAATCTTGGCCTGTAGACATCCTACAGGATTTCATTCTGGACACTTCATGGTTTGGGCTTTATTATTGATGACCTGAATTGACATTTAACACATGCTTTGTTGTTGACACACTTAGCCCAGTAAAAGGTCATTTTGTAAGTGAGGATTTGAAGCGGTCTGTTATTTGGCCCCTTTCTGATGATCAGGTTAAAGATGTGTTAGGTCACAATCTGCATCTAGTGCTTTGATGAAAACCTTTTTTAAAGCTATGCTTCCCTTAACAAAACAGTGTTGCTAGTGCAGGCTGAGTGAACTTTTGGTAACTGAGTTTCCTGTTCTGACAAAGCGAGTGGCAGGGAGAACAGAACAAGACTGAAAACTTGGTATGCACATGTGGCGTCAGGTAGAAGATGCCTTAGTTATGCACTCGGGTTTGACTTAGCCGACCTGGGAGGAGCTAAGAAACTTAATCATATTTTTAAGAAGTTGAAATGAACCTGGGCAGTGTAAGGGGTTGCACACCTGTGATTCCAGCACTTGCTTTTGTGGGCTACACACCGAGACTCTGCTGGGTGGCAGTGGTTGTTGAAATGGAAAAATCGAATTGATTCCATTATTTAACCTGTCAGTTTGACGTATTTTTATTAGCTCTATGATGGTCTTTGCCCCCATTGTTACTGTCTGGTTTCAGTTTCACCAGAGGCATCCGGGCTTTCTATTATTTGAGTTTTCTCCCCTGATGTTTCAGTAACCAACAGGTGTGATGTCAGCACTAGCCCGTCTTCTGATGGTGGATTCTTAGTGCCCCCATATGTACTGAATTGAAACAGACAACAAATACTCCATTATCCTGATGATCCAATCAGTTCTGAAGTGCTTTAGGGGAGAAGGGAAGCCTCACATGTTGAGTATAAGAATGGATGCCCAAGGCCCTAATGCTCCTTGGGGATTTGAGGACAAGACAGGAGGAAACCAGGGCAGCTACCAGAGCAAGCTTCTGTTCATTGTTAGGCTTTCAGGTGAAACTCGATTTATCCTTGCTGGGGAGGCCCCTCTTCGTCTTTGGCTGAGCAGTTAAGTACAGTGCTGACAGCTGGGGGCTTTCCGAGGATCCTTGAGTGACATCTCAGAGCTGGCATTCTCTGTGCTGCCTGCTGCCCACTGGACAGTGTCTGAGGGAGTGGCAAGGGCATTGTGCAGCTCAAGGACCCCACAAAGCCAACTTGTCTCTCAGGAAACATTAGCTTCAGTTGACAACTCTCAGAGAAACTGGGACAGTTCCCAGGCTGCTCTTCATTTGCTGGGATAAACAACAGCATTAGTAGAACCTGCTTGGAGGCAGAGGTAATAAAAATTCATTGTTCTAATTATGTCCTCTTAGCAGGGTTATATTACATTATGTTTACTTAACCCTGAAAATAGTGCCTAAAGTGGAGATTTTTGTTCATTATCAAGACTAAATGGGTATTTTTAGTCTCAGGCAAGACTTTTTTTTAAAGATTTATTTTATTTTTAAGGTGTGTGTGTGTGTGTGTGTGTGTGTGTGTGTGTGTGTCTGTCTGTCTGTCTGTCTGTCTGTCTGTCTGTCTGTCTATATGGATTGGAGGCCAGTCCTTGGATCCTCTTGAACTAGGCCTATAGATGATCATGAGCCTTCTGATTTGGGTTCTGGGAACTGAACTCAGGTTCTCTGAAAGAGTAGCAGGTACTCGTAACCACTGAGCCATCTCTCTGGCCTCCAATCAGTTGGTTTATTTATTTTTTTAAATTAAAAATTATTTATTTATTATATATACAGTGTTCTGCCTGCATGTATGCCTGCACACCAGAAGAGGACATTAGATCTTATTATAGATGGTTGTGAGCCACCGTGCAGTTGCTGGGAATTGAACTCAGGACATGTGGACAAACAGCCAATGCTCTTAACCTCTGAGCCATCTCTCTAGCCCCTGACCAGTTGGTTTTTCATGAACTATTTTTATATTGTTCACAAGAACCAAATTCAGTGACCTTATTTTGACTTGGTTGTTCAGTATGTGTGTAGTTGTTGTTGTTTTAGCTCTCCATGCTGGGGAATAGGAGTCAGGACTCCACACACAACTAGACAAGCACTCTACTGTGCTTTAGGCCCAGGCCCCAGATTTAGACAACAGTCTTGTCTTTCGTTGTATTATCTACAGGAACACTTTCTCGCCTTTTGAGGAGAATGCTTTTAATTGTCACATGACACTAGCTGTTCTCTTCGTTGCTATTTTAGTGTCCACACTTAGGCTAACATTAATTTCTGTTGCTGATTGATTCTGTATGGCCCTGGGTGGCATGAAACTGGCTGTGTAGACCATGTTGGCCCTGAGTCACAGAGCTCCACCAGCCTCTGCCTTTGAATGAATGCTAGGATTAAAACTGTGGCCCATGACTGGCAGTAGTACCTATTTTAAGTATTTTATTTAATAAGCCCCAGTGTTTAAGAAATAACTGCAGTATTAATAATCATATGAACTAATATTAATTATTAATAATAATTTTGCAGCATATTATCTCTACTTTAAATGAGTGTTACTTTTCTAATGACATCATTGTCTTTGTTACACTAATGGGTGATTGAAAATGTAGAAAAAGGTCTTTGAATTAGATTGTAGAAGGTTGAGCTTTTAGCTTTTGTAATTATTTGTAATTAAATATGTGAACAAAATTACCTTTAACTAATTGTACATGCAAAATAAAATAATTTTCATCTGTAGTGTAAGGATGATTATAGTTTATAAGTATACTTCTAAGTGTAGAAGTAAAAATTTTAAAATCAAATTCATATTGATCATTTAGTGATCTCATTGGTCACTATCATTGATAGTGGTTATCGATGTTCATAATAACCAAGAGCAAACCAAGTGAAGAAGAAATGTGCACATTTTAGAAAGAGTCTCAGAAAGACTTCTTTGCCCCAAGTTTTCTGGTTCCCATTTTCTTGTTCTTCCATTACTCTCAGGCTTTCTATAGTAAAGACATATGGAAGGAGGCTAGCAGGAGTTGAGGGGGTGCTTGTGGCAATCTATCAGAGACAGGGTGATGAACCTGTGAGTGCCTTCCTGAACAGCACTTTGAAAGCACCGAGGAGTTGAGTTTGTCGCCAACATGATGAGAGGGAAAGAAGGTTGAGAGCGGAAATCCTGTCAGAGCTGGTTTCTGGAGTGAGTGCATTTATTGGGGCGAGGAGGAAAATCGTAGATCTTTAAACTGTTGTGCGAAATGAGATGACTAACAGAGGCACCTCTACCTCATGACAAACCAAGGGCAGCCCAACACACGCTTATCCACCAGCCTGTTGAAGGATTAGCCCGGCACCATGAAATGCAGTCCCCCTGACTGACAGCTACTGCTGCCAGCCGGAGCATCGCATAAGCCTCCAACCAAGATCAGAGTGTGAAGGACAGTTCTGCTCAATTCAGATCATGTTTTCTGTCATTGTAAGTCACTTTCATAGGCCCAGGAATTGTTTGTTTTTAATATTAGAATTGCACCTGCTGGGCCTGTGCCAGCAGTCAGGGCTTGCAGTTGGAGCACAGCTGCCCTGGCAAGTGGGGCGGGGGACGACTGTCTTAAGCAGAGGGTCTCATTCCCTGGGTTACTTCCTGCCCACTGAAACATACCACGCACACAGCTCCCCACACAGACTTGGAGATTATGCTAACCAGTTTAAATTAAAACTACAAAGGAGGACCCTAGAGGGAACAAACTGCGGATAATGCAAACATAAATGAGCTGCAGAAATTTGGCAGAGCTGAGCCTTCTCCCGGCATAAGCTTGTGTGAACTGAGAAGGTAGCCAGGAAGTGAATTCTGCCTAAGAAAGTCCAGGGCTGGGCCTGGAGAGATGGCTCAGTGGTTAAGAGCATTTTCTATTCTTGCGAAGGACCTGAGTTCAGCTGCCAAACAAATATGGGTCAGCTTACAGCCACCAGCAACTTCACCCCAGGGGAACTGATGTCTTCTGGATCTGGAGGAACCTGAACAACCTCCCCCCCCCCTTGTTTTTTTTTTGGGGGGGGGGAGGAAATCAGTCCTTTGTAGAATAACCAGGTAGATGTTGAGGTCACCCAGAGTGGTGGGGACTCTGTGGGTAGCTTGGACAGAAACTGTAGACTTTGGTAGAGTAGTACACTTTCTTATCTTTACTGAGTCTATCCCTTGGGATGGGGAGGAAGACAGCCCTTAGTTAAGGAGCATACTTTAAAAGGCCCCAGCATGCTGTAGAAATGCCTCTCTGGAGAGTGGTGTCCCGTGCAGGTAGGCTTGGCTTGTTCTAGTGTTGATTGCTTACCCACCCTGTGAAGTTCTTTAGCAGGGTCCACACCCAGAAGCAGCCACACCTACTCCAGAACAACCCGCCCCTCATGTTTACAGCTGAATTCTTTAACTATTTCTGTATGAACTTGTGAGAATAGTGTTATGGAAATCTTTACTGTATTCTATCCACTCCCAATGCCCCCCTCCCTGTGATCCCCCCTCCCCCCCACCCAAACTTGATGGTTAGGTTGGGAAACCAGACAGTATTACTTCAGGTTGGGATGCCTTTTTAAAATTTATTTTTCATTAATTTTTTATTTTATATGCACTGGTGTTTTGCTTGCATATTTATCTGTGTGAGGGTGTTGGATCCCCCTGGAACTGGAACTATAGGTAGGTGTGAGCTGCCATGTAGGTGCTGGGAATTGAACTCCGATCCTCTTAACCACTGAGCCATCTCTGCACCCGCAATATTACTTCCAAAGGTAGAATTTTCCCCAGAGATTAAAAATGAGCTCAGGTAGCCATGGTGAGAAGAAGGGGAAGGAGGGAGAGTTCTCCATATCCTTAGGTCCTGGTATTGGAAACCTTTAGGGGAGAGAACAATGAGAGAAAAATGAAGTTATTCATAGCTGCTCCATTACAATAAAATGTTATTGTAATACTTTGCATGGTAACACACCGTGGGTATTTCCTGCAGGTGTGTGATGTGTATGTGGGCGTCCTTGAATAGGCAGAAGAGCACACTGAAGGCGACCTGAGGGCATCATCTATGTTGCCCTTTTAGTGCTGTATACTGGTTTTGCTTGAAAAAGAAAAACACCAATTGAGTAATTAGTACTTTATGGGAGTGGAAGGCTAGTAATAATTTGACAGACTGCAGAGACATGCCGTAGGAACCAATTTTTCCAGCATTTTGAGCCTGTTGGGATCTTAAGAGTTAACAGGGGAATTGCAAACCCTCCGCAAGCCTGGTACTGAGAAACTGGCTCCCCAGCCTTGCAAAGATTAGGTGGGCCAGTCCTTCAGGATTCCTGCTTCAGAGCAGTCTGTGAGATGCTTTGAGCTGGCTGAAGGTGGGATGCTCCTACGATGGAGAGAAACTTGGGACAGTCCGGAAGCAGTCTGTCAGATGCATTGGGCCGGCTGGCTGAAGACTGGATGCCCGAACAATGGAGAGGAACTTGTGACTGTCCAGACAGTTAGCTCTCTGTCCTGTCAATACTTTTGGAAGTTGCTGGCCTGCACTTCCTTCATATTAGATAGTTTTTCCTTCTGATGGGGTTGAAGACTAGATAACCACAGTATTAATATAAGTTTAGTTTAAAAAACAAAAACAAAAACTTTAGACATTAGGATAAGAATTAGTAGTATAGGATAGTGGAATAATTTCTTAAAAATTGTTAACTACAAATGGACTGGTCCTTACAAATGTTGACTTAATGGATAATTCTTATTTTGTTGTATATAGCTTATTTTATTAAATAGAAAAGGAGAGATGAAGGAGAGATAAACCTGTTTTTGTTATGATCCCAAGTGTGGGATAGGAACGGTCTTGTGAGAGAACAGGTGAGGTTAATCCACTAGAAGATAAACCACCTCGTGCATGCGGTAGCTTGATTGTTGCTAGCTGAAAAGATCCCGTGAACAGACTGGGGGAGGAGATATATAAATGAGCCTAAAACCGGAGGCGGGGCCTTTGGAGACTTGGGATGGTTTTGGCTGTTCATTGCTCCACTGAGAGGCCCCTAGAGAGAACCACTCAAGGGAAGGCTTTGGGGCTCGTGGCTCTGGGCTCCTGATGAGGTTCTGGGTTCTGGTTATTCCAGGTTCCAGCAGAAGAAATCCTGCTGGCAACGCCAGGAGAATCATTCCTCGGAACTGATATCCTTACGGTTTTGTTATTCTTTAATCCTCTTTTCCTATCGTTTTGGTTAGTCGGGTTAGAAGGGACGTATGCTCGGTTAATAAGTTCGTAAGAAAATATATTGGCTAAGAAAATTGAGCCTACAACCCTCCCTTTGGTGTTTGTTCAGGGGGTTGAGAACATCAGATCTACTGTGAGGACTGCAGAAATGGGAGTTGGCTTCTGTTCCCTCTTGGAGGCAGCATGGTGTCTTTGTTCATGAGTGTGGCTTCCTGCTGAGGAAGTAGAGGAGTTGTGTCAAGTCCCTGGAGACAAAGGTAGCATGACTTGTAGTGGATGGTGTTGGATGTCTCTGAGCTCTTGCACCTGGTTTTCTGCTTGTAACACTAGCATCTCACAAGCCAGGAGCTAGGTCCCTGGGGACGCCGACTGCTATCCAGCAGCCCGATTTTGTGGATGAGCAGCTAGCTCTGTAAAGAAATGATCTGAAGGTATTTTTAAAGTATCCCATAAGTCGTCTTTGCTCCAATAACGTTTTGTAGTACATTTCCCATTAACTCTAGGATTGGTTTCTGTGGCAGAACTCAGTACATCGTCTTTGTGTTACTTATACAGAGGTTGCTATTGATTTGATATATTTCATGTTGGTTTAAAGAAATGAACATGAAATGAAGTTGTCCTTCTCCCTTGCTGCTTATTTACTGAGTTGCATGGTGATTGTGAACTAGGACTCTGCCACCTGCCCAGCTCTGTAGGTGTTTGCCTTCCCCTCCTGCAGCTGCTGCTGGTCCCGGCATCTTGCCTGTACTTTTCCTGTAGGTTTCACTTGTGTGGGTTGTTGATAGAAGCGGGTTTCTCTGGTTCAGTGGAATGCTAAGAGTCATCTGAGTGGTGAGGCTGGTGGTTCCCCCAGTTGTAGAATTTGGTGCTGTGATTTGCTGAAGCTGTTTATCCACAGCCCACTGAGTGGCATTGGCTGTTATAGGTTTTGAGTTCCACACAAACTTATTACGAACATTCATGCATAAATCTTTATACACAGGTATACTTTCATATCTATTGGATAGTTGCCCAGAATTGGGATTATTGGACTGTGTGGTTGTTACACAATTCATTTATTTAAGATGAATTCTCCCTGTGTTGCTTAGCTTGGCCTCAACTCTGTGAGCTGAAGTGATATCCTGCCTCATCCTCCCACACAGTTCGAAAAACAGGTATGTGCCACCATGTTTACCCACATTTAACATTTTGGGATCTTGCAAACCATTTTCCTGAATAGCTGCATCATTGTGCATCATATCACAAAATACGTGAGCTCCAGCCACTCAGCATCCCTGTCCACACTTGGCATTGTCAGGGTGTTGTCGTTTGGCCGTGTTGGTGGACATGCAACGATGTCATAGGTTTCTACATCTGGAGTTTTCCCTGATGGCTAATGGCAGGATGTTTTGTTTCACAGTCTGCTTACTGTTTGTTTCTCTTTTGTGGTAAAGAGTGTCATTGGATTCCCTTCTGCTCAGTTTAAAATTGACTTGTTACATTTCTTCGTTGAGTTTTTCAGAGAATTTCTTTTAAAAATCTTATTTTTGTTTATTGTTGTTTGTGCATGTATGCGTGGTGTGTGTGCTGTGTGAGTTGGGGGAGGTGTCGTGTGTGTTTCAGCTAACACGCAGAGGTCAGAGGATACGCGTGTATGGGTTTTGTTCTCTCATTCCATGTTTTCCTGGGTCTGGCCCATCAGAGGACTTTAAAAAACAAATTCTGAATGCTTTGTTGTATATGTGACTCACAAGTATTTTTTCTAGTGTTTAATTTATTTTTCTATACTCTTTTTTTTTGGAAGGGGAGAGGGGCTCGTTTTTTGAAATGGTCTCACTGTGTAGCTCTGGCTGGGCAGGAATGCACAATGTAGACCAGGCTGGCCTTGAATTTACAGAGATCTTCCTGCTTCTGTCTCCTCTAAGAGCTGGGATTACAGGTGTGTTTATAATTTATATTTATATTTATAAAAATAAAGCCACACCCAACTATATTTTTGTATATTCTTAATAGTGTCAATTTGCTTGGCAGAAAGTTTTAATTTTGAAGATGTATGATTTGTCTTTTTAGTTTTTCAAGACGAGGTTTCTCTGTGTAGCCTTGGCTGTCCTAGACTTGCTTTGTAGACCAGGCTGGCCTCGAACTCACAGTGATCCGCCTGCCTCTGCCTCCCAAGCGCTGGCATTAAAGGCATGCGCTACCATGCCTGGCTGATTTGTTTTGTTTGTTTGTTTGTTTTTTAAGACTTACGTTTTCGGAATAAATGTCCAGAAAACTCTTTGGCTTATTATTCCAAGGCTATGAAATTTTGCCTTTATATTTTCTTTAGGAACTTTCATAGTTTTACAGCTTACAATTCAGTGTAAATAATGATTTATCTTGTTTTTAATATAGATCAAGGTTCTTTTCTGATGAGCCAGTGTCTGGGTCTTGCACCATTTATTGAACATATGGCTTTTTTCTTGAATTGCCTTGAATCATTATGAGTTACATTTTGTTTTGTTTTGCTACTGTAACAAAATGCCTGAGGAAAGCAACTTTAAATGAAAAAGGGTTTATTTGGCTCTTTGAGGGGATACAGGGCACCAAGGTATAGAAGGCACCTTCTTACCTGGGGGACCAGGCCCCACAATGTAGATAGGAAGCAGGCCTGGGCTGTAAGACCTCGTGCCTTACCTTCCCCAGTGACCCACTGGCTCTAGCGAGGCTTTACTTCTTAAAGGTTCTACAACTCTCCAGAGCAGTGACATCAGGTGAGGACCAAGACTTGAAACAGACGAGCCTCAGAGGGACATGCATTTCAATCCACAATAGTAGTGTCACGGAAAGTCACTTGATGAGCTTGCATGGGTGGGCTTCTCTGGTATTCTCTTTTTCACTGAGGGCTCCCCTGGTCTGTTTTCCAGTGACAAATTAAAAATCAAAAAAGAAAAAGGTTTAAAAAAAACAGTTGCTCTGTGAGTTATATTATGGTTATGGATGTCCCAGGTGGAGGGACTGGACAGCGTGTGGCTCTTTGATCTTACCCTGGAATTAGTCCTTACTATGGTTAAATAAATTTAGAGTTGTGTTTGGGGTAGGTCGTAGAGATCCTGAAATAATAGCTGATCTGTGCAGAGTTGTTTCACTTAGACTTAAAAGAAAAGAAAAGAAAAAAGGTGCTGCTTTGGCTGATTGACTGGGATGGTACAAGACTTGAGCCATGTGGGAAGTTGCCACTGTCATGGACTCAGTGTTAAGATGCCAGCAGGCTCTTGTCTCCTTCCTATTGACAGGATAAAATGACAGGGCAAGGTAGCCATTGCAAGGCCATTGGTGAATGCCATTCTCATGCCTGACTTCTGCTGCAGGTGTTTTGTCCTCTATTCTGTTCTCATCAGCCACCAGTCTTTGTTCTAACCTCCTTTATTTACGCTTAAAGGGGGATTGGCGAACACAGGAGATGAGAACGGAGAGGGCGTACACAGGTCCCTTCATTCTCTAATGACTTTTAAAAGTATTGAATAAATATTATTATTCACACAGCTGGTGAAAAACAAATACAGTTCAGTGGAATCCTAGCGGAAACAACTCCATGGTATAGAGATTAACTAATTTACTTTAGGTTATTGTTTATCAGTAGAAAACCATTAAAAATCAGTATGGAGGGAACTTTATGTAGTTGATCATAGATCTCTGGAACTCAACCTCAGGAGACCATGTTAATGGAGTCACAGCAGGGTCTAGGAACACACAACTAGGAAGGCCTAGTATAAGGTAATTAAGAATAACCTACTTCACATTTAAATTATGGAAAATGAGAGTAAAAGATAAAAGATGGCTGGCGATCCTGCACTATTAGTAGAGAGAGAGATCACATGGTAATTAGTTGCATTCCAGTTGTTTGCTGTGCTTTTGCTATTTAAGACTAATTGTAGAAACATGTGTGGAACACAAGCCACCTTCCTGTGCCAAGTGCCTCACATGACAGGCTGACAAGAACCCTCCCAGGCTGGCCTGATGAATGGGGAACAAGGGACACAAAAGAGGTCACTGTATGGAGTTGGGGTTCACATAGTTTGGCTCTGGACACTCTGCTTTGACCTAGCTAGCCTAGTATTTCCTGGCTGATAGCTCATGGTATAGGTCAGTAGTGAAATGCTGGCCTCGTGTGCTGACTAGCTTTTTGTCATTTGACACAAGTCAGAGTCATTTGGGCAGAGGGACTCTCAGTTGAGAAAATGCTTCTGTATAAGATTCACATATAGGGAAGTGTCTCAGGAGTTTCCTTGATGAGTGATTATGCGGGGGTTGGGAGGAACAGCCCCTGTGGACGGTGCCACCCCAGTGCATGTAGGTGGTCCCGAGTTCTGTAAGAAAGGCTGAGAAAGCCACAGGGAGCCAGCCAGTAAGCAGCACCCCTCCATGGCTTCTGCTTCCATTCCTGCCTTGAGTCTCTGCCCTGACTTCCTGGGTGACAGAATGGGACCTGAGAGGTATAAGACCAGATAAACCTGTTCCTGCCCAAGTTGCTCTTGTTCATGGTGTCTTATCACAGCAGCGGAAGCCCACCTAAGACAGCTCCCATGAATGCAGTCCTGGGTTTGCTACTCAATACAACAAACTAACAAACTAACCATTATCAAAATCCAAATCACACAGAATCTTCTGGAAAACCTACCACAGTTGAATTGAGTTAAATTCTGAAAGAGAAGCTGAGAGTGGTGGCACATGCCTTTAATCCCAGCACTTGGGAGACTCTCTGTGAGTTCGAAGCCAGTCTGGTCTCCAAAGCCAGTTCCAGAACAGCCAGGGCTACACAGAGAGAAACCCTGTCTCGAAAAACAAAAGCAAACAAAAATTTTGAAGAAGAAATTAGATCACATTAAGTATTAAATATTAATTGTGCATTAAAATTTAGCTGAAGTATATTGTGATCGTGTATGTCAAAGGGGAAAAAATAAGCATTAGATTTAGTGATTATTGATTGTGAACCAGACCAGGATAGGGAGGAAAGCCTCACTTTTAGGATTTGTTGTCATGAGAACATTTCTTCTGCCAGTTTCTCCCATGTCTGCTTGGTGTAAGTAACCAGAGTGTCTCCTCAGGCGCACTGGCTGAAATGAGTCTTATGAATACAGTGCCAGGGGACCACATCCAAAGAAAGGCTTGGTTAGGACTGGCTTCAAGAAGAGAGGAATTTGCTTGTTTCCATAGGGACAACTTAGGGTCCTGATGGGGTTAACCTCTTATCCTCTCCAGATGGTCTGGTGGAGCGAGGACTCCTTGTTCGGGTTTAGAAGAGGTGGCTCCTCCTCTCCATCCTTTCCCCTCTCACCCAATTAATGGCAGTTAGGGATGTGATGCTTGTAAGAGAGATGGACCCTGAAGGAATTGCGGAATGGTGTTAACATCCTGTGCAGATGGACATTTGTGCCTGGAGGCTTATGTTTATACAGTCTTGCTCTGTGAGTATCCAGGCCATAGCCGACACAGAACCATCCCAGACAACTTGTGTGGTATTTTTCCCTTTGAGGAACACAACTGTTGGCTAAGCACAGATAAGATCTTTCATTCAGATGACAGAAGAAGAGACTTCAGAGCTGTTGGCCAAGGATATATCATAGTGTTTGGAGGTGAAACATTTTTTAAAAATTTATTTTTATATGCATTGGTGTGAGGGTGTCAGATCACCTGGAACTGGAGTTACAGACAGTTGTGAGCTGCCATGTGGGTGCTGGGAATTGATCTCAGGTCCTTTGGAGGAGCAGACAATGCTCTTAACCACTGAACCATTTCTCTGGTCCCTGGGGGTAAAACTCTTAAAAGTGGTCAAAACATAAAGACTGTTAGAATCAATTAGTTATTAATTTTGAGATGGTCTTATTCAGTAATCCATGCTGTTTTTGAAATCAGTATGTAGCATGACTGCCTAGACTGGCAAGGTCATAGGTCACAGTCCACAGGTCATTAATATCAGGTTAGCTTTGAGCTCACAGCTATTCTCATGCCAAGATTACAGGCTTGAGCTTAAACTATCCTTCACAGAAGCCTAAATATTACTATTATTTAGTAATTGTGTAAATACTGGGAGCCAGTTTTTGTTCACACATAACATTTGATTATAAAAAGCATTTGAGTTATTTTAGAAAATGCCTCCCAGCTCATCATTTCTTTATATTTATGCCATGTGCAAACTCACAAATGGACCATTTGAGCCTGTTGTGCTGAAGTTGTCAGTAACTCCTGGGAGAGTGTGTCTGTGCCGAGCTCTGCGGAAAGCAAGGCGGAGAGAAGCTGAGGTGGAGCTCTGCTTCTGTGGCCTTACTTTGTTTTCCGGGAGTCCCATCAGTCAGCTCATTCCCATAGCTCCACCAGAGTTTCTGGATGAAAGTATGTCTGGCTGTGTTCATTTCTTGCTTAAAGGATTTCTAAGGCTTCACAACAATCCATAGGTCATCTACATGGCTTTAAGTACTGTGATGGGGTCTTGCCACGTTATACATCACTCCTGCACTGACCTTCCTGACTCGGAAATATTGTCCCTCTTCCAGGTCGGTGCTTTGTGATGTCCCTTGTGCACCTCAGGCCCTGTACAGAAACCTGGCCTCAGTGTGTGTAGTGCAGTACAGGCTGGATACTGTGGTTGCAATTTGAGGTACTACAGTTGAAGACAGGAGCTGGGAGACCTAGTTTTCAGAAATTGTGTGATTATATAATTTTACTTGTTTTTAATGCTTTTTATATTATATTTGACATGCAAATACCAGTTAAATACTTAAAAATCTTTTTAGTAATAAGTATCAAATTTGCAGTTACAACATGCCCATTCTGTGTTAACATGTTGGGTCTTTGTGTGTGCTAGCCTCCATTTTCCAGCAGTGGCAGGAGCGGAATGGTCCAGGAACTGGGACTGGCAAGCAGGAGAGGCAGTCTCTTGCACACAGCCGTGGCTGCTTGGGGACCTGTTGGGTATGCTGAGATGGGAGAGCTGGTTTGAAGCCGAGGGCGTGGTCCGTTTCAGTTCGTTTCAGCAGAGCGCTTTGCCGTCCTGGAATGCAGTGACTTGCCTCACGGCAGCAGTCTCTGATGGCAGGCTTGTTGTTAGTGTGCAGCAGTACTTGAAACAGGATTAGGTAGAAACAGAATTGTTTTCTTACAGTGTCTCACTTGGATTTCGTTCATAGCCGCAACACTGTCTGTACACTGAGTTACATTGGAGGTGATCTGACCTTTTCTCTTCAGTCTGTGACTTGATTCTGCCTGAGGCAGGCGCCCCTCCTGCACCCAACCCTGTGTGATCGCTAAGCAGTGCTGGGATGCTTGATTCTTTGGGAGTAAGGGATAGAATGGGCATTTCTGCAAAAACAAAGGAAAACCATACTGTTGGACGAGTCATTCTAAATCAGCCATAGTTTTTAATACATAAAGTGCCAGGGATACGGAATGCACTAAGAATGCTGTTGCATTTAAATCTCTGATCATAAGATAGAAGGCAGCCAGTGGCAGCCAGAGTTTAGACTGTCGACCCTAAGTTGACCCTTATCCAGCTCCTGCCTGGCTTGTAAACCAGGAAGAAGTCTTGTGTACCTAGCTTGTCTTCCCATGATGTTGCTGTTTAACATCCTTTCCCACTGTACCCTGCCTACTTGGCCTCTCTCCAGGGATCCGTGCTATGCTCCTACCCTCCCTCGTTAGAAAACACCACAAGCATATTGTGATTTCAAAGGCTATTTAATAATCACAAATGAATGTGTGATGAGAAAGATGGCAGTCGGAGCTAGGTATTACTGCTGCTTCTGGATTTGAAACTACGCTTCCCAAACACTCTGAGCTCTTTACCTGGAGTGAAGCTTGTGAGTGACCTGTTTGCAAAGGGCTTGAGTTGTACATTGAGAGGATGGCTCCAGCAAGCTCCAGAGAGGCACTCAAGCTGCCAGCATCCCTAGTGTGAGGACTACTGGAGCTCCAGCCCAGATGTCTGCAAGACCAGGGCTATGGCCAGAAGGGCCGCTCTGGAAGCCTTACCCGTTTACTTGAAACTCCGTGGCCATCCCTGACTTAAGAGGCTCAAATGTAGTGTTTGGGTGGGCATGTAGCCAGCCCAAATAACATCTTATTTCTATTACAAAAGACTTGAAATGCTGATTCTTTGCCATCAAACACAAACTTATTTTTAAGCCATGAATCTGCCTTAACAATCTTCCCAAAATTTAGAAGAAACTAATGTTATTTGGAAAATTAAATTATTTTTCAAATTTTCCTTCCTCCTTACTTCTGTCCCTTTCTCCCTTTCCTCCCCTTTCTCCCCCTCCGCCTCCCTCCTCTCACTCTCTCTCTCTCTCTCTAGTCAGTCTTATTGTATAGTCCAGGCAGGCTTAGAACTCACAGAGATCTGCCTGCTTCTGCCTCCTAAGTGCTGGGATTAAAGGTGTGTACCCCTGCGCCTGGTGATTTTCAGAATTTTGAAGGAAGCATTTTAGCTTAGATCGATACTAGATGCGGTACAGATTCCTTCACGATTTGGGAATAGAGGTTGATGTAGAAATGTTCCTGACAAGCCTGTCCTCCTGAGCCTCTCCCAGAGTAAACGAAGCCCTTTGGGTACCATTGGTCAGTACCGTTGTCTGTCTTGCTTTCAAATTTTCTGCCTGGTAACCTTTTGGATGGAAAAGTCTGCCTGTTCCCTTCAGACCGGGGAGTTCTGTTGTGCCCTCAGCTTTCTTTCCTCTCAGCCCTTTCAATGTGGTACAGTCTTTCACCAGGTCACTTCCTTGCCACTGGCTGGCTGCATGGGCTAGCACATGCTGTCACCAGTGTTCTCTGGCCTCTGGTTATTGCATCTCAGAGAGGAAGCAGAGGGCTCATGTGAGTGAGTGAGCTAGCCCATGAGGAGCATGCTAGACCTCGGGTGCCTGCACTCGGGAAACATGCTTTGTTATGTCCATCACTTCTCCACACTGCACTGTGATTGTATCTGTGCCGTTAGAGCCATACAGCCCAGGCATTGCTACCTTTGCTTGTCAGAGTGACTCTTGTCAGCTTGCATATATGTACAGTGCAAGTGAGTGCTTAGCATGTGTGTGAAGAGTAAGTGGGTGAGCAGGAAGAGGAGAGAGAGACTGTGGCTTTCTATGTGCATTTTGACCCACCCAGCCCTTGGAGTCAGAAGGCAGTGAGCTGGATAGCTGCTGGGGTCTAAAGAGTCAGTTTTCCAACTGGACGTGGTGGTGCACGCCTTTGATCCGAACACTCTGGAGGCAGAGGCTGGTGGATCACTGTGAGTTCCAGGATGGCCAAGGCTACACAGAGAAACTCTATCTCGAAAAAACAAACAAACAAAGAGTCAGTTTTCCGCTATGCTTGTTACACACGAGGAGCTTGGACCTCATGCGTTCTGCATGGCGCCCCTCAGTGTGGTGGCATTCATCACCGACTGAAACTCTTGAGGGGCTCAGCATTCATTTTCTCCAGGTTGTTCATCACACATTTGATTCTTGCTGGGTGCTGGGCCCCAGAGCTGTAGTGTAAGCAGGAACAGGCTTTGCCTTTAAGTTTTTCCTGGTGGAGGTGGGGACAGACACACCTATGTACACCCGTCCTTGGTGTGTAAGTGCTGAATTGATAGACTAAGAATTAAGACATAGAGCCAAGCATGGTGGCTCATGCCTTTAATCCCAGCACTTGGGAGGCAGAGGCTGGCGATCTCTTAATTTGAGGCCAGCCTGGTCTACACACAGAAATGTAGTTGCACCTGGCTGACAATCTGATGTTTTTGTTTTCATGACAGACTAAACAAATTTACTTAAATAGTTTTACTGGATTACTGTTATTTCGGTTTCTAGGAATAGTGTGTGATTTATCTTCTGTATTTATGGATATTTTTTCTCAAGATGTATTTATCTTTATTTTTTTATCTTTGTACTGTGGTGATTTTCTTGACATAAATATTAAAGTCTATATAACTGCACTACTGGAAAGCAATTTTGAGGCCAAGAGCTAAATGAGATAGCTGGTACAGGTCTGCAATCCTAGCACACAGGCAGGTAAAGCAGAACATGGTGAATTCTTGGTTAGTCTGGGCTATATAGGGAGAATCAGTCTTTCTGTATCTCTTTAAACACTTCTTATTTAAAAGGTATTCTCAGGACGTTTACTAGGCTTCTTCCCAGCCATAGTTACTTAGCAGATGTATAGTAGGAAATTCACTGTTCTTTCATCTTCTCACCTCTGAGTGGAGGTCATAAGAAAACTCTGTTTCCATTGTGTGTGGGACTGTTTTGGTCAGGGTGGCCTGTGAACTTGTACTCTAGAGCAAGCAGTTCCTGTGAGGCAACTTAAATAGGTTTTTGTTGGCATGCTTGTGGGGTATCTCTGTGCTCCATGCAGCGCTAAGATACACCCATGACTTCATTTTGTTGTGTGGAGCAATCGGAAATGAGTTTCCCCAAAGCACTGCTATGTGAAGAAAGACCCCCTTGTATTGGTTATGTGCAGGACATTCCAGGACCCCTCAGCTCCAGGATGGCTGTCTTCCCAGCTGCCTCCTTGACTTGTGGAGGACACCAGTTGCAAAGAGAAGGCTTTGTCTGTTGCATATAAAACCAGTGTTGTTTAGGCTTTGCTCAAGCAACTTAAATTGCTTAAGAGCCTGATGAGATGTTCTTTACCAGATAGTAATTTAAATGAAGGTCAAATTTAGAATCCAACTTATATTAGTTTAAAAATAGCCCTTGCCTTTAGAAAGCTGACCTGACACACTGGGAGCCCGAGAGTCTTATAGATGAATTCAATTCCACACGTCTATTAGGCTGTCAGAGGCAGGGGGTACTTGAGACCACGTGGAAGCCATCTGGCTTGGGTCTTGGGGCTCAATATCTGGCATGTATGGTTGCTTTTTTTATTCACTAGAAAATAGAATCTCATTTTATGTACAGTAATTTTATTGGATATGTTTTAGTTTGATGGGAAAATATTAGAGAAGATGGTGGAAAAAATTGAAGGTTCATTTTATGTTGATAAGGTCACCGTGGAATATGCCTTGTAGCTTATTTAGAAAAGCTAGGAATTTCCCTTAAAGGGAAACATCATTAACACAAAGATGGGACTATGAAAGGAAGAGCAGTTCTTTCCTGAGGCTGGAAGCCAGCTACCAGGTCCTGCAACCTAACACGGCTCACTCGTGCAAGTGGATGACCAGTATACAGCACAGATGATTCCCTCAGCCTCCGTGTTACACACCTGTGTGCCTAACAGAATGTGTAATGTGTAAAAGCTTGGGCTGGAGTATTTTTAAACAATCAGATAAATAAACATACATTGCTCTTGCACTGGAGTATTTGAAGTGTTGCCTTAAATTTTATTTGGAATTAAAAAGAAATGTGGCCAAGCTTAAGACAAACATTTGAATGAATATTACTTGGCAGGAGGGGGGAATATTACAACCCGAAGGTAGTATTTTTTTCTACATGCCTTAAAAATGTAACAAAACAAAACAAATAAAAAAACCCCCAAAAACAAAATGCTGGGTTGAGGGGATGTTTCAGTGGTTAGGAGCACTGGCTGCTTTTCCAGAGGACCCAGATTCAATTCCAGGCACCCACATGGAGGCTGACAATCATCTGTAACTACACTTCCAGAGGCCCTTTTTCATGGGCACCAAGTGCATTTGTGCACAGACATATACAGCAAAACACTTAAAGTGAGATAAAAATGTAAAGATATATTTACAAAGTTTTTATTTTATTTTCAATTCTCTCTCCCCCCCCTCTCTCTCTCTCTGTGTGTGTGTGTGTGTGTGTGTGTGTGTGTGTGTGTGTGTGTGTGTGTGTGTTGTCTGTGTGGCATGTGCATGTGAGTGCAAGTACCAATGGAGGCCAAAGGAGTCAGGTTCTGTGGCAGTCCTGCTGTGGTAGGTTGTAGCATGCCTGTTGGCAACGGAATTCAGGTCCTTTGCAAGAGCAGTAGTGCCAACTGTGCCATCTCTTCAGTGTGTCCCTGCCATGTTTGTTTTTAGTACAGGAATCCTTACCTTAGTTCCTGGACACCATTTTTCATGTAGTCTTAATGACTGTCATCACTCACCTTGTTGAATAGTTCCCCTGAGGCTGAACCCTTTTTAATGATGCTGGCATTTGACAGTATGATGTCTTTTTGATATTTTCAGCAATGGTAAATCACATATTATTTTGTAACCCTACTGCCTCTATAATGTTTATTGTTATTATTATTACATCAAAACAAATGTCTTTGAAAAGAGAAAATATGAGGAAGTTCTAAGTGCATTTTGTTTGTAAGGAAACATTGTCCATATTGTTACAGTAATTGGCATGTTTCTGACATAAGGTTACTATGAATATTTTTGGATTATATAAGTCATCCTTCGGATAGCATCAAGATCACTATGCTGTACTAGAAATTCACTTTCTATATAGTGACATTGTCTGAAACGATGTTTTCTTTATTTGTTGTGTATCTATTAAGACATTGCTAAGTACTTGCTTGCAATAGCCACTTTTCATTCATGGCACAAATGCCAAATCTGTAAAAAACAAACAAATAAAAAACAAAACAAGGTTTAAAAAAAGGTGGCCTTTAGTATTAGCTACCCAGCGACAATGTGTGCATCTCACAGAGACTATTTTCAGATAGTGGTTCAGTAGGAATGGAGGTGTTTTTTGCTAATACAGAGAAATTTGCTTTTATAACGATATTTCTAATATCTCATTTTTAAAAATGTTTTGTAGGTTACTTAGTGCTAGTATAAACACCCTTCTTTCCCCTCAGATTCCTCCCTTTGCGTGGGTAGAACATCCGTGTTTACAAGCTAAAGGAAACCAAATCCACATATTGGTGAATTTCTGACTGTTGCAAAGGAGGTGTCAGCTACTAATTGGCTCTGGGTAGTCTCTCTGTCATCTTGATTTTGTTACCCAGTGATGCCTTCATTACAAGAGATGTTTTTGCAGAACTGACTGTGGCTCTTGGAGACTGAGCTGTCTTTGGGTGTTCTCTAAAGTGTAAAAGGCAGTTGGAAGCACCTCTCTTTAGTTGTAGTTCGGTTTGGCTTTTTTCTTGAGCCTTCCTGTATATCAGGCATCATCCTAAGCTCTGGTAACATAGTATTTCTCCAAATGATCGTTGTAGGATGGGTGGGTTAGTGGAAGACACAAAACAAATAGGACCACCATGTGACAGTTTCTACACCTAACAGGAAGTGATGGGAGCATGTTTTTCTTGGTGGAACACCCTGATGATAAAGAGGGTTTCAGTCACACTAGGGATGGATTTAGGGCCTCACACGTGCTCAGCTTGCTCTTCTCACTGAGCCATAGCCTCAGCTCCTGATGTTTATTAAAAAACCAGATTTAAAAAGAAAAACAAAGCAAGAGGAGCAAGAGCCTTGTGGACTACATTTCCAGCTAACAGTACATGAGAAATTTCAAATTATCTCACTAAGTTCAGTGTGGATTTGGAGTTAGTGCCTCAAAATTTGGAAGATTGTCCTGCTTGTCCTGCGAGCTTTTGGACCTGTCAATAATGTGAGGTTAGATATGAGGTGTAAAAACAATGCCTTTAGGTAAGTACGGAAAACAAAGTGACAGAGCATCAATGGCAGTCCTTTACTGATGTTTCTCTGAGGCATGAAGGGATTGGCTACTCTGTCTCACACCCTCCACCTGCAGAGCTCTGCCTAACTACTAGAGTTTAGGCTGTAGGAGGCCTATACTCTACTGCCTTACTCGTGTCCTTAGCCTTGAACAGATCTTGATGTGGAGGAGACGCTTTCTGTCTCTATCCTGAGGAAAAGAAGAAAGGACTGACTATGCTGTGAGGAAAATTGTCTGGTGTTTGCTGCTGGTCCATGTCTGTCAGCACATTCTGGTTTAAACTTTTCTGATAGTGAGGAACCAACAGAGCCAGCATAGGCATGGCCTCTCACCATTGACAACAAGGTCTTTGTTTGGACCCATTGGGAAATGCTGGATTGTATTCAGGGCAAAAAAGTGCAAAGAAGCGGTGTGTTAGCTTAGATTTTCCTGCCTGAATGCATGGCTACAAAAACGATTTGGCAAAGGAACCAACTGTGGATCCCTTGAAGTTTCAAGGGAGGTGAGGCAGGAGAGAATTTGTTAGCATAATGTTGGTTTTATTAGTTCAGAAGTTTGAAGTTTCAGTGTAACTATGTTTCCCCAGCAATATAAAAGATTACCTTGGTGCTTCACGAGGAGGAGGTAGGGGAGTTGTCTGCAGGCCACATTCTCAGTGTGTGCCTCTTACTTACTCCCTTTCGTTGGGAGTACCTGACAGAGCTGTTGGTTCTGTGGCCATTGTTGATGGGCAGCTTTACCTTTGCATGGGGATGGTGCTCATACAAGTGCCAAGCACAAATTATTTCTACTGTAGTTCAGACTGGTCAGGATGCTCCAGCATTGTCTCCTTGGTGTTCTAGAAACTTTGAAGGCCAGTCTTCTGAGTAGAGCATTCAAGGAACTGTGATAGTGTGTTGGCCTTGTGACCTGGAGCGGGTCATCGCCAAGCTCTGTTGTTTCGCTACTTGAGGCTCCTGAGCTTCAAAACTGGCTGTTTGTTCCATCAGTGGGTACAGGGCGGCTTCACTGGACACCCGGGGAAGGCGTTCCTTGTACTCATTTCACTTTCTTCTTAGGAAGTATGTCATTTTTATACATGGATTCTGCTTGCACTGTTGTCTTTCTCCTGTTTCCCTCCAAGGTGTGCGCCCACCGCACCTTTCCTGTGGCCTCTCTCTCTGAAATGTCTCCTGGCGAGATTCTGGGCTTTATCTAGTGCTGTGTTTGCATTCGTAGCTTTCTGTGCTCTGCAGGACAGTAAAGTAACTGAATTGACCGCTAGGTGACTGAGGACATGTACTGACATCGCCCACTCCTGTTACACTTTAAGTAGTTCTTGCTAGATGACAGCTCAAGATTGACAGTTGGATTGTTACTTCACAGGACAGGACAAACGGTGCGTGCATTCTCTGAGCAAAGCTGGTGACTGAAAGTTGAAATTGTGTCCAAACGGATTAGGATATAGTTAAGCTATAGATGTACTTGGCAAATGTGGTCAGATGTTTTAAGGGGAATGCTCTTAGTTCAGCAAAAGTTTCTTTCCTCTGAAGTGGTGTGCAGCTTCTCATTAGGTGCTCTGTAAGTTAAAGGACTTTGCACTCTAGAGAACTGGTAATGTTGACTGAGGAAAGCTATGTTCAATATTTACTGTACATCACTGCAGGCCCTTATTTAAACAGGCGTTCTCTGACTTGATAGTGTCATAGCACGCACTATTCAGAAAGCAGACCTCTGCTGGCTGGCAGCTTTCATATGCTCCTCTCCAATTTGGAGTCCTTTAAATTTTGCTTTACTTTACTTTTTGGCAGTAACTAGCCCAGTGTTGACTCAATGTACCTTTGTACCAGCAGTGGCCCCATCTGGTTCTTGGTATTAATTGGGTTGAGGAAGTTCCTTTTGATTAATTAGTGTTTGTGAGAGTTGGTTTTAATTGAGAATGTGTATGTTCATATGCCTGTATGTGTGTGTGCCCATATGTGTACATAGGTGTGTGTGTGTGTGTGTGTGTGTGTGTGTGTGTGTGTGTGTGTGTGTGTGTGTGTGAGAACAGAGGTCAATGTTGCATGCCTTCCTTACTTTTTCTCCATCTTTTTTGGTTTTGTTTTTTGAGACAAGGTTTCTCTGTGTAGCCTTGCATGTCCTGGAACTCCCTCTGTAGACCAGGCTGGCATTGAACTCACAGAGATCCACCTGCCTCTGCCTCCCAAATGCTGTGATTAGAGATGTGCACCACTACAGCCTGGCTTCTATTTTTGAGACAGGCTTTCCCAGTAAATCTGAAGCTTACTGTTTTGACTAGACTGGCTAGCCAGTGAGCCCCTAGGGTCCACTTGTCTTCCCTCCCTAAAGTTCAGGGCTTTTCTAGACATATCGCCACACCTAGCGTGTATGCGGTGCTGGGGATCTGAACTTGGGTCTTTGTGCTTGTATAGCAAGTATTTCCCTACGGGGCCACCAACCTAGCTCCGAGTTTTAGTTGTATAGTCCTAAAGAGAGAGGAGGTTGTATGTGCACCCTCGTGTGTGTGTGTGTGTGTGTGGCATCCCTTGTATTATATCTTTGTCTTGCTTTGGTGTTGTGGGAAATTGAGTTCATATGGTGACTTGGAAAGAAATTTGTGAAGTCTTTTCTTTTTTTTCTTTCTTTCTTTCACTGTGTAATAGAATTTGACAATAAAGCCATCTGGGCCTGGGGTTTTTCTGTGTTAAAAGATTTTAATTACTAATTCAGTTTCTTTTTATAGAGCTCTTTATTCTTTTCTCTTGAACCGGTACTCATTACACCCCTATACCTTTTTTTTTTGTTGGATGTCATTCTACTTGCCACATGGTTTGAATGTGACTTGTCCCTCTGAAATCCCAGTGGGACTCATCTCCTCTGTAAGGCATTATGTAGGTGGAAACTGATCTCATGTTTTTTGTTAGGATTAGGTGAGGCTACTGTAGAGCCAGTGTAGACGAGGAATAGACACAGGGCATATCACAGGCACCGCCACACCACAATGCTTTAGAGCTCCACCAGCAGGAAGGCTTTCCCAGATGCAGGCTCAGCCTTAGCCCAGGACCACAGGCCTCATGTCCCTCCTCTCACCCATGCCCCTTTCCATGCCCTATGACTAAAGGCAGGAGATGGCTCTCAGAATCTTTGCAGTCTTTCTGCAAGGTCAGCAGTGGTTGCTCTTCCCTTAATAGGGTGATTGGGGGTGGGGGTTCTGTTTTTGTTGTTGTTGTTGTAATTGTGGGTTTATCCAGACTTGCTTTGTGACATTGCAGCTATTCTTCCTCTCCCGGCCTTGAAGTGTGTGTCCTGTATCTGTCAGTCTGGATGGCTGAGTCATCCTTGTACGTAGTTCCCTGTATTTTATTTTATTTTTGGTTTGGTGATTATATCAGGTATTTAAAGCGGATACTGAGGTCTTGAGTTACAGGTAACTTCTTTCTCTCTTCAGATCTGTCTGCTGTAGTTGCATTCCTCCGGAGTTGTGTTACATCTCCCAGTGAATTGACCCCGCCATCACTGCATGCCTTTCTTTTTTGTCGTCTAGGGATTTTATGTCTTAGAATCTTCTTTTCCCTAGTGATAGTGTAGTGGACTCTGTGCCACTGTCCTCCTGTGCCTGCAGCGCCCTGCTGTGTTCTGGAGCTAGCTCTTCTAGCTGCTGTCTTTGAAGGCTGTTTAATGTCAGTTGTGGTTAGAATGTTACAAGATATCTTTTATATATTGTAAATTGTATCACAGTTTCATAGCTGTATTTGTCTGAACAGTGCTAGTGGGTCCAGGTGAAAAAGGAATTCTTCCACATTATTGTGCAGTTTTAGGCCGCATATGGTAGTCACCCGTGCAGGTTCTTGTGACTTCTCTCACCGGGAGTTAAGAGAGTCCCTATCCGAATTCCTCCTGCATTCTCCTTCATAGCCAGTGGCAATCTCTGCTCTCTTCTTATGGCCTCTTTTCTTTTGAGATTATTATTTAATGTAATGACTTAATAAATAGTCTTCAAGTGTAAGGAGACTGCTTTCTTCTCTTACCTTGCCTTTGGGATCCATCCAGGTGATTGTGCCTGTCTATAGCTTGCTGCTTTGTTGTGCACATACAGTTTGTTTGTATAGTCACCTTTGAAGGACATGGGTGCTTATGAACTCCCATAAGCATTGCGTCCAGGCAAGACTCTTCCCACCCACTCTTTTTCTCACAGCTCTGGGATTTGAACCCAGGGCTTTGGCTAACCTAGGCAAGTGCTCCTTCTTTGAGCTTATTGCCCACCTGTAGCACCCTTAGTTTTTGTTCCTCTACATACATATGTAGGTATGTGATTTTGAGTCCTGGGTAAGAGTGTTAGAGAAAACTGCCAAGCTGTTTTCAGAAGTGGTCGTGCTATGTGTACCATGTATCCCCACCATGCTTGAGAGCTTCTGAGTGGCCATGCCATGTGGGCTATGTGCTGTGTGCTCCTGCCATGTTTGTCCAGAACATGCCACCCCATGCTTTTAATTTACTTTTCTCAATAGCTTGTGATTTTAAATGTTTTTCACATATTTTTTCATTCTTCTTTTGTCTTTGGTGAAGCTTCCTTCCAGTTTTAGGTTTTCTGAGAACAGTTTCTGAGAAAAAAAAAAATATTTGAGGACCCTGGGATGATTTCTTGATACCAGGGGTCACTATGGGATTGTAATTGTCAGGAGGTTTGATAGTGTAGGGCTGCACCTGCCCCTCTTTCCGGTCTCTGTCCTTGGTGTGAGATCCCTGACCAACCCCCTCGCCCCCACTTCCTTTCAGGTTTACTTTTAGATTGCTTTTGTGCGGTAATCATGACTCAGCACTCAGAACTGTTTGAGAGTCAGTGAGGTGCCCTGAGAATAGCCCAGGAAGACCTCAAACTCTGAAATCCCTGCAGTGCTTTCTGCCCAGACCCTGCAGCCCACCCTAAGGTTATGGGTCTGTAGCTGCACCAAGAGTTATCTGAAGGGCTCAGATGCATGGCTGCACGGCTGCATGGCTGCATGGTTGCATGGCTGCATGGCTACATGGGCACCAGAACCTTTGAGAAGCCTATGGTTTCTATTGAACAAACCCAAATGTTAGCACTTCTGTCTTTGGGAAATTTGTCTACCCACTCTTAGCTTTGACACAACTTTCCCTGGCTGTGCCAGAGTGCTCCTGTTAAGTTAGTTATTGAGATTGACAAAGAGGCTGTTGTTTCTCCTATTTAACTGTAGCTTTTCAATATTCATCGTAAGGTCTTATACTAAGTTTTGATAATGTCATATGGCAAATTTTGTTGAAAAGCCTCTTATGAGCTGGGTGTGGTGGCACTCGCCTTTACTGTCAGCACTTGGGAGGTAGAGGCAGGTGTATATTGGTGAACTACATAGTGAGTTCCAAGACAGATAGAGCTATAATGAGACCTTGTCTCAAAAAGAGAAGAAGGAGGCTGGAGAGATGGCCCAGAGGTTAAGAGTAGCAGCTACTCTTCTAGAGGTCCTGAGTTCACTTCTCAGCAACCATGTGCTGACTCACAACCATCTATAATGAGATCTCCTCCCCTCTTCTGCTGTGCAGGTGTACATGCAGGCAGAGCACTGTATACATTATAAATAAATAAATGTTTAAAAGAAAAGAAAAAGGAAAGGGGTAAAAAGGAAAGAAAAACCTCTTAAACAATGGAATACTCTCAAACTCGTTAGAGTTTTCACTGGAGAGGGTTTATGTGAATTATTAGTATTAATATAAAAAGTGACAACAAAGACTGTATTGGGTGTCATTGTAACATAAAAATGATAAATCATGAGGAGCTGGTAATCCTGAGATTCGCTGGATAAAAACCAGTCCCACAATTTTGGGCCAGATTTGAAGCAAGCTTTATTAAATAATTAAGTACTGACCAGGAGATAGACTTCGGTCAGGTCCATTCCCTGGAATTTCCCAGCTGAGTCGCTCCAAGACATTTGGTAAAGGGGCTTATAAAGATAAGCTCATGGGCCACCATAATTTCCCATGAGGCTTTGTTGGAAAATAACAAGAACTACAACTCCCAGCATCCCTGGAGGTTACGTGACCCTTGGGCAGGTGGGCTTACAGGTTAATTTTGGGTGTTTCAGAGTTTTCCATGTTCTTTCCACATTTCTTATATCATTTGATGTAATTAGTATAAATGACGCTTTGCTGGCTTGGTGGGCAGGAAGGAAATTTCTCTGTATGCCCTTGTCATCATTCCACCAACTTCTGCACAATACAGGCTGCTGAGCGTGCTGTGAAGGAGAGCTTGTCATAACATGGCAGTTACTGCACAATCCAAACCTTAAGTTATCAACCCCATTGTTTTTGTTCTATTTCCACATGTGAACTGGGCTAGCAAGTTTTTCAGTGGTAATAGAGAAGCTACTGGTCTCACTACATTGTCATTAGCCTAATTGTAGTCAGGAGATCTTAGGACCATAGTTTGATTTTCTTCCTAATGAATAGGTAGGACCTATTTTTGAGAGATATCGTTTAAAATGAGTGGAAAATAAAATGTCATTGACTACAGTGACAGCGTGAGATGTGCCCACCTGACACCAGGGACCTATTTCATCTTAACAGTAGGATAATTCCCAGGATTTTGCCCTATGTGTATGGGTGCCTGTGGAGGCTTGAGAAGGGTGCCAGATTCTCAGGAGCTGGTGTTACAGGCACTTGTGAGCTGGACATGGATGCTGGGAATCGAATTTGAATCGTCTGGAAGAGCTGCAGTGTTCTTGACTGCTGAGCATCTTTCCAGCCCCTGTGAATGAATTAATTTCTCTCTCTCTCTCTCTCTCTCTCTCTCTCTCTCTCTCTCTCTCACACACACACACACACACACACACGAACAATTAATTATCTGTGCTATTTTGCTTTGAATTAAAATATTCATATAGGTGTCATAGGCATAGCTCATGGTACATAGTAGTATTATCATATTTGAAGTCTTGGATTTAGTCCCTAGGACAGAACAAACTAAAAACCGAAAACACATTGTATAGACTTGTTTCGGGTGATTAATTCTCTGCAGGAAACATACTGCTTAATGCTGACTTAGTCTAAGGACTAAGTCTTAGTCTTTGGTGCTGAATTTGGAACCAACACACAGAACATGCTAGACTGTCATTTTACCACTGAACTATTTCATACTCAACTGTAAATGTTCTTAATTTACATAAGTGGTAGTATTTGAAATTGGCTATCTGAAGTTGATAAATTGAATGGTATTAGGATTAAGAAGTTATTCATAAAAAGAAAAGAGAGCAAAATGACAACGCATAATAAGAAGAGATTTTGCATGACTTAAAGCTGTAGTATATAAAGAATAGTACTCTGTAACTGCAGTGAGACGTACAAGACAGGAAGCGTATTATTTTGCTAAGAAGTCCAGAAACTTCTAAAGATGCCCTCAGAGCCATTTACTACGAAGTACAAATTAGAAGCATGGTGTATAACATACTAGTCTTCATAGCTGGATAGCAAGTGAGACAGTCCGTTCATCCAGGTCTGAAGCAGCTGAGGCGGGCCACTCATGCTGGTGTGCAGTAGCTGAGGCAGGCCACTCATGCTGGTGTGCAGTAGCTGAGGCGGGCCACTCATGCTGGTGTGCAGTAGGTGAGGCGGGCCACTCATGCTGGTGTGCAGTAGGTGAGGCGGGCCACTCATGCTGGTGTGCAGTAGGTGAGGCGGGCCACTCATGCTGGTGTGCAGTAGCTGAGGCGGGCCACTCATGCTGGTGTGCAGTAGGTGAGGTGGGCCACTCATCCAGGTGCGGAGCATGTATTTTGATCCTGGAAGTAAAACTTGGCCCAACCTTTGACTTGGCAGTTGTACTCCTAGGGGAACAGGTCCAACAGCAAATCGGCACAGGTGTGCTCCAGGAGAAAGCCCATTTTCATAGCAGCATTTGCATGTTCAAGCTAGAAAGTAACAAAGTGTTCATCAGTGGCCCTTGGGAAGTGATACTTTGGTGTGTTGCTTACTACTTGATGTAAGTGTCCTTTTTCTCTTGCTGTATCTGACCAGTTCTATGGTGCTGGCGGTCACACTGGCCATCAGCTGTGGAAGTCACCAGGGCCTGCCAAGGTGCCAGCAGTGTTATTTGAAAATTGAGCGGCAGCTACATGATGGGCCACATTGGTGAAAACTTAAAAGATGCACTTAACATGTGCATTTTAACTGTAAATCATTTAGCAAATCCCGTCTCCCACTGTGGGTCACATCACGTCTTCATCCTGGAACACTAAAAAGCCATGCAGCTTTTTAGTCTTGGCCCTAACTGTTCTTCAGAATCTTCCTACTTTGAGTATTGATGCATGCTTTTGGCAATTTTAGTTTTACTATTTCAAAGGCCTTGGTGAACCTTGAATATTTTAAAGGACCAGAAAAAAGTTCTTGGTTACTAAACTGAGAATAAACTACCATGGTTTTATTAAATATAAAAGCCTGTCAGTGTTTAAGAAAATGTCTTGAAGAACCAAAATAAAGCACCAATAAGATCATGTTATTAGTAAACTAACCATTCCAGAGAAAATATCCTTCTCCTGGACCAGCGCACATTTAACTAGAACTTAATGTATTTCATTAGTAATAGGATTTTTCTGTGCTTGTGCCTTCATGAGACACCCCATTCCCACCGCACACACTTACCGTAGCCTGCATCTGCTTCTGTTCCTCATATGGCATGGGCTGTAGTGTTCTCCAGGGCGGAGGCTTTTCAGTCACCTCTCCTAGCATAATCCATCGCTTACATTACATCTCATTACGTAGCCAGAAAATTTTCTCTAGTTTTTAATAAAAGACTTAGTAAACTAACTCTCTCTCTCTCTCTCTCTCTCTCTCTCTCTCCCTCTCTCTCCCTCTCCCCCCTTCCTCCCCCTCTCTCTTTCACATGCTTTTTCCCCCCTCTCATGTAAGGCAAAGTTGTTGTTCATTATAAAATGATCTTGAAGACAGGCACGGTGTCACACTCTTGTAATCCCAGAGGCAGGCAGATCTCTCTGAATTCAAGGCTAACCTTGTCTACAAAGAGAGTCCAGGACAGCCAAGGCTACACAGGGAAAGCCTGTCTGGGGGGGGGGGGGGGGGAGGTGGAGACTGATCTTGAAATTTTTAGCTGTCATGCCTCTGACCTTCTTTTACTGTCAATACTATTTGCCAGTGTGAAACTATGTCTGAATTTAGCTGGGGATGATATATATATATATATGTGTCATATTAATTAGAAAGAAGAGATTTGATAGGCCAGCTGGTTTTATCCTAAGAACAGTGTGTGTGGAAATAAATTATAAAACTATACAGCTAAAGAATTGTAATAGAAATTTCTAGCAGTTTCTTAATCTGACTTTGATGTTGACCCTGTGTACATATTGAGACTCACTAAGTTTTATAGGTAAATCACTTGGCCACATGGCAGTTTCACATGCTAATTTCATTGATTTTAATTATGCAGTTTCTAAAAGTTTTAGGAGGGGAATATGTTAAATTTGTTAGTTGGCAGTTGAATTTCCTTATTAGTAAAATATTTTAAATTTTAGAGTGTGTGCCAGTTTGGGGTAACTGGATATTAAACAGATAATTGTCAATGGTACTGTGTATGGAAATGGTTAGTAATTTTCTTTATAATTTCCAGATAACTTATTTTCTAACCCTATAATATCAACGAGATTATCACTAAAACATGTTGAATATGTAAGAGTTTAGGCCAACTTAAGATTTATAAAAAAGTTGAAAAGATAATGATACATATTTTATTTATTCACTTTTTTATGTATATGAGAGCTCTATTTGCATGTACACCTGCATGCCAAAAGAGGGCATCAGATCACATTATAGATAGTTGTGAGCCACCATGTGGTTGCTGGGAATTGAACTCAGGACCTCTGGAAGAGCAGTCAGTGCTCTTTACTCCTGAGCCATTGCTCCAGCCCCAGTGATACGTATTTAAATAGCCCCCAGTCATAATGATTTAACTGATACTTTCACCAAAAATGTATTTTATTTTCCTTTTTTTTCTTTTCTTTTTGAGACAAGACCTCAGGCCTCACACTTGCAGTGTAGTCTGAGGTGACCTTAAACATCTAATCCTCCTATGTCCATTTCTCATGTGCTAGGATTGTAGGTGTGTGTCATTGTTTCTGGTAGGCTTAACTTTCTGTGTATGTGTATGCATGAATGTATGTATGCTGCGTGTCTTTCTGCAACTTGTAGAGGCTGAGGCCAAAAAAGGTATCAGGTGCCCAGAAGATGGACTTAGAGGCAGCTGTGAGCCACCATGTGATTGCTGGGAACTGAGCCTAGGTCGTCTGTAGGAGCAGCAAGGGTTTTAACTGTTAACCTAGCTCTTAAAGCCCCCAAGTTTAATGTTGTCTTACAAAACCATTTTTGCCTCTGAGTTTTGCTTAGTAGAAACTGTTTGTCTTAAGAGTTTATTATATTTATGTAAAAGTGTGGCACCTTAGTTGACTTCTTCCCTTCCCCTCCCTGATATATTTTCCTGTACTGCAGCATAGTGTCAGGCAGTGGAATGCTATGAAGTGTGTGTGTGTGTGTGTGTGTGTGTGTGTGTGTGTGTGTGTGTGTGTGTGTGTGATGCAGGATTCATGGTCTTCACTGGTGAACAGTAATAAACTGCTGAATAAGGGTCATGAATATCATTTAATCTAATAGTCACTAGTCCAACTGAAATGTGTCTTTTACATTTTTACAAAACAAAAATAAAGTAGCTTGAAATTGCATATGCCAATTTTGTTTTGTTTTGTTTTCTGTGATAGTTACATAAGTAACCTGAACAAGGAGGTTGTAAAGGCCGGAAGATGCCTTACTTTATCCCTGGTAAGATACGAAATAGTATGTTGTTCAGAATACAAATGCGGCTTTGAAAGGAAGGCTGCACTGAGGTTGCAGTGTCCCAGGACGTTTCCTGTTTGGGTAGTGTGGAGTCACACTGCTAGCACCATGGTGAACGTTTGCTGCTCCAATACAGTGGTTTCATTTTGAGTCTAGCTGGGAGCCTCCAGCTTTTCCAGAGCCAGTACATGGAGCTTTCACTTGACCCCTTAATTTCCTTCTTGATGAAGTATTGTTGGAGACATTTTCTAATCATTGTGTCTTCAAGAAGATAGGAAGAAGCTTCAGGTGGTGGTCTATGTAGCGAGTTCCAGGTTAGCTACATAGTGAGACTCTGTCTCACAAACAGACAAGCAAGCATACAAAGAGCATTGTCAAGAAATACCTTTTATAGACACAGTTGAATACTTCCTGAGGGCAGACTAACAAAACAGAGCAAGCTGTGCTCTTTAACACTAGCCTCTGTCCACTGGACCATCAGAACCCAGTCTCTCAGTTCCTTTCCCATCCCTACTTCCTGTTTTTCCTCTCTACTAATCATTTGACAATTTTTTTCTGAATCTTTATTTTTAAAAATTATTTTATGTATGAGTGTTTGCTTGCATGAGTGTGTGCCTGATGCCCACAGAAGTCAGAGAGAGGGAGCATTGGATGCCCTTGGACTGGAGAGTTACATACGGTTGTGAGCTGCTGTGTGGGTGCTGGGAATCGAACCTGGGTCCTCTGCAAGAGCAACAGGTACGTTTAACTAACGAAGTAAATTTCCAGCCCCGTACCTCGAGTCATTGTATTGTGCTCTGCCCCAGCGCAGGGACAAGTCACCCTTCTTTTCTTTTTCATATCGCCTGCATCTTGCTCCCATCTGTTGCTTAGACCGATCACAGATCCTCATCTCCGTTATGCAGTCATCACGTTTTTACATTCTCCTGGAACTGCTCTTTCCTGGATCCCCATTGACTTTGCTAACTGCCTAAAGCTGATGATCTCCTTGCATATCATTTGTTACGTCTCATTGTCACTGCTTTGTGGCACAGGCTCTCCTTTTCTACATTTTCTTCCTATTTTATCATTTCATTAAAGCAACATAGAAAGATGAAAGTATTACTTCATAAATCTACCTACTGCAGTATAGTAGCCACTTTCACTTTTTGAAAGTATTTCTATTTTTGGACTGGCCACATAGAACATTTTCTTTCATGTTTCAGGTAGTTGTAATCTTACTTTGTATCTTTTTTTTAAAGCAAGACTTTACGTGAAGTAGTAGGTTGCTTACCATTGCCGTTCTTCTGTTACTCTCAATGCTTTTTCTTTTCATACTTCTTTATGTAGTGGTAGATGTTGCATTACCTAGAAGGTTCCAGAACATGATCAACACCTCTTCCATCAGTTTATCTTGAGAAGGATCTGTGCCAGGGGAAGAGTTTTTATAAGCCGAAGAGGTTTGTACCAAAGAGGAAAAAAACAAGGGGTATCTGATAGAGAGGAGAGAGTGGTGATTCGCAATTGGGGAGGGGCTCAGCCGACCCCCCTTCATATGCTTGGTGTTAGTGATTATACTTATTGTAATGTACTTTTTTCCTCTTTTATGATTGTCATATTTCTTTGGCTTTAAAAGGCATCATCTTTATTTTCTTGTATGAATTTAGGAATTCTTTTTGTTTTTTCAAGACAGAGTTTCTCTGTCTGGCCTTGCCTATCCTGGACTCATTTTGTAGACCAAGCTGGCCTCCAACTCACAGAGAGTCCATCTGCCTCTGCCTCCCGAGTGCTGGGATTAAGGGTGTGCACCACCACCGCCCAGCAAATTTCGGCATTCTTGAATTACTTATTTCCCTATTTCTGATTTGCATGGAGTGGTGGCAGATTCAATGTTCTTGTTGTCAGGCCTCTTCTCAAGGCAGGATGGATTGGCTCTTGATTGCAGAAGCACAGAGCTTGGGCAGGACAGGTTGGGTGCACCACATTTTCCACAGTGTGAGCTTACCTACTTTCTAAGTACAGCTATCAGCTAAGGCTGGATTCACTTCCATGTCATCTGAATAATGTCTAGCTTCTCTAATCCCAAGAGCTCCTGTCATCCTCACCAGGGGTTAACACCACAGAGTCTCCCCAAGATAGGGGACTATCATAGATGACACTGTCACCCAGTGCCCACTGTGTGTTCTATTACCTTTAATTCTACCAGGGACATTTGTTAGAAGGTTCATCCTCCTATACTCAAGGAGTCAGTGGTCTCAGTCACAGTTCTTGACGCCCACTGCGGTACTGGAGTTAGTTGGGGCATGAGCAGATGAAGGAGTTTTTCGTTTTACCTGGTGTTACCAGTCAGGGTGCGTTAGAAAAGCAGAGCCAGTAGCTGTCTTAGAGCATATCTGTGTAGAAATGTATATGTATGTGTATGGAGAGATTAAGAGCATGTTACTGACTGGAAGAATTGGCGTAGGTGTTTGGGGTGGCTCAAAGCAGACACTAGCAACTCAGGTAGCCATGTGGCAGGGCTTCCTTGCCCTTTTTGGGCCCTTTTTTTAGCCTTTTAGCAGATTGAATTGGAGGAGGACCAGCCACATAATTTGCAGTGATCTTCCCAATTGTTGGCATTAGCCACATCTAAAACACCTTCATACTAATCCCCAGATGAATGAGATTTCTTCTCTTCTGTTTGCTCTACTTGGAGGCCCAAAGACTAGGCATATGCCAAGGACTGAGTTGTACCCCAGAATTCTAGATTGGTCTTCAACCAAGTAGCTGAGTACTATAGGCTGGCCAAGTTACTACATGGACTAACCATCGTACCTTCCCAGCCCTTCTCAGTGCAGAAAGACACTGTGGGGTTGGTGAGAAAATCTGCAACCAGCCCCTTGACTCTTCATGCTCTGGGCAAACTTTAGCAACTGTTGTGTTTTGCTGACCATAGAACATATACAGTGCTGTTAGCCACCTTCCGGAGAGATGTCTTCCGTTTGAGTAATTGGACAGTCAGGATTTGAGCCTATTTCCTCATGCTTATTTTTAGGGAGAAGATTTGTATATTGGCTGGATTTCAAATTTTTCATAAAGAACCTGATTATTTAGAATTCAGGCCAAGTGCACAGTTGTTACTTAGACAGGAAAGCAAACATTGCTTCTGATTTATTCATGTGTTCCGAGAGAAAGAATGGAGAATTCCTGCGCCAAATCATATTAATAAATTCAGTGACTGTTTGGCTGATACTTGGTGTGTACCCTTGAGAATAGAACTAATGGTTTGCCAAAACATCCTTCTAGTGTATTCCATAACAGTTTATTTCTTCTGTTAACCTGAATAATTGCTTCTTCTGCAAGCAAAGATCTCACTTCTCCTTAACAGTGAAAATCTTGTCTATGCACTGTGAAGTTGCACTTTTTGAAGCATTACTATTAGTTAGAAGTCAAACAGGATGAATTAGAAGTGAATCCACCTGGGCTGCCACCGATGCCTCTGTGTAACTCTCATCCATCTTAGAACTTTGTATCTACTGTCATACAAATAAAATATAGCCGTAACCTGAACTCTGAACACTATTATACAGTCATTTAAACCCAAGAAAAAATGGTACCTTTGATACCAAATTGAAATAGTATCTTATAATTCTTTGAGAATACTAGCATCTGTTCACTTTAAAGGGTCTGGGAAACCCTTTAGGGTGATTTCTCTGTCTTCTGAATGTGTGCATCTAGTCTAGCCGTGGCCAGGTTCAGTACCAGTTAGAGCTGCTGCTTGTGAGAAGACAGCTAGGGTCTGATCATCTGTGAAGTTGATCAGCTTATGTGAGGGATTTCTCTCACTATGTCTCCTTCACTGTGTTTGACAGTGGACTGTAAAGCTGAATTTCCATGAAAGTCACTATGGTTCCTCTTGACTGAGTTTTTCTACTTCTCTTTGAAGATAGCCTGTTTAAAGGAGCCTTGCAGAGTGAGAGTGAGCTAGCCCCTTTAAAGGGCACCTGTGGAGTTCTGTCAGCCTTCTTTTACTTGGGCTTCTTTTATGGACATAGTGTTGACACCTTCAGAGCTCCCCATCTGAGGCCTAAGCCTAGAGTGGGTGAATCTGCCTGGTTCTCAGCTGCTGCCCTCCAACTTCTCTTGGCACAAGTGAGTTCAGGCCATACTCACTCCAAAGCTAGGCATTCAGGCACTGTCGGGCTTGTCAGTCTACTACAGGCAAGTGTGCCCCACTCACAGCAGGATTCATTCAAATATGATGCACCCTGGCCTCATGCGCTTTCTTCACAGCACAAGTTCCATGATCTTTGTGCAGCACAGGGTGGTTTTTGGCCTGATAACCTCTTCCTTTCCCAGTGGTTCTCAACCTGTGGGTTGCAGCCCATTTGGTAGGGGTGTCACATGACCTTTTCACAGGGGTCACCGAAGACCATTAGAAAATACAGATATTTACACTGTGATTCGTGACAGTAGCAAAATTACAGTTATGACGTTGCAATGGAAATAACTATAGTTGGGGTCAGCACAGCATGAGGAACTGTATTAAAGGGCTGGAGGACTAAGAAGGTTGAGAACTGCTGCTGTAAGCCCTAGTAGACGTAACCAGTTCATTTGATATGGCTTGAAACTCCCACTGGACAGTGAGCTCTGGGTTGCAGAGTGGATTTGTGGACTTGTCTGTAAGTTTTTCTCTACAGTGTGTATTTGTTTTCAGTCTAATTCTCTTGGTTTGAGAAGTCACATTCTTCTATTTGCTATAGGACAGCCAAGTGGCAATCTTTTGGCAGTCATATCTTGTCTGTGGCCAACACACACAATCAGTGATTTGCCCTGCGCTGCCTACCCTACCTGCTCGTGTGAAGAACGCTGCACCTGGACTCCGGGAGTCCATATTTAGTGATGATGGCACAGCCTTCATATAACTTAAAATTTTATTTTATTTTTTAGATTATGTTAATTTCTTTCAGGACATGGTACTTTTAGATTCTAACATGGCACATTCAGCTTTAGATTTCCTAGCTAATATCTTTCAGTTGCTGTTGGGGTTTGAGTAGTTGACAGTTTTCATGCGCTTGCCTTCTCATAAACAGAACTGTGAGGGGGAAGTTACTGGATGGTAGGATGTACTCATGGGTCGGTTCTGTCTGAGTGCACCAGGATAGACCCATGGCTCCTTCCTGTGTGGCTGCACCAGGTTAGACCCATGAGTCTGTCCTGTGTGAGTGTACTTCTGTACTCTAGAGCACCTGAGCATCTCATTGTTGTACGTCTTCGCCTTCACCCTCAGCTGACTTTGAGTGACATCAAATGATAGGTGTATGAAGGTGCCTTTTTATATATCTCTGGTTGCCAGTTGGTTTGCTTTGGTGTATTTGGTTTTTGGTTGGTTGGTTTGGGTGGTGCTGTAGCTTGAACCCAGTTTTTTGCAAATATGAGGCAAAATTACCCTTACCCTGTCTGGTTTTTCCAGTTGTTAAGGAAACTTGCTGTGGCTTCTGTTTTCCCTTTTCTTCACAGCTTCTTCAGTTTTTCTGTCTAATTATTTGCCTCTCCTGTATGCTTAAGAGTTTCACATGCAATCAGTTGTTGCTTATGACCTGCTGTTTTCCTGTCATCCTTCAACACTTCCTGTATTGTCTTAATGTTGAGAGAACTTTTTATCAGTGCTTGTGCTTTTTCTGCTTTGTATTGCTAACTTTTATGAAGCTGTAGAGAATCTTTTATTGTCTACCAAAAGTTATATAATCTTGCCTTTCACATGCAAGTTAGGTTACATTGGGATTTATTGTTATACAAAATGTGGAGTGGAAATTCAATTTAGTTTTCACACAGGTGAACAAATACGTATAAGAACCATTGTTAAATAATTAAATAGTAAATAATCCAATTTCTGCATTAATCTGACATCCTTGCTGTGTAGTAAATAGTAGTTGAGAAGGAAGACTGATGGCCTCCTGACCTTGTTATGGAGAACTGACATTCTTCTTGATCTTTTCTTTGTAATGTAAGACCCAGGCAGAGCTTGTCAAATATCTAACACAGCTGTGGTTATGATAGATAGATAATGGATGGATGACAGACAGTAGATTGATAGATGCTAAATTGATAGATAACATATAAATATGAAGGCAGAAGGAGGCACACATGCATTTGTGGCCCCTCTCTTCTCCCAGTGAGTATGCCCAGAAGTATTCATTAGCAACAACTGCACCTGGCATCTGGATTTTTATTTGTAAATGCCATTCTTGGAAAAGGAACCATTTTGGAGAAATGGGTAGGGTAGGAAAGTCCAGACGGAGACTTTGAAACATCTCCTTTTAGAAAGTAAAGGCTTGATTTGAAAATTACAGAGTTATGCCAGATGACCTGTGGGCTTTCTTGAACATTTTATTGTTAAATTCCAGGCAGATTGGGCTGCCAAATAAACCATGGCAATAACTGATAACAGTAAAAATAGCAGCAATAAAGGGTTAAAACTGAATACGTGACCAATGGTGGCACTGACTGAAAGCAGGTGAAACTCTTTCCTTCTCTTGTCACTAATTATTCTATTGTCTGGAACTCCTTAATTGTCTTCCTGATGTGGGTCCACATTACAATGGGTTCTCATTTGGCTTCGGGGTCACCCTGAACTGAACTTTGTGTTGTTGGGAGACACTTTGCTTTTTCCTACCAGCTGTTGTGTTCATGGCTCAGGTACCTGCATTATAGGCAGATAAACAAGAGAAACTCATAACAGGTATACTTAATAGAAGTTTTATATGCCTTAGGATCCTGCAGAAGGAACAAGGTCAAACAAAGGAAATGGGATTGGGTTGGGATAATTTGGGCATGGCTCCCTTAGCCAGTGTCTTCATCTTAAGGTTTTGTCTTTCTGGAGATGGGAGCATTCCTTCAGGCACAGGGAGAACACCTTTTCATGAAGGTCTCCTATTTCAGCAGGCCTGAGGCACCCCCCCTGCTTATACACTTTGAGTAGATGTCCCAGGACGTAATTTTTAAGGTGCAGCCTCTAGGGCACCCCACTTTCCTGCTGGTGTCAGCTGTGCAGTAGAGGGATCAGATTTCAGTGTCATCAGGCATTTTGTCCTATCTCTTCATTTCTCTCTTGGTAGAAGCTCACTGGAATGAATGTAGTTTGCACTGTGGAGCCTGTGGTCTGTGGTCCCTGGCTTCTGTATAATCTCTGCCTCTCCTAATCATTTGCTTGCCACTCAGGAAATTACAATATTGAATTAAAGTTTATGGTAAATGCGTTATCATCCTTGATGGTGAGATGAACTCAAGATATAAGAATTGTTGAAAGCATACAGGCTTAGAAGTCAGAACTAGTCTAAGCCAAGTTTGTTTCTTACTTGAAAAGTCGAAACTTCTTGTCCTATGAAGATTGGAAGAAACTGGTGTACTGAAAATATGTTTGCTTCAGTCCGTTAAAATTCTTAAAAGCTTTAAAGCAGTCAGTACTTTCAGCCAGAAGTCCAGATCAGTGTCCCCCAGGCCATGTTCCCCAGCTGCAAAGGCTGCTTTGGATCCTGTGGGGCTTTTCCAGCAGAAAGTGTTAAAGTGTGTGTGTGGGGGGGGGGGGGGGGGAGTGGTGTCTTATTTCAGTGGCTCTTCGCTTTCCTGCCTGTTGTTCTCCTTTCTCCTCTCTGTGGTATTCACCTTGTGCTGTCCCTGTGTTTGTGTGATCATAGGGAGCTCATTCTCCAAGTCCTGTGTGTAGCTGGGAAGAGGGGCTGCTTCTGTTCAGACACTGCTGGGGACACAGGCTTTGCTGTAGCAGTGTGTGAGGGTCACTGATTACAACATCTTCCTTACAAAACAACTGTTAGGATGCTTTGTTTTCTGTCCAAAATGAAGGCAGGTGAATCAGAAACAGACACCAGATTTTTCCTATCAAGCATAATGTGGAGATAGCTCTGAATGAAGAGAACCCTGGGTTAGCTCCTGCCCCCAGCCTTACCTGTTCTGAAGGCAGAGGCGTCATGTAGCAGTCCCTGAGTCTGGGTTCCTGTATGAGCCTGGTGAGAGGCATGATGTCCATCAACATAGCATTGCTCTGCCCCACCCCTCTCACCTCGCTCTACAGTGCACAGAGCTATGCTCTGTAGGTTGGCTGTCTGTGCTTTGTTTGTTTGTTTGGTTTGTTTTTTAAATTTTATTGATTTATTCATATTATATCTCAATGGTTATCCCATCCCTTGTATCCTCCCATTCCTCCCTCCTTCCCTCCCACTTCCCCTTACTCCCCTGCCCTATGACTGTGACTGAGGGGTTCTTCCTCCCCCTGTATATGCTCATAGGGTATCAAGTCTCTTCTTGGTAGCCTGCTATTCTTCCTCTGAGTGCCAGCAGGTCTCCCATCCAGGGGACATGGTCAAATATGGGGCACCAGAGTGGCTAGCTGTTTTTGTAAATAAGATTTTATTGGGATAGACAAACTCATGGGCTGTGGACGCTTTTGTACTTCAGAGGTGGGCTAGAGAGATACGACCTGACAGAGACCTTGTGGCCAGCAAATGATAAAACCCTGCCTGGGCATTTACAGAGGCAGAGGTTGATTCCTCCTTAACCACTTCACTGTGTGCCGGTCAGGGTTTGGTACCAGGGTCTGCCCATTAGTAATACTAGTTCTCTTAATGTTTTTAGAGTTTCTTGGGGACCTCTGTGTGTGCATTTCTAGCCGACAGCTGTTCGTGGAAGTGGTGTATTTGTAGTCTCCGATGTTAAATCCTAACAGTTTTCCAGTTTTCACATACAGTAATGCATGAGAATTAACTTGTTCACACCCTAAGATGTCTTTCAATGCTAACACAGCTCTTACCTCAAAGGAAGGGAGGGTTAGTTTATTCTTGAGTCAAATAATGTCTAGGGCTTAGGACCACAGGTTTAAGTGGCCTCAAGAAACGGGCGCCAATGTGGTAGCAGTTACTTGGAGTTTTACCGAACAAAAGAAAGCAATAAATAAAGGCACTTTTGCGGTATGTCGATGGAGAGCTCAGGGAGGTGGTTACAGAGAGGGGAAGTCCCACAAGGCTCAAATGCTCTCTGATGAAGTCCTTGGTCTGGGCCTGATAAGAGCTGCCAGCTTTTTGATACATTCCACAAAGTTTCTCCTGATAAAGTCAGAGGTGGGCAAGAGGTGGTTACAGGACCACTCTTAGGCAGCCTAGAATAGTTTAAACCTGTATTTGGAATGTCCTAACTCTCCACAAAGTGCTAACTAGTCATCCAGCCTTGTGGAAGCTTTACCATAGATGTGGCTTTTTTTCTGGGAAGTTCATCTCATATATAATATGGTCTGAGTTTTATATTTTTAGCCATTGTAGCCAGTGCCTATACCTTGTAGTGGAACATGATGCGCTTGCAGTTTGACTTGGGGTTTGACAGTGATAGATGAGGCTGGGTGTGTTTCCAGATGATACTGGCTGTTTTAAGGTCTGATTTGGTGGCCTGTCTTTTTACTGTCTGTCTTACTTGTGGCAGTTCTCCATGTGTTTAGAATGTGTCCTTTAGTAGTAGATACATGTGTTACACGGGTCATTTTCTGTTTTGGAGCTTCCAGCTTCTCTCTTAAAGCTCTGCAAACTTTTTTTTTTTTTTTTTTAAAAACAAACTGTTAGTAATGCATCAAGACACACCACACCACAGCCAAGAACAGAGAGAAGTGAATGTACCCATGCTCCCTGCTTCTCCTCCGCTACCCTTTTCTCATAGCCTATATGGCTCAGAGCTCCCCGACCAGGGAATGTGGTTTCCCACAATGATCTGCGCTAACAGTCCAGGCAGTCCCCCACAGACATGCCCATAAGCCAGTCTCATCTAAACAGTTGCTCAGTTCAAACTTTCTTTTCAGGTAATTCTAGATTTGGCAAGTTGACATTTAAAACTAACCATCATAAGGTCCTTTTCTTTGAGAGTGTGATTTGCTATTGTTTTCTGATGTTATTAATTTTTTCTGTTTGTCTTGATGTTACCTATGGTGGCCTCAAACGCCTCAGCCTCGCAAATTGCTAGGACACCACCACAGGGGACTCCTGCTGTACTGATCTTAGATCTCCAGGGCGGGCAGGGACAACACTTTTATGTTATTTGTGAATATTAAAAGCCCTTCCAGTCTCCAAGAGTCTTTGTTGAAGCAGATGTACGCATCTCTGTCTGCTCAGGACTGTTTCCTCAGATCTCCGAGTTTAGAGATTTAGAAATGAAGCTGACGTATGTTCAACCATGTTCATAGCTGCTTTATACATAATAGCCAGAACATGGAAACAGCCTAAGTGTCCCTCAGTAGAAGAATGGACTAAGAAACTGTGGTACATTTACACTATGGAATACTACTCAGCTATTAAAAACGAGGAATTCCCGAAATTTGTGGACAAATGGATTGATCTAGAAATTATCATAATGAGTTAGTTCACCCAGAAGCAAAAAGAGACAAACGGTATATACTCACTTATAGCAAAACACTAGTCCAAGGGATACGTACCATGAAAAACTTTACTTACCGAGAAAGTGGGTCAGAGGAGAGGACATCCGATTGAGACTTTAGGCAAGAGTAGCATGGAAGAATGGGGAAATAGTAGGACCCACAAGGTCCTGGAAACCTACAAGAAGAACTTTATGACAGGCAGATCTGGATCCTGGGGTCCTCCTCAAACTAAGGCACCAGCCAAGGAGAATATAGGCATTAAGCTTCGAACCCCTACCAAGACCTAGCCGACGAACAGGATATTTTCCACCGTTGAGTGGAGAGTGAGATCTGACTCTCACACGAACTCTGGTGCCCTTTTTCTGACCATGTCCCCAGGATGGGGAGACCTGGTGGCACTCAGGAAGGATAGCAAGTTACCAAGAAGAGACTTGATATTCTAAGAGCATATATAGGGGGAGGAGGTCTCCCTCAATCACAGATATAGGGGAGGGGAGAAGGGGGGAAGTGGGAGGGAGGGAAGAATGGGAGGAAACAGGGGAAGGGCTAACAATCAAGATGTAATATGAATAAATTAATAAAAAAAAACAAAGAAAAAAAAAGAAATGAAGCTGATTTACTCAGGTTTATGCAGTATCAGGAATAGGTTAATTGAAGGCCATAGAGGTCAAGCTAACATGCTTCTTATACCGTCTTACGCTTTCCTCTAAAGCTACATAAGTTTGAGGTCCATTTAATATTTTCCCCTTTTTGTTTTATAAGTCCAGAGCAATATTACCCAGTTGAAATGCATTGCTTATTTTGTTTTTTGAAAGTTTGATCTGGGGCTAGAGAAACAGCTGAGCAGTAAATAGCCCTCTGTTCTTGCAGAGACTGTATCAATGCCCAGCGCCCACATCAGCTCACAGCCTCCCGTAACTCCAGCTTCAGGGGCTCCAGTGCCCCTTTCTGGCCTCTACAGGCACCCAGAGCACAGGTACTTAACACAGACACATACACATGAAATAAAGTTCAAAAGATGAAAGTCCAAGGCTGGGTGTGGCAGCACACACATTTAATCCTGGCATTCCAGAGGCAGAAAAGGATGTTCAAGGCCAGCCTGTTCTACATAGTGAGTATCAGGATAATAGAGAACCTGTCTCAACAACAACAACAACCACCCCCTTGATCTACAATTGACACAGATTATCTTAAAAATAGTTATAAAACTCTAGTATAGAGGCCTCTAATTCTTAATTTTATGCCATTTCCTTCACAAAGGCTAGCCTGTCTACTTCAAAGATACGTCCTTTGTCAAGAGTATGCGAGCATTGCAATCTTAGTGGCTTTTCTTTTGCTCTTACAGAGCTTTTCTTCTTTGTTTGCAGGTTATGTCACTAGTGTGGATGCTGCTGTCTTAAGTCTGTGGCCATGGCACCAGAATACAGTAAGTAACCAAGTTTATCTTAACATTGCAAAGTGTTGGCTCTCTATGTTTGAATCCCTTCTTGAGGATGGAACCCCCAGATGCACGTAGACAAGGGGACCCTGAGTTAGTTACACCCCAGCATGTATGTTTTGAGCTTCCGATTGCAGAGAGATTGAAAAGCAAGAGAAACCTTACTTCCTCCTTTGAAAGGGCAGTTCACTTGAACTTCTGGGGCTTGAGTTTCTAGTTTTATATACAAATGCATCATTTTACTCATTCTTTTCATGTTCCTGTGCACATAGTACTTGTCTGGACCACTTCCTGTAACAGCTAGCAGAGTGGACATGATCCATTCTGTGTTACAAGTCTGAGAAGCTGACTGCAGCTGGAGGGTGGGCCTGGTGAGCCGCAGCCCCACGCTGCTGGTCCACAGCTGCCTTGCCAACTCTTGCTCCATCATCCACTCTGGGGCAATGCCTAGCCAGGAGGATGGCCTCAGGGGCAGCTCTGTGCCCCTGTTACAGCTTGGGAGGCCCTGCGGCAGGTGTGCCTGGAGCCTCCAGCAGAAGTCTTCTCCTACTCAGGACAGAGCTTAGGGAAGCCTCCACCTCTCCTCTGGGTGTCACTATGCTGCTGTGAGGTCGAGTGTGGCTTCAGCCTGCTGACTGCCAGCCTGAGCAAGAAGGCCACACAGGATGGAAGACAGATCCAGGATCCAGGGCAGCCAGCCCCGAAGCCTGTCCCTTCTCGGGACACCCAGTGTTTGAGCCAAGCCATTTTCTTTATGTTAAAGCCAGTTTGAGTTGGAAGCCAAAACATCCGAATGATTCACTTAATCCCCATTTTATTTTTGGTAATCCATTAGTTTCCCCCAGGGAATGTGGGAGTAATTGCAAAGCAAGGCAAAATAATACCATTAAATTAAACTGGCACGGTGTTGGTGTTGACTGGCATCCTCTTTGCTCTCAGCGGGAGTCAGCTCTAGTGAGTTAGTATTCAAAAATGTGAGGATAAAGACAGCACTGTCAGATTCTCTCTCATTTTCATTTTCACCAGAAGCTTTTGCCTGTTACTCAGTTGGCCACGAATATTAGAACAGGTCCTGGGCCACAGGCATGAGCAGGTTGTATGGACCCATTCTGTTCTCTTTAGGACACAGTATGCGTATGTTATTAACATTTCTTTAGTTCTCAAAAATTAATATGAATGTTTCACATAGAAAATTGGGGAAAAAAAAAAAAAAAAGAAACTTGGGGCAAAGAAGAGCCCACCGAGTTCCCAGCATGTGAGAATTTTGTCACGCCCTTTCCTTGCCCTGGGGACCTCTGCTTCTGCTCCTATCTTTCCCCTGTGTTTGTACTTTTATCATATGCTTTTCATATGCCTTGTTTTCTTTCTTTCTTTTTTAAAAAGATTTATTACTATGTATACAGTGTTCTGCCTGTATGTACTCCTGCAGGCCAGAAGAGGGCACTAGATCCCATGGTTGTGAGCCACCATGTTGTTGCTGGGAATTGAACCCTGGACCTTTGGAAGAGCAGGCAGCTCTTAACCTCTGAGCCATCTCTCCAGCCCACCTGCTTTGTTTTCTAATGAGATGGGTATCATGTGTCTGAACTGGTCTTGACCTGCCTTGAACCTCTGATGTTTCTGCCTCTACTTCCCACTGGGATTACAGCTGTGTTCTACCACACCTGACTTGTGTGCTTTTTGACTTCCAAAAAAATGCAGATGCTACACACCCAAGGAGGTTTAGAAGAGATGCAAGGCCAACGCAAGGCTGTGATTAGGATCGTAGACACTTTCAGACATATGTTAGTACGCATCCCAGCAGCGTGTATTCATGCACTTTAGCCTTCAGATGTTGGGGAATCTGCATCAACACTGTGGCACCTTTTATCTTGGTCACTCTCAAAGCTCTCTCCTTGGCTGCACGGTCTGCTGCTCTGAATCCCCTGCGCGGCTTCCTTCAGTGGGCTGCACCGTGCGCTCAGGACACAGGCTTCGGGCAAACTTCATCTGTACATTTTTCTGCTCTGTGCCAGTAGTTGGTGGTCTACAAAACTGACCAGTTTGGCATTCTACTGCTTTTGTTTGTGGCAGTGGTTACAGAAGACACAGCTCCTCCAGGTTATCAGAAACAATACCTGTGTCACTGGGAGCCTCCTCAAGAAGCTTCGTTGTGCCGTGTTTCCTTGTGATCCAGTGTTGGGTCTTAGAAACCCTGTTCTTTCTTTCTTTCTTTCTTTCTTTCTTTCTTTCTTTCATTTTTGTTTGTTTTTGTTATTAATTTTATGTATATATGTTGTGGAATTAATATTTGGTATTGATTCATATAATTATTAAGGCACATGTTAAAGAAATTAATTCTATTAATATTAAGTAATGCAGGTTATTAATATGGTAGTAGTTATTTCTTAACTGCTATTTTAAAAGTAAAAGACACAGACATTTATTATATTTATTATAAGCCTTAAAGCTCTGGAGCTGGGGAGATAATAGCCTCTAAGCCACCTTGTCTGCTTCACAGCTGCAGTCCCCACAAGTTCCATTTGGGCTGCTTCTGCTCCATCAGGCCAGTCCTCAGTGCAGGCTGCTCTCAGCCCGCCCTGTCCCCTGGTTACCCCATGGGGACCTGCTGTTTTCTTCCTCCTCCTTCTCTCTTTGTTTTGGTCCTCCTGTAACCCCAAAGCTTAGGAACCCTAGCTCTGCCTCCCTCTTGTCTGCCCAGTGCAGACTGTAGACAACTTTATTAGTCAATCAGAGATAATTTGGGAGGCAAGGCTCACACAGTAAATCATTTTGGATGCATAAGAATTTACTCCTAGGACAGTAAGAGCTCCGGAGTGGGAAGGTTGGGGGACGAGTTAACATTTGAATACATAGTAGCTCCAGATCAACCTCAACTTACATGAGTGTTTTGCCTGCATGTGTGTCTGTACACATGTGTGTTTGGTGCCCACAGAAGCAAGAAGAGGAAATCAGATCCCCTGGAACTGGAATTACAGCCAGTTGTGAGCCACCATTTGGGCACTAGAAAGCAAACCTTGGTGTTTTGTAAGAGCAGCCAGTGCTCTTGAACTTCAAACCATCTCTCTAGCCTCCATATCATAGCATTCTTGAGAAAATGTAAGCCATTAGAAAAAGCTGCTCATGCTCTTGGCAGATTTCTGGCACTCTTTCATTGAGAACATTATTTTTTAGGAATAGGAGCAGTCTAGTTGTCTATTCCTTCATTCAGAAACCATTGTCATTCTGTTAGTGCAGTGTCACAGAAAGACTTCTGACAATAAAAAGAGGATTCTTTTTATTTCATGGGGATTTTTATTTAAATGTTTAGCATTTGTTAAAATCCAAACTAAGATTTCTCCCCATCATACTTTATCTGTACAGGAAGAAAAAATCAGTGTCTTTTATTGAAATTAAATTGTAAGACTTTGTTTTTCACACATGTATTTTGTTGTAAGTAATGGAGTGGATTTTTTTTCTAACTGAACTACTCGTGTGTATGTGTGTGTGTGTGTGTGTGTGTGTGTGTGTGTGTGTGTGTACATGTACACTGTCCTGTGCATACATGTGTGAGCAGGCATATGTGCAGGTTAGAAGTTAATTAATGTTGAGTATCTCTACGACTTCTCATCTTTTTTTAGGTGAGAGATTTTGGACAGGATATCTCTAGCATGTAGCTCTTGCTGTCCTAGAACTGTCCTAGTACTGGTTACTCTTGAACTCATAGAAATTCACTTGCCTTTTGAGTGCTGGGATTAAAGGTATGTGCTATGATTGGCCCCAACTTTTGTTTTTAGCTCGAGTCTCTTACTGAATCTTGAAACTTGCCATTTCAGTTAGATTTACTGATCCAGCAAGGCCCCAGAATCCTCGTGTTACCATCACACCAGACTTTTAGCTAAGTTCTAAGATCTGAACTCAAACCATCGTGTTTACATAGCAAGTACTTTACCCATTGAACTGTCTCAGTAACCCCCTGATCCAGAGTCTTGCATTAGAAGTTGCTTTTCAGCCAGATATAGTGTGTGCGCCTGCAATCCCAGCACTCTGTGGGCTGAGGCAGGAGAATCATATACCCAAAGCCAGCCTTACCTATATAATAATGCTGTTTCTAAGAAATAAAATGGTCGCCTATGTTAGATTTGCAATACAACATGGTAATACTCAATCCATGAAGTGTAAGAAAGTACACTAAATCTTAAGCCTTTGGTGGCAACACAATATGTTCAGTGTACTGGAGGCAGCACACTTTTAGTACCAGCCCTTTTGTTAAAGTTATTTTTTATAAAACTGTGTTTGTTTCTCAATTTCTTTCTTAACCCTAGCTATCACCCAAATAACTGGGACTCTACTATATTTGTTTGACAAGCTTCACAACACAACAACTGAGCAATAATGACTCTATTCTCAATCCTCTAGGCTAGTCTGGCTTCCTAGCAACGTAAATCACCAAGGTACCTGCGCTTTGTGGCGTTCTCTACTCCAGCGGCTCTCTCCTGACCTCTCCTTGACCTCTCCCTATGCCTGAATCCTCTACTTCCTCCTCTAACTTCTTCTGCATGGCAGGAAGTCCTGCCCTATTTTGTCCTTTGCTCAGTGATTGCCCATCAGCTGCCTTATTGGCATATCAGGGCCATTTGGGGGAACAATGTTTACACAACGTTGAGATGGGGATTCTCAGAACAAGGATTGCAGCCAGATATGGGGCAAGGGAGTGGGTATAGAAATCCGCATTTGAATTACACAAGAACCTTATGCCTTCACCCTTTGAAGCGAGCCTGGTTTATATAGTGAGTTCCAGGTCAGCCAAGGCTATCTAGTAAGACTCTGTCTCAAATAAACACAGCACATATTCACACATACATGTATGCACATAAAATGGGGGTGTTGTTTTGGATGTTTGACCCAAGGAATTTAAATCCTAAGCCTGTAATAAGCCTTATTTCTTTTTCTTGTTTAAATGACTTTGCCGCTATTTGATCCTCAAGGAAAGCCCACTAGAATCTTTCCTACAGACAGTTCATCTCACCAATACCACTCTGTTTCCTATAGAATTGTGTCTTCTGCTAACCTGTGTGGGGACTTGTTGACTTGGGTTGTTTTCTTTCCTTGGAGTGACGCAGTGCCTTTGTGGGCATGGACAGTGGGCCGAAGAGCTTCAGCAGATCTGTAATTAGGCCCTGCCCTCTGTACCCCTGATGACTGGAAAGTATTGGCCATAACCCAGTCAGTCTGGGAAAGTGATACATGAGTCATCTAAACGGGCACAGATCATCCAGAATGTTTTCTAGTCTCTGCTCTGAGGCTGAGGTAATAAGAAAGGAGACTTGGTCTGTCCTTGAAGGATTAGGACAGCCTGACTGCACATGGGTGAAAAGTGGAGCAATATTTGTGCTTATAGCAGTTCTGGTTTCCAGGTCTTTTCTAGAAGGCTGACCGCCCCAGCCTCCCCACTGTACTCGGTGCCCACTGTTACCTTTCTGGAAGGGGCCTGCCAGGACTGACTGTGGCCTGATCTCCACAGGATCCCCGAGACTACAGCAAGCCTGGCCACTGCTGTGTCTGATTTGCTTTCAACTCCCACCCTCAATCTTTCACACTTAGAATGGAAGCTTGATAGTTTTCCTTTCATGGAATAATGTTCCCAGTGACCTCCTGGGAATTAAGTGGGTGAAAGTCATGTTTTGTGTTCATTACATAAACTTAAATTATTTTCCTAATAATACTGTTGATATATTTTAATTTACATATCAAAAAGGTAAAATGTTCTCTTCCCATCTTTATTTCTTTTAGAGCATGTTTAAAATAATCATTAAAATTTGCCAAGATTTGTAAGTCACTCGGATGGAGATTAATGGCTCTTCGTAGAGTCTCTCAGTTGATAATTTCCCTCAGGTTTCTCTCCTTATCTATTCAAGCACAAGCAAGTATATTTGTTTTTTGTTTGTTTGTTTGGTTTTGGTTTTTCGAGATAGGGTTTCTCTGTGTAGCCTTGACTGTCCTGAACTCACTTTGTAGACCAGACTGGCCTCGAACTCACAGTGATCCACCTGCCTCTGCCTCCCAAGTGCTGGGATTAAAGGCATGCACCACCATGCCTGGCTTGTAGGTATATTTGTATAGGTCCTCTCTCACCTGTAATGGGGATTGACTCTCGAAAGTGGATACATTTTTATTTTCCCATTGGAACACTCACTTTGGCAGGAAGTAGAAGAAAGTGCTAGCTTGCCCTGTGACTTGTTTTGTAAGCCTGTGCAGTTTGTGACTGTATTGAGTGCATGTGAGCTGGATCCATTGTCCTTGTCAATTGAGGCTTTTTATGAGACTTTGCTGATTTATTTTGGAGTTGATACGATGTCTAAGTTATAAGGTTATTAATACATCTGCTTATACTAAAAGAGTTAGGGTGACTTTCTAAGAAACTAGTTAGTAAAGATTCTGTGCTAGTGAATTCTCTTCATGAAGTTTGCTGCTGAGATCTGTTTTTGCATAGAGACCTCAAAGCCTTCGGGTCGGGCAGTTCGGGTGAGTTCTAAAGGGTTCCTGCTAGGAAGTGTGGCCCCGGCTCCATTACTGCCTTGTTTAGAGCCCGGCTAGGCTGCTGTCACTCTCTCTCTGTAACTAGGAGCCAAGAGACCATATTCTCTAGTCCCCCCAGCAAGTCGCCCAGCCCCAGCACCCCGGGCTGCATGTTGTGCAAATAACTGGGCCATTCTTTAGTCAGCACCGTAACCGGTTACTGGAGGATACTGGGTTCACCGTTAGTGGCCATGTGACATCACTTGATGCTTTCTAGGTCAGTTGAGTAAATTATTTCTCCTGTGGTGAGTATCTCTAGCTAGTGGATGCAGTGAGTGTGGGGTCAGCCACGAGTTCTAAAGTTCGTGGGTAAGAAGGCATGCACTGGGAGTTTCTCGTTGATGATGATGTCTCATCTCTAGAAGCAGTGTTTCTCAGTTTCCCCAGATGAATACTGATCCCCAGAATTGCTTACCACGTTCTTGCCGCCCCACCCCCACCCCATTTTGGTAAATAAGATAGGTTAGTGTGTAGAGTTAGCAATCCTTCCTGTGATCTGGAAAGCCCTTTCTTTGAAGCAAAGTGTGTGCCAATTGCCCCTGTCTGTTTTGTTTGGATATTTGAGTCTCTTGTATTGCTGTGGTGTGGCTCTGTTTAAAGCTGAGGAAGGAAGCCAGTGCAGTTGTCCCCCCTGTGTGAAATCTGCTTCTAAAGGTTCAGGGGCCAGCTTCTGTTCTTGTGACTCAGTTCTTTAATTGCTTTGTTGCTGCTGGTTTGTTTTTGTGATGTTTGTTTGTTTGGTTTGTTTTGTTGGTGACAGGGTTTTACTGTGTAGCCCAGGCTGTACTGTAATCCAGTGTGGCCCAAGCTAGTGTCACATTTCTGGTACTCCTGTGCCTGAGTCTCCTGAGTGCTAAGGCTGTCAGTGTGAGCCATTACACAGTTTCTTGCATATTGATGATCATTTAGGACAGCATATTTTCTATGCATTTGTTCAAAGTATTGAGAAAATCTTAGTTAACTGTCTGATGGTAGCAGAGTTTAGAATAGCTTTTGTGTAAAATGACAATTACTTGTGAAATGTAGGAAACACAAACAGAAAAATGAAAACAATCTCTGGTTTTACCATCCAGGCACAGCCATCACTAACATCATTTGATGACGTGTTCTCATAGAACTCAGAGCACATGGCTGGAGGGCCTGGGGACAGGCACAGCACATTAGTTGTTACTGAGGGACATCCTGCAACTGAAAGCAGCTAGAGCCTTGATGTGTGGAGTACTCAGTGTCTCCAGAGTGTCAAACTCCAGTTCTGTTGGTTCTGGGCCTCCCTTCTGTGAGCCAAGGGGAAGAGAGGCTCCTGGAGGAGAAGCTGGGTACAGCCTGCTCAGCTGTCTTGATTAAGGTCCATTTCTCTCTCTCTCTCTCTCTCTCTCTCTCTCTCTCTCTCTCTCTCTCTCTCTCTCTCCCTCCACCCCCCCCCTTTGACTCTCTCTTCTCTGACTCCCCCCCCCCCCCTCTTGTGCACACACATACTCGTCCTGTCTGTCTGTCAGTCAGTCAATGAGGCATTGCCACATGAACACACTGCTAACTAGAGAGACTGGCCACTTACTTTGGAGTGCTTGCTTTGCTCCTGTGATAAAGACAGAAAGAAAGACAGATTGCCGGTGGCTGTGTGTGGTAGCATTGGAGGGCTGAGTAAGTCCGCACCCCTCTGATATTTTGAAGTTTATCTGTCCTTTCTGAGAGGTGCCCTCTGTCCTGCGCCCCCTTCCACTATGCTGCAGCAGGTTAGAGAGCTTGACAGAGCTGCATTATAAAGAGCGGCAGGAACACACTGTGCTTGTCCTGCTGCATTCTGTCATGCAATTACTTGGATTCTTGCTGTCTGCATTTCAGTTATCTCCTGCGGTTGGAACCTATTTATCCTTTGTGGGGTTTTGAGAGTTCCTCAGCATCTGTTTGCTGACATCCTTCACAGAAGCTAAAGGCAGCTTGGATGCTACAGCCCTCTCATCTCCCAGGGTGCTTCTCAGAAGTGTCTGGGCTCAATGGAGGTGTTCCCCCGGAGCCTCCTGCCCCAGACATTGCAGCATAAACAGCCAATGGGAACTTTTTCCTCTTATTTCCAAGTAAGGAGTGCAAGCTGCCTCAAGGGAACTTTGCCTTTTGTGGTGTCTCATTTGAGTGCTTGTAGAAAGCAAATTTTGTTTTCTAGTCAAAATGTTACCATTTAAGAATAGTAAGTGAGCCCAGCATGGTGGCATACCTCTGTAATCTCAGGACTTGGGAGACTGAGGCAGGAGGGGCCAGTCTGGCTGCATAAAGGCTATCTCCAAATAGGAGATAAAGAGACCAGTAGCTGCCTCTGTTGTCTGCTTTCTTCTTGAGTGGCTTACTGGCACATAGACATGCTTTATGACTTGTATGGCTGTTCTGAGCTCTTGTCTGTGTGCCCGGATGGTTTATGGTATAGCATCCAATAGAGTCTTTCAGCCAGGATGGTAGGAAGTTAATGGAGGACTCAACCTAGCTGCTTATTTGCTGCTTGGACTCTTGAATTCCAGCAGTCATGGAGTCAGTGGTCCGCCATGTGCATGCAGATGCTGTTTCCTTACAGACACCTTTAGTAGGCTATTATTGCAGATGAGCTTTTGATGTAGACACCGTCTTCAGTCCTCAATATCTAGTGCTTTCATTGGGGGTTGTGTTCCCACTGCCATTCCCCTTCCTTTGTTAGTTCTGACCTCCTCCTCCTTGGTGGACCAGGGGAGGTGGATGGAGCTGCGAAGAATGTCCAGATGAGCGCTCTGCCGTGTGCAGACTAAAGCCTCCGCTGCTTCTCCAGCTGTGTGCACACGCTGTCCTGAGCAGGCTCTGACAGCCCGTGGCTTTTGAGCAGCAGCTAACTTGTCTGAGTTTGGCTGGTTTTCATAGCTGGTTCTCAGTTAACAGGTTTGACTGAGTGGCTGGCTTGCTGGAAATAAGCCTGCCATTAAAATATCCTAATTTACTGTCAGAATAACCCCTCTTTCGTTAAGTCTGCAAGGAAACAACCTTAGTTGAACTTAGGAAAAAGACAAAGTCAAAGAAAAGAAGAATCTTCCTTGCTTTTCCACTGGGATTTCTATATTTTCCTAAGAACAAGGGCTGATTTCCTCTAAGTTTGAGGATAAGATGAAGAGCTGTCTAGTGCCCAGTGGGATAGTTTACAACTATCTGCACTTTTGTGCTGTTTGGTCCTCCATGAACTAGTGGAAATAAGATTTTATTCTGAAAACTTAGCATATCCTTTGATATTCTTGAACTCTTCGAGAGGTGGAAACACAGCTTGGAATAAGTGCTTCGACTCTGTACCAGGGACACCTGTTTTCAGAGGGAAGGCGCTTCATCCGGTGAAGTTCAGCCAGGCGGGGTGGGGGTGGGGAGCAGCAGACTGACGTCCTGTCTGTCTAACTCCATATGTCCTGTGTCCTTTGTATCTCTGTGCTGCTTCTGGGTCTGCAGACAGCCACTGCCCGCCCTTCCGGATGCTCCCTTGAGGCAGGTGTGGCTGGAGAAGCTTGCATGTGTATCAGCTGGTGTTTATGCAGAAGAGCAGATCCACGTCTTTGTGTTTCAGTGTAGTGGTTGATGGGAGGGAAAGGATAGAGACAGAAAATGAAGACTCTTGACTTTTTGTTACTCACTGCAGCCATGCTGGGTTGTTCTCCTCTGGAAGAGCACAGAGCTTACACTGAGCTTTTAACAGCTACTTGACTGTTTTTTTCATGGGAGAAGAACAATGTCTTGATTTTGTTAGCTAGTGGCCCTTGTTTCCCCTGTCATCTGTAGAAAGCCATTTGTTGTGTTTGGAGGATGTCCATGAACCACCTGCTCAGGGATGCTCCCTGGATAACAGATATAAAATGTTCTTTAGTAAACTATGCACTGCCGTATGTGGGAGAGAACATTGTCATGACCACCACTCTGTGCTGGAGGGGTCCGGAACAGGGATTCCCTGCTTAGCGTGTGCCTTCTAACTGAGAACCAGCTGTTTTTGATGAGACCATTTCCAGTGAATAGCTAGAGGTTTTTTTTGTTTGTTTGTTTGCTTTTTTTTGTTTTTGTTTGTTTGTTTGTTTGTTTTTTTTTTTTTTTTTTTTTTTTTTTTTTTTTTTTTTTTTGGTTATTTATTTTATTTATTTTCATTAAGCCAGCCACAAAGTTCTTGGCCAGAAGAAAATTTACTTTTGTAAGACTGTTTTGGAGACTCTTTGTCTTAGTCAGAGAGAAGATGGCTTCTCTGTAGATGGCCTTTGCTGAACTCTGTGTAGAATGCCTCTGTTCGCCAGCTTGACTATGATCCACTGGCTTTTCAGTGTGTCCATGTGAAATGAGGTCTGTAAAGAGGAGCAGTGATTTAGACCACATGAAATGAGATTTGTAGGGAGAACTAAAGGGGAAGGCATCCTCTCCCCAAAGAAACCAAGTGATGAAAGAGGGTTGGCTGCAGAGAAGAGCTGTGCTCATCTGTGGGATTCCAGCAGCACCTGTGGGCAAACAGGAGCTTCCTGTTTCAGGTACCATCTGAGTGCCCATTGAAGGGTAGGGCCATCTCTGGTTTGGAAACCGACCCAAAAGTGCTCCTGCCTTGGCAGAGTGCCTCATCAGAAGCCCTGCCTAGCATTCCCTAGCAAACCTGTATTGCAGGGAACAGGGAGCTCTAAATATCCGGGTCACAGAGACTTGACATTCCTTGTGTCTGGCCATTTGCTCACGATGAAAGAACACTGTGGAACACTAATTGCTTGAGCAGCAGCTTGTTTACTGAGGTATGAGACGGTCTGATTGTTGCTTGTGCTGTGGGTACAGTTGGTATTTATCGAGATTCTGAAAAAGGCTCAGGCAAAGCACAGCGTAGGACCCGCCGGCTACCACAGGGCTACAGTTGCCTAGAATGGTGTTGCGCAGCAGAGAGTAAAAATAGTCCAGTATAATAGTATAACAAAGGTTCTGCCATTGGCCTTGGAAGCAGTGTTTACTTAGTGAGAAAGTGCTCATGTGCAGGCTCGAGGGAAATGCTTGACATGCCTGGGACCATTCATAACAGGATCATTGTGATCGTAATTAGCTTTTCCCTAAGGACTGGTAACTGTGGGCATCCTCTTGTGGGTTTCCTTTGTTTGTTTGTATGTTTGTTATGTTTGTTTTGGTTTCATGACAGGGTTTCTCTACCATCCCTGGCTGTCCTGGAACTCACTCTGTAGACGACGCTGGCCTCAACGTCATTGTGATCTGCCTGCCTCTGCCTCCTGAGTGCTGGATTAAAGGTATGCACCATAAAGGTGTGCGCCACTACTGCGCACCTTTTGTGTGTGTTAATTAGCTATTTTTGTAGCTAGTGTCTTTTGTGGGAGTTATCTTTTCCACATCCTGTTTCTTATTATCGTGTTGTTGACTCCTTGGATTTTTGCATGTATTCATGTAGTATGTTATGAGTGTGACTCCTTGTCCAGCATTCTTCCTCGGCCAGAGCTTGACTACTTGTTCTTGAAATATCTCTGTTGAACAGAAAGTTTTAATTCTAAGGAGTGCTCACAAACTTAACCCTGGGAAGGTAGTTTCCAACGTGTGCTTCAAGAGGCATTAAGGTTTTATCCCTTACAAGCTTAGGTCAATGATCCATCTCCAGTTTTGTGTCAGTAGGAAATAAAGCAACTGTTGGCCACCTTTCCCCTCATGTATACCCTGTCCCTTTGATTGGAGATCTGTCAAATGCCTGTCACTGCACTGCAACTTGTCTGTTGTTACACCAGTACACACTGAACAGTGCCTCAGCATTGTAGTAAGTCTTGGAGTCAAACAAGTTTTTGCTTTTATGCCTTTGTGTTTTATAGAAACTACAATTTTATATATAATTTTAGCTTGTGTATGTGTTATGAAAGACTGCTGAGGGCCGAGCATGGTGGCACACACCTTTAATCCCAGCACTTGGGAGGCAGAGACAGGTGGATGACTGTGGGTTCAAGGCCAGCCTGGTCTACAAATCGAGTCCAAAACAGCCAAGGCTACACAGAGCAACCCTGTCTCAAAAAACAAAACAAACCAAACAAAAAAAGACTGCTTAAAAAAAAAAGATTTATTTATTTAAGTATACATGTTTCACCTTCATGTACACCTGCACATCAGAAGAGGGCACCAGATCTCATTACAGATGGTTATGATTCACCATGTGGTTGCTGGGAATTGAATTCAGGACCTTTGGAAGAGCAGCCAGTGCTCTTAACCTCTGAGCCATCTCTCCACCCCAACTGCTGATTTTTAATGGAGTTTTATTTCATCCTATTTTCTAATTTGTGGAGAGTAAATATTCTGATAATACTGTGTCTTATGTCTGTAAACTGTTTCATGTAATTTCTACCAGCCATGATTTGTAAATTCCACGATAGTTTTTGCATGTTCATTAATTCTATTAGCTGTTTGGAATTTTTAATGTTCCTGTAAATGTAATTTTGCAAATTCTTTTTTTTTTCACTTGCTAGTGCCTGGGCATTCAGTTACTGCTTGTATGCTTGTATATTGTCCTGAGATCTTGCACACCTTCTGAACTCATTTGCTAGTTGTAGTGTGTGTGTGTGTGTGTGTGTGTGTGTGTGTGTGCGTTACCAGATTATGAGCTTAATTCTCTAGTCATGACTGCTGTCTGTGAATAATGGCAGTGTTACTTTTTCCACCCTCTTCTTTATGCCTTTAATTTTCCCTGCTTCTATTCATCTATTGACATTGTAAACTAGATGTAGTTAGCATGGACCCCCCCCCCCCCCAAAAAAAAAAAAAAAACCCTACTGATCCTCGGGAAGACACCAGGTTCATTGGTAAGTCTTGTATGGCTCTGCTCCTGAGGCCCTGCGGCTATGTCCTGCACCTCTAAGTCAACAACACTGGCATTCATCCCTGCACTTTCTTTTCCTCTCAGTGATGCACTACCCTTTTTAGTTCTGCAGCATTCCCCAAGGAGTGGCTTTTATCTTTTCTTTCTCACACCTGTGAAATTCTCACTTAACATCTACCCTTCACCCCCACCCCCAGGTTTTCTCTACATAGCCCTGGCTGTCCGAGAACTCACTCTATAAATCAGGTTGGCCTCAAAATTAGATATCCTCCTGCCCCTGCATCCTGAGTGCTGGGGTTAAAGGTATGTACCCAACCTCGGTTCTTGTTTATTTTTTGAGTCAGCTCTTGCTGTGTAGTCCCTGCCTCCTCACTTTCAGCTTGCAGGCCTCATGCCTGACTTCTCTCTTCTTGGCTTCTGTCCTCTCCATTGGGTAAATACTGAGCAGGTAGTCTGTGACTGGCTCTTTAAATCAGAAGCACCAGATTGACAAAATCTGACCTCTGACCTGAAAGGCTCACTGTGAACTGTGGGAAGTGTTCTGGAGGAATGGTGATTTCTTGGAGCTCCCTGGAAGGGAGGGTTGCCTCCCCTGGGCTGGTCAAGTAACCCGGCTGCACCTTTTTTTCTCACTGAATATGTAATTTCAAATTAATTAATTTACTTACTGGTTTTTCGAGACAGAGCTTCTCTGGGTATTTATTTATTTATTGGTTTTTTGAGACAGGGTTTTTCTGGGTAGCCCTGGCTGTCCTGGACTCACTTTGTAGACCAGGTTGGCATTGAACTCACAGTGATCCACCTGCCTCTGCCTCCTGAGTGCTGGGATTACATAATTTTATTTTTATTATTTTTTAATTAAACATTTTTACATATACATTTATATTATTACACATATATACAATAAACTACCTATAGCAAGAAGAACCACGATACAGTCAGGAATTATATAAATGTTACATTCTAAGTGTTTTGGCAATTTGCATTTGGTAGCCTTGAAGAAAGCATCTTTCCTACCTTGGTGAGTCTAAAATTCTGAATGTAAATCAATATCTATCATATCTTGTCATTATCAACTTAAAACTTCTATCTAGACCCAAAAACGGCTTAACCCTTAAACAACTAAGCTTTAATTGTAAAACTAAACTATCTGGTCTTCTACCCCATCAGAGACTTGAGAAGGAATAAAATTAATTACCTGATTATACAGAGATTGCAGCTTGGCAGCTTCCCAAATGAGAAGATGACAGAGACAGTTTGCTGCATGAACAGTCACCCAAAATTTAGCTGCACCTTTTAAAGCCTGACCATAGCACAGAATTACACTTTTTAAAAATGATTTTCTTCATTTATTTGAGTGCTCTATCTGCATGTATACCCCCGTGCCAGAAGAGGGCACCAGATCTCATTATAGATGGTTGTGAGCCTCCATGTGGTTGCTGGGAATTGATCTCAGGACCTCGGAAAGAACAGACAGTGCTCTTGACTGCTGAGCCATCTCTCCAGCCCCAGAATCACACTTTTAAGGAGGTGCCAACACATTTTAGTTTTGGGATTCTTAAATTATTAAACTTAGGACAATGTCTTACTGAAAATGTAGTAAGTAGATGCACAGGCATTTGTGTAGTGGTTTCTTAAAAACAAAGGTGAGTAGTAGGCATTTATAATATACAAATTGGGCAACATATTTGCATACCATTTAGAATTTATTAAATTTGTCCGTACAGCTGTGCTGTAGAAAATCTGGACTCTCTCCCCTGGCCCTCAGCGTCACAGCAGAAAGGTTTATGTCAGTGGGCCTGTGGTCAGGTGCCTGGTCGAGACCTTTCCTGCCATTGAGTCTCTTTGAAACCTTCCCTTTTCTGTTACCATGTCTCTTTCCAGTGGGAGGTTCATATTCTTGTTTTTCTTTCCCCTTCTGCCCCTTCCGGCCTTCCCTTCTCTCCCCGCTCCTTCCTTCTGTTCCCTTCCCATCTCAGAGCTTTTCCTACAGCCACCCAGGCTTCTGGGCCTCTCTGGATCATTTTGATGTTTTATTTATTCTCTCATCATCTCTGCCCAGATTGACTAAACAGAGATAGGTCAGCCACAGACAGCTGACAGTTTCAGACACAGGTTAGTCAGTTGGGAGGTTTCTGTTCAGTGACTCAACAGAGGTCACCAGACACATTATACCAATCTCCTATTTGAAATAGACCATCTGTGGAGGCATTGGGGTGATTGTTCTTTTCTGTGAAAATCAATGTACCCAGATAAATTGCAGTCAAGGGTGGCCGACATAGGCATTTTATGTTGCATTCAGATTCTCCAGCGAATTCTGCATAGTCAAAGGGTATGGTCGTCAGTATATAAGCAGTGGCTCCATAGAAGACCATAGTCAGTGCCTTCAAGTAGTTGGTCTGTGACGAGCTGCCAACTTGGTTTTGTGTCCTCTTTTGTCCTCTCTTGAGGGGCATCACCCTAGTTCCACAACATTAAGCACTGCCTGCCTCTGACTCCCCATCCTGTATCTCTGGCTCAGACTTTGTTCAGATTGATACTTCACCTGTCTCCCGAGTGCTTGTAGAGTAGGTTCAGTTGTCTCCTGGGGAAGCGCTCTTGGCTTGACATATGTCTGGGGCGCTCTTCTCCTGGTTCCTGGGACTACTCTAGCAGTGAGCCCCACTTTCTAGAAAGCCTGTTGATTGTCTCAGCTAGTGTCCTAGCTGCGTCTCTTGCACTCAGCTCCAGCTTTAAACTTTCCCCAACCATGAGCGTGCCTGTGGTCTCTACCTCTACCTGTCCACTTCCATCTAACTGGGACATGTTTTGAGCAGGGCCTGGAACCCACCCACCCTTTCATGACAAAAGCTCTGTTTAGAGCTAGGGTCTTGTCTTGCTTTATTGCCAAGGGGGACTCAAAGTCCTGGGCTCAAGGGACCCGTGTGACTCAGCTTCTTGAAGCACTGAGGCTCTGCATCTGTGTGCTCTACACTTTGTGGTTTTAATAATGACGCTAGGCGTCAAACCCAGGGCATTCTGCACACTAGAGCAATTGCTCTACATTTGAGCTACATTTCCAGACTACATTCCTCTTAAAGTCGAATCCCCTTTTCTTTGTTTCTTTCTTTTTCTCTCTCTTTCTCTCCTTCCTTCCTTCCTTTCTCTGTTGCCCTGACTATCCTAGACCAGGCTGTCCTCAAACTCATGGCGATCTGCCTACCTCTGCCTCCCGAGTACTTACTTACTTTCTTTCTTCTTTCCTTTTTTTTCTTTTTTGTTTGTTTGTTTGTCTTCCGAGACAGGATTTCTCTGTGTAGAGTTCTCTGTCCTGGACTCACTTTGTAGACCAAGCTGGCCTCGAACTCACAGAGATCAGTCTGCCTCTGCCTCCTGAATGCTGAAATTAAAGGCATGTGCCACCATACCTGTCCTCAAAACCCATTTTCACAGCCTCCCAGTTTGCCATAGTCTGACACCCATCTGTCTCTTATCAATATCACAGTCCCCCTCCCTTTTGAGCCATACTGGCTTACTTTACCTCAGATGTACTATGTTTGTTCCTGTTGGGGGGTTTCTGCTCCCTCCTGACAATGAAAGGCCTTTCTTGTGGGGTGTGGGTGGATTCACCTGTTTCTTTTACGAGAACCAGAGCTTGACAGCAAGTGTCTGCCTCTGTTGTTTATCACCTTATTTTTTGAGACAGGGTTTCCTACTGACCCTGGAACTTGCTGGCTTGGGTAACAGTAGCCAGTGGGTCCCCAGGATCTGCCTGCCTCTGTTTTTTCATGTGGCTTTTGCCAAGGTTGCTAAGGCTCAGTTTGCCTTGCTGCTGTTATCCAGTGCTTTGCAATGGCCCTGGCATCTAACGGCCCTGGCGTCTTCCCAGTAGATGCCAGGAACACACTCCTGCTCTGTTTTGTGATCATGAATGTCCCCAGATACCGCCAAGTGTGAAGGCAACCACTGCAGTTGAAATCCACTCTTTTAAATATTAAAATGTCCTCTTTAGTTCAAAAATGAAGACAAAATCTCTTTTGTTTTGTTTTTTATTTTTATAAAAGGAACATAACATTTTAAAGCTATTACAGAGATTGTTCAACTTACACCATTACTTGAGTTATAAGCATCTGTTTTCATCTTACATGTTTCTGTAGTTCCACATTAAGCTTTGCGTTAGAAACCTTAAAATATTCTGAAGGGATTTGTTCTCTCAGTGTTTCTATATTTTCCGCCTGCTCCCATCACCATGGAGCTAAACACTCTGAAAGACATCTTAGGTTAAAAACAGTAATGACTGAACCGGAAACATTTTTTTCCTTCGTGTTCTTTTCTCTCTTCTGTTCCTCCTTAACCCTTCATCAACCAAATGGGGTATTGCGACTCAGAATAGGAAGGGCACACTGCCTAGAACATGCTCCCCTGGAAAATAACCAGCCACTGTGTAATTTGAACAGATACATGCATGAATACTGAGATAAAGGCAACTGTATGAGAAATGCCTGGGGAAGGGAGCGTGCATTTTGTAGATCTCTGTGTGTCAAATACTGCATGTCACTCAGGAGCCCTGATGGTGTACAGAAAACAGGACAGAATGCGTGCTAGCTGGTTTTTTCATGTGATGTGTTTGATTCTTGGATTAAGCTCAGTCCTTACTAGTGCCTTCCCTCCCTCCTGTCAGTGCTGGGGTCAGACTCTAGGGCCTACTGTGGGTCGGGCCAGCACTCTACCATTGAGCTACACCTGTAGCCCCTGGCCACATGTTTCTAGGAGACATTATGAAACCAAGTACCTGGAGAGATCCAAGCCATCAGAGTTAGAAAAGGGCCTCTGTGGGGGCCGCGCGCCCAGTGGTGCGTTGCTTGCTTAGCATGGCCAAGGCTGTGGCCCATCGTCAACATGTCTCATTCATTGCCAGCAGCAGCGGTGCACCAGGGAACCACTCACTGTGCTAACTTACTGTATGGTGGCTCCTGCCACCCAGGCGCACACCCCCATGGGTGATTGGCTTGTGAGGATTTAGGTTTTGAGACTCAATATTCTAATCTCTACTCTCTAATTTTGAAGCATCTTAAATACATGCAAACTAGCAGCAGATGTCAGTGTTTCCATTTTCTGTTTAATTTTAATTATAACTTTTTTGCAGAGGAGGGCATAGCCTTCCATGAATAGTCTCCAGGTTTTTGTTATAGTGAACACTGCTTAAAGAACTTACCCCATTCCCACCCCACCAGACACACACAATGGTGCTAGACTCTCCCAGGAGCAGGCGGGGGTCTGGGGGGGGTTGGTGGGGGATTCCTCATTTCAAAATTGTAGCAAAAATAATTAAGAATTCATGATTTTATCATATATGGCAGTAATACGCTGAGATGTCCATTTGAGATATTAGGCCCTTTTATTATCTGGTAAATAAGCATGAAACAGCAAGGGCATTTGAAAAATAGAACCCAGTTCTTGGCTCATTGTTGGAGTATTCTGTACTGAATTCATCGCTATAAACAGGATGAAAACTTTTCTGCACTTGCCTCCTAACCAAATGTTAATTTTGAAGTGTCCAAAACAGGTTTTCTGAGGGCTGAAAAAACAAGGTGCCTCCTTCCATGTAGAGTAGGAGAGTGCTTCCGTGAGAGTGAACTTGCAACATTGTAGGAAGATTAGCATACTTTTCTGTGGATAATTATTGAAACACAGTAGAGAGACTTTTCATCAGTGCCCAAGCTTAGGCTTCATACAAACATCTTTGTGCATTTAGTGGACTTACTCCGGTAGGAATTAGATTTTGAGGTGTGCTTTTCCATGGATCTTCATCATTTATGTACTCATGCTGTTGTTTTGTTCTACTTATGACTGTTTAACTGTGTTCATTGGTTCCCCAAAATACTATTTATTTACAAGTAGCTGTTTGTAAGTGGAAACCACATTTATCTGTTTGGATGTGTTTGCCTCTTAGTTAGGAATGCAGTGACAAGCCATTCCAGCAGCCGGAGCAGATACAAATTTTGCCACATAAACTGTCTTGGGATTGACCACTGCACTTGACTACATCAGAAGGCTGGCACGCATTTGGTAATGCATCTGGGGATCCTGGAGCTTTGAGCTTGATTCCACCAATGTCTTTAGTCATGCTGGCCTGTTAGTCTTCTATGTATCCTGTCCTCCAGGGGAATACATGCCCTGGCCATACCTGTGCTTTCATCAGGGAGCTCAGGAGTGCTAAGAAGTAGGATGCTTCAGACTTCTGCTTAGTTTTCATTCTTCAGACCAGTCTCTGGGAGCATGAGTGACACAGAGACTGATCTGTTTCGGGGGCTAGGTTAGAGTTCTGCACACCTGCTAGGAGAAATGAGTAGTCTGTGGTGAAGAATTGAGAGAGAGGCAGCAACAGGCAGTAAGCAGTGTGCCATGCCTGAGCTAAGGACAGTGTGTACCAGATACGTTTAAAAGTCTGGAACTTTGAGTTTCCTTGATTCTTGACTTCCTAGAATAAGTTATGGACCACATTTTTGAGAATATTTTTTCAGATACTTTTCTCTAGTCAGACTAATTTTCCAGGTGACTCAGATATTAGGGTAACAAATACTCTGCTTTGGAGTCTTCCTTACTGCTAATTATATTATTGGGAAAAAATAGGAACTTTGTCATAATACTTAATTTGAAAACTGAAACATATTTGATGAATTTGGGATTTTTGTTTTGTTTTGTTGTTTATTTCTTTCTTTGTTTTCAAGACAGGCTTTCTCTGTGTGGCCCTGGTTGTCCTGGAACTTGCTCTGTAGACCAGGCTAGCCTCCAAATCATAGAGATCCAACTGCCTCTGCCCCCTCCCCAGTGTTGGAATTAAAGGCGTGTGCCACCACTGCCCAGCTCGAGTTTGTATTTTTTTTTTAAAGAATGTTTTTGTTGCTATCTAAAAGTTTTATTTTATTTTTACCAATAATGGAAACACTGTGAAGATGATTCATTTTCACAAATACTGACACTGAGCAGAGCAGGTAAGTGAGTAGTTCACTGGTGGACAGGCATCGAGCAGCTCTAAGGTGAACAGGCAGTGAGCAGCTCACAGGTAGACAGGCAGTGAACAGCTCACAGGTGGACAGGCAGTGAGCTCACAGGTGGACAGGCACTGAGCTCACAGGTGCACAGGCGCTGAGCTCACAGGTGAACAGGCACTGAGCTCACAGATGGACAGGCACTGAGCTCACAGGTGCACAGGCACTGAGCTCACAGGTAAAGCAGCAGTGAGTGAGCAGCACAAGCAGCTCCAGTTTTTGTGCTGACAACTTTCAAGTACAAACTGCTCTGTAGGACCAGATCATTGGAGGAATTTCTTTAGTGCTCTATTGTTCTTAACTCTTTTCCAGTTACTGTATTTTTCAGACCATAAGACGCACTTCCCTCCCCCTCCCACCCGAAGTGTGTGCGTGGGGTGGGGGGTTTAAGGTGTGCCTTATGGTCCGATTGCTGTTTTTACTGTTTATCTTGTTTTACTGCTCTTACGGTCAGGTGCATCTTATAGTCCGAAAAATACTGTATGTATCATGTTAACTTCCTTTCACTCTCAGGAATGTTTTCATTTGCTTACTGTTGGTCTCTTTCTAAAGCTAACTTCATAGAAGGCAGGGACATTTGTCATCCTCCAGTTTTATAGCCCTTTGGGAAGAACGGAAACATGATAGTATTTATAACGGTACTGTAACTAGTGTTAGTTACCATCTCCTTTTATGCAGAATAGATACCTTGATTTCATCTGTTACTGGACACTGTATGCCATGTTTAAAGACAGATTTTTCTTTGAGACTAGAGACCCAATAGTACTGCCTCCTGTCTTTTTTGTCTTAATATATTTTTATTAAATACTTAATTTTTAAGTTTTTTTTTAAATTACAAATCTTGAAAGAAGTGCTTTACATTTTGTATTTTTCTTTGTTTTATTATAACTGAAGTTCTATTAGAATTTTACTGTCTTTCTTTCACCACACACCCCAGTTTTTATGATTTTTATATAGAAGTTTGAGGTTTTATTTTTATTTCTAAATTATTTTTATAAGTAATTTTTCTATTGTTGTAAAGAAACACCATGACTATGGCAACTCTTTAAAAAGAAACCATTTGCTGGGTGCAGTGGTGTACGCCTGTAATCCCAGCACTTGGGAGGCAGAGGCAGTCAGATAGTTGTGAGTTCAAGGCCAGCCTGTTCTACAAAGTGAGTCCAGGACAGCCAAGGCTGCACAGAGAAACCCTGTCTTGCGAACCACGCCCTCCAACAAAAAAACCTACTTAAATGTGGCCTTCCTTACAGTTTCAGAGGCTTAGTCATTATCACTGTGATGGGGAACAAGGTCGTACACATTTTGCTGGTTAGCAGCTGAGTGTGACATCCTGATCCACAGGCAACAGGCAGCGGCGGTTGGGTCTGGCATGGGCTCCTAAAGCCCTGAAGCTCACCCCTACTGCCATACTTTTTCTAACAAGGCCACACTGCCAATCATTCTAATCTTTTCAAAGAGCTCCACTTCCTGGTGGCCAACATATGAGCCTATGGGGGCCATTCTTATTCAAACCATCACAAGGTTAAGGGTGTAGCTCAGTAGTACAGTACTTGCCTGTCACACAGAAGGTCCTGGGTTCTATTTCATAAAGAGCAATCAAATACCTTTGCTGTTTATAACACAGACCCACTCTTCTTTGATCTAATATTAATAAGTAGGTTATTATGGGTGTTTTGCTTTCTTTCAGGCTTCTTGTCAGCTTTTATTCTTGCCAGTTTCTTCCTTATTTTTATTCTCTATTCCCTGTAGTGTTAACTTGATTCTTAAGTAGGCAGAAGAAGTTACGTTCATAGGAATCACCAACACTTTCCCACCTCTGTTCTTGGGGTCATGATATTTCTCTTTTGCCCTCTGAACCATGTTCTCTCTTTATCTCCCCTTGGAAGAATACTTGGATTTCACACCATAAAACTTACTATATTACTGGTGGTGAGAAATGTCAGTTCTTTTGTACAAATTTGTTTGTTTGTTTGTTTTGGGTTTTCTATTAATTTATCCTGCTGTTTTTCATTTTTTATTTTCGGATTCACCTTTGCTGTATTCTCTTGTCTTATATGATTCACTGGTGTGGATGTTAATCTTGTTTGACTTCTCATTTCTCTAGACCATGGAGAGCTACTCAAATTAGGGGACGTTTTTTTGTTTTTTGTTTTTGTTTTGTTTGTTTGTTTGGTTTTTTTGTTTTGTTTTGTTTGGTTTTTTTAACTGTCTTCTGTATAAGCTGTAATTACAGATGCCCTGAATTTGGCTTTGGGAAGGAGATTTGGTGATTTGACTGAAGTTTCTTTAGCTAATTTGTTAATCAAACCAGAGCCCATTGCATTTCCAAAAAGTGGTGTTCCAAGTGTAATTACTCCTTCCACTGAAGTAGTACCATAGCGTCCGGTCCAGTGTGTGCAAACTCCCTCCCCTTGGGTTAGTGAGCGTGCGGCTTTCCTCGAGTAGAGCTGCCTCATCTGCCGCCTGGCAAATCCTTTCTCATGTGTAAAGGAGTGCCCACATGCAGTACACTTTGCCCTTCTTTTCTGGTGGACATGCTTTCTTTACTTTGTTCCTGAGCTCTCATTGCTTCTAATAAAAAGCATAAGTGTTTGTGATTTCTTGTATGCTATTTCCAAAGTAATTATGCTTCTCTGGAAAAACTTTATAACAAAAGATTTATAAAGAGGGAAACATTTTCTTTCTAAAAATCACCCTTCTCCTTCCTCTCATTTCTCTGAGTCCTTTCATTTTCCCACATGTTGCTTTGTGTGTATTCTCTTGCATAAACTTGTTTATTGAGTAGAATATAGGTATTTTTTTCTTTTTTCTTTCTTTTCTTTTTTCTTTTTTCTTTTTTTCTGAAACAGGGTCTCTCTGTGTTAGCCTTGGCTGTTTCTGAACTTGCTTTGTAGACGAGGCTGGCCTTGAACTCAAAATGATCCACCTGCCTCTGCCTGCCGAGTGCTGGGATTAAAGGCGTGCGCCACCACACGCGGCTAGAACATAGGTATTTTTAAAGCTAACAGTACATCTTAAATTTTGTCCTCTTAACTACCTGCCAGCTCATAATGCAATAAAAATGGGGAAAGATGTCATTTTGAATGTATTACCTTAAAGAAAATTATTAAAATATTAACTCAAGGAAGAATTTAGTAGCGGGACTAGATGTGACAGAAGTGGAGAGCACCAAGTTTGTAGTGTGCAGACAGCAGGGTTTAGAAAAGGTGGTTACATACCCAGTCCCATAACAATACAAGATTATAATGTGCCCTGTAATAAACATAGCGAAGCATGTTCAGTGGCTTCATGTTTTGTTTGTGTCCTGAGATGAGGTCTTCCTGTGTAACCTATGCTGGTCTACTCTTGAACCTCTTGCCTCAGCCACCTCAGTGCTGTGATTACAGGTGTGTGTCAGTAGATCAAGTTACAGTGTTTTATGATTTAAAACATTTAAAAGCTAGTTTAAGAACTAAGAGCTACTGTGTATTACTGAGCAGAAACTTTAGCATGTAAAAGAACCCATTGCTTCCTAAATTAATTAACAAAATGGATTAAATTAAAAGATAAAGTACTACAACCAAGAGACTTTTCCAAGAACCATTACTGAATGATTCTAAAATTAATTGAGGCTGCTGATAGGGTCAGCAGGGCTTGTTATAATGCGTTCATGCTAAATTGGTGTGGCACCCAGATACACACACATACGAGGGGACCCCTAAATATAATGCTGGGGTACCTAGGCCACTTCTAAGTTACTAGGCTTCTTTTTAGAGAATAATTCTCTTCTCTGTCATTGTTACTGACAAAAGTTAAAACTATAAAACCTTTAAAGATAAAAGGAGAAGAAATAAGAGACTAGAATTGTCAGCAGTTTTGGTTGTAACTAATTTCATGGTGGTAAATGTTTAGCTCTGAGTGTGGTTAGAGATTGGAGATTGCATTAACCTCCTGACACCCACAGGGTGGAGGGCCCAGTCTCTGGGAAGAGCACACTGAGGTGGGCTGGATCTCAGGAGAAAAAGAAAGTAGAAATCTTCAAAATGTGCCCAAGAATCATTGTGAAATGATGGAAAATGAAGATTTATTTAAAAGGTCTCTCAAAGATAAAAGAATTTCCGCCCCACACACCCACACACCCACACCAAAAAAAGCAGTACAACGTGAGGGAAAAAATAGGAAACTGTCCAGGATGTAGGTAACCTACAGAGGCCACCCTAATCTCAGAATTCCAGTAAAGGGGTCATAGCAAACCTTTTTTGCTTTGTGCAGGTAGAAAACAATAATGTTTTCTTTTTCCCTCTGCTTTATTCACTTTAGAAAGAAACTAAGCAAATAGGTAAAAGAAAAATTATTAAGTCTATGAAAAATAAGTAAGCAACTGAGTAAAGTGATAATTATAAACCCTGTGTACACCACTTTGTAATGTAGCTATCATTGGAGTTCTCCACTCTAGTAGCTGAAGAGAGGAATCATGGAATGATGCCTGGAATATTCTAAGGGCAAGTGTTTTATTTACTCCCCTTGGCTATAGACCCAGCACTTGAAGTCCAGGTAGACAGGCCAGATTGGAAATCTGCACAGGAAAAAAGAAAAGAAGGAAGGAGGGAAAAGAAAGAAAGAAGGAAAGAATACATTGATGCAAATGTATATATGCACAGAATACAGGTGGAATGGGAGATAATTAATGGAGCTGTGTTCATTTCTCATTTCCATAACAGGACTTCAAATGGGTAATACCTGTGATTGATAACAGAAGAAACAGCCTGAGCCTGTCACTTAGGAATATGGAAATGTCATGGGAAACAGACCCTGGGTTTAGTATGTTTGCTCTGACCTTGGGAAGATTAAAACTGTTTTATTTTCCTCTGTATTTTCCCATGCACCTAGGCCTTTAGTGTATGTGTTACTTTGGTTGTAAAAAACAAAAAAACAAAAACAAACAAACACCCAGAAAGCTTCACAAGACAGAAAATGAAAAACCCAGTAGAGTTGCAGTGGGAGCCTTTGTGCAGTGGCTCAGTCGCTGGTTTCATGACCTGTTGCAATGCATGTTTTTTTCTCTGCTGGAGTACCTATAGTACTGTGCTTACAGGCCAGTGGACAGTATATTAGAAAGCCTTGAGCTGTTGAGGTGGGTCCTGCTTGACTTGATGACAAAGGCAGTGCCAGAGTCTCAAGGAGAGCCCGCAGACAGAACTTATAGGACCTGCCAAAGCAGGAAAAATGTGTAGGAGCTGGCTTGGGAAACCACCTCTTCTGTGTACAGCCATAGGCTTCCACTGAGATGGCAGGGCTCACAGTGTGGATAGGCCCAGCTCTCTGTCTCTCTTTTCCTTCTGCTTTTGCTTCCTTTGCCCCCAGTAGTGTAAGAATGCCCATTTGAATTGTATCATCATTAATGGAACACTGGCTTTCCTAGAATATTACCTAATAGATGTCAAGTGATGCTGTGGTGAATTTGCTTACTATAGCCATACTCAGTAGCAGTAGATATGCCGTGAGCTTGTGTTCTGTTAAAGAAATTTTCTTGCTTCAGCAGATTCTCTTTAAACTTGCTTTACAAGAAAACTTCAACAAACAAACAAGCAAACAAACAACAACAAAACAACCCTTCATTTTTTTCTTGGTAACAGACTTGGTAGTAAAAGGTAGTAACACATATGAGATCAGGAGTTCTTCCAAGTAGAAATTTTGGTTTCTAACCTAATGATCTTGATTTTTTAAAAAAATCATCCTAAATTTTTATGGCCCCTCTCAAGGAGCGTTTAAAAGGCAGGAAGGGGGTTTTACACGGTTGTGTCCAACAGCCATCACTGCCTTGACTCTCCTAAAGTCTTACAGTACCTGATGCTCAAACCAATTGCAAGTGTGCCCCTTCCCACCCCACCCCCCCCCCCCCCTTCCCCCAGTCCAAAGTTCAGGGGTGGCAGGACCATGGAGAGACTGGTGCAGCTGTGGCTGTTGGTCTTGCGTTTGGGCAGTTCCCACTTGTCTCTAAGGCAGAGGGGGTTAGGCTGCAGATCAGAGAAGCGTTGTGCTTGTGGGCACTTGAGAGACAGTACCTATGCACAGGCCAGCAATCAGATTCCAGCGTTCCTGCCGACATGCAAGACTCCTCTTATTTGGAGGACAAGGGAGCTGTCGAGGCTTGAACCAGTCTACTGCATGCTAAGCACACATCCCGTCAGTCTACTGCATGCTAAGCACACATCCCGTCAGTCTACTGCATGCTAAGCACACATCCCGTCAGTCTACTGCATGCTAAGCACACATCCCGTCAGTCTACTGCATGCTAAGCACACATCCCGTCAGTCTACTGCATGCTAAGCACACATCCCGTCAGTCTACTGCATGCTAAGCACACATCCCGTCAGTCTACTGCATGCTAAGCACACATCCCGTCAGTCTACTGCATGCTAAGCACACATCCCGTCAGTCTACTGCAGCTAAGCACACATCCCGTCAGTCTACTGCATGCTAAGCACACATCCCGTCAGTCTACTGCATGCTAAGCACACATCCCGTCAGTCTACTGCATGCTAAGCACACATCCCGTCAGTCTACTGCATGCTAAGCACACATCCCATCTGTAAGCTATAGCTCCATCCCTGAGAGCGTGTTTCAAGATGGACTTGGCATTTCACTTTACCATAAAAATAAAAAGAGGGCAAAAACGGACTGAAAGACTTCCTATCATCAGATTTAGTTTTTAAGGACTTGACTGGTGACTGGTGACTGGTTTGTGTTTTACCTCACTGCTCCACTCCCCAACTGTAAATGAAAGTTGAAATGATCAAAGAAAGTCTAAGGAAAATCTCGTTCAGAAATAAAGAATTTTAAGTTTGAGGGAACAGATAAGAAACTGAAGGTTTTATATAATGCATAGCTTTCTATGCACACACACTTAGTTTAAAAGAAGCCTAGGAGGATATGGTGAGCATTAAGATGTTTTATAACTTTGCCTTAGTTCTTGGGAACAGGAGCCAGACTCATGGACATAAGGCTTCTTGTTTTCAGAGCCAGAATCTATATAAAGGGCTCAAAAGTGACAAGTGAAATGAAGTTGTTAGCTCAAGTTCTGTTGTCAGCTCCAGATGGGGGCGCTGGTCCTCTGCTGCCTCAGGACAGTGGCCTCCTCACTGCTTGTCTGCCTTTTCTGGAGTGGTGAGTATAGCAGCAGCAAGCAGCTCAGCACACTTGGCCTTACCTGTGCACTGCTCTCACTCAGTCCACAATACAGACTGTCCTGAGTGCCTGTGCTGAGGTTAAGGTTGGGGTATCTTAAAAAAGGTACATGATGGGCTGGTGCTGGGCTTCCCTGGGTAGAGTGTGAGCATGGGCACAGCTCTGGGTTTGCTCTCCAGCACTGTGTAAAACCAGGTGTGCCGACACATAACTGTAATTCCAGCTCTGGGGAGGTGAAGGCTGGAGATGAAATTCAAGGTTATCCTCAGCTACACAGCCAGTTCAAGGCCAGCCTGGGGTACATGAGACTCTGTCTTAACTTTTTTTTTTTTTAATAAGAAGCATATAATTGGTTTATTAAAGAAAAAACAACTTGAAAAATGGGGACAGGGTTGTGACTTTTGTATTTGAGGATAAAAGGTCAAAATCATTTGCCAATCATTGGCTTGAACTTCCCTCCCATTCCTGTTCTGGGTTAGCCACTCCGCCTGTCGCTGCTTCCTGTGAATGCCCCTGTGGACTTCACAGGAGTTTGGATTGCTGAACCTGTTAGCTTACTTTAGCCATTTCAGTGCAACAGTATCAGTGAGTTTAAGCAGGTCACTCACAACTTTTTAAAGCAGCTACTCATGTGTGCCTGTTTTCATGTTCTTCAATGGTAGAGGGCCGAGGGAGAGGTGAGCACCTGTTAGTCTTCATTTCCTTTTGCTGTGGACAGTCTGAAGCCGGAGAGCTGGAACTAAAGCCCCAGCGAAGTTATCATGCTATGGCCTTCGACCGTGTCTGTCTGTCTGTCTGTCTGTCTCTCTCTCTCTCTCTCTCTCTCTCTCTCTCTCTCTTTCCTTTTTTTAAAAAATTAATTTATTCTTGTTACATCTCAGTGGTTATCCCATTCCTTGTATCCCCCCATTCCTCCCTCCCTCCCACTTTCCCCGTACTCCCCTCCCCTATGACTGTGCCTGAGGGGGACCTCCTCCCCCTGTATATGCTCATAGGGTATCAAATCTCTTCTTGGTAGCCTGCTGTCCTTCCTCTGAGTGCCTTCAGGTCTCCCCCTCCAGGGGACATGTCGACCATGTCTCTTGAACACAGTGCCACAGAGCTGCGACTATACTTCCTGACTGTTGTGTCAGCCTATGAACTATTAGCACTGCTCCAGCCCACCCCCTACATTTCACCTGGGATCCTGTGGCCTTTATTTCTAAGGTTTAAGAGTACTGTTAGCTTAGGTGACCAAATATGTAGAGTTAATCATGGGATTCCAGGGCACTGGAGGGGCTCTGCTGCAAGAAACATGGCTGGGGATCAGACCTTAGATGCTGCAGTGGTCCTATCCTGTCTAAGCTGCAGGGTCTACTTGAGAAAACACAGTGGTGCCTCCTGACACACTTACTATAAAAGTGTGTTCTGAAAGGGTGGCCTGCTAAGCCCCGCTAAGCAGTGGGCCCTGAGAACCTGGATCACAGGTGGCTCCGCCCTGGCTGTTTAATCTCTGTGGGCTTCTGCTTTCCGGCCCTGAGATTCCTCATGTGGAAAATCTGCTTCCCACCAAGGGCGTCTTCACAGAAGTTGACAGTTTTGTGTTTGGAGTGTTGCCTTAGTAATTCAAGCCCAGTCATCTGGTAGTTCTTAATGAAGTGGCACCTTACCCGTTTCCTGCTACCCATGAAGGGAGCCCTGTGGAGGGAGCCTCTGCTTAGGCCTGCATTCCTGTCTCAGTTAGGCCAAGATCCATCTGCTGGCGGCTGAGATCCTCTGAAGTATCCCAGGTTGACCACTGTGCCTTTTTAGAAGTTAACTACCATGTTTTTTATTCTCTGGGATGTATTGCTAGTAGACCAAGGCATTTGTGCTGCGGGGGGCGGGTCGTGGTGGTGGTGGTGGTGGTGGTGGTAGATGTCAGAAGTGACTTGGTTGTACAGGGAGGCCTTTTTCTCCTATATTATCAGGATTTTTCTGTAACCGTTCTTTAACTGCCAGCCCAAGCCCACTGCATAGAAAGCACCCGTGTTACCCACAGTCCCTTTCCCTTGTGTTGCTGGGCATTTCCCTCTGAACTGCTGCTCTGTTCATGAGTTTGGACCTCACAGGCTGATGTGCAGACTGAGTGGAGATCCATGACTGAGGCAGACAACAGGTCCCTCCATGCTGAGCCTTTAGGCAGAGCGTGTCTGGGGGAATTCAGATGCAGTAGCAGACAGAGGGGGCTGTGTGCAGTCTGTGTTTGAGGAAGTGCTGGTGTACAGGGGGTGGGCCCATGTGCCTGGTTTTTCTTTTTGAGTCTTCCTTAGTCAATGTGCTAGAATCCTGAGTGCAGTCTGGGAACTGCTGCTGTTAATCCTTGAGCACTAATCTGAATTTGAGTTATAAGCGGAAGGAACTGTTCTTACTGCCACCCCTTTACTCTCCAAGCTAACTGTGGTGCACTTTTTCAAGTGCACTTCTTAAATTGTCTTTGGAGCATAAAATGTTCAAACAAACAAACAAAAAACCATCATTCCCTTAACAAAGCCATTTTGAGACTCCTTTCTGAGCTGTCTGGTTTCCTACACATCAGTTGTCTCTTCTCTCAGCTCCATAGCTGCAGGGAATTGAGGCTGGAATGTGCCTTTCTGTGAGGGGTGGAGGGTGGGGTGGGGTGGGGGTGGGGGAGCAGATAGCTGGCAGCCTGCAGAAGTGTTCCTGCTGAGAGTCTTTATTAGCAGGCATTTAGTATAATCAGTGGGTGGTGGAAGGGGAAGCATTTCCTCCAGGTCATGCCATCTCTTTCCCTTTGACCCCAGAGAGGAAAGTCCACACTGCTAGTCTCTTCTCCTAGGCTTCCACCTGCTCTGTCATTGCCTGCTGCTCTCCAGCAAGCTGCTCTTTGAGGCCACAGTGACATCATTTTAAACCAGGCTGGCCTGTATGAGACCTTGTCTCAAAGAAGCAAGCAAGAAAATTCTGTTGGTTTAAATAGAGCCAGTGATGAAAACTTTTTAATCTGTGGGTTTCACAAAGGATTATGGGTGATGATGCCCTAAGAGAGGTCATAGTACACCTGCCTTACTTGGTTATTCTGTGGGCAAATAACTGGATTTGAGCACAATTGACAAGAATTTCCTGCTAAGTACCTGCCCTGGTATCTGAGTGCTGCCCCGCCCCCATGTTTTTTCTCTTCCCTATGCTGTATTCTGTGAGCACAGGGTCATATTTGACCACTACCTGTTCAGTTTGTAAAGCTGGTGAGCATTAAAGAACAGCTCAGGGTGTTGGAAGCTCTCCTTTCCCTGATCTGGTGCAGTCTGCATTGCTGCCCCCGTTCCATAGTGTCTTGTGGAAGCTTTAAGCATCCCTTCATGCCCTGGCACAGAAAATCTGCGTGCTGTTCTGTCCATCTAGTTCTTGAGTTCTGTGCTCTCCTTACTTCTTCACCACTGTCCATCTTTCTGCTGGTAGGAATTTTATTATTTTAGAAATTATAAGGAAAGATAATGGCAGTGCCATGATCAGAAATTTAGGGCTAAGAGGACAGGGAGGTAGTTAAAGCCTGGTCAGCCAGATGCCCTGTTTGGTATAGTATTCCCAGAGTACCCATTATCACACAGACTGCCTTATGTCAGCATCACAGAGCCTAGGGAACAAGGGCTGCTTTTGAACCCTCATGTGAGCCACATTTGTCATTATTAGGGGCTCGAGAGAGTCTAAGTGGCTGACTAGAGAGAGTCTAAGTGGCTGACTAGCTGTGGTTTAGTTAAGACCCACCAGGAAGCAGTTTGTTTTGTGAAAGACCTCGCAATGAGCATGGACAGTACCGGAAGGAAACATTGTCTATGTGCCTGTGTATACCTTGTCATGACCTGTATCACACTTCACCTTCTTACCATCTGCATCCCCCATTTCTACCTGAGCTTCTCTTGAAGGAAAAGTTGGTGGTCTCAAGTATTTCTAGCACCAGGTGTACACCATGCTTAGAAGAGAATGTGGGCATTCTGGGAATTATTTACAAGAAAATGGAACGTCTCTTCTGGAGGACTGAGTGATGTCATCAGTGGTGGGCAGTGATTGTAGAGATCATGGATGATGCAGAGGCTTTCCACTAGTAGAGCTGAGCTCTGGACCGGAGCTCCTCTTGTTGGGATTGGAGTCTAGCTAAATGGGTCCAGTGTAGAAGTCATAGTATGGATGCTGTGAAGTTAAAGACGCGGTAAGGAAGTGTTTTCTGATGCTGCTCTTTCAACATGTGCAGTGGTGTTAGCGATGCCGCATTGCTCCTCCGTTTAATGCTGTTGCTTCTTGCCATATATAACAGTACCCGGGCTGCTCTGCTGACACGCACTTCAGGGTTAGTGCTCATCAGCATGTTCGCTGTTTCAGCCCACTCTTAAGGAATAGGGTGCGAAGTGTTATTGATCTGCATGGAGAGACATCCTGCTTTTTTGGTTTTTTTTTGTTTTTTGTTTTTGTTTTTGTTTTTTGTTTTTTTTTTTTTTGATACAGGGTTTCTCTGTGTATCCCTGGCTGTCTTGGGCTCACTTTGTACACAGTGCTGGCCTCGAACTTACAGTGATCCACCTGCCTCTGCCTCCCAAGTGCTGGGATTAAAGATGTGCGCCACCATGCCTGTCTGACATCCTGATTTTCAGTTGGTGGCTTAATAAGCATCTTTATTTCTATATTGCTCATTAGTAGAGAACATTTATGTTGTGTCTCAAAGGGAGTTGATGCTGCTAATAAATAAAGAAGCGGGGAAGGGACAAGGAAGAGTGAGAAAGGTGTGGGAAAAGGATCTTCACAATTGACGGAAATTTTGTTATTTAATTCAGGTGTTCACCTCTTTAGCTTTGGGTTATCAAACTGTGTCCTCTCCTCTCCCCACATGTGTTCATCTATATTTTGAAATGAAGAGTTATCATAATAAGACTAAATTGCTAAGTCTATTAAACCGTAGCAAGTGGGGCTGGAGAGATGGCTCAATGGTTAAGAACACTTGCTCTTGCACAGGGCCTGGGTTTGATTCTCAGCACCCGTGTGGAGTTCACAGTTCTCTGTGACTCCAGTTTCAAGGAATCTGATGCTTCCTTGGGACTCATGCTGTGCATAAGTATATATGTATGTATGTATGTATGTATGTATGTATGTATGTATGTATGTATTTGCAGGTAAAACATTCATTTGCACAAATAATAAATTTTTTTTTTAAGTGGAGTAATTAGAAAAGAAACTATTGATGGTGGATATGAGACATTTCCAGGTGGGTTTTATTTCTTCTGCCTCAGTTCCAGCTTTTAGTTTATTCCTATAATGGATGTAGCTTCCCTAATTTTAAAAAGTCATGTTTGCAAGCAGGGTTGGTGGCATATGCCTGTAATCTAAGTACCTTGGGAAAGTTGAGGCAGGAAAGGCCTGGTGAGTTACAGCTCAGCCAGAACTACAGAGTGAGAATCTGTCTCAAAACAAAGGGTAGGGAGGGGTCAGCTCTGTGGTAGATCGTTTTCTAAGAAGAATTGAAATGTGGCAAGAATAAGCTTTGATCATGGTGGACTGGCACTTTAGGGGATGAATATTGTAGAAATGAAATAGAAGATAGTTTGGGTTTTTTAAGTCTGTGAGAATACTGGAAACATCTGAATTTTAAGAATTACTTTATGCTAGTATATTATTTCCTTGAAAGCTACTTTCCTGTGTTCCACCCTTTGTTGTTTTAAACAGGGTAGGTGCTCGGATTGGTCCAGTTGCTTGGCTGCCCTTCCAATTTAGAAGTGGCACTTCTTGAACCACAGCTGTGGCTGCACGTTCTGGCCCTGGCTGCTGCTGTAAGCAACAGTTAGCAGGTTGTCCTGTTGAAAGGCTTACAGTTGAAAGAACAGCATGTAAAGTTCTGGAATGTAAAGGAAGTCATAACGATCTGACTGTAGAAGTATCTAGAAAGCTCAGAAGCAAGGTTTAATTAGATAGCAGTGCAAAACCATTATCCCTTTCACAAAACACGGGGACAAGGACGTGAAGGAAAACAATGGGCATTTATCTGACTGGCTGACCAGACCTAGTCTGCAAGAGCCCTGCAGTCTGTAGGCAGGGAGCATTTTTGAAACACCCTTAAATGTTCCAGCTTTAAATAGCAACGAGTCTCCTAAACTGATTCTGCGTACTGCTGGAGAAATGAAAGCCGGCTGCCTTGGAGGCAGGAAGTCTACTAGCAAGATGCTTAATTATCGTGGAAGTAAGTGCTTGTTACCGTTGAGTGCAGCATGCAGTGTGCGGTCCTCCTCAGTGTCAGCGCGTGATTTGTAGACAATGCCGCCCTGTCAGCTCGGTGCTGGTTCAGCAGCATCTTTCCAAACATGTATCTGGCAAGAATTTAAAGGCCACCTCTTGTGTAATTTGTGGAATGCTGGAAAAGGATCCTCTGCCTCTCTCTTCAGGATGTACGCACCCATGCAGGATTCTGTGCTCAGACTCTGTCCCTGCTGTCTCCTGCCTGACGAGCTCATGAGGAAGTTCGTCTTCCTGCCGTCACCTGGAAGGATGGTAACAGTTCTCTGTAATCTGGTGGAGGACATGGAGCGGGCTGCCCAGAGCAGCAGTTTGTCTCTGTCGTCGTCATAAATTAGCACTGATGGGGAGGAGGAGGCTGCTCTGCTTAAGGGAATGCAGGCATTTTGTGAATTAGCAGAAGACTTCCAGCTCTGAGAGGAGATGAAAGTAAGGAGCTTGGGGAAGGTGGCTGTGAGTGCTGGGCTCATTCTGTGATCTCTTCCTGTGGGTTAGAAAGTGCAGGGTATGATGGCTCCAGGAAACGCTGCCTGTCTTCTCTGTGCCGTGTGTGCTTGCTCTTGCCAACTATGGTAAGCTTTTGTAGGGAAATAAGTATCGACTTGAAATATGGAAGGTATTATAAAGTGAGTGCTGCAGCATAATCGGTAAAATCTTGTTGACTTTTGGTTCTCAGAACACTGCCCTGCTTGCTCCAGTTATCTGGAAGGTTGGTTTTGTCTCCAACTTCTGGTCAGCACAGTGGCATGATGTCTACATTATTAGAGGTCATGGGCGCAAATGTCTCCGCTTCCCTCCCAGCTTAGCAAACAATTCAGCTAAGCCGAAGTAGTCATAGCACCCTTGCAACATAATTGATGGGTTTTTATTACTTTTTGCTTTTCTCTTTCATATCAGCTTTATTAAAACCGTGGATCTTGGAACTGTGCATTGCCTCTCCCTTTGTGTGTCTGATTTTGGCTGCTGCTTATTTCTTCTGGATATATCTGCCAAGTGCTAATTCAAGTTGTCCTCCTCTCTTTAGGGGGAGCATGGGATCATGGCGACCACAGAGCCCCAGTGATGCACGTTCTGCTCTGTCTTTTGTGAAGGAAGCCTTCTGTTAGAGAAAGCACAGGGACTGCAGTGGATTACAATGTTTGGAAGACCTGGATTTTCAGTGGTCTGAAAACACGGCATCATTTAACCTTTTAAATGAAAAGGCTTAAGATCTCAGCGCTATTGCCGTATTTTCTGGAAGCTGTTCTCTAAAGCAGGAGTGCAGATTTCAAACACAAGCATGGCGATTCTTTCTTCAGGAGTTTAAGTGGTTGCTTTTAACATCATGACCAGCTTGAAGCGGTCGCAGACAGAAAGGCCTGTCACCGCTGACAGAGCCTCTGTTGTCAGCACAGACGGCACCCCCAAAGTTCACACTGATGACTTCTACATGCGTCGCTTCCGGTCCCAAAATGGCAGCTTAGGATCATCAGTCATGGCTGCAGTAGGGCCCCCACGAAGTGAAGGTCCTCACCATATAACCTCAACCCCTGGGGTCCCCAAGATGGGGGTTAGGGCAAGAATTGCGGATTGGCCTCCAAGAAAGGAAAATGTAAAAGAATCTAACCGTTCAAGCCAGGAAATAGAAACCTCAAGTTGCCTTGAGAGCCTGTCCTCCAAAGGCAGTCCTGTGAGTCAGGGAAGTTCTGTTAGCCTCAATTCCAATGACTCAGCCATGCTGAAGAGCATACAGAACACCCTGAAGAACAAGACGGGGCCAGCGGAGAACATGGACTCCAGATTCCTCATGCCCGAAGCCTACCCCAGTTCCCCCAGGAAAGCCCTTCGCAGAATCCGGCAGCGCAGCAACAGCGATATCACCATAAGTGAGCTTGATGTGGATAGCTTTGATGAATGTATCTCCCCCACCTATAAGTCGGGGCCGTCATTGCACAGGGAATACGGTAGCACATCTTCAATTGACAAGCAGGGAACGTCCGGAGAAAGCTTCTTCGATTTGTTAAAGGGCTACAAAGATGACAGAGCTGACCGAGGTCCAACTCCAACCAAACTCAGTGACTTTCTCATCACTGGTGGGGGCAAGGGTTCCGGTTTCTCCTTGGATGTGATCGATGGGCCCATCTCACAGAGAGAGAACCTCAGGCTTTTCAAGGAAAGGGAAAAACCACTCAAGCGACGTTCTAAGTCGGAAACTGGAGACTCCTCCATTTTCCGTAAATTACGCAATGCCAAAGGTGAAGAGCTTGGGAAGTCATCGGACCTTGAGGACAACAGATCAGAAGACTCTGTGAGGCCCTGGACATGTCCAAAGTGCTTTGCCCACTATGATGTCCAGAGCATATTGTTTGACTTGAATGAAGCCATTATGAACAGGCACAATGTGATTAAGAGGAGAAATACCACCACAGGAGCGTCAGCGGCCGCGGTGGCATCCTTGGTCTCTGGACCTTTGTCTCACTCAGCCAGCTTCAGCTCTCCTATGGGTAGCACAGAGGACCTTAATTCCAAAGGAAGCCTTGGCATGGACCAAGGAGATGACAAGAGTAACGAACTTGTCATGAGCTGTCCGTATTTTCGGAATGAGATTGGTGGAGAAGGTGAGAGGAAGATCAGCCTGTCAAAGTCAAATTCTGGCTCATTTAGTGGGTGTGAAAGTGCCTCCTTTGAGTCCACCCTCAGCTCTCATTGCACGAATGCGGGAGTGGCAGTTCTTGAAGTGCCCAAGGAAAGCTTGATGTTGCATCTAGACAGAGTGAAAAGGTACACGGTGGAACACGTGGATCTCGGCGCATACTATTATAGGAAATTCTTCTACCAGAAAGGTGAGTGGATGATTAGTTTTTTTATTTTGCTCTACTCATGGAAAAAATGACAATTGTGTGACATGAGATGTGCTTGTGAATTGTCTTTCTTGGTGGTAAAATGTTTCAATAGCTCTTTGTTGTGATTTATCTATTTGTGTTTTAGGGAGAGTTCCAAAGTTTCCCCCTTTGGATATTGAAATGTCTTCAAATTAAATATTAGGAGTTTTTAAAAGAATAAAACCGGTTTGATTTTTGTGAGTGAAATTAAACTCTGTTGCCTTGTTGTGCCATCTTCAGGGACAGATATGTAAAATTGAGACTCAGTTACAGCTTCTTTGTTGTTGTTACGAAACAATTTTAACATTCTGCTCCATTTTTTAGTATTTTTCTTTGCCTCCTGAGTCTTTTTTTTTTTTTTATCAAAGTTATAATATTTTTGTCCCTTTCACAGGACCTCTGGTAAAAACAAATTTTATTATTTGATTAAAATCTCAGAGCCAATGAGTCTCAGGCATGAATTGAGTGTAGGCCTTGAGCAGAAAAGGTACTAAAGATGGGAAAGTAGGGCTGGAGAGATGGCTCAGCTGTTAAAGGTGAGGCCCACAACCAAAAATATAAGATGGAGAAGTGTCTTTAACACTTACTGTGTGGTTTTTTTTTTCTAGTCTTGGAGGTGGTAGACTAAAGTATGTGTGCATGTGTGCATCTGAAATTGTATGTGTCTTATCTTGTACCTTTAAGGAAAGCACAATGATTTTTGAAGAGTAGTATAAATAGACTTCATCAGTTTTCTAGTGTGTTTTGAACAGCATTAAAATTGAGGACTCTGTCTGTCCTGTAGGCACCCAACTAGAAGCACACCGATCACCATCCACTGTGGTCTCTGGGGTAGACCAGCTGTCTCCACAGCCAGGTCAAGAGACCCATGCCAGGAGGCTTCTTGCTTTGTCCCTTCTCCAGGGAGGTTGTGATTACCTGCTTCGGTTGCAGTATTTGAACATTACTTAGATTTATTCTCCTTCTGACTTTATGAGTTTGTCTACTGTAGAATCTCAATGTTTTTAAAGAGTATTGAAGGATAGACTGACCATATTACAGTTTTACTGGTAAAAGAATTGAGTCCCATCGCTAAACAGTCATGTCTCTCTCATTCCTAAGTATCTACAGCACAGCTTCTGGAATCAATAGAATGGAAATTTCAGTTTTATTTCTAAAATGATTTTTTTTCTAGAGTTCAGGTTTAGAAATGGTCTTTCTTTGTGTGTGAGAGCAGAGGGTTTCTCAAACTCACCAGCTTTGTGTTTGGGGCTGGTGGTTCTTAAAGATGGACACTGTTCTGACCTCTGTAAATTGGCATCCTTGGTCTCCAGTCCTGGATGCCTAGGTTTTCTCCATGCCCCTCCCTGCCAGTGAACACAGACTAAAATATGTCTAGTATTTCCAAATGTTTTTTGGGGATCAGTTGCCTCTGACCAAGAACTTCTGCTCTATATTGCCCCAGAATTTTTCCAAGCAGATGCTCACGTCTCTGAGAAGCCATCTTGTTCCACCTGTCACTGCCACTGACTTTGAGTTTAACATATACATTTAACAGATAAATTTAACATATAAGTGAACATATTTTTTTCTCTATCTGCATTACTATTTTTTCTCACTGTGTAGTGTAATAATGTTCATCATGAACAGTTTTCAGCACTTGTGAACCAGGCACTGTGCTAAGCCTTTGATACAACAGTTTCCATTTCTAACCCTTAATGCCCATGAGGGAGGTGATATGTTGCTAATCATGATTTCCAGAGGAGAATACTGTGGCTTAGGCAGTAGACTGTCATGGGGCTCCTTTGTACTATGAGGCAGCAGCCGTGTTCTTCATCACTGTCCCCTCATTTCTGTTATGCAAGATGAAAGGAAAGGGGAACTTCCTTTTAAGTATTTCTATCTTTCAAAGGTATGAAATCAAAATTTGAATACCTAAGATTCCAAAGCAAGTCAACTTACTGATTCATAGAGCCTCATAAGCTCAAAAGGCTCATAAGCTCAAAAAGCAGTTAGTTGGTTGGACATAGAAAATACCCTGGTTCTGACCAGTGTAAATACGACTGCTTGATAGTAAATAGTGGTAAGTACTGGTTAAATCAGGGCATTGATGAGAAGGTACCTATCTGAGATATTTAAGATACAGCGAGGCATTGGTCCTATTGGTACACATGCTTTTCTGACAACGACTCCGCTTTTAAGTGCTGCCTTGTGTTACTGGCCTAAGCTAGTGAGGTCCTCTGGTGCTGAGTCTGTTTAGTAATCCCTTGTCACTTCTCTGGCTGTAATGTCTACCTCACAGCTGTCTTCTCCAGGACTTGCCTCTGGGTGGGCTTTCTAATGCCATCAGTTCAGTTTTCATAGACTCTGCCTTTGTCTTTCCTGCTCATTTAGTCAGCTTCCATAATTAAAGAAAGTCAGTTGGCCTCAGCAGCACCGGGAAGATGCAGCCAATTCTGTTTCCATCTTGAAGTCCAGCTGGTGGGAGCAGAAAGTATGTGTGGCACGAGGGACGGACAGCTCGTGACACTGGCATCTGCCAGCCTGGTGTCCGGAACAGTGAAAAGTGGCTTATCCAGGAGGCTAGTCCAAGAAAAGTCATGGAGCATGCCTACCCTTAGAGCACTTTTTGATTGACAGATCTTGGAAACTTTTAGTCATTTGTTACATATTGATAATGTCCTACAAATGACAACTGAATAATATTAAGCATAAATTAAACTCAGCAAAAGCATACTATATATGTAAAATTAATATGATGGTGCAAAATACAATTAAAAACAATTTGTAATTTTCACACGTACTTTTGGCTCAGTGAAATCTCTTACTTGTTTCCCTCAATCTCTTTGTGCAAAGAGTATAGTGCAGGCGAGAGGGGTTTGCCCCTAGCAGCAAGGCTGTAGCACCCCAGGATGGCTGTCCCCTCACTTCATTTAGGTCCTCTTTGCATTCAGCTGTTTAATGTGTCCTTGACTTCACTGTAGCTGTCTCCAGGGAAATTGATAATAATAATTATTGTTGCTCATTTATATGTTATGGTAAATATAATATTATATTATTGTTATTATTTTCTTTACTGAAGCACAGCCTCAGTCAACATCATGTGTAATATTTAATCATGTTCAGCTGATGAAGCTGTAGTCACTTTGATATTACATTACCTTTGTAAACATTATATCTTGTAGATAAAAACTTTAGAGGCCACTTGACTCGAAGATAAAAGCTGAGTTTACTGGATAAACTCTGGACAAAGAGAAAAACCACCCCTTTCATTTGGATAAGCCATGCACCAGCCACACGTGTTCTTCTGCTGCTTCCTCGTGTTGGGTTTTTCACCCAGCATGAGAGGACAGGGATGATGTAGTTGACACACGTTGTGTGTTGGCTTCATCTTTATGTGGTCCCTCACTTAGTGCTTTGTGGACGCTGGCATGAGCCTGTCACTGTAACCGCTGTTCAGACAGATGATGGTGCCGTACTCTGGGAAGTAGGGTAACACTGATTTAACTCTTAAGAATGTTTTCTCAACCGGGCGTGGTGGCGCACGCCTTTAATCCCAGCACTCGGGAGGCAGAGGCAGGAGGATCGCTGTGAGTTCGAGGCCAGCCTGGTCTACAAAGTGAGTCCAGGACAGCCAAGGCTACACAGAGAAACCCTGTCTCGAAAAACCAAAAAAAAAAAAAAAAAAAGAATGTTTTCTCTGAGAACATACATAGTTTTGTGTTCAATTTTTCTGTGGTCACTTCAATCAAAGTGCCAAGGAGAGTTACAGATGGCAAATGCTAAGCTGGAGAAAGTAATTCCACTGTTGCCTGTAGTTGGCATGGCTTGTAGGAAAGGCCTGTTTCCCAGCTGTTACCTGTGCTATGTGGCCCCACAGTGTGTTTTAGGTTTCCTTGCATTTACAATTCAGGTGTATGCTTTCTGGAATTCCACTAATGGAAGAGAGGTGTGCATGAGTTGCTTTAATGGTGGTAGTTACTGAGACAATGAGTAAAAGTGTTAATAGAGAGAGACAGGTAGATAGAGACAGACAGACAGATACAGAGACAGACAGACAGAGATAGAGACAGACAGGAGAAAGGAGAGACAGAGATGGTATAGGTGAAGGCGGGGCATTGCTTGGTGTCAAGTTATAAAGAAGCTCTGATGAAGCAAGGTTCCCTTTTGCTCAGTGGCCAGGAGAAACTGAAGACAACTGATGGAAAATAATAATTCATAAACTGCTAATTCTAAGGCAGTAATTTTATTGTTCTTACCTTCTTCCTACAGTGCACATGTGCACATGTATACACACATATACATATAAACAAACAAATGTGCTTTCACACATGTGCTCACTGTGCACATGCACACACACACAAAGTTGAGTATGCTGGGCCCCATGATGGTCACTTTGAAGAGACAATTTAGATTTCATTTGTTCCTGTGAAGGCTGCTTGCCCAGTTCTTTGAATCTTGTAGTCAGCCATCTTCAACAGCAACTCTTTAATGCATGGTGTATAACATGATTTGTATTGAGTGGCAGCTTCTGCAGTTAGGTGTTCTGTTTTGTTATTGAGACCTTTTTTTGTTTTGTTTTGTTTTTTTGTTTTTGTTTTTTAATGTCCTAGTCTATTAAATGAACATCATTAGGTCAGAAAGAATGTGGAGTGAAAAATGGATACTGAGAGCCAACGAGCCACACCACCATCACAGCTTCTAGCTAAACTCTATACTAGATGGCTAAAAGCACCCTGCTAAGGAATAACTTATACTGAAATACATATATTCCTGTAGGGCCTTAAAGGTTTTTTTCCTCAAGAGTTCTTCTATGTACACATGTGCACTTTATAGGGAAGGCAGACCCCTGCTCGTCTGATGCCCCTCATAAGTAACTGTCATTGCCCTGGCTGTGTGGTGCTCTCTCTGCATGTAGCCTGTATGTGCTAACCTCTAGCAAATGGTTGCTCTAGTTCTCTATGTGGAGTTAGAGCTTTCACTGTTTCTGGAAGAGAAGGAACAAAGATCTCTGAGGTTGTGGAGGACAAGGGTCCTGCGTGTGACAGGCCTTACAGTGCATTAAAGAAGGCGGCGGCCGTGTGTCCTATTGTAATAGATTGAGAATCCTAGTTATTGGCTAGTCCCTAGCTCAGTGTTTAAAGTCTGAGGCTTATTTCTGTTTAGGCAGAAGCAAGCACCTTGGAGAGCTTAGACCTCACAGAGAATGCCTTGGCTCAGAAAGTGAGGAGAGCCTGAGGAGCAAACACCTAGCCACATGTATTCCTAAGTCTGGTCATACTGTTGAGAAAAGTACTACGTTTTGGATGCCTTAGTGGTAAGGATGCTTTCTGGATACCGAGTGTTTAATTTTCTGAGTTAGATTATTTCATTATCTTTGCTAACCCGTTTCAGTCTCCTTTTTTCCTTCTTGTCTCTCATACCTTCCCCCCCCCCTCCCGTGATACTTCTGTTCTCCAAGCCTTAGCTTTGCCTGCCTGACTTCTGCCCTGCCCAGGTGTGTAGGCCTTTTATTTAACCAATCAGGGATAATTTTGGAGGCAAGGTTACACAGCATTACTTGGGGTATGTGATAGTCTGTTCATAAAAGACAGCACGCAGACCTCAGGAGCAAAATAACTAACAGTTACTACGAAGCACCAGACCGTGTGGTAACAGGCAGGTGCCTTGTACCACTCTGGCTGCCATCTTTGTATCTGCTTAAGGCTTCCAGACCGTCACACACTAAGCAAAGTGTTAATATGGCCTCTTTAGAAGTAGGCATCCTCTCCTTCTGTGGCTGTGAATCCCCAGCCTCTCTTACTCACAGAGCATTTGGGCTCTTAAGGTGCCCAAGTCATCACAGCTCAGAGGTTATGGATGCTGAAAGGACGCACCCTCACTCACCTCCATAAGTTTATAGATCAAGATGGACCATCATAAGCCCTCTGTTAGCTCAGACTCTGGACCACATCCAAAGCTATCCTTTCAGTTCCACTCATGAAAATATAGTTGTTTGACAATAAAATCGGAGGTGAAAACATTGCCCATTTCCTATGTAGAAAGGTCCATATGAGAAATTAATTTTTAGAATTTGATGCCAGTTCTTTTCTGACTGTTTACCAAATGCCCACCTTTTGATGACAGGCATTTTGTGTGCATATTTTATTTAATATGTCTAGTTTATTATCTCAAGACCCGTAACTGAATTTAATAATCACATATTCAACCTTCAGTATAACAAACACATTTGCTTCTACATTCAACTTCTGTTTTCTTATTCTGCCGTACTGGTGCGGTTTTTCACATGCCTCAGTCAGCAGTAGCCTCACAATCTTTCCAAAAGTTAAAGTGAATTGCAATGGATGTCCCTGCCATGTACCTCTATTTCTCAGCTTTCTCAGTTCTTTCTTCCAGTCTCAGCCGCTGTTTTCTGTCTACACTGGAATGGCTTTGAGGTGCCGTCTCTGATGCTCTGTAGAAGTTCAGACTTAACTGTTATTTAGCATTGCTCTCCTTCAGTAAATACCACCACTGTTGTAGGTCTCTTGTTATAAGGTCCTCTGACTCCATTGTTGTCAACCCCCAATCACAGCAGTGCGTGGCATATTGTATCTAAGGTTCTATATGCCGATTATCAACTCTATACATAGTTGTAAGTCTTCCCTGTCTCTCGATGGAATCCTAGCAGCAGACCCAAGTCTTTCTAGCTATCTGCAGTCTTTCCTGCTCAGAATCCAGCCTTTGCTAGCGACTGCCTTTCATTTAACCAGCCAGGTTGTGTGATAAGCAGATGACGAGAAAGGTACAGACAGGCTGCGGGCCTGGTGATGGCACCTGTGGAGCACAGGACGGAAAGGAAGCAGAGCCTTGTGAAGAAACCCTTCAGCCCGTGGTGCAGCATAAGAGAAAAGGGCACAGAGGAAGAATTAGGCAAGGAGAGCTTCAGACAGGGCTGTTGTTAACAAACATCTTGTCCAATGTAAAGGAGAAAGATGAACATCATCAGAAAAGTCCCTGACAGGGGAGCAAGTACCTGGCCATATTGTTTTCTGCCTCGATACTAACTGGGGGCTGCTCTGGTAGAGTGTGGCTCAGCTGCTAAACTGCTGTAGAGCCCAAGGCCAGAGACTCAGATAATTGCATTTCTTACAGGGCTGAACCAACTGCAAGTTCTTCCTAAAGGGAAGTCAGTGTTACATCCCCGAGGAGAACTGAGCCTCCATTCTACCGAAGAGAAGAGCCAACTTAAAAAATAAAGCTCCAGACAAAAGCATAAGTAGAGCTGGGTCTGGTGGTGCATGCCTTCAATTCAGTACTTGGAGGCAGAAGCCTAAGTTCCAGGACAGCCAGGGCCATACAGAGAGACTGCTTTAAAAAAAAAAAAAAAAAAAAAACAATTTCTCCCCCTCCCCCGCCAAAAAAAGGGGGGGCATAGATAGGCTTGCTTGTTACAGAAAATAGTATGGCAATACAGAAGATAAAGTTTATTTTCTATTCACAGGACTACCCCATTTTTGCCTGGTTTTAAATATAGAGCCAACCACATGTTCCTTTACTTATGTACTCAGTCGTGCAGATAATATTTAGTGCCTGTTTGTGAGTTATTTCCCTGGAGTTCTGAGGGCCTACCCTAACACAGGAAAACCTTAGCCAGAGTTGGCACTAAGAAAGTTGTGACCACTCCACCAGGTCATGTCATTGTGGGGTGAAAGGGCAACGAGCAGCGTGGAGAGTAGAGCAGTGCCTAGTGGCAAGTAAACAATAGACTTCTGCCCTCATGGCGTTATTTATTGTGAAGAATGAGAAACCCTTACATGTTAACATTTATCATGAAAAAATGTCAAACTCCTCTGTATGGAACTTCATTTGAGTAGATAGTAGAATGCTTGGATTTGTATTTATTTATTTTATTAAAGACGTCTTGCTGAATGTCTGTGTGGTATGTACACACATGCATAAATGCGTGTGCCTTTGCACGCGTACCTTTGCGTGCTTGTGCAGAGGTCAGAGGAGAAGATGAGTTGTCCTGCTCCATCACTTTTGCCATATTCCCTTAAAACAAGGTCTCTCACTAACCCTGGGCCTAAACCGTTGCCCGGGCTGACTGGTTAGCAGTCCTAGGGACTGTCCCGTCTTGGTTCCCACAGTGCTGGAGTTAACAGGCACACACCATGTCCAGCTCTCAATATGCTGATGTGTTGGATCTGTTTCTTTACTATAAAACTTTATTATACAACCCAACTAGCTTATACAAGAAGGAAAAAGGTTAAAGGAACAAAAGAGTGAACCTTCCGGTAGCTGTTCCACGGGACGGGTCCTTAGGTGTCTCTCTGGCCCGTGCTGGTCCAGCTGGTCCACTGCTCTCCCCATGCTCTCCCGCCCAGCTGACTTTGTTGTTCTCTCTTCCCCAACTCCCTGAGTCACATGGGAAGGACCTTCTCCTTCTCCCGGTGAGGATCCATTAGAAAGACAATAGTCCAGGTGGGGTTCCCAGGTCTGTTTCCTGAATTCCAGACCCAGGATGGCTCCACTCAGTCTGTCACAAGGTATTCATGGGGTGCCCCAAGGGTAAAGCCCGCCAAGACTGCTCCCATCTGTGACAAGGCTTATTCTTTCCCACACTGATGTTTGAATTGTTCCCTCTTACTTAGTTCTCCATCCTGAACAAGGCACTGGCACACAGCTCTGTGCACTTCTAGTTTGTTTGTTTTTGTTCTTTGAGACAGGGTTTCTCTTTGTAGCCTTAGCTGTCCTGGACTTGCTTTGTAGGCCAGGCTGGCCTCGAACTCACAGAGATCCGCCCGTTCTGCCTCCGGAGAGCTGGGACTGTGTGCATGCCCCACCACATCTGGGTTCTACATCTGGATTCCCTGCTGTTGTACTGAAGCAGCCTTTCTGTTGGGTTTTATTTTGAGCAGTTATATTTTTATTCTCAAAGAACTAGGTTTTGTTTTCCTAATAGTGTTTCCTCGTTGCTGTCCTTGTGTGGCTGTGTTCTCCCCAGTTTGTCTTATTTTTAGAAATTTTTTTTCTGAGCCTTTCTCTCATGTGATCTGTCTTTGAAGTTGTATATTCTGCTTTTCTTTGGTTTTGTTCTTTGTGGTTTTTGTTGTTGTTGCTGTCTTAATCCAGTTTGTGGCAAAAGTGCAAGTGTGGGGTGAGTTTTTCCTTCACAGTTCTGAGGGATTCTTGCTCCAGCATAGCTGAGGGCTAGTCCTGTGGTGACCACTCCACCAGGGCATGCCATTGTGGAGTGAAAGGGCAGCAAGCAGCGTGGAAAGTAGAAGGCAGCCCTCACTTGCAGCCGTGGGAGCCCTCCTCTGTCCTCGCAGTCCTGTGCAGCAGTATGTCCTTTCCTGTCCCAGTGGCTCTGGAAGGAGCTCTGCCTGTCCCCCAACCTTGCCGCCCCTCCAAGGCTCAGGCCCTTGCCCAGAGCTCATCCAGTCTCCATGGCACTCTTGTTTCTGCAGAGCATTGTGCGGCTGTAGTCAGTCACAGCAATCTAAACACACCTCAGCGACCAGAGCCACAGGTTAAGTTGCTTGGGGAATGTCTTACAAGCGAATGTTTGATGCTAAGGTGTCTTATGAGCTGACGACTTGGGTGTCCTATGTAGCATTGGGTACAATGCCCGAGAGTCCCCTGTGAATGTGGCCTTGTGCTGTCATTCTCCAGACACCCAGTCGTGTGAGAGATTTCTTTTCCTCTCTTCAGGAAATGAGACCTCAAGTAGCCATATGTGGTTACAGTGGTTTTGTGGGAGTGAACCAACCACTAGTTGGCCTCTAGAGGCATGAGCACCTTCCCTGAATCTGTTTCCACTATTGTACACTCATATAGGCATGCAGATGGATTAAGTCTGAATTCTAGCACTCTTGTAGCTACTTTGAACTGGTATACTTTTGTTTTTTAACACATGGAATATATTTTTTGAAAGATAATTATCAGACATTTGCCATAGAAAGATGACACCCAATAAAACACTCGTGATTCCAGTACTTATTTCCTTTTTATTTAAATAGTTTTCTTTCTATTTTTGCTGTTATCATTTAGGAGTTTATTAAGATCAATGCAGCTTAATAATAAAATTTTCTTTTTCTTGGCAAATAAGGAGACTGTTGGGGCCTGCTTAAGCAAATGCTGGTTTGTTTTGGTTACTTGGTTGGTTGATGGATTGATGGATTGACTTTTTTTTTTCCCCAGTTGGGATTGAACCCAAAGACTTCAGATTGCTAGGTAACCATTCCACCCACTGAGATAAACCTGCCACTAAGATAAAACAGCCTTCCTTCCTTCCTTCTTTCCTTCCTTCCTTCCTTCCTTCCTTCCTTCTTTCCTTCCTTCCTCCCTTCCTCCTTTCCTCCCCTCCTCCCCTCCTCCCTCCCGTCTCCCTCGATCCTTGTCAGACAGGGTTTCATTACCTATAGTGATCCTCTGTCCCATTTTCAAGAGTTGCCTGTAGAGCTGACCTAGAACTCAGAATCCTGAGCACTCCATGCTCTTGCACAGCGGTAATCATGGGGCTTAGGGCATGCTTAGGAATAGAGCCCTAGCGTGTGGCCAGCCATGGACACTTAGCTCTCATGGAAGCTCTACCCTTCTAACTAGAACAAGCCCTTTGGGATGAGACATAGGGACTTTCTAAGTGGCCCACTTCTTGAGAAGTTCCTTTAAGCAGCTGGCTGGCCTGTTCTTACCTCCATTTCTGTCAGTTTTGTTTTCATTTTAAGAGCAGTCTCTTTCCCACCTTCATTTCTGTTGCTGTTATTTTCAATATTTAGTTCTTCTAGCTTTATCTTCTCCATTGTTAATATTTGTAGTAAGAAAACAAATAATAGGAATTGATTGGGCCCAACAGGCAGAAACGGACAGCTTCAGAGAAGCCCATGCTCTACTTGGGAGCCTTTCTAGTTTCATGAAGATTCTCTGGTGAATGGCATTAAAGGTCAAAGTTCATAGGGGGTAACCTGTAATGACAGGGACACATCTAGAAACCCACCAAGCGTTCTGTTTAATAGTGTGAAATAAGAGAAAACACGAGATGGTTGCAACTTGGCCTTGTACAGTGGCCCCTGGTTCTTTGCTTCCAAATACAGAATAGAGCTTGTCTCTTCCACTTACTGCAGCACCTGCTCCGTGATGCTTGCTGTCTTTTTCTAGAAAAAATGGGGGAGTTTTGACTCTCTGTGCAGTCAGTTGGAGGTAACTCTAAAATTAGAATGTTAATATTTTTGTGGCTTTGAGGTGTGTTGCCATGGTGGTTCCTAAAATGTTTGGTACCATCCACACTGCTGCCAGCAATGTGCAAAGCCCTTCTACTAAGGATTTCTTTGTATTTTGTTTTTTCATCTTAGAAGTTGTTTCCAGTTGTGCTAGGCATAAAGTAGCTGTTTTATTTGGTTTTTCTTAATTTGGGCTTTTTAAAAAAAAATTATTAATTTATTCATATTACATCTCGATTGTTAGCCCTTCCCCTGTTTCCTCCCATTCTTTCCTCCCTCCCACTTCTTCCCTTCTCCCCTCCCCTATGTCTGTGATTGAGGGAGACCTCCTCCCCCTATATATGCTCTTAGAATATCGAGTCTCTTCTTGGTAACTTGCTATCCTTCGTCTGAGTGCCACCAGGTCTCCCCATCCAGGGGACATGGTCAGAAAAGGGGCACCAGAGTTCGTGTGAGAGTCAGATCTCACTCTCCACTCAACGGTGGAGAATATCCTGTTCGTCGGCTAGATCTTGGTAGGGGTTCGAAGCTTACTGCCTATATTCTCCTTGGCTGGTGCCTTAGTTTGAGGAGGACCCCAGGATCCAGACCTGCCTGTCATAAAGTTCTTCTTGTAGGTTTCCAGGACCTTGTGGGTCCTACTATTTCCCCATCTTCCATGCTACTCTTGCCTAAAGTCTCAATCAGATGTCCTCTCCTCTGACCCACTTTCTTGGTAAATAAAGATTTTCATGGTACGTATCCCTTGGACTAGTGTTTTGATATAAGTGAGTATATACCGTTTGTCTCTTTTTGCTTCTGGGTGAACTCACTCATTATGATAATTTCTAGATCAATCCATTTGTCCACAAATTTCGGGAATTCCTCGTTTTTAATAGCTGAGTAGTATTCCATTGTGTAAATATACCACAGTTTCTTAGTCCATTCTTTACTGAGGGACACTTAGGCTGTTTCCATGTTTGTTCTGGCTATTATGTATAAAGCAGCTATGAACATGGTTGAGCATATGTCCCTGTTATGTGGTAGGGCATTTTCTGGGTATATTCCAAGGAGTGGGATGGCTGGGTCTTGAGGAAGCCCTATTCCCATTTTTCTGAGAAAGCGCCAGATAGCTTTCCAAAGTGGTTGTACTAGTTTGCATTCCCACCAGCAATGAAGGAGTGTTCCTCTCTCTCCACATCCTCGCCAACATGTGGTGTCATTTGAGTTTTTGATCTTAGCCATTCTGATGGGTGTAAGATGGAATCTCAGTGTCGTTTTGATTTGCATTTCTCTGATGACTAACGAGGATGAGCATTTCTTTAAGTGTTTCTTGGGCATTTGATATTCCTCTGTTGAGAATTCTCTGTTAAGTTCCAAGCCCCATTTCTCAATTGGGTTGTTTGGTTTTGTGGTGTTTAATTTCTTGAGTTCTTTATATATTTTGGATATTAAACCTTTGTCAGATGAAGGGTTGGTGAAGATCTTTTCCCATTCTGTAGGCTGTCGCTTTGTTCTCTTGACAGTGTCTCCTGCCTTACAGAAGCTTCTCAGCCTCATGAGGTCCCATTTATTAATTGTTGACATTAAGGCCTGGGCTGTTGGTGTACTGTTCAGGAAGTTGTTTCCTGTGCCTATGTGTCCCAGGCTCTTCCCCACTTTTTCCTCTGACTGAATTAATGTCTCTGGTTTGAAGTTGAGGTCTTTAATCCACTTGGACTTGAGTTTTGTGCATGGTGATAAAAAAGGGTCTAATTGCATTTTTCTACATGTAGACATCCAGTTAGACCAGCACCATTTGTTGAAGATGCTATCCTTTTTCCATTGAATAGATTTGGCTTCTTTGTCAAAAATCAAGTGAGCAAATGTGTGTGGATTCATCTCTGGGTCTTCGATTCGATTCCATTGATCCACCAGTCTATTGCTTTGCCAGTACCATGCTGTTTTAATTACTGTTGCTCTGTAGTACAGCTTGAGATCAGGTATGGAGATTCCTCCAGAGGATCTTTTGTTGTATAGGATTGTTTTTGCTATTCTGGTTTTTTATTTCTCCATATGAATTTGAGAATTGATCTTTCAATATATTCAAAGTATTTTGTAGGTATTTTGATAGGAATTGCGTTGAATCTGTAAATTGCTTTTGGTAAGATGGCCATTTTTACTATGTTGAATCTCCCGATCCACGAACAAGGTAAATCCCTCCATCTTCTCATGTCATCTTCAATCTCTTTCTTCAGAGGTTTGAAGTTTTTTTCGAATAAGTCCTTCACTTGCTTGGTTAGAGTTACTCCTAGATATTTTATATGGTTTGTGGCTATCGTGAAAGGAGTAGTTTTCCTAATTTCTTCTTCTGCCTGTTTGTCATTTGTATACAGGAAAGCTACTGACTTTTTTGAGTTTATTTTGTATCCTGCCAATTTGCTGAAGGTGTTTATCAGCTGTAGGAGTTCTCTGGTGGAATTTTGTCGGCCACTTATATACACTATCATATCATCTGCAAATAAGGATAATTTGACTTCTTCCTTTCCCATTTGGATCCCCTTGATCTCCTTTTGATGTCTTATTGCTCTGGCTAGAACTTCAAGAACTATATTGAAGAGATAAGGGGACAGGGGGCAGCCTTGTCTGGTTCCCGATTTTAGAGGGATTTCCTTGAGTATCTCTCCATTTAATTTAATGTTGGCTGTTGGTTTGCTGTATATGGCCTTTATTATGTTTAGATAAGTGCCTTGTATTTCCGATCTCTCCAGAACTTTGAACATAAATGGTTGTTGGATTTTGTCAAATGCTTTTTCTTATCTAAAGAAATGATCATATGGTTTTTCTCTTTCTGTTTGTTTATATGGTGGATTACATTGATGGATTTCCATATGTTAAACCATCCCTGCATGCCTGGAATGAAGCCTATCTGGTCATGGTGAATGATGTCTTTGATATGCTGTTGTATTCGCTTTGCGAGAATTTTGTTGAGTGTTTTTGCATCAATGTTCATAAGAGAAATTGGTCTGAAATTCTCTTTTTTTGTTGGATCTTTGTGAGGTTTAGGTATCAATGTGACTGTGGCCTTATAGAAGGAATTTGGTAATAGTCCATCCATTTCTATCTTTCGGAATAGCTTGAGTAGTATCGGTATTAGCTCCTCTTTGAAGGACTGGTAGAATTCTGCCCTGAAACCATCTGGCCCTGGGCTTTTCTTGGTTGGGAGACTATCAATGGTTATTTCTATTTCTATAGGCGAAATAGGGCTATTTAATTTGTTTATTTGGTCTTGGTTCAATTTCGGCAAATGGAATCGGTCGAGAAATTTGTCCATTTCCCTTGAATTTTTTAATTTTGTGGCATAAATGCCTTTAAAGTAGGTTCTTTGATTCTTTGCATTTCTTCGGTGTCTGTTGTTATGTCTCCCTTTTCATTTCTGATTTTGTTAATTTGGATAGTGTTTCTCTGTCTTTTAGTTAGATTGGCTAACGGTTTGTCTATTTTGTTAATTTTCTCAAAGAACCAGCTCTTGGTTTTGTTGATTCTTTGGATTGTTCTCTTTGTTTCTAATTTATTGATTTCAGCTCTGAGTTTGATTATTTCTAGGCGTCTACTCCTCTTGGGTGTTTCTGCTTCTTTTTTTCTGAAGCTTGCAGATATGTTGTTAAGTTATTTATGTGGGATGATTCCATTTTCTTTTTAAAGGCACTCAATGCTATGAATTTTCCTCTTAGCACTGCTTTCAATGTGTCCCACAAATTTGGGTATGTTGTCCCATCATTTTCATTGAATTTCAGGAAGTCTTTTATTTCTTCCCTTACTTCTTCCCTGACCCATGTGTCACTAAGTAGAAAGTTGTTTACTTTCCACGTGTTAGTATGCTTTTTGTTATTTCTGTTGCTGTTGAAGTCCAGCCTTAGACCATGGTGATCTGATAAGATACAAGGTATTATTTGAATCTTCTTGTATCTGTTGAGGTTTGCTTCATGACCAACTATGTGATCAATTTTAGAGAATGTTCCATGGAGTGCTGAGAAAAAGGTATACTCCTTAGCGTTTGGGTGGAAAGTTCTGTAGATATCTGTTAGATCCATTTGCTTCATTACATTGGTTAATGAGGTTATTTCCCGGCTTAGTTTTTGAATCAAAGACCTATCCTTGAGTGAAAGTGGGGTGTTGAAATCCCCCACTATTAATGTGTGGGAATCAATGAGTGGGGCAAGCTTTGTTAATAGGTCTTTTACAAATGTGGGAGCCCTTGTATTCGGAGCATATATGTTCAAAATCGTGATGTCTTCTTGGTTGACTTTACCTTTGACGAGTACCAAGTGTCCATCCTCATCTCTTTTGATTAATTTGGTTGAAATATTTGGTTGAATATCTATTTTATTAGATATTAGAATGGCTACCCCAGCTTGTTTCTTGTGACCATTTGCTTGGAATATTTTTCCCCAACCTTTTACTCTGAGGCAATGTCTGTCCTTGTGGTTGAGGTGTGTTTTCTTGAATGCAGAAGAATGTTGGGTATGTTTATGCATCCACTCCGTTAGTCTGTGTCTTTTTATTGGAGAATTGAGACCATTGACGTTGAGAGATATTAATGACCAGTGATTGCTAAGTCCCTTCATTTTTGGTATTTGTAACAGTCAAGATTTTGTGAGGTTGTGATTTTGCAATGGTATAGTTACCTATTTCCTGTGTAGTTATGGTTGTAGTTTGACCAGTTGTCGTGGAGTTTTCCTTCTAGTAACTTCTGTAAAGCCGGATTTGTGGATAGGTACTGTTTGAATTTGTTTTTGTCATGGAATATCTTGTCTTCTCTGTCAATGGTTATTGATAATTTTGCTGGATATAGTAGTCTTGCCTGGTATCTGTGTTCTCTTAGGGTTTGCAGCACCTCTGTCCAGGCCCTTCTGGCTTTCATGGTCTCTGCTGAGAAGTCAGGAGTAATTCTGACAGGTTTGCCTTCATATGTTACTCAGCCTTTTTCTCTTGCCGCTTTCAATATTTTTCCTTGTTCTGCATATTTTGTGGTGTTATTATTATGTGGCAGGAAGATTTTCTTTTCAGGTCTATTCTATTTGGTGTTCTGTAGGCCTCTTGTATGCTCATATGCATCTCCTTCTTCAGATTGGGGAAACTTTCTTCCATTATTTGATTAAAGATATGTTCTGGGCTGTGGAGTCAGCTATCATCCCTTTCCTCTATCCCAATTATTCTCAAGTTTCTTCTTTTCATGTTGTCTTTTAATTCTTGTATGGTCTGTGTCAGGAATTTTTCAGATTTAGCATTTCCCTGAATGGTTGTTTCCAGTTCTGCGATTGTATCTTCAAGTCCTGATATTCGTTCTTCTATTTCTTGCAATCTGTTAGATAAGGCCACCTATGAGATGCTTGCTTTCCTCTTTGCAGCCTCTTGATCACGTTTTTCTTCTGTGTGTTCCTGCATCATAGCTTCCATTTTTATCTTCATGTCTTGTACTGTTTTAATGATTTCCATCATCTGGTTATTTATATTTTTCTGAAATTCTTCAAGTGCCTCTTTATATGACTCTTTTTAACTCTTCAGCCCTCCTGCATTTGTTTACAGATTTTATTTGTTTCTTCCATTATCATCTTCTTTACTAAGGACTTGAGGTCATTTTCTTGCCTATCCATTGCTGTTAGGTTCTCTAGGTTGTTTTCATTGGGAATGTTGGGATCCGGAGATGCCAAACTGTTTTGGTTTTTGATACCATTCTTTCGCTGTCCTCTTGTCATTTTGATGGCTCTGATGTTGGAAGGTATTTTGTAGTGACCTTCGCTGGTTGAGAGTGGTTAATTGATAACTGATTATAGGTCAGGTGCTCTCGCCTGTGGGGATCAGGGTGTATTTCTGTGGAATAGGTAGGTGATCCAGTTTCACTCCTGGTGATTTTCCTCTGCCTGAGCCAGCCAAAGTAGATATCTGTTTGGACTTTACTGCTGTAATTCAGATCAGCAATCTTGGGACCTAAAATAAGGTCCGCACACAAACGTTCTGGATGAGTAGGTTGATCCCAGCTGCCTGTCCTTCCTGTGGCTTTGTAGTCAAGACCCCAGGTAGATCAGATCTTCTGGGGGTGTAGCTGTCTTTTAGCTCTGCCTCTATACCCTATAGCAGTGCCCAACCTCTCCCAGTATTATATGCCTGGAGGGACCAAGGTCGCTCTTGGTCAGCAATTAGGCACTGCAAGCGAGACCCTCTTTTCGTCTCCCGATAAAGTAAGAGTGCCTTCCTTGCTCAGGCCAGGATCCGCAGCTGGACTCTCTCGTTCGGGGAGCAGGGCGCGCAGGGCCAGTGCCTTGCGGCTGGGCGGTTAGTAAGACTAGCGTTGCAGAGCTCTGGCAGTCGCCCGCAGAACCAGATCTTCCCGCTGGGCTATGATGGTCCCCTCACACTCTAGGTCAGCAATTAGACACTGCAAACACTACCCATCCACGTCTCGTCTCCCGATAATGTGAGAGTGCCTACCTTGCTCGGGCCAGGATCCCTAGCTGGGCTCTCTCGTTCGGGGAGCGGGGAGCATAAGACCAGTGCCTTGTGGCTGGGTAGGAACAATAGGGTTGCAGAGCTCTGGCGGAAGCCAGCGGAACCAGGTCTTCCCGCAGGGCTAAGAGGTTCAGCTATCGCTCTAGGCAAGACCCACGTCTCCCAATGGGTCTGTGGAAGCAGCTCAAGCTGATTTCTCACTGCCGCTGTTTGCAGGCTCAGTCCGCTGTGATTGGTGTTAGGTTTGGCCCAGGATGGCCAGCGAGCTGCAGTCCCACTTTAACTGTCTCTGTTGGGTCCCGCCGCCTGTGTTTTCAGTCGGCCTGGGCGGGTGACCTCTGCAGTTTGGGGTGGTGCGGAAGGAGGAATCCTAGGGCAGATTCACCCTCTTCGCTGAGATTCCTCTGGCTGGGGACTCTGGAAAAAACCCCTCCCCAAACAGCGAGTCTGTGCTCTATATACAGGCTGCAGTTTGCATGTGGATTCCGTCTCAGAGTTTGGGGAGTGCTTTTAGCACCTCCGGGATGTTGCTTGACCCAGGGTGGTAGGCCCCCTGCTTGGTCTGTGGCCTTTGGGCCCCACTCACCTACAATTCTCAAAGTCCAGCAATCTGTTGCTCCACTTATGTCTCTGGTCTCCTCGGGGTAGATCAGGTACGTGGCTTAATGGTCGGCGCCATCTTGGAATCAGGACCAACTTGTGCTTTTTACTGTTTATTTTTCCTATTTAAAACTTCAAAATCAATGCTTATGTGTAAATATTTAAGCCACAAATTATAACTTTATAAGTTTTGAGTAAAAATAAGGTGGATCTTAATTGTTGATGATTGTGCTCAGTTTAAAGTACAGTGACCCTAAGACACTGTCTAGGTACTTGGAATACTAACACAATGATAACAAATATGAGAACCAGAATGAGCCATCCAGAAACTGCCGACTGAGTGCTGTAACTCTTAAGACTCAGCTTTACTTTTCTCCTTTACAGTTAAAGTGCCAGGCATGGCTCTTTGACCACATACACACGTGTCCATGTAGCTTATAAGTAGGTGAAGTGACTGTATTTGACACAGTTACTGGAGTTTACAACCATTCACTTTTTTTCTTTTTAAGAATGTCAAATACGCATTACAATTGTAAATGTATTGACCATAAATAAATCTCTTTATATAGAATGTCCCAGAAACAGAATTCCTGAGGTTCTGTATACTGTTTTGCTAGGCTTCCTAATCCACAAGAAGAAAGTAGGGCTTTGGGTATGGCTATAAGCAATATGCCTCTTGCTGAGTTTGGCTCCCCAGAAACCATGTAAAGCATCAGTGGGTATGGTAGCCTACGTATAGGTGGAGCCAGAGAAATCCCAGAGCAGCCTGGCTAGCTACACAGCCAAATAGCTAGCAGTTGGCACCACAAAAGACCCTGCTTCAATATGTAATGTGGTGAGGCATCTTGAAAGATACCCAGTATTAACCTTGGGCCTCCACATGTGTATATGTACATGAGCCTGTGCCCACATACAGGTAAGTATACCTCTGCACATGTATACACTACATGAATACACAAACCAAAAATCTCTTAGGATAAACATCAGATGTTCATAAGATCAGTGAAGATTGGGAGGGCTCAGCATCTATGTCTCCTGTCAACATAGAAAACGTTTGCATATCACGAGTAAAGCAGAACATGTGATCTAAGTAAATAGCACATCCTTTTGGCTACCAGATTTTAACTATTTGCTGCTTATAAAATTCTAGAGACTTCTGGGAATACAGTGTAGCTATAATTGCTAAGAAAATGAGCTTTGACAGCCTGAGATACTCCTGATTTGGTACTGTAGTTTAGTGCTTGGGCCTGCCCTAAGTCCCAGCTGCCATACCACTAACAAGGGAAGAAACCATCTTAGTCTCATGGTTGATGTGATGCTTTGGCGGAGTGCTTTGCTTTGGTGTGTTGTGTTATTGTAGTCCGAGGATTGGCGTGTTGGGGGGCACATCACTCTGGCTCTACACTGTTATAGTATTTGGTGATGTAGAGCCTGCTAAGTCATCCACCACCAGCATTCCCACTCAGGTCTGCAGCTCTGCTCCCCATCCCCTCTCTTCTTCCTGTCATATTCCTCACCCTGAACTACCTGCCCAGATTCCTCTCTTGCTTCCCTTCCCCTCTCATCTTTTCACCCCTGAGGAAAGGTGAGCCAACTGTGGATACAACTGGAAAAGCTCCCTGTCTGTTCTAGCCAAAAATGGACCTAGAGAGCTGATAGAAGGGAAGACATTTTAATTATTTTCATTTATACACCCTGGAGCAGAGGCCAGGATGCTGAGACAGAGAGATGCTGAAAGGGACAGACAGAGGCAGGCATGGCCAGAGGGCTAGACTGATTATGTGAACTCTGACACATTTGTCTTGAGATCAAAATGTAAAAACTAAAATTCAATTTATGGTGGCATGGTGAACTAACCTCTTCTCTCCTGGGGACAGTACATCACATTAGGCTTTTAAATTGAGCGAACTGCGTTCATGTGTCAAAAGAGTTTACTTCTGTTCCCATAAGTCTATATGCAAAAAGAAGTACCATACCAATGTGGAGTTATACTGCGTAATAAAGTGAGGTAAGAACTCTGAACTGACAGGTATGAGCCTGATGGTGCAAGCATTACACAGGGAGCCAGACCAGAACCTCTGTCTATACCACTGGACTGACATTGATGGAAACTGACCAAGATGCTGCTGCTGTAGAAATGATAGCTAGAACTCCTCATTTCATCTTTTAAAATTATGTGTCTGTCCAAAGACCTCAGTTCAAAAAGATCTCCCGCTGTATCTGATCAGAGATGGGTGTGTTTGAAGACAGCGTCTAAGGAAAGTGTTGAGGTTAGGTGGTAATTATCCCGTTTACCTCCACTCATAAATAGCTGGGGAAATGAACAAATGTATGTCAGGTTTTGATGGTGCCCAAAGAAAAAGAAAAAAAAAGAAAGAAAAAAAGAAATGTATTTGTACTTTATATAGAATTTAGTTTGTTTTAAAATAATACTTTTATGTCCCAGTTAACACTAAAGTGACTCTTTAAATTCATGCTTTTTGTTTTATAATGTTTCTACATCTTTGTATGTGAAATATAGGAATATCTGCTTTTTCACTAATCTGTTTGGAACTTTTTAATACTTTCAAAGCGTTAGTTTTACTGTGTAAATTTCTCCAATGCACTCCAGTTTTCAGCTTTTCTTTTAGAAGACACCTCAGTGGCACTCAAGGTGAGACCAGATAAAAGGATATAGTCAAATGACATATGACTGTGGGGGTTTGGACAACTGAATACATTTAATAGGCCCTCAGATGTGAGAAGTCTGGGTCAAAGAAAACTCTCAACTTGGGTCAGGTCATAAAGACTTTTTAGGAAGCCATGAAAGGTATCCAAAGGCCTTTGAAAACCCTTGAGTAGATTTAAAGCTTCATGGTGATCAGTCAGGTTTGCATTTTAAAAGGAGTATCTCACTGCCCTGTGAACTTGGAGGAAAGCAAATAAGGTAGGCAAGCGTAGACTGAACATGGGAGAAGAAAGAGAGTAGACAGTTGAGAGACTAGGGGGGTTGAGTTCTAGGGGCATCCCTGGTGTTACCTGGCACAGGGTGAATTTGGAGCGGATGCTATTTAGTTCCAGTGGGAAAGTTCACATAGAGCTAGCAGTTGAAAACCCCAGGATGGATGGATTACTCAAGAATGAGAAATAAAACCAAGCAAAAGCAGCCAGAGTGGTTGAAGGATAATCAGAAGAGGGTGATTTAATATTAGGGAATAAGAATATTCTAGAAAAAAATGACCATCTGTACTAGATGTTAGTTTGAACACAGTAGGAAACAGAAGCATTGGTTGTTCTCACTCTGAGGCAGCTGCATAGTGGAAGAGAATGATGGAGCTAACGTGAAGGCACACACAGAAGTTTCTAGTGGGAGGAAGTGGAAACAACTGCTTGGATTTGCATCGTGAATAGAGATGGAGTACAAAGAAAGAAGAGGAAGCAGTAAAGACAAACAGGTGGTGCTGGAGGCATGTATATGTTCCTGGAAGTTCAGACTGAGTAGAGGCCAGGATGGAGGGCGATGTGACTTTGGATTGTAGGGAAAAGGAGGCTAGAGGCCTGTCGAAGGTCAGTCTGTGTGCATCGAGGTGGCAGGTGGTGAGCTTGCTTCTGAAATGCCTTTTGCTTTCCTGTTGACAGCATTAGCACTTGCTGAGGTTGAAGGGGTGAGGGAGGGCTGTTTGAAGCAGTAGCCCTGCAGAAGCAGAGAGCTGACCAGGGAAGCCTCCAGGCTGAGGTTGTTGATGGTGAATCCAGAGTGGTGTATCTTTGTGACTTTCTCCCGCAGCTGAAGCAGCAGCCACACCCACCTAAGGTGTGGGGTGTAAGTGACCTAGAGTCTCTGAACAGAGGAAGTGCAGAGTGTGTGGCCCACATGCCCCTGGCAGGTCTACTGCTGTTGCGTACTGCAGTACTGATGTATCCTCTGAGGGTTCCTTAGTGCTCCTCAGTAAATGGTCCTGATTCTGTCTTGTTTTCCTTTAAGTTCTTGTCAGCTCTTTTATGCTGTTTCTGTCTCCCCACTTTCTGTTTTTTTCCTTGTTGTCAGTTGTTTATCACATTGCTGTCTGCATGCAAGTCTGTATCAGCCCTACACCCTGGACTTTGTCAACACCGGGAATTATCTGTCACCTCTCTGAAATAGAGCTGTGGGCTGGAAGACCAGACAACCAAGCTTGTTAGAATTGTGTGCAAAGTAAGAGTAAATAACCTGTGAGTGTGGTCATGTGCTGTGCTTTGAGGGTGTACGTGAGTGTTTGACTTCTGTGGTGTTTATTGGATTGCTTCTCAGTTGTCCACATATGAAATGCTTGTTGCCTGTGTTTCCATTGTGTCTTCTTATTTTGAATTTCCATGGATTATAATACTCTTAGAACTTGCAATGTCTACGACTATTTTGTTCAGTTGTACATTAGTATTTATTTACAAAGTATTTTCATGAGCATTTCCTAAATTTGAAAACCATATGCCTAGATATGCTAAGTTACTTCTTATTATTCTCATGGATTTTCAAATACTTATATATTTTGTATGGAAATAACATGTTCTCAAATATGCATTTTTATGCCAGTAACATACATGTCATGACTTAATTATTTAGTCATGTCACATGTGGATGACATAGAACAACATAAAGCAAATGTTTTGGGAGTTTAAAAAGTAAGCCTGCTTGTCATAGACTTTCGTGTTGAATGGGTTTCCTCATCTGTGAACATTTCATGTACATATCAATTCTAATTTTTAAAGGTATATATTCAAGAGCCAGTAAATCTCAGTTTTATTATTTTCTATATATAATTCTTTCAGAGCTAAGGATTGAATCTAGGATCTCATGTACACTAGGGAGTCACTCCACTGATCTGTACACCTTTACTCCCAGATAATTTAATTTTGACTTCCTCTTTCCTTCTTGTTAAATGGAGCCTTTTTGTATACCCTACCCCATCCCACCCTGCCCCGCCCCCACCAAGGCCTTGCTAAGGCTTGGGGCCTTTAACAGTTGAGAGCATTGAGAATCACATGAGCCTCTAGGGCACAGTGACTAGGAATTACTGATCTCCCTGACTGTTCCCTCACGTTCTGTGGCTGCAGTTTGTCTCCTTCCATGGGACTTGCCAAGAACCTTGGGTCTAGCCTCCTACCTCCCAGGGCACAGCAAAGCCTGTCTTCTGAGCTCTCCTCTGCCTGGCAGAAGCTGCTTGGGAGTACAGGACTTCTCAGGGGCTCTTCTTTCCAGGACAGGGACATACTTTAAACCGGAAGAAGTCCCTCCTCTCACACTCTATTGCACGCCTAAATAAAATGTAAAAGGCCCTAACATAAGGGACAGATAAACTGTAGCCTATTAAAATGGTAGGACATGGGGAGAGCACACACTAAGAACTTAGAATAGTAAGTTGTAGAGTAGGAAGAACCCAGTGGGCCTTCTCTGTGCTGTCCTCTCAACAGTGAAGGATGTTAATTTTGTTAAACATGCTTATATTGTACTGGTAATTTCTGGGATGTGATCTTGAACTCAAACAGAATGTTATTTTCCAGTATTGGATACATTTTCTGATTTTGTTTTATCTTATTTTGCTAAGAACACTGGAACTATTTTGGGGCTGATGAGAATCTTGGTCCAGTGGCTGTGAGCATCCGAAGGGAAAAACCAGAAGAAATGAAAGAAAATGGATCTCCATACAACTACCGAATAATTTTTAGAACTAGTGAGGTAAGTTACAAGTGAGCAAGATTTGAGACTTAATCCAATGAGGGAAAATGGAGCAGAAGCAGTAATGAGATTAAATTCAATAGGATAAGGTCCCAGTGTCCTCAGAAGAAAGGAGGCCTAGAGTTGGGGAGATAGTTGCGTTGATAAAGTGCTCGCTAGGACCTGTGTTCAGTTCCCAGCACCATGTGTCCAAAGCTGGCATGGTGGCTTGTGCTTGAAAGGAGGCAGAGATAGGCAGATGCCTGGACCTACAACCTAGCCTACTTGGCAAGTTTCTGAGCAACTCTGTCACTTAAAGGGGGTCGGGGGTACACCTGAGGAATGACACCTAAGGTGACCTTTGGCCTCTTCGCACATGTGCATGCACACACCTGCAGAAGAAAGGACTATTTTTTTTGGTGATGGTGCTTGGGAGCAGGGTTGCTTAAGTCTGATATTTCAGCCTAGCTCCAGGAAAGTGTGGTGCAGGAGTAGGAGTTTTCATGCAAAGAAAGATAGGTCTGGAGGAAGCTGGAACCCCCAAGACTCACAGATTCAGGCCACATGGAGAGCGCCCAGCATCCTGAGCCACTTCTAAGCATGTGTGAAATTGTTCCAGTTCTCAGTGTGTTACTGCCTCATCTCCTAGTGCACTTTAGCATTGTCCTCATGTATCAATGCCTGATACTCCTGAGGTATCCAAAAAAGAATGGCTTGGAAATTGGTTTAAACAGAGCATTTGGCTTCATTTTCCTCACTGAATGCAGGGCAAGTTTCAGGGCTTGGCTTCACTTCCTAATTGTCTCTGAGCTTGAACTCTGGGGAAATTAAAAATTGGGGATTTTAAAAGGCAAGGTTTTTGTATTTAATATGTTATTTGTAGTGCCCAGGGAGGGGTGGAGAGCCTGCCTGTGTTCATGGGCTTTTCCTGTGTCAGAGCTGATAATGCTCAGAATTAGCCCTTTTCTATCTTCCCAGATCTTCCAGACTTCTCAAACCACCCTTATCTTATTTTCTTTCTTTTTTTATTTTAGTTCTTTGCCATCTCTTTATATTTAACTTTTTTCTTCCCTTTTGTTCATGTTTTATTTTACCCACATACACATTTGTTTAATATAGGCTTAGATTCTTCAAAAACCTACTTTATTTAGGGTTCTTAAACATTCCCTTATCTTATTTTCAAGTGGTATCCCCCCCACTTGTGTGTGCACACACACACGCATACACACACGCACACGCTCCATCCTAGCTTTCCTTTTCTGTGATATTGTTTGACCTTTAGCATGATCTTGTTCCTGCCCTACCTGTGTGTCGAGCTCAGATGCAGTCTTCCCTGGAGGCCCTCTTTTCTCAGGCCCTGTACTGATGGCCCTCATCTTTCCTGCCCAGGGTTAACTTCTGCCCTGTGCAGTACAGCGGTCCCTGAAACTACTGGCCCTAGTTTTTCCCTTCTGCTCTTTCTTCCCTCACGGGCTCTGCTTGCTCCCTCTGGCCTTTCAGTCACAGGCCTGCCACTCATCAAGTGAGTCCTTTGCCTTGGCTTTCAACTGAAAAGTCCAAGTGCCACGCTGTTCCATTATACGCCATGGGAAACCATTGCACTTGTTATTTAGGGTCAAATTAATAACCCACCGTCCCTGGCCATGTCTGTAATTGTTAGTTTGGGCCAGAAATCCTGACATCACACTTGACTCCTCTCTTCTCATTCCTGCCCCGAATTTACTCTGCCAGCAACCTTTGCAGTCTTGTCTTCAAATACTGTATGTCTAGAATTCAGCCACTTCCATCCCCTGAGGCTCTCAGGCCTAGTCCCGCCTCCTTTCACCCAGCAGAGAAATAAATCTCTATCTCCTCATTTTTCTCTCAGAATCCTTTTCACCTTTTCCATCCTTCTGAGTAAAGCAGCCTGTGTACCTGCTGAGGAACCCTAACGCCCGGTAACTCCCCTGGTTTTGTCCTTCCCGTAAACTTTGCCTTCCTCCCCACTGGTGCTTTCTCCTTGCAGTGGCTTCAGCCTCCTCGCCATTCCCAGGGCTTCCTGTATTCTCACTCCGTCTCGTGCTCAGACCCTGTGCTGTCCCGGGTCTGAATTTTCTGCTCTCTTCTGTTTAATTCTCATTAAGACATGACACCGTCTTACAGGGTGTCCTTGTTATTGGGTTTGCTTTCTGCCTCTCCCGGTGAATGCAATGCCATGAGGCTGGAGACTCTGGTGTGCTCATTACTAAACTGTGGAGTAGTCTCTTTGCTGGGCACAGGCTGGAGTACAGCTTCTGATTCTTGAATTCCATCTTATTCTTGACTTAATTTCTTCAAGTGTGCACACCATTCCTTTGGAAACCTGGTGAGACTGCACAGCAGAGCCAGAGGGTGCAAAGTCCTCCTCCAGCTGTCCCTTCCCTTCCGTTCCCTGCTCTACCTGCCCACCTTCCCTGTCCTGCCTCAGGGTCAGCTGCGGCTGATCTCATTCCCACCCAAAGCCTGGCTTTTCCTTTCTCTGTACTTTTGCTCATGTTTCCTTTGCCCTTTTCTTCTTGTAGAAATATTTCTTTATTCTTTAACCCATTCTTTTTTCCTGTGTTTCCTATAACCAATTTCCAGTGTTACCTGTTCTACTAAGCTTTTTCCTAGTGGCCTAAGCCACTATCACTTCTTTCTGCCTTTGGATTGTCCTACTTTCTTTAATGAACAGTCTTTCATGTGTTTAATGAACAGATTGCATGTGTGTATTTCTCATCTCTCTCCCTGTTAAATGCCACACATATCCCCAAACATGCACTCTCTCAGCTCTCACATTACAACTTCCATATTTAATAGATATCTACTCCATATTTTATTTCTTAGACCATCAAACCTTAGTGAAATTCACAAACAGTTTTGCCACATAGAACTTATGAAAATCAAGACCACTTTAAACTTCATGCCTGGGTTTACTTTTCTCCAGTAAATCACTTTTAGTAGAAAGCACCATGCCTTAATATTTGATAATAACAAAGTATTTTAAGAAAGGAAGAGTCATTATTTCCAGTGCTCTGCGTGCTGTTTTAGAAGGTGTGTCAGGGAGCAGAAAGTGTCACCCTCCCTTCTACCTTTCATCACTTAAAGAGGATGTCTCTGATGTGCCTCCCTGTTCCTCTGTGTGCTTCCTGCCAAAGTGATACAGAGACCTCGAGCTTACTAGTCCCCGTAAGACAGGCTGCTTTTGTCAGCCCTGTAACAAACATGCCGTGCATTCTCTTCAGCTTGTGTGGGCTCTTGGAGTGTTGGCATCGTTGTTTCACATAGAGTACCCTCTCTTTCTTCTCTCCCTCCCTCCACCTCCTGACTTGACCATTTGCCAGTCACATTTTAGCTTGGGACAGAGCTGCCATCCAGGCCTCCTGAGATTCAGTGTTTCATAGTGAAGCCTCACCATAGCCCTGTCTCTCTTGTAGCTCATGACACTGAGAGGGTCTGTCCTGGAGGACGCCATTCCTTCCACAGCCAAGCACTCCACAGCCAGAGGACTGCCTCTGAAAGAGGTGTTGGAGCACGTCATCCCAGAGCTCAACGTGCAGTGCCTGCGTCTGGCCTTCAACACGCCCAAAGTCACGGAGCAGCTCATGAAACTGGACGAGCAAGGGGTAGGTATGGCACCGCAGGAGCTCGTCCTTGCTGCCTGCGCTTCCTACTGGGCTTCCAGGCACAGACCTTGATGTTTCTTCTTAGGTGGGGAGAACTGGGTGGTTGATAGTAAAGGACGCTCTCTTTGTGGCTGTTCATCAGGGCATTAGCTACATTCAGCTCTCTGATGGTCACCCGCACGTGTGATGGGTTTCTGAGCATGTGGGGGGAAAGCCCTGGCATATCAACAGTAAGTATAACGATGGCATTACTCTACCAGTAATTAGAATGGTGACAGCAAGCCCTACTACATGTGTTCTCCAGATTGTGTCCTCAGTGTTGAAAATGTTATCCCAGTTGACCTTCCGACCTCACGAGAATGATATTGGTACCATCCCCATTTTTAAGAAAAGAATCCAAGGCATACAGAAGTTACATAATAAGTTCAGTTTCACACTCTTTATAAGTTGACACAGTCCTGACTGTAAGCTTGTGCTATTAGCTATTAACTGCACCATTCCTAAACACTTAGATTTTAGAAAGCCTACGCCTACCTTAATACGCCAAAGCTGCATTTTACCTAGAGGTGTGAAAATTTAGAACTAGGGTGTGAGTCAGTAGCATTATTAAAATGCCCGGGATTGCTGCCTCCACTTTCTGTCCCCAACCATGATACCCTTTGGTCAAGGTACTGAGAGATTAGATGACCAGTCTAGAGGCTGCAGAAAGGAAGAGTCTTCTGTGACCCGAAACCCTTACCATCCACTCTGCAAGCCATGATCTGCTTGAGTAAATCAAACACATGGCTGATACTGTAGACATCATGCCTACGTTACCTTACTTCTAACTTTTTCTAGCTGTACTGCACCCCAACATTGAGCAAAGGAGCTTGAATAGTACATATAAAATTTGACCAGGTATGAATGCATTTTTATGAACAAATTTTGTCTACATTTCTTTAACTAAAAAATCTTATTTTTATTAAACTTAAAGTGAGCACCTCTCCTTAAAAACCAACTTCAAGGTGTGTTAATCCTTTCCCTCCATTCAATGAACACACAAAATAAATCAGAAGTTGATGGAGCTCTCTGAACCCTTTTTCTATCACACTGCACACAGTGCACCAAAGCTAATATCTCCTCAGGATGAATACACAAAGAGTCTTGTCGCATGTAACTTTGGAGCACATCTAATGCTTCAGAAGGTGGCTGCTGCATGAGCTGGAGTGCCCTGAGGATGGCCTGCCAGCACGCACTCTGGACATTAATAAAGGAGGAGGAACTAGGATGGCTGGGCTCAGCTTTATTAGTTCAGTCATTTCAATTACTGTACTCACCCAGGAGGGAGAAACCCACTCAGGCATTGATAATATAGTCACAGACTTAACATTCCCAATCTCTTCAGAGCAGATTACTTCATATAAAGAAGGTGTTTATTACCATTTCCCTTGTTTTAAACATATTAAATTTAAAAAATGCATGTCCAGCTGCGGGTTGTTATGGGACGTCTGGCCCATTTTGTGTTGTCTTAGTGATTGCAGGGTTGGGCCGCAGATGGTGCTGATATGTGATGAGCATTTCATGGTCCCTCCAGCACCGGAAGCATAACAGGAATGCCGTAATGAGTTTAACTCAGTTACGTTTATTCAATTTGCAAAATTGGCCATTATTCTGTAATTATTACTTTCCTATTCTTGGTTACTAAAATATTTCTTCCTTCATAAATTATTAATTATAATATATGTCAATTATTCTCTTTGGTTAAACATTGTAATGTGTCCATCAGTGGAGCTCCCTGGTTTTATTTTGAAAAAGACATCTTAACTATGTTATCTCACGAAGTAAGGTTTTCCTTGCAGGCAGCCATTTTCTCCAGCGGTGGGATCTAGCACTCAAAGCGTGGTGTTCTGTGTGGGTCTCCCCGTACCTGGACTTCACTCTTTTGCTATTGCTTCTGTTTTGTCTGTCCTTACACACAGCCTTCCAAGCTGGGGTCATACTGTTACACACTTAAGCAGAGTCACAAATGCCTCGGAGCCATCTTGAGAAGTAGATTCTTTGGTGACTTTAGAAAAACATACTTGAAAAAGAAATGCACTGGGCAGAGGTGGCATATACCTTTAATCCCAGCACTCATAGGTAGAGGCAAGCAGATCTCTGAGTTCAAGGCCAGTCTGGTCTACAGAGTGGGTTCCGGGACAGCCAAGCCTTCACAGAGAAACCTTGTCTTATGGGAGGAAAAAGGAAAGAAAAAGCAAATGCATGCAAGTACAGTGAATGGCATTCAAATCATTGCAAGGCATTTCTGGTTTTCATTTCTCTTTCTTTTTTCTTTTTCTTTTTCTTTTTTTTTAATTCAGGCTTTCTATGTGTCCTTGTATTAGATTCTCAGTGTGATGCCAGGAAATTGGTCTGACTAAAAGAAACTTTCAATCTTACTGTATTATCTTTTCTCCCCTATTAAGCTGCTAACAAAAATATACTTGGAAAAAGAAAATACAAATTTGTTTGCTATATTGTGGCATTTTGTTTTCAAATCCTTGTCTTTATGAGTACAGAAAACAAAAATGAACCCAAGTGAAACCTTTTTTTTTGTAAGGTATACAACAAAGTGCTGCCCAGCATCCGGTCACCCATCTGTCATTTGACTGAGCCATGTGTGCTGGAGTCAAAAGAGATTCCTGAAGAAACTCATTTTGAGACATGAGAGCATGCTTGTGGCCTACCCAAGCATTCCCATTCTCCTTGCTATTGTTTGGGGGTTTGTCTTTTTGAATGACCATTTTAATTCTATTGTTAAGTGAAATGAGAAGATACAATTCAGTTGGCAGGGTTCCGCACTGGCCACAGTTTATTGGGGCTCAGAAAATCTGTTGCACTATTGCTGGGCCTCCGTTACCCAATTGGGAGCATTTGCAGGATACAAGCAGACTAGATAGGATGCTTTGCATTGTTTGATTTCATCTTCACAGTGTCCTGAGCAGTTTATACTGATCATTGGCCTGTTTCATGGTGCCAGGGCTTTCGGCCATTTTCTGTCCTCTGACCCCTTGCTGAGTCTGAGCACAAGTCTGCATAAATAACTACCTTTTTAAGAATTGCAATTTTTCCTTTACTTTTTCTTATCTTGAATTACTTTTATTCTTAAAGGAAATTGTGAAGTGCTAGAAATTCCACTCTCCATTCCGTGAGCTTTTAATATGTTTGGCCAATTCAGGCACTTATAAATTATGTCAGTCTTGTCTTCAACAGTCATTGGAATGAGAGATTGTCATGGCCTGTTTTGAGTAGTTGATGAATGGGTAACACTCAGTACAACACTGGGCACTTGAAGAAGAGTCGAGGGATCTCGGCTGCTATTGATGGTAATAAGTGATCATCCCTTAGTCGCCTTTTATACGCATTATCCTGTTAAATCTTTGCCAGCTCCTGTAGTAGCGCTCCTATTAAAAAATAACGGTGTGCTCTACAAGTAAGCATGACCGGTGCACTCTGCAGCTCCTTGCAAGTTGATAAAGACCGTGGAAAACAAATAGGCTAGTAAAATACAGCTCATACCCATGAAGGAGACAAGGTCAGACTTTATACAGTAACAGATGGCGGGCTTGACAGAATGAATGTAAACAGACAGGAATGCAGGCCAAAGGGCGTGAGTCAGGATTGGCTGACAGGAGCAGGTGAGGGGTCCCTTGAAGGGGAGGAGGCTTGCATCAGACCAGAGTAAGTGATGAGGTGTTCCAGACCCACATCAGTAGGATCAAAGTTAGAGGGGAAGGCTCCATGTGTTCATGGAACAGCAAGCAGGCTCCCTGAGCAGGAGGGGAGTAAAAATAGGGAACTTTGAACTGTGATTAAGCCAGGTACTGTGTGAAATAATTTACATGAATTATCCAGGCACACAGACTTCATAGCCCACATTCCTAACTTACCCCTGTGCTGTACACCCCTTCCTGCTTCTCCTGAGTGGGAGGAGCCTGTGGTCTGTCCTACTGCTAGAGGCTTCAGTGTCCAGCATGGAGTATAATGTACTAAATCCAACTAAAATAGAGCAGAGTGGCTTACAAATGTCGAAAGCTCACTTGCTGGTTTGTAGCAGAGGAACCAGTAGTCCTGTTTTCAGTAGGAAATGTCAAGTCATGAATACCCAGTAGTGATTTTGCCTAAATGAATATCTATTTTAAAAGGTGTTCATTAGAAATACTGAAAATGAAAATGTTATTTCTCAATTTTTAAAGCAATTATTTTTCAAGCTGTTGAAGTTACAGAGGAAGCGCAGTCTCGTTATTGTACACCTGCAGCACATGCTAAGCATGGCTGTCAGGAAGAAGGCAGCGCCTGTTTCCTAATAATAGCACTGATCATGTGATAGCGTGTGAATGGAATTCTGCTGGCTTTTCCTGTTCACTGCCACAGTGCATTGCTTTATTGCGAGGCAAAGTGAGTTTGACCAGCCACTGTCATCTTTATTCAGGCAGCCTATTTTGAAAAAATGACCTATAAGGAAAACATTCTATCTAAAACCAATTTTCCATGAATGACACTTTGGCAGAACAATGACATCCCTGGAATTTAAATCTCTTAGATTCTGAGATTATCCAGTACATGTTTGACGCTGAGATGGCATCAGGTGACTCCTGGACCTAGGTGTGCAGTCTCAGGAAGTGCACTTGACAGTTGTCAGGACGGTGCAGCTGTTTGTTGCGGGCCACACATCCATGCTTGATTGGATGGCAGGATGGAAGGACCCTGTGGGTAGTGTCACTGATGGCATTAGCATTGGACACCCAAAGGTGTGGGAAGAAAGCAGTTTGCAGTGAGGAAGAGCAGTGAGACTAAGAGCCACAGACAGTAAGGGCTCGTTCATAGTCTGAAAAGAGTGGCTGACTGGCCAGACAGTTTATCCTTGTTGGTTTTAGATTACGGGTTATCTTTGAAATTCAACCTTAAAGTGAAAGTTTAGGCTTTCTCTCCCATATAATCGGCATGGTGTCTTCAGACAGCCCAGAAACCTAGGCAGCGTGTCCATGCTTACTTGAGAATCTCAGTCCTTCCTCGTCCTATGACCCTTGGCTCCCCTGTCAAAGGAGCACATTCGTGGATGGCTGATGCTTAGTACCCTGCTACTACAACATACACAAGGAATTGGTTCCATGTTTCCTTGGACGCTTCCTGTTTACTTAGTATGTTTTACAGACCTTCTCATGCCTGCAAAGGTCTAGTCATTGTTACTTTGCCTAAACTCTGTTGTGTTGCTCTACCACTGTTGGATTAGTAACTTGTTTCTCTTTTGATGGACAGCGGAGTTGATTTCAGTCTTTGACAGATGATGCTTTAACGAAGACTTTTCATATATAACCGAAATCCATCTCAATGTTAAGTTAGATGTATTTGTCATCAGCTTAGTACCCTCAAATGATTTTCTCTCTCTCTCTTTTTTTTTTTTTTACAGAATTATTTTGACAATGCATCTTAGAAGATTAGATTCTGTGTGTGGAATATTTTATTTGCATTATGCCAAAGATTAAAAATAGAAAAGCATATAATCTGTGCAAGTGTACATAATTTTGAAATCTGTTAAAAAAAAAAAAAAAAAAAAAAACCTTCCCTATCTAACTCAATACCTATGTTGTTCCCCTTCCTTCCTTCTTTCCTTCCTACCTTCCTTCCTTCCTTGAGTTTTTTGTTTGTAAATCCTAATAAGGATAAAATTTATAACCTGCACTTAAAAAAATTTCAATACTGATGTTTTCCCAGTCTCTGCCAGGAAGATAATGAAGAGACTCATTTTTAGGAAGAAATTGAGAGAGTTACGTTTCTGGAGTCCAAACCAAAGTGAACACTGTCCATGAGTCCATGTTCCCAGTAGGCAGAGCAGCTCCTTGTAGACCAGCTGTCCACCCCCACCCCCCCACCCCCCAGAATAGCCAGGGAACCCAGCAGGTTGAGACTCTTGCTTCTGAAAAGATGGAAGAACACCTCCTACTTTTCCTGCTCATTACAGCCAACAACCTTGGACATCGTAGATAATGAAAACAGAGAAGAAGCGTGAAAGCTAGACCGGAGGTGGAGTGGCTGAGGAGCAGCTCGGGTCTGTGGATGGCACAGGGATGAGATCCTGGCTTTTCTTTTCAGCTCCTAGTTTGGATTATGATGAGGCCAAACACTACTGAGTCCTGATAAGGATGAACAAAACTTTTAAAAGATTTTATAAATTAAAAACTAAAATCATAGAGGCAGGCAGATCTCTGTGAGTTTGAGGCCAGCCTGGTCTACAAAGTGAGTCCAGGACAGCAAAGACTATACAGAGAAAACCCTGTCTGAAACAAAATAAAACAAAACAAAAAACCAAATAAATAAATAAGTAGAAGATGCTTAAAGAACCCCTCTCTGTGTGTGGACAGCACTGCTGGAGGGAACAGGTGGGGAGCAGGGCTTGCATCTCTGTGCCATCAGACCAGGTACTTAGGAGGTCTCTTTAAGGCTTACCTGCACTGTTGTGAAGCCACTCGGAGGACAGGAATTCCTCCCCTCCCCTCCCCCCCAGCCACAGTAGCATCTCTGGAGCCTAGTGGGCTGCTGGGACTTCCTAGTCCAGCTGTGGTCACCCTTCTCCTCCGGTGCCAGGAGAGACCAGGTGAGGAGTTGTCATCCAGAGTCTAATGTGGATTAAGCAACTGGATCACCTTGTTCTCCCAACAAGTGTGTGTACCTTGAGCCCTAGTAGAATTTGGTACTGCAGATGTGATGTGGGCATTGGACCTCAGGAATACAGGAGTCTAGAGACCCTGGAGTACTTATGTCCCATGCTTTGAGAACACACGTGAAAGGACTTTTAACATGTCACACTCCATAAGCATCAAGGTTAAACATTTAATTCTAAAGGTATATAAAACTGGCTTGTCCTCATGGGGCTGGTCATCCCACTGTTCTTGTGGCTCTTTCTGGGAAGATAGGTGAAACACAAGGCTTGATAAGATGTGCCTGAGAGCCATATTACTGAGATACAATAGGCTGGTCCTGAGCTCGGGCTGGACCCACCCTCCTCCCAGGAATTCAGGAATTCCTGAGTCCATCCAGAAACAAAACCCTTCCAGATCATAGCGGGCCTTTTGGATTTGGGAATATTTCAGATTGAGCATCCTGATTGCAAATTCAAGAATGCTCAGGTTGTATGTTTCCTGACTCTGTGTGAAAGGAAGCAGTATGGCACTGTTGGTTCCGGCCAGTGGGCTTTTGGCATGGGTTCAGAATGGCTTCACTTTTGCTGAGATACAGATTTTGTCCTGTTGGACTGACTATCATTAAGTTTTTACAGACATAAGCACCTATTGTGAGGTCTGGTGGCGCACACCTTTAATCCCAGCATTCAGGAGGCAGAGGCAGGCTATGAGTTTGAGGCCAGCCTGGTCTGCATAGTGAGTTCTAGGACAGTACTAACTAGTAGCCCTGTCTCAAAACAAAAACAAACAAGAAAACAAAACAAATTGTTGAGCAACTAGACACTTGGATCAGGGCTCCAGAGGAGCAATTGTCTGAGGCACAGAGTGGTACTCTGTTACTAAGAAGCCCAGACATACTCATCAACAAAATTTACACTGCACAGACCCACTCTGTTTCCAGGGAAGTTCTCAGCTCATTGTTGCTATTTTGCATTTTATATTTAAGCATTATATATTCATATTCAAAACCCACACAGATATTTTTTCCTCTCCAAGAAAACAGAGATCTGTTACATTAAACATGCTAGCAATCCCAGGTGCTCAAGCCCTGACCCTAATGCTGACACAGGTGTTGCTGGCACCTGCCCTTTCTCTGGGCATGTTTGTGTTGCATTTGTGTAACTCCTGTACAGCACCACAGATACCAGCAGGAAACATGGTCACTAGCTAAGGATTGGGGAGTCTCGAGTTCAGAGAATGCCACCTACGTTTGATTTAATTAGAGCAGAAACTGAGTTTATAGTCAGATTGTCAGTTTAGGAGAATAGAGCAGGTGGCATCTGGCACAGTCTTAAACTGAAGAAAATGTGACCATCTAGCAGATTTCCTAATCCTCTTATAAAACACTGTTCCTTTCAAACCAGGGAAACCAGAAACCAGCTGGCTGTGTGCGGGTAGGACTGACCGTGGCATGCTATCAGTGAGTAGACGGCCACATTGTGTCCTCTCCTGGAGTCTGCCTGTCTGGTGCTTTCAGGTTTCCTTATCTTAGTCCACAGTGGACTCTTTAACATGATAAATGAGCCCTGTTGAATTTTGCAGTGAAACCTTAGACCTGTAAGAAGTTCCTTAAAACCCTACAAACCGACAGTGGTAAAACGCTTCTCAGGGAGCAGCGTGACTTTTGTGCTTGTGGCCTGTGTGAGCTGATCTGGGAGGCACAGCCAGACAGCACAGAACGCAAAGCTCCCTCCTGTCTCCAGATCAGTATCTCTCTGATGGTTCTCCCTGCAGGGAGGAGTGCTTGTAAAGGACTACCTTTGTGAAGGGCAGAGAGCCTGCCCTTCCCAGTGAATTCTCTCACTGTCCAGTATTAGTTTGTTTAGCTACTTTCAAGGTTCAAATTGAGGCTTCACTTTGTCCCCATAGGTGTAGGGACAGGTAGGCAGAGTGGGTCCTATGCAGTTGAGTTCATGTCTGTGAGGTTGTTGAGCTCTCTTGTCACCACGCAGGGTGAAGGGACACCAAGTAAGCAATCAGTCAAAGGAGTTCTTTCCCAAGATGCGTTTCTGTGTGAGTACTGTTCTGAACTAACCATGTGATTTAGAATGTTGATAAAAGTAGAATATTGATAAAGGCCCATAGGCCTCAAATGGCAGGGTCCTGAATATATTTTCAGAATTCAGAAATTTTAAAATTATAGAAAGGTAATAAAATACTGTACAACATGTTAATATTCCCAGTGTGATATGGGATAGCACCCCACAGTCAAACACATGAATATTCATGCAAGAGAAATATGAATATTCATACCAAGAAGAATAAATTAAAAGTTAGGATGTCAACCAATTATCAGTTTTTGCTGCCAAGTGTGTTTGCTTAAATTGATTTCTTTCATTTTTCAACTTGAGAATTGCAAATAAATGGCTTTAGACCCATGTGTTAAGTGACAGCCACAGAATATAACAAGACTGTCAGGCAGGCTTAGTGGCTCACCCCTTTAACCCTAGCATGTGAGAGGTAGAAGGCTTATCTCTTGAAAGATTGAGGTCAGCCTGGTGGTCTATATAGGGACTTCCAGGCTAGCCAGGGCGACCCAGAGATACCCTGTCTAAAACAAGGAGAAGGGAGCAAGACTGCCAACCGCAGGACCGCCCACCACAGGACTACCCGCTGCAGGACTGGGCACTGCAGGACTACCCACTGCAGAAATTGCCTTTCTTCCATTCACTGTCAGATGAATAGGATCAAGCTTAGTAGACTGTTTTGGGGTTCAGACAATAAGTGTGTTTGGCTGTACATGGTATTTGGCCGGTAGCAGGTCTTAAATAGACACTGGCTACCAAAATTCCCCTTACTAGGCATGGTGGCTTCACTTGTAGTGCTCAGGAGGCAGAAATAGGAAGGCAGAAATTCACATATTGAGCTTAGGAATGTGGGCCCATTCTTTTATGCCATGCTAAGTTGAAATCTAGTGAATACTAGGCAAACATAGCAACAAGTGACAACCTTGCCCCTTCCCCCCAAATGTTTTTTTCCCTTAGATGAAATGTTTGGACCGGTGGCTGCAGCCACATTGTGGAAAGGGTCTAGAGCTCAGCATTGGCCATATTAATTCTCAGTTTCTACATTTTTAAGTTGCAAACTTGCTTCTTACTGAGAGTTCAGTATTTTTTTTTTTTTTTTTTGAAAGTGTTTTGTAGCATGACAAGGCTTTTTAGTGATGAATAAGTGTCTTGATTACCACGGTATCATAGTTCCATCTGGGGATTGCTTCACTCTAAGTGCAGTGTGAAAGGGGCATTTGTCCCCAGCTGACCTGTCATTAAGAAGTCCCCTCCAGAATCCCTCTCAAGACACTTGCTTTTGAGGACAGTTTAGAAGTTTCTCTAGCTATGTGCTAGCGATGCTGGTCTGTACCCAGGCACTATATTAGGGTCACGATTTAACACATTGTTCAAACGGTGGAAGTGCAAATCTGCTCAAATTCTTCAATACCAGGTTTATTAATGGACCTTTTAGTTAAAAACAATATATTTTAAAGTATGTTTTTATAAGTAGATGTCTGCTTTTAAATGTGTAAAGGCCTCAGATTTGTAAAGAGAAAGCTCATTGATTAATTGGCAGTTTTGGTCAAGCCATTCCTCAGCTTTTTGTCCTTTGTAAATCATGAAAAGAAGTTTCCCGAAACCCCTCCATCTGTTCTAATGCTATCTGACATGACACGCAGCAGTTCCAGTTTGCTCCTCTGTCCTTTTCTTTCATCTGAGGAGGATTAGAGGTGTGTGTTCCACTGTAATTTTTGGATCTGAGACAGAAGAATTAAAAGGATTCCCTAGAAGGGTGCTAGCTATTTGCTGGGCATGTGCCCTGCAGGACTGTTAGCACTAGAGGGTAGAGTCAGTGGGTCTCCTGTTACACCCCTGTGTCTCCTTTCTCCACAGCTGACCTATCAGCAGAAGGTGGGCGTCATGTACTGCAGAGCTGGCCAGAGCACCGAGGAGGAGATGTACAACAACGAGGCTGCAGGCCCCGCTTTCGAGGACTTCCTGCAGCTGCTGGGAGAGCGAGTTCGCCTGAAAGGGTTTGAGAAGTATCGAGCACAGCTTGACACCAAAAGTAAGAACTACGCCTTTCTGTTGTGCTTGATTTTCCTCTGCCACGCTCATGTGCATCTGCTATACCATCCATCCATAGGGCGGCACTGCCACCTACCCGGCTGGCAGAGGAGGGGAGGAAAGCAGGCAGGAGGATGCACACCACAACCGTTGAGGACCACAGCCAAATGGCTGGGGTAGGACTGTAATGTACTGCTGTCGCCAGAGCTGTGACTAGGTCGGGCCACAGGCGCAGATGGTCCCAGCAGGTGCACGTGCAGAGAGCTCACCACATACACCTGAGAGCTAGGAGGATTTAAAGTCCAGATCCTTAATCTGATTGTAAGACCTGGAAGTTTTTGCTTTTATTAGTTTATTATATAATCCTTATACTCTATGAAATAGGCAACCTTTGCTTAGCTTTCTTGCTTACTTTTATGTTCTTTTTTATATTATAGTGTTACATGCTTACGTGTATATGTGTACGTACATATATGAATGTATGTATATGCACCACATCTGCCACCAAATGCCTGTGGAGGTTAAAGGACAAATTTTGTGGAGTTTGTTCTTGGTTTGCCTTTCTCTTTTTTCTTTCTTTTCTTTTTCTTTGGGGGCGGCGTGGCCCAGCATCTCATTATGCGTCTTTGGCTGACCTGGAATTCACCATGTAGACCAGGCTGATTTTGAGATCACAAAGACCTCTCTGCCTCCTCAGTGCTGGGATTAAAAGTGTGTGTCACTACACCCAGTTTTCTTGTACCTTTATGAGGGTTCAAACTCAGGTCACCAGGCTTTGGGACAAACATATCTACCCACTGGGCCATCTTGCCCCCACCCACCCCCCATATTTTTTTAATGTCTAGGAGTTTGTTGTTTCTGTTGCCCGCACTTATGTTAAGGTGGTGATGCATGTGTGTGCACATGTGTGTGCATGTAGATGTCAGGAGTCAACTGTGGATATTGTTCCTCAAGAGTCATGCACCCTGTGTTTTGAGCTGGGCTCTCACTGACCTGAGGCTCACCACGAAACTAGACTGCCTGGGTGGTAAACCTCAGGGATTGGCCTCTCTCTTCCTTCTTAGTGCTCAGTCACCACACGTGTGCCACCACGTTCAGCTTTATTAATGTGGATTCTGTGGATTCATACTCAGAACTTTACCCATGAGTCATCTCTCCATCTTCAGTTTATCATAAAATTTTTTAGCTATACATTATTTTTGTGCTATATTTACCACCACTTTCTATCTCTTCTCCCTTACTGGTCCTCTTCCTCTCCCAAAATAGTGTCCCTTCTGCTCGTTTGTTACAAGGATCTCTACGAAAATAGGCTTGTTAGTTTGGTTCTGTATCTTGATTAAAGGCCCAGTGATGAAGTGATCTGTGTAACTACAGTGCTCTCGTCCTCCAGAAGCCCACAGGACGACATCTAAACACTCAGATGTTGGTTTGGGAAGCACCTGTGCATGGAGAGGAGTTCAGTTTCACCTCACTGACCATCCTGCAACAGTGTAACTGGTTTCTCTTTGAGAGGGTCTTTGGATTAGCATGTACGTGTTGCATCTTATAATAATCTCTCCAGTTTTCTGTACAGGAAATTAAGTAAGGCATTGACTCATGAAAACAGAAAAGCATTCATCAACTCCACTGCAGGGAGGTATTTCCTGTTGCCATCGCTTTGCTGTTGGCAGCTTAGAGAGGACGTGCAAGGGAGCCCATGAAAAGCCATAAGTAGCCTAGCCTCTTAAATATTACGTGCATGCCCCATCCTGCTTGTAGCCTCATAAGATCTTAAATCGTTAGGTTCCCTGCAGCTCTCTTTGTCCAAATAGTCTGATATTCACCTCACAGGGTTTGTGCATGTCGCAATATGTGGAGCTCTACAGTTCCTCACCACAGAGAACTACTGAAATAAGTGCCCTGCTTCTAGAATGAGTGGTCAACTGGCACCCATAAGACTGTGTGCTGTTTGTTGGTCTACCTTCATGATGTGGGGTGATGAGATAAAGGCATCCCTGAGGTGTAGGAATGCACTGTGGTGGCCATTAAAGCACCCGCATCACTAACATAGCACTTTGTGTGCACCGGCCCAAATCCTCACAGTCCGACAGCTAGGGGAAGGTGGGCCTGGATTGCACAGTTCCTCTGACTAAGGAGAGACCAGAAGAGTTATTTCTCTGCTTTTACAGAATATGCCTTCATCCACTTTTCCTTGCTGTGACAAAATACTCAAGGCTAGGTAATTGATTAAGAAAATGGGTCGGCTCAGTTCTGGAGGTATGAGACCATCGTGCTGGCATTTGCTCCTGTGAAGGCCTCACAGTGTGGAAAGCACAGGTGGGGGAGGTCACACCATACACAGTAAGGAGGTGGGCAGGTTGATCCCTACCCTGTTACAGCAGCACCCATAAGCACTTGATTACAGTGACATAACAACCTGTGGGGTCCACAGCTTCTCACTGCTCATACTCACTAGGCATAGGCACATGCAGACCATACCGAGACCATAACAGGTACTATGTGTCTTAAGGTGAATTTGGGTCAGAAAATCCCTCACTTAGAAGCCCCAAAGAAGAGTATGCAGAATTAGCTCTTGTATCACAAGTTAGCAGGGCAAAAACTAGAGTCGATGTGCCTTATATTTGAATCTATATTAACTAGTGGCAAGCCCCAAATAGGCAGCAGTTGGCCTCTGCTCACTCCAGCGGCCCCTTAGCCGAAACGAGACACCTGGAGACAGGATGCAGCTCTGTGCATGCCATCTTTTTCTAATGTTATGTCAAGAAATTCTCTTTATACAGTTCTTAAAAGCGGGAGGGGAGGCTATGTTGGCACATGTCTGTAATTCTGGAACTTGGAAGGCCGAGGCAGGAGGATTCAGTATTGCCCTCGGCTAGATAGTGACTGTGAGGCTACCCTGGTTACGTGTAAGACCCTGTCCCAAAGGTCCATACAGACTCCTCCCTGCAGTAGAGTGCACGCAGATCCATGGGCGTGCAACTTTTACCAAATGACAATATTTTATATGATTTTTATGTGTGTTTAGTCTCCCAGGTTACCAGTTAGACACAAATTGAATATGTCACTAGTGAACCAAAAGCCAGTGATGCTCTACTTTTGTTTGTTCAGCTCTTCCCACACCTTTGTGCTTTGTCTTGATAATTCCTGTATCTTTCCCTCTCTGAGCCTCATTAGGGTCATCTTGTCCTTTAAATTGCTGAACATTTCTATGACAGTTAAAGTCTTCTGTTTCTGTCTTCCTGGATTGTCCTGTGAGTTACGTAGAACTACTTTGCCTGGCTGCTTACTTGTGAGGCACTACATTTTGTAGTTGTCAGTGAACTCCCCAAAAGAACCACTTGGTTTACCTAAGACTTGGTTAAGCTTGGCTATAGCTTCCTACAGTAACCTGTGGTATTCCTGAGACATGGTGTGTGGCAACCTGACTACCATCCTGTTGAACAGGGTGTCTCCAGTGTGCCTGTTTGGGATTCACATGTCTTCCAGCTCTTGTTCATGCTGAGTCTTGCTGCTGTGAGCTCTGCCCTCCTGGGTACTCTCAGCTCAAAACCAATACTCTGCGAGCATCCATCACCTCAGACTTCCTGAACTCCACTGTATGGCAGCTTCCCCCTTCAGAGGCCGACCTTGTGTCACTGCCACAAAAGTCTATGTTGGTAGAGAACTGGAACACTATAGAACACACCTTACTTCCTTGTTGCCACCCCCACCCCACAGGGACCACTAACTGTCTAGTGCTATCTTTTGTTGAAGCCAACTGGTTCAGATATTTTATCAAAATTTCTAATTTATAGTGAGAATTAAGACCGGGACAGCAGTTCCAGGTTCATTCTGTTTGTCTGTCTGCCTGTCTGCCTGCCTGCCTGTCTGTCTGTCTGTCTGTACATGCATGCCATCTTAGTTAAGCCCTACAAACTGCTAGGTAAATGAGCTTTGGATGCATTCATATGCCTGTGCCTGGGTACCTAAGAAGCATTGAGGAAATGGGACAGAACTGGTAGTACGGTTGGTTAATAAATGTTCAGAGAAGGCTTGCCCATGAATGCGTGGGCTAGCCCTCAGTCTCTGTCCTTCGCGTTCTGCTGCCCTTGAACCTTGCACACCCACATGGTCTGTGAGACGGTGCTACTCAATAGGTGTGAACTGTTGTGATTCCATTCTGCCGTGAACCAAGAGAGTCAGGAAAGGAAAGCCTGGGGAAACAAGCCGTTCCTTCTCTTTAATACTCATCAGTACAAAATCCATTTCCTCATCACAGTATTACAGACTTAGAGCAAACAGTAAGCTTCACATATGTTGTTGGCAGGAACAGATCTCTGCAGAAATGTGTAGCAGTGAATTTTTTGGCCTCCTATTTTTTTCCCTGATTTGTTTGGCAAAGCCTCTGGATAATTCCGCACACAGTAAAGAGGAAAATAAACTTCCCACCACACCATTTATTTGAAAGCTCAGAACTACCCTCGTTTTAAGCTATACTTATGGATGATTATTTGGGACATTATTTCCTGAATGAAGCTTAGTTGTCAACTCAGCACGGCGGGGGGGGGGGGGGTACCAAAGCCCACGTGAAACTGTCCTTAGCACCCCACCCTCACTAATTTACTGCAGTGTCCTGTGCCACCCTCAGCAGTTCAGCTGTAGCCAAAGAGCAGCTGAGTTCTGTGATCTAGACTGGATTTATTCAGGCGTTGTAAAGAACACAACCTTGGGGGCTGGAGAGATGGTGCGGGGGTTCAGGGCCCAGGCTGCTCTTCCTGATGACCTAGGTTCAGTTCCCAGCACCCACATGGTTCTCATAACCATTTGCAGTTACAGGAGATCCAGTGCCCTCTTGCATTTCATGGGCACCGGGTACTTACATGTTATACTGACATGTATTCAGGCAAAATAGTCATAATAAAAATAAACTATTTTTAGAAAAAGGAAAGCAGTCCTTTGTAAGCGTTGTAAGCATTGATGGGGGAAAGCGATAAGGCACACACAGGCCCGTTCAGAGTTCTAGGTCCTGAGTAAAAACTACACAGAGAAAAGGATGCTTTTTCAGGAAATATACTTTCTAATTCTAACTGAACAAAAATTTAAATATAATTTTTTTGTGTGTGTGGTTATGTGTTTGTATATGTGCGTGTATAGTGTATTATTTGTGTGTATGGTATATGTATGTCAGTGTGTGTATGGAGTGTAGTAGACGTGGGGGTGTATGTATGGTATGTGTGTGTATTATATGTGTTGTGGGTGTGGATGGCATGTGTATATGAGGTATGTGTATAGATGTGGATGTGGTGTAAGTGTATGTATGTATGTATGTATGTATGTGTTTGTGTGTATATATGAGTTGGTGTGTATGTATGGTTTGTGGTGTGGAGTGTGTATGTATGGTGTGTGTGTGTGTATATATATGTATATATATATATAATGTGTTCTAAGTGTGGTGTATGTGTGTGTGTGTATGGTATGTGTATACATTGTGTGTGGGTGTGAGTGGACACACATGCACATGTGACAGTACCTGTGTGGAGGTCAGCGGAGAGCTTTTGGGAGTCACTTTTCTCCTCTTGTTGAGCCAAGGTCACTCTTGTTGGTTCTGCTGTGCTGTGTCTTCCTGTCTACCTCTCATCTTGCCTGGGAGTGCTGGGATTACAGATGTGTGTACCCCTACATCTTACTTTTTATGTGGGTTCTAAGGATTAAATTTGGGTTGTTAGGTATATGTGTAAAGCATTTTTAGCTGAGTCATCTTGCTAGACCTAAAGTATAAATTCCAGCCAAGACATGCACTGAGGGGCTTCTGGGCTCGCACTTTACCATACTTTGTTTCACCCAGCCATCACAACATCGAGAACGCCAAAGAAAAGAGAAGTGACTGTACTGATGAGTGCAATACACCCCAGAGTCCAGAGCTTGCCATCTCAGGAACATGCCATTGTTCCGGAAGAGCATAGTCGGTTCCCAGTGTGACAGACTTCAGCATCCCCTGCTCCTGAGGGCAGGGCACGTGCATGTGAGGTCTGTTTAGCATGGAGATCCTAAACAGCTACTTAACTCTTGTGCTGTTTCCAGCTAGGTAGGAGTTATAGCCAGATCCAACTGATCCTTCCCAGACAGTTCCACCAACTGTGCAACAAGCATTCACCCAGGAGTTCATAGGAGCCATTCATTTCAAACCACCACGGTCACTGGCATCTAGTTTATTTATTGCAATGCCCAGAGCTTCTCATGGCAGACAAGCACCCTCTCACTCAGGTGCACCTCCAGCCTCTGTAGAGAGTGGAAGCTAGACAGTTTCCAAAAATCAAGTCGGCCTATATCCTGCTTTGTCTTAACTTTCCCTTAGCACTCAAGGAAAAGTTCTATGGATACCTGGTTACGTTTCCTCATTCAGAATCACACACACGATTATCATCCAAACTTCTGGCTCCGAGTTAACTCAAGTCAAGAGTACCAGTGGCATTGGCTGAACCTTGGAGCAGCTTCTGCAGGCTTGAAGCACCATCAAGTGGAAACACTGCTGCTGACCTCTGTCTTGTCCACAGCTTTCTAAGCGCATCAGTGTGCGCTGTTTGGCTACGGTCGTACACAGTGGCCATTCTTCCATCCCTTGGTGTTATTCCCAGTCTTAGTACTATCTGCTGTAATTAATGAATGTTTCATTTGAGGCTTTGAGACAAGGTCTCATATGTAGCCCATGAGACATCCCTTCTCAGTGTGCTGCGTTCCTGGATGATAGATGAGCCCCACTGTGCCTGCATTGACAGCATGGTTGAGTGCGGCAGTGGTGAGGGCTCTGTGCAGCTCACTGATGGTGTGAGTTGCAGGTGGTCGTGTGGCTGTCAGATGCCTGATTAACCAGGTGTGGAGGTGCACGCCTGTAACCCCAGCTCTTGGGATCCAGAAGGCAGGCGGATTTCTGAGTTGAGTCCAGCCTGGTCTACAGAGAAAGTTCCAGGACAGCCAGGGCTACACAGAGAAACTCTGTCTTGAGAAACCAAAAAGAAATTAAAAAAAAAAAGAATTGAGCCCATATAACTATGCTTGGAAGTAGCTTTAGCTTTCTAAGATTGCTCAATATGTGTTCTCTTCAACAAGATTTTAAAAACACCAACTTTGTTTTCATTTCCCAGATTGTCATCCTCTGAAGACTGATGTTTTAGGGTCACTAGAAGTATAGCACGGACACTGAGGATTGGAGTCTTGGAGATAACGAGAACACGCTTTGCTCTCTGGTGGCATTTACACTTGCACCGTGTACATAGCAACCTCAGGCCTGGGGAGGTGCTTTCTTCTAGGAAAGAAATTTCTGTCTCATTATTTTGGCCTTAGTCTCGTCTCTAACCTTACATAACCATTTTCAAACTGTTCAAAATATTAGCAAAACTGGGATTTCTAAAGATCCCAAGAAACAGACTGGTCAGACTGCATCCATTCATAAGGAGAGAAGTATACAGAGAAGAAAGAGTTAAAAGCAGGAAAGCAAATTGTAGTCCAGAGAACTGCTCCTTCCTGGTAGTCATGCTTATGAGCAACAGCAGCTGATATCAGTGGCAGCTTTTTTTTTTTTAATCTCATTGGTTTTTGCTTAAAATCAGCTTGAAACACATCAGAGCTGCCACATTTCACCTCAAAGTCTTACAAGACATTTATAGCAGGTGATCTTCAGATATTTATAAGTTTCCTAACTGTAGGTAAGTTCTTCATAGCTAAAACCAGCCTTAAACACTTGAGAAGATACTTCATTGTATTAATGGTCTTCTGTGGTGGTGGTCATTAATATTTATAAGATTTTTTTTCTTGAGTACTTACATGTTGCTGTGTATTTTGCAATTTTGTTCTATATTTAGCTTATTTCTTTGCATTTTTCATGAGCTTCCAAATGAAGTTCCTCTAGTTAAGCTCCAGCCTAAAGCTTAGGCTCAGGATCATGTTTCTGAATCTGAGAGTCACATTGTCATCTCCTTTGAGCGAACCTCAGTGCTTAGTGGGGACTCCTGCCTCAGAGGTCTCTGGATCAGCTATTGAACTAGACTCCTTTTTGTGGCCTCACGCCCACTGTGCAGCATCACTGGGTGTGGCTTGCGAGCTTGCCTTTAAAGTGACTCCCCCACCAATGCTTGCGTGTTGATTTTGAGAACTACGGTCTGTTATGCACGCCAGTGATTTTGTCTTGCTTTGTCATTTGCCAAAGCACAGTAGGCACCATTTAGTACAGTCAAGTCTTTTGGTCCTTAAAAGTCTGGTTGGTGGCATTAGTCTACCCAGAATGAATGCTCTTAGGGTCTCCAGGCAACCCATAAATCCAGGACCTCTCAGTCCCAGCTGACCGGGGTTTCTCTGACTACAGGTGTTTGTGGGTACCCTGAGTGATTGGAAAAGCATTTGTATTTAGGCAGTAGAGGTTGTTTTTCCTTAGGGGAAGTGAGAGTACAGCATGGTCTCAAGCCTTTAAAATAAGGTCATTCCTGCAACCTTGCTCTCCAGAATTAGTCTCTTACCACTCTTGATTGAATTGGAAATATTAAGAACTTTGTTCTTGATGTCTGTGAGGGCAAATGGAAAATTATCTCTTTCGTGCATACGCGTGCGCACACGCGTGCACACACACACTAGATTGAATTTATCAATTCCTTCGGTTGTAAACACAGACAACCTGTTAACTGTGATTTTTACTGCCAATAGAAAACAGACATTTAGTGTCACATCTGTCAACAATAACATTGCTCATGCTCATGATTCCACCACATGCAGCAGCTCCTGGGTCCTTTGTTGGATCTCATTATAAATCTTTACAGCATTTATTTACCACTTTAAATTTAAGTAATCACTCTTAAAATTTTTATTTGTTTCTCTTATTTTCTTTTTAAAGACAAGACCTTGCTATATATAGTCCAGTCTAGCCATATATAGTCCAGTCTAGCCTGGAACTCACATTGTAACCCAGGGTAGCCATGAACTCGTGACGCTCTCGTGCCAGCCTCTTGAGTACAAGGGTTACAGGGTATACAGTCAAGCTTGGCAATAGTGTATTTTAGGTTGTTTGAGAACAGGTTTTTTTAGTTTTTGCATCTATACACACACACACATGTGTATGCATGTGAATTTGCACGTGTGGATGAATGAGCACATGAATGAGTGTGAGCGTGGACACCAAGGGTCGCCATTAGGCATCATCCTTGATTGCTATTCTGCCTGCTCTGCCGGTTCCCCCTCCCTTCATCCTGAGTGCTGGAATCACAGCCAGCACTGGGGAATCTAACACTTCATCCAGTGATCTGTGTCCCTAGAGAGCAATTTAGTTTATGCATTCACAGATCTAAGGAAACATCCGTTCTGAGAAAATTCCCCGTCTATAGGCTTCCCAGGACTGCAAGAGAGAATTGGGTATTTAAAAATGAGTAAAAACCTCTATCATAGGTCTTACCGCAGCTCTTTACTTCTTAAATCACTTTTCAAGGTCGTTCTCTTAAGTGAATTCCTCTTCCAACTCTTGCAGTCATCTCATCAGTTGTATCTTATTTTTCATAAACTGCAGCTGACTCCACTGGAACCCACTCTCTGTACACAACCTACAAGGACTATGAAATTATGTTCCACGTCTCCACCATGCTGCCCTACACTCCTAACAACAAGCAACAGGTAAGACGTGCTCTGTCGTCCGTGCTCCGCTCACGGCATTTTCCCCAGAGGCCTAAGTGGCAAGTTTGTAAAACACAACTGGAATTTAGTATTGCACCTGTCACAGCAGCAGATGCTTTGTGCTTTGTGGAAGCAAGGAATAGCAAGTGAGCCGAAAACAAATGAGGAGGCTCCCATTCTAGGTGAACAGCCAGCTGGGTGGCTTTGTGAATTAATCACTTACTTTTCACACCGGGATTGAGGTTTTCATGGAATCTGAAGAGAACAAGTTGAAATCACTGTAGTTGGGTGACTCTGCAGGGTTGCAAAGGACCTACACAAGAGGGTGAAGATTCTTCTCAAGAGGCCCACGCTTAAAACAGGAAAGTACTAAATATTCCATCAAGAATCCAGGGGAGATTGAACACAACAGGGAGAAACAGTCGAGAGCGTCACAGTGGGCCAGAGCCGTGTGCGTTCTTCACTAGGAAATGGCAAGGCCTAGAATTGATCACGTCAAGTACAAAATACATTAGTCCTGCAGAGACCCAGGGGCACACCTAGTCACCAAACTCAGAAGAAACCAGGGTATGGCAGACTGTTAGGGAGGCTAGTGGAAGCTTGACAGTACTGTTTGGACAGGATTGGCAGTTAGGATTTGGGCAAGTATTTCAAAATAAATGATGATGCCAGACTGAGATTGAGAAGAAGCCAAAAGCGGATGGTCTCTCCTTCTGTACCTACCGCAAACTGGCCCAGTTCCACTGTGACTTTCTAGTAGGTTCGGATGGCCTCATTCTCTGCTGTGCTCAGGCAGGGCCAGCTGCAGGATCAATCAGTGCTCTTTGAGACGTCTTTGTTAGTCCACCACTCAGCTAACCTCACACCTCCCAGTTACCAAAGTGATGAGAAATAGGAAACAAAACAGGGAGTCAGCCATGACTCTTCCGTAAGCCCACCTGAAGAGAGCTCTCTGATCCAGGCTCTGTGGACAGTTTGTACTTCTGAGTGGAAATCACCATTCTAAGAGAGTGAGAGTAAACTTATTCTGACCAGTCAGTAGAGCATTAATGAATAATCTGAGGAAATAAAAATCTGCCACCTTAAAGAGAGACATGAAGTTTGTCAGGGTACTATACTTAATCCCAGGAAGTAGCTGTTGGAGTACAGGCAGAGTAAGTACCATTTCAGGCAACTATGCACACACAGTTTAATTTGGGGAGCCAATGGAGGCAAAAATTGTAACTTAAAATGTGACAGTGATCTGTACTGCTACATACTAGGAATTTTCATTCTCTAGCTAATTAATTGGTTTCCTTCTGTGCAGATAACTTTGCACTTAAGAATATATTTAAAGAGCATACCTTTTTAAATAGTTTAACTTATTTAAAAATAAATATAACTTTTTACATTTAGCATAAGATAAATGGATGGAATCCTTTATTAAAACACGAATTCCACACATTAAGACATATTGAAGAATGACTTTGCAGGGGAAAAAAAAAGATAATGATATCAGTGTGGCAATAGAGGTAACATCTGATTTCAGCCCTGATCTCCCTGGAGAGTGAACTTGGCATGCTATATTCTCGGTAGCAATCAGTTCAGACCAGGCTTCATTTCCACACTGTCTGGTGCTTAGATGAAGTGAACCGCCTCACTGGGAGATCGCTTGAATTGCTTTCAACATCCTAAGGGTAAAAGTGTTTCCCAGGGCTGGAGAATTAGCTTGCCAACGTTTTGCCCTTCCACAGGGCCCGGGTTTGCTTCCCAATACCCACTTGGTAGCTTACAGTGATCTATAGCTTCAGTTCCGTAGGATCCAATACTATCTGCTGGCATCTATGGGCATCAGGTATGCATGTAGTGCAGATATTCATACAGGCAGAACACTCATGCTATAAAATAAAATAATTCACATTTTAAAAAATATGTTTACCCAACATTTTTCTCTAAACTTCCAAATCTAAAAGGCTGCTGCCTTCCAGCTGGCAGCCAGCACTAGGTTATTGGTTTTATGTAATTTACATGCTTTGATGTCCCCCAGAGAAGTTAAATAAAAAATAAGTTGTATGAGTGCAGGTATGTGTGCAGCATAGTTAGTCGATGCCATGTTTGTTTACTTCCTTTTTCCAGTGCTTCCATAAAACAAGATGAGCAACATAAGCCTCACTCTAGTTGTTCTTGTGCTGTGATCACGCTGTCTGAGAAGCCTCCTCAGAGGGTACCGACTGGCTTGAGGTGCCTGAGTTGGATGACCACCACAGAGAGTCTGTAGCGTGGATCAGCAGGTGGTCGGAAGCAGCTCTCTGTAATTAAGGAAGCTTTTGAAACCTGAGACCTGACCTGCCTTTAAAATGCTGCTACTTGTGGAATGATACTAATTTCTATGCTCCCAGCTTGCAACACAAACTGTCTATCAGGAAACCCCTTCTCCACATTTTCTGTGAAAGGAACTGCCATGTAATTGTATTTTAATTACTTCAGCCGTTCCTCATCTCTAAAAATCTTCCCCAGTGGCAAGTTTCTTGTCTGAAAACAGAACACAGCTGTTGCTATAGAAACTGAGGATGTGGACATGTCAGCTATAACTTAGCTTTGTTTGAATGGCTGCATCCTTTATGCAAATTTTAGATTATTCACTTCCAGGCTAAAGTGTTGACAGGAGCTGTGACCACCTGCACCAGCACATGATGAGTGGAGTAGATGCCTTCAACATAGGCAATGGTGGATGGTGTCTCCAAGTGTCGACACTAATGTTGGTGCTTGCTTGTTTTCTTGTAGCTCCTGAGGAAGCGGCACATCGGAAATGACATTGTGACAATAGTTTTCCAAGAGCCTGGGGCACAACCATTTAGCCCTAAAAACATCCGCTCTCACTTTCAGCATGTTTTTGTCATTGTCCGGGCTCACAACCCCTGCACCGAGAGTGTCTGTTACAGGTAGGCATGGGGCTGCAGTGGCTGAGGGGGAGGTGGGTGATGGTCATACTCAGGGCCCCTCTCCCCCAGCTCTTCTTTCTGGGGTACAGTGGGAAGTCTGTTACTGTCATTTTTATCTCTACATTATGTGCACAGTTGGCTGAATTCACAGGATGATGTAACTGATGGTGTTGGCATTCCCCCGGCTTGTTGGTTGGACACCTGCCGTTTGCATTTGCACCTCCTCCTTAGGTGCTGTCCTTCATCCATACCATCTGGTCACTGACTAATTACTCAAACTGCTAATTATATATTTCTTTTGGCATGGCAAGAGCAGAGAGTAATGTTCATAATAAATAGAAGTTTGTTTTTAAAAAAAATGGTTGCTATTAAAAAAGCCCATTACTCTAACATTTCTGAGCATACTCTTAAAGGCTTTTCTGTGTTTTATTAGACATCTGTGGTAATTGTTTCAAATACCCCTGGCATTTCCCATGTGCTGTCTACTAGGTTTGTGCAAAGGATTTCCTACTATCATGTAGGTAGACAGTAAAATCCTTCTGAATAACACTGGGAAGTCTAGCCAGTGGACTGCCACACAGTGTATTTTAAAGGAAGCTTTTTCTTTTCATGCCTTTGTTTAAACCAGCACTGTCCAATGGAAACAGTGCAGGCCACATACTAATTTTGTTTTTTAATAGAAGATTTTTTTAAATTTATAATGTAATTACATTTCTCTCTTCCCTTTTCTGCCTTCAACCCCTAATATATACCCATCCCCACTCCTTCAAGTTCATTCTTTTTTCACTAAGTAGCCAGATTTTTTTCCCTAAGGATATCATAGGTAAAGTTATTTGACACTGTTTTTGATCCAGTGTTTTGTTTTATTTATTAAATACAGCTGTCATCACTAAGTCGTTACTTCTGCATTATAAGTTTATAATTTAAAATACTGATATTGATTGTGACCTTACCCTCTCTTGGTGGTGGTGTTCTGTTTTGTTTTCAAGACAGGGTCTCACTATGTAATTCTGGAGCTCACTCTGTAGACCAGGCTGCCCTTAACTCACAGTGATCTACCTGCCTCTGCCTTCTGTATGCTGGGATTAATCGGATGAAAGGCATGTACCACTACACCCAGCTGATTGTGACCTCTCTTTGGATTGGGTTGACTGCCTTTTAGCTAGAGCACATCTTGGGTAGAATACTAAATTTTCATTGAATGAACTTGATCTTCGTTAGGATTTCATAACACTTATTTTTTCTTTCTTTCTTTCTTTCTTTCTTTCTTTCTTTCTCTCCTTCTTTCTTTTTTTCATAACACTTATAACTGAAAAGTATAGTTGCATACTCAGGACATTTTGTAAGTTTTGTCTGAATCTTGTGTCAGTTTTTAAAGTTTATATTAACTAAGTTTTACTTGGATTCAGTGTTCCTTGTCACACTAACCACATTTCAAGTGCTCAGCAGCTGTGCTGACTGCTCGCCACCAACCTGCAGCACTGAGGGCAGCAGTCTTAGCTGTCTTCAGGGTTTTCTTTTCTTCCTTTTTTCTTTCTTTTAAATATGCATTTATTTATGCATATGATGCTCTATCTACATGTACACATGCATGCCACAAGAGAGCATCAGATCCCAGTGTAGATGGTTGCAAGGATTTGAACTCAGGACCTCTGGAAGAACAGACAGTGCTCTTAACTGCTGAGCCATCTCTCCAGCCCCAGGGTTTTCTTTTGTTTACACCTCACACAGATATTTAAAATGCTGAAAATTGCTGATTTTTCTGCCACTCTTTGAAATTCTTGCGTAAGGAGCCCATCTCTTTAAATTGAATTTTATGCTTTATGTATGAATGTTTTGATTACATTTGTGTCTATGCACCATGTACTTGCCTGGAGCCAGCAGAAGCCAGATGAGGGTGTCAGATCCCCTGAAACTGGAGTTATGGATGGTTGTGAGCTGCCATGTGTGGCTGGGGATTGAACCTGGGTCCTCTTAGAGAGCAGCCAGTACTTTTAACCACTGAGCCCATGTGAGCCCGTGTTTTTAACCCTGCCATGTGATCCTCATGGGATTCTATACTGGGAATAGGGCACCCTGGTTCATGACAAGACATGGGCAACCTGCAATTCCCCAGCTGCCAGCCATGCCTGAAGGCCTTGCATATTGTTCATCAGTGTGACTATTTAGCCATTTAAGTCCAAGAGCATATGTCAGTTTGTAACCATACCAAAAGAAATCAGAGAAAATTTGGAATCCGTGACCTTCTTCTGCTGTAAACTTAAGACATGGAATTGTCCTGTGTCCTCACAGGGTAGGCATATTTTCTGGGTCATGTTGGATGTCAGGAGGCATCCAGAGGCCTAGGACAAACAGTGTTGGCTCTGCCCTTGCAGGCTTTAGTGTTGGTGAAGAGGAGAGAAAGAGCTTATTTTCTCATGAAAATACAGTACCCTGAGGCAGAATGGAACATTTGTGTTGCTTTCAAGGTGGGTCCTGCTGTGAGTTTTCCTCATATCCCGGCAGCCCACTCAGACTACTGGGGATTGAATTCCAGTCCCTGTTGTTAATTTAGAGTATTTCAAACACTTTTTCTCCAGAGATAAGGCTAGAACCCAGGGCAAGCACTCTACTACTGAGCTAGATCCCAGCTTTCAGATGTCGTCGCCCATTTAAAAGTTCTGAGGCAGAACCAGGGCTCAGCAATGGAGAGAACACTTATCTGTCCCACACTTCCGGCCCCGGCCTCCTGGGCCCTTCTCCACTGGAGACACTCATTTGTAGCTGTGCCTAACTACCGCCTGTTGGATGTGTGATGCCTGGGACATGGAACCATACTTTTTTGTTTTGTTTTGTTTTTTGTTTTTCAAGACAGGGTTTCTCTGTGTAGCCCTGGCTGTCCTGGACTCACTTTGTAGACCAGGCTGGCCTTGAACTCACAGTGATCTGCCTGCCTCTGCCTCCCGAGTGCTGGGATTAAAGGCATGCACTACCACCGCCCAGCAGGAACCATAATTTTATCAAGTGCCTCGCTGTAATGATTTGGAGGACAGGGGCAGTATAAGGATAATAAATTACAAGGATCCTTAACCAAGAAAACGAGACTCAGAGTACTGTGTGTTGTAAAACACGGCTGTATGGAATTTAGCCCGAAACAGCGAGCCAGGTCAGGAGTGGTGAGTGGGTGTATAGCACAAAGGTTAGGGATTGTAGGGCATGGCTGCGCTGTAGAGTAGCCCTGGGGCAGCAGTTACTGTGTCTCCATGGAAGACAGTTTTGCCACTTGCTTATATCTTTCTTTAGTTCTGAACCTACCATGTATGTACCAGAGAGAACAAAGAGAATTTCCTACCATGGATCCAGAGAATGTGAGCTAAGTTTGTCCTGTGGTTGATCAGAGTGCCCTCCAGCCTCTGTTTTTATTTGTATAATTACAGTGAGCTTAATTGCCTGGTCCCAGCTGATAGATCCGATTAGAAATAACAAATCAAAAAGACAAAGGAGCTGTGTTAAATTAAAACTACACTGAAACCATCAGTATATGATTATTCTTAGGAGATAGAAAAGCCATCCACATCAAAGTTGCAGATTCAATAACCTTAGCAGACTGGACTCATCTGATTTCAGGGCACCCATGGGGCTCCGCCATTTTCAGTAATGAATCAATGGGTGTAGCATTGACCATCAAAGGTCACAGACACTGCAAAAAGAGACAAATGTGTGCCTCGTAATGGCAGAGTGCTACCCCACCCTTGTCCCTTTCCCAAATCAAATTAAACTGTGATCAAGCCTTTTCGTCAAGGCACTGTCAGGAAATACAGATGATCAAGGGGCAGGGTTAGTCTGCACAGATGTCTCTCTCTCTCTGGGCAACCAATAGCCAGTTTCTTCAAAAGATGCAGTGCAAGAAAGAAAAGTAGACAGGACCCTATAGAACAAAAAGCTGGTGAAGATGAACTAATCAGGGTGGCATGCATGAGGCGCTGACCCAATCTCTAATATTGTCCCTCCCAAATAATTAATTAATTTCAATGTGTGGATTATATCAAGACATAATATGTCACACATGCACAAAAGAGGCAACCCTTAGACATTTGAAGGAATTGGAAATGGGACCATAAATTGATGAAATTAAAAATTATTAATTTTAAAACTAATAATAACTAGTTATACAAAATGACCTATGGTCTCCAAAATAGATGGTAACTTGGGTCTGTGGCTACATTAAAGGGATGTATGTTACCTATTTTCAGTAGTTTAGATGTAATAAATATTGGAGAGTGGCTGTGATGGAGTGCAAAGGATACTTGGAGTTAGGCCAGCTTATGAAATTGCAGAGATCTCAAATTCCCCCTTCTGTGTAGTAGATGGCTGCCTATAGAATCTGCTTAAAATGCAGCCAGCAGGCAAGCAAGTGTGGTGCATGCACTTCCACAGGCCTGCCTGGTCTCTTCTCTTAGAAGAAGGTACCTGGGAGGTTCATCTATGAGGAAAAAGTCAAAGGAGGCAAGAGATGCACCAAGCCGTGGTTCGCCATACAGCTAGCCTTCTTGTCACGCTCTTTGCTAAAACTCCACAGCCCAGCCTGCTGTCCAGGTCTTTCAGACCTGTTCTTTCCTCTCAACCCCTTCTAGACCATTTCTCCACCTGACCTCACTCTCACGAGGAACCTAATCTCCCCAGACATGTGCAACTCTGCGGCTCTCTTAAGCTGTTCTTGGGCAAAATGCTCCCACACACGTGCACACCTCATCTCTGCTTATGCTGCTTGCTCTATGATGTGCACGCACGCGCGCGCACTCACGCACGCACGCTTTGTTGGAGCTCCCTGAGCAGTGCTGGGGAGATGAGCACTGTTGGAATCCCACGGCTTCTGGACAGATGAACTGCATATGAATGTGCTCATGTCCTGGCCCAGGTCTACTCCCTAGAAAGTTCTTCCAGCATTGTTCTTTCTGGCTCCAGCTTCACAAGGGACCACCTCTACCTCTGAGGTGTGGTCAGTGTTCTCCTTCTCCTTTTTTTGCTGTGCAGATCATGGTGTTTTCTGCAACGTGAAGGATTTGTACCCACTGTTTACCTAGAACACTGGGCACCCTCTGGGTCTCCCTGTTGTTTTCAAGGACTTTGGAGAGTGTCTGTAGATCAAAATGCACACACGTTTCCCTGGTAGAGCGTAAACTTGAAGCCAGGTTGGAAGTGAAGCTCATGATTTTATGCAAGTTTGAGGGCCAGTGAGCTTTCTAAAGTCCCTTTCAGTACTGGACTTCCTCAACTGTCAGCCTCTAAGCTCAACCCACCTGGGTGGTGGGCCCTAGTCCTCCATGATGCCAGGTGAACTGGTGGCTTATTGCCAAGGCACAAGGCAGCAAAGGAGGCTGAGGGAAGCATGTGAGCGAAGGCTCTTTGGAACCCCTTAAAGATAGCAAGGCCCACTTACAGTTAATCTTAGGGACCTATATTTAGACATTCTAGACAAATTTGTTTCTGAATTGAGACCAAATACTCCAATTAGCTTAAACCAGGCCTTACCACCAAGACTTTAGCATCTGTGGCACCTAAGTCAGTGATCCGCTTAACCTTGTGGGACCTTGGAAGTTAGCGTGGCTAAGACAAGACTCTGGGAAAGGCTCCTTCTAGGCGCTCACCTCCTCACCTTCTTCCCGAGGGTTCTGTTTCTAATACTGCAGGCCTGATTACTGTCTGTATCACTCACCTCCCATGTGTGGTGAATCACAAATAATTACATGGTAAAGACTCAGTTCTCTCCCTCACAGTTCGTTCTAGAAGCTTCTAATTATTGGTAGGCTGCCTGTGTGTGTTTGTCTAAAGTTCTGTAGTTTAATAAATAGATCTATGTACTCTCGCAGGCTCGGGGGCAAGTAGACATGCTCACAATCACACCCTGCTGAGCGTGAGCCTCTTCTTAGTTAAAATAAAATCGCAGCTGTTTCCTGAGGAGGAATAATGGTCTGAGTGACGTTAGCAAGAAAAGAAACTGCCAACTTTAAGATGAGAGATACTAAACATTTCTGGGTCCTCACAGGATCCCTTGTAGAAAATCTACAAGATCTGGATTGCAGCATTTCCTGCTCAGCTTCAGAAGGGGGGAAAGCTAACACGATCAAACTGAAACTACATAGCTGCCAACAGCCAAATCTGACAGTTCACACTGACAAGAAACATTGCCTGTGTAATCGTGTGTAATTAGGTCTTAATGCATGCCCAGGGAGTCTCAGGCAGCTTCTGCAGTTAGAGCATGGGCACTGGCTGACACCTCCCTTTGTCATGAAGTGAGCCAGGCAGATAAACTTGTGAAAAGCATGTATCGTGTCCAAGATGTCTCCCAACAGTATAACTTTTCCGTTTCACCAAGTATAATTTCTGAGTATAAAATCTTCACTTGTAGACTTTTTTTTTTATCCCATTTCTATAAGATACTGAAAATTTTCTAAACTTTTCTGAATATCTTAAAGTGAGACCTCCCTACCCCATCTGGAGTAGGGTGAGACAGGGTGTCATTCTTTAAGCTGTTCTGAAGCTCACTGTGTAGCCTAGGATAGCCTAAAGCTCCCAGCAGTCCTCTTGCTCCTGAGTGGCTGGGATTATAGGGGTGACTCCGACAGACCTATACAGTAGCGGGGCCCTCGGCTCTCTTTGAAGCACATGCTCCAGCTGTGCCCTCTTGAGAATTCAGACAAACGGTTCCAGAGCACACAGTTTCATGCAAACTCACTTTTAAGTCGTGTGGGAGGGGGATCATAATCTTTAGCCCTCCGGGCTTGGGTAGGGCTATCAAGCGTGATCTTGAAAGCTGATATCACGTATAGCCTCTTTATTTCTACCCAGCTTTTTGTTATGTAGGAAAATTTCAGTATTTTTCTCTTTGATATTAAAATTAATAGATAAGTATAGATGTTTATGGTCATCTTTCATGGGCCATTTTTTTAGTTATGTGTATACAAAAGGAACGATGGGAACAAGCTTTCCTAGGTCAGTCTGACTTAAAAGGAAAAGGAAATGGAACTGTGTTTCTTACAGAGTCACAGACGAAAGCCCAATGTGTGGATCAAAGAATAGCTCAGGCAAAAACAAACAAACAAACAAAAAACATGATTTTCAGGTACTGTGGCAATTCTATAAAAATCATAATTACTGTTGATTTTTTTATTTTAAAGTTATGCTTTTAATCTGGTCTCACAATGCCTCATAACAGAGGCCAGCAGTCACTTGGCTTTATTAGAAATCACTTTATTAGAAATCTCATAGGTTATGTATCCTCTGACATTTCCCTGTGAGCTGTGTCTTGCCTGCAGGCATTCTGTCTCAAGTGGGAAACACACTTGTGTTCTGACAGAGCTCTGATCTGAAAGGTTGTGAGATTATAGCAACCTCCACTGGGAATAGTCTGTAGGTATTTAAAATAGCTTTCATTCTCTTGTGTGGAACATCATAGTAAGTCACTCGCTCACGCACACACGCACATGCACGCACACATGCACTGTGATGATGTGGATAGTCTATCTGCTGGAAAAGGGACGTTTTGACTAAGCTTTTAGGTGGAAAAGGATCTGCATTGAAAAAACTTAGAGCCTAATGGTTGAATGGAAAAGTTTACTCGTTAAGCAGAAATTTGTTTTGTTTCTTGCACAAAACGAGCAATTGTTTTGCCTTTAGCATACGCTCCTCCCTTTCCTTAGCACTGGGGATCAAAGCCAGGGCCATGCTTGCACCACTAGAGCAGTTGCTACTGAGCTGCATCCACTTGTCACATCTTACCCCACACTGTAACAGAAGACATTCTCGCTGACACACATCTCATTCTTTGTTCTTTGCTTGTGTGTTAGTGTGGCTGTCACCAGGTCCAGAGATGTGCCTTCTTTTGGACCTCCCATCCCCAAAGGGGTCACCTTCCCCAAGTCAAACGTGTTCAGGGACTTCCTTCTGGCCAAAGTGATTAATGCAGAAAATGCTGCTCACAAATCCGAAAAGTTCCGGGCCATGGCAACAAGGACCCGCCAGGAGTACCTGAAAGATCTGGCAGAAAAGAATGTCACCAACACACCTATCGACCCTTCCGGCAAGTTTCCATTCATTTCGCTGGCCTCCAAGAAGAAGGAAAAGTCTAAGCCTTACCCAGGAGCTGAGCTCAGTAGCATGGGGGCCATTGTGTGGGCAGTCCGGGCCAAAGACTACACCAAGGCCATGGAGTTCGACTGCCTCCTCGGGATCTCCAATGAGCTCATCGTCCTCATCGAGCAGGAGACAAAGAGCGTGGCCTTCAACTGCTCCTGCAGAGATGTCATAGGGTGGACGTCCAGTGACACCAGCCTCAAAATCTTCTACGAGCGGGGAGAGTGTGTGTCGGTGGAGAGCTTCATTAGCAGCGAAGAGATCAAAGAGATTGTCAAGAGGCTACAGGTGAGACGTTGCTTCTCCTGTCTCAGTTCTCCTTCATAAAGGTTTCAGGCTACTAAAGCCAGGGCCCGAAGCTCATGCGGCACCATTGGCTACTCTGGCAATTTCCTTGATGATGTGTGAAACAACCCAGTTTATCCAATGCTCCTAGAAGGACACATTGGCTGGGGGTTTGTGTTGGAAAGTCATGGTCATGTGACCTGATCTCACTGCCCTGGTGACTGTATTGCTATAGTTGCTGAAAAAGCTGTCAGAGTAGCTGCCACCGTGGTTTCCTCCCACCCCCCAAGGGCAGTTGCATTCAGAATACAGGTTCTCTGTGCTGCCATCTCTCTGTGGGTCTTGCCAAGCTTTCCCTCTATGTCAGGAATGACACTGGGTTCTGTAGAGGCAGCCAGTGTGTTGTGTTTGAAGCAGCCTGCCCTTCAGCCAGCTCTAGGATGTTTGGGGATAGCCTTTTTCTAGCTCTGAGTCTACTGTGTGATAGCCCACAGCTCCTAACCCACTGCCTCTCATTCCCTTGTCTAGTTGGTTTCAAAAGGTTGTGAATCAGTGGAAATGACCCTTCGAAGAAATGGGCTAGGACAGCTTGGCTTCCATGTCAACTATGAGGGTATCGTGGCGGATGTAGAGCCCTACGGCTATGCCTGGCAAGCAGGTCTGAGGCAGGGCAGCCGCCTGGTGGAGATCTGCAAGGTGGCAGTGGCCACCCTGAGCCATGAGCAGATGATCGATCTCTTGAGAACGTCTGTCACAGTGAAAGTTGTCATCATCCCTCCCCATGACGACTGCACCCCACGGAGGTAGGTCTGAGTCTTCAGCTGAGCTCAGGGCTGCTGGGCCACGTGGAGCATCTCTTGGTAGGCAACAAGGTAGCCAGAAAGAAGTTGGTGTCTTGTGGGTCCCTTCATGGAAAGTCTCCCAGGATGCAGCTCCATGACTGACTAACTGGTGCCAGTCTAGGATTTGCATCTCTGGGAGAGTAAAGTTGCTGCTCTAGACATCTGCAACACCCATCTTGAGCATCTTGCACTGGCAGCCAGTAAACGCAGAACATCAGGCCTTGGCCTGTCTGAATTTTCCCCTTCATGTTCCGTGATGATCATACTGTCCTCACTCTCCCACTTATCTCGTTGCTGTTTAAAGCCCAACCTTTGTTTTAAGCCCTACTGTCTGGGTCTGGACAGCTGGGCCCGACTTCCAGGCTCTTTCCTGGCAGCATCTGTGGGGCCAGGAACTGGCTTCAGATGAGTCAGTGCTTGATGCCTTAACAGCTTGTCTGTAGCCTCCTCCTAGAGGGAGGACCCAGAGTTCCTTCCTGCTTAGCTCCTGCCAAGCCAGCAGCACTCCAAAACGTCACTTCTTTATCTCTGGGGAGTTGCTTGCTGGAATAAATCTTTTTCTTTCTTTTTTTTGGGGGGGGGCGGGGGAGAGGAGAGCTTTGAGCCAGGGTTTCTCTGTGTAGCCTTGGCTGTCCTGGACTCCCTTTATAGACCAGGCTGGCCTTGAACTGACAGCGATCCACCTGCCTCTGCCTCCCAAGTGCTGCCATTAAAAGCGTGTGCCACCACTCCCGGCAGGGCTGGAACAAATCTTAAGTGTTTTTTTCTCCACTAGGCTTGCTCATGTTATTTTTGTTAGCTATGAAAAAAATCTGTAGCCAGCTGGTGGTGGCTTACACCTTTATTCCCATTCAGTAGGCAGAGTAAGGCAGAGGCCAGCCTGGTGTACAGAGTGAGTTCCAGCACAGCCAAGGCTACACAGAGAAACCCTGTCTTGAAAAACCAAATAATTAATAACAACAAAAATATGTTGTTTACTTTTAGCTACTGTTTTCTTAGACGTTCTCCTTGAAGTTTTAGTAGTTGAAGCCGGGCGTGGTGGCGCACGCCTTTAATCCAGCACTCGGGAGGCAGAGGCAGGCGGATCCCTGAGTTCCAGGACAGCCTGGTCTACAAAGTGAGTTCCAGGACAGCCTGGGCTGTTAAACAGAGAAACGCTGTCTCAAAACAAAAACAGAAACAAAAAACCAAAATAATTATAATAAATAAATAAATCCAAAACATAATTCTTATCTGACCTCTAAAATGCCCAGACCCGTGTGTCTGAGCACTCATGATTTATGATTGGCAGATGGGTTACAATGGGTTATTTGTGCTCTTTAAGGACTAAGTGGAGTACAATTAAAATCAATCTTTTCTCAGAATAGCATTTTATTTATGCCACTTACCAGGTGAGCAGCCTCAGGGTTGTGTGCCTGTGTCCAATACACTGAAGTCCTTTAGTCTCAACAGGGTAAGAACACTGTATTCTTGATAGCCAAGTGTTCCAAGAAACCAAAATAATGTACCTGCACAACTGTAGTTTAGCTAGTCTGGGATATTAGCGGGCGGGATTTCCTAAAACCATCCTATTTGTATTCTTGTCCAGGATAGCAAGGTCTGTTGAGTGCTATCAACCTTTCTGAATTCTCCAAAACTATTGTCATTTCTATTAAATGTTCTGCTGGCCTGGGATTCACAGCATGACAAATGGTGGCTCCGAGGGCAACAGGGCTCTTGTCCAGTACATTCTCCAAGTGCCCAGCCCTGCTCTGCTGTCACCTGCCTGCTGTCCTTCCATCTCCCTAACAGGAGATAGTATATATAGTCAGGGAAAAGGACCCACGCTCTGGGAGTCACAGACACACTGGTTCTGCTCTTCTTTCCAGGCTCCAGGTTTGTGTGGGAACTAGAAGGAAATAGTTACTATGAGCTCAGGAAGGCATGGTGGAGTTGCCTTGCTAGGAAGGCAGGCCTGTCAGTGTTCATCGTGGCTGTGCTTACCATGCAATGTTAGGAAATACCATTGGCTGAAATTTTAAAGTTGCATGTCTTAGGGAAATAACAGGCACACGAATTAGTGTGCTTAATTCTTTTAGCAATCCTATGAGGTGCCCGAATGACCATTATTCATGTTTTTAAGAATCCAAGCAGAGCCTGTATGATGACTCAGTGAGTCGTGTCATTCCCACCAAGCCTGGTGTCAGATCCCTGGATTCCACTTGGGGGAAGCAGATTCCACAAGTTGTCCTCTGACCTTGACCTCCACCCACAGTGGCACACCCTCACAGCAAACAAACAAACAAATAAGCGATAATCTTATAAAAAGAAAGTAATTAAGTAACTTCTTATGCTCCTCGGGCATCAGAATCCAGGCGGTAAGCAGTGCTCCATAGTGGCCAGAGCTTTGCCCTGTATGTTAGTATAAATCATGACCATGCTGGTAAATTCATGCAATCCCTTGTTGGTGGGGTCACTTCTGCCACTGGCCTCTTTGAAGCTGTCACCATGATGTTGTTGGACCAGATGGGACAACCTGTTCCGAAACCAGTGCAGGCAACTCCCACACACCAGAGCAGGAGCCACATCTATCTCCACTGGAAATGCCCACGCCATCCTCTTCACGCTCACACATGTCAGATGCTGAGCCGGGAAGCTGGGTGAAGGCTCATTGCTAAGCCATAGCCCTCCCTGTCCCTCTGTGCAGGTGGGAAATTGTGCACTGTGCAGGTGTCTTCGGAGGCCTGAAAAGCTGTTGGCTTCTGCAGAAGTGGCTTCAAAGGGAACAGTGGAAGCATTAACACTTTGCTCTAGTTTTCAACAAAATAAGATAACGCTCTTCTGTCTCTCCTCCACACTTCACACTCCCACTGCTGTTTTCCTAGCAACTAACTACTCTGTTCTCTGACTAGTCACTCTCCTCCTTTGTCAGCCTTTCTAGGCAGCTCTGGGGTAAGGTAGGGCAGGCCTCCTTGAAGCTCACTACCCAATGCTGCTCGGTTCTTACACTTGCCAGGACTCTGAAAGTATTATGTGTCCACACAGCCACAGTGACCACATGTCAGGCAGACCTAGAGTGTGTTTGCACATTCATTTTTGGAAAGACAGCTTTAAAAAAAAAAGTAGAAGTTAGCTTGATAGCAATCCCCCCAAAAGATTTAAATAACATATAAAATCAAGGACCTTTTCCCTGTTCTTAGACACAGATCAACTTCTTCACAAACTGCTAACAAGCTGTACTTTAAGAAAAAGGACATAGGGGCTGGAGAGATGGCTCAGAGGTTAAGAGCACTGACTGCTCTTCCAGAGGTCCTGAGTTCAATTCCCAGCAACCACGTGGTGGCTCATAACCATCTATAATGTGATTTGATGTTCTCTTCTGGTATATAGGTGTACATGCAGGTAGAGCACTGTATAAATAATAATAAATAATTCTAAAAGAAAAAAAAAGACATAAAGGAAAGCCAAACCTCTGAACCCCTGCCACATACCTGGTGGGTCTTGTTGCACTTTTCCTCAGCACCCTGTGGCTGCTTCATATTTTAATAAAATGGCAAGGTGAATGGAAAGTGTTGCCAAAAGAACAGCCGGACAGAGAAGAGGACAGCGCGGTGAGAGCAGCTTCCCAGGCCTCCCGAGCGCCCTCATCCAGCCCCACTCCCACTAGTGACAAAGCCCTTCACCTCTGTCACCTTTCCAGAGTCTGTGACTACCAGTGTCTGTGACCTCTGGGACTCCAGCCCGTCTGTCCACTTGAAAAAGGAAGTAGTGGCTAGGCACTCCTGATGGCACAGCCTTATTCGGCAGGTGCTGCTCTGTAATCAGGGGCCATTCAAGAACTAAAAACAGTTGCATAAAAAGACTAAATTATCTTTAGTACTATTATTTTTCTTGCTGGGGATTTGAGAGTCCAATTATCTTCTAAACAGGAACGGCTTGCAAAATGTTTCTTGCTTTGAAGGTGAGAGCATGCCGCCTTCGAGCTAGACCTCATATGTTCAGATCTTGTTCTCCAGATGCGCTTCTATTGGGAGGAGTTGCATGCTGCTTTAGAGCTAATGTCACAGCTTCTAGGGACCAAGCTGCCCATAAGCATTCGGCTTTTAAAATTAGGCCCTTTTGTCACATTTAGCACTGAAACAAACAGTAATGCCTGCTGACCGTAGCTCTAGGTGGGTTTCCAAAAGGTGCTGGCTGTTCCTTTAGTTGTAGGCTATAGTTGGAGTGAGATGTAATTCACTGGGCGAAGGATATAGGGAGAGTGGTGTTCTCTAGTTAGGACTAAAGTAAGCCGAGCCTGGGGGTACGCCGCTCTATGGGTTAAAACCTGGCCTGCCTCCTCCCGACTCAAAGCAACCTGGGCCTCTGTGCTCATCCATAATGCCAGGGTAGTGCAGGATAACTCCCCTGTCATGGACTTGCTGTAGTCTGGCTAAATTAGGAACCATCCCTGTAGTCTGTCTTACAGTTAACTTCGCCACTCCATTTTATTCCCAGGAGACCATGGAAAGCTTTTCATGACTACTTACTTGTGGCAATTAAACTGGCCATTAGCTTTGTCATTCAGTGGATTGTCCAGTCTTGATTCCACCTATCACTCTTAGGTTTTGCAGAAATAGGTAGGATACAAGGCTGATAAGGTGTTCCCTTGCCATGATGGCAGTAGGAGATGGCAGGTGGCCGCAGTTTGGTTCCTGTGAACTGCATGAGATTCAGGAAAACAAAATATCTCAATAAGTTTTCAGTGCTAACTATATGTTAAAGTGATACAATTTTGGATAGTTGGGGTAAAACAGAGCATCTTAAATCAATTGTACCAATTTTGTTTCACTTTCTAAAGTTAAAATTGCAACCGTGGCTCATCCATGCAGCTCATCCCACTTGTCCCAGGCTTGCTCCATGTGCTCTCCAGAGTACCTCATGAGTGACTTCACAGCTGCTCTCTTTGCCACCCTCCCTTCAGATCCCTCCTGCTTCTCAGTCTTAAGTGATGAAGCTCTGGTGCCCAGGTTAATACTGTGACAGGATAGAGTCTGCCTACCTGGTTAAGGGCAGGTAGAATCCCCTCTCGTCATTTAGATATAAAAAGTGGAACGTGAGTTCCTGAGGCCTGAGGATTCAGATAGAGCAGAAGTGACAGGACGTGTGTCACTGACCATGGGCGACCACTGTGTCACGCAGGAAGCGCGATTCCTTCCTTTGGGAAGAAATGAGGTCAGGTTTCAGATCATGCTTGGTCTTCTCTGGAGACTTAATAAACTTGAATTTCTGTAGTCAGGTTTTCTCCCTCCTAAGCTAACTTTGGCTCTCTGGTTGGGCTTGGGGTCTTTCCTTGGCTCTGAGGGGCTTTCCTCGCCCACTCAGAGCTGTGCTCCCCTGAGGCTCCCAGTCGCAGCTCTCAGTGGCATTGTACAGAGCAGCTGCTTGCCTGCACTGAGCTGCCTTTCCCTCCTTAGCTCTCCATGCCCCCAGCTGGCCCGGGCTCTGTGGGGTTCTACAGACTCCGCATCTCAGTCCACATAGCTGGGACTGAGTAAAGGGAAACTTCTGCGGCCCTAGGTTGTCAAAGGGAAATGGCCAGGCCAAAGATGGAAAGAGGGTTCAAGACTGTTAATGGGAGTCAGCGCGTCTGCACCAACATGACAAGGCACTAGTCATTGTTTTTCTCCTGCTCCTTCCTCCTAATAGGAGTTGCTCAGAAACCTACCGCATGCCAGTGATGGAGTACAAGATGAACGAAGGCGTTTCCTACGACTTCAAGTTTCCCTTCCGGAATAATAACAAATGGCAGCGGAATGCCAGCAAGGGAGCTCATCCGCCCCAGGTTCCATCCCAGTTGCAGAGTCCTATGACCTCACGGCTGAATGCTGGGAAGGGAGATGGGAAAATGCCTCCTCCAGAAAGAGCCGCCAACATTCCTCGAAGCATCTCCAGTGATGGGCGCCCCCTGGAGAGGAGGTGAGTGCCCTCTCAAAGGCCACTGTAGTCTAAGCCCCACATGCATAAGCACTAGCTCCAGCCTTCCTATGTTTCTCAGAAGTAACACTGAAATGCCCATGAGTCCCTTCCAGAGCATGGAGCGTCCAGCCCCCTGCAGTAGGGGTTGTATGTGCTGTGCTCTTTAATTTCTGTATGATTATCAACAGAAATCCTCACCTCATAGTAGTGGCCAACAGGATTAAAACTTAGAGAGCAGATCCTAAGGTGACAGTGACTGTATTACCCTCTCCAGCATTCTTCCTTGCTTTAGGCAACTTATAAGGCAAAAGCAGTGGCTTTAGGCAACTTATAAGGCAAAAGCAGTGGGATGCAAAGGCTTGGCTGGATGTCTGTGTTTCTAACATTTTATTTGAGAAGGACACTGAGGGGAGAAATTCAAGCAGCACAATAGATTTCTCATGACTTGAAAGGTAGAAGAGAGCAGTGGGGTGAAGGCAGCATATGAGGAAGGGCTAAGGCCGCTCACACCGAGCTGACTAAGAAAAGGCAGAAGATGGAGGCCTGGAACGTACGGAGCCAACTCTAGTCAGACTGAAAAATCAGAAAGATTCTGCCTTGATGAGCCGTCATGGTGTTGAACCATAGTTCTGTGAGCTAGCTCTACCACCTCCAACCTGGGCCTCAGCCTAGTATAAAGTGGATCAAGTTCTTTCAGATGTACATAGCATTTGGATCTAAGGTTTTAAGTCATCGCTCTGCAGATGTAGTCCCCTCTGCAAACGCTGTGGTGATGGTTTCTGTCTGAATTACTTGCTAGAATCGTCTTTCCTTCTGGTCCACTCTCATTTTCTTCTCACTTCTGTTCATATTGCTCACACTCCTGATGTTTCTGTGGAAGTCTTTGGAGGTGGGGAGTTGTCTGTGTCCCAGAACTGTGGTGGGTAGAAGAGTCCCTGTGACAGAGCCTTCTCCAGCAGGACAGGCGCCACCACTAGTGTCACTAGTCATCAGTCTACTTCAGGGGCAGTTGGAAGTGGAGTCCTCTCTAGAGGCCTGCTTTGGTAGTCCAGCTTTGAGCTTGTGTAACACTGTCTCTTAGCCATCTTAGAATAGTTGAGAACCACATAGAATGGTTTGTAAAAGCTCACACATAAAAGTAGTCTTCTAACGTCCTTCACTGCTTATGAAGATTTATGTTGAGGGCTTTGCTGTTTACCCCAATAAGACTCCTCGCTTCATCCTGGACTCCTTTTGTTTTCATTATTTTTGAGAAGGAAAAGCCTCCAAGAGCTCTCTGAATAAATGCTTTGTTTTACTTAACTCCAAACTTGGCTCTTCCTGAGGTGTGTTAACTGTAATTCCTGGTTTGGCTCATGTTTTGAAAAATGAACCCGGGAAGTCACTGTTTAATAGGCTCCGTTTCTTCTTCCCCAGAACAATCCAGAGGCTTGCACACGTGAACTCTGGACACATTTTCTTTCACAGTGTTCCCCATGATACAGTGGTGGAATGTGCTCCGATTCTGTGTCCAGCAGAAGCAAAGCTTGTGAGAGTTCAGCAAACTGCCATGAGGAGGCAGAAGTGCTGGTAGTGGCTGCATGGCTTCAGTGCTGACTCAGTGTGGGAATCTGTGTTGCTGTAACTAGTACTGTGACCAGGAGTAACTTGGGGATAAATAGAAGGGACAGAAATGAGGCAACTGTATGTTTGGGGGATACTAAATCCCACTCACTGCCTTCTGACTCCAAACTGTGGGGTGTTCTCTGATACCCCAAACCCTTAGAACCCTAGATTCTAGGATATTTTGTGAAGTCTCATCCTTATCCTAGCTGTTAGGATGTTTGGGCTGTTGAAATGTATGGTAGTCTTCTCTTGGAAAACATCGTTGGCAGTTTTCCTGTCCTGTCATTCCCAGTTTTTAATTTTACTTCAAGCAACTCCCACTCCTCATGCCAGGGACCTTTAAGATAAGTCCTATGTATGCAGTCCACACAGATGCCAGTGATTTAGAGCCCTGAGCTTCCCGTAGCCATTTGATTCCATTCTTTCTGCCCTAGAAAGTTGTGCTTAGCTGTGGAGAAATCATCTCTGGAAACATAAGTCAGCAGCAGTCTTCAGTGCCCTCTCCCGCGCGACACAAGCCTGTTCGCTTGCCTGAGTCCAGCACAGTTCTTTTTGAATAAAAAAAAAAAAATTTACTATTTACAGAATCCTGCTCTGTATTTCATGGTTTGCAGAACCAGGCCCAAAGGTCATTTTTTAAATTTACAGAACAGATTATTTTCTTTTACTACTTAAGGACATAGTGTATATAAAAATAACATGTTGGTGTTTGGGATTCTTAGCAAAAAGTTTTCAACTGGATAGGGTTCTTTGTACATTGTTAAGAGAAAACACCATGCTAGAAGCAGTGGCTCATTCACCATTTGAAGTCTGCTCCATTTCATTTGTGTGTGAGGATTTTATGTTCCCCAGGTGTCCTTGCAGTGTTTGTGGACTGTATTTGTTAACAAAGTTAATATTTATTTTTGAGGACTAGGTAACCCGATACAACTGTGGTTTGGGCGTCAGGTTTATCTAGAGTTTAAGGGTGGGAATGGAGTGAAAACAACTCCTGTAGCACACTAGGCTTGTTGCTGCATTGCTGAGTTTAGGCATGCCAGGGGATTAGTCATAACTCTAGATGTGAGTTAATATACTCAAAATCAAACCATTCCAAGGGCTTAGATATGCAGCAGTCCTCTTAGTATAGGAAAGAGTTTTCCATTCTACTTGTTAAAATGACCACAAACCTTTACTGTCTGGCGTTAGGTCTCTCTGGGCCCTGAGTGCACTGACACCCTCTCCTTGGGTCGCAGCTGCTTGGGTGGACACAGGATTTGCATCACAGAACATGGAGCTTTGCTGGCCAAGTCCATGCTGCCATCATGGTCTCAAAGCCCTGAATAGTGCTCAGCTGCAGCCTGTTTGCCAACATTTGCCGCCCCCTCTTCAAGACGTTTCCTTGTTGCTGTGATTTGGATGTGTGTGTGCCCTGCCCCAGAAAGGCCCATGTGCAAAGGCTTGGTCTCCAGGTGATGCTGTTGGGAGGTGCCATGAATCTGTAATATGTGAGACCCAGTGAGAAGTCTGTAGAGCACTGGGGCACAACCTCAGAGAAGATCGTGTTTCTTCCTCTCTCTGTTTTGTGGCTTAGAATGTGGGCATTCTGTCTGCAGTGTGCAGTGTGCACCCTACCGTCCTGTACACACCACAGGAGACTAAAATAGTGGGTTCAGTCCTAGAACTCTGAGCCCAGAACTGTGAACTCGAATTCTTGTCTTTCATACTTGGTTGTGGTGATGGTGCCTACTTCCTGGTTATTCCCTGGTGTTTTGCCCCGCCTCCTCATCCTTGTTTCTCCTCCTATCTCTTTAACCCCACGGTGGTCAGCATCTCTAGATTGGCCTCCACTTCAGTGAAGTCAGCCAGCATCTGTATGTAGGAAGTGTCTAGTTCAAGGGTTTTGTCTTGGCCTCTTTTTTAAGTGCTCATAGTCATACATTTCTCTAAGAGTCTGCACCTGTATTTCAACACTAGTGCTCCATTCTCAGAATCCAAACCTCAGTTACCCTTTACCCGGCTCCTTCCCTTTCCACTTCCTCCTTTCCCATCATACCCACCTTGCTGAAGCCATTTCTCCTGTATTCCAGTATCTCATCCTGACCTAGGAGTCAGCTGAACCCCTGTATTCTCACTCACTTCTACCCTCATCCAGTACCCTTCTTTAGGATCATCCTCATCTTCTTTTGAGTTCTCTGAGACAGGGAGACAGACAGACAGACAGACAGATAGACAGTGTTTGTGTGAGTGAGTGAGAGAGAGAGAGAGACAGAGACAGAGAGACTGTGTGTGTGTGTGTGTGTGTGTGTGTGTGTGTGTGTGTGTGTTTGGAGGTAGGGGCACAGCCTACCTGTGGAAATCCATTTCTTAGAGTCAGTTTTCTCCTTCCACCGAGCATCAAATTTAGGTTGCCAGGTTTGCTTCATAGGACACCAAACACCTTTACCCGTTGAACCCCCTCTATTCCCCTTTGAGCTGGGGTCTGCTGCTGAGCCTGGACATGGCTGACTTAGCTATAGGCTGGCTGGCCTGGAAGCCCTAGGGATCTTCTGTCTCGGCACCACTGCAGCGGGGATTGCCAGCACTCCTTGCTACACCTAGCTGGATGTGGGTGCTGGGGTGGGAGTCGGATCCTCGCGTGTGCGCAGCAGCCGTCTCACTGGCTGAGCCTTCTTTTCAGCCTTTGAGTCACCATTTGTTTTTAAGCTTCTTCTTTCTTGATATGAGAACTCATGCTTCACGCTACTTTTTAAAAGTCTAAATTATTGCCAGAAGCCTCCAGTTTTGAGAAGCAGCCTCCTGCTAGCAGAGTCATGTGATTAAAAATGGAGCTGTGCCTGAGGCCAAGCCTTCCCTGACACTCAAGTTCTGCACAGTGCTCAAGGTCAAGTCTGGCTCCCTAGCTTGGTTGGTGATACCCCTGAAAGTCAGCTGAGCCTGGTCTGTCATTTATGTGTGTACACACACACACGCGCGCGCGCACGCACGCCCTTGCCTTCACTTCTACCTCTGACCTATAAGTAACTGTTCCCTGAAAGTGTCATGTCCTCCTTGGTGCATACCCCCGCTCAGCCTGGTCCCCTACCACTTCTCACAGCTCGGCCCCCATCCGTCTTCTGAAATTATTTTCAGTTTCTCCAAAACTGTATTTTCCTGTCTCTACCTTAATTGCCCCCTCTGGGAATGTTGAGATCATCAGATTTGCTCACAGAATTTGTTGTTTTGTTTTAATCCTATTTGTCTAAGATTCCAACTTACCCTGTCTTGTTTATCATTATATTTTAGGAACCAGCACACACTATGTCATCTAATGGGTTCCCAGTGAGTAAAGGACCATACACTAATAAAGGGGCCTTTTTATAAGAACAGATGATAAGGGGAAGCACTTTTGTTATGCTAAGCATGAAAGATTTTGCTTATGTTGGTTCTGTTTAGCAGACTCTTCATTTTAAAATATATCCTTGTCTAAATTCACTCCACATGAAATACAAGTTCTTGGCTGAATCTCCTGTGTGATTGAGCCTGAGTTCCAGTGGTGGGTTTGTCTTCAGGATAAAGGAGAAAAGCGGAGGGCTGGGCAGGGCTCACAGGCACTGGGGAAGCTTCTCTCTTGTGCTGGCGTCTGCTGTGCACTAGGGTTGCTATGATCCACAGCTCCACGTGGTTAGATGATAGTCCAAGGATGGATGCTGTTCAGGCATTCAGAAAATGAGAGAGCGGCATGAGCTTGGCAAGCCGCCCAACCCATTTTCATGTGCTCACCCCAGGATAGGCCAGAGAACGACGGGCAAATGCTCCAGTGTGGTGCCAGGCCCAGGCTCCTGAGCCGCCCACAAGCTCTTCCTCCAGCCTTTTGTTTTCTTTGCTGTGTTTTGTACTCAGCCTTGGAAAATCTTACCACAGAAGCCCACTCCTGTACAGCCATCTGTGTATCAGGTGCCCTGCCTGCAAACCAGAGCACTACGGCTGCAGGCTGTGCAAACTGGGTGCTGCAGAGGTACAGCTGATGAATCTGCCCTCTGCCTTCCTTCAGTAACCATGTGTGGGGGCTAGTTTGTTTTCAGGAACAATATGGATTCTTGAGTGACAGTGTCCTGGTCAGTTCAGGTTGTCTGATGTGCTGAAAACAACTGTGGTGGCCAGGGTACCTGAAAAAGTCACCGGAAATGTTGCAGAATCCATCTGGAAAAAAAAAAAATGGGCCTTAAAGGTGATCTTGTAAAGTTCAAGTCAATTGGGTTTCAGGAAGAACTGTCTGATGACATGTGCTTCCACTGGCCCAGCCTAGCACGCCACCGCGGAGGTCAGCCTGTACCCCTTACACATGTACACAGCCCATGTGACTTTCATGACTAACCTGGCTTTCTAAGTCCCATGTCCAGTGCATTTTCTTCATCTTACTTCCCTTCCAACGGCATCACGTCTTACTTGTATACCCTCTGTGCTGCAGGTGACTGCTGAGTTCCTGGGCACCCACTGTAGATCTCTCTAAGAGTCTTCCTAGCTAACCATATCATCAGCCCAGTTGGTTGTGTTTAAGCCTCTTTATGGGTAAGGTCACATGGTGACCAAGAGATATTCTGCAGAGTCTCAGCTAGTTTCTGGTGCAGCTGAGCTCAGCACTGACTCACCTAACTCCAGAGCCTGCTTCTCAGCCAGCATGCTGCATGAGTGCAGTGCCACTCAGTAAAAATTAGTGAGATGAATTCCCATCAGTGTCCTGAGTGGGCTCCAGTGACATCCCCTGGAGTCAGAGTCAGTTACACAGGCCCCACACTTAAACCAAGTCCATGCTCTGTTATTATCTGCGGAAATTTGGAATCCTGTTTGAACAGGGGAATCTGCATGCTCATTATATGCTGGGTCCCACAAGTTAAGTGGCTGGTCCTGTCTATAATTAGTTTTGTTTTTCTTTTCCCTCCTCTGAAATCACCCTTAGATGTAAAATTGATTCTTGTCAACAGGCACCATGGTATATGCCAGGCTGTGAATGCTCACAGCTGTGCCTGAGCATTATGCCTTGTTTGAAATGAACCTTGTAGGGGGCCATAAAGGGAAGATTTCCAGACCTGGATGAATGGCTGATGGGCTGAGGTCGGGGCCAGCAGTAGCTCTTCACAGAGGACATAGTAGGAAAGTTTGACGGAGAGGGCTGTGAGACGCTTGAATGTGAACATGGCCTGTGCAGAAGACACCGGCTAGAACGGTTACGGCATAACCTTGAATTGCCTGAGGGGCAGTTCTTTTGCATCATTCTGGAAAAGTCCTGGTTACCCTGTACACTGGTGAGGACAGATAACTTGGTCCTGTTCCCTCAGTGGATAGCGTTTTAATTGCTAAGTTGTGGCAAAACGCTGTGCTTAATTATGGACTCCAGTATCTAATTTGTCAGTCAGGCTGCTATTTGAAACCCTCTCAATTGTTTTTACTATCGGTTCAGGCTTGCACTTGGGTGACAGAGGGCCTTGTCTCTGGATTCATCTAAGAAGTATTGTCACTTAGGAATAAAAAGAAGGAAATAGAAGTGTAATTAATCCTAAATACTCAGGAAACTAGCTTGCCACTGACTACGTGGGCATTGAGAAGTCGAGACTGATGGATGGGTAAGTTGTAATCAGTTGCTCCCTGCAACAGTAGGTTTTAAGCGTCACTTCTGTGCATGCTGACTGTAGGCCTGTGGGTTGATCCACAGAAAGTGCAGCGCATGGATCGTGTTATTACATATCTGGGATTAGCTTTGGTAATTTTCTCTAGTATAATTTAATCCTTTGAAAATTCCACATAGTGTATTTTGAGCAGTCATTCACCTCCTACCCCCAACTCCTTCCAAATTCCTCCCTTAAACTGCATTTTTTTTTTTTTTTAACCAATCAGTTCAATTGGTGCTGCCCATATACTCTGGGATATGAGACGTTCCACTGGAGTGAGGTGCACCTACCAAGAACTACACCCTTAGAGAATATTGATTGCCCTCAGAAGGCCATCAACTGTTTATATTCCCCAGGGTCTTAGTTACTTTCCTCTTGCTAAGAAGAGACACAATGTGCGAGGCAACTAGGAAAAGAAAGCTTTTGATTAGAGGCTTGCTTATAGTTTCAGCATGGCAGAGAGCATGGCAGCAGGGAGGGCGGGCATGGCCCTGGAGCGATAGCTGAGAGCTTATCTCATCCACAGGCAGGAGGCAGAGAGAGGGAGAAAGACAGACAGAGAGGTGGAGAAGAGAGAGTGCTAACTGGTAAAAGGCATGAGCTTTGGAAACCTCAGAGCCCACGTACAGAGACATTTTTCCTTCTAACACAACAAAGCCACGCCTGCTAATCCTTCCCAAACAGTTCTACTAACGGGGGACCGAGTATTCACACATGAGCCTGTGGGTGCCATTCTCATTCAAACCAACACACTCAAGAGTTTCTTTCCCCTCTGTGCTAGAATGTTGACTGGCTTGGTCTTGTGCAGGTCCTGCACAGACAGCCACAGCTGCTATGAGTTCATAAGTATAGTCATGCTGCATGTCGAGAAGGCACTGTTTTACTCTGTTCCTCCCTGACCTCTGGCTCTTAGCAGTCTTTTTACTCACTCTTCTGCAGTGGTCCTTGAGCCTGGAGAGAGAGTTTGATGTCCCGTTTGTGGCTAAGCACTCCACAGTCATTTGTCTCTTCACTTTGACTAGTTATGAGTTTCTGTGTTAACAACTGGCAACGGCACAGAAACTTCTCTGATGAGGTCTGAGAACTGTACTGATCTGTGGTTGGAGAGAGAGAAATTTAGAAGGCAATTTGATTTCATGTCCATTTAGCAAAATAATAGTAGATTCAACCATGAGCGTTCCCCTCCCCACCCCACCCCCCCAGACAGGGTCTTTCTGTGTAGCCTTGGCTGTCCTGGACTCACTTTGTAGACCAGGCTGGCCTCAAACTCACAGCGATCCGCCTGCCTCTGCCTCCTGAGTGCTGGGATTAAAGGCGTGCGCCACCACCGCCTGGCTATCATGAGGTCTTATATTACAGTATTAGGTATATGTTTCCCCCAGTGGAGTAGACCTTAAATCCAGTCAGAAAGTAGTTGGTTACCCACCTAACATTGTGCCATTATTACACCCATAGACATATCTTAAAACCCTGATTATTATTGCAGTCCACAGACTTTTATTGATTGCTTTCCCTCAGCAGCCAGTGAGAGACCCTATCTCAAAATAAATATTAGGGTGATACTTGAGGAACAACACACAGTGTTTTGCCCTAACCTTTGCATGCACGCGCACGCGCACACACACACGAGATTATTGCTTATTTTCTGTGGGATTGATGCATTTCATAGCAATTGAAAGGTATTTAATCTTCATTCTCTAAACCTATGTGGTCATTAATATTCAGTGTTTTGTTCCCTTTAAAGTAGAGCAAAGCAGGAAAAGCAGGATTATTTTTCAGGAAAAGGCTATGTGACCTTATTCTAAGTTACTGGGACAGTAGTCCCTAACGCAGATACATTTTGGTCATAAGGGCACAACACAGGTCAGGGAGGTCAGTGTGCTGAAAGCCAGTGAAGGCTCTGTTATCCTTTTCAGAGTACCACTTTCAGAGTGGCACAGTGCCCAGCAACAGCTAGCCTCCAGCTCTGCAGAACTGGACTGCCAGCACCCAGGCTGTCACACCTTCTTCTCCCAAGTAGGTCTCTTAAACATTGGTGTGGTGGCATCAGAGTCATAGTATTGAAACCAGCAGAGCTGTACTTGGCAAGGGTAAAGCTGGTTCTGAGCTTTCTTTGCCCAGCATTCATGTATTTGAAGATGTCAACACACTGGGGTGGCATCCCTCCAGCTGCCCTGTGTGGCTTCTGCATGTGGACATCAGAAGACAAAGCCACTATTGAGTTACATAATGCAGAAGAGCGTGAAGTAAGTGCCAGCCTTCTGGGAAGGCTGCTTTTTCATTTTGGGCTAACTCCAGTAACCAAACAGAATTTTCTGATACATTAGCCAAGTAAAAGAGTTGATGTTGAGAGTGAGCGTGAAGTATTTTAGTTTAATGTATGTTTTGGAGAACTGGCTACAGAAAGCAAGTTCTAAAGCCAATGATAAAAGTTATATCTTTGCCTAAGGAGCCATATGACCAAACACTTTCCATACCTAACCATATGACTCACCTGTCTAGATGTCCCATTGGCCCCAGCTGGCTCCTTTCCTACTGCCATCGTGATTTCCCCACTTTTTCTAAAGCATTTCTTCCCCTTTGCAGTGAGAGGATCAAAGTTGTACAAAATGGAACCACATCTGAAGTCTGCCAGTGTTAACTGCACATGGACAACAGACTGGGGGCAGAGAGGCGAGCAGCATCACACTGCCTGGATGTGTGCGGTTCCATAAGTCTTACTCAGTTTTCTTGTGTGTGGCTCGCACTTTGCCCTGCTCCTGCACTCCAGTCCTGCTTATGTCTGAATGGATTGTGAGAAATCTGAGAAAAGCCTTAGTAGAAGAGAGTATGAGGACATCCAGTTATCTCTTGGTCACTCTCCTATGAAAACACGGTGCTGGGAGCTAGAGAGATGACTCAGTGCTTAAGAGCATTGGCTGCTCTTCCAGAGAACCTGATTTGGTTCCCAGCACCCACATGGTGTCCTACAATTGTCTGTAGCTCCAGTTCCAGGAGATCTGACACCCTCTTCTGCCTTCTCTGAGCACTGCATGCACAGGAATCACAGATACACATGCAGGTAAAACACCCATACTCAAAATAAAATAAAAAATCATGCCTTTAATCCCAGCGCCCAGGGAGGCAGAGGCAAGTGGATTGCTGTGAGTTCAAGGCCAACCTTGTCTACAGAGTGAGTCCAGGACAGCCAAGGCTACACAGAGAAACCCTGTCCTGAAAAACAAACAAACAACAACAACAAATAATAATAATAACAACAACAAATAATAACAACAACAACAACAACAACAACTAAAATTAAGTGGATCTTAAAAACAGTGTACCCCAGATACAGTTCTAACTAGGCTCCTCTCATCACTGCATCACAGCTGCCTCCAGACACCCTGGACCCTGACATCGTCATGAATGTCTGAGTGGGGAAACAGGAATGGGTGAGGACAGGAGCAGATAATGCGTGCAATCAAGTCTGATTCTAGCAAGTGCCTGAGGGACAGGCACAGTGCTCTCACCCTGGGGTGGCTAGACCTTAGCCGCCCGAAGCACGGCTTGTGATGATGGTGAAAAATGCTTAGAGGCGGCCTAGTGTAGCTGCCCATCAGTCTCCAGACACTAACACCTGCACATCCTGAGTTCTCACTTGGAGCAGCATCCTCGGGTCCTCTCTCCATCTGTGCCAGTGATGGCTTTGTGCTGTGAGCTTAGCCCCAGTAACTCCATTCCTGTTTCAGCAGTTAAGAAAACACACTGGTTATAATTGCCTTCAGCAAATTAAAAATTCTGAAAGCCAACACTTTTCAGCTGTTCTAGATCTTTCCACATCTAGGAATGCCTGGATGTGGTGGGCTTGGGTTTGGGAGTACTTCAGCAATTAATAGCACTTGTTGCTCTTGCAGAGGGCCTAGGTTCAGTTCTTAGTGCCCCTGCTTGGTGGCTACAGTCTCTTTAACTCTCTAAGTTTCAGGAATCCAACAGCTTGTTCTGGCCTCTAGAGTACCAGGCATGTGAGTGGCACACCTTTGTATACACAGCCAAAACGTTCATGCACATAAAATGAAGATAGGACAAAGCCTTGTGGGAAGACAGATAGACATAAGACTGACCACTCTCTGTAATGTGCTATGATGATAAAGAGGATAGAGGCTCTGCTCTGTACATTCAAATATCATAGTGGAATTGGGGTTAGTAGAAAGAGAGGAAGGCTTGGTAGGCAGTGAGTGAAACACGGCTATAATGACACTCTGAACCCTAGGAGGCAGTCAGCCTACCCAGAAACAAGATGCATGGAGCTGAATGGAATCAGGGCAGGTGGCTCAAGGCCTTGTAGGAGGTAGCAGAGTTTTGTTCCTCTATCCTGTGGACAAAGGGAGACTTTGGAGAAGCTTCTAGCAGCTGGTTGCCATAGTGGAAGAGCACTGGAAGGAGGTATTGGAGAGAGCCTGGGAGTCAGTCACGGTGGAGCCAGCTTCAGCTTGTCCTGGGGTGCTGGCACACAGCTTGTGTGTGTTCCGTGAGGGTGCAAACACTATTAGGATGATTAAGTCTGAAGGATGGTGGGGGGTGGGGAGCGTTGTTTCAAGATGCTCAGTTTGATTTAACAAATGAAGGGCACCTGTTTGGTTCATGACACAGGGAGAAAAGCTATTAGTTTTGAAGAGGCTTGTTCGGAATTGCTGAGGAGAGGACTAAGGAGCTAAGACAGCCAGAGAGAGTTCAGGTCTGCCTCCTAGATGAAAGAGTTAGAGTCCTAGCAGCTGTCCTTCCATCTCCATTGGGAAAGCATCTTGGTATGGTTCTGTCAGCCCTGCTGCCACCTTCTGAGCTAAGCCCGTTCCCATCTGTGGACCCACTGGAGGAATGTCTGTATTCCATCAGCCAGGGTATGGCCCAGGGTTTGCACTCTGCTTGGAGCTGATGATGCTTCACAGTAGAAGTCTGTTGACCAAGCCAAACCCACCCAGACTGCCTCAGAAGAAATCCCCACCTTCTCTGGACCAGCCACTCACACAGGGAATGCAGTAGACTCAGCCAAGAAACCTGGCCTATTGTGACCTGGGCAAATGGCTTAGAAGTTGTCCCTTCAGCTGTCATGTGGAACCAGCGTGCCCTAGTGGGGGTCCAGGCATCTGCAGGCCTTCACTTTTGAAATAAAGTTGCTTTGTTATTAAGCTTCGTCACAATTGTCAACACTTAACAGATACCCTGTGGCTGCCCTGTTGCCTAGTAGAATAGAGAAGCTTGAGGGAGAATGTGTCTCTCCTGCCTCAAAACTCTAGCCTCTGCCTTGTTAGTCAGTTGACCAATAGCTGAGGCTAAGATACAACACATTTCTTCTGTGAAATTGTCTAAATATGTCATTTTAATTCCAATTCTAGAATTGTTTTTGCATATAGAGTTTTCTTTTTAGCATGATACTGTTATCAACCAAAATTATAAGAATTGTCAGAGTCTGAGTATTGTAAACTGTGAGTGATGAGATAGGAGATGAAGTGAGCACATGGAGAACGTGCTCTTGCCGTGACCACGGGGTGGGCAGCATGAGCGACTGGGAGTAACTGCTGGCCAGTGTCACTGGGGTCCAGTTACCCTCTGCCCTGTCAACCTGGAGACTGCATAGCACTGGTTGAACCCTGCCAGCTTTTTAGAAGCATGTATGTTTTCTAGGTCTTCCCCCCTATAATTTTTTGATGGGTTCCCCCCTCCACCTTTGAGACAGTTTTCCAACTGTTCCCTTAAGAGCAGTGGTAGGGGAGGTTTCTGTCATCAGCTTCCTGCCAGCTTCATTTTCACTGTTTCATGAGGCTGGTGCCTTTTGTGGCATTTGTGATATCCTCTGCTATGCACTGCCTTGGGGTTTTTCTCTCTGAGTTGTTGACTTCATACTTTCACTTCATACTTTCAGGTTGTCTCCTGGCTCGGATATTTATGTGACAGTCTCATCCATGGCTTTGGCAAGATCCCAGTGCCGTAACTCCCCCAGCAACCTGTCTTCGTCCAGTGATACTGGCTCTGGGGGTGGCACTTACAGACAAAAATCCATGCCCGAAGGGTAGGTATGCCATATGTCCTCCCTGGGGAGAGGCCCATCCTCAGTGTCCTCCTCTGTGTTCAGACATGTACAATGATACCCATTCAGGCCTCCCAGAACCCCATGAAACTGCCAGAGAAGGCATAGTTAATACTCCAGATAGAAGGCTATCCCAATGGTTAGGGCAGACAACTTCTGAAGCCATGATCTGTCAGTACCTGTGTGGCAGCAAAGTCAGATAGCACCAGCTTCTCCATCACACACGCCATTTAGTATTGCCAGAAAGATTTTGTCAATTATTATTTCCTCCAAAGCGAACTCAGCAAAACACTGCTGGCACTGGAGTTCACAATGCTGCTGATCGAGAGAAAATAGAAACCATACCCAAAGCTTCAATTTGTTTTATAAAATGTCTGTATTTTGTTGATTTATTGTATGTTGTTGTTGGGTTTTTTTTTTTTTTTTAAGACAGTTTTTCTGTGTAGCCCTGGAACACCCTTTGTAAACCAGGCTGGCCTTAAACTTAGAGATCTACCTGCCTCTACTTCCCAAGTGCTGATACTAAAGGCATGCACCACCATGGCCAATAGTTGTTTAATTTTTAATCGTCATTGACACTAAGTGCCCAGAAGTAACTGCTTGCTGACTAAGCTTACAGAACAGGCTGGGGCTGGAGCTCAGGGTTAGAGCACCCGCCTAGCATGCGCGAGGCCCTGGGTTCCATCTACAATACCACTAGAACACAGAACAAAACTTTCAAGGTAAAAAGGAAGGAAATGCATCTCAATTTTAAAGGCCTCTGAGGAGTGAGGGTGCTGGAATGTTTAAGGTATGGTGGGCACAGACACACAGCATAGCACACATTTGCCCAGAATAAGAAAGCCAAGCTATGGGTTCTCTTTGGTGGACCTGGGGAAGATTCAGTTTCTACATTTTTACAAATAGATGGGCATGTGATTTGATTACTTTTCTGAGATTTCACCGTGTCAAGAATTAGCAAGCTACTGATAATACCCTCATAGTGGATACTTGTTTATTATGACTAGTGTAGTTTTTTTAAGATTTAATTATTTGTATGTGCATGAGCGTTCTGCTTGCATGTCTGTATGTGTGCCATATGTGCACTTGCTGCACTCGGGGGTCAGAAGAGGGCATTGGATCCCCTGGAACTTGGGTTATGGATGGTTGTGAATTGCCGTGTGGGTGCTGGGAATCAAACTCAAGGCCTCTGGAAGAACAGCTTGTGCTCTTAACTGCTAAGCCAGGCCCTCAGTTTTCATAAGCACTGAGGATGAGTTTGTTGGGGGGTGCTACATGTTTATGTTAACAGAAGGAAGGTGATTAAAAAAAAAAAAACCACACCAAAATACTCCTCCTCCACACCATATCTACCAGTAGCCTATCTGAGGTGCACAAATCTTATTGTAATTGCTTCAGTGATGACTAGAAAGTAATATTAGCTTTTTTTCATCAGTCCTTGAAGCGGGATTGTGAGTCACTTATTGTACTGCACCACAAGTCCAGCTAATTATTTCTTATTTTAAATAGAGTTTAAATGGTATGGTTTGCCTTCAGAATGAAGAAGTCAGCATCCTTCCATCCTTTGGACAGCACTAAAATGTAAATGAGTGAACAAAAAAAACGGTTGTTTTTTTCCCCAGTCTGTGATATACGCTAAATGTTTAACAATTCATGTGGAGACTATGGGCATGAGCCCCATGCCCAGCAGCTCCATTTTTGTTAATAAAGAGGTGACTGTTCCATTGGGTATACAGTGGCTAACTCTGTGCCCTCGGTGTCTTGAGGGGCTTGCAGTCTTTGTGAGCTCACCTTGGATTGCTGATGACACCACACAATTTCTTTTACACCTGGGGCTGATCTTAAATAAAAAGAGATGTTGATGATGAAGATATAGTGTTGCCTCCTGTATACTAAAGCTGTTTTGGTGTTGTTACTTTGGCTTTTGGTTGGTTTTGGTTTGGGTTTGTATGTTTGTTTTGTTTTTTGAGACACAGTTTCTCTGTGTTGCCCTGGTGTTGGCCTCAAACTCAGGGATCCTCCTGTCTCTGCTTTCCAAGTGCTTAAGACATGCAGCAGTGCGCTCAGCCATTCCCCACCACAAAGCTATTTTTATGCACATCTGTGAGGCAAGAGGCGGTCTGGCTCACTGTCTGGTGGTCTCACTGTTGCCCATGAGTGACGTTTGATCCTGAAGTTTACTCTTACCAAGTAAAAGCAGCCGTGTCCAAATCGTTGAAGTGTTTGTGCTCTGCTGGGCACCCATTAGTATTGGGCATGCTTGACAGCATAGCAGTGACCAGTGTACGGTGGCTCTCCATGGAGCCCTCCCTCTACTCAGTGGGCCTTGTGTCTGCACCTGTGTGGCGTGAGTTTGTTCAGTCTTTGGTCTTAGGACATTGAGACTCTGCTACTCAGGAGGTGACACTGAGTAGGCACATTCTCAGCACCCAAGCCATTTGAATAGGGGAGAAAAGACACTGTACCAGCTTAAGATGGGAATCAGGGGTAATGAAAAAGCAAGTCAGTTTAAAGACTGGGGTGAGGAGGTAGCACAGGGGGAGAGTGTTTGCCTAACAAGTACAAGGCCCTGGATTCAGTCCTCAGCAAAACCAAACACCACAGACACAGCACTGAGGCTATTCTCCCATTTTAGAAACGCATTTTGATGCCATCCATAAGAATTTTCTTCTAGCTGTCCCTAGTGAGGGACTATGCTTGTCTTTGGTGGCTGCTCGGAGCAAGAGGTTAATGTTACAGAGGAGAAGGTTCCGGCCACTGTGAAGATGTTTCTTTCAGAGGTGCTAGCCTGCTCTGCAGAACCTGACAGTTTGGGAGGCTGCATGCCTGGCCACTGAGCGTGCCCTGTGTGGCTGAGTGATTGCTTTAAATTGCTTTCAGATGCCACCAGTGTCTCAAAGCATCAGGTGTGTCTCCACACCGATGCAGCAAAGTTCTCCAGGAAGAGGCAAAGTGTGAGATTTAGAACTTCTGTCTAAAGCCTCAGGGACAAGATGTTAGTCTCCAGTTCTCGCACCACGAGGACTTAAATTGAGACATTGCAGGTAGAATTGTTTTTCAAGGCAAATTTTAAAGAGTCTTGGAATTTACTTAAATGAAGATAGGAAATGGTTCTTTAAATTCTGAGATGGAGAAAGTTACTTTTTAGCTTCTTCTGCTACAAAAAAAGGAAAGCCAGATTGGAATCCATGTGTAACTGGAACCCTTATCCTTTGATATACATTTAGAATAGGTCAAAAGGTCAGTGTGAGGTGTCTTACTGCCTAGGAGGAGAAAGCAGAATGGTGACTCTCCCCGTCCCCATATTTCACAGTCAGGGTTTCTGTCTTAGGCTGCATGCATGCAGAGAAGGCTTCACGGTGAGCCTTATTACAAAGGGGCTTCTGGACAGGCAGCATTTGCCACAGCAGCCGGGAAGATAAGTTCTAAATAGTTTACTTGTAGGAAATACTTTTATAGCCTTCTGTGCTTTGCAAATCTTTGGCTGGAGTTTGCTGCCTAGAGCTCTGTGATGCGGTCGCGGTGTTGTGTGTAAAGAGAGACAGCGCTCGCGGGCTGTGTTCAGTTCTACTGCGTCACCGCTCCAACTCAGCCCCGTGTCTTCCCACTCCCAGGGGTCCTACCCTTCTCAGGATAGCTCTTGCAGGTCCTGGCCATGTGTCAGTCATCCCAGGTAAGGCACAGGATCAACAGAGGCCTATGTTACATAAGGTCTTTAGAAGTTCATTAGAAACCCTGGGAAATGTAGTTATTTTCCATATAAATACTTGAATTCTACACTCTGGCCATTCCTGGTCTCAGAATTCATATTGCTGATATTAATAGAGACATGGTATTTCATATGGTCTAGTTAAACATTATTACTTTTTCAAGGGGAAAATTAGACTAGCTCACTAAATAGCTCCATTTCTTTCTAAAGGAAGATATTTACCCTTTTACATGCCAGCTTACCTGCTTCTGCATTGCCCTTCCCCAAAACAGTTTTAAATCCACACAGTTAGAAAGTGGCTTGCACATAATATAAGTATATAAAAGCCCTTGCTTTTCAGACCACAGAGTACTGTGCTCAGAAAGCGACTGATCCCAGAGACATTTAATGACTTAGTGCATCACTGAATTAAGAGAAACAACTCCGTCCCCAGAGATGTTGGGAAGATGTATATGAGTGACTTAAAGTGGGTCTGTGAGCAATGGTGATCTGAAATTGACTGCGTGGGCTGGTGAACTTGGGTTTCCTCCCCTGTGAGCCTTCGGTGAGCTAGCTCCTTGCCCTAGTTAACACTTGATTTTAATAATAAGTGTACCTTCCTAAGTAGAGATGTGTATCTACGTGCACAGACGTGCAAACAGAAACTGGTAAGACCTGTCATCAGAACTGGGACTCTCTTCACCTTGTGGGTGAAGATTCTGATGTGTCTTGCTTTTGTTTGGGGAATCATCACAGGTTCGGGGTGAGCCGAAGATCCCCAGCGTCCATCGACAGGCAGAACACCCAGTCAGATATTGGTGGCAGTGGAAAATCCACACCCAGCTGGCAAAGAAGTGAGGACAGCATTGTCGACCAGATGGGTAAGTGGTTTGTATCAAAGTGCTCTCAGGGCACAGTGACCTTTTGATATCATCAAAGCATGTGGTTATAAAGCACAGCCCCAGTTAGCAAGTGTGCGTGAGAATTTATCTCTGCTAAATTCTGTGCATGTGAAAGCAGCAGATGAGACCAAGGGATCTCAGTGACCGCAGACTTCTACCAGAATGACCTGGGGGTTCTGTTTTAAGGCAAGTCTGATGAGTTCTTCTACCCTGAGTCCCTCCCTGCTCACTTGTTCTGGTTGTTGGTTGGTTTGCCTGTGCTTAGGAAGATTAATATTCTTTTTTTTTTAATGTTATAGAGGACTTTATTAAATGAGCATGGGGAGAGAAGGAAAGGGGGAGGGGCGACACAGAGACAGAGGAAGAGAGAAAGGGGGTAAGAAGATCAAGATTAATATTCTTAATGTTGGATTTTAAGGAAAAGGAAGTCACTGTACAAAGTGGGAAGAGAGTGAGTTTTTGTTTGGTCACATCTGTAGCTTGGTTAGACACTCTGTCCTGCCAATGGGAAAATTTGCAGTAGTGGGCCCTCTGAGGATGTGGGGAAGACATTTACCCATCTCCAGGGGCACCTCGAGCACTGCTTGTAACAATGGCATTTACCACTCAGCAATTAAACTTTAACAGACAGATTAGAAACTTGTTGTCAGCACAATTAATACATCACAGATTTGTTTGTGAAATCTCAGGTTGTGTTTTCTGTCCTGTCATCCTGTACCTCTGTCCCATAGTACTTTCTTTTTTTCTGAAAGTATTGTCATCAGTATGGAATAAGGAAATACACACTTCATGCCTAAAGGTTGATGGTTTTGTCCTGTGTGAGTGATTGTCCCCAAGTAAATGCCCGAAAGTTGAGGAAGAGAAATGTGATTCCTAGGTCCCAATAACATACTTTGTTGTAGTAACTTATCTGATGTGCAGTGTTATTGTAGCCATCTGTCGCTCCCCAGTCTTATCTCGCCCACCCTCTGCTCTGGCAGAATGACTTTATCCATGTGTTTTGGTGCTGCTGGGATAGTAACGTCTCATCTGAGCAGGCTCTGGCCAAGGCTGCAGCAAGCCCTTTGTATGCCCAGTGTCATGCTTCCACTCCTGGGAAGTCACACGGGGAACCGGAATAATAGTTACACAGTCCATCATCATATGCGTCCCTCATACGAAGTACTCTCCAGACTTCACCCTCCTGCATCCACTTCAGCTTAAGATGCCAGTGTGAACTTGGTGGCTCACCTGAGCCCAGTGGTTCATCCTTCCAGAATGGTACAGCTTTAGTTCAAACTGATAGTTGAGCGCCTCTAGAGCTGGCCAGGGAAGATTTCGCTGTACTGTAGTAAATGAAGTTGGTGGCTTTTCTCAAGAGCGACTAGCTGGATACAGTGGCTCCCACCTGCATTCTCAAACTAGGGCACAGGGATTGGCTGAGTCAGGAGAGTGCCATGAGTTCAAAGCTATGGGGAAAATCCCCTGATGATGTAACTGGATGTGGTGGCACACACCTCCAATCCCAGTGCTCAGGAGGCAAAAGCAGGGGCATCTCTATGAGCTTAAGGCCAGCCTGGTCAGCCAGGACTACATGGTCAGACCCTATTACAAAACAGTGTGTGTGTGTGTGTGTGTGTGTGTGTGTGTGTGTTTGTGAATCTCATGATGTTTAAGTAAATTTTTTTTAATTGGGTGCATTTATAGCTATCCTCAGCTTCATGTGTCCTGTGGACCTCAGGTTGGACATACCTGACAGCCATCCTAGGGAAGATATAAGAAGTGTGAGTCTTAGGCTTTTTGTGGCTCAGTATGTGATCCATTGAGTTGATCTTCCCATGCTTGGTGTGGGTGTATCTGGACCCTGCTAGGTAGGTCACCATCTCCTGCCAGTGAGCTGTCAGCTACTTCTTCCTGACAGTGGGGCCAGGCTCACTCCTCCCCGTGGATGCTTGTGTTTCTACCTACTGCTCCTGGTAAGGTGGCAAGGCACACTCCAGAGGCAGGCTGCAGGGCAGGAAGGGAGTTAGAAAAGTAATTCCTGCTCTAGGCAGTCAAGGGTAATGCACTACCTCTTGTTTTGGGTACCCCCATCTTGAACGCCAGCATGGTACCCTAAAGAAAATGATCATTTGAAGTAACTAGCTGTTGTGTGTCTGTTCTGTCACACTCAGCTCACGATTATAAAGAACCTCAGGGGTGCAATTCTATTGTCCTCGAGCAGCATGAATTCACAGGTGAAATGTCCCCAAGGTCACCGTAATGGTGTGACGGCACCCACGCCTATGTAGGGAGTGGACAGCAGCCAGGTTAGCCTCGCTGCAGTGACTATGAGTGTAACTGGATTCTGAACTTCTCCGAAGCAGCAGTTGGTTTCAAACTTGCTGAATTGTTTGTGGCCTTCAGTTTGGTGGCATTTGGCTTTGCTAATGTGTATGATGTGACATGTCACCAGCTGCAAGCTTTATCCATCAGCCACCTACTTTCTGACATCAGCCACCTAGTTGCTGTCTCTTGTGTAAACTCCTAACAAGCCTGCCACTAATGCCCAGGTTTGGCTGGTCAGTGAGCTCTGAGAGATGAGGTGGAGGCCATCTCCGTGTGTCAGCTGCATTTGTACCTGTTCAGTGCCTGCACCATAATGTCCTGTGCTGTGTTCCAGAGCCCACATGCCATCTCCCAGCAGTATCAAAGGTGCTGCCTGCTTTCCGAGAGAGCCCCAGTGGGAGATTGATGCGGCAGGATCCAGTGGTTCACTTGTCTCCAAACAAACAAGGCCACGTAAGTTCACCATAAGCTTATTGAGATAACTGAGTTAAAGCAAAGTACTGTAGTTCCTGTATTATGAAAACAGGGCCCACCGGCTCCACCCCTACTCTATGCAGCACAAGACAAGGTACCCTACACTTGGGTTTGCACAGCCCACAGTCTGAGTTGCTTTGATATAAACTCTATTCCGAGGAGTAGGTCTGCATTCTCTCAGGTCTTTAGGAAGGTTCAGGAATTCGGAAACAGTCCTGATGTGAGAAGGAGAGCTGTGACAAAGGTTTCACACCTCCACATAGCTGGGAGCATGGGTGAGGCTGGGACAGACCACCAGTTGGGGCGGGCACACAGCTGACCACAGCTCCCCTTCTCCTGGCTGCATGGCAGCATGTCCTTCTGCCATGATCACATGGTTTCTCACTGTCTGTGGGCACTCGAAGCGGTTTGCAAGTTGCCATTCACTCCGTGCCCCTCCTTTTGTTTCCTTGCAGAGGGTGTATTTGTTAGGGCAGGGAGATTCTCCATTTCATGCTTGCTGACTTCAATGATGCTCATATTGCATCAGTTTTCTTCTAGAAAAAATGAATATTGAAGCTATAAAGCAAGCAAGTCTATGTGTGCGGTGCTTTGCGCTGTAGATGTGGTAGGAGCCTTGTTCTTTCCAACTCTGCTTGTATGTGACTGCTCTGAACCAATCTGAATTTATCTTTCTCATCATCAATTTTTATACTAACTACATAATAAGATAGTATTTGGAACACATTGGTCAGATCAACTGTGTTGCTTATGTTAATTTTGCCTATTTTTTTCTTACTTTCTGGCTACTAGAACATTCCAAATTGTATTTCAGCCCACTCTCACACTTGGTTTGTGCCTACTTTTGTCTCTTATGATTAACACTGTTATAGATACACACATATAGTTATTTTTTGTGATTGTACATTGTTACCTCTCTTGAGTCTGTACCAAGAATGGAATTACAGCTGTTTTCTCATAGCTTCCACTGCAGTTTGTATTCCTGATAATGCGCCCCTCCTTTATCTGCCGGTTTGTTTGAGGTGTTTTGTCTGTAAAGCCCTTACTATGCTTTTATCTATGACCCTTGTGGCCAGCAACACTGAGCACCTTTCCATGTGACGGTTGATATTTAATTCCCTTCTGTGGAGATGGCCCTGCTCACATGGCACGTCATTTTTAATTGCATTACTTGAAACACAAAAGCTTTTAGTTTTGACAAAATCCAGTTTACTGTTTTTGTTTATTTTATTTTTCCTTCTGTTTCTTGTCCTTGTGGTGTCATATCTGAGAAACCATGCCGTCCACGGTCACAGAGACTTATACTTGTTTTTGTCTCATGTTTTAAACGTTTAGCTTTTACATTTAAGTCTTCTAGAATTTCTTTTTATACAGTAAGGACTCAACTTTTCTTTTTTCTTTCTTTCGATATTTTTTTTTTTTGCCATATGAATATCTAGATGTCTCAACATCATTTATTGATGAAACCATCCCCTACCTCTGCCCCCGTTGAATTATCTTGCCATCTCTGTAGATGCTAACTTTCAGCATTGGTTGGAAAGCTGTCTCCTAGCAGATGCTAATTGGGAATCACGAGAGTTCAGACTTAACTCATCTGGATCCTGCCTGCTTGCTACTGAGCATGGCTTTTAGAGTCAAGAACACTTGACTTGGTAATGTCATTTCCTTTCTATGTCAAGATACTAAAGATACCAATGACAGCTTGTATTTTTCCTGGCTAGAATGATCTCCATGTCATTGTGTTGTTGTGTTGGCCTAAGTGAAATAACAGAAAATGGATTCTTGGAGGACATGTCCTGTCTCCGCCAGGGACGCCATAGATGAGTCTGTTGGTCCTAGCGCTAGTCCCAGGCACTCAGACCTTATTTTGACTTATTAGAGTTTTGTAATCAGACTCATGCTAGAGTGCCATTCCTGTGACTCGTTCTTGGTTTTGAAGGCACAAACCCTTGCACGTGAGTAACTCTTGCTTCTGTTGCAGTCTGACAGCCACTACTCCAGCCACTCCAGCAGCAACACCCTCTCCAGCAACGCGTCAAGTGCCCACAGTGACGAAAAGTGGTACGATGGGGACCGCACAGAATCTGAACTCAACAGCTATAATTACCTACAGGGCACCTCCGCTGACAGTGGCATCGACACCACCTCCTATGGCCTCAGCCATGGCAGCACGGCCTCCCTGGGGGCTGCCACTTCATCACCTCGTTCAGGGCCAGGCAAAGAGAAGGTGGCACCCCTGTGGCACAGCTCCAGTGAAGTGCTCTCCCTGGCAGATCGGACCTTAGAGACTGAGGGCCATGGTATGGACCGGAAAACAGAGTCCTCCCTGAGCCTGGACATCCACAGCAAGAGCCAGGGCGGCTCAAGCCCACTGACCAGAGAGAACAGCGCCTTCAGCATCAACGATGCCGCGTCACACACCAGGTGAGTGCCCTGCGGGCCTCTGCGTGCTCTTGGGGTCCCCACTTTCCCCACGTTAGTGTGCAGTGATGTTCTCAGAGGCATTGGATTTCTTGTATATTTACTTATTAGCACTGTATTTTTTTATATTTTATGCTGTTTATTTCTTATAGAATAGTTCAGCAATCTTAATGTGTTATTTCAAACTGGGAGACATTTTTGCAGATATATTCATTGTAAAGTTGGTTTTTTGGGTTTTTTTTTTTTTTTTTTTTTTTTTTTTTTCTCCTAACTGCATTCCAGAATTAGAATTTTCTAATTTTGATTCTCAGTATTGATATATAATAAATATAGAGTGCTACAGACTTTCACAGATACTTGAAATTCTTGACTGTATATATTAAAGTAGCCTCTCCCAAGATTGGCAGCTTTTCTTTAGGTGCCCAGCACCTAATTTCCCAGCTTTGCCCTAGCCCATCTCACAGTGACACACTGATGGTCGAGATGCCCTTCACAAAAGGATAGCTAAAATGTGACATGCCTCTTTCAGAAAGCACACTTTCTCCAGTGTCCTTGATTACCACTCCACTAAGCAAAATAAATGCTGTTTTTCATTTCCTTAAATCCAAAGTGTGATAGGCCTGCCTGTCTTGTGGAGGAAGCATTTCGTTTCTGCCCTCCACCTCTCAGTCTCTGCTTGTTTCTCCTGGTATGGTTGTCAGTTGCTGGCCAGTGTGTGACTATTTAACCTGGCTTTCCCACAGAAAAACGGCACAGAAGAATAACAGCTTTTGAGTTTCCAAATGAGAAGTCATGCATATAATCTGCTAATAAACCCCAGATGTCCTGGTGGGGAAAGACATTCACTTTTCTCATACTCAACTCAGTCAGTTTAACATTCAACTTTCTTACAGTGTCTCTGTTCTCGCCAGGAAGGTTTTTAAGTTTCTCTTCTTTTCATGGTCTCACTGTGCAGTTGAACACATTTCACAAACTGTACTTCTCTTTGCCATCCCCACATCCCAGCCTGCTGTTGTTTATTTTTGAGGTTGTATTTTATTTACACCTCTCCCTTCCCTTTCCTCCCTCCAAACCCTCTTCATATGTTCCTCCCTTCCTTCAAATTCCTCTTCATATGTTCCTCCTTCAAATTCATGGCCTCTCTTTTCATTAATTGTTATTACGTGTGTGTGTGTGTGTGTGTGTGTATGTGTGTGTGTGTGTGTAATGTTATTTGTGTGTATGTTTTCAGGACTGAGCATTTTTCATTGCACAGTCAGTTGATGGGTTCTTCTCCAGAGAGCCACCTTTCCCGCCTCCAGCTTTCCTTAGTTGCCTGCTGTTCTATGGGTAGGGTTGAGGCCTCGAGGGTTTTCCTCACATGCAGTTTGGCATGTTTGTTGGTGTCATCCTTGTTCAGCTTGCATTTGAGTCGTCATGTTGGTGAGACTTTATGGATGTAGATTCTGAGGTTACTAGAAGTTTTTTAAATGGCTGTGGTCTGAAAACTCCATGGTCCTCAAGCAGCAATGACCTTAAGAAAGTGGCCTCAGAATCTTAATTACCCAGAATCCCATTGTCTTGCAGTTGAGGAGCTAGAGAATTTGGTTGAGATGGGGCAAGGAATGTGTTTAGAAAAGTAGAACTGAGAGATGGGCCCCAAATGCTTTTAGCAGTACAAACCGCACGACAGAATACTTACCTGCTGGCTGCTCCTGGCATGGCCTTCCATCATATTAGCTAGACTGCCCCTTCCTCAGGACGTGTCAGACAGAGCACTTCCTAGAAACCTAGTCCCTTTGGTTTTAGTTGCTCCTGTTAGAAGGACACCTTTTTCTAGTGACAATACTCCCTCCACCCGAGGAGAGATCCTGGGTCCCACCTGAGGCAGCAGGAAATGAGTCAGGGAGAGAGTGTCTAGAACGATGTGATCAGAGAGCCAGCTTGGGAAGAGCTGGACCCTGGTGCCGAACCACAAAATGCTAAGGCTGTACTGCTGACAAGTCCAGGGATCTGCAGCACCCCGCTGGAGGCAGACACCTGGGTTTTCGTTGTCCAGATGTGCTGACAAGAGCTGACAAGGCCTTGGAAAGTATTATCTAGATTTTCTGCTTCAGATGGGCCATGTGGAATCATTGAAGTCATTGCTAAGAAACCTTGTGCTGTTGGAAGTCAAGCTTAGTGGAGAAGAATGTGGCCTTTGAGGAGAGTGGCAGGTCTTCCTGCCCACCCAGGCCTGAGTCACACTTTCTAGACCCGGTTCACAGGCATGCTTTGTAACCTAGGCCTGTTGGTCTTGGCTGAGTGAGCTGGATAATCAGAGCTGAGGCAGCCTCCCCTTTCGGGAGGAAGAGAAGACTAAGCCTCCAAATGTGCATTGCTTGGGAAGCTGAAATCATAGCAAATTAGGGTGTGTGTGTGTCCTCAGAAGACAGGAGGCAATTAATGTGGTGATCTCTTGACAGTGTATAAAAGAGCTTGTACCTGGGACTTGGTGACAAAGTTTAAATTACAATGATTAAGTTCCCTGCATATTTCTGGCTAAGCTGGGCCTTTCCCTCTGTCCTCTGGTCTCCCTGTTGATGAGTGTGCAGGGGTTTTTTGTTTTTTGTGTTTTGATTTTGTGTGTGTGTCCTTGAGAACTGCATTGATACAGGTTGGTAATTACATAAGGAAGTTTATATTTGGATGTCATTAAGGGAAGCCATTCCTACAGATAACTTGTAATGGGGGGTAAAGAATATGCAACCTAAGTGCTAATTTTTTTTTTATATACTTGTTCTTTCCCTTTTATATCTTAAAATGAATCACTCCCAAAAAAAAAAGAAAAAAAAAAAAAAAAAGACATCGTGAATGTAGGAGAGGTGAAAGGAACACTAACGTTATATTCATGTAAAAATGTTAATACTTTTTTTTTTAATACTTTTTTTTTTTTTGAGACAAGGTTTCTCTATGTAGATATAGGCTGTCCTACATCTCGCTCTCTAGAGCAGGCTGGCCTTGAACTCACACTACCATTGTTAGGAGGCTCTTGTCACTGACAAAAATGCCTGGCACAGACAGCTTACAAGAGGGAGGGGAGATTTACTTTAGCTACTGGTTTCAGGCTAAGATAAGCTGGGTCCATTGCTAGGGTCTAAGGTGTAAGGTACAACACAACATGGTGGCAGTAGGAATGCTTGGCAGGGCTTGTCCTACTTCCTGGTGGCCTAGAAACCGAGAGATACAAGCACAGAGGGGCAGCAGAAGCATGCCCCCAGCAGCCTATTTTGTCTAGCAAGACTCCTAGTTCCAAAGTCTCCCCCACCCCTCAGTAATGCCACTATGTTGTGAGTCCATCAATGGGTCACTACTTTATCAGCTCCAAGCCCTTCTGATCTTGTCTCCTCTTGGCCAAGCTTAGCCAAAGCCTGAGCCCAAGCCCTTAGCCAACAGTTCTCAACCTGGGGTCACAACCCCTGTGGTAAACCTCTGTCTCCAAAATTATTTACATTATAATTCATAACAATAGCAAAATTACAGTTATGAAGTAGCAAAAATGAAAATAATTTTATGATTGGGGGTCAGTACAACATGAGAAACTATATTAAAGGGTCACAGCGTTAAGTAGGGTGAGAACTACTGCTTTTAGCACACCAGCCTCTGTGGGAGGGTGTGTCACACTGAGCTAACACATCATCCTAGTGTATTAGTACCCAGACCTCTTCAACTGTTGTTAGCCAGCCATTCTGCTCGCCCCAAAGCTCCCATTTGCTTCCCAAGGGCCCCCTGAGAGCCTGTAGCCAGTGGGGACCCACTTAGGCAATCATGTACCTATTTGTGTTGTCTCCTTGTAGAGGATTTGCCACCTAGCACACTGCAGCTCCTGTGCTGTGTCAGCAAGTGGATCCTCAAGGACAAACAGGAAGCACCTAGTCCTAATGCTCCCACTTACTGCCTGATGACTCAGGTTCTCCACTGACTGAGATAACTCACGCCACATACGTTCTCAAATCTTCAGAAAACCTCACTAGTTCCAGGCTTCCTGGAGACACATCTGCTTTCAGGGTTAGATTTTAGCCCTTAAGTGTGTTCGTACTTAAGACTCTGTGTGTGTAGTGTTAACTTTTAGAAGTCATTTCTATATAAAAGGTGTGGGGAAAAAGCCTGTAAAATGTAACAAGAAGGAATTTGGTCATTCTGATATTCACCATGAAAACTGCCTGCCTGTAATACAGCTCAGTTTTATGACCAGGCCTTTTCCGGTTGACCTCAGAAGCTAATGAAAGAGAGAATGCTCCCTACTGTGTTTAGAAAATTTTCCATTGTTTTTATATGCAGCATTTTTTGCCCTAAATATTTTCTGGCTAGAATTTTGTCAGTTGTTAACAGTTCCTTGCTTGTCTTCTTTGCCCCGCCCCCACCCCCACCTCCACCCCCAAGTACTGGGAAATGCATCCAGGGCCTTGCATTTGGCAGCCAGATGCTGTACCACTGAGCTGCATCTCCACCTCCTTACTTTTTAAATTTGAGCAGAGTTTTCCTAAGTTGTGCAGGCTGGCCTTGAACTTCGGATCCTCCTGCCGTAGCCTCGCAGGTAGCTAAGGATCACAGGCCTGCAACAGGAGGTCTCAAAGTCTTCATTTTTCCTCCCTAAGTTGAAACACTGGTTTTCTATGTATTATGGACTAATTAAGATTTGGATTGAGGGCTGGAGAGATGGCTCAGCCATTAAAGGCTAGGCTCACAACCAAAAATAGAAGAGTTCAGTTCCCACCACACATGGCTGTCTCTCCAGCCATTAACAAAAACAAAAACCCCTGGATGTTGGGTTGAGGGCTGTGGGCATCTCTGTTTCAGCTCCATAGGTAAGTTTCATTTTGTGCAGAACTTGGCCTATAGTCAACATTAGGGATGCATTGCTTTGAAGCTTTGTAAACTTCCGCCAATCTGGATGAAGTGTCTTATTGATCTGCTCCAGCCTATAGGAGTGACTACTATTTTATCTGGACTTCCTGTGAGCAGCAGGAGTGGAAAACAGAACCACTGTGGCTGAACTTTGAAATTCATGCTCAGCAGTGAACCTCTGGCAAGGCTTAAGGCTCTGATGCAGAGCTGCCCAAAGCCTTACCCATCAAAGCAGCCTTTACTCAGCTGATGTGGGAAGCCTAGGCCTTCCAGCTGCATGAAGTAGAGGCCCAAAACAATGCAGCAAGCACAGAGCCCATTATTTGCCATTGTAAGCATCCTCTTAGGGTAAAAATGTATGCATATGCTTCATTTAGGAGAAAAAAAAAAAGCTCTGGAAGAAGTTCCACGGCCCCCTGGAGCAGTCTTCTGCTGCCAGTGTCTTGCCGCATCTCCAGCTCCAGTCAAGGCCTCTTACTAAGCGAGAAGTGGTCTTGCCTGCCACATGTTCTCTACACATGAAGGCAGGTGTTTGCTCTGATGGTTGTTGGTTTTTGTTTTTTACTTCTAAGGTTAAGAGAAAATCTGTTTGATTTTCTTTGCCTTAACCTAGCTATTGGGTATAAGTCAATGAGTATATGAAAAAAAAGAAAAAATATATTACACCCATTACCACAGGCAAGTCAATCAAGAGACTCAAGTATGTGGATTTGAGCCTGACACCTTTGCTGTGTCTCTTCTGCCGCTGTGCAGCTCTGTGGCCTAGAGCCAGTCACGCTGGCCCATCTCCTATCTGTCATCACATGATACTGGCTCTGTTGAGAATGAAAATGTTACCAAGTGCATTGCCCTGGAAGTGTACCCAAGGCAAGAGAGCGAGTCTTCTCTTACCCTTCATCCCTACTGTGAGTGGGTGCTTACTTTCCGGTTATAAGCATGTGGCTCTCACCCCTCTCATGGCAGTTTTTTTCTTCTTTCAAACCCATTTATACTTTCTTTGCTCAGCCAGCCTTTCTTCCTTCCTTCCTTTACTCTCTTTCTTTCTTTTTCTTTCTTCCTTTCTTTCCTTCTTTCTTTCTTTTCTCTCTCTCTCTCTCTCTCTCTCTCTCTCTCTCTCTCTCTCTCTCTCTCTCTCTCTCTCTCTCTCTCTCTCTCGCTCTTGCATTTCTTGACACCAAACTTGAACATGACACCGTCTCTGCTATGCCCATTAAGATGGTGTGTTTGCTGGGTGTGGCAGCACACACCTTTAATCCCAGGACTCAGGAGGCAGAGGCAGGTAGATCTCTGAGTTTGAGGCCAGCCTGGTCTACAGAATGAGCTTCCAGGGCAGCCATGGCTACACAGAGAAACCCTGTCTAGAAAAACAAAGATGGTTATGTTCGCAGGTATCTTGTTGGCTCCTTATTTACATAGTTGGGAGTTACAGGTGGCTTGTCTGTGGTCCATGGTGACCTGTGAGGCCTCTTCACCACCCACCTAACCACTCACTCCTCAGGCTGGATGTGCATGCTTTCTGCTCACCAGACACTTGCTTCTTGCAAAGGAGCAACTTTCTTTCTCATGCTTACTCTTTCCTGCCAGCTTAACCACCAGACTTCACTTGCTGGTCTCCCCAGTGCTTTAATACTAGTGTCTCCTGAAGCCCTCCAGAACCATGGAACTGGTAGTAGAGAACTGGCCAGTGTCGAACACAGTGGGGGGAGTCCTGGCTCCATCATTCCCCCTCATTATCTGTCACCCAGACACTTGTTATTTGCATGGCCGATCCCAGGAAGCCTGTCAGCTGCCCTTTCTTGGTCATAGGCCAGCATCCAGCCTTTGCCCAGATTTTGTCACAGCCATTTGACAGGTGACTAATTGCTGCTTTCCCTCTTTGAAAATATCATCCTTCACAGGGTAGGACCAAAGCCCAAATCCTCATGTCATGCTTGAATAGTAGATGGTTGCAGGCATCCCTTCCTGTAGCAGGCAGCAGGCAGCAGCTGGTGCTGCACAGCCAAGGGTAGCCTCCTGGTGATGTAGACATTTAGAAGGGCGTCCCCAGCCAGAGCGCTTAGGAATGCTACCTGACAGCTTGATTGATGACATCTGTGCTCCCCTACCCTGCTTGTTCCTCTCTTTGCAAGCAGCAAAGAGCAGTGTTTCTTCTGCAGGTGGCCAGCCCTTCCTGTAAAGGTGCATGTAACGTAAACAGGCTGCGGCACCTTTGCCCGTGGCTTCCTTTGAGCCATGAGTCAAGAAGTCTGGCAAGTCAGACTGGCCTAGGTTTCTGGCCACCCCATTGCTTTTTCTTTGGTTTTTATGTATAGTAATGTATGTGTGTCCTCTCTTCCTTCTCAGAACTCATGTCCTAGAGTGGCCAAAATCATCCAGAGCTCTTCCATTTTTTCCAGGAAAGGGAAAGCATCTGAGAGCGTAGATGAAAATGAAAATTGAAGTCAGAGTCCAGGGACATCCGGGCTGCATTCTCAGTGATCTGGTCTGGCTGCGCTCATAGTTTTTCATTTAATAGGAAAGGAATCAATACTGCACTTGTCGCCCCAGTGTATCTGTCTCTTCTTTCTGTTCCATGTTGTTGGCTGTTACCTTACACTGTTCCTAGGAAGGGACTGAAGGAGCTGGGGTGAGACAGAATTGCAGCACACTGAACTAACAGGAGTTCTCCAGGGTAATGAAGCAGACCCCCCCACCCCCGCCCCACAGAGCTGTCAACTTACAGTTGGCTGTAGCATAATTAAACTCCCAGAGTCCCCTTGGTGGAGCATGTGGCTGTAGTTACTAACTTGAGGTGGTTGTAGGCCAGCAGGTGGTCAGCATCAAGGGCCTCCACCCACAGCCAGGGCTGGAATTATATCAGAAAGGAAGAGATAGACCTATTTTGCAAGATGCAAAGTGTATACACTCACATAGCAATTTTAAGTTCTAAGAAATATGAGAATCCTTTAGAAATGCTCCTTTTTCTTTCTTTCTTCTTTTTCTTTTCTTTTTTTGTTTGTTGTTTTTTGTTTTTGTTGTTGTTGTTCATTTGTTTGTTTGTTCATTTTGGTTTTTTTTGAGACAGGGTTTCTCTGTGTAGCCTTGGCTGTCCTGACTCACTTTGTAGACCAGGCTGGCCTCGAACTCACATCAATCCGCCTGCCTCTGCCTCATGAGTGCTGGGATTAAAGACATGCGCCACCATGCCTGACTTAGAAATGTTTCAAAACACGGATTTCTTTGACTCAAGAAAATGTCATCTGAGCCCGTGATTCTGCCCTGATAGCTGCTCCTGCAGGGCCAGGGCATTGCTTCAGTACCATGGTATTGTGGCTTCAGCGCCTAGATCTGGGCAGACATGAAGTGGGGTTCAACAAGTTAGAGGAGTATGGCAATTCAACTGGATTCAAGCAGTGGCTCTCAAATGGGGTACACATTTTGGGGGCAATTTCTGCCAAGTCTGCAGACACTGATACAGCTTTGTCCCATTAGCATCCCTGGGATTAGAACCCTGGGGTACATGTTTTGGAGGTGTCCCAGGTTATGCCTTAGCTTCCAGGGGGTGTGTACACTAAGCAAGGAAGACAAGCCAGTGAATTTTCATTTGTTTCTGTTTGTGACTTTGTTCCCATATGGTCCCAGTTCTTACTGGGGCTGCCTGGGTATAACCATTAGTAAACAGAAGTGTGCTGGCTGGCATCTCACACCTGGGACCCAGTATTAGCCATCATATTCATAGATAAAATGGATAACCATGCTCCGTGGTCAGTTAAGCACGTATCCTGGTGAGGATACACTTAAGCAGAAACATCATTTGTAGACATAATTATCTCTTACAATAAAAATTAAACAACATCAAGTTTTAAGTACAGTTTGAGTAAAACACATGTATGCATCCCATAATCTCACATTTGAGATGGATTCCCATTTTACCACTGACTTAGCCTTCTCTTCAGTCGTATGTTGAGTAGTTGCAGTTGCCAGGACTGTTCTAGGTATGCAACATGCAATATCGAGCATGAAAAGCACCTCAGCCCTCATGGAGTTCATATCCAATCAGGAAGGCAGAATACTAACAGGTGCCCTGCATCGGCCAGGTGCAGAGGAGAAACTACACGGCAAATGTTTTGGCAAGAACCTACTGGGTGCCTGGCCGTGGTGGGCATGTAACAGTGAGGTCGCCTTTCAGTTTATTTGCTAGTCCAGACAATCTTCAGATGCCAGTTAGGAAAATGACAGTTAAATTCACATAGAATAGAAAACTGTAAGAACTGCATAACATGCATGCTGCCATCTCCTTGAGCACTTCTCGGCCTCCTCTTTAACTTTCTTTTGGCATAGATTGTAGCATGGTGGAATGATTTGTAAATTAATGAACTGTTTAATTTATTTTCTACTCTCCAGGCAAATACTTGTTTTGACTCAACTTTAGTCTTTTAAAGTTCTAGGAGTTTTGAGTAGCTGTGTAATATTAAAGTACTAGAAAGGTAAACTGTGGCAGTTCAGGTATACCTCAGGTGCAGTAGACATGAGAGCCTGGGCTATGGACCCCAGCAGCCTCTGGGAACACATTAGCAGTGTGAGTTCTCATGTCCCAGCCCTATCCCACCTACTGCATCAGCATCGGTGGAGAGGAGACACAGTCAGCAGTTGTAACATAGGGCTCCTGTGATTATCCAAGGTCAGATGTGTAAGTTAGACCTGCTTTAAACACCAACCATGCCTAAGGCTTGGGGCCTCGGAGCTATGTTCTCATTGCATGTGAAGAGATCCTAAAGCAACAAATGAATTTTAAAATCTGCAAATCAAAAACCTAGAATCTTGTCCCTAAATAACTAACAGGCACTTTCCACCCACTGTCTAAAGCTTGTCTGAGGCTGACCTTTTGCCTGCAGAAGCAAGCAGCTGGCACTGCCTGCCCTGATGTGCGCTGTACCTCTCCTGATGTGCGCTGCGCCTCCCCAGATGTGCCCTGTGCCTCTGGTGCTGCAGTACACTCTTTATCCTTTTGAGGTTTTCCCTTTTTCCTTCAGTTCATTTTCACGCTTTTGACCTTCTTTCTGTAGCAGAGATCTGCTGTTGTTCTGCCCTTACTTAATATGCCACATTTAGGAAGCAGTTTTGCATTCCTCCTTTAAGTTGTATTTTTTTCTTTTTAAACTATAAGTGTATGCAGGAAGAGTATGTTCTGATGGCCCTCAGAGGCAGGAAGAAGACGTTGGCTCTTCTGGTGTCACAGATTGTAATATGCCACTGGGAACCAAACTCTGGTCCTCTGTGAGAGAAGTGCATGCTCTTAACCACTGAGCCATCTCTTCAGCCCCTCTTCTTAATTTTAAAGCAGCTAGGTGGAATGTTTATCAGGAGGCAAAGCTGTATGGCTTTTCATTAATGTTGCCTTTGGAGATGTGGTAATTTCGCCTACCATCTCTAGCTGGAAAGACACTTGGGGGAAAATGTTTGCAGTATTAGTGTAAGTCTAGTAATTTTGTATTCTGTTTCTCTGGGTTTGGGCCTATCTCTTCTGCATTCGTTAGAAATCGAGAAGATGGTTCTTTGTGTTCTGAGGTAGGAAGGCCTTGTTCATCTGGGAAGCTCTCCAAGTGGACTCTTCCTCCTGCTTCTCCAGGGCTGGTAGCTGGTCTGTGAATACCAACAGGGCTCCCCCTTTCAAGTGGTTGATTTCTGCTTTTCTGTGGACATTGTCACAGAAAGTTAACATTCATATGGCAAGAGGCAGCCAAGGCCCATGTGCACCCACGTGAGCCCTGTACAGATAAAACAGTAGACCGTCACTGACATCCTGACACCTCACTCTGTCCCCTTCTCCAGACACAGCTCTGATGTCAGCTCAGACTCAGTCTTAGTCTCCTTGTTTCTGGACTTGATAAGAACCAGATCACACCCTCTCCTTCCATCACATGGTATCTTTTTCCATCAACACCACGGTGCTGAGATCTATTCCTGTGTTCCAGGCCGCCTCAGCTTGTTTGCCTTTGCTGGTCCCTATTCGGGTTGTTTCTGGTCTGAGGGTGCTATAGATTCCTGGGTGTGCCTTAGCTGCACATATGTGTGCCTTTTCTTACCTCGGTCGGTAGGAGAGCGATTGCTGCATCTGGAGGGTACATGTTCAGCCTCAGCACAGGCTGTGACATAGTTGACCAAAAAGATTGTAACAAGGATATATTGCCAGCATCAGTAAGAGTTGTTGCTGTATCATATCCTCTCTGATGTGAGATCTGTTCATTTAGCCATTCTGGTAGATGTGCAGTATCCTTATGGTTTAATTTGTATTTCTTGATACATGGTCATGTTTCTAGGCTTTCTATTTAATCGTTCTTTTGAAATTACTGTTTAAATCGTTACCTGTTTTATTTGTTGACCTAGATGCCTTGTTTGTTTTGAGGAGTTTTATAGAGTGAATAAGGACATACTGTTGCATGTGTCTTTATGCGCCATCAGCTGGATAGTGGTTTTGTTTTGTTTTTGTTTTTCTTGTTTTTGTTTTTGTCTTGTTCTGTTTTGTTTTTCAAGACAGAGTTTCTCTGTGTGGCCCTGGCTGCCCAGGAACTTATTCTGTAGACTAGGCTGGCCTTGAACTCAGAGATCCATCTGCCTTTGCATACTGAGCACTGGGATTAAAGGTGTGCACCACCACCACCTGACACTTTAATGGGCTTTCATATTTTCACAGTGTCATTTTAAAAACACTATGTGTCTGTTATAAAAATGTTCTTCCATGGTGTGGTTCAGAATCTGTAGGTCTCTGCTTTAAAATACAATCCAGGTATACTTGACTTTCTGTAAGGTTTGAGGCCAGGTGTCAAGATTTATTTTCACTGATAAATATTATGTCAGCCAGTAGGATCTGGGTTTTGTTTCTACTGTAACACTTTAAAATATTGTGATAGTTTCAGAGTTGCAGAAAAGTTGCCAAGCTAGAGTTCCCGGACACCCCACACACCCTTTGTTACCATCTTCTGTTGCTGAGTGGTACTTTGTCACATCTGCATATCACTACTGATACCTTAATATTTGTTCAGTCAGGATGGTTAGTTTTTGACATCTAAAAGGGCCACTGAGGAGTGCAATTGTATGTCTGCTGTAGGTAGGAGTCACCTGCCCTTAGATGTCCCTGAGCAGAGCTCTGCAGAGCTCATAGTGTGGAGATGGGCTCCAAGAGACCTCCAGAAGGGGGTATGGGGGTCATGGATGTGGGTGGCTGATATAGGTTCTCCTTTCCAGCCTTGAAAAGTCTGCTTTTTTCAGTCTTAAAACTTGTCTGATAATGAGCAGCCTCTTTGAGTCAGTATGAATGCTAGATGCTACATAGACCTCAGCATGCCCTTGGCCTTGGATGTCCAGGAGAGCTGTATCCCTTACTTGATCTTTCCCTGATCCTTAGCCCAATCTTAGCATCTCCATGACCCCCAGATCTGATGGGGCCCTACAGACACACACCCTGTCCCTTGCCCCTCCTGGACTTAAGTGGGGCAAGTGTGTCTGAAAGCGCCCCTCCATCTTAACTGCTTTTACTCCTAACTTCAAGCGCAGGCCAAGCCCCATGACTGTCACTTTGAAAGCAGACATTTAAATTACAGGGAGAGAAAAGGAAGGCACTAGCCATCTCTTTTAATCATTTCTTCAAAATCCATTTTTCATAACCTGGCCTTCACCCCCACCTTGGACACCACTTTGCTGACATGGCGTATACACTGCAGTCACAGTCTCTGTTCTGCCCCCCACAGTACTATGAGCTCCCGACACTCTGCCAGCCCAGTGGTGTTCTCCAGCGCCAGAAGTTCACCAAAAGAGGAGCTTCACCCCGCCTCATCCTCCCAGCTCGCACCTTCCTTCTCCTCTTCTTCCTCATCCTCCTCTGGGCCTAGGACTTTCTACCCCCGCCAGGGCGCCACTAGCAAGTACCTGATTGGATGGAAAAAGCCAGAAGGAACCATCAACTCCGTGGGATTTATGGATACCAGAAAGTAAGAGATTTCCTCCCTCTACTTACTTACTGCTCACAGAAGGAACCGGGGAGTCTCATCTGGCCGATGATGCTGGGCTAGGGCTGAACTTGGAGGGACTGGCTTAGTGCAGAGATTTTTGTTTTCTTTTCTTAATGAAAATAACTTTTTCATGTAATATATTCTGATCACACTTCTCCCCTCCCCCACATGAGATTTTATTTGCTAAGTGAATTTGTAAAAATTATTTCTCCACTTCATTACTTGAGTAAGATGTACTGTAAACATTTTGATCTGAGATCTTTAGCTGTCCTAGGAAAGAGCTGTATGAAAGACAACTTTGGGGTAGCCGAGCCTTTCCGCAGACGGCTTCTTGACTGGGCTAGGAGGGCCAGGAAGATATTAGAAAATGAATAAATTCCCCAAGGATAAAGGACTTCTCTAAGTATATTCCTGTCACTTTGCTACCATTGTATAAAGGTGGCAGTGAGGATCTGTCTCTGATCTGCTGGGTCTGCTGTTGGCGTTGGCCAAGCAGGGTGAACAGTTTGCTGTAGAGGAGTGACTTTATCTTGTGTTTCACATTGGCTCTGCTGATACTACAAGCTCTGACCTTTGTGGATTGTGATGTAAACAGGACCCAGACCCGTTGTCTGTCACCCTTCTCAGCCTCCAGGAGCCAGCCCTACTGACTGCATCTCTACCCTTCTCCCCAGGCGTCATCAGAGTGATAGTAATGAGATGGCCCACACCAGGCTTCGTGCCTCGACCAGGGACCTGCGGGCATCCCCGAAGCCAACCTCCAAATCCACCATTGAGGAGGATCTAAAGAAACTCATCGACCTGGAGAGCCCAACACCCGAATCACAGAAGAATTTCAAGGTAGAAAGCAGGCTGGGGAAATTGGCAGAGAAAAACTAGGCATGATGGGACCTTCGGCTGAGGGTGTTGGGGACTCCTCTTCCTCAGTGTTGGGTGCTCTGTCCTTGCAGCCACATCTTCTTAGTATCCTGTTACTGTTACCTCCCTCTCTTCTAGTGTTTGCTGTTCTGAAGTGCATGACTCCTTGGTCCACACTTAAGTGGTGTCACTTCCAGGACGTTGTAAAGACACCTGTGGCTCCATTGTCAGCTAGAACATTTTTCATATGGTCTCCAGCCTGCCTTCTGCCCAGAAGGTCCTTTTTCTCACATGTGTCCTGAGTATACCTGCTGGTCTCTATGCCTACACTCTGCTGACCACAAGTAATACACTCTACACATCAGGGGACTGCCTTGTAGCCAGACTCAGAGGTGCCTGCTTTCCCTGGAGCCGAGGCTTCCTCTCCACCCATCTCTAATGCTCACTCAGCATTTGGGTGCGTTTGTTGGTGGCCTACCTTCCACTCAACTGCTTGGCACCTCCTAGCAGGGCCCGGAAAGCTCCTGAGGGTCCCCTGCATCTGCATTCTCAGCAGTGAGGGCCTGAGGAATTCCTCCTTGCCCAGGAAAAAGCAGGCCACTCCAGAAAGGTCCTGGGGGTGACTCTGAGGGTTTTCCTCCTTGAACTTTGAATTTAATGATGTTCAGTGTGACTAGAAAGCTAGTTTCAGAGTACTGAGAAGGTGTTGGAAATGCTAGCTAGAAAATTCTTCCCACACACCAGCCTCCACTGGAGTCAGCGTGAGTGTGCTTGGAGTAGCCATGGGCCCCTGCATCTCCAGACTTCTCTGTGCTTGTGTGTGAATGCACACCACCCACACAGATCAGCTATACCCCTAATCTGAAACTCAGCCTTTACGGGAATTACATGTATCCCAGGGGCCACTCTGGAGTTTTGCTGAGAAGTAACTGGCTTATTAACATGATTTATGTGACTAGATGGTTTGCAGATACAGCCATTCCTGGCATCTGTCATTCTGTTTCGGAAGCCAGCTCTTAGCAGTTCTGAATCATGATCCAGGGAACAAATGGTTCCTTAGCAACCTTGAGGAAGATGGTGCTTGAACCCATCAAAACCCAAGGTGACATATGAAAACTTCGAAATCCCAGTTTCAACATAAAATTATTTTATATGTGCTCCTCAAGGCTCAAGGATAGTAAAACTTGCCCCAGAAGGAATCTTTCCATTAAATCCTACTTGAACATTTTTTGGCCAGGGGTAGTGAACTCAGAGCCTCTATTCTTTGGATTTACTTGTGCAGTGGGAATAGTTGAGGGTTAACGTCTGTCTGCCCACATTGCAGGCCTTGGCCTTTATCTCTAAAATGAGTTACTGTTTGAATCTGTGTGAGACCCTCTGCAAGGGCGGTGTGCTCCTGCTGGCTCTGGCCTTTGCATCAGGGCTCTGGCACAGCAGGGTAGTGCGTGGGTTTTCTTCTCCAGTCGGTCCTTCCTAGGCTGGCTCTGTTTCAGGCGAGTTCAGCTAAGTAGCTCTGGTGTGTCTTCCAGATGATCATGTCTCTGTGTGAGGGAGGCTAGCATTGCCTTGAGAAGCCTTCCAGGCCAGTCCTGGCTCAAGGCTTCAGGCCAGCAGGAAACATCAGGAAGAAGCCGAGAGCCATTTCTGAGCTAGAGTGGTAGAGCCTGCTCACATGCCGCTGTGGGCTTCCTGTCTTGTGAGCTGTGGGTCCCCGCTTTTCCACCAGTGGAGCTGAGTTAGTCAGTGCTCTGCCCTGAGAATGTTCATGGAGCTGTAGCACTCACTGCACAGGCAGAACGGTTGTCTTGCTTGCTTCAGGCAGTGTCCTATCCTCCTTTCCAGTCAGGTGGACCGGAGCAAGGGGTTCCAGGTAGACCTATGTGTAGGAGAAGCTACTAGTTTACTGTGAGAGCTGGTGACTGTATCACTGACAGCCAAAGCAGCCGGGAATGGTGAGAGCATGGGTGAACATCAGCCTGCAGGACACTGTTCGCCTTGAAAGGGCCAACACGGGATGAAGAAGGTCTGAGTCCCCGCGGGCCAGAGTGGAGGTGAAATAACAAGCCACCTTTGCTGGGCTGTGATCAAATTGGGGGACCAGTAGTCTCCAAATGCTTCATTCGGTAGCTTTAAAGTTCAGAAGCCTCCCCACCTTTTTTTTTTTTTTTTTTTTAAGTAAAATCATCCACCAAAGCTCAAATTGTACAACTGAACTTCTGTGGTGGGAGAGAAGGGCTGACATGGACTCAGGGTCCCCCTGACCCTCTCCCCACCAGTGATTCTATAAGAAACCCCTTGGGGTCCTTGGGGCACACTTTGAGGACTCGGTGCACCTGTCTCTGTGCTCTGAAATCCAGGACTGGCAGCACTGGTCAGGAGCCCTGGGGATCTGCACAGCAGGTACTTGGTGGATTTCTATACCTACAAGCAAACAAAAAAGGGGAAAAATACAAGCCCAGGAAATTGTGAGCTGTGTGCTAAGAGGTTTTGACAAGCCACGAGACTGCTGTGTCTTAAGGGGCAGAAAGCTCCCAGCCAGGTGGCATCCTTCCTCGCCTGCCCCACTTCCCTGTGGGTCAGGATTCCCTAATGCCTAGTAAAGTGTGCGTCCAGAGAACTGCTGATAGTTCCCAAAGAAGCAAAATAGGAATTGTTTAGGGTTTCTCTCCTATAAAACCTCAGGCTGGAGATGCTTGTTGGGAATTAAAATTTTCTTCTAAAGCCTGGAGTGCTAAAAAAAAGATCCAGTGAGGGGCTGGAGAGACAGCTCAGAGGTTTAGAGCACTGTCTACTCTTCCAGAGGTCCTGAGTTCAATTCCCGGTAACAACCATCTGTAATGAGATCTGGTGCCCTCTTCTGGTGTACATGCAGATAGAGCACTTGTCTACATAAAATAAATAAATCTTTAAAGAAGAAGAAGAAGAGGAGGAGGAGGAGGAGGAGGAAAAGGAGGAGGAAGAGGAGGAGAAAGAAGATCCATTGAGATGTGCTGAGGCAGGAGCATTGTCTGATAGTTCTAGAGCCTTGAAAACAGAAACAAGGTGATTTAATTTTAATAAAACTAGTTAGAAATCCATATAAAATCCACTCCACTCCATAAAGTAGTGAAAGAAACAGTCACTGCTCTCACAGACTGATCATAGTAGCTTAGTCCTAGGCCAGCTTGTGCATACCATAGATTTAACTCATCATGATTTTAAAAAATATTTATTTTTGTATGTGTATGTGTGTGATGGGTATCATCGTGTAGTTTGTGTGTGTGTTTGTGTGAGAGTGTGCCTGCCATGGTGCATATACACACTTCCTTTGAGGTGTCTTTCTCATTATTGTTGGGTAGCATTCTCCAAGCTAATTGGCCCTCAAGCTTCTAGAGGACTCGCCTGCCTCTGCCTCCCCTCTTACCACAGAAGTGTGTCTTAGTGTTGCATCACTGTGATGGAACTTCTTATAAAAGTAAGCATTTAATTGGGGCTTGCTTATAGCTTCATGGCAAGAAGTGTGGTGGCATACAGGCAGACGTGGTGCTGGAGAAAGAGCTATATCCTGACTCACTGGCTGAGAGAGACTCAAAGCCAACCCCCAATGACACACTTCCTAATAGTGTGAATAGTGACACTTCCTGGTGACCCAGCATTCAAAACTATGAGCCTATGGGGGACATTCTTATTCAAACCTCCATAAATTACTTGGATTGCAGACGACACGTGTCACTTCAAGCTTGGATCGCAGAGATCCAAACTTGGGTTGTCTGGCCGTTCTGAGAAGTGCTTGTACCTGCTGAGCCACCTCCTTGGCCCTGCATCCTCAAGTTTTAACTTAACAAGATTGTTAGTATGTTGGTTACACTGTACTCTTATTTACAATGTGTCTGATTAATAGTTTGCATAGCAGCGGGGCGTCGTGGCTTGTAATCCCAGCACTCAGGGAGGCAGAGACAGACAGATAGCTGTGAGTTCAAGGCCAGCCTGGTCTACGAAGAGTCAAGGACAGCCAAGGCTACACAGAGAAACCCTGTCTCAAAAACAAAACAAATAAAAAGCAAACAAAAAAGGGGAAAAATAGTTTGTGCAGCCATGGAAGGTGGGGTATTGGCTTGATTGGGTTGTTGGGTGAAAATACACCAGGCCTAGTGCATACAGATAAGCCCCAGTGTCAGCTTTGTTTCTGTGTCTGTGATTCCAGCCACCTAAAGGAGCTATTGCTAAGTTGTCCCTCTTTGCTCGCTCAGATAGCAGGAAGTCACTGCAGCAGGGACTGAGGCTTCCTTTGCCCCATGCTGTCCCTGTCAAGGTAAACAGTGTCCTGCAAAACACTTATTAACCGGGCGTGGTGATGCACATCTTTAAGCCCAGCACTAGGGAGGCAGAGGCAGGCAAATCTCTGTGAATTCAAAGCCAGCTTGGTCTACAAAGAGAGTTCCAGGACAGCCAGGGCTACACAGAGAAACTCTGTCTTGAAGAAAAAAGAAACAAAGAAACTGACTAGTGATAACTTGATTCAGGCATCCACCTGGCCTCCAGCTTGCTGGATGTGTTAACCCTGGGCCTGTTGGCTCTCGGTAAGATGGATTTTCAGGAGCTTTGCTAGTTACAGAAAAACCTAAAGCCACATAGCATGGTGGATGTCTTTAGTCCCAGCACGTAGGAGGCAGAAGCAGATCAGCCTAAGGTGAAGAGAGCTCAGCCTTGACAAAGGAAAAAAAAGTACATCTGCAAAAAAAAAAAAAAAAAAAAAAAAATGGTCTCCTTGGGCTGGAGAGATGGCTCAGAGGTTAAGAGCACTGTCTGCTCTTCCAGAGGTCCTGAGTTCAATTCCCAGCAACCACGTGGTGGCTCATAACCATTTATAATGAGATCTGGTGCCCTCTTCTGATGTGTAGGCACACATGCAAGCAGAACATTATATACATAATAAATAAATAAATAAATCTTAAAAAAAAAAAAAGGAAAACAAATGATCTCCTTGGGTCAGCAGATGGTGAAAGGACTTGTCCTGCAAGCGTGAGGAGTTCTATCTCTATATAAAAGTGGAAGAGAAACCCAAGAGTACATAGTTGCCCTTTGACCTCCATACATTTGCCAGTGGCATATGTGGCCACACACATACATCACACAGTAAATAACATTTCTACAAAGATAATTGTCTTAAAAACTAATGACGCCCATCCACCGGGGGAGACTGTATTAGAGCTTGTTCTTCAGCTGCTCGTGGCAAGAGCGACCGTTACACGTTCATGTTGTGCTGAGGGTGAAGTTTCATATTTGTGTGTAATAGTGTTGTGACTGCATATTAGTCTGTGCACCACACACGGGCCGAGGCCGGAAGAAGGTGCTGTATCCCCTGGAACTAGAGTTTCAGATGGCTGTGAGCCACCCTGTACGAGCTGAGAATTGAACCCTGATCCTCTGCAAGAGCAGCCAGTGCTTTTAACTGCTGAGCTGTCGCTGCAGCCTTGAGTGTGTGCACTTTGGTGGTCATCTCCTGGTTGTCATCTGGCAAGCTTCTGAGGTTCCCTGTCGCCGCTCCTCAGCTGTCCACCCCTGTTCTTAACCGCTCGTCTTCATTTTTCAGCCTCCTGGCAGGCGCCATTGTGAGCCAGCGTTTTGGTGAGCAGGTGTGGTGATCCAGGCAGGTGCTTTGCTCACATTTATGGCTGAAGAGTCTAGTTGTGGGAGATTACATGATCTGGCCAATGACACAAGGTTCAAAGAAAGTTCATATTAAGACTAGGAGTGCAATACCTTTACTCACGCAGGTGGCTCTCTTGAGTTCCAGGTTAGCTAGGATTACATAGTAAGACACCACCCCCCCCCATCTCAAAAACAACCAAGAAAATGATTATTTTGTTACTTAGTACCACATAACCTTGATAGCGCATGAGTCGGCTTCACCCTGAACAAGGGTACAACCTCTCTCCCTGGCATGTAGGACTGGGTGGGGCTCAACCTGAGGCAGCTTGTCCCTGCTTCACACACCAGGCCTTGGTCTTGCTCTGTGACCCGCTCCTGACTCCAGCCTTTCTTGTTTTCCAGTTCCACGCACTGTCCTCTCCTCAGTCACCGTTTCCCTCCACCCCCACCTCGCGACGGGCCCTGCACAGAACCCTGTCAGACGAGAGCATTTACAGCAGCCAGAGGGAGCCCTTCTTCACCTCCAGGGCTTCCCTTCTAGACCAAGCCCTGCCCAATGACGTCCTCTTCAGCAGCACCTACCCATCTCTCCCCAAGTCGCTTCCACTGAGGAGGCCATCTTACACCTTGGGAATGAAGTCGTTGCATGGTAAGTGTGCCTGCAGCTAGGCAGTCCTGTGGATGGCCCAAGGCCCAGTACGACAGCCAGCCATTTGTTTTCCTGGGGCATAGTTTGGAGGAATTCCTTTCTCTATTCCATCCTCAGTCACACCTCAGCATCGGTCAGCACAGGTTGTTAGACTTTACGCAAGAGCTGCTGAATTGCTCTGAGAGAACCGTCTGAGAATCGGTGTTCTCGTCAGATGTCCTAGCCGTTGGGCAAACGGAGCTAACACGAGATTAGTAATTTCATAGAGATATGTGCCCTGCTTCCATCAGCTGCCACAGGATCCCACATCGGCCTGTAGTTGCTCTCCCATTCCCAGCCTGTAAGAAGGTTGCCCTCACTGTCTGCCACACTCATTTGTTTCCTGTCCGGCCAATCAGTGGAGGATCTTCCAGGAAGAGGATTAGGATCCCTGCACCTCCTACGTCATGTGTGCTGTCTTGTTTATGGCCTGACTATATCCCAGTGTTACTACAGCTGTGTTCCGGCACTTTAGACTTAAGTTTTTCTTTCTTCTCTCTGCCTGCATCCACTCCAGGCTCATCTGATAGCCATGGCTGAATCCAGTAGACACACAGCACAGGCCCCCATGTCCGATCCTTTACTGCTCATACCATTTTAACCAGATTCTCTGACTTTTCCCTTCTGAGCACTGTGCTGCCGTGGTCGTGTGTGTCAGCCCCACGTCGCTTCCTGTCTCTGGAGCCGTGCTTCTCAGCCTGCTGTCCGCGCTGCACCTTCCTGAGCCCTCCCTCACACGCACGAACTCTCCCACATCTCCTCCACCTGCTCAGGGATCATCGGTCTCCCTTTGCTCCTTCCTCCACCTACCCTCAGCGCCAGGAAGTCACTGGCAGTGAGCCACAGTCACCACAGGAGGCACTGCTTCCTGCTGCCACACTGTAGAGCAGCAGTTCTCCCGCTCCCTAATGCTGCCGCCCTTCAGTAGAGTTCCCCATGTTGTGCTGGCCTCTGTCCATAAAATGATTTTCTTTACTACTTCATAATTTTGCTACTGCTATGAATTGTAATGTAAATATTTTTTGGAAATAGAGATTTGCCAAAGAGGTCATGACCCTCAGGTTGAGAGCCACTGCTCTAGGCTTAGCCCCTCTGTGGAAGCCTCATGCACTTTCACTCTTCTCCTTCCGTCCTCCCCATGCAGGGACCGCTGTTCTGAACCTCTCTAGTCCTGTGGTCCTCCCTATCTTGAAAGCTTTTCTACTCTTCCTGCACTTCTCTCCAACCTTCACAAGCAATAAAAAGTAGTAATAACCCCCCATACACACACATATGTGCGCTTGCTTGATCATACGCCAGAATGCTCTAGCTTCTAGAGGCTTGTATTCCAAGAAAACCGTCCAGAGAGCCATGGGGAGGGGAGGGGCGCATGCCCTCGCTGTGCACCTTTCCCTCCACCTCCTGCTGGAAGCCAGGTGGCATCTGTGCTGAGTCCCTGCTCCACACTCAGCAGCTTTGTTTGGTGTATTTGAGGGACAGAGGTGGTGGTTTAGTTTCTTTTCCCTACGTGGAAACTGGGGTGTCAGGGATGAAAGGGCAGGAAGGTTATAAGTGGCACACAAATTATCTGTTCCTCCTCCATACCCTCGGTGGGATCAGGGCTAAATACAGCTGAGCATTGACATCTTGCAGGATCTGTTGACTTCCATTTCCTCATAATCTCACTCGTTTTCAGTACATTAGCAGCCAGCAGCTGCACCGCAGCACAGTTCTCTGCATGCTTGACAGGGAAAGCGTGCACTGCATATACCCTGGCTCACCAGGCTGCCTCAGGGGCACAGCTTTGATCCCTTATAAGCAGGTATTTCTGGAGCTGTGTAACTTTGCAGTGAGCTTTGCTGAGCTCCATGTTTGCAAAGCATTGGGTATTGGTGCTGTGGCACATTTGAGGGGTGTCCTCATGGAGTTACATACAATGCTGTTTCCATGCTGGCTGCTGGCTCTAGGAGACCTCCCTGCTTTCCACTTGTCTGCCTTCACAACCCTGAGCAGCAGTGACAGCATCAGGGGGTCCCTGGTACCCTGAGCAAGGGTTTTTATCATTGTCCGCCATTACATGTCTTTAATGTTTGCAGTGAGTAACTTTTGCCTTAGAAAACCATGACTTTTGGATGTGATTGCTGTAAAATTGCTGATCAGGTGATATCTAGGGTCTCCAGGATGGAGACTGATGCCAGTGCCCACGGAAAGTCCCCTTCCAAGGCTGGCTTCTACGAGAGACTTAGCATTGCCAGTGTGGTCTGATCTACGTCTCATGCTACCTCATGCCCCCAGCTGTGGAACCAGTAGACCATTCCTGGATACAAAGCACAGGAGCCAGGGCTGCCCTTGTCCCTCTCCACTCCTGAGCACGGAGCCTGTAGAAGCTGGGGCAGACCTTTGCTTGTGGCCCAGATAAGAAGAGATCCTTTTGCTCCTCTGGTAGGTGTCAGCCTCCCTTGGCTGTAATCCCAGGCCAGCTCTCCAATGGAGCAGGCCTCTTCTCCCCCAGGAATTTTTTTAACACTGAGAGGAAACTGAACACCAGAGCTACCTACGCCGCATGCCCACTGAGGACAGTTGGTTCCTCTACAGCAGTCCTACACGTGGCCTCAGTGCAAAACAAAGTTTCTTAAGACTTACATTTGGAAGATGGTGGGAGGTGATTTTAAAATGGAAAAAGACAGCTGGGTGCAGGGACACACATTAATAATCCCAGCACTCAGGAGGCAGAGGCAGGCGAATTGCTATGAGTTCGAGGCCAGCCTGGACTACCAAGTGAGTTCAGGACAGCCAAGGGTACACAGAGTAAACAAATAAATAAAAATTGAATGAGACTGGAACAAGGCAGGTCAGCTTCAGAATGGCCACTAATGGCCTGTTAGACAGCCATTGATTCCATCAGACAAACGGTTTACACATCTACTGTGGTACCAGGGTACATGGGTACAAATGTTATCCTGCTGTCTCCTCTGTAGGAGAGTTCTCTGCCTCCGACAGCTCCCTCACTGACATCCAGGAGACCCGAAGGCAGCCTATCCCTGACCCTGGCCTGATGCCCTTGCCTGACACTGCTGCAGACTTGGACTGGTCCAACCTAGTAGATGCCGCCAAAGCCTATGAGGGTGAGTTTGCTAAGGACTCACACAGGTCATCAGAGTCCTGACGGCCAAGCCACAGACCTGATCAGGTCTTACCGGTTGGCCACCCTGGTCACACTGAGCTTCACCTACCCTGCTGGAGCTCATGGTCTGATGCTAGCTGGGAGTATTTCCTTTACTGAGCAGGAACTTGGTGTTTCCTGTATGCAGAATTCATAGTGTAACGGCCTCTAGGATGCTCTGGTCTATAGAAATGAGGGCCTAAACACACTGTGTTGACATAGCTGTCTGCTGTCCTCCTTCAGGAAAGGCTGAGTTTGGTTTAACATTATCCTCCAGGCTGTTTTGATGATAAAATGTTCTCTCTCAAGCTGTGGCAGCATAGTCACTGCTCTTACTAGGGAGACTTGACAGTGGCCATTCTGTCTGGATCCAGACAGAATGTGGCTTATGAGGCCACAGAATTCAGAAACAGCAGCAGTAGAGAGCAGGCGGCTGTTACCACCTTCCTGCTTTTTCAGCTCATGGGAACTTTTGGATTCTAACCTGGCTTGTCAGTTTGCTGACCAATCTCCATATAAATTTTAAGTTGGGATAACAGTCTAAACAGTCAGTGAGGACAAAATGCTAAGCCCACCAGAGTGACCAGCATCCTGTGGAAAGTACTTTGAAGAAGTCTCAAAATAGCCAGGCGTGGTGGACACACCTGTATTCCAGCACTTGGGAGGCAGAGGCAGGCGGGTCTCTGTGAGTTCCAGGCCAGCCTGGTCTACAAAAGTGAGTCCAGGACAGCCAGAGCTACACAGAGAAACCCTGTCTCAAAAAACCAAGAAAAAGAAGTTTCAAAACATTTAATTTTAGCCTTTCAGGGCATTTATATCTTTATCTCTTGGTCTAGAATTTGGCACAAGGTCTCTTTCTGGAGAAGCTGTCACTAGAACACTGCTTTGATAAACAAGAAATGGGCTAGAAATGGATGCACAGCAACTGTCTTTTCAAGGGCACTTAGTGCTGTTACTGTCCCTTAAACTGGGAGGGGTAGAGGCTATGGATTCCAAGCGTACCTGTGTGTCGGTTAAACCTGAGCATCCCCGCGGACCGCTGGCTGACTGTGCAGACGGGGCCCGGGATGTGCCCTGTACTTGATGCTTTCTTGCTTCTCTTCAGTCCAGAGAGCTTCATTCTTTGCTGCTAGTGATGAAAACCACCGTCCCTTGAGTGCGGCCTCCAGCGGCGACCAGCTAGAGGAGCAGGGCCTGGTCCAGATGAAGTCCTACAGCAGGTTGGTCACCCAGTGCTGAGGGCACGACTGTGCACCGTGTGTCGCCCCCAGTAGTGGCAGATGTGACGAAGAGGAGATGGACGGCCATGGATGAGCTGAGTGAAGCTCAGCTGCAGTGCCAGACGCTTGGCTTTTTAGTTAGAACACTTTATAGCTGACTCCTGTAAACACAATTAAACTTATTTTGATGGCTTAAGGATAAAATTATGAATAGTCTTTATTGTTTAATGTCATAAATCACCTGTGCCCACTAGGGCTTATTAGGTAAAGTAAGAAAACTCACTGGTCACAAAGGCTGAGTCTGGGAGTTAGTCTTTGACTGGTTTTTCAGTTTTCTCTGTTGCCATCGTGGCCCTGTTGTGACTGTACTCATGTCTGCTCAGCTTCCAGCACCTGCCTCAGTTCTCCTTTGTTTTTTTTATTTTTTATTTTTTTGGTTATTTTCTTAATATGTTTTTTAAGAGTTATTTATTGTTGCATATACATGCTCTGCCTGTACACACACCCGCAGGCCAGAAGAGGGTATTAGATCATATTGTAGATGGTTGTGAGCCACCATGTAGTCCTGGGAATTGAACTCAGGTTCTCTGGAAGAACAAGCAGTACCCTTAACCTCTGAGCCATCTCTCTGGCCCCCTCAGCTCTCCTTTGTTAGAAAATAGGACAGCAGGCTGGCTGGGAGCGTTTATGAGATGGAGCAAATCGGTAGTAACTGAAGCTCCGAGAGCTTCTGAATTAGCTTGTGGACTTTGAGATCTACACTGCCGTGACTGAGGTGTGGGCTTTTCCTTAGCATCCCAGCTGCCATTTGTGGAACACAGTGTGGCACCTCCATGCCAAATAGCCAACAGCTGGAAACCCCTACACTAAATCCTCCTGGGATAGGTAGGAACCAAGGTATCTAAGCCAAGTGTGGTAGTGCATGCCTGTAACTCCACACTATGGAGGCAACGGCAGCAGGACCTGGAGTTCAAAACCAGCCAGGCTGCATTTTGAGACCCTGTTTCAATAAAAATCAATGTATCTCACATCTACATATATATTCAGATACCTATGAAATGTGGTGAGAAGTGCCTAGTTACAGGGACCGTGAGGCTGAGGTAGGACTTCTGAACAAGTCTGCAGGGATGTGAGCTTAGTTTCTTGTTGACTGTGAGTACAACAGAGAGATGCCACTGTCCCTCATATCATTGGGACAGCTAGAGTGAGCAGAGTGACAAACTGCTCAAAACATTGGGGAGGAAAAAGGAAACCCAGAAAGTGCGGCCCTGGGATGTGCTCCACAGAGAGGCATGAGTCAGACTTCTGGGAAGAGGTCATTACTACAGATCCTAGGATGAGGGGAAGATGGGAAAGCAGATGCAAATGGCGTACCTAGGCCTTAATACGCTGTCTCCGCACTCAGAGTTCACTGTGAAGACCCTGTGGGGTTGTCAGGCTTTTCAGGGCTCCTTGGGGGCCAGCACCCCGCAGGGCTCTGAGAGGCAGGTGCTTCCCCGGGCACAGCCCAGGTCTGACCGGCCTGAGGTACCACGCTGAGGATTGCAGCTAACCACTTGCCTTTTATGATCCATTTGCTGCCAGCTTTTGGGTTTTTCTGGGGAGTTTGGAAATCAGTATCACTCATCAATGGCCTTGTGTGCAGTGAGCCGTGGACTTTGCTTTTGAAGCCTGTTATAGACGTAAATTTAAGAAATCAGTAACACAGTTCACTATAGATCAGGAATTTCAGCCTGAACTTTGACCTTTGAGCTACCTTTGAAGAAAACTCTTTGCTCCACGACTGAGACAACCAGGAGTTACATCTCTGGCTCTGCAAAGAGTCCTCTGAGTTTTCCCTACATAGGACCAGCTTTCTGTTGCGTGAGTCATAGTCACATGACTTGACTAGAGCTGCCCCCAAGAAACTGCTGGCAGCTCACAGTCATATAGAAGAGGAGAGGGAAGAGCTGACAAGTCCTCAGTTGTGGCTTCTGGGGCCAGCAGCATCCAGCTGTGTGGTCCTCAAGTCCTGCCACGTATACTCGCTCCACTAGCAGGCGTGATTATCAGTTTAACCTGACAGAGCTGCCTCCCTGGTCCTAATGGAATTTGAGGTAGTAGGCTTAGGCTGACAGGCTTTTGAAACATGCAGCCTCATATTCTCAATATATAATAAACCTATTTAGACTAGCTGAGCTGTGAGCATTGTGTGTAGCTGTAATGGCCTGCATAGAGGCTGAGCGCCCTGGGATCACGAGACCTGCTCTGTGTTGGTGGCCCCAAAGCAAACTCTACATTAGCTATGTACATGTGCCACCACACATCCATCAGACACACACACACTGGTAGTTTCCTTTGAAATCCCTAAACTGATCTTGAGAATAACCCCACTGTGTGACTCTTGGATCTGCCAACCCGCTCTTGAGCTACCAAAGACCATTTTCACCCATTGTCACTAACTCTTTTGTCATAAGATGTAGTGTCTTTAACAAAGGAAGTTATTGATTGGCTGCCATTCAAACCTGCATCTCCTCTTGTTAAGATCACCATTTTCTGTTTTTAAAGTAAAAAATGCACATTGGGTTGCCGTGATGAGTAATTTGACATTGAAAAACATTTTACAGAAAAGGGGGGAAAGCCAAGTCATCAGATGTGGGGGGTGCCTGCCAGCATGGCCTTTTGTCTCTCCTTCCCAGCAGTAAGGACTCCTCTCCCACTCTGGCTTCTAAAGTGGACCAGTTGGAAGGTATGCTGAAGATGCTTCGAGAAGATTTGAAGAAGGTAAATGTTCTCAGAAGACATTGCCCAGGCTTTGGGGGCAAAATGCCCTTAATTGGGAGACCTAGGGCTGTCAGTGAGACACATGAGGCTATTCCTTGCACAGTGTGCCTAGGGGCAGCATAGACGTCGGTGCTATTGGCACATGTGCTATGAGAGGCCTTCATTGTCCCACTTACAGTAAACTTGGTCCCTTTTTGGGAAAGCCTTAAACTTCAGCCAGGCTTCTCTGGGCCCTGGCCTGGCTTCCAGCCCTTGTGTCAGATGTCAGTAGCACAGGCTCCCATGGAGTTGTTGTTTGAGTCTTCAGGTCAGGACAGCTGAAAGTTGTGTTTCTTGGCTGGCTTTGACTTTATCGGGCACCAGGGTACTAAAACTTAGAGTGGCTGTAAAATATACACTGCTGTAATTGCCTGCAGAGCCGACCCTGTAGTGCTGAGCTTTCTGGGAGCCCTGGGCTTGGGTCTGATGTGTGTGAGTATCTAGTAGACGGAGGAGTGGAAGGGGCCACTCCTGAGAGCTGGGCAGGCAGTGGGCAGTCCTAGGTCACGTGTGCTGGGCTTTTCCTACAGGAAAAAGAAGACAAGGCCCATCTCCAGGCGGAAGTTCAGCATTTGCGCGAGGACAACCTGAGGCTGCAGGAGGAGTCCCAGAACGCCTCGGACAAGCTGAAGAAGTTCACTGAATGGGTCTTCAATACCATCGACATGAGCTAGGGCCAGCTGAGGGGAAAGCGGGAGGAACAGGCTGCTCTCCATGGCCACCCTAGAGCACCCACTCATCCTGCCTTGGGAAGAATTCTCAGAGCCCCGGGTCCCCACCCTGCTCCCGTCGGACAGTGCACAACACGACAATTGCAGATCAACAATCATTATCTGCCTTTTATAGAAAAGAAAAACAAAAAATTAAATAAAAAATTTTAAAAAGTAAAATAAAAGTTTAACTGCTAAAATGTGAATGTCTTTATTTTTTGCACAATATCTTTATCTGTTATGTATTTACAAAGAAACTGAGCCCAGACCTGAGTGCCCCCGAACCTCAGCCCCTGCTTCCATCAGCTTGCTGATCTATTTCAGGTACCCCAAGATCCCCTGTTCCCCTGACAGATGTCTTTGTTCCTAGGAAATAAAAGTTTTTCTTTCTTAGCTGTGTTTGGGGTGAGGAGGAGTGTTTCCTTGCTGCTTCCTTCTCTAAAATGCCTGTGAGAGGGACTTTAAGGAAATGCCCACTGCCTGGTCTATGCGGGCTTCTGCCCTCTGCAGCTGTCTGCTGGAGTCCTGCAAGCCAGCGCCCTCACCCTCCCCACTCCTGCATCTTGTCCCTTCTTTCCCCAGAACACTGGTCCCCAGTACATTCCTGAGAGCTAAGACTCTTTGTTTAGCTCAAGTGAACCCCACTAAATTAGAACCAACCTCTTCCACTGTCCTGGCTCCCAACATGAATTGGCATCTGAATTTCCCCAAATGAAAACTTTACCTTATGCATTTTAAACACCTCTTGGTCAAAAGTCCTTATATATAGTTTATGTTTGAGATTTTTAAAGACAGTAGTAAACTTTTTTTAAGCTTGTTCAAAATGACTAATTGACCATTCCTTCTCACCAAAGCAAGACTTCACCAGTGTTTGTAATTGGGAAAAGCTAACAGTGAATGTTAAGCCGTGAGTTTAACCCTTGCTTGTTTGGAGCAATGCCTGTAATGAAATGGCCTTTTGGACCCTGCATGTTGCAGTGTAGAGTTTGCACACAGCATTTCTGCATCCTTCCGAAGCCAGCCAAAGGACTCTGCTCCAGAGATTACTCCTGCGCTATTCCATGCCTCCGCAGGGATGCAGGCTGCTCTGGGCCCCTCACCCTCACTGCTGTAGAGCTCAGGGACATGGGGCTGGCCAGGGTCGACTGGCTACGTGCTGCACGTTCCCTGCTGTCAAGTGGACCTAACGTCCTGCATTCCACCTATATGGAGCCCTCCTGACACGCACACATGCCAGACCTTTTATCCTATAGTTCTACAAACGATTGTGAGTTCTCTGTGGGGTTTTTTCCTGTTAACATTTCTACTGTGGAATAGGAGGATTTGGGAGTGCTCTGTAAAGATTACAGTGAACCTTTCTACCATATGAAGGCGACTGTACATTGCTGATGTCTCTGTAAATGAGAAATGCTGCTAACATCCGAGCAGTCTGAAGTCTTGCTTATCTCTCTGAGTTTCTTTTTATTTGGTTTTCCCTTTTCTTTGGGGACTTGGAGCAAGCTATTTATTAGTTTTGCAACAGAGTTCTTGTTTGAAGCCTCTAAAGACTACTTGTAAAATTCAAACAATAAAATTACTTTTAAATGCTCTTTTAAAATGGGTTGGTGTTATTGCTCTGGGTTTTCTTATTTGAGAGACCACCCAGGAACTCACTGGCCCTGCTTCCTGGTTTATTTTATTTTTATTTTGTATCAAGTCCCATTAATTCTAAAGAGGATACTGCAAAGTCTGTCCTTTTTAGAAGCTTAATAGGCTACTTCACTCCCTGTTCACAGGTCCATAGAGAATCCCACCCTTTCCCTCTCTGCACACAATTATCCCCAGAGCATTGTGTAATCGGTGCATTTTCCATCACAACATTGTGGTCCATGAGACCAGCACTTTTTTTTTTTAAGCTGACTCCATCCTTTAACTCAGATGTATGCTCAGGGAATACAAATGCCTGTTAATATTTGTACAAAATATAATTTAAAAAGTTAGCCCACTAGAGAAAATCGGTGCATCCTGAAGCCAAACAAAAACACACAGAAGAATGCCTTTATAATCTAGCACATCCCTGCTTCTCCCCAGTGGCCTAGCTAATTTGAGAGCTAGTAGTAGTTGATTCAACAAATAGATTCTGGAATTGCATCTCTAAGAGGGGATACCACAAGACGCTCTGACTGACACGCTATAAGATCTGCTCCAGCACGCCTTGGGGTGTGGGGAGGCTTGGGGAAACGGCTCAGTACAGTGTTTGCCTCACACACACAAAGCCCAGGGATTAATCTTCAGCACTGCCCAATGTGGTTTCTAGCACACTCAGGAGGTGGAGGCGGGATCAGAAGTTCAAGGTCAGTCTGGGATCTATAAGACTGACCTAAACAGATTAAACAATGAAGACAGCTTGGCTTTGTGCCTTGCTACTGAAGGTCTCGGCAGTGGATATCGCCGTTGGGCATCCTCGGTGAAAGAAATCTAGATAAGACAATTGCCTGGGCCCCAGAGCTGCTGTGGGTGATAAGAGGGTGAGAATTCTCCATAGATGAGGATGAAAGTCACAGTTCACGGGCAGGTGGTTAGAGGCACACCCAGCACTTAGGAGGATTAGAGGTTTACAAACTGTGAGCTCAACAGTGAGACCCTATGCAAACTACAGATAAATAGTCCAAGGACAAAAGAAACAAGCTCATCTGACAAGCGCTTTGCTTTCTGCTAAATGTAAGAGATTCTGGTCTCTGCAGAGGGTTCCTGCATCTGCAAGGGTCTGCTTTGTCGGGGTGAAGAAACCAGGGTTTAGATGCAAGATGGCCCATCCTGATAAGGAACGTAACCAGTGAATACTTGGGAACTGTTAGCCAGAAGCTGTGTAATTAGAAAATAATGATGCCACAGAAGTCTTGGGATATTTGCCCATAAGCTCACTCCTCTACTAACGGCCTGCCCAATAGGAACCCTCACTCTTCAATGAGAAGGGCATTTGACTTAGACTAAGGCCCAAATGATATCTCACAATCTCAAGCGCTGTCTTAGGCAAATTATCTAACTGCTGCTAACAGCCTCATTGCAGGGACCCAATGTGTAAAGCCGGTCACTGCCTGCCCATGGGGAATCCTGACATGTCAACAGCCTGGTGCAATGGAAGAGTCACAGTGAGCTGGTCAGCGTGTCAGTTTGAGTACAGAGGTACCTTGCCTGGGGCTTGCCTCCTCATCACCTGGGCAGTTGGTTAAAGTCGCTTGGCAGCTTCCCAAGAACTATGGTTTAACAGGGATGGCACAGGTACAGGATACTAAAATGTCCAGCAGGTTCCCAGGTTATTTGGGATGGCGTTAGAAGCGTCAGTGTTAGAAGAAGCAGACACTAGGTGCAGAGACACTTGCCTCTGGGTTTTCTTGTCACGCAGCGTCTTGCAGGGAGAAACTAAATTGTAGCTAGTGTTTGGGTTGTTTTATTTTTTTAAGTCCCTCTTTCCCCATTTTTACTATTGTTTGGAGCTTTCTTACCCTAGAATTGTCTACCACTTGACTCTTAGAAAGCCCCATGCTCCCTAGATGCAGTTGGAAATCCTTTACCGTTTAATTACATGAGGCCAGTTGCCAAATTAGCTAGGGGTGACCCTGATGACCTTGCGGTGTGACAATTCAGATGGCAGTATTGCTTAGGAAAGGGGGGCCCAGGGTGGCAGTTGAGCTTCTGACTCAGGACCTCAGCAGGTGGCCACCGGGAAGTATAGAAACTGGGCTGGTGGGTTCCAGGCTGGGAGTACTGAAGGCAAGTAGGCCGCTTCTGAAGTCAGCCCACTCGTAGTGCCCAAATCTCCAAGAGCCAGTTTCCCAGCTGTCCTCATACCTAGTCTACATTTAGAAAGCTTTGTCCAAATGCCCACTCAGTACAATCGCCCGTTTCCTCTGTCTCTGGCCAGAGAGAAGACAGAGATAGGAAGGGGCTGTTTATCCTCTGTATCCTCGGCACAATGTTTAGCCCAAAGACTCCAGGGCACTGGCTGGCTTACTGAGATGATAATCACAGCCTGCAGCCCTGGTCCTTTGTTACTCTTCTCTCTACATTGTCCTCCCTGGACCGGATGGAGTATGTTTTCCATCTTGCCTTTGTGTGTCTGAGTCAGCCCCCACCTTTCCCCTTCTCTCATCACCCCCCTCCGTCTGCCCTTTACCACACTCCCTTTCAGCCCTAGGAACAGGCACCTCTCAGGTTTCCTTCCACGGAGCCTGTATCGGCCTGCCTCTTCAGTGCCTCAGCCAGCCTTCACAGCCCAGCCACTAAACAGACTCAGCTCATCTCACCCTTCCCTGTGGACTTGTCATGACCCATGGTCAACCATGGTGACCCCTCTCCCCCCCCCAAAAAAAGCTTGGGCCTCTCTAGGTAAGTGTGCCCACAAATCCTACTGGTGCATCTGTGTTTCCTCTTCCCTACAAAGGGCTGTGTGCTTTTAGCAGGCCCATCTTCCCACGAAGCCTAGACCTCGGCATACCCAGGGTCTCTAGTGCGCATCTCCAGCCACAACTCTCCTAGGCATTTCCTAATTTAACATCAAAGAAGGGAACCCCACAGTGACTGTATCAATAAAAGCAGACTTCCTTTGCAAACACAAGTGGCTGAGGAGGGACGTGCTCTAAGGACCCCCAGATCCTCTCTCTCTCTCTCTCTCTCTCTCTCTCTCTCTCTCTCTCTCTCCCACCCCTCTCTCTCTCTCTCCTCTCTCTCTCTCTCTCTCTCTCTCTCTCTCTCTCTCTCTCTCTCTCTCTCTCTCTCACACACACACACACACACACACACACACATCCAAGAGACCTGCCTGGCAAGTATAAATTTGACCCCATGTACCCTGGATCTTGCTAACAAACCCAAGGAAGTTATTCCCTGTCTCAAGCCACCACAGGAAGCACAGGTGCACACACACCAACCTTCCCAGGCCTGAGTCCCTGGGAATGAAGCCCTCTGAGGAAACAGAGTTAAGAAGGAAGTTTTATCACAAATTCAAATAGGAAACTAGGCTCTACCAATAGTTGCAGGGAGGTGGTCCTTCAGTCGCTTGCCTTCCTGAAGAGGTAGGATGGATTTGTAACTGACCTGGTAATTCTTCTAAAGCGCTTACAAGTATTCAAAATAAGAAGCTTAACCATTGCTTTGCCGTCTTAGACAGTAAATATGCTTACCCAATGTTTTGCTGGTGCGAAGATAAACCCAGGGTAGTCACATTTCAAATTAATGAGTCTATGCCTATTAAGCATGTGCAGTAAATGGGGGCAGTAGCTGCAGCAGGAGCTAGGCTGTGTGTCAGGCACTGAGGGTGGGTTGTTGGGGAAAGGGAGGAGAGGGCATAGGCTCATTGCACACGACAAGTGTTCAGTGGGTTACTGGGTGAAAGAGAACCCAGCTTTGCTCTTTGTGACCCTAGAAGCAAATATCAGGATCAGTGGGTTAAAGGTACAGCGGCTAGAGTTTTGTTTCCAAGATCAATGGATTTGGGGTGGTTTCTGAGGTTGGGGTCAAGGGTCAGCTTGCAGCCAGTTGACAAAGACATCATTTCCTCTCCTATCTTTAATGGACCCTCCTTCTCTCCCTCCCTCCCTCCCTCCCTCCCCTCTCTCTCTTTTGTTTTTTGAAGACGGGGTTTCTCTGTGTAGCCCTGGCTGTCCTAGACTCACTTTGTAGACCAGGCTGGCCTCGAACTCACAGAGATCTACCTACCTTTGAGTCCTGAGTGCTGGGATTAAAGGTGTGTGTGTGTGTGTGTGTGTGTGTGTGTGTGTGAGAGAGAGAGAGAGAGAGAGAGAGAGAGAGAGAGAGAGAGAGAGAGAGAGAGAGAGACCATGCCCAGCTCAACCATTATCTCTCTTAAACCTTAGAACCATGAGGCAGAATTAGGACTGGGAAGGTTCTACCCAGTCTGAGTTCATTACCTCATTACTTTCCTGCTCCATGACCAGCCACCTGTGCTTGTGTATATCTACCACTGCTTGAGGCTGTACATTATAGCTGTGATTGTGTGTGTGTGTGTGTGTGTGTGTGTGTGTGTGTGTGTGTGAAGGTACAAATGTGTGTGGGTGTGTGCACATGTCTATGTGCATGAATGTGAAGGCCAGAGGTTACTAACCTGGGATGCAATTCCTCAGCTGCTGACCACCACTTATCTATGTCTGTCTGTCTGTCTGTCTATCATCTGTCTGTCTGTCTGTCTGTCTGTCTGTCTCTCTGTCTAATGATGTAGTTCTCTTACTGGCCTGGAGCTCACAAAGTCGGCTGTGAGCCCCCTCCATGATCCACCTGTCTCCCCCTCTCCAGGCTGAAATCATAAGCACATTTTACTGCTCCAAGCCAGTTATGTGGACTCCGGGGATCAAATTCAACTGAGCCATTTCCATAGCCCCTAATTTGTTTATTTTTTAAGTCCTTTTGATTTAGAGAAAAATCACTTCCCTTTAAGTTTTGTGGGTCCATCACTTCACATTGTACCCACAAAGCCAACTTTATCTTCCCAGGTGGCAGTCACTGAAACACTGGAAAATAGCAGTTTTTCTGTTATTTACCAGAACAACAACAAAAAAAAAATCTCAATTTTTTTCCATTTCTTGCTGCAGCACTGTGGTTTCTGAGTTCTCCTCCATTATGAAATAGTCCTATAAAGCATATGTTAATGATAAAACCACTTACGTATATTATCCCATTGATTTCTCATGGCAGCCCAGCGACAGGATGAGGTCTATCAATGTCCCCATTTATAGAAGCGGAGGCTTCGGGAGGTCAAATCATTTCCAGCAAAACAGCCGACAAATGTGGAGCTGGGACTGAAAGCCAGGCCAGTGATGCTAGAACCACTGCCAAACCACAGGCTCAGTGTACAGCTCCCTTGCACAGCCTCGGCATGCAGTAGCGACGCCATTGGATGATCAGTGCTGGGAGGTGAAGAGCAGAGATGCCGGCTGAGACTGTCCCGAAATATCAGGGGACGTGAGGATGGCCTCTTGCGGGAGATGTTTTAAAGTGCCGCCGTGCCCTCCCTCATGCAGATGGTTTTCACACGCATTTCGCTTCAGAGAAAGGCCTTCCTGACCAATTCCAGGACAGAGCTGGAGGCCACGGAGGCTTGCGGTCTTGTTAGACGTGAGAGGGTGATGTTTGGCTTCGGGAGGCTCCCCGACACTGCCATGGTTCACAAATGAGTTCTCTTAGGAGAGAGGAAGGGCCTTGCCACGGTGGAGGCCAGGGCGGTATAAGGGACAACATGATGGGTCCTTAAGGAGAGATTACCGCCCCCCCCCCCCCCCACTCAAAGCCTTGGGGATCTTCCTTCCGAGGGGTAAAGGAGAGAGCTGCCGTGGACAAGATGGAGGAGGCCCGGAGGAAGAGTGTTCAGAAGGATCACGCAAATGAAGAAAAAAATCTGACATTTGGATCCTCCCGGGGAACAGAAAGAAGCTCTACACCACACAATTTAGTCCAACACAGCACAGCCTACCGGCCATAGAGCATGCAAGAGGGTAGGGCCAGAAAGTAGAGGGCTCCCTCCCTTCAGATAGATGGCGCTAGTGTGTGACAGGCTGATACAAAACCATTGAGCACAGTGCAGCGTGGTACCACAGGGGTGGGAATGAAGTCTTATTGGGCTTGAGATATCTCCATGATTGGCCATCAGATCATGAGGCAGGGGCTTCCCCTGGGCAGTCGTTTGCTCCGTGCCAGATGATTCGCAACACCTAAACTGCACCCAGAATTTCCTTTTTTCTAAACCAAGAAGCTTTGCTTGGTGGAAGCCAATCAAAACCTTTGTTTCAAAACCAACTGTAAATAATGTGTGCAACATTCCTTAGAACTAACTGTAACAATGCTAGTTTTTTGTTTTTTTTTTTTTGTTGTTGTTGTTGTTGTTGTTCTTGGATTCAATCACATCTCATCGACTGTGTAACTGCGACATCCTGATGCTGGCGCTGCATCATCAGTGAACAGGTGGGAGCCACGATTTCAATGCAGGCCCCAGTTCCCTGGCAATTTTAAACACAAAGAAGAGAGTTTCTAGTCTACGCTTCTCAGCCCATCTGTCGGAACACCATGCCCAAGGTCCTTGCAGTCTGCTTGCTAAAGCAACAGACCCACAGAAACATAACAAGCCCAGCTCTCAAGTGTAAACCCCAGCCCGAGTCCAGATGCTTCTGCCAGCCTGCCAGTACTCCACAGAAGGGCACTGGGGAGCCAGTGCTCCCATGGGGACTTCTTCCTCCAGCCAGAGGTCCAGGTACCTAGGATGATGCAATCTACCTCATAATTAATCACTTTATCAAAAAACAACCTCCATTTTATTGACCACATTGCAGGGTCACGGGTTTGGGCAGGGCTCCGCTGGGTGACTCTTCTACTCCACTGGGTCTGCCGGTCACTGGCACAAAACCAGGCCGGTTTGCAAAGTTCAAGATGGCATAACAGCATTCCTGACACTTTGGTGGGGGCAGTAGAAGGGCTCAGATATCCCTTTCCCAGCTGTAATAATCTGGAAGCTCTTCCATGGACTCTTTTCCTTCAGGGTAGCTGGGCTTTTAACACAGTACTCAGGGCTCCCACAGGGTGGGTGGCAAATGCTGGTCTTCTTTAGGACACGTAGGTGCAGAACAGTCAGACTATCATTTTCCTATACCTTGTCAAACAAAGGGGAAAGAGAAGCCACTCCTGAGAACAGACCTGTCATTCTCCTTTGGTCCCCACTGAGGGCAGCTTCTTCCTCTCGTTGACTCTAAGTCCTCCATTGGGGTCAGACGACCAGAAACTTCTGTTGGCGCTATAAGAAGCACAGCACAGGCAAGCACTGATTTCAGTAGGGGGCCCTTAACTCCCATCCTTCTGTCGTCATGGGGACAAGGCAAGGCCTCGTAGAGCATCACGACCAGACAGTGGGGCCAGTTCCTACCTCTCCTTCTGGAGGCTGGTGGTCTATAGTTGATTGGATAACTCATACCCCTCTCCTGTCTTCTCAGAAGCTGCTATCAATGCTGTATTTACCATCAAAAGAGACCGACAGAGGGTAAGCCATTGGCACTCACCCCATGTCTCCTTTGCAACTAAGGCCAGGAATCTCAGTGGCTGCCTATTGTAGCAAGCCCAGGGAAGAGCTGATGTGTGCTAAAGTTTGCCTTGGCCAGTCAGGGCCAGGGACTAGGAAAGCCAGCTCTTCATACTTTCCCCTCACCTGTAAAAAAAAGGCAAAGTTTGTAGAATTTGAAGGCCCCTTGTGTGCTGCTTAGCTTTGTCAACCTGACACAAACTAGAGTCTCCTGGTGAGCTGACTTATGTCAACTTGACACAGGCTGGAGTCATCTGAGAGGAGGGAACTACAACTGAGAAAACTCCGCTGTAAGATCCAGCTGGAAGGCATTTTCTTAATCAGTGATTGATGGAGGAGGGCCCAGTCTGCTGTAGGCAGTGTAACTCCTGTGACTCCTGCAGCGGTGGGCCTGGGTTATATAAGAAAGCAATCTGGGTAAGCCACGGAAGCAAGCGAGAAAGCAGCGTTTCTCCGTGACCTCAGCTTCAGTTCCAGCCCTGACTTCCTGCAGTGGCATCCTTCAGGATGGACTGTGCTGTGGACGTGTAAGCCAAACAAACCCTTTCCTCTTCAAGTTGCTTTTGGTCAGTGGGTGGTGTCTGTGTGAGTGTTTGTGTGTGTGTGTGTGTGTGTGTGTGTGTGTGTGTGTATGCGTGCGCATTTTAATCACAGCAACAGAGAACCCAAATTACCCCACGGCCTCTGTGAGGCCACCTAAGGGCTGACAGAAGGGCAAGAGCCTGGAGGGTCGTGAGGAGCAAGGTGGCACTGGGAAGTCACACTCCTGAACTCCACTGCGGCACCAATGACAGTCTTAAGTTGCCAGGGAAGTGAATTCAAGTTTTCAGAGACACAACGCCCTCTGCTGCCATCCTGGTATACTGAAAGGCAGCCTGGCTGTGTGTGAAGTCCTGTGTGTGTGTATGTGTGTGTGTGTGCATGTGTAGAGTGTGTGTGCATGTGTGTGGTGTGTGAGCATGGTATGTTTATGTGTGGAATGTGTGTTGTGTATGTATGTGTGGAGTGTGTGTGTGGTGTGTGTGTGCATGTGTATGTGCATGTGTGGTGGGTGTGTGTATGTGTGGAGTGTGTATGTGTGAGATGTTTGTGTATGTGTGTGTACAAGTGTGGTATTGTGTGCTATATGTGTGCATGTATATATGGTGTGTGTGTGTGTGGTATGTGTGCATGTACTCACATGCACACACACTCAGTATGGGGGATCTGTCATTATAACCACCTCCAGCTCCCCTGAGTACCCTGAACCAGCTGTACCCAAATCCTTAGCTTGCCAGACTACCAGCCTAGTTGTAAGGAGCAACCAGATGTAGAATTGAGAGAAACCTCAGCCAGGCCAAAAGACAAAGAGATCTGTGGTGTCCTTAGTGAGTGTCTCCTGGTGTCACTGTGCCCCTCTGAGAAGTATGTTGTTCAAAGGCATTGGGACAGCTATTTCCTGTGTGAATGCTTATCAAAGTCTGTGTCTCCCAACTCTGTCTCCATAGCTTCTGTGCTGCTGAAAGCTGAGCTTCCCTGGAAGGTCCAGGGTGACCACTGTGTCAAGTTAGGGACAATGTCACCTTGGCACTTTAGCCCTCCTTTTGGGCTGTTCTGTAGTATAGTGGTGGGACAGACTTTTCTTGTTGGGAGGGGCAAGGCAGAGACAGAATCCGGGATGAGCATCATCCAGGTGTGGTCTCTCCCTCACATCAGTGAGCTCCTGAGGTAGCCCCTCTGAGAGAATGACTTTACAGAGTTCACAGGACCCATGATCAATGCCTGTGTAAGACACCAAAAGAAGAAGAGAAGAGCAGGAGTCCTCAAAGTCTAAGACATTATTGTGGGGGGGGGGGCGGGGAGAGACACACTCAAGAAATCCCCAGCCCCTATCTGGAAAGCTGAGGAGTCAAGTGAACATGGGGTGCCAACAGTTCCTGTGCAGGCCGAACCAGCAAGGAGCTGGGAGTCTCACAGGCTTCACTGGGGTGTGAGTTGGAGCCATCTCTTCTTCACATCTCATAAGAGGCATTTTATCCCAGATTGTGAGTTGTCGCTCTGTTGAGACTCAGCACCCCTAAACATCACTTAGAAGTGGGGAGGAGAAGGGAGGGGGAGAGAGAGAGAGAGAGAGAGAGAGAGAGAGAGAGAGAGAGAGAGAGAGAGAGAGAGAGAGAGAGAGAGAGAGAGAGAGAGAGAGAGAGAGAGAGAGAGAGAGAGAGAGAGAGAGAGAGAGAAGGAGCATGCTGGGCTTAGATTTACTTAAATGGCTCTCTCTCTCTCTCCCTCTTACACACACACACACACACACACACACACACACACACACACACACACACACACACACACACACACACACACACACACACACACACACCCCAGCACCACCTCTGAGGGAGGCTGAGGTAGTAGAAGGATTTCAAGTCTGAGGTCACCCTAAACTACACAGCATCACCCTTTTTCAAAGAAACAAAAACATCATCAGGCCCCTTTAGCTGGCTCACTAAGGAGGTCTCCTTACTGCTGCACACATAACGACTTCTGCTCTCAAGGCAATCTTGCTTAACTTCCACAGATTAACAGTTCAAAGAAGTTCAAAGGGAGGAGGCGGTGAAGTTTCGTAGGAATGCTGTTATACCATCTTGAACTTTGCAAACCGGCCTGCTTGTGTGCTAGTGACCGGCAGACCCAGCGGAGTAGTAGAGTCCCCTTGATGGTCACCCAGCAGAGCCCTGCCCAAACCAATGACCCCGCAACGAGGTCAATAAAATGGAGGGTGTTTAGGAAAAATGAGCTTTGAGCTACTCAAACTGGCTTTGCTGGCTGCTTATTGGGAACATGTGAGAGCGAGCTGTAGTCGACAGAGTCTTGAGTTTGGGGGAAATCACAGTGGGGCCAAAGAGAGGTGATACTATGGGTGTGGGTGTGAGTAATTCACTTTAGTAATTCTGAATTTCCCAGAGTCGCATCAATGTGGGCGGAGCCAGTAGGTTCCGGAACACAGTGACCCTCCCAATCCAAGCCTTTGCACCCTGAGGGCTCAACAGCAGGCTGCGGGCGCCCTCTGCTGTCTCTGTCTGGACTGGCAGCCAAATCCAGCGTGTGGCTTCCAAAGCTCCAGAGGGCGAAGATCCATGGCTACCAGCGGGGTGGCTTTCCCGGGACCATAGCGCCTTCATAGTCTGCGTCAGAGTGGGACTGGCCAAGCTGACCCGTTGAGTACAATATCGTTCAAAGATTTTTTTTTTTTTAAATTTCTGGAGGCGGAAGGACTGGGCAAATGAAGAGGTCTTGGCAGGATGGGGGTCAGGGGTGTGGGGACAAGAAGGAAAGAACCTCTGTGGCGAGGGTCCCAGAAATTCCATTGTTTTCTCTCTCGGGAGGCTCTCCCAGCTTGTAAACCTCTCATCACATCACTGGAGGCTTCTGGGAAGCTGCAGCTCGTCAGGGAGGATGTCAGCTCGTACTCTTTACCAGGAATTCTGGCAGTGATCTTTGAGAGACTGCTAGGCGCTGAGGCACAGAAACACATACTATCCCTTCCTTTACAAGAGTCCCAGAAGCATCAAGAGCTGATGCTTACCTACCCTTCCTGCTCACTGTACTCCGGGACTGGAGGAAAGCAGGGATAATGGCGCATGCTTGGAATCCCAGTGCTCAGATGGCTGCTGCAGGAGGATCTGGTGAAGGCTGAGTCCAGCCTGAGCTACAAAGGGAGCCCGCGTTTAAAAATAAAAACAAATCAAGTAGCAAAAACCAGTGAGGCGGGGTGGAGGAGGGGGAGGGGTCAGGGCCGGGAGAAAAAGGGAAAAGGATCAGTGCCAGGATCCATTACAGTAAAGGAGTAGGTAGTCATTACACTGAATAAAATGGGTATAAGAAATGTCCGGGTTTTTCTTTTTCTTTTTCTTTTTTTCTCCCTTCATACTCCAGAGCTGAGAGTCCATTTCGGTAGCTACCGAAGCTGTTTCCTGCCCTCTTGCTCTTGCATAGGAACTTGGAGTCCGGAAGGAGATGCCCAGCCAGAAGGCCCCTGCTCACTTCCTACACGGAAGTCACCGCCCAGCTCTCCAGATATAGTCCCGGGGCACTTACCCACCCCCAAGTGCTGCGCCCATTGTAGGGACCTGAGCAGGTCTGTCCCCTCCTGAGCTTGAAGCATACCTGATTCCAGCCTTGTTACTTCTCCAAGCCTGGCCTAGCACTGGCTTACGGAGGCCACTAAGCCTGGGCAGAAGGGACACCATGCTTTATAGGGCCCACCTAGGGTCACCCATGGGTACAATGTGTGAGACGACACACCAGGTGTCCCTGAAACCCACACATGACCCCAGCGTCCATATAGGCTCCCCTGTTACTCTGAACTGATAACCTCGTCACTCGCGCAGTTCAGGCTTTGCAATAATGCTGTTGTCTGTCTTCACAAAGGAAGGGGCTGTGACACATGACAGTGGCTTCATAGCCACTGTCAGAGCTGGACATCACTAATGTAAGAAGGATTTGAGAGTGAGGTTCAAGTGCCCAGGGCTGAGATGACAAATTAACCTGTCAAGTACCTCTTAGCGTCGAGGCTGGCTTTGTGCAGAGCCGAGTGTTACTCTCGCTCTGTGACATGCTAAGTGACACTGGCTTGCTCTCTTCCTCGCCAGTTCATGTTTTTGGTTCTGTGATTTGCACAGTTGGTGTATGCAGGGACTGGGGGACATTCCTGCAATGGCGAGAAATTCATATTCTTCTTAAATGCGTGTACAGGAAGGTATATAACAGTGGTTCTCAGCCTTCCTAATGCTGCAACCCTTTGAGTACAGTTCCTCACGTTGTGGTGACCCCCAGGCATGAAATTATTTCTGTTACTACTTCATAACTATAATTTTGCTACTGCTATGAATCATAATGTACATATCTGATATATGTGTGACCTCTGTGAAAGGGTCGTTTGACCCCAAAGGGGTCGTGAATCACGGTTTGAGAACCGCTGTTCTAGAGGTAACGTTTGAAGTGAGATGCTCGTCTTCTGAACGGCAACTGTACAGCCAATGGGCAAATGGTTCAATCTGTTTATACACGTGTGATTCTAGATGTTAGAACTTGCAGGAAAGACATCAGATTCTCAGAAGTAGCTTTATGTTAGCTGGCACAGCTGAATACACCATGGGAGCTTTGTATCATACATTTTAACCTTTCACCTTTCTCTAGTCCCCATTTCTCACCTGCTGGTTTCCTTCTTTCTTCTTCCCAAATATAAAAATTGTCTTAACTTACAACTTGCTATTTACTGTGAAATTTGTCTTTTAAAACATAATAGAAATGCTAGTTAATATTTTAGAGGGAAAAAGCTTAACTGAAAACATGGCCCATTAACATTTCCTTTTTTCTATTACGATAATGTGCATTCATTGGAAAGGTGTGCACAGGAGTAAGTGCAAACACAGGGCTTGCTTTTTAGATCCTTGAAAATATGAGACTAAGTCAGGAAGATGATTCAAAGCAGAAAACACGGCAGTGAGGACCTAGCGAGGAGCGGCAGAACACAGTAAAGAGGTAGGAGGCATTCAGAGAAATGGACTGTGCAATTTTAACAACCGGACATGCTAAAAACGAGCAGCCTAGCGTGTCACAAAGCACTCACACTCTTATTAATGCTGACGAAGGGAGACTGGATCCAGCCAATCAATGTGCCCGGCAAGGACAAGGAAGTAGACGAGACAGTCAGAGGGAACACTGTGTGTCTGTCAGTCAAGTATAATGTCACTGTTAGAAGCAGCCACAGCATAACGCTCATGAAACAATAGACCGTTTACAGCTTTAGTAGAACTGACTCTGAAATGTGATGTAGCAACCGACAGAGGAAATCAGGATTAAAAACTGAAGACATACTCTTTCTCTCTCTCCAGGGTTGGAAATTCAGAATAAGACCATTGGCTTGTGTCTAATGGAGTAAAAACAATACATAGACTAGAGCCAAATTAACTAGCTACCCAGGACAAAAGACCTACTGCATAACAGATGCTGATAATCATTGACGGCTAGGACATAGACACACAGAGACGAACTGAGTGCTTTAAATCATTTTACAAACACCGAACACAATGTTCTAAGCGAAGAACTGAAAATAAATCTCAGTTGTAGGCACGAATTTAAAGCAGAGGTTTCTATGAAAGACACTTCATTTTTCCAGGCCTTCAGTTGCACTGACTGGGCCGGAGATGGAGGGATGTGCTAGCATTCTGGTCATAAAGGAGAAGCAATGTTCTCAACCTTCCTGAAGCCACGGCCCTTTAATTCAGCTCCTCATGTGACGGTGACCCTCCAACCATTAAAATTAGTTTTGTTGTTACTGCACAACTGTAATTTTGCTGCTGCTATGGATCGTAATGTACACATCTGATGTGCAGGATGGTTTTAGGTGACCTCTGTGAAAAGGTCATTCAATCCCCAAAGGGGTTGTGACCCACAGGATGAGAACCACTGGCCCAAGAAGACACCTGAGGACAAGATGGAAGGTCTTCTAGGGTCCTCAGCCCAGATGCAAGTACGGCTGTTTCTAAACGGGCCACACAGAGGGGCCTCTGTGGGCCTAGAGACCCGCATCCTGATGTCTCAACATCTTGCTGCTCGAAGATTTAAACCAGACATGGCCCAGGCACATGCAATTTTAGATTCTCTTGATGCTGTGTATTGTCTCTGTGAACATTTTAGCACTTTATCATTTACCCAGAATCCAAGTCCAGGGCTGTGGGCCGACCAGATCAATTCTTTACATTGCCAGTTCAGTATAGAAGAGTTTTCTGGTTCTTGTGTCTTTTAGGTTTCAACTTGTGGTCCAATCCTTCACCTTCCTATTTCTCACAGAAAGAACATGAAAAGAAACAAGAAGAAAGTGTCCAGGCTCACAGGGTTTCTCAGCCAGCCTGCGGAAGAAAACAGAGAGCAGACCTCCTAAGGAAGATCAAAAAAGTAGAAACCTTATCATAGGTTCAAAACCAGAAGTTTCTGTTTGCTTGTTTTGTTTTTCTTTCTACTTTTAAAATAACACATGCAAAGTCCTCTTTTGAGTTATAGGGTGCGAGATGTTTTCCCTTTCCCTTTTCTTTTTCTTCTTTCTTTCTTTTTTAATTTTTTTCTTTCTTTTCTTTTTATTTATTTATTTATTTTTAGCTAGAAAGACTATGATTTATTAAGCTGTAAGTACTATGCTGGGCAGATTATGAGCTACTTCAATCCCAGTTCCTTTTAAACCCACATAAACACCAATCACTTGCCAATCTGAGGACTCCTGGGGCTGCTTCTGTTCCACTAGTCTGTTCCTACAGCCACGTGCCCAGTACCATCTTCTTTCTCAGCCATGTAGCCAGCTATCTTCCCAGCATCCACAAACACACCTGCCCTTTTCCTTTTTATGTATGTTACTGATGGATGGCCTGGGCTGAGCTTAGCTAAATAATTTTAGAGAGAAAATGCAGAAGTTTGCCTGCAGGCCCTCTGGCTCCGAGCATGACTGCTTTGTGCAGGGCCAAGTGCATAGTTAGTGCAGGGGCATGTGGTCACTGTTTTTCTAGATCTATTTTCTAATGTAGTTAAGTTGGTGTTACTCTGAGGGCCGAGGCAAGAGCGTAACAAACACTGTGTCAGTCTAGGATAGATAGTCTATTTTTAAAAAGCTAACTAGTCAATGTTAATTCTAGTTAATATCAACACTGAGCAATTAAGGAAAGTAGGAGGCATCTGAAGCGAGTTTTCCTGGGAGCCACTATACCTGCAGGTGTGACTATGGGGCACTTGTGTGGGTGTTCCTGGCAGCTGGCTCCTGTTTACTCAGCACTTTAGTGTCCATGGGGGCCAAGCAGGTGGTGTGAATGAGGGAGGCAGGTCTGCCAGGCCCTGGGGACCACTTGGGAGGTGTGGGTGCAAGTGTGAGGAGGCATTTGCAAGGCTGAAGCAAGTCATGGGCCCCTCCTCCTTCTCTTTAGCTTTCACTGCCTCACCTGTCCCTTTCTGGCCTCAAACAGAGGGTGTCCTTGGGGAAGTTGGCCCTGAGTGTGACCCTATGAAATCGTGAGCCTGGTCACCAAGTCACTCACCTTTAATGGAATCAACAAACATTTCTATCTTTTTTAGAATGAAAAGGTCTGGGAGATGTAGCTCAGTGGCAGAGTGCCTGCCGAGCACACATGAAGAAAGTACTGGGGTTGATTCCCAGATACACAAGAAATAGGCACGGTGCCACACTCTTGTAATCCCAGCATTTGGGAGGCAGAGGCAGGAGGATCAGAAGTTCAAGGTCATCGTTAGCTACATAGAGAGTTTGAGACCAGCCTAGGCTACATGAGCTCTGTCTCAATAAATAAATACAGATAAGACAATGTACAAATCTCCCTGTTAATTTTGAAAAACTCTTACCTGAGACACGAGGACCAAAATTGGAGCCATGGCTCCTAGTGAGAAGCCCCTACATTTTCATGAACGGAAGCTCAGAGGTTAACACGCCTTGCCTGACCCTCTATGGCAGGCAGCCCACAGCCCACAGTCTCTCCTGCTGCTGGCTGAGGGAGGCAGCAATCTTCTGCAGCCATTTGCTCATGAACTCCCTTCCTGAGTTCCCTTAATGAAAGCAGTGTGACTGGCTTTACCCCTAGGCTCCACCCTCATCAAAGCCCCAGCTTTAGCGCACTATTTTAATTTCCTCATCTCCTTAATTGATTCACACTTCAGGGGTGCTGTGTTTTAAGCATTTGCATTTCCCCACAAACTCATAGGCTGAAGCCTAACTTCCAATGTGAGAGTCCTGTGAGGTGGGTCCTTGGGGGGAGGTCATGAGGTCACAAGGACTCCACAGTCAGGAATAGAGTTAGTGCCCTTGAGGGAGGCCCTCTGTCCCCACTGCTGTGCGAGGACACACAGAAAGTGGCACTCATGTGGAACAACCAAGTCTGCTGGGCTCCTCAACCTATAGTTCCCCAGTGGAGGGGACCAGGGTATAGCTGCTGGAACAGACTGAATAGAGGGCAGTATATAACCTTCACCCCAATAACACACATCGCCAAAGACATATTCTTTCAGACTCCCCCTCAGACTTCCCTGGATAAACTGCTCTCTTATTGCCCTGAAGCATGTTACTATGGAGCCGTTACTGTGTGGCAATTCTTCCATATAGAGGCCGCTCACCAGGCCGGGCTCTTGAGGTCATATCTGATTTACTTTTGTTTTCCTACACCAGCTAACACAGCTCTCAGCACATCCTAGGTAGGTGATCTTTGTTTAAAGAAGGGCCTGGAATTTCACTACCCGAGTCACAGATGCTTGCAAATGGCTCTGCACTCTTCAGCCCATTCCTATATTAGTGTGAGCTTATTAATTTGGAGTCACCCCTAATGAGCTATTCGGAGAGTTTAACCCTCACATGATAACATTTCAGTAGGTGTTAATATTGCTTTTTTTTTTTTTTTTAAACCAGTTTGTTTACCTGGCTGGAAGAAAGCATTTCATTTACACATAAGTAACTGTTATATTTTAAAGAACTGTATCTTTCTTTTAAAGATTTGTTTTATGTTAAATTATGTATATATGCCTGTGTGGGTATGTACAGGTACCTTCTGGGGGCGGGGGCAGACGATGGTGTCAGAGCCCCCTGGAGCTGGAGTTATAGGCAGTTGTGAATCACCACACACGGGTGCTGAGAACTTGCAAGAGCAGCAAGTGTTCTGACACTTTCACGCGCGCGCACACACACACACACACACACACACACACACACACACACACACACACACACACCACATACACTGGGAATAGATCTTAGAGCTTCACACATGTGAGACAAATACTCTACCACTAAGCCACGCCCCTGTCCCTTATAAAATTTTATGTATGAATATTCCTGCTCTTTGAAATGGAATATATTGAACATAATGCCATCTTTCAGAATTTCAAGCCTGGGGCTGGCTGGGCAGCTCAGCGGGTCAGAGAATTTCAAGCCTGGGGCTGGCTGGGCAGCTCAGCAGGTCAGAGAATTTCAAGCCTGGGGCTGGCTGGGCAGCTCAGCGGGTCAGGATGGCTCACAACATCTGTAACTCCAGATCCAGGGTTGATGCCTTCTTCAGGCCTCCTTGGTACGCACATGTAGGCAAACACTCATACACATGTAATTAAAATGAATAAATCTTTTTGAAAAATTAAAAAGTCAGCTGGGTGGCGGTGTCACATGCCTCTAATCCCAGCACTCAGGAGGCAGAGGCAGGCGGCTCTCTGTCAGTTCGAGGCCAGCCTGGTCTACAGAGAGAGTTCCAGGGTAGCCAAGGCTACACAGAGAGAAACCCTGTCTCACATAAGCAAAATGTCAGGACCATTTCTACAGTTCTGTTTCTGTGTAACAGTCAAGCTCTGAATGGCTGCTCAAACTTAAGTGTTTTTGCCTTTGTGTTGATGACATGCAGGGGTTTCGGTATCTTTTCCTGTTACCCAAGACTCATCACATACGACAGGAACTTACCTCCAACAGCCTACTAGTCTAGTAATTCTGTCTCCAACAGCCTACTAGTTCCGGTCTCATTCTGGCTGGGAGACCAGGTTGCTAGGACAGTGGTGCTGATGTGTTTAATCAGAGGAGACAGGCTCTGAGTGAGCAGCTCTTTAAAGAGGAAAATGCTTCAAGGTGTGGATATCACAGTGCAAGTGCCCCATAGGGTGTGAGCATCACTGTGCAAGTGCCCTGTAGGGTGTGGACATCACTGTGCAAGTGCCCTGTAGAGTGTGGACATCACTATGCAAGTGCCCCGTAGGGTGTGAGCATCACTGTGCAAGTGTCCCGTAGGGTGTGGGCATCACTGTGCAACTGCCCTGTAGGGTGTGGGGCTTCAGGGTATAGAAGTCACTGAGCCACAGGGATGGTCTCTGCTGCTGCATTCTGTGTGTGTGGAAGTCATAGAACAGTGCTGCAAATCTTACACTAAGGTTACAGAGCACACTTAGTCTCAAAGGACATGAAAACAAAAGAGGTCTTAAGGCATCGGTGTGGCTGAGCTGTTCTGATCATTTAGACCTCAAATCTATTCATATGCAAGGTCGAATCGTTTCATGGAAAACCAACTCAGGTAAGGCTGAGTTGCGCACTGCCATCATTGCTGAGAAGTGTGTGCCTTCACAGGACACTAACAGGCTGCGTTAGGGAGCTTGAAGGAAGAGGTGACTGGCTGGGCTCTTTAGGTGCAAAGAGTACTTCTTTAATTACAGTAATTATGAGCTTTGAGTGCTGATGGGTCTTAGCTCTTAGTGTGACAGCTTGGGGCTTTAAATGGCCTTTGCCTCCTGAGTGCTGGGACTACGGTCATGTGCCATCCCCCAGCCGCGGCACGTTCGCCTTCTCGCACATCCTCAGTCCTTCACTGTTTTGAGTCCAGAAAGTCTCTGCTTCAGGATGCTCTCTGCAGCTCATTTAAAATAAGCAGCATTTTATTTATTACTGTTACTGCAGGGAGGGAGAGGGAGAGAGGGAGAGGGAGGAGGAGGGGAAGAACCCAGTGTGCCACGGTGTGCGTGCGGATCAGGGGACAGCGTTGGTCTGGAGGTTAGCCTGTCTTCCAGCGTGGGTTCTGAGGTTGAATTTGGCTGTGTCAGGTTGAAGTATCAAGTGCTCTGACCTGCGTCATTTCCCAGCTCCCCTGGACCGCTGGAGCTGCTGTCTTGCTGGTTGCTCTGGCAGCCCCGTGTGCCATCTGTTCTTCGTGTTGGTACCTCCGCCCACTGTACCCCCACATAAAGCATTATTGCCACTTGGGTGAAGCTTTAGCGGGGCGTAGGTTACAGCACGAGGCAGACATGGCCGTGGGACAGGAGGAACACCTCTCAGGCCGACCTGCTGAGAATGAGAGGAAGGCGGCTTATACAGCCAGCTGCGCAGGCGCACAGCCTCATCTCTGCCAACCACGAACTTTTTATTTGATCATACCGGCTTGTACAGGCCCACTGCGCCTGCCTATGTCAGGGGCCGGGAGTTAGAGAGAGGATTCTCTGAATTCATTGAAAACATCTGGAGGGCTGTGGGCCAGGTGTTGTAGCAGTGGCAGAATGTTTAGAAGGCCCTGGTTGAAGGAGAGTCCCCTAAGTGGCAGCTGTAACAGTAGAAGTCTCTGGCACTGAAACCATGGCCAGAGTGAAGTTCTCCAAGTAACCAATCATGAGGTATTTGGAGCAATCCTAGCTGTCACTATGACAGCCCTTCAGCTTACTGAAAGCTGGTTGAGTGACAGATTTATAGTTTTGGGGACAGAGGTAGGGCAGAAGGTGTTCTCTGATGAAACGTTGGGAGTGGCCGCAATGCTGCTTAGGTTGGACTCCGGATCTATGGAGACAAATACTGATTCTAAATCAGCCTTGATCCCACTGTGGCTTCTATTCCCAAGCGACTACCTGCGGTGGGGCGGAGACTGGCAAGGGGAGGGGCCTGATAGCTGTCCATCAAACAGCAGAGTTGCACTTTAGAGAGTGCACTTTAAAGGAAACAAAACAGTACGTGGATCGTGGGTGCCACGCAGGAGGGCCCAAGGTAGGGTCCCCAGCATCCACATAGAAGTTGGTACAGTGTGTACATCTGGAACCCCAGAGCTCGGCGTAGGGATGTAGACAGGTGGATCCTGGGGCCTTGCTGGTTAGGCAGTCTAGCCAATCAGTGAGCTCCAGGTTCAGTGAGCAACCTGGTCTCAAAAAAATGAAGTGAAGGGAAGGGCAATAGAGAAACACACCCGGTGTCAACTTCTGGCCTCTGCATACACATGAAGATGCCTCCTGCCCACCTGCCCTCCCGCCCACCTGCCCACCATCCCGCCCACCCTCCCGCCCACCTGCCCACCTGCCAACCAGCCCAGTCCCCCAAGGATAAAGAAAAGCAACATTAAAGAACCCATCTCTGACCTAATATGATATTTACCTTGTATCAAATTTTGTGTAACCACACTTCACTATTAGGCAGAGCTGAGACCTCCTAATCTGCTTCAAAGCCTGACACACGCATGGCGGGGAAGTGAATGCACCCTCTCCTCTGCTGTTGAGTGGAGGCCTATGCAATTCTTGCACTGTGGGTCAGGGGCCATGTGACCACACATCCGCACAAAGGAGGCCTCTCTGTGGCCCTCACCACGATGCGCAATTCTGCTGATGCTATGGCCATTTGAGACAAATTGAAAATTGAAGACTGTTATATAATTCTGAGGATTGGGGGAACACCCCACCCCTCACCCCTCCCCTGACACAATATGACTTTGATTTAGAGTCTGCCAGATGAATGAGCACAGAGATTGAATTTTAGATTAATTCTAAGTACCTTACACAAAATTATTAATTTTTTTTTTTTTGTCCCAGGCCAATGTGAGGAAGAGCCTCCCACTGGGTCAACTCTGTCCCAAGACACTGTTTTGGCTGCACCTCCTACCCCAGCGTATACTGTCTAGTCATTTGCAAGCAATTTTTCACCCACTAATAACTTTTGGTTATAGAGGAATACACATGTAGACATACACAGGGACACAGACATACAGAGATGACAGACACACACACACACAAACACACACACAGACACATACATACACACTCGCAAACACACACACACACACTCGCGCACACACACACAGTAGATATTATCTGCAGTTAAGGTCAGATTCATTGGTACCTGCTCATCACAGCAGGCTGGGAAACCCAGCTTTGCTTTTGGCACTAACTTTCCCTTTGCCTGTTGGGAATGAGTCTCTCGTTGTCAGGAGACAGTAGGCTAATGTCAATCATTTAGATGTACACAACCAACCAAGCCCCAACTAAAATCACTGGTAACCTTGGTGAAGTGGATGTTTCTGGTTTCTGTGAAGGTTCAGTTGTGTCATGTGATGATTTTCTGGAAGATGTCTTGTGAGAGGGCATGTGATGGTTGCCGGGAGCAGACATGTGAGAGGGTGGGTGATGTTTGGAAGGAATAAATAGGACCACGGACAGTGGGATGATGCTTTTTGCAACGCTACACGGCAACTCTTTGCTGGTCTTCTCTGGTTTTCACTTTGCCGGGAACATCTCAAGGTACTCTGGCTGATCCTGGCCACTTCCGCGGACAGTGCTGACTCAGCAGAGCCTTGCCATTTCTGTGGGATTTTGCCACCATTACAGATTCCTGTTGCTGTTTGGTGTTGGCTATTGGACTTGACTGCTGGTCTCCTGACAACGCAGAGTGGAATCGGCCTGAGGAACTACATCTAAACAGGCCCACAGCCCTATTTTTATTATTAACAGTCTTTCTCTCCTTCCTCTGGTCAGTGGGTTAGAAGTAAGGTTGAAGTACTTAAGAACCCTAAATAAAGCAGGTTTTGAAAAATCTAAGCCTACAATCTGGGACACTGGAGAGCTCTGAATGAAAACTGTTTGCAAATAGAATTACAGAAATACTGATGATGGTCTTGGGAAGGGATTCCTACTTAAGGCGCCCTCCAGAGTAGAAACAATTTTGTCATAATAGGCCAAGGTCCTTTCAGTGTCAGTTAGATGAAAAGAAGTCAAATGAATGAGTTAAAAATGGTTCTTCCAACTCATAGTTATTTGAGAATAATGAGCATAATGGCTGGTGATACAAGTAATGTCACGTGAGGCTTAGGGTGTCCAGAGTTAGCCATCTGGCACGGAACAGTGTTTGTCTGCACTCATGCATAAGTCTTAAGTTCTCTATCACCACACAAGACACCCTACCTGTTTCTCTCCAGGATCCAGTCTGTAAAACTGAGTCCTGAGGATATAATGGTATGTATGGCCCAAGAGCGTGAGAGTGGATGAAGACATCAGCTCCTGGGCTACCCAAGGAGAAACCAGAGACCACACAGTATCCTTGCAGGCAAATAGACCATATTTGAATTTCTCCCTGCTCCTATCTTGAATCTCCTGATCATTTTTTCTTTCTCTCAGGGAGGAAGGAGAAGGCAGCTAGAGGAGGTTTGAGTGCAGTCTTCATGTGCAGTTAGCTGTCTGGACAATGGTCCAGCTGCCTCACCCTCCTCAAGGTTACAGGGACCAGAGGAGGCACGAGAGGGAGGGGCCTTGGGAAAGGAAGGGAGCTTGGGGACAACTGTCTCTCAAGCAAATGAGGGGAAGGTGACTCATGTGAGGCTAGCTTTAAACACAGCAGCCAGGACCTCAGAGAACACACGAGATATGCTTTGTGTCTGTAAGGTGGCTCAGTGGACAAAAGTGCTTGCAACCAGCCTGATGACCTGAGTTTGATGACCCAGAACCAACATGGTGGAAAGAGAGACCTGACTAGTGCACGCTGCACTCTGCGTTCACACGTGTACTGTGGAATATGCCCTCCAAAATAAATGAAAGGAACTCAGGGGGCCTTATGGGATCCCAGAGGTGGATACAAGATGGCGGCAGAAAAAACAGTTGACTAGGGCTTGAGCTGGGCTTCCCCACCCCCCCCCCTCAGCAGGGACAACCATCCTAGGAGAGGTTATTTTTTTTTAATAAGGGGGTAATGGAGACAGAAACTATTTAGCAAGCAAATGTAGTGGGGTGTTATTTTGACATCAACTAAGAGCTGTTAGTTCCTGGGAAGTTTGCATTCCTTCCTTAGACATCCACGCCAGTCATCACTCCCAGGGAGAGCTGCTGGAGCAAGTGCAAGTAGCACTGTGGAAAATTCATAGTTTGGGGTTTTGAATTTTCAGATGGTTTTATATTATAATTCTAACTGGGATGAGAGCCAATTTTACTTTTGTTTCTCTTTCTCAATCCCTCTCTCTCTCTCTCGTGTTTATGAGTATGTGCATATGTGAATGCATGGGTTTTTTTTTTTTTGGCATGTGTGTGTGTGTGTGTGTGTGTGTGTGTGTGTGTGTGTGTGTGTGTGTGTGTACACATATGAATGGACATGGAGACCCGAGGTCAATGTCTCCCATCATCCTCCACTGCTTTTCCACCTTATTCACTGAGGCAGGTGTCTCAATCAAACCCACGGCGTCTGATTGCTCCAGGCATTCCTGATCTCCGCCTTCTGGAGCTAGGATACAGGCCACATGCCTGCCCTGCATTTATGTGCATCTGGGGATCTGAACTCTGGCCTTCAGGCTTCTGTGGTAAGCACTTCAACACCAAGCCACATCCCCAGCCTAGAAAGCATTTAAAAAAAAAAAAAAAAAAAAAAAAGACAAGGTCTCATGATGTAGCCAATGGGCCAGTGTGTCTGTCCAAAACTCAATCAATAGTTGGCTGGCTGAGAGCAGAGGAGAGCTGAGGGGATGACCTACAGCCCTGTGCTCACTCTTTCACCATGATGCTTGATTCTGGGAGGGAGAGAGAGAAAGAGAGACAGAGAGACAGAGAGACAGAGAGACAGAGACAGAGAGAGACAGGGATTTACAACCTTTCTCATACCTGCTAGGTAAGTGCTCTGCTTTTGAGTTGTATTCCTAGCCCCCTTTAAATTTAGGGGCACAGGGCAAGAGGGCATATGTCTTGCTGTCAGTCTGTGCTGAGGTCCTCACAGATGGTGGTGGCTGAGATGGTGACAGGGCAGGAGGTGTTAAGGTGGCCAGCCCTGAGCCCCCATTACTACAAGGAGCCACGCCTGGAGCTGAAGCCACCAGTGGACCCATGAAGGGGCAGAAGTGTTTGTGTGTGGGAGAGAAAGATGGAATGACAGCTAGCTGCGGGACAGAAATGGTGCACGGTCTGGTGGTGTTCCTCCTTGAGGGAGTCCATGTGTGGAAGACAAAAGATGAAACTCTTTAGAGTAGTGGTTCTCAGCCTGTGGGTCAAGACTCCTTTGTTGGGGGGGGTTAGAGGACCCTTTTACAGGGTTCACCTAAGACCATTGGCAAACACCGCTATTACAATTCATAACAGTAGCAAAATTAGTTATGAAGTAGCAGCAAAAATAATTTTTAAATTTAATTTAATTTTATGTGCATTGCTGCGAGGATGTCAGAGCCTCTGGAACTGGAGTTACAGACAATTGTGAGCTGCAGTGTAGGTGCTGGGAATTGAACCCAGATTCCCTGGAAGAGTTCCATCTCCAGCACCTACAGAAAAAGCTGAGTGAGGTGATTCAAGTCTGTAACCTTGATGCTGGGCAGTGGATACAGAGACAGGGATTCCTACAGCTCAATGGCCAGACAGTCTATGGTCCATACCTAGTTTAACATTGTTTTGTTGTTGTTGTTGTTGTTTGTTTGCTTGTTTGTTTTTCAGAGCTGAGGACCAAACCCCTATTTTAACATTCTTATTTAAAATAGTATCTCCATATGAAAGGAATAACTTCTGGAAGAGGGCCATTGCCCTTAACCTCTGAGCCATTTCTCCAGCCCCAATAAAAATATTTTTATGGTTTCAGGTCACCACAACATAAGGGATTGTATTAAAAGGTCACAACACTAGGAATGTTGAGAATCACTGCTTTAGAGTTTTCACTCACTCCTCCTCCTGGAACTGCGAGTTCCCTAAGTTTATTCACTCACTTATATGTTAGCTTGCCTATGATGTCAATGCTCCACTTGTTTCTGTTATCTTCAGCATCCACCACATGCCTAGAGTTGAACTCTGGAACCAGATCTTCCTAGCTTTATACAATGCTGCCTCCCTGTCTACTCCTGGAGGCAAGAATCAGGCTGAGTTGAGTTGTCCTTCTTGGCCCTGTTCTGTCCCTCCCCTCCTCCCCCCTCCCCTCCCCTCCTCCTCCCCCTTCCTTCTCTTCCACGCTAGTGATTGAAGAGAGTCCATCACAATTCTAGGCCAGCTTGAACACTGAGATTTGCCCAATCTCACTATAGAATCCAAACTAGCCCCCAACTTGCAGTCTTCCTGCTCCAGCCTTCCCAGTACTGGAACTACAGGTGTGGGCCTCTGCACTGGACTGGAAAGAGAAATTTTTCAAAAATTCAAAGCGAGGACCAGGAAGAACCTTTGGGTTAACATTTAGGTAAGAGAGAAAACTTGCACTGTCTCTCTTTGGAGCCTTCACCCACTGTGAGTTACTTAAAAAGATGTGGACGAAAGAGCTAATGTTCAGAAGTCAAAGGTGTTTAACCTCCTACCTTCCAGGCAAGCGGATGCTCAGTTTCTCTAGGTGTCAAAGTCAGAGGATTTGGCATCTTGTTAGTTTCACGTTCCTCAGCTTAGTATTCTTCTTCTTGGTTCTAAGGCTTTGGAGAAAACAAGGCAATGACTGTGTTCTACGCATTGCTAAGGAATGACAACAGGAAGGGAGCCCTGGACATATTAGCCATCTTTAAGGTGTGTGTGTGTGGGGTCCCTGTGGCTGCCTCTTGCTTCAAACCATGCTTGTTCTTAGGCCTTTTGAGAGCAAGGATGGGTAGCAAAGCAGACCGTGCTGGTTTAAGTGAGAATGGGCTCCCTTAGGCTCATATGAGTATTTGGTCTGTAGTTGATGGAACTATTTGGGAAGGATTAGGAGGTGTGGTCTTGCTGGAGGAGGAGTGTCAATAAGGGCAGGATTTGGGGTTCCAAAAGCCCAAACCATCCATTGTTCTCTCTCTCTCTCTGTCTCTCTCTCTGTGTGTGTGTGTATGTGTGTCTGTCTCTCTGTCTGTGTGTGTGTGTGTCTGTCTGTTTGTCTTTGCCTTGTGCTTATGAATCAAGATGTAAGCTCTCAGCTGCTGCTCCAGCACTATGCCTACCTGCCTGCTGCCATGCTCTCTACCATGACCTTCATGAACTCACCTCCAAGAAAACTTTAAGCCCCAAATAAACTCTTTCTTCTATAAATTGCCTTGGTCATAGTGTCTCATCACAGCAATACAAGACTAACTAAGGCACAGACTTACAGAACATACTTTGGGTAGACAATCAACCTTGATATTTCTAGAAGAGTCCATGAATATAGAAGCAGACACTGCATATATCACTACCTCCTACATATAGTCAACAATACAAGCCTGTTTTCTACATATTTTCTAGAAGTGGATAGTTCTAAGTATTCATTATTCTGTTGTAGGGGAAAATAGAAGTGACACAAGCATTTCATCTGGGCAGGTGCATGGATATCCAAACTGGTCCCTGGGGTTGGTGAGAGGCACTGTGGTAAAGACACAAGTCCAGCCCACCCTTAAACTGGTTAGCATGGGGTCTGATCACAGTTCCTTTTCCCAATGTGACTTACAAATGTCGACATTAGTCTTGAGAGCTGGCTGAGAAGTGCAGATGGCTCAGCACGCATCTGTCACTCCAGGTGGGGAGGCAGGGTGTCAAGCTCATGCTGGTAGCTCATTCGAGGCTGCAACAAATGGCTTCCTTTCTGGTTGGGTTGAAAGCAGAAGGCTTCTCTTTCTGTCATTGTCCGTGTTGGCTCTGATGTGAGAGAAGAGAAGGGGAAGGCATGGCTTGCCAAGCCCTTTCCCTGCTGAGATGAAGAGGGGAGGATGGGCTGCCAGCTGAGAGGGCATCTGGGGCTTTCCAATGGTCACTGCACCCATGGGGTCAGAAATGACACCTTCACCTCACCATAGGGCCAAGAAAGGCTGTGCCAGAGCCTCCAAGGTCAAGGGCTTTTTCCGAGAGGGAAAAAAAGAGCTAATGAAGGAAGCCACAAAGAGATGGCTTTGGGACCCAGGCTGCCAGGCTGTCAATAGCCACTTCCCATCGGCCTTCGTTATGTGCAAGACAATTAGGAGACATTCAAGGCCAAGTTCCTCAAGGACAATGGCAAATAAACAGCTTTTGCAAGCATCTGCGACAGGTTCATAGATTAACTGGGTCATTGTCTCATTTGCACTCAGCTGGGACTGCCCTCCCTGCCCTTCAGAAAGCATTTGGCAGTTCATTCCCAGAGTTTTGAGGAATCTGGGAAGATAATTGGTAAATTCAAAAGTGCCATTCAGAGACTAAGCTGTGATGGCTGAGGCAGGATCACACTGGACAGTCAGACGATCCCAGCCCAGGAAAGCCCCTACATTGGGTTTGGTTTTGTGTATTCAAAGGTGAGATGAACCAAGGAACTCGCCCACAATAACCAAACTGGCAAGGGGCTGATGTACATGCTAGAGTGTCAGTTTCTTTAGTTTCAGCATGAAACATAAGTCAGTGTTGGGCCAGCTGGTCAACCTGAGGGTGATCGGGGGAGATGGGCTGTCCAATGGGTTTATGAAGCCTAATAGGCAAAGAAATGCACTGGCTGGGTGTGGAGTGGACACACAACCCTGCCACCTCCTTCTAAAATAAACACACACCACTGTTGCATTCAGAGTTTGGGGTGTCCGGATTTTTCAGAGGTTGGAGATTTAGATGAGAAATAGGCTGCTTTTAAAAAAAATGGAGTCTGGGGAGATGGCTCAGTCAGTAAAGTGCTTGCAAGGCAAGCAGGATCTGAGTTCAAATCTGGTAATCCTTCATGAAAGGCCAGCACATGCTCGCAGTCATAGTCCTGGGGAGACAATGACAGGAGGACCTCAATAGTCAGCTAGTCTTGCCAAGTTGGTAGGCTCCAGGGTCAGTGAGAGACACTGTTCTCACTCAGGTAACAAGGGATAGGGGAAGGCACATGACATTAATCTGTGGCCTCCACAAGCATGTGCACACACAAACACATTCATATGCTTATGCCACACCCATGCACACACACAATTAAGCACAGCTGTGGACTGCATAATGATGTATTACTCAGCTCTGGGCTGCATATAACATGGTGATCTCAAAATATTAAGTTGCTTAGTGACTACTACATAGCTGCCTTTGTGCAAAGACACTCTCAGGCAGTAGTTCTCAGCCTTCCTAATGCTGCGACCCCCTCTCCCCGACCACAAAACTACTTTTTGCTACTTTATAAATGTAATTTTGCTACTGTTATGAATTGTAATGCAAACATCTGATATGTGACCCCTGCGGGGGTGGTGACCCACAGGTTGAGAACAGTTGCTCTATGACATTTTCACAGAGGCACAGCCATTGCAGACTTTGGTTAAAATGTAAGCAGAGGGTTGCTTTGAGAGCTAACTTTGGAGCAAATGGGGCCAGCTGGTCGACCTCAGTGGTTACTGTCTGTGACCATCTTAAGTTAAGCCTCTGCTTCCACACAGTAGTTACAGATGGTGGGAAAGGCTGAGGCCTCCTCCTGACACATCTGTCTCTGCTTTTCTACCTTTCAGTGAAACTGAGGCAGGAGAGAAAGATAGGGAAGCTTGAAAGGACACCGGAGTGGGAAGGAGCCTTTCAGTCTAGGGTCTGTTAAAGATGAAGCTGCAGGGAGCTCAGGACTGACTTCCAGGGGCTGGGAGGCGAAGGCTCGATGGGGAATGTGCTTATTGTGTGAATGAGGACCTGAGTTCCACCCCCAGCACCTACAGGAAAAGCTGGGTGATGCGATTCAAGTCTGCAACCTCGATGCTGGGCGGTGGTGGGGACAGAGACAGGGATTCTTGCAGCTCAATGACCAGCCAGTCTAGGGTCCATACCTAGTTTAACATTTTTTTTTTTCAGAGCTGAGGACCGAACCCAGGGCCTTGTGCTTGCTAGGCAAGCGCTCTACCACTGAGCTAAATCCTCAACCCCTATTTTAACATTCTTATGTAAAGTAGTATCTCCATATGAAAGGAATAACCTCTGTGTGAGTAACCTTCACAGTAAATCTTTTTTTTCATTTTTTTCACAGTAAATCTTATTAACAGTAATAGAATGCATGTGTGTGTGTGCGTGTGTGCATGTGTGAGTGCATATGCGCTCACAAGCACGCATACATGTGGAGGCCAGAGAAGAGAGGCAGTTATCACCTCTACTTATTCTCTTGAGACAGGGTCTCTCACTGAATCTGGAGCTGGACCGGCAGCTAGCAAGCCCTGATGATCCTCCTATCTCAGCTCTCCACAATGCTAGGTTACTGGTGCAAGACTGGTGCCTGACTTCTTAAGGTAGGAGCCAGGACTTGAACTGCAGTCCTCATGTGTGCATAGCAAGTACTCTTACCCACTGAGCCATCTTTCCATCACCTTTAAAAAGAAAATCTCTTCTTAGCTAGGCGTGGTTGCACACGCCTTTAATGCCAGCACTCAGGAGGCAGAGGCGGGTTGATCTCTGAGTTTGAGGCCAGCCTGTTGTAGAGTGAGTTCCGGGGCAGCAGAGCTACACAGTGAGACCCTGTCTCAAACAAAACAAAACAAAACAACAACAGCAACAACAACAACAACAACAACAAAAACAGAACAAAACAAAACAAAATCTCCTCTTAATAAACTTAACCGCTGTATTTTACTGACTCATCCAGAAATTCTTTTCTTCTGTAGAATAAAGACTCCTGGTTCCATCCGAACAGAGATCTCAAGAAAGGACTCCTATTCTGGCTGCCAGGGACCTAAACATCCACCCTCTGTTAGCACAATCTACACTCCCCTTTTAGTGTTGGCCTGCTCCAGCCCACCTTCCTACCCATCTTCTGAGCTGCACTCTGTGAGACAAATCCCCACACGCTCTAGGACTCAAACAGCATCCTATCTGTGCCATTGTTCCATTGCTTCCGTTATGAACCAAAGTTTTCTTCCCTTAATGTTCCAAAAGGAATGTGGACAAAGTTAATCACAAGAAATCAACAGGTATTCCTTGAGCCGGCATCTGGAACCAGCACAGCTGGATGTGTGGGGTGTGTGTGTGTGTGTGTGTGTGTGTGTGTGTGTGTGTGTGTGTGTGTGTGTGTCTGATACCAATGCCACGGTAGAAGTGATTTCAACCGGTCAGTGTTTTCCTTTGGCCTTGTGGTCAGTCTTTGGGCAGCACCCCTCTCCTCAATTCTTATAGAGATTCCCTCCAAATGCCTTATCATAAGATAAGGCATGCTCGAGATAATCTCCAGGTGGTGTAGAGCCAGCCTTCTTTAGTTCCTGCTCTTACAGGAGGGACATTTTTAACTGAACATCTTTTTTAAAACAACATTTCTAGTGTATTTTCACACTTTATATTTTGCTTATTTATTTTTTTAGGGTATTTTTTTTGAACCCAGGACAGCCTAGGCTGAACAGCAACAGAAATCAAACTAAACAATATATTTCAAAGAAATTCTAATCCTTTTAGTCACTTTGTTTACTTACGCAAATATTCAGCTGAGCTGAGCTCAGTTTCTAAACACTTGTGCGTGGAAAGCATTTGACTCTTGAGCTACTGTGAGGAAACCTGCCTGTGGGTGGGGTTGCCTCACCTATCAGCATCGGCCCCTCCAGGGTTGAGAACTGACAACAACCAAAAGAAACAATAGCCAGCAGCCAGGTGGGTGGATATCAGTATCTAGTTCTTTTGACATTAAAAAACAAATCTGGTTTCAGCCAGATGTGGTGGTATATGCCTGTAATCCCAGCACTTGGGAGGCTGATGCAGGAGGATTGCAAGTTCAAGGCCAAACAACAAGAATTGTGTGTGTGTGTGTGTGTGTGTGTGTGTGTGTGTGTGTGTGTGTGTGTGTGTTACACATGAACAAAATAGCTGGTTATACAAACTGGTGTTCCCACGTGGTTCCCACTATCCCCACTAGATGGGGCTTGTGCTCTCTAGTTGGCTCAGGATTCTTCCCTGGAATCGAGTGGCAGCCGCTGGTCATCATCACAACCTCCCTTTCTCTCTTTCTTTCTTCCTCTTTCTTTCTTTCTTTCTTTCTTTCTTTCTTTCTTTCTTTCTTTCTTTCTTTCTTTCTTTCTCTCTCTCTCTCTTTCTTTCTTTTTTTCATTTTTTTATTAATTCATTCATATTACATCTCAATAGTTATCCCATCCCTTGTATCCTCCCATTCCTCCCTCCCTCCCATTTTCCCCTTACTCCCCTCCCCTATGACTGTGACTGAGGTGGACTTCCTCCCCCTGTATATGCTCATAGGGTATCAAGTTTCTTCTTGGTAGCCTGCTATCCTTCCTCTGAGTGCCACCAGGCCTCCCCCTTCAGGGGACGTGGTCAAATATGGGGCACCAAAGTTTGTGTGAAAGTCAGTCCCCACTCTCCACTCAATTGTGGAGAATGTCCTGTCCATTAGCTAGATCTGGGTAGGCGTTCGAAGTTTACTGCACGTATTGTCCTTGGCTAGTGCCATAGTTTGAGCAGGACCCTTGGGCCCATATCTGCCCGTCATAATGTTCTTCTTGTAGGTTTCTAGGACCCTCTGGATCCTTCTATTTCCCCATTCTCCCATACTTCTCTCACCTAGAGTTCCAATGGGATGTCCTACCCTCTGTCCCACTTTCCTGATAAGTAAAGATTTTCATGGGACATGCCCCTTGGGCTAGTGTCCAGATATAAGTGAGTATATACCATTTGAGTCTTTCTGCTTCTGGGTTAACTCACTCATTATGATCACTTCTAGTTCAATCCATTTGTCCACAAATTTTGGAAATTCCTTGTTTTTAATAGCTGAGCAGTATTCCATAGTGTAAGTGTACCACAGTTTCTTTATCCAATTTTCTGCTGAGGGACACTTAGGCTGTTTCCATGTTCTGGCTATTATGAATAAGGCTGCTATGAACATAGTTGAGCATATGTCCTTGATGTGCTGGAGCTTCTTCTGGGTATATTCCAAAGAGTAGAATAGCTGGGTCTTGAGGAAGACCTATTCCCAGCTTTCTGAGATAGCACCAGATAGATTTCCAAAGTGGTTGTACTAGTTTGCATTCCCACCAGCCATGAAAGAGTGTTCCTCTTTCTCCACATCCTCGCCAGCAAGTGGCATCACTTGACTTCTTGATCTTAGCCATTCTGATGGGTGTAAGATGGAATCTCAGAGTCATTTTCATGTGCATTTCTCTGATGACTAAAGTCGTTGAACATTTTTTTAAGTGTTTCTCAGCCATTCGATATTCCTTGGTTGAAAATTCTCTGTTTAGTTCTGAGCCCCATTTCTCAATTGGGTTATTTGTTTTGGTGGTGTTTAATTTCTTGAGTTCTTTATATATTTTGGATATTAGACCTTTGCCAGATGAAGGGTTAATGAAGATATTTTTCCAGTCTGTGTGCTGTCGCTTTGTTCTGTTGACAGTATCTTCTGCCTTTCAGAAGCTTCTCAGCCTCATGAGGTCCTATTTATTCATTGTTGACATTAAGGCCCGGGCTGTTGATGTTCTGTCCAGGAAGTTGTCTCCTGTGCCAAGATGGAGGAATCTCCCTTGTTTGTGGATCAGGAGAATTAACATAGTAAAAATGGCCATCTTATCAAAAGCAATTTACAGATTCAGTGCAATCCCCATCAAAATACCTACACAATTTTTAAAAAGTCATTGAAAGGTCAATTCTCAATGTCATATGGAAAGACAGAAAACCCAGAATAGCTAAAACAATCTTATACAATAAAAGATCCTCAGGAGGAATCTCCATACCCAATCTCAAGCTGTACTATAGAGCAATAGTAATTAAAACAGCATGGTACTAGCACGGCAATAGGCTGGTTGATCAATGGAATTGAACGAAAGACCCAAAAAATGAATCCATACACATATAGTCACTTGATTTTTGACAAAGAAGCCAAATCTATTCAATGGAAAAAGGATAGCATCTTCAACAAATGGTGCTGGTTCAACTGGATGTCTACATGTAGAAAAATGCAATTAGACCCATATTTGTCACCATGCACAAAACTCAAGTCCAAGTGGATTAAAGACCTCACCATAAAACCAGTGTATTGGTTAGAAGAAAAAGTGGGGAAGAACCTGGAACACAACCTGTTTCTTATAATAGCATTAGGAGGAATTACTGGGGCTGACAAGATGGCTCAGAGAGCGAAAGCGCTTGCTGGCAAGCCTGGCCACATAAATTCAATCCCTGGGTTCACATGGTGGAAGGTGAAAATGCACTCCTGAAAGTTGTTTTCTGATCTCTACTTGTGTGTGTGCACGCACACACACACACACACACACACACACACACACACACACACACACAAATAAATAAATGTATTACCTTTTTTAATGATGAAGTATCATTGTCTAATCAAAAACTGAAAATGATTGCATAATCTATGCGGAAAGTAAAGGCTCCCCCCCCCCCCACACCTCCCCAAGCCTCGGTTTCTTTGTGTAATAGCCCTAGTTGACCTGGAGCTCTCTTTGTAGACCAGATTGGCCTTGAATTCACAGAGATCCACCTGTCTTTGCCTCCTGGGTGCTGGGATTAAAGGTGTACGTCACCATGCCCAGTGCTGGTTCCCATTTTTAACATGTGGTGTTTTTGTTTTTCTACAGTTTTTTATTAAATATTTTTTACATATAAATATTTATTATTACACATATATACAATAAACTACCTATAGCAAGAAGAACCACAAAACAATCAGGAGTCATATATATGGTACATTCATAGTGTTTTGGCTATTTGTATTTGTCATCCTTGAAGAAAACATCTTTCCTATCTTGTTGAGTCTCAAGTTCTGAATGTAAATCAGTATCTATCATATCTCGTCCTTATCAACTTAAACCATCTATCTAGACTTAAAAACATCTTAACCCTTAAACAGCTAAGTTTAATTGTAAATCTAAACTATTTGGTCTCTGATCCCATCAGAGACTTGAGAAAGAATAAAATTAATTACCTGAGTATACCAGGAGTGCAGGTTAGCAGAGAATTTTGGGTGATTGATCAGGCAGCAAACTGTCTCTGTCATCTTCTCAGGTGGTGTTTTCTTAGACCTCTGTTGGCCTCTGGAGTTGCAAGTAGGCTGTAAATAGCTAAGCCCTGGCAAAGGCTGCCTGGGATCTGAGCCTTACCTTTGCTCCCCAGGCTGCAGTACCTACTCCTGTACTGTAGTGGGAGGAAGAAAAATGGTGGTTGCAGCTTCCAGAGCCCTTTAGGTCAGTTTCTCTCCCCACTCCCAGGGTTTCTCTGTGTAGCCTTAGCTGTCCTGGACTCAAGCTGTAGACCAGGCTGGCCTCGAACTCACAGAGAACTGCCTGCCTCTGCCTCCAGAGTGCTGGGATAACAGTCCTGCACCATTGTGCCTGGCTCAGTTTTCATTTCTTACAACTCCTAGAGCAGTGATCCTCAACCTGGGGTTCAATACCCCTTGCGGGGTGAAGATGGGGCTTTAAGGACCCTTTCGCAGGGGTCTCATCACCTAAGACTGCCGGAAAACAGATAATACATTAAAATTGCATTCATAATGTAAGTATGATTCATAACAGTAACAAAATTACAGTTATGATGTAGCAACAGAATAGCTTTATGGTTGAGGGTAACTATAACCCAAGGGACTGTATTAAAGTGTCACAGCGTTAGGAAGCTGCCCTTAGAGTGAGCTCTCCTTTCTTACAAAACTTCCATGCCATCGCACTGTCTGCACTTCACACAAACAGAATTGTGTTTGCTGCTAGAGTTTCTTTTTTCAATCGCCCTTGAAATAATTGAGTTATTGCACTAGAAGTGTTTCTGCTGAAGGGAGACTTAAAAGCTAATAGAGATATGAGCACAGCAGTCTTGCCGGTCCCTTAGGAGATGACTGGGGGATAGAGTTGGAAGATTATAAACCAAGGTAATGTCGCATGCCGCTTGAAAGGAAACACTGTAACTGGGGAAGGGGAGAGGGTAGTCCCAGCACTCTCGGCTTGAAAACTCATTCTGCTAAAAGGAAGCTGTTGGGAGAGGTTCAGTTCTTAACTTTTGACTAAAAGGTAAAGAAAGAAGAAAGAAATAGTTCAAACTTCAGTACGGGCAGACGTTTCCCTAATGACTCATCTTTTTAATTAAAATTTTCATTTTAAAATTTGAGGCAGAATTGTTTTCATTATGTACCCTAAGCTGCTCTCAAACTGACTATGAAAGGACACTCCTCCTGCCTCAGTCTCTTGAGTGCTGGGATGACAGGCACGCGACCCATGCCTGGGTGGAGCGTTTACTTGGAAGGGCCAAGGGAAACAAACAAACAAACAAAAACAAAAAACCACGAATGTTTCCTTGCAAAGGTGATGCTGGAACACAGCCACGCTGTTCAGACCATGAATCGAATTGTCCCCAGATCGGGATCTGAAAAAGCATGAGGCAGGCAGCTCTGGTAGGTTGTTGTATTGGTCCAGTTTCCTCCTTGGGTAGAAAGAGCATAGATAGGCTAACTTTTAAAGAGTGAGGCTGTTGTTGTTTGTTTAATAGTATAGCCTAACAAATGTTTGTTATTAGGCTTATAATTATTCTGGTGGCATTATTAACCTGTTTTCACAACCAATAAAAGACAAAGACACCTGTTGTATTTTGTAGAATAGCCTTATCATCTGGGGCATGGCAAATATTAACTCCTAGGCTACCTTCCATTATATCCCAACTTCTATCCCATGCCATCTGTTTCTAATAATTTCTATCTGGGCTACCTCCAACCATAATCCCAAAATACTTGCTAAGGTTTTTGTCTAGGCCATCTCTTTCATGTGGGACTTGAGAGTTCTTCCTCTTGACCCTCATGACTTCTTTCTATCCCGTGGCGATCCTCTTCCTCTTCCTCCTCTGGTACCTGTTTGCTTCCCCATTCTCTCCCCCAAAGTCGAGGAACCTTTGCCAGCCTACCTTCCTCCGGTCCTGCCCAGGTATAAGCTTTCTTTAATCGTCAAGCAGGAGGCTCGGTTGAACAGCAATCTCTGGGGCCAAGCAATTAACAAATACCAAGCGTCAGATCATTTGCCAAGGGTGAAGCTGACACCAGCTGAGCTCAGAGTGAGGACCTCACGGTGGGGCTCATGAGAGCAAGATCACTTAGCCAGGCCAGAGGAAGCCGGAGCGCCTGGGTTCCGCACTCCCTTTAGAGAAGTGCCGGTGGCGTGGCCGTTTACCTGTAGGCGTCCTACAGGCGTCCTACCTCTTGCATATTGCAGCACCTCTCAGTACCGCCACCCTAGGGGGTAAGCTTATAACACAGGAAACTTTGGGTGACACTTTAAACCGGTGACCCAAGTACAGAAGTCGCTATAGTGATGCTTTTGTTTATTTCGGGCTGCTTGGCCGGCTTTATGGGGTACAATCTTACGCAGTCAGTGCAATGAGCAGAATTAACTGATTTCCAAGATGCAGCCTAAAGCCAGCACATTAGAGGCCTCACTCCAAGTCCTGCCTCCCCTTCACTTGAGGTGCCTACTCTTCCTGACTGGTAAAGATGCGGAGAGCCTCTGGTTTTCTTAGTCACTCTGAGATTACAAAAACCAACCAACCCAAACACCTTTTGAGGGCGCTAAGTTACAAAATCGGTCTGAGCAAGTTAGGATGTTTGGTTCCACAAAATAACCAGAAGTCTAGCTACGTTTGAAGGTAGCGAATCTCCCCTCCTCAGAGCTCAGGCCTCTTCCATGAAAGGATCTCGGGGCGGCTGATTTTGTGCGCCACGTGGCTAAAGGATGCACAGAGAGCTGGTAAGACTTACTTCTGCGCATGTCCGTGCGGGTGTTTCTGCAGGAGGCTAGCATTTGAGTGGGTATTTAGTTCACTTGCACCGGTGCGGTGGCGGGGACATCTATCGTCCAGTCTGTTGAGTGCCCAGACAGACGAGAGGGCACTGTGCTGGGAGGACGTTCTCCTCGCTGGACACGGCTATGGCGCTCCTTGTCCTAGGGCCGCGGCTCTCACCCTTCCTAGTGCTGCACCCTGTAGTACAGTTCCTCATGCTGCGCTGACCCCTAAACTACAAAATTATTTTCACTGGTACTTCATAACTTTTTCTACTTTCACCTATTGTAATGTAAATATTTTAGAGATAGAGGTTTGCCAAAGAGGTTCCGACCCACAGGCTGAGAGCCACTGTCCTCTTCTTCTCTTTCTCCCCCTCCTCCTTTCTCCTCCTCCTTCTCTTTCTTTTTTCCTTCTCCTTCTTTCTTTCTTCCTTCTCCTCCTCCTCCTCCTCCTCCTCCTTTTTTGTTTTTTTGAGACAGGGTTACTCTGTCCTTGGCTGTCCTGGACTTGCTTTTTAGACCAGGCTGGCCTGAATTCAAGATATTTGCCTCCCTCTGCCTCCCGAGTGCTGGACTAAAGGTGTTACCCACCACTGTTGGTCTTGTTCTAGAGCCTTCTGATACAGTCTGCTGGCTTGCTGGCCTTCAGGCTTGGGCCAGAGCCACACCATCAGCTTTTCCTGGCTCTCCAGCTTGCAGACTGCAGCTAGGAAATTTCTCAGCTTCTGAAGGTGTCTGGGTCAATCTTTTATAAGATTTTGTATGATACGATTATGATTATAGAAGCTTACATGATTATAGAAGCTGAACAGTCCCATTTGTTAATATATTTAATTGTACAGTAATAATGTACTTGTAACAAAGATGTACAGTGTATGTGTAACATGTACTTTTATATAATAAAACAATTTAATGTAATACAACATATATTTATTGACTATATAACCAATATATACCATTGGTTCTGTTTCCTTGGAGAATTATTCAAAGACTGGATTCTTTAAAATATGAAGTTATCAGTCATATTAATGCTCCTCACTCTCTCTCCTCAGTTTGCCAAACAATTTCTCATGACTCTAAGGTGAATAGGAAGAGGGAAGGGGGTGGAGAAGGCAGGAGAGATCTTACCAGAGAGGCCCGGGCTGGCCACAGGGCTGTGATTAGGAAATAGAATTTAAGGAACTCTCAAAGTTAGTGCTGAAGTAAGAAACACTGTAATAAAAAATTAAAAGAAACTAAAATTAACATAAAGATCCGAACGGTCAAAATGCTGAACTTGAAATAAAGAAGCCAATCTTTGGATTATTTCAGGCTGACACTTGCCTCAAGAGAAACTGTAGACACAGCAGTTCTCCCAGGTAAGGGAAGCAAAGATTGATTTCAAGAATACTATTGATGAGTTCGTGTCCACCAAGGCCAAAAAATTAAAGTGATAATAATCTATTTTGGGTATAAATAAAATATTTAAAGTAATGCGGTTTCTAGACACTTTCAATTGTTTCCATTGCTTTCAATAATGTTAATGTTCTGAAAAAATTAAGCATTAGAAAAAAACAACTATATTAAAAATGTATGTAGAGGACACATCTTTCATGTCAGGTGCCAATATAACTTGATGTAGTATCATTATCTTGTTTATTTAATTTCTGGTATTTTTGTTCATAATAAGTGTCTTTACCTTACTCTTGATTTTTAAAAATACTGTATCAACGTATCTTAGTTAGGGTTTCTATTGCTGTGAAGGGGACACATAGCAACTCTTTTTTTTTTTTTTTTTTTTTCAAGATAGGGTTTCTCTATGTAGCCTTGGCTGTCCTGTACTCACTTTGTAGACCAGGCTGGCCTTGAACTCGCAGAGACTGCCTGTCTCTGTCACCGCCCCCCCCCCCCCCCCCCCCCCCCCCGAGTGCTGTGATTACAGGCATGTGCTACCACGCCTGGCTCCATGGCAACTCTTAATAAGGAGAACATTTAATTGGGGCTGGCTCTTACAGTTTCAGGGGTTTAGTCCATTTTCTTCGTAAGAGGAAGCATGGCAGTGCACAGGCAGACATGGTGATGGAGAAGGATGAGAGTGTTAGATCTGGATCAGAGCACAGTAGGAAGAGAGCAACACTGGGTCTGGCTTGAGCATTTGAAACCTCAAAGCCCATCCCCACTTCCTTCAACAAGGCCACACCTACCCCAACAAAGCCACACCTACCCCAACAAGGCCACACCTCCTAATAGTGCCATTCCCTATGAGCCTATGAGAGTCTTTTCACAAAGCATCATTTATCTTTTAAAAGACAAACTTTATAATAAAAACTTGAAAAAAACCCCACCACACACCAAAATTAACATTCATCTTGATGCATGTGTGGTAGGTTTTGTCAACGGGTCACAAAACTATAGTTACCTGGGAAGAAAGAGCCTAGTTGAGGAACGGCCTCCAATAGATTGACCTATGGACATATCTGTTGGGCATTTTCTTGATTAATGATAGATGTTGGAGGGCCCAAACCACTGTGGGCAGTGTCACCTTGGCAGGTGGGCCTGGGTCGTATAAAAGAAAGCTGAGCAAGCCACAGAGAGCAAGCCAGAAAGCAGCATTCCTCATTGCTCTTTGCTTCAGTTCCTGCCTTGGCTCCTCCTGCCTTGCCTTCCCTTGTTGACAGGCCATTGCCTGGAAGCTGAAGTCAATCCTTTTCTTCTCTGAGTTGTTTTTGGTCAGTGTTTTATCACAGCAACAGAGAAGCAAATTGACGGTAGGGTGTTTACACGTCTCCTTTAACTGCATCCTGCCTGAAGTGTTGCACTTTCCCTGACCTCACCCAAACCCTGGCATGGTGTGCGAGGCAGGTGTGGAGACTGACTTATCCCTGCCTGCATAGCTGCCTCTCTTGCTGAAGATGTGTATGTATGTGCCCTAGCGTTATACACTCACAACCTCTTCCTCTCTCTTTCAATTTCAATATCCCATAGGACATTGCCAGCTCTCTAGGCAGTTCTTGGGCAAGGTCTATAAGCTACTCCCAAAGACTCTCTCAGAGGCTCAAACTTTCCCAGTAAGCAGGTCCTAGGACCTGTTGTTAGAAGGTCGTTTCTAGTTTGCCACGGTCCGCGTGTTACTGTCAGTCTCTTAACTTGCAACTCCTCCCACAAGACTACATACTGGTCTTCTAAAGCGGCCGCCTTGAAGCCCCTCTCACAAAGCTTGACTTGAGGGAATGGCACTGTTGCTGAGCGGTGTCACTGTTGCTGAGCGGTGCCACTGTTGCTGAGCGGTGTCACTGTTGCTGAGCGATGTCACTGTTGCTGAGCGGTGTCACTGTTGCTGAGCGGTGTCACTGTTGCTGAGCGGTGTCACTGTTGCTGAGCGGTGTTCAGTTTGTCTTAGCTTTTTTGTAGCACTCTTCCTGTGTCCCCGGGCCACATCTAGCACATGGCATTGCGCTACTCACTACACCTTCTCAGGTCCTCCAGGATCTGACCGTCCCTTGGACTTCCCTTGCTCTTGATGATCTCAACAGTTTTGAGGCGCATCTGTCTGGTAGTTGCAGGACGTCCCTCTGTGGAGCCTTGCCTGATCGATTGCTCATGAGTATGTTGGTACCATTGGCTTTTAGGAGGAAGTTCACAGAAGTATCACTTTTTGTTATTATGCCATCACATTAAGGATACATATTGTCAGTGTGATTTATGAACGTCAGTGTTGACATTGATCACTGGTTAATGTGGTGTCTTTCAGATTTCTCCAATGTGAAAAAAAAAAACCCCCAGGAACTACAAAGCAAGTCCAGGACAGCCAAGGCTACAAAGAGAAACCCTTTTTTGAAAAATCAAAATCCAAAACGACAATATCAACAAAACCCCAAACAGCAGCAACAACAACAACAACACCACAAAAACAAACAAACAAACAAACCCTCAGGAAGTCATGGTAACTTCAGGAGTATGAAAGTTTGGCCATTCTGATTGGTACAAACCCCCAACTGCAGCCTGTTTGAACTGCAGTGTGCCTTGACACTGTAAAAAAAGATTTTGTATTTCTTGACACTAAAATGAAAGAAGGCTAAGTCTTGGGTTTGAAGACCACCTCTGGGGAACTGGTATTTTCTGGAGAAGACAGCACCTTGACTGGGTTCCTCAGTTGTAATATTGTTACAACAACCTAGATTGTCCTCAGACTTGTGTTATCCTGGTGAGACCTTCCATTATAAAATGACTGCAAAAGGAACATTCATTGGTCTCCTCTCCTCTTCTCCTTCCTTCCTCTCCTCGTTTTTAGTGAGCCACTTTGCCCCTCCATTTATTCCTCCTCATTTGCAGCTATCCACCAGTGAGCCACAGTGAGCGAATTACGTGTTCCATGGAATGGCTCTTCAACTTGCCCAAAGGAGGTCGCAAATCAACACAGTTTTCAGCCCACGCCATTTTAAAGGAAGCAGTCAAAGCCCTGTGAGCTAGCCGCTCCTTTCATGCTTCAGCACAGTCAGAAGATAACAATGGGGTTGGCTTTAGCCTCTTACCAAGAGCTCCAGAATCTTCTGAGCATGGAAGGGTGCATCGTTTCAGTGTGGCTGTCTCTTCTGTGTCTACAAATCCTGTCAGACCCTCCTCATAGGGCTCAGCTGAGTTTTCTCCTCCTACTTGATTCGTTTTTTTCCTTCTATTTTTCTTTTATTGGAAACAGATTTTTCATACAATATATTCTGATTACAATTTCCCCTCCCCCAACTCCTTTGAGATTCCTCCTCGTCTCTTCTGAATCCACATCATTTCTGCCTCTCATTAGAAAACAAACAGGCATTTGAAGAAGAAGAATAAAGTAAGATAAAACAAAAACAAACTAGAATAGGACAAATCAATCAGCCAATCAATCAATCAATTAACCAATCAGCTAACCAACCAAAGAAAAAGAGCCAAATAAAAAGCGCAAGGAACACATGCAGATGCAGAAAAATACATGTGTATACACACAGGAATCTCATAAAAACACAAAACTGGTAGCCATAATATATATGCAAAGAACCTGTAAAGTTTAAAAACAAAACAAAAGCCAAGATAAAAGATTATGAGAGAGAATAAAGTAATGGAATTTTTGATTCCTTTGTAAACTCAGTTGTGTTATGCAGGTATGTTTTTATTTTAACCCCAAGTGTGGGGTTTTGGTTTGGGTTTCAATATGTCTGCAGCTGATAATTGCCTCCTGAGGGGTGTGGTCTTTGCTGTCTGGTAAGGGCCTGCTTTGTGCAGCACAGGGAAGGTTGTGATCGATGGCTCTGAGGGACATAAGTAGAACCCGTGGTGTGTGGCATGTAGCGGTTTGGAGGGACCAGAGACAGACGGTGTGGTGGCTTGGAGAAAGATGGAGAGAAACGTTTCAACACAGCAGCTTGGAGGAGAATACTTGCCACATTCGAAGCTGACAGAGATTGGTATTGTCCCCAAAGAACCCGTTGACCCTAAACAGCAAGAAGGAGTGAAGGAGTCTGTGCCCCCTTTCTCCACTAACCTCCTTTCTCTCTTACCCAGGGCTAAGGGGTTGGTATAAGGGAGATGGAGGCTTCAATACCCCACATAAAATAGAGTTTAAAACCAAGCGTCTACAGAAAAACCTCCAAAGATGCCACTGAGTTCATTTTGTGTTGCTTATCTCCTTCTGGGCATGGGTCAGCCCTTAAGAGTGGCTTTTTCTCCAGTGACACTCTGTTGGAGAGAACTGCTTTTTCAGTTGTGAGTGGTTATCAATTGGAGATAGCTTCTTGGTTAGGGATGGTGTGTGTGTGTGTGTCCCTTCTCCTCTCAATGCTGGGACCCTATCTGGCACAGATCTGTGCAGGCCCTGTACATACTGCTGCAGTCTCTGTGAGTTCATATGTGCACTGGCTTTGCTGTGCTTAGAAAGTTTTGTTTCTTGATGTCCTCCAACCCCTCTAGCTCTTACATTCTTTCTGCTTTGTCTTCCATGGAGCTCCCTGTGCCCTGAGGGGAGGGATTTGACGGAGACATCCCGTTTAGGGCTGAGTGTTCCAAGGTCTCTCACCCTCTGCACAATGTCAGGTTGTGGGTTGCTGTATTTGTTCCCATCTGCTGCAAGAACAAGCTTCTCTGATGATGGCTGAGCAAGGCCCTGATCTATGGGTAGAGCAGGATGCCACTAGGAGTTGTTTCATGGTTATGCTCTTTTATCTGAATAGTAGTGTTTGGTTTTCCTCTAGGTCCCTGACCTAAACGGTCTCAGGTTCTTGGCTACCCAAACAGTGTCAGGAACGGGTTCCATCTCCTGGAGTGCGCCTTAAATCTATTCAGATAGGTATTGGTTGGTTACTCCCATGAGCTTTGTGCCACGATTGCACTAGTACATCTTGCAGACAGGCCATCATTGTAGACCCAAGAGTTTGTAGGAGGGTTGGTGTTTACCTTTATCCATTGCTGGTATGCAGAGTACCTTCCAGTACTGCGAATGAAGACTTTTAGGTAGGCAACAGCTCAACCTCTTCGTGTTCAGTGAGTTGTATAGGTGTTGCTTTCAGCAATAAGGACTTGTCATCAGTTTGTTGGGAGCAACTAGATGCTTCATTTGGTGATGAGAGATGCAACCTATTTGATTCTTTTTTTGTCTCCCCGAGACAAGGTTTCTCTCTGTTATCTTGGCTGTCCTGGACTCACTTTGTAGACCAGGTAGGCCTTCAACTCACAGTGATCAACCTGCCTCTGCCTCCCGAGTGCTGGGATTAAAGGTGTGTGCCACCACGCCTGGCTCTGGTTTGATTCTTTAACAGTCTTTGAAAGCAGCCTTACATTTGCCAAATTTGCTTTTTCTTGCAGGATGTCTAGACCTGGCATCATGTTTGTCAGCCACAAGAGTTCCCAAAAGTCACTCAGGCTGCACACAAATGATCTGTAAATGCCATATTGTGGTGATTGTTCATTTTTATTACACGAAACGTTAAACATTGAGACTCCTTACATCTCCATAATGATAAAGCCTCAAGTAAGCACCAGTGTTCATGCTATACCTTTTCCATTGTTTAGAAGTTCTTTGCTACTAACCCACTTCTTACGGTTTGGGAAGAACCGTCACGGTTTCCGTAAGAGGCCATGAACTTTCAGTTAGCAGAGAATATGATTTTGTATGCTCCATGTGAGTGGAGCTCAGGAGAGGCAGCTCATCCCACAGCCATGGCTGCATCTGCGTACCAACAGGCACACCATAGTTCCTTAGATCACCTTCCTCAGAAGGTAGGCGTGGCCTTTGTAAATGTGAAGTTTTCTCACTGATAAAGACATCAGAGAAACTGGTAAGGACCAGGGGCTTATATACTGACATTTTCAGGGAAATCTGAAAGTGTGCACACACATTGCAGCCAGGTGACGGCGCTCATTAACCTTTCCAGACCAAGAATTCTGTTGTTGTTTATTGGGAAAATGCAAAGGCAGAGACAGACTGGGGTGCATGACTTCAGGGTTGTCTTTGACAATCAAAAGTGACTCACTTTGCTGCTGCTCACAGTATGATAGCCTTCTTAAGGCTCATGACTCTTAATATGATAGTAAGAATAAATTTTAAAAAATTGTAGCCAGGTGCAGTGGTGCTTGTCTGTAATCCCAGCACCTGGGGAGGCAGAGGCAACTGTATTGCTGTGAGTTCGAGGCTAGCCCTGGCCTACAAAGTGAGCTCAGAACTGCCAAGGCTACACAGAGAAACCCTATCTTGAAAAAAATAAAACCAAACCAAACCAAAATTGTGCTGATAATACATAAAAAGAAGGAGCCGTAGGGATGGTTTGGTAGTTCAAAGCATGTGCTGTTCTTCCAGAGGGTCCAAGCTCAGTGCTTAGCAACCATGTTAGAGGGCTCACAACTACCTGCTACTGCAGCTCCAAGGAGTTTGATGCCATCTTCTGGACTCCACAAGCAGACACACACACACACACACACACACACACACACACACACACACACACACACACACACACACCATACACAAAATATAATGAACTTTGAGGCAGGGTGGTGGCAGCCCACACCTTTAATCTCAGCACTGGGGAGGCAGAGGCAGGTAGGTCTCAGAATTCAAGATCAGCCTGGTCTCTCAGAGCAAATTCCAGGACAGCTGGGGCTACATAAAGAAATGCTGTCTAGCCTGGCAAGGTGGCTCATGTCTGTAATCACAGCACTTGGAGAGGAAGAGGCAGGCAGATCTCTGTGAGTTCGAGGCCAGCCTGGTCTATAGAGTGAGTCCAGGACAGCCAAGGCTACATAGAGAAACCTTGTCTTGAAAACAACAACAACCAAAGAAGAGGAAGAAACCCTGTCAACAAACAAACAAAACAAAACAAAACAACAACAACAACAAAAAGAAGTTAGAGACTTACCCCATTTTCCAAGGCAGTAGATGGTGTGGGGGGCACAAGCCATGTCAGTCTCTTCTAATTTTTTAAAAATTAGGATGACAGCATTGATGGTGAAATCAGGAAAAACACTAGTAGGCATGCCTCCTCATGGAAAATCACTTCATGAATATTCTCTGTAACTCACAAGAGCCTCGGAAAGCCTGTTCAAGCATCACGTGGCAGGGGCAGAGTTCAAGACAAACTGAGATTCAGAATCCTGAAAGGGTTTGTTTGTACTACCTCTGCCAGGTTCCCCTGGCTTCTCTGCTCACTAAGTACTGTTTGCTGAAAAAGTGCTGTAGTTACTATATTTATGCAGATCTGTGCTTATTCATGTTATAATACAAAGAGACTTTGTCTCCATGGAGAACACGTGGCCATGTTTCCCTCCGGCCCAGCCGCCTCCGCCCATCCGCACTGTGGGTCCCACTCCACACTCGGCTGTCCGCTCCTCGGTGCTGGTTTCCTTCTTCCTGTTTTCTTCGGACTGGGTGAGCAGGAGCATTGCGACACCCCAGCTCTTGTTCCATGCTTGAAAGCTTCCTTTCCACAGTGGCTCTCGGTTTTGAGTGCCTGGTACATTTGGAGTTTGGCTCACACTTTCCTGGATTTCCTATAAGTGGCCATTTAAATTATTTCAAGGCTTTTCTGTGGGTTGTTTTCCTTTTTTTTTTTTTTTTTTAAAAAATCTTGTAATTGTCTGCTTACGTTTTCTTCTCACTTGTGTCCACATAGTGTCATGTCCCCTCTTGCATCGTTGAATCTCTGTGCAGTGGATATCCTCACTTTCTCTTCTCTCTGTGGGTAGTTGGAAGGGCGGTGTGTGTGTGTGTGTGTGTGTGTGTGTGTGTGTGTATAGACTATTTTAATGTGCTCTAGACTTTGTCTGTGATTGTATTTGATGCCTAAAAGGTGAATGCCTAAGACTGTGATAGTTGACCAAGATGTGTAATATATAATAATTGACCAGTGCACCATCTTGCTTGATGTTCATAACTTTGTAGGATTTATTTATTTTTTTTTAATTTTTAGTGACAGGATTGAACTCACAGCCTTGTTCATCATGCAAGTGCTAGCTCTCACTTGGAGCCACACTCCAAGCCTTATTTTCCTCATTTTGACTCTAAGAAGCTGAGATTCAGAGAGGCCAAGTGACTCTCCTAAGGCGGTCCAGCTACTAAGAGGTAGACTTGGGTTTCATTTGCCCTCCAAAGCTTTGGCAGCTGCGCACTTGAGCACACTGCTCATAGGTGCTGAGGTGGATCAAGTCATGCTGGCCTGGCTCTAATGGCCAGGTTCCCTTCACTACAGCCTGCCTACCTCCCTCACTATGCCATGCTATTAAACTCAGGACATGTAATTTCATAGTCTTGTGATTCGTGGTGAAAAGTTACCTCTACAGATGCATCAAGCCATGTTATGATTGAATGGCTATGGGCAATGTCTGACATAAAGAAATGCAGCCAACTGATTGGTTCATACTGTTCTTCAAATACTTTGCAATTGGTTGAAGGACTTGAAAGGTTATTTCCATATGGGGTGGAAAACACCAGCCTTTTTTTGGCCTGTTCATTGTGTCCCTATTGGGCTATAAGCCCCAACTGTGAAATAAATTGATGTGGTAAAGGGCTTCAATTCCTTCATGCACTAATCCACCAATGGACAAATGCATTTTAACAATGTGGCTGCTGCTGTGTAGGCCGTACAGCTACCAACTGCATGGGAGAGATGAAGCTGTCTGTCCCCTGGACTGTCTTCTACCCTTTATTTGTTTCTCTTCCCAAATTGGTCTCATTGATAAATCTCCTCCCTCAGTTTGTCATTATCACCTGTCAGTTTATTGACCTACTGAGGACAGGTGAGCTTCTTAGGGTGGCCAGGGGCCCGGCAACCTGACCTTAACCACTCCAATAACACATCTTCCCAGTTCCTTTCTGTTGCTGCCTTGCTTCCCGTTTGCCACGATGGAATGAACCTCTTGTGCTATGAACTGTGTCAGCTTTCCTCCTAGGCAACCATGGGCACGGAGACTATGAGACAGGACGAAGCTTTCCTTTTTTTTGAATTCTTTCAGGTCACAGCTGAGATATATGTAACCAACACTGGTACCCACCATGCCACTTCAGGAACGGAACACGCATGCCATGTTGAGGAGCACCCACGCATTCCTGATTTACTGGGTGTTTTGGCCAAGATTTGTTTATTGGTTTTTGTCTATGCCCTTTCATCATCTGAGTCTGTAATTTCCTCCTCGTAGTTTCGACAGGAGGAATGATATTGTTTTGCAGATAATGAACCATCTGGATGCCCTAGGAATGCACCTGATCATGACAGATTAGTTTTAATAAACCACTGAATTTATAATTGAGAAACATATGAGATTGATCTATATGTATAAGCTTTGATAGAATTTGATTCTAGTTTAATAAAAAGATAATTGAACAGGGCTGGAGAGATGGCTCAGTACTTAGGAGCACATGTTGCTCTTGCGGAAGACACAACCACTTCTGTGGATTGCTAAGACAGGTCTGCAGTGGGAATGGTCAAAGTTGTTCCCCTTGGGCTGGGCTGGTCCCTCTTTCCTGTGTTGAGCAGTGAGAAGACGGACACTGCTCCAGACAGGGTATGGCTTTGAATGCGGATGTCTGAAACCTCTTTCCCACCCACAAATCACTGTCAGGAGATGACCTTCTACCCAGAATTCTCTAGAGCAGTGGTTCTCCCCTGTTGGGGGATGGTCTGATGTATTTTGATGCTAATTACAGCTTGCTCTCTGTGTGACCCAACTTTTGCTTAATAAAAAGCCATCCCACCTGGGCAGGGCAGGAGATAGGTGGGGCTAGGAGAGAGAGGAACTCTGGGTAGAAGAAGGACTGCCAAGAGGAGAAAGGAGAGAGACCTGAAGTGAAGAGAGGAAGGCTGCTATGGGTTAGATGGAGGAGAAGCACATGGCCGGCGTGGATGGAGAATCCGGCCCAGATGAAGAACATGAGCAAGTATTTGGGATTATGGGTGGGAGATAGTTTGATAGAAGTTATTGGAAGCAGATGGCATGGGATTGAGACAGGGATCCCATGCCTGAGGCCCCACTATGGGAGGTAGTTTAGAGGATTGATATCTGCCCTGTCCCAGGTTAACTAAGGCTATTTTAAAGTATAACAAGTGTCTGTGTCTTGGTTGATTGCTAGCCAGGTCTATAGATGATATATGTAATTTAAAAACAATACTCCCCATTTTGAGCCCTGTGACCCTTTCATGCAGTTTCTCATATTGCAGAGACCCCCAGCCATAAATGTATTTTGTTGCTACTTCATAAGTGTAATTTTGCTACTGTTATGAATTGTAATGAAGGTATCTGATAGGGGTCATGACCCCCACACAGGTTGAGAACCACTGTTCTAGAGGCTAAGCAAGAGGCATCTCTCACAGAGAGGGATGGGAGCATCGCGTCTCGCGTGGCTATTGATTTTCTACCTTTTGGATGTGTACTTTTTGACTTATTGACTTATGGATTTTCTTTCTCCTTTCTAGTATTAATTTCTGCTCTTTTTTTGGGGGGGCAGATATCATCCTATGAGTGGCAGTGAAGCATTGTCTGTGCTAAGAAAGTCCCCTTCTGTTGAGTTACACCCCAACCTCCAGCTTTTATTTGTGTTCATTCCTTCGGTTTCTTTGCATCTCTTTCATTCATTTATCAGCTATGACCATCTTGAAGATGATTCTCCTCGGATTCTGACTGTATCTGTGTCCTGTAGGGTCTGGCACATCGTGGTTACTGCTCTTCTTCCCCTTAGACGCTGCCATTTCTGGTTCTTTTTCAAACCCTAATGTTCTTCAAGAGTTTTCCCAAAAAATTCTTCCTTATGTGAAAGGATCTTTTAATTTACTACTTGTTTTAATTGCCTTCAGGAGACACTCTTCCTACACTCTTCCTACTCTTTGGGATTTTGTTGAAGTGTTCTTAATATGTGGTCTTTCCCCTCCCCCCTCAAAACCTCATAGGAGAAAAGAAGGCATATTTCCAGTTTTTAGGATATGCGGTTTAATATATATCAGCTCAGATGCACCTGGTTAATTATTTAAGTATCCTATATCTCATTTATTTATTCTTTGCTTCACTGAATGCTTTTTGGCTTTAAATCTAGCTTACCTTGTATTTAATATGATGACCTCTTCAATTTTTTTTTTTTTTTTTGGGGTAATTTTTTGTTAGTTAGCATCTGTCTTGAATGCTTAGCACACACTCCCATTTGCATCCTTGTGCTGCTGTCTTTTTGCAGGTGAGAATTGTGTGTGCTGACTTAGGTTGTGCTGTGTGACCCAACCTGAAAATCTCTAACCAACAAAATGAACCATGGTCGTTAATGGCTGGACAGGTATGTGTGGCTTCCTTGCTGTCATTTTGATTTGTGTTTTATTTTAACTTAATGAAGTATTTTATTGTGTGGTCCTTTCCTTAGCACCTATCCGGTGTATAGTGCTCCTGCTAATTTTTGACTCTAAAAATAATGTAAGATCATAATTTCATTTGATGCCCATGCTTTTTCCTTTTCTCTTCTTTCTATTTTATGTGCATGGGTGTTTTACCTGCATGTGTGTCTGTGTATCACATGCTTGCAGTGCCCAGAAAAGGCCAGAAGAGGGCACTAGGACTCCTGGAACTGGAGTCATAGACCACTGTTAATTGCCATGTAGGTGTTGGGAATTGAACCTGGGTCCTCTAGAACAGCAGCCAGTGCTCCTAACTGCGGAGCCATCTCTCCAGCTCATTTATCTTCACCCACTGATAGCACCTGGGAGGGCTTGTTTAACTTCACCCACTGATAGCACCTGGGAGGGGCTATTTGGATTACACTAATTGAAGTGGGAAGACCTGCCCACTGTGGGTGCCACCATTCCTTACACAGCAATCCTGGTCTAGGTTAAAAGGGAAGAAAGTGAGCTAAGCCCAAGTATTCGTGCGTGAATTCTGTTCCTGATGTGAATGTGATGTGACCAACTGCCCTAGACTCCTGCCACTGTGACTTTCCTGCTGTGACAGACCCCCAGCCTGGGCTTGTGAGCTGAAGTGCATCTTTTCTCCCCTAGGTTACTGTAGTCAAGGTATCTTGTCACAAGAGTAGGAAGGGGAACAGAGACACCCCTTCCTTCCTGTATGATTTACACCATCAGGGACAATTACACCTCCCATTCTATCCCGCAGCATCTCTCCTGACACTAGCTGTGGCCTTCCAGAGCAGAAATCAAAAGGAACAAACCCTTTAATTTTACCTTCAAATGCTTTACTTACTGTTTTGGCTTCCCATGTTCTGCCGACGACAATTATTTGGGGTTTCTTTAACCTCTCTGTATTTCTGCTGCGTCCTCTCATCATTCTTTTGTTTCCGTCTTACTTTATTCTGTCTGTCCCTGGTCTAGTTAGCCATGGTATTTTCATGCCTGAGCTCTTCCAATTGGCTTCCTCCCCCCCCCCCCCCCCCCCCCCGCCGCCACCCCTAGCTCAAATGTTATCTCCTCTCCATTCTAATTGTCTTTTTCTGGCTACTTTTGCTTGTCAACTTGACTACATATGGAGCTAACTAAAATCCCAAGTGGCTAGGCACACCTGTGAGGGAGTTTTAGTTAACTGGATCGTTTGAGGCCGGAAGACCACACCTTTAACTTGGCCACACCTTCTGCTGGCAGCCTATATAAAGGACGTGGAAGAAGGAAGCGTGGTCTTTTTGCTGCTTGCTCTCGCTCTCACTGGTGAGTCCGTTCCTTTTGTTAGCATTCGAGGCGACTTCTTCTGGATTCCAGTGTAAACTGAAGACCAGCTGAGACGTCCAGATGCATGAACTGAGTCCTTGGACTTTCCATCAGGAGACAACCATTGTTGGATGAGCTGGACAATAACATGTAAGCCAATCTCATAAATTATCTACATACTTCATTCTATCAGTTCTGTCTCTCTGGAGGTCTCTGAGTAATATGGCATGTACTATTTATACATAGTAATGGGTTTCATAGGACATTTTCATGCATGTATGTAATGTATCCCCCTCCCCACACCCATGCAATTTCCCTTCTCTCTTCTCTTCCTCTTTCTCTCTTGCTATGTAGCCCTGGCTAGCCTGGGACTCACTATATAAACCAGGCTGACCTCAAACTCACAGAGGTCTGCCTGCCTCTGCCTCCTGAGTGCTGAGATTAAAGGTGTGCGCCACCGTATCCAGCCTTTGAATGTGGTCGCATATGTGCGTCTGTGTGTGCTCACGCACGTGCATAAGCCTCTTTGCAGGAAACTCCATTGGTGCAGAGTAACATGAAATGGGTAAGTCTTTAAAATGGAAAGGCTTCAGTGTTGGGGGATTTAGCTCAGTGGCAGAGCATTTGCCTAGCAAGCACAAGGCCCTGGGTTCGGTCCTCAGCTCAGGAAAAAAAAAAATACAAAGGCTTCTTATGTGTCTTGGCAGACTGCATTCCGCTACCCTGGCTCATCAGGGGAGGCGTTGGATGGTCCATCCCACTGTATCTTTGACCATGGGAGACTGAGGAGGTCTGCTGTCAGCAGCTAGCGGTGAAGAGTTGAGCTTGCACTGGAGAACAGTCTACCTTCAGGAAGGGACTTTTATGACGCGTTCTTAGCCACCCTTGAACTCTTGTGTGCATGCTTTCTGCCTTCTGTTAGCGGCTCTGAGGACATCTTTCAGCATATCCTGAAGCTTGTGAGTCCTAGTTGTTTTCTCCTAGCTTAGCTAAAATTGAACTTTTAGTATTCTCTCCCAGACTCTTCTTTTCCTTGGTATCTGTGTGACATCAGGAGGAGGGGCGTGGCACCCAAGTGTCTGCATCAGGTGTTCTGAAGTTGGACCTTAAGTAAGAGCCAGCTGTCGTGCCCAGCTTACAGTCATCCAGTGGCTCCATGATTCGGGGAATAAAAGCTACCCTGACTCTTAGTGTGTGCCACCTCATGTCATGTCCAGCTTCTGTACGTCTCCCCTGCTTTGTCTCAAGTCTCTCTCGATGAGCTTCATGCTTCAGTTATACTGGCTTCCCTTTGGGCTCTTAGGACCTGGGAGTTTCTTGTCTACTAAAGGCTCTCTGACTAGGGATTCCTTGAGGATAAAGCACTGCCCCTCCCCCAGCATCCTTTACTAGTCTGCCCTCTTCCTTTAGTTCTGAGCTTAAACGACACATTTTCAGGGATGTTATCCAGTACCTCAGCCTCCTGGCTTCTTGCTCCTCCTTTATTTTTTTCATAGATGTGAATGCATGTTTATTTTTCCTCCGTCCCATTTCTTCATGCTCCTCTTCATACCCCCTCTTTTCTTTTCCCTGTTTCCCCTCTCCTTTCTGTATTCCTTCACTCCTACCCTGTGCCCCTCTCCTTTCTGTATTCCTTCACTCCTACCCTGTGCCCCTCTCCTTTCTGTATTCCTTCACTCCTACCCTGTGCCCCTCTCCTTTCTGTATTCCTTCACTCCTACCCTGTGCCACTCTCCTTTCTGTATTCCTTCACTCCTACCCTGAGCCACTCTCCTTTCTGTATTCCTTGACTCCTACCCTGTGCCCCTCTCCTTTAGAGGCACAGTGTTGGAACTAGGGATGTCTCGCTCACTGTCATGCCTTGTGCTTGGTGGGCACGTGTCACACAATGACCACGCTGATGACGGATGAGCAAACGAAGACTGTTTTCATGTACGGCTGCCACGTTGTTACCAGACAAAAGCTCTTCGAGTCTTGTTAGGAAGCAATCCATGCTGTTAAACAGCATTCTGATTCAGCCACCTAACAATGAAGTGGGATGCAGGATGGATGCAGATGAAACAGGTTTCAGGAATAGGGGACGTCACATTAACATAGCTGATGGCTAATTTTAGGACAACTTGACATAGGCTAAGAGTCATCTGGGAAGAGGAGACCTCAACTGAGAAAATGCCCCCACCAAAGTGTCCCACAGACAAGACTGTGTGGTGCAGGGCCCTGTTCGCTGTGGGCAAGTGGTCCTGGAAACTACAAGAAAGCAGGCTGAGCGAGCCATGGGGAGCAAGCCAGTGGGCAGCACCTCCGTGGCCTCTGCTTCAGGTCCTCCCTCCAGGTTCCTTGCCTGCTTGAGTCCCTGCCTTGACTTCCCTCAGGGATGGACTGTGGTGTGGAAGTGTAAGATGAAGTAAGCCCTCTTCTCCCCAAGTTAACTTTTGGTCATAGTGTTTTATCACAGCACCAGAAACCCTGACTAAGATAACATACTCTTTACCCAGTGCTCTCTTCTCATTCAATGTAATGTATTATATTACCACCAGTGCCACCTTGACCCCTACTCGCTCATGCTCGCACAAGCTGGAATTGCCCCCCCCCCCTTTAAGTATTAAAAGAGGCAGTCCCCGTTTCTGGGATGGAGTCAACCCTTTCCACAGAAGTCTGGAATCATCCTCTTAGGCATTATCCGAAGCTCTCCTTCTCTTGTCTTACCCTCAAAGGCTCCCACATCCTCTGGCTGGTGACACTTCCTTCCTACGTTCCCATCTCTAGTCTAAGAATAAATGCCTTTCCGTCTCTTGTTGGCCTTGTGACTCTAAGACGGAAGAAGGACACGTTTGGGGGTCAGAATAGTAACACTATTTCAGGAAGAAGCCAGAGCTTGTTATTTGGGCCGGAAAGCAACCGGGTTGGAAGGAGGTCTTGAGATTATTTCTCAGAAGGGTTAGTTATAGGAACAGGAATATTTTGTTGTGGAAAAAGCCAAGTTTAAAGGCAGATATTAATAGCCTTCAAATGTAGGAGGTTTAATCTCTTAGAAAATTGTTTTCACCAGAAGAATCATCTTGGGAGCTTGTTAAAAATATGGAATTCCAGGCTCTCCCAGATACTTGACTCCTAGGCTATAGAGTAGGACCAGAGAGTTTTTATTCTGTTTTGTTCTTTAATAAGTACCCCAGGTAGCCCTTTTCATTAGGAACTGTTGAGAAATACAATTTATAAATGGTGGTGGTATTACTGTAGGAAAAAAGGAGGGCCCTGGCAGATGTTACAGACAAGGCAAATGGACCCCATGGGGAATTTGCCTCAAAGTGGATGGGGCTGCCTACTCAACTGGAACCTTCTAGAACTCACCAGCCCTTGTGTGGGCAAAAGAGATTCTTGCTTAAGTGACTGCTATCTTGGGTTTGAGGAAATTCAAATACTTTAACAAAATGTGTATGGCTGTTTTGCCTGCACGCATATTTGCATGCCACACGCACACCTGGGACCCTTGTAGGCCAGAAGAGGCCATTTGGATCCCTTGGCATTGGCATTACAGACAATCCTGAGCCAGCATGTGGGTGCTGGGAATCAAAGCTGGGTCCTCTGGAAGAGTAGTCAGTGCTCTTAACTGATGAGCCATCTTTCCAGCCCAAAGATTTAGTTTTATTATTAATTTTAATTGTGTGTGTGTGTGTGTGTGTGCGCGCACATGTGCGTGTCTTCCGAAGCTGGAGTTACAAGTTGTTATGGCCACCTGATGTGTGCTGGGAATCGGACTTGGGTCCTCTACTAGAGAGGTACCTGCTCTTAATTCCTGAGCCATCTCTCCAGCCTCTCAAATACTTTTAAGTGTTAGGGGGTAGCAGTGATGGGGCATGGGTGTGAGGAGATAGGAGGAAGGGGCTGAGGCACTGTGAAACCAGAACTAATAAAAACCAAGCAACAAAACTAACTAAAATGGTGCCCACACACACGGAAAGCAAAACCCAACAGGAGCTCAGCAGAACCTAAGGGGGAAGAAAAGGAGGCACAGCAGTTCGCTTTATTTATCAAAAACTCCAAGTTCTTGAACACAAAAGGAATCCTGACATTGCTAATACACTGGCCTTCAGAGCTATGGGATAAGCAGGATTGGTGAAGTGCGCTGCAGTCTGAATTATTAACTAGATTAATTTAAAACATGATGGTTTCCCCAATTAGCATGGAGAACTGGCTTGCATCTGCCAGCAAAAGACAATGATGAGGAAATGGATGCTTGAAGAATACTCCCAGGCCCCCTGTGAGGCTGTGCTCATTTGGTTAGTGATTCCCCAGGCAGCCCTGGGGCCAGGAGGCCTGTGGGCATGCTGACCCCCAGGTGACAAGTCACTAGTGAAAGATCTGGTTTGTCTCTGGATCTGGTGGTGGAGGTTGCTATAGAAACAGAGGCTGGCTCTGGAAACTAACTCTAGAATGGCCTGAGGGAGGTTCAGAAGGGTAAGGGTGATCATTAATGCTTCTCAGTGTTTATGAAGTCATTTGTATTATTTAATGTTCACAAGAATCCTGGGAGATGCATTTAATTATCTCCATCCCACAATGAGAAAACAACCTCTGAGAGACAATTTAACTCACCCACAGGACCAGGGATGTTGCCCCTTTACCAGCGTGTGTGTGTGTGTGTGTGTGTGTGTGTGTGTGTGTGTGTGTGTGTGTGTTAGTTCCTCAGGATTAATCTGTGGGAGGTTTCAGACTGACCCCTTACCTGACTCTGAAGCACACAGGGGTTTCCTCTGATAGCCTAGGGCCCGCTTTAATGATAACCAAAGTGTGTTGCAAGTTTTAAGAAAATTCCAGCAAGCCAAAGGAGAGGTTGGAAAAAGGCACTAAGGAGCAGGATGCCAGAGAGGTGATACAAGTGAATTTAAAGGGCACGGATTGCCTTGTAAAATCTTATAGATACTACAGGGAAAGAAGTGCAGGGAAGAAGCAGTTGCGTGCTCACAGGGTGGAGTCTTCAGAGCTGTTTCTGAAGGACAGCCGAAGAATATCAATGACATTTTAAAATGTACTTTTGTGCATTTTAAATGGCCCCAAACTCTACTCCATTGCCTTATTTTTCATTCATACATACACACACATACATACATACATACGTACATACATAAATACATATACACATATACACACATACATACACACACTACACACATACACATACATACACACACTACACACATACATACACACACATACACACACTACACACATACATACATACATATACACACATACATACACACACACTACACACATACACATACATACATATACACACATATACATACACACACATACATGCATACACACATGCATATATACACACATCAGATATAAATATACACACACACTTAGGTAGAAGAAAAGGTGTGAAGATACCGCAGGGCTATTTGTAAGAGCAAAAGATTAGAAGCAACAAACGTGATAAGGACTGGGGATAAATTAAGCACTTAATAGTAAAATCTGAAATGAAAAGGAGTTTGCAAAGCCCACACTTAATCACTGATTAATTCTACACCTTGACAATGACAGGAAGGCCCAGGAATAGTCAGAGTACTTTACAGAGATGTGTAAAGCCTTGACCCTCCTGTGATGATTTGCACATAGACTTTTATTTTGGAGCCTTTCTGCAATGCAAAAAGCGAGCAGAGGAGGTGCTGTCCTGATCTAAACCCACAGAGAAGCGGAGCATCTAGAAGGTTAGTGGTGAGAGAGGACAGAGGCTGGGGTGCCAGCTTTTGGGGTTCTGCCCAGGGTTCCTCATGGTGTTCAGTGTTCGGAACACTAGGCTTGTGGGGGGAGGACACTGAGGTGGGTAAGAGCAAAGGCTCTGTGTAAGGTTGTGGCAGGCTCATTGCTGTATAGTGCCTTGCATGGCTGGCAGGATGCTTTCTCTGGCTCCCAGGGAGTCCTTTCTCACCCTCACACGAGAGAGCTAACATCTCTGGCCAAGGGCACAGGCACTCCTACTACGGTTGCCTGAGAACGCCCTTCTGTTCCAGGATGGAAGAGTTTCCATGGCTGCCTACTGCATTTGAAATAATGGTGACTTTGGAGCTGGACCAAACTAGCTTTTGAAACCAACTTTGAAATGCCCAGAGACTTTTGAATCAATGGTTGAACACACTGATGTAAATATTAACTACATATAATACTAGGAATGGAACACAGTTGGCAGGATGCTTACTTAGGATGCACAGAGCACCCGGTTTGGCTCCCAGGACCACAGCAAACGATTGTGATCTTATTCAGAGCCCAGGATCCCTGGATAGCTGAGTGGGTGGAGGTAGAAAAGCCCACCAAAGCTTTGAGGATTATGAGTACTGCTCTACCCAGACCAGAACTTTGCACACTGGCAGATTCTACAGGAGCCCAGTTGCAGGAAGCCACTGCCTCTGCTGCTGCTGCTTTGGAGTCACAGAGCAATACCACTAATGCTTTAGGCGTAGGCACTATTGTACTGGAACCACACAGATGAGAACTGACTGTTGAGCATGCCAGGTCGGGTCCTTGCCCCCTCCGAAACTTCGCTGCCTCAGTAGGAAGCAGCAACCCACAGGGGTCTACTGCCATGTTTGTGGTTTATCATCAGAAACAGAAAGGGAAGGAGGAAAGAGAAGGGATTCTATCCTTTGGCGTTATAACATCTGGCCACCGCCTCCTGTTGGGGGACTATAGACTAAAGCTAATGGACAAAGGAAGACTTGAATATCCTCAAGTCTGCTCGAGGCAGATTAGTGTGCAGGAGACCCAGAGGGAAGGACAAGAGCTAAGCGAGCAGCTTAAATATGGCTCATCTTCTGTACGTGTAGTGGATTCTTTTGTTCTGTGTCTGTGTGTGTGTGTGTTATCCGTTTTTGGCATAGTGAATTAACACTGTCTCCTTGGAGTCCTGTTCATACTAACCTTAACCTATATGACTGGCCACATACACATGTTGAAACTTTGAAAATTATGCACTGTCCCTCTATTGCTGAAGTAAGACTCTTTGCATTAAATCTCATTAGTAGGTGTCCCACTTAGCTAAACTGTCAACTTTGCACAGCCCGGTGTCACCTGAGACTGGAGTCTCAATTGAAGGATTGCCCACCATCAGACTGTCCTGTGCATGCGTCTGGGAGGGATTGTCTTAATTGTTAATTGATGGGCGAGGGCCTAGCCCATGGTAGGCAGCTCCATTCCCTGTGCAGGCGGTCCAGGGCTGTATGAAAATGTTAAGTGTGATCTGGGGATGAGCCAGTTAAGCAGTGTTCCCCTATGATCTCTGCTTCAAGTTCCTCCTTTGAGTTTCTGCCCCGACTTCCCACAAGGACGGACCACAACCTATTAGCTAAATAAACTCGTTCCTTCCTCGAGTTGCTTTTGGCTGGATTGTTTTATTACAGCAGTAGAAAAGAAACTAGAAGGGTAGTATGTTAGAGTTTGTCTGGCACTGGGGTCCCCCAAAGGAGGGCAGTGGTAGGGATCCTGGTACAAGCGATACAAGGAAGGCAGGCTCCTGTTGTTAGGAGACAACAAGTGAAAACAGCAGGGCGGGGAGAAAAGGCTTCAGCTTGACCCAGAGACGAGCTCTGGAGTGTGCATGCACCAGGGTCAAGATGTAATCGACCAGGCACAGGGGCTATTGCTTGGCGGAGGTGAGAGTTGCCCATTCTTAGAAGGGTCTGTGGCCAGCATCCATAGAGATCAACACAGGGCACCGGCAACACAGCTATAGCACTTTTGTGGAGGGTGATGCCATTTCTCAATTTTAAATTTTAACCATTTTAATTTTTAAAAATATTTTGGCTGTATCTTGATAAATCAATATATAGTTTGACTTTTTGATTTTTTTGCTTTTATGCTTATTTTTCTTTGTCTATCATTTCTGTTGAGTTACAATTACAAACTTCAAATTGGACAGAATTTATGTGGGTTCTGAGAGACATATATCTGCCAGTGTGCATAACCAGTTCCTCAAATGATGCTTAGAACACCGCTAACCATTGAGGACGTTGCTCTATATTTAACTAGTGGTCACTTCCCACCCCGTTGGCAGACCATAGATAGATAGGTTTAACACCATAGATATAGGTTTAACACCATAGATAGGTTTAACACCATAGATAGGTTTAACACCATAGATAGGTTTAACACCATAGATAGGTTTTATTTCTTTGGAGCATCATAAAACTTGTGTCATAAAATACTTAGTTTGCTGGCTTCTTTTATTCGGCAGAATATTTTTTAAGATTTCCCTATGATTTTGCATGCTGTAAAGTCATGTACTTTTTTTTTTTTAAACTAGAGTTCCGCTTATAAACATGCCACTTAAGAACCCATTAGTCTTTGTCTCGCTTTTAGCTGTTACTAATGAAGTTGCTATACAAATATTTGTTCAAGGAATTTGTATGCATGCTTCTATATTTGGATTTTTTAATCAGCTTTGTCGAGGAACAACTTACAATAAATTGCACTCATTTAATGTATTCAATCTCAAGTCTTCATTGATAGCACACTTCAGAAACTGTCTTCACAGCGGAAGCCCCAGCCCCTGAGAGTGATGCTGACTCGTTTTTTTGTCACTTTAAGTTAGCCTTCACTTTCTAGAATTTTAAATACATGGACTCACATAATACACACAAACTCTTTCGTGCCAGTTTTCTTTCACTTAGCACAAAGCATTCAAGATTCACTCATCCATGTTGCTATATAATTCAGGACTTGATTATTTTGTTAAATATTTAATTTATTTTTTTGAACATTTTATGCATGAATACTGTATTTGCATTCTCTTCCTCTTCCTCCTTCTAACTCTTCTGGTCTGCTGTCCTTCCAATTTCTTCTCAAATTAATAGTCTCTTATTTTTTAATTATATACACATATTTTATATATAATTTAAATTACATAAATATTATATTATATGCAAAAGCATATTATATGATCAATTATATAATTATATATAAATTAACAGCTGGATTCACTTAGCGGTGTACGTGTGTTTGTGTTTAAGGCTGACTTCACTGAGCTGTGTCACCTATCAGGAGGCTTGGTGCTGGACAGAATTGAGTCTCAGCCACCATTAACTGCCTGTAGCTCTTCAACTAGGGTGGGCTTTGTGAGATTTCCCCCAGCCACACTGACATGTCAGTTGGTGTCAGCATTGTTCAGGCCTTGTTTAGACAGCCATTGGCAGCCGTACTGTTGAGATTTCATGAGTGTAACTTCTCTCATGCCCTGAAGACGTGCGCAGTTATGGGCATCCTGGTCCTTTGGGTTTTTAAATCTGTCTCTTCTCTGATGCCTGCTGAGCCTCTAGTGTGGGGGTTGTGTTACATATGGATCATTGGGGGATGCACACTCCATGGCCAGTTGTTCTCTGCATTTTGACCAGTTGGATATTTTTCTTTCTTTCTTTCTTTCTTTCTTTGTTTCTTTCTTTCTTATTTTAAGGAAACAGCAAATTTAATTTAAAGAAAAACAACTTGAAAGAAACTGCAAGAACAATGGGCAAAGCGACTCCTGAAGAGAGCAACGTGGTTACACTGCCTGGAGGGCTGGAGGGAAGGAGCACGCCGTGGAGCTGGAGAGGGTGTACGTTACTTTGCAGATGAACTTCCTTGAGGGTGGTGGGATCCTCGGGACATTGCTGATGACTGGAACGCATGCAAGCTTCTCTCTGTGAGTGTCCTGTACATCTCAAGAGGCAAAGTCTCCACTCTCCTATGCAGGATCCCTCTTCTGTCTCAGCCAACTCTCAACTGGAGCACCACCACCTCCCTGGACAAAGAGCACGAGGACGTTCCATGTTGTTGATCTCTTCGTATCTCATCAATCTCTATCATCATCCCAGGTCCTTCTAGATCTCCCAGGAGCATATTTAAATGTTGATCATAAGCATGTAATCTGCCTTGAAGCTCTTGGTCATCTCTCATCCTCACATGAATTCGCTCATCCTAACTGAACCCAGTGAGATCCAGGGGCCCCTCTACAGTACTGGTAGTCTGCTGCTGATCTACGTAGACAGCCATGTTTCAAATGCTGTGCCCCGCCGACTCCGTTTTGTTTGTTTGTTTGTTTGTTTTTTTTCCTTTTTACCCTGACTTGGACTTTAACACAAAACTTGGCAAAGGCAGGTCCATACTCCTGACTGGGATCACTTCCTGTTGAGGCTGTCTGACTTCTGAGCACCTGAAAGAAGCTGTGGCTCCACTTCATCTTTTTACCTTTCCCTCCTTTTGTCCCTTGTGCTTCCTGTTTTATTATTTTTACTACGCTTTTAGTAATCTTTTAATTTGTCATACTATGAAAACGTATGGTTTTATTTTTTTAAAATTCTCCTTCATATGCATTTAATTTTGTATAAGCATCTTTTGATATTGCACAGTCTTTTTTCTTTGCCTTGGTGTTTCTTTTGTTCTTTCTATTGTACTTTTAATGGCATTTAATTTTTTTTATTATTTTCTAAGGTTGTCTTAAAGTGAAAAGGCAGAGAAGGCATTTCAAGCTCACCAACCTAGAAATTAAACAGACGTAGCTATACTAATATCTGACAGAGTAGGCTTCAAATCAAAACTAGGCAGGAGACTTAGAGAAGGTCATTTCGTATTGATTAAGGGATTAATAATCCATCAAGAGGACATTTTGGTTTTAAGCAGTTAATGCACTGAACATTGGCCTATCCAAGTTCATAAAACAAACACTCCTGGAAAAGTAATGGTACAAATCAATACAATAATAGTTGGTGAATCTGATATTTTACTATTACCAGCAAACATATATTACCAGACTCCCTTGTCCCCACAAAACTGACAAAGAACATGTTAGATGATATCACAGATCACTTAATAGCTATCTATAGAATATTCTACTCAAAGAGTATACATTCTTGTCAGAATGTGTACGGATTTTGTTGTTAATTTAACAGTAAGGTCTATTAATGCTTATTATTTGGCCTGTAATTGTTACACAATCAATAAAGACATAGACACCTGATAGATTTTAGAATAGCGTTATTTCACCTGGGGCAGGGCAGACATTAGCCCCCTAAACTACCTTCCATTATCTCCCAGCCTCTGTCCCATGCCATCTGCTTTAATGATTTCAATCTGGGCTACCTCTCACCCACAATCCCCAAATACTTGCTAATGTTGTTCCTCTGGGCCACTTCTTTCCATGTGGAACTTCAGGGTTCCTTCTCTTGGTTCACATGGCTCCTTCCTACCCCATGGCTCTCTTCTTTCTTCTTCCTCCTCCAGTAACTGTCAGTTTTTCCCAAGATCTTTCTTTCCTAAAGCGCAAGAACCTTCGCCACATCTACCTTCCTCCTGCCCTGCCCAGGTATTGGCTTTTTATTGGTCAACCAGGGAAGGAAGGTTATACAGCAATATTTGGGACACATAGGTGTCTGGTGTAAAAGACAGCAACCAGCCTGCTATCCTTCCTCTAAGTGCCACCAGGCCTCCCCATCCAGGGGACGTGGTCAAATATGGGGCACCAGAGTTCATGTGAAAGTCAGTCCCCACTCTCCACTCAACTGTGGAGAGTGTCCTGTCCATTGGCTAGATCTGGGTAGGGGTTCGATGTGTACTGCACGTATAGTCCTTGGCTGGTGCCATAGTTTGAGCAGGACCCCTGGGCCCAGATCTGCCCATCATAATGTTCTTCTTGTAGGTTTCTAGAGCCCTCTGGATCCTTCTATTTCCCCATTCTCTCATACTTCTCTCATCTAGAGTCCCAGTAGGATTGATACCCTATGAGCATATACAGGGGAAGGAGGTCCCCCTCAGTCACAGTCAGAGGGGAGGGGAGTAAGGGGAAAGTGGGAGGGAGGGAGGAATGGGAAGATACAAAGGATGGGATAATAATTGAGATGTAATATGAATAAATTAATAAAATATCTTAAAAATAATTATCTGTAAATAAAGGAAATAAGTAAGGGGGAAAAAAAAGACAGTAAGCAGACCTCAGGGATTAACATAGTCAACAGTCAAGCACGGCACCAGACCGTGCTGTTACAGAACTTTCTCTTAAATAGACCATATTTAGTACACAAAACAGATCTCGACAAATAAAAGAAAATGGAATGAAATTCTTGTCTTCTGTTTGATCACAATGGAGTAAAACCAGAAATTAACAGCAAAAAAAAAAAAAAAAAATTATAGAAAATATATGAAATCATGGAGATGGAAAAACACATGACAGGAATGATAAATGAGTCATCAACGACAACCAGGAGGGAAATGAGGGAGATATTAGGACTGAGTGAAAGTGAAAACATAGCACGTTAGAACCTGTGGGGCACAGCGAGCACCGCTATACGATGGAAGCTCAGAGCTCGAGATATCCGCGCTAGAAACAACACAGAAAACACCTCAAATAATAACGCACTCCGAGGTCTTAGAAAAACAGGAGAAAGCCAACCCCAAAATCTGTACATGGAAAGAAATAATAAAGATCAGGGCAGACATTAGTAAAATGGAAGTGAAAAGTACATTGCAAAGAGTCAATGAAACAAGAGGCGATTCTTTAAAAAGATAAACAAGATTGGCCAGCCCTTAGCTGAAGTAACCAAAAAAGAAGACCCCAATGCACAAAATTAGAGACGAAGAAGGAAACATTACAAAAAAAGAGAATAGAGCACAGAGGAGCATTTGGGCACACTTTGAAAACCTACATACCTTACAGTAAATAAAAAAATTTAGAAATTGATAGATTTCTAGACACAAGTGACTTACTGTGATTAAGCAGCTTTGTAATGACCAAAGAGACTAATTTCCCAACTAAAACTAACGATAGAAGCCAGAGAGATCCACTGTTGGATTCTAGCAGATCTTTAAGAAACTGACACCAGTATCATGCCAACTATTTTATAAAATAAAAAAGGAATGCTACTAAGACTACTTTGTAACGTCACTACTACCCCGATTCCAAAATTGGGTAAGGACACAAATGATTATATGTCAGTCTCTCTGCCAAACATTGATTAAAAAAAATCTCAATGAGTTTTCTTCAAACTTAATTCAACAATACATAAAAATAAAATTGACTAAAGTCAGGTAGACTTTGCTCCAGGGATGCCAGGATGGTTCAACACATGTGAATCTATAAATGACACTGGTATTAATGAGTAGATCCAAGGACAGAATCCACGGGGTATGCAGAAAAGGCCTTTGAAGCTGGGAGCAGTGGCACATGCCTGTAATCCCAGCACTCAGTGAGACAGACAAGAGGATCTCTGAGTTTGAGGCCAGCCTGGTCTATAAAGCAAGTCCAGGACAGCCAAAGCTACACAGAGAAACCCTGTCTCAAAAAACAAAACAAAACAAAAAAACCCTTTCATAAAATCCAACATCCCTTTAGAATAAAAGCCTTGAAGGAATTAGAAATAGAAGGAACATACTTCAAAATAAAGGCTACATAACACAAACCTATAGGCTAAATAATAGAAAATGTGGAAAACCTCAAAGCATTCCCAGGAAAATGGGAATAAAGCAGGGGTGTGCAAATGTAGCTAATGAAGCCATTCATTTTCTTATACACTGATATTAAATCAGGAAAATAATCTCACCCATCATGGCTTCATTCTAAATAAAATGCCTAGGAATAAACCTAAATAAGGAACTGAAGAAACTGAATAAGACTCTGTAAGGTAGAAAGACCCGCATGCTCCTAGAGCTATAGGACTGACAGTGGGAAAATAGATCTTTTACAAAAAGCATTCTACAGTTTCGATGCGCGCTCTATCAAACATTCTTTACAGAAATATTAAAAGTGACCATAAACTTCTTCTGGAAGCACTAACATTCCTAAGGAGCTAGAACAAGCAGCTCCCTGATTTTTTGACAAAGGTGCTCAGAACATAATTTGGAGAAAGACAGCTGGGAAAACTGAATATCCACATGTAGAAGAAAAAAACCCCCTAGATTCTCATATTTCATGCTGTTAAAAAAAAAATCAATTCAATCTGGACAGTTGTGGTACACACCTTTAATTCCAGCACTCTGGAGACAAAGGCAGATAGGTCTCTAAGTTAGAGGCCAGCCAGGTCTACAGAGTGAGTTCCAGGACAGTCATGTCTACACAGAGAAACCCTGTTTCAAAAGCAAAATAAATTCAATATGGATGTAAGAGCCCCAAACTCTGGAACTCTTAGAGGAAAACATAAGAAAACAATTCTGGATATCGAAGCAGACAAGGAAATTTTAAAGCAAGGCTCTGCTAGCTCCGAAAATAAAACAAAGAATTGACCGAGAGGCTGCATGAGATCAGGAGGCCTCTGCTCAGCCAATGAGACAATCGGCAAACTGAGTGGACGGTGCACAGAGTAGGAGAGAACGTTGCTCACTACACATCTGATGAGGGATATAGCCTATAAAGATGAGTATAGATTCTACAAAGAATTCCAGAAAGGAAGCACAGAAGAACAAGTCGTGCAGTCAATAGATGAGCTGATGAATTGAGCAGGTAGTTCTCAAAAGAAGAAATACAAATGACCAGAATGTATTTCAAAGAGCGTTCAATATCCTTAGACTTCAGGGAAATGTAAAACAAAACTACTGCACATTGCACGTTGGGAACTCGGCCAACCCAAGGCTTTTTCAGAGGCCCTGAGGAAAGGACAGAGAGAATGCTGGTCATGTCCTTGCCTAAGGTCAGACTTGGCAAGGTCTGGCCTGGCCTAGGGGCCGGGATTTGAAGGGATTAAGCTTTCAGTTCCTGGAAACCTGTTTTTACCCCCTGAAGAAACTGGAACTATCAGTCCCAAGGCCTATGTGCATGCAGTCAGTGGCACACTTGAGATATCCTGTGTTCCCTTTGCACGGCATTGCTTGATTAGATAGCTTTCTGCTGACTGTCCCATTTCTCCCCTAAAAACCGTATATACGATGCTATACATTTTAATAAATTTGCTTTGGCATGAGCCATGAGCTCATGCAAGATCAAACCTCCTGACCCCAACTGTTGGATCTTCTTTATTTTATTTTTTTCATCCTTAGTCCTCCCTCAAGAACATGTCAATGAGTTACAGCTTACTGGTCCAGGCCAGTTGAGATGCCATCTCCCCGCAGCAAGAACAGCTATCATCAAGAACACAACAACACATTGCTGGTGAAGATGTGGGAAGAGAGGAACCCTTGCATGCTGCTAGTGCGGCTGCAGATTGGTACAGCCAGTACAGAAGTCAGTGTGGAGGCTTCTCAAAGACCCAAGAATAGAACTGCCGTACAACTCAGCTGTATCACTTCTGGGTGTGTGTCTGTAGGATTCTATGTCAGCACATTATAAAGATAGTGCATATCTCTGCTTATTGCTGTATTGCTCACAGCAGCTGGAATACGGAACCAGCCTAGAGTTCCATCAGCACATGAACCAATAAAGAAAATGTGCTGCATATGCATGGTAGAATTTTATTTTGCTGTAAAGAAGAATGAAATTGTGATTTTTTAAAAAAGGAAATTACATACAACTGGATATCATTGTATTAAGAAAAATAAGTGGGATCTGGATTTAAATGTATATATGCACAAATATTTGCATTCACATATACAAATGTGTGTGTGTGTGTGTTTAGGACATAAAAATATAAACAATACTATGAGAGAGGAAAAAGATATATACAGCATGAAACAGAGGAACAGATTTTGGGGGGTAGGGGATGGGGACCAGTAAGAGAATTGTGGAGAAGGGGACACAGGCAGGTAGTCATGGAGGCAAATAAGAACACTGTTTAATGATATCTGCATATTAAATGTCACAAAGAGACCATTACTTCATACACTAGCTTGAAAAATGAATATTAACGAACCTAACTATAGATTTACTTGGGTTTCCCCACTCGTTTTATTAGTATTCTTTCGCAGGCTGAGGATATAGCTCAGTGACAGGGCATCTGTCTAGCTGGCCCCAGGTTCTAAGTTCAATCCCCAGAATAAAAGCAAACAGCAAAAACAAAAACAAAAATGAGCAATGGTGCTCTTTGTCTATCCCAGGCACTGGTCTGAATTCTCTCACTCACTTAGTTATTATATTAGTCAAGAGTTCTCTAAAGGAATAAAACATATAGAATGAACATACATACATACATACATACATACATATGTACTTACATTCATATATATTTACCAGATGTACTAGATTGGCTTAGGGTTTGGTCTGGGTCATCTTACAATGACTGTCTCACATTGGGGAGAGCAGTGATCCACTTATTCAGTCCATGAGGCTGGTTGTCTCAGCAGTTCCAGTCTGGCCCTGAAGGCCTGAAGGATTCCTAGAAAGATGCCAGTCTTCGAATTGCCTTGGGGTCCCCTTAAAGGTGGTTCTAATATCTGGGAAGGAGTGCAGCAGCAACAGGGGAGGTGAATTTGCTTCGGAGAGTGAAAGCAAGAAGGCAAAAGCTAAATTTCTTTCTTTCATTTTTTTAAAAATCTGGGCTGCCACACTTCGGGTGGGTCTTTTCTCTTCGAAGAAGCTGATCAAGAGAATCTCCCACAGGAGCGCCAGTGCCCTGTGTTTTAGTTGATTCCTGGTTCAGTCAAGTGGGCAACCAGGACTTAGTCATCTCAGTTACCATATCTCTGTAGGCTCCTCCAGTCTTTGTCTCTAATGATCTTGACTTAATGTAGGGTTTCATGTAGCCCAGGCTAACCTCTAACTCTCTATATAGCTGAGGATGACCTTGAACTTCTGCCCTCACTTTTCTCTCATGTGCTGAGATTTCAGGTGTACCACTACATCTGGTTCTAAAGTACTGGGGGTCAAACTCAGGGCTGTGTGCATGCTAGGCTAGTACTCCGTGAACTGAACTACAGCCCCAGCCAACTGACACTTTTGAAGCACTTTTACAGCCACTGTGTATGCCTCAGTTGGAGTTTCTGTTGTGGCAATGAAACACCATGACCGAAAAAGCAAGTTGGGGAGGAAAGGGTTTATTAGGCTTACATTCTCACATCACTGTTTATCACTGAAATGAGGCAGGAGCGGATACAGAAGCCATGAAGGGCTGCTGCTTACTGGCTTGCTCCTCATGCCTGGCTCAGCCTGCTTTCTTATAGAACCCAGGACCAACAGACCAGGGATGGCTCCACCCACTATGGGCTTGACCCTCCTCCATCAATCACCAATTAAGAAAATTCTCTACAGGTCTGTCTAAAACCTGGCTTAAGGGAATTTTCTCAATCAGATTTCCTCCTCTCAGATGACTTTAGCCTGTGTCAAGTTGATATAAAACCATCCAGAACAGTGTACGATCATCTTCAGACTTCATATTTCCTTCTCTCATTGTTCCGTTGAGGCCTGGCCTCCTAAGAAGAACGCCTCTTTCAGAGAAAGTCACCTATCCCCTACTTTGAATTACTTTTGGTGAGTGAAGTGACTTACACATTGAACATTATTTTTCTACCTCCTCCAGTTGTCCCAGAACCATTTGTTGAAAAGACTTCAATATGTGGGTACTTTTGTCCCTCGTGGCACATGTCTGTTGTTGTGGGAACGGTGTACTGCTCTGATTGCTATGGCTCATAGCAGGTCTGGAGATAAGATAATGCAAGTCTTTCAACTTTGTTCATTTTCAAATTACTTTGGCTATTGAAGATCCTTTGAATGTCCATGCTAATATAAGAGCCAACATCTCAATTTTGATAGTAAAAGCCTTTGGTGGTTTTGGTTGGTCTTTTTAAAAAATTTATTTATTTATTTTTTATTTTTATTTTTGAGACAGGGTCTCTCTGTGTAGCCTTGGCTGTCCTGGAGTCACTTTGTAGACCAGGCTGGCCTCGAACTCAGAGCCATCCACCTGCCTCTGCCTCCTGAGTGCTGGGATTGATTACAGGTGTGTGCCACCTGTTGGTTGGTCTTGGTAGGTCAGGTTAGGGACAACAGACAGCTTAACCAAATTAGATAATCGAATAAATGCATATGCTGTGGAATTCCTTGTCTTCTTTTTCCTAGTCAAGTTGCATAGTTTCATTGTCCAGTCATTTATCAGTAAGAAACAGAAATGCAATTGATTTTTTAATATTTACTGCATGTGCCATGATTTTGCTGTTCTGCTAACTTTGCTTATTGATTTTAAGATTTTTAAAGAGTACATTCTTAAGATTCAACCAATAAAAATTACATTGCTTTTAAATAGAGGCATCTTTCTTCTTTTTAAGAAAAATAGGTGTGTGTGTGTGTGTGTGTGTGTGTGTGTGTGTGTGTGTGTGTGTGCGCGCGCGCGCGCTATGTGTGTGCAGGTACCCTTCAGTGCCAGAAAAGAATGTTGGATCCCTCAGAACTGGAGTTGCAGTTGGTTGTGGGCCACTTCACATGGGTGCTGGGGACTGAAGTCTTTCTCTTGAAGTAAGTGCTCTTAACGACTGAGTCATCCTTGGCACCAACAACTTTCTTCTTCATTCCTTTTAAATTAAATGTCTTAAATTGTTGTAAAATACACACAACGTACATTCATTGCCCAACTTGTTTGAGGTGTTTAACTTGGTAGAATTAATAATCATACTGTATTGCCTTAGGTAGAGTTACCAATGATGTGATTAAACACCACGGCCCCCACAGGAAACTTGGGAAGGGCTTATTTGACTTACAATTTGACTTAAAATCCACATCACAATTCACCATGAAGGAAGCCAGGACAGGAACTCAAACATGGCATGACCCTGGAGGCAGAAGCTGATGCAGAAATAATGGAGGCATGTTGCTTACTGGCTTGCTCCTGATTTTGTATAGAACCCAGGACCACAAGTCCAGGGATGGCAGCATCCACTATGAGCTGGGCTCTCCTCATCAATCACTAATTAAGAAAATGCCCTACAGGCCTGCTTATAGCCTGATCTTATGGGGCATTTTCTTAATTGAGGTTTCTTTCTCTCACTTTAGCTTGTGCCAAGTTGACACAAAACTCTGCAGCACAGTTGTGCAACCCCTCTCTCTAACTTTCTCATTTAAAGAACTGAAATCTTGATAAATAATTCTCTCTTCTCCAATACAACATTTAGTGCCTGAGAAATGCCATTTTACTTTTTAGGTGTGTGGATTTGACTATTCTAGACACATTATGCAAGTGAAATCTTGTTTGTCCTTTGGGGATTATCATATTTCATTTAGAAGAATGCGCTTCACTATTCAGTCATGTTGTAGCATATGTCACATTTTGTTTTGAAAGCTGAATAATATTCCACGAGAGTGCTTGCTACATTTTTGCTTACCCCATTGTTAATGGACTTTTGGGACTCAAGATGCTATGAACACAGGTGGACACATCTCTTTGCAGCTTTGCTTCCATAACTTTAGGCTGCATACTTGGGAGTGAAGATTTTTTTAAAACAGTATTTACTTATTTATTTATATTAATTTATTTACTTTACATTCCTCCTTGGCGTATCAAGTTGTAGTAGGACTAGACACATCTTCCGTTATTGAGGCTAGACAAGGCAGCCAGCTTAGTTAGGGTAAAGGGATCCAAAGGCAGGCATCGGAGTCAGAGTCAGCCCCTCTCCTGCTGTCAGGGCCTCACATGAAGACCACGCTGCACATCTGTTACATATGTGTAAGGGGTCTAGATCCATCCCATGCATGCTCATTGGTTGGTGAGTCAGTCTCTGTGAGCCCCAATGGGCCCAGGTTAGTTGATTCTATGGGTTTCCTTGTAGTGTCTTTGACCTCTATGGCTCCTTCAATCCTACTTTCCACTTCTTCCACAAGATTCTCCAAGCTCCACTTAATAGATGGCTATGGGTCTCTGCATCTGTTTACATCAGTTGCTGGATGAAGCCTCTCAGAAGACAGTTATGCTGGGCTCCTGTCTGCAAGCATAACAATATCATTAATAGTGTCAGAGTAGGCTCTCTCTCATGGCATGGGTCTCAAGCTGGGTCAGTTATCGGTTGGTCATTCCTTCAATTTCTATTCCATCTTTACCTCTGCACATCTTGTAGGCAGAAAGAAATTGTGGATCAAAGGTTCTGTGGCTGGGTTGGTGTCCCAAACGCTCTGCTGAAGTGTTGCCTGGTTACAGGAGGTGGCCATTTCAGGTTCCATACTACCCATTGCTATGGTCACTCTCATAGATTGCTTGGAGTCTCCATTGTCCTAGGTTTCCAGCTCTGTCTCCCAGTACTCTCTCTTTCTGTCTCTCCTTACTTGATCCCTCCAGTTCCCCTCACTATCCCATCACCCACCCAGATCCCTCCATCCATCCATCCCTGATGTGTATTCTATTTCCCCTTCTCAGTGAGATTCAAGCATCCCACCTTGGATCCTCCTTGTTACTTAGCTTCTTTGGTTCTGTGGATTGTAGCATAGTTATCCTGTACATTATGGTTACTATCCACTTTATAAGTAAGTACATACCATGTGTGTCTTTCTGTGTCTGGGTTATCTCACTCAGGATATTTTCTAGTTCCATCCATTTGCCTGCAAAATTCATAATATCATTGTTCTTAATAACTGAGTAATATTCCCTTGTGTAAATGTATCCATTCTTCAGCTGAGGGACATCTAGGTTGTTTTCCATTTCTGGCTATTATGAATAAAGCTGTTATGAACATAGGAGAACAAGTGTTCTTGTAGTATGGTAGAACATTTTTTGGGTATATGCCCAGGAGTGGTAGAGTTGGGTCTACCCAATTTTCTGAGAAAGTGCCGATTGATTTCCACAGTGGTTGTACAAGTTTCCACTCCCACTGCCAATGGAGGAGTGTTCCCCTTTCTCCACATGCTCGCCAGCATGAGATGTCACTTGAGTTTTTGATCTTAGTCATTCTGATGGGTGTAAGATGGAATCTCAGAGTCATTTTTATTTGAATTTCCCTGATGACTAAAGACACTGAAAATTTCTTTAAATGCTTCTCAGTTATTAGAGATTCCTCTGCCAAGAATTCTCTGTTTAGATCTGTACCCCATTTATAAATTGGGCTACTTGGTTTGTTGGTGTCTAATTTCCTGAGTTCCTTAGATATTTGGTATGTCAGCCCTCTGTTGAATATAGGCTTGGTGAAGATCTTTTCCCAATCTGTAGGCTGTCACTATGTTCTGTTGACAGTGTGATTCGCCTTATAGAAGCTTTTCAGTTTCATGAGGTTTCAATTATTAATTGTTGATCTCAGTGCATGAGCTATTGGTGTTCTGTTCAGGAAGTTGTCTCCTGTGCCAATGTGTTTAAGGCTTTCCCCCACTTTCTCTTCTATCAGGTTCACTGTATCTGGTTTTATGTTGAAGTCTTTGATCCACTTGGAATTGAGTTTTGTGCATGATGATAGAAATGGATCTATTTGCATTCTTCTACACGCAGCATCCAGTTAGTCCAGCAACATTTGATAACAATGCTTTTTTCCATTGTATAGTTACGGCTTCTTTGTAAAAAATCAAGTGGGTTTACTTCGGGGTCATTGATCTATTCCGTTGATCAACCTGTCTGTTTTATGCCAATACCATGCGGGCTTTTTGTTTTGTTTTGTTTTGTTTTCACCATGGCTTAGTAGTACAGCTTGAAATCAGGGATGGTGATACATCCAGAAGTTCTATCATTGTATAGGATTGTTTTGGCCATTCTCATTTTTTTCCAAATGATGTTTAGAGTTATTCTTTTCAAGGTCTGTAAAAGGTTGGTGTTTTGATGGGGATTGCATTGAGTCTGTAGATTGTTTTTGATAAGGTGGCCATTTTTATTATGTTAATCCTACTGATCCTTGAATATGGGAGATCTTTCCATCTTCTGATATTTTCTTCAATTTCTTTCTTCAGAGACTTGATGTTCTTGTCATACAGGTATTTAACTTGCTTGGTTTGAGTTACACCAAGATATTTTATGTTATTTGTGGCTATTTTGAAGAGTGTTGTTTCCTTAATTTCTTTCTCAACTCGTTTATCATTTGTATAAAGGGCGACTGATTTTTGTTGTTGTTGTTGTTAATTTTGTATCCAGACAGTTTGCTGACGGTGGTTATTAGCTAGAGGAGTTCCCTGGTAGAATTTTTGGGGTCACTTATTTATACTATCTTATTATCTGTAAATAGCAATATGTTGACTTCTTCCTTTCCAGTTTGTAGCTTCTTGATTTCCTTTAGTTGTCTTATTGTTCTAGCTAAAACCTCAAGTACTACATTGAATAGATACACAGAGAGTGGACAACCTTGTCTTGTCCCTGATTTCAGTGGGATTACAAAACCAAAAGTGAGACATCAGCCTCGCGCCGCACTTCAGGAGTGACTGCTTCATCTCTCCAAATTCACAAGTGGGGTCTAATCCCTACTGAGTGGACCTAGAACATCTTCCGAGTCCCTGAGCCTGGGGTCTTTTCAGCGAGTGTGCTTTGACCTCCTGCAGGCTGATACATATTTATATACTTGGGCCTGGTCCAGAAACCAAAACAGAGACACCAACACACTCAGACAAAACACTTATGCCTGGAGGAGTGCTGCCTGCTGGCCCACTCACTGGCTCATACATACTAAGGCTTTTTAATACAGCCTGGGGCCATCTGCCTAAGGAATGGTGCCGTCCACAGTGGGATGGGCCCTATCAAGGTCATACCTCAGAGACATGCCTACAAACAAGCCTGATCTAGCCAACCCCTCAATTAATACTTCTCTGAGGTGGTTCTAGGCTCTGTCAAGTTGACAGGGAGGGCTACCCAGATAAGGTAGTACACTGAATTTTGCAACTCATTGCACTTGAGAGATGTGCTCTGTATGATTTTAATGTTTTACAATCTTTGAGATTTTTGTGGCCCAGCCTACAATCTGTTTTAGAGGATGAGCCATGTGTAACTGGAAGAATAGCCTGGCTCCCTTGGAGATGCATTTAATACGTGTTAGTTGAATCACGTTGGCTGGCCATGTTTATATCTTCAGTATTCTTGTAGATTTAAAGAAGAATCAACTTTCTCTACCACTGAAAGAGGGTTGTTAAAACCTCCAACTCTAACTGTGAATTGAATTTATCTCTTTCCTTTTTTTAGTTGTGTCAAAATTGCTTTACTGCATTTAAAAATTCTTATTGTGTGCATAAGAATTTTAGATTATGATGCCCTCTTGATGAGCTGACCCTTTTATCTCTTTAAAAATGTCTCTCATTCTCCCTGGTCACATTCCCTGTGATACATTTCCCTCCAATCAGTGCAAAGTTCAGTGTGGCTGGTTTTCCTTGCAGTTTTCTGATGGTGAGAGCAGAGTGGCTCACCGCCAACTAAGGGGGCTCTGCCCCCATGAATGGTGCATGCATCCTCTTCATCCCACGAGATGGAGACAGCCGATAGGGGAGAAACCATCGTAGCTCAGCTGTAGACATTTTGTTTGAAACTCTTTAAGAGCCATTCAGTACACATGGAGGCAATCTTCAGGCTTTTCTAAATGACAAGCACAAACCCAAAATACTTTGCATGAATAGCAGATTTAATTCAGCTGCCCAGTGAGGAGGGCACCATCACTGCTCTCCTTTACAAAGAGAAGCTGGGGCCCAGAGGTGACACACTTTGCAGAATTGATGGAGGTAGGTTGACCCCAACCCAGACAGTGAAGCCTGGCTGAAGCAATGCGGACACACAGACACAATGGTCACTCAAGTCAGTTACTGCATTTAGAACCCGGAATCCTGGGTTCATGGGACTGCCCCTCGCATGATGTTAGGCAGCTGGTCACACAGTGGCAGGCTTGGAGGAATTGGGAATGGGTCCCTCCCTCATAGTCAGGTCGAATAAAAACACCTGAAACAACTGGATTGATTTATTGGTCAAAAAAATGAGCCTAGGTTTGTACTTCTGCCCCTGGAAGATGGTGTGACAGTGCGACAGCTTGATTGCGGAAAGTCACTAATCTATATAACTATTTAAGCCAGCCTTGCAGGAGTCCTAATCTTGGAGGGCTACTGGGGAACAGGAGGCTTGTTCATACACAAGGATATATTCTTCTGTGAGATGCAGTGCTGGGCTCCATGCTATGAGAATCAGTGCAAGTGGGCCTGCCAGTCACCTGAACAGGACAGAGACCTTCAGAGAAACTTGTTTGTTCCAGGGGCCTTAGAAGAATAGAAGGCCTGCGGGGAACACAGGTGGGGGCAATGGTCTTTGGATACTGCCTGCTCTTGTTCCTTGAGAACACATTGTGCACAGGCTGGAGAGATGGATCAGCAGCTGAGGGAACACATTGTGCGCCTTGTAATAAAACCTGCATGCATTGTACATCCCAGTCTGTTGCAGGCTATGTGATCACACTCCGAGCTCCAAGACTGTGTATTGGAAAAGTCTGTACACAAGAAAAAGGTTTCTCTTACGTATGAGCATGTATATTGACCTATGTGAGTTTATGTGCACCCTGTGCAGACAGGAGCGTGTGGAGACGAGAACATGGCATTGGATCCACTGGGACTAGGATTATATGCTGTTGTGAGCTGTCCTATGGACCGAGGAGCAGAACATGGGTTTTCTACAAGAGCAGCAAGTGCTCTTAAACACTGAGCCAGCATCCCTCTAGGCCCCACCACTCACCATACTCTTGGTGAACTGATCCCTGCAGTTAGGAAATAACCCCTGTACCGCTAGTAATACATTTTGCAATGGATCTTAATGGCTGTAGTCTATCCGCCCCAGCTTTCTCTGGGGTTCATAGAGCATCGCCTACCTGCTCCCACACTTTTGCTCACTTGCTTCTTGGGGTTTTAAAGTGAATGTGTGTTTCTTCTGGTTGTGCGTTGTGCTTTCCACCAGGATTTTCTGATTATCGAGTCACTTCAAGTTGTCTCCTGGCTCACTTCTCTCTATTCCGTTGACAGTCGCCACTGGTAGGCTTCCAAGCTCACTACACTTTTCTTCTGAATTATCTCATCTGCCATCAATCTCGTCCAGTGTTCTTATCTCAGACACCCTAGGTTTTCAGAACCTTTGCTATGAAGCTCCACAAATTTTCCCAGCTCAAACTTGGGCTTCTTCTGACCCTGCAGAGTGGCTCTTTCCCTGGCCTTAGGGAGCCCTGTGACAGGAGGTGTTGCTTCATGCATTGCTAAATCCCAGGGTGGAAGCTCTGCTAACCCCACCCCCACCCCAAGATGCTGTCCAAGCCTCCTACCTCAGTGCCCCATCAAAAGGAAAAAAATTGAGACTAGTAATCAGCGTTTCTCTAACTTAAAAACAGCAGTGAATGTTCTTATCACTAGCATCCTTACAGTGATAGTCTACACGACTGTGTACGTGTCCCAGCTTTCTTCTGCAAGACCTAACACAGCAGTCAATACACAGGCTAGGACCTCACTCATGGGGATTTCTTTCTCCTCTCTGACAGGCTATGCTCTGCCCTAGGACAATTTAATTATACTTATTTAGCGTATATGAACATGTGAGTGTGCACACATGCATATAGAGAGGGCATCTCATGGGAAATGGTTCTCATTCTAGCATGTGGGTCCCAGGGATCGAACTCGGGTCATCAGGCTTGGCAGCAAGCTTCTTTACCTTCTGAGCCATCTCACCACCCTGACTACACATATTTTTCTTTTTCTACTCTTCTCTGGCTTGGTCACTCTCTTTCTTGCCAGTTGCCCTTTTTCTCTATTTCTGTTCCTCACTGCGGTGGAGCATGAGGCCATATTGCATGTTACTCCGAGAGTTATGGCTTTGTTTGTGAAGCCCTGGCTGAGTCACTTTAGCACCCGCTGACTCATAACAATAATAAGAAGTGTTAATCACCTCTTTCCCTGCTGGTGCTAGGAAATGGAGTATGTGTGCACAGTTTTTTTCCCCCAAGGCCAGTGGATTTCACATATTTACCTCTGCCAGAAACCCCATGACTAGGGCCTGTAGTGATCTGTTCCTGTGTCATGTGCTACAGGGAAAAAGCTTCTAAGAAATGGAAGACCCTAGTTTTCAGTCTTGGAAGCTAGTCTATATAACGTGGGTGCTGTTTAGACTTCAAAGAAGTGTGGCTTACCCATGGTAATGGGCTGATGTTCACTGGTATAAAGAAAGTGTTTTCTGTTTCTTGTTTTAGGGAGTATGTATGTAACTTTAACCAAACTGGCATCTTTGGCATCTTGAGGCTTAATGGCCAAGAATGTTTGCATTCCCTGCTCCTTTACCAGACATTTCCACAGAGACAGGCTGCCTCAAATGGGCACAGGATACACAGGTTTTCCTCAGCCATCTCTGCCCCGCCCCCCCAACAAATTTAAAGTGCTTATTTAATATTTTAAGGGCTTACTAATTCTTTAAACATGGTCAGGAAAAAAAAAAAAAAAAGCCCCAAAGCCTCCATGAGTTCATCTGAAAGGTGAGAATCCTGCATTCTCTGGGTACAGTCGGTATGGGGATGAACTGAGAAGCTGGGCAGGCAGCAAGCACTGAATCGTCATTAGTGATTAGCATTTGTCACCACCCAGTAGCTACTTATTGGGTGTCTACTATGTTCAAGGGCTTAGGGTGGGCTCTGAGTTTGGCTAGGGAGAGACCAGTTTGAACCTGGTGGAGCTCCATGCATTTATTCCCATTGGGAAGGAACTGGGAAACAATGGCTTGGGAAGGCCTTATTTCATTTCTAAAAGCTACCCTCCCTATACCACAGTTGAGAGCAAAGTAGGTCAAACTTCTCCACCACAGTCAGATGATAGCTATCCCAGCCATACAGTCTTTCTCCTGCCACTCACTGTGATGTAGGGCTTGAAGGCAGTCAAGCACAAAACACAGATAAGTGGGCACCACTGTGTCCAGCAGCGCTGTTTTATCAGTCCCTGCTCTAGACAGAGCACAAGTATTCCAAGAGGCCAGGCAGCTTGTTGTGATGATGGGGAATTGTAGCGCCCTTTCTTTTAAACTCTACTTTATTTGGGGTGTTTAGGCCCCAACCTCTCTTCCAACCTCCCAACCCTGTGTAGGAGAGAGAAGGTTTGTGGGGAGAGGGGGCCCCTTTACCTCTCCTGGCTCTTTAGGGTCAATTGGGTTCTTTTGGGCTATTCCCGTCTCTGTCAACAGCAGATGGAGCCGGCAGTCTCCTCCTAGCTGCTGCATCCCAAAGCATTTCTCTCTGTCTGTCAGCTCCAAACCACTATACTGTCCATCTTTGGTCTCTTCAATCTGCCACACGCCAACACCACATTCTCACTGGGTTCTTATTTATCTCCTCAGAGCCCTGGACCACGCCCCTCTCCTTGCTGCACAAGGAAGGCCATTGCCAGCTGGCAAAAGCCACACCCCTCCCAAGATAATTCACAGGTGTGGACAAGCTAAAGCTCAAACTAAAATCCCACACTTGGGATTAGAACAAAAAAAACATATTTACATAACACAACTGAGTTTACAAAACTTCCATTACAGGGAATGATCTCGCTCCTCACACTTGAGGTCTGACCCTTGGGCCTGCAGGGCTGGTATGACCAACAAGCAATGTCACTCACTCACCTGGCCCAGAACTGTGGTCTCAGAACCTGCATCAAAAAAAAGGAAAGCTCTGATGGTGTGTGTGTGTGTGTGTGTGTGTGTGTGTGTGTGTGTGTGTGTGTGACATCCTATCTTGAAGCTGAAGGACTGGTTTGAGGCATTAGGGTTGTCTGTGGGCTGGGTACATCGTTCAGGTTGAAAGAGCAAGTGCAGAGGTCTGCAGGTGAGAAGGAACTCGCCTGGGGAGCTCGCCGACACTGATAGGCTAACGTTGCTGCTGTATGTTAGAAGAGATGAAAGCGGTGATAGAAGAGAAATGTCTTATGTCATTGACAATGACCCTAGAATTCAGAGTGGGCTCTGATACCGCTGAGACAGCCAGGCATGGTGCTGCACGCCTATGAGCCCAGCACTTGGGAAGTAGAGGCGGGAGGATCAGGAGCTCAAGGTCAGCTTTGCCTATATAGCAAAATTCAAGGCCAGCCTGGGCTACAGGAGACCTTATTCTCTGCCCATCTGTCAAAAAAAAAAAAAAAAAAAATCCAGAAAAAGAAATATCACTATTCCTTAAAAATACATATGGAAGGATTCATGGGTGAAATGACTGGATTACAAGAAGCTGTTCAAAGAAATATCCCTGAGAAAGAAAAGACCAGCAACAAAGAAGAGAGATGCAGACGGGGCCAGAAGTGACTAAAAGTTGAGTTGGGGATACTCTGGACTTATTGCTCTGGTTTCCCTTCTTTTTTGCTCTTTGGAAAACTTTTATAATGAAACGGTAAGGGAGAATCTTGAGCTAGATCCCATCTCTCATCTCTGATTTTATGTGAAGCTCAGCTCATGATTAAACCATCCCAAGAGCAGGGCACAAAGTAATATTTTTCTTCTTTGAAGTCAATTCAGAAGTGCTTGACAGAAGGTCACATTGAACCCAGTGGAAAGAACAATAAAATAATGGCTTTGCGGAGATTCACTTTCTGTCTTAAAGCCGATGCATCTAAGGCTGGGGCTGGGGGGTGGAGGGGCTCTGCTCAGAGGCAGACCCCGGTGGCACAGAGAATCGTGTCCTACATTGGCCATGAGAGTGTGCATCTTTGTGCTTCTGCGTTTGGAATCAAGCATATATGTGGGAGTTTGGTGGTGAGGATTACATTTTCCTCTCCGAGACAGGGTTTCTGTGTATCCTTGGCAGTCCTGGACTCCCTTTGTAGACCAGGCTGGCCTCGAACTCACAGTGATCTGCCTGCCTTTGCCTCCCAAGGGCTGGGATTAAAGGTGTGCACCACCACATCCCGGCTAGGGTTACTGTTTTTAAGTCAGGAAGAGTTGCATCTTTCAAAGGATCAGTAATGAGGAAAAGAGAAGGAGCTCACGTGGTGACCTTGGGAACTGTAAGAAGTGATAACTATTCATTGCACGCTCCCCTGGGTTGAACTTCCCAGGAGTTTTTGTTCCTCAGGCAACTTCTCAAAAAAGCCCTTCCTGGTGGTCTCGTGCTAGTGCTGAGTCAGGGCTACTGAATGGTAGATCCCGGGTTTCACTGCTCCTGTAGCCTCTCTTTACCCCTGATGTGCAAACTGCTCATTGTTGTGCATCTTTACACTTGAGTGTTTAAAGAATGTTGGTGTGGTTACCAGAGGCACAGCAGCCATCATCTTTTCTGGTTACCAGAGGTACAGCAGCCATCATCTTTTCTGCTTACTAGAGGCACAGCAGCCATCATCTTTTCTGCTTACTAGAGGCACAGCAGCCATCATCTTTTCTGCTTACTAGAGGCACAGCAGCCATCATCTTTTCTGCTTACTAGAGGCACAGCAGCCATCATCTTTTCTGGTTACCAGAGGCACAACAGCCACCTTTTCTGGCTACCAGAGGCACAGCAGCCATCATCTTTTCTGCTTACTAGAGGCACAGCAGCCATCATCTTTTCTGGTTACCAGAGGCACAGCAGCCACCTTTTCTGGTTACCAGAGGCACAGCAGCCATCATCTTTTCTGCTTACTAGAGGCACAGCAGCCATCATCTTTTCTGGTTACCAGAGGCACAGCAGCCATCTTTTCACCAGTAAGATAAGTCTAAGGATATGAAACTAGAAAGCTAGAAGGAGACTAAGCCCTCCACAGTAGCACTGGGCTGTACTAAAGCTGCCCTACCCAGCAAATCTCACCTTTAAAGAACACACAATGGAGAGTTCAAAATTCTAAGATTATCTGTAAAACAAGAAAGAAAATAGGTGTGGACGGAGAAATACGGCGGGATATTTCCGACTGGTGAATCGGGAGAATGAGCCTATATACTTTTCTTGTCGTGTACAGAGTTTTGTAACAAAAGATGAAAAGAAAATTGAACTTCAACCTGTCAATTTTTATGTGCCATGCCAGCTCCTTTTTAAGCCCTCCCAGGAATAGAGCGCAATGGTTTCCTGTTGGCGGTTCCTGTTGGCGGCATCTATGTACCGGTCCTGTTTCAACACTCTCACCATGCTGCCCTTATTGGGGCTGCCCCGTGTGTGCCTGAGGCTAAGCACTCTCCTGTGTCGCAGCGTTGGCTATGAACTCCCAATCCCAAAGAGAACAGTAGACTCTTGACTTTAGATGTTCAATGCAAAAATATTCCTCTCCCCCCAATTTTTTAATGCTTTCTTTTAAAATGCACTATGAATATGTTGAGGAGAGACACGGAGATGAAAGCCCCTGCCTTGAGGTTCAGTTTTTGGGAACAAAGAATCGTGAACACCACCTCCTTCATTTATTTATTTATTTATGGTTTTTCGAGACAGGGGTTTCTCTGTGTAGCCGTGGCTGTCCTGGACTCACTTTGTAGGCCAGGCTGGCCTTGAACTCCACCAGCGTCTGCCTCCCAAGTGCTGGGATTAAAGGCGTGCACCACCACACCCGGCAAGTCACTATTTTCAAACACCACCTCCTTTGGTCCTCATCCTTCTGAGTTTTCCAGTGCTCGGTTTGTAGAAATGTTCTAGGGTTTAGACCTGAAATACCAACTTTTCTGGCTGCTTCTTCAGTGCACCAGGCTCAGGGGACGAGACCACTCTGAAAAGGTTACGCAATGCCCCTCGTTCAGATGACGCCCTTGAAAAGACAAAATGCTGTGACAAACAGTAGTTTATGGATAGGAAAGAGGGAGCATCATTTTGGGGGTTGATGAAATTGTTCTGTACCTCAAGTGGCATCAGTTATAGAAAAGGGGTATCTGTGCTAAAATTCACAGAAATGCACCCTGCGTGTTAAGTTAAATGAGAAAACAATATCTGAATCTTCTTAGCGTTTACATTTCTGAAATAATTTCTGTAAGCCCTAAGCCTCAGAGATTAGTGTAAATTACATTTTAAGTTCTTTTCATTCTGTTTATGTTTTTTTAATTAAGAATTATGTTTGCTGCTCTTACTATTTGTGTATGTGTGTGTGTGTGTGTGTATGTGTGTGTGTGTGTGTGTGTGTATGTGTGTGTGTGTGTGATGTCAGAGAGTACCTATAGAAGTCAGAGGACATCTTGCAGGCATCAGCTCTCTGGTTTTACCACTTGGGCCAGGGGATTGGACTCAGGCCATCAGGCTGCCAGCCAGTGCCTTTATTTGTTGATCCATCTCACTGGACTGGGCCTGCCTCTAATTTTTATTGTCCCTCTCTTGGAACAATCCAGAGATTTGTTTAAATTTAGTTAATTGCTTACAACTTTGGGGGTGAAACTCAGTTTTAATAGTAGAAAGGATATGGCGTTATAGGGGAAAAAAGAGAAATGAGTGTTTTTAAAAAAAAATCATTGGAATAATATTTAATGTGCAAGGCAAGAAGCTAAAAGGAGTGGGAGAGATGACTCAATATGTATTTCTTACAGAGGACCTGAGTCTAGTTGCCAGTTCACAACGACCAGAAAATCCAGTTTCTGGGGACACAGTCCTCTCCTTGGGCACTGCACTCATGTGTGCAGAGCTTCACACAGACACACAGGCATACATAGAATTAAAAAAAATGGAAGTGAGAGAGAATAAAAGGTTATTCTAATCTGTAGTGCACTTATATTTCATTCTAAATCGTTGCCAATTTGACCACAGAAGAGAATCTCAATCTTCTTTCATTTTTCAGCTTCCCTCTCCTTAGCATACAGCCTACACCCAGAGGTGTAGCCTCTGGCAGCCAGAAGCTGTGCCCATTGCTTCCATCTTCCCAGATAACATGAAAGATAAAGGGAGGGGTTTCCAAAGGGCACAGCTTTCCCCTCCGGTCCTTTCCCTTACAGCTTCCCCTCCGGTCCATTCCCTTTAAGGTGTCTACTTAGGAGTTCCATACACCTTGTTTCCCATCAGCAGGACTTTAGTCACATGGTCATACTGATCGGCAAAGGAGATTGGGAGGTGTGGAAGTGTAGTCTCTGGGTTAGACCCACTGTAGTACCTGCTAAATTCTGCATTTATTAGTAAGGGAGGAGGCGATGTGGAAGTTGGGCATTCAATTAATAGTCTGAGCCTTGTGTGGCAGGTGACGTCAGGGTCTCCAGTGAGACAGAAATTTAAATTGATTTTTTCAGGAAAAAAATGGCATAGGAGAACTCATTTTCCAGGGCATTGCCCTATGAGCAAGCTTTGGAAAATGATGCAGCCTTAGTTAAAAATCCCTTTGTGGTGAAGATTGCCATTCTGAGTGAGTGAATACCCTTTCCAACTTGTCAATAGTTTAAAGATTTTGTTTAAGTTGTGTGTGTGTGTGTGTGTGTGTGTGTGCACATGCACATGCACACATGTACATGCATGTGTACATACAAGTGAAAGTAGTATACCTGGAGTCCAGAAAAGGGTGTTAGATTCCCCCACTGCTGGAGATACAGGTGCTTGTGATCCACCTGACATTGGTGCTGGGAATTGAACTCTGGTCCTCTGGAATAGCAGGAAGTGCTCTTAGATGCTGAACCATCTGCCCAGCCCCAGTTGCCAACATTTAATCATCATCATCATCACCACCACCACCACCACCACCACCACCACCACCACCTGTGCTCATCTTCAGGGCAGAAAAAATATTATGTCTGACACCATCATCGTGTCCAGAGCTACAGAATGAACAGATGAACATAATGAAAACAATGGAGTCTGCATGGACACAGTGTCTCAGTATAGTGCTGTCAGTTGTAACAAGTGTGCCCACACTGATAATGAGGGAGGCTATGTGTGTGTGGGAGCAAAAGGTGCACAGGAAACTTCTGTACTTCCTTTTGGATTTTTGTGAACCCACAATAGCTCTAAGAAAAATGTATACATATTTTAAGTGCTTTCTGCTCCTGGAAGAGGTTTTAGGAGCAATTTATAAATTAACAGCTCCTAGCTAGGCATGGTGGCACACACCTTTAATTCCAGCACTTGGGAGGCAGAGGCAGGTGGATCTCTGAGTTTGAGGCCAGCCTGGTCTACAGAGAGAGTTCCACACAGACAAACCTTGTCTTGAAACAAACCAAACAAAAACAACAACAAAACCGACAGGACCGTAACTTGACTGAAGATGTATGTGGTACTTGTCAGCCTGGAATAGGAGGCAGGGCTACCCAATGGTCAGGGGAAAGGTCTGGGCATTATTAGGTCTTTCATAAGCCTGCGTGAGCACAGGAACCTAACAGTTCTGCTGACCCAAAGCACAACTCTATTCTCCCCAGGGGCTTCTCCTCAGATGCCTGCTTTTGCTACTTCTGGGAAAACAAACATTTCCATTGTCTTAGCCTTTCTTTTTCCTCAGCTACCCTCCTCTTGTTGTCACCAGCTGCCATGTCTGTCCTCCCATTCTGTGACTGTGACTGTGATGTCTCCATGCTGTTGTGAGTAAAGCATGACTAGACACCTGCACTCAGTTAGCATTTGACCACAGTAATGAGAGGCCATGAGGAGCCAGAGAACAGCAGAGTGAGGTGGAGACCGGGAGATGGCCCCACCACAGCCAGAGAGGTAATAATAACAGTGAAATGTGCAAAATTTCACCTGCTGCAAACCCCACAAGCCAGCTCCTGCAGTGGTGGCTGTGATTCCTGCCCCTCCCCCACCCCATCCCTTTGTCACTTGAGCCTGTACCATCAGGCTTGCCTCAAATGGCTTCTTTCTTTCTTTCTTTCTTTCTTTCTTTCTTTCTTTCTTTCTTTCTTCTCCTCCTCCTCCTTCTCTTCCTCCTCCTCCTCCTCCCCCTCCTCATGACATTTTTTTCTGCCTCTGAAACCAATCCCCACTTGCCTGGTAGGCCAGAAGTACCAGGGAACTATCATCCTAGGAGCATCATGCCTCTGCCAGTGAATTCTGGGCATCACTACATCAATTCCTCCAACACTACCCTCCTTGGTAAGATCTCTTGGACGTGCACTTTATACAGGGCACCAGAATTTCCTAGCAGGGTTAACTCCAAGATGCACAGTGGCCATTGCCTTGACAACATAGTTCCACCTTCCTACTGGCATCTCCTTTGACCACAGAGAGCCTGTTTGCCCCAAGTCTGCCTCAGAGGAAGTAACTGGGACAGATCCAAGCTAAGCATGCTGGGAGGAAAGGACATAGCACAGGCAAACAGACAAAAGGCAAGCTGCCATGGTCAGGCTTGTTTTCTCACAATTGTTCCATATTAATTCTTTTTTTTTTGTTTTGGTTTTTTTTTTTTTTGTTTTTTTGTTTTTTTGTTTTTTTAGACAGGGTCTCTCTGTGTTAGCCTTGGCTATCCTGGACTCTCTTTGTAGACCAGGCTGGCCTTGAACTCACAGTGATCCACCTGCCTCCTGAGTGCTGGGATTAAAGGCGTGCACCACCACACCCTGCTGCCACATTAATTTTTAAAAAAACAAACCAAACCAAACCAACCAACAAACAAACAAACCCAAAAATCAGAGGTCAGAAGTAAAGAATCTAAAAGTGCTAAAAGGGGAAATTTCTTAGCCTGATTGAATGGGTAGCTTCCTTGAACAAAGCAAACAAATATGACTCATGGATCACGCCACTCCTGGAACTAGAGCAGGTTCTGAGACTGCAGCAGATAAAGGGAGTTAGGAAGGCATAGAAAGCAACAAATGTAGTTACAGCTCAGTGACGGGAGGGACCCTGGCAAACACGGCTCTGGCAGGCCTTGCCCTTCTTCCTTTTTCTCTCTGCCTTGATAAAAAACCATTAAATTACATTTCTTTTTTGGGAGGTGGGTGGGTTCTGAGACAGGGTTTCTCTGTGTAGCCTTGGCTGGCCTGGACTCACTTTGCAGACCAGGCTGGCCTCAAACTCACAGAGATCCACCTGCCTCTGCCTCCCCGAGTGCTGGGATTACAGGTGCATGCCATCACGGAAAGCTAGCCACCAAGGTCTATTTATTCTCTTACTTGGCCATTTTCCTTCTCCTGAGTCTGACCATGGAGGTCCAGCTATCAAAGTATTGAAGTCCAGTGATCAAAAGCTCACCCACTGGCTCATCTAATTAACATGCCTAGTCAAAATACCCTCATCCTAACACAGGGTTTCCCCTTGTACTTTATAAACTGCCACTTTCCCATGGGCCACATCTGTCCCCTGTCTGTCCAGAGGCTGTCCTTTGCCCGCTCCAGGACGGATATACCTACCCTCTCTCCCTTGTTCCTTTCTCTCTTGTCTTCTACCTCCACTCTTTATCTCTCATTCCTCACCCGCCATCCCTCTGGGGCAAATAAATCTGCTTTGTGCTGAGAACTTGATCTTGGGGGTCCTATGTGGATATTTTTCATAACAGCGACCAACCAGCCCATTGGCTGCAGTGGGAGCCCTTCAGGGCTTCTAATGACGGGGTATGAGGAGGGTGGGGTGGGGTGGTGGGGAGGGGTGGGAGGGTGTGGGAGTGGAGGTAAACTCCTGGTAAACTCTGTAGTGGTTTTGTCTATTTGGCTCGATAGAG